>NC_141404.1:6631294-7831294 GCF_034619465.1 Leptosomus discolor
TGCTTATACAAATTGCCAATTAAATTTGATTGATATAATGAAATTGGATTTTATTTTCACTTACCTTCTCCCTCCCCCCTCCAGAAGCCAACCCCCCCCCCCCTCCCGCCCCGTGATCCCCCGGCCCTGCGGCGGGGCCTCAGGCAGTCAGCCGGCCCGGGGCCACCGGGGGAACCTCGCCCGGAGCCCTCGGCCCGGTCCGGCCCGGCCCGAGCATCCCTCCCGCCGCCGGCCCGGGCTCGCCCGCCGCTTGAAGTTGGAGGGAGAAGCGAGATGTAAGCAGCCCTTCTAAAAATGCATTAACTGTTTCCAAAATCTACATCGCCGCTTAATTAAATATGTTATCCTGTTTATAGGATCTGTGGCTAATTATTTAGAGTCATTTAATCTACGCGATTTGCACGTTAATTAAACAGCACCGGGCTGTATTGTGCGCGCTCGGAGGGCAGGCAGCGCCTGCTAGGGGCTGCCCGCAGCCCTGCAGCCCCGGCCCCCCGGGAGCCCAGCTTTTTTTTGGGGGGGGGAGGGCGCAAGTTTCCTGGGGCAGAGGTGAGGGCCCCCCCGGGGGGGGGGCACCGCCAAAGACTCCCCCCGGCCCGAGCCGCCGGCGGGTCCGTTTATGACAAGATCAGAAGATGCTGGGACGCGCCCGGAGAGGACCAGCGGGGAGGGAGGCGGGGGGACGCACGGGCGGGCACCCGATGGGGTGAGGGACACACACACACCAGCTGGGAGGGAGGGGACCTGTGGGGAAAGGGAGGGGACCCAACGGGACGGGGGTAGGAGACCCGCAGGGACTGGGTGTCCCCCCACCGCCCCCCGCTCCCTGCTCAGTAGTGAAGCCCCTTCCCTCCCAGTGTCCCCCATCTCCCCACCCCCCGCTGTTTCCTCCCCTGTCCCCATCTGTCCCCCTCGGAGCTCGTGTGTTTTGGCCTTTGTGTCCCAGCCTTGCTGCGGCTCCGCTCCCATCTCCTTCTGCCCCATTAACCCCCGGCACGAGTCCCGGCGACAAAAGGGCTGCAACGTGATCCGGGCTTTATTGGATCCCTATTGTTCTCCCGGCTAATTCCCCCTTGTCCTCCCTGCCTCGCCACGGGCAGGGGAGGCCCAGGGGTGGTGGTGGGGTGGCTGTCTCTTAATTACTTAAAAAATAACTGCCCCACCACCCGACGGCCGAGCAACCCGCAGCAGGTTGGGAAGGGGTTGCCGTTCCCCGGGAAATTAATGCCTTTAATTCCAAGTTTGTCCCTGGGAATACGCTGCCCACCCTCGTCCTAGGCATGTCAGGAGGAATCGCAGGGCTTTTAAACAGGGGATTAAGGAAAGTGGTCACTTTTGACTCAGTAGGAAAAATCCCTCCATGACGGTAATGAAAGCCTGGATGATATAAGTATCTTCTGGTTCACAATAGCAATTAATATGGTAATATTCTACTATTAAAGATGCTAACATTAAGATGGAACTCGTACGCGGTTAAAACATTTAATAGAGGGGAAAATGCATTCCTCGAGCATCAGGTAACAAAGTCAAATGGAGAAGGGGGGAGTGAAAGTCTCTTAAAATAACAAAGGCCTCCATATAATTTGGAAAGGCTTTTAATACTCCTTCCTCAAGAAAAACTTGAGGTGCTTTGAGAAGCGGGTATTAGTGAGTGCTGGAGGAGGGAGCTTGTGCTGGGTGGGGAACGCTGTCCTTGTGGGAGCCCAGCCTTGTTTGGAGACAAAATGCCATGGGTGGCCACCTGCATCTGCGATGTCCCACTGGTGGCCCACGAGGAACCTGTGCGGGGACAAAGGCATTGAAGCATCATGATATCCCAGAAACACAGGGGTTGGAAGGAGCATCTGGAGGGTTCTGGTCAAACCTCTGCTCCAGGCAAGGCTAGGTTCAGAGTCAAGCCAGGCTGTTGTGCAGCGGAGCCGAGCACCCTGCAAGGATGGAGGTCCCCAGAACCTCTCTGAGCTCTGTCCCAGTGCTGCACCACACTCATCCACGTGTTGTGAGTCGCTTGCACCACTTAGGTCTATCCATGCAACCCGTGGTTTGCCTTGGCGTGCCTAGTCCCATGCAAACACCAAAAGTCATGGTTGTATCATGGGGCATGAGAGAGTCTTTGGTTTCTGCTGGAGAAGGAGGAAGGGTTAAGACCTGCTCACCTCTGTGCTGTGAATCCACTTGGTATGATCAATTTCCCAAGCAGAGGATAGGTACAGTTACACAAAAATACTCTCTTAGCAGAGTTTTTTATGTGTCAAACTATTTGGGAGAAAATTAGAAAGTACGTATTTAAACTACAGTTCATGCTTTTATTATTGTAAAAGCCTTTTTTTTTTTTTTTTTTTTTTTCTTTCCCTTTGTTTTCAATTAAAAACAGTCAGGATTTAGGTTTTTGCTTTTCACTAGAAAAAAAGTAATTTGCAAAGATAATAGTATTGTGGGAACAGAGAAACCTTTCAGCTGATCACTAGAAGAAGCAAATATTTACCGGCTGGCTCTGATGATAAATTGGAGACTGATGTGGAGAGCATGGTCTTCGTCCTGCCTGCAGCTCTGCTGACTTCATCAAATCAGACCATCTTCATTCTACAGTTATTTTTTCTTCAAAATGTAGCATTCCTGGGAAAAAAAGAAATTGCCTTCTAAAGCTTGCACTTTTGCATAGTTTATTTAAAAGTAATTCTGCCTGGCTGATCCCAAGGATTCATGTAGGTCATTCAAGCTCCAGTCTGACCAGCCAGCTCAGGTTCCCTGCTCCAGGCTTCCTCCTTCCTTGTCTCTCCTGCAGAGCAGTTGCACACACAAAGCCATTCCCAGGGTAAACCCTCTGCTAAGTTCGTAGCTGAATCAAAGTAATGCAACGCGGGGAGATGTGAATTGTTGCCTTTTCACCAAAACTGGAGAAGACGGAAAGGAAAATAGATGGAGAACAGGCCAATGAGGGGTCAATGCCGGCAGAAGCGTAATTGCACCTTGCCACCCCATGTTGGAGGTTACACTCCTCTGTGTGTGTGCTGCTGAAGATATTCCATAACCTCCACTGAACGGATCAAGTCAGATTACCAAAACCTTCATGTTGTACTTCAGCTCATTCTGTTGAAGCTGATTAAGGAGCAACCACAGAAGCTAACAGCAGGCAGGTCTGCAGGGACAGTCACCCCAGTCAGCAAGGGTGAGTGTAGGCATGCAACCTCTTCAACTGGGCGATGCATGTTGGCAGCAGCCTGTTGACTTGTGTCTTTATCGCCTTTCCCACAATCTTGTCTCAAAAAAATTTCCTCATGACACGCTCAAAATTGGCTCTGTTGCAAATAATAAGGCAGTGATGACATGGCACAGAGTAGTGGATCTAAACAGAAGAATACTAATGACCAAGGAAAAATTCTTAACAAACCCCACTGTTTAATTCTCTTTCTTTTCCTCCACTGTCTGTTGTTACTGATAATAGTTAGAGTTGAAGATATCAAGGAAAAGGTGGACAGCCAGCATGACGGGAGCCAAGATATAGCCTGCTCCTGTGACTGTTCCCAGCTCTGCTGCTGGAGGTTTAAGTGGGTAAGGGTCATCTGCTACCCTTGTCACCTTGTCTCATGTGTGCACAACATCTCCTGGTGGAGCCCATCTCACCATGCACAGAGGGGCTCAGCCCTGCAGGAGAGGGGGCTTTGTCAGCGAGTGCTGTGGAAGAAACTGTAACGCAGAAAAAAAAATAGGGTAGGAAAAAAAAGCTACTGAAATTGAGCAGTGGATGACACTGTGAGAGGAAGAAAAAGCCTCAAACTTTAAAGGCAGTATTAAAACAGGGCATGCAGAAAGTGAAGTCAATTAGGCAAAAGAATCGTTTGCTGACGGAGGTCGCCGGGCCGAATTCCTAAAAGGATTCATGAATCGACTAAAAATACCCTTGGGATAGTTTGAGTACGGACTGAGTTACTGAAGGGCAATGCCCCAGATGACCCAGGAGACCCTTTCCAATCCTACAGTATAAACAATGACGCTATTAACATTTGTACTAAGTACCTGCTCGGGCTCCTTGCCTGCCACCGCAGAGCTTCATCACCCACCCGGAGCAGGAGCAGAGGCTGCGAGATGTGCTCTGCTCCCTACCCTAGGTCAGAGAGCATCCTTTAGGTACCAAACAATTGCTCTGGTTTCTTATCCCTAAAGCCACCCCTGAAGACAGGGAATTATGGAAAACCCTCTTGACAATGGCAGGAGCAGTGAGAGGCCGAAAAGATCAGTGGAAAAGCCTGATGGAAACCCTGCAGCGCTGAAAAGAACAACGGGAAGGCTGAAGAAAATCACTGGTGAGCAGAGAGACCCAGGACACAGAGACCATAATGGCCAAGTAATGCCAAGGAGGCACTTGCAGGGCATGGTGGGACAGGGACAGTCTGAGTAATTTGCAGGCATATATTATAATTGTAGAAAACAAAGCCCACCACTTCTGAGGGGACTGAAAAAAGCCAGATGGAGTTTGGATACAACATTAGGAAATGCAGCAGGATCGAGGGACACACCAAGATGCTTCAGGTCACCTTTGCTGTTGGGATGTGCCATCCCACTGAGGAGTGAGTTGTGTACAGATCCCACAGGGACCAGGGATTTTGTGTTGTATTGACTCTGGCAGGGGGAAAGCCATTTCGTTATTCACTATTTCTCCTTTCCTTAACATCCCTGATGACTAGACGTGAGTGAAGCAACACCACATGGTGTCACCATTGGGCACTGTCCTGGGAGATGGCACAGCACTGTTGCACCTCGTGTAGGTGTACAGGTCTGGGTTTAATGCGAAGGCAAACCCGCAGCCCTAAATCTCTAACGTGTAATTCAGGTACTGAAGATAAAAATGAAAACAAGGTTAGATAAAAATATTCACTATCAGAGCTTAATTATGCATCCACAGGCTGGGGCTTATTATTTATCCTCCAACCTTTGCAACAAATTAGTCTAACGAAGCCATGAGTTAAAATGGAGAAAGGATGTAAAGGCTGGAGAATATTTGTCTGTGCTCAAGTGCCAAAACCAGCACTGAGCTCTGGGTACTACGTTTGTCACCAGAATCAGATGCTTCCTACACGTGGTGGCATGTCCAAGACCTGGGTTTTTGATAAGAGCAGGTTACAGCTGCTTGTAGGTAGGAATCTGAAGCCATTAGCGACTGGTGAGATGTGGGCATGCACAGGGGCTCATCAAAACCGGAGCTGCTCAGAGGCCATGGGTCTGAAGAAACCTAAACACCAGTGTCAGCTGCCGCTGAGTCAACCCAACTTGAGGGACACATTTAGCTCTGGCACATGCTCCCCGGTGACAGCCAGCGTAGCCCCATGGAAAGTTTGGCTCCAGTGACCTCTAGTAAATGTGGAATCAAATCCCAGGGGCTGGGAAGAAAGAGAAACTGATAAGTAACTACAGTGGGACGGCAGCTCTCTGTGGGTTTATTGCACAAGAGTTTAAGAAGCTGAAGACTATAATTAAACTGCCCAGGAATGTATAATCACAGCAAGGAAGGCCTTTTGCCCTGCTCATTCCCTGCAGAATTTGGGGAGAAATGAAATTACATCCCAGGAAAGGGACTTGATAGGCATTTAATCCCACGCTCTCTGCCGCACTGCTCAGCACCCCTTGGTTTTGGACCCGTTGCTTTGTCCGCCTATAAATGTCACCTATAAACTATAACTCCTGGCACAAGCAGGAGAAGCTGGGGTTTGGGGATAGGTAGGGGCTTATCTGCAGCATGCCACAGCAAGTCTGGTGATATATGGTCCAGGTCTGAGCTCTCCAGCAGAGCACAAAATGTTCAAGCGACCTAGTAAAGACTGTGCCAGTACCAGAGAACAAGTCCCCGTAGGCCCCCGGCCAAGCCATTCTCACTGCTTTATTCTCTCACTCCCATCCTAATGTGCTTAACTATAAATGACCCCTTTATTTTTTATATCTCCATTTCATTTTTCCCCTTCTTCCAAGGAAGCATTAAAACAAGGAAGCCAAGAAGTAGAGCTCTTATTGTAAAGAGAGTGCTGACACAGAGCAATTCTGGAGACCCCGCAGCTCACGTTGAATGTTTGTATCATCACAAGGAGGCTCTGGGCTTCTCCTCTGAGACCCAAGCCCTAATCCTGTTCCCAGAAGAAGCCTATTGGGATTATGCAGGCAGAGGTGAGCTGCATCTGATCCAGGAGCCCTGGCATTCACTGGGTGAGCTTGGCACCATTTTATTTCTGGTTTTGCTGGGTGTTTTATGCCCTGGTTCTGGGGTTCATCACAGGGATGGCAGACTGGGGGTGAAGACAACCTGGTTGAGCAGAGCCCCCACAAACAGAAGCCCTCCGTTGTGCTCTTTGTCTCCAACATGCAGATGATGCTCAGCTACCCTGGGCAGAAGGACAACAGCTTGCTGTTTATTAGTATAATTTTTAAAGGTGCCTCATTGTATTTATTTGCTGTGTGGTGAAACATTTATTATTTATATTTAATTTTCCCAGATTCAAAGGGGCATCACTAGTGGCTGAGTGTCTGCAGATTCAGTGCAGCTCCTTCACACACTTATTTATGTAACCTTGGCCTCCCCCGAGGGGCTCCCGTTTCACTATGTGCCATCGGCCTCTTAATTGGCCTCACAGATCACGCCTTCTCCTTCGGCTCACCCAGGTCCCTGCAACTCGTAATTTCTGAGATATTAAATGTGGTTGAAACAAAAGAGTTCAGTGAATTAAAGCCAGGAAGTTTCCTATCCCTCCTAAACCTTCGCTTTCAATTCCCTCTCCAGGGCGATGGCCAGACTGGGGTCATCGCAGTTGGTCTGGAGGGCTCAGAGAAGGACCAGGCTGTGTCCTGGGCAGGAGACGGACACGCTGGCTGGTGTGCCCAGCCGTTGGTGTGTCTGACTTCACACTCAGCCGCGTCTTCTTGATAGGAGTGTTTGGCACACTACTTAGACTCCAAGCAGCTGATTAACCTGCAGGGATGTATGGAAGGTGTTTTCACTATAAAACACTACGAGAGAGGCAGGACTCTCTCCTTGGGACCCTTTTGCACAGCCATTCCAGCTCCCTGGGATGGACAGTGGGTGGTGGGATGGGGGAGAGCCATCCTCTGCCTCTGAGCCACCCCAAACCCAACTCTCCCCACTCTCTAGTACTGTAACTCTTGCCCAGCCAGTTGTTTGGGTACCAAGCTTGTAAGGGAAGCCAGGCTGGGCCCCCTACCAGTGCATAGACCTTGGGGTCTAAAAATGCAATTTTCAGAACTGGGGAGACTGGCACCTTAGGGACACATCTGACCCAAAGGTGCTGCATTCACTTCCAGCCATCAGCCACGGTGCTTCATGAACAAATCATCCAGGGGTTTGATCCAAACACAGCCTAGAAAATGCACTTACAGCTGTTAAAATTTATTTTAGACATTACAGATGCTGTAGCAAGGAGCTCCACATGTCAGCGATAAGGCAGAGACATTTGGAGAACTCAACCATGTGAGGTTTTCACAGGGATAACTACATCTCCAGGTGAAGGGGGTTGATATCCCTGGTACATTTTTACCCAGTATCCAGCTGTTTGGGTTTAAAATGAAACTTCACTCCTATAGGTAGAGCTATTTCGACATTAATGGTTTTATACCTTCTCCTTAAATATATCACAGGGTACACTTGGAGATAGTTTGAGAGTAAACATTGTTATGCTGGAGCTGTCATCTGTGAGTAATCACAGACCTAATTGAAGCTGGCCAGCCCATTAAATAAACATTCAGCGTAAACAAGGGAGCAAAGAAATATCCTTCAGTTTGGTAACAGTTGAAATGATGGAACCAGTACCTGAGTCAGAGACCAGGGCGATGGGGTTGGAGTAGCAGAAGAGCCAGGGAGGGGTTTCCCCCAGGCAGCTCACAGCAGCGTACTGCAAAGCAGCAAGAACCAGAAAGCATCGGCAACCAGCATCTGGAGGGAGAGCAAGGAGAGAGCTTCCCTGGGGCAGGGTGCTGGCCATCGCAGGCCTGGATTTTGGGGCAAGGAGACTGCAGTCTCAAGGAGTCTGGCTTTATTGCATCCAGGGAAACATGACTTCCCACCACCTACTGTTAATAGCTGGGCTAACGCTCGCAAAATAGCCTAACAGAAATCATCCTCCCAGCATCAAATACTGCCTAATCACCCCACTGAAACGGGCAACGATATAATCTTGCAGCATTTCTTGCGTTCCTTGGGGAACCACCTAATCCTCCTTGTTGTCTGCCAGTTTTTCCTTGTCCTTGGGAATTTCATGTATAGAAAAGGCTATAGCTTTCGAGAGCAAGGCCCTCGCTGCTGGCGGCTCTGGCAGCTTGCTGCAGTGCCATGGGTGGCAGGGAGGCACGTGGGTGTAGGAGGCTGCACTCTGGGGCACATAAAGCAGAACAGGCAAATTTTCGCCCCAGTGAATCTCGCAGCATCCTGCCCCTCCTCGCCCTCTCACCAGATGTTGCACGGATGTGTGCGAGCGGCGCTGCCTCTTTGGGAGGTGATGAGAAGAGGGTGATGCACTGAAGTGACATGCTCAATTTCCCTCAAAGATGGTGCAGCCACAATAACATTTTTCCTGCTGATGGCGTCCATGTGTCTCTCCCTTTTCACTGGAGCTCTGTTACACATTGGGATGTGGTACGAGCGTGTGTCCACCTTCTGTTCTCCGAGCTGTCCCTGCCTTTCTGGGGAGGACAAGGTGCCTGGCCTTCTGTGGTTAGTTTAAGAAAAACACTCTCCCAGTGATCAGTGCCTGTATGAAGTAGATGTATGGTTTCAATTCTGTCCTTGAGCCATGGATCATTTAATGTTGTCAACACATATGCATCCTCCTCAAACATCCCACTGAGAATTTCTAGGGACTGTAGACAGCTTAAAGCTAGCGTTACAGCAGCAGCTTCATATTTGCTTTCAGATCCATGTGCATTTTTTAATACTAAAGCTTGCATAATTGCTGCTGGATTTCTAAGCAACTTCTTCAAAGGGGCAAAAGCACATTAGCAGTAGGAGTACTGGTGGTGGAGCAGGAACAAGGCCTGTTGTTGGCTTATGGTTTCCCGGCAGCTGCTCAGAGATGGTGTTTGAGGAGCCCTGAAGAAGGGCTGGGTTGGGACCTCCCAGCTCAGCATATATTTGAGCACGTTTTCTTCCTGACTGTTGCAGTGGCTGGGATGTGCTTGTCAAACAGCCACCAATCCTACGTGCCTGCATTAAAAGCATTTTAGCACTGCATGTATCTTGCCAGGGAAGCTTCCACTGACATCCTGCTTTGAAAAGTGGATAGGCCACTGACAGCCTTTTTGTTTTGTTTTGGGTTTTTTTGGTGAGGTCTGGATGCGCCTTTGGAAATGTAGAAGGGCCGTGGGTGATGATGGCTCCCTGGCTGCACACCCAGCAGCAGGGCTTGGGGCTTGCAGGGCTCTGCTGCAGGCATGGGAGGCAGTTCTTTCCTTCCCCTGAGGAAGGGCATTTCTGGGGGTGACACCAACCTGAGATGTCCCCCTGTACTGAGGGGGCTGTCTCCTCTCCATCCCCCTGGCTGCCACAGGGCCCTGCGCAGTGCCACATCAGAGGCATCTGGTCAGCAACTCCATTTACTGTGTCTATGTATTTATTATATTGGAGCCCAGGGTAATTACTTTACAACTTCGAACATTAAATATCATTTGTCTTATTCCAGTAGGTCCAATCTTTATGAATTTTATCTGACGCTTGCTCCCTTCAATTATCTGCCATCAGAAAAAGTTTACTGTTGCTGCAAAAATATCAATTTGCCAGAGGTTGCAATACATTTACTCTCCACCTCTGTAATTTACAAACTTACATTCTACGATTAGAAAGAAAAATGGCTAATAGGAGAAATATTCATGCAAAATCAATACCGAATAAGATGCTGCCACCTTTTGGCTTAACCTAATTTTACATCTGGGGCCAAATTAATCCCTGGTGTAACTGCTTTGCTGGGAGAGGAGATACAGCTGCCCTGGGGCTGGCTGCGGGGGATGGAGTGGGAGGGGGAGATGAAGCATGACCTAGGAGCTTCGCCCCATGACTCCAAACGGGGTATGGGAAGCTGATACTGTGGGGTTCACAGGCTCTAGTAGGAGGAAATTTTCCATAGTTGTGCTTCTGCAACAGAAGTTTCCTTCTTGCACATCCAGAGCCGAAGCGGAGGTTCCCGGCAGGTTTTTCTCTCCCTCCAGCCATCCAGGAGGCTGTTCTTGGAGCTGCGTTCTGGGCACAGGGACCAGTGCTGGGCTGCGGGCTTGTGTCTTGTGTGCTGATGTGCTGGGAAAGAGGGTCTGGGATCAGATGAGACTCAGCACATGGCTGAAGGTGTCTAACCAAGCTTTGAACCAGCTAGTTGTTCATCTAAGCTTGTAGGCAACCTCCACCCTGACTGTCTGCAGCACAGCTAGACAATATGCAACGCAGTGGGACTTGAAACACTGTCGGCCTTGGTAGCTATTGAATGTACTTATTCTTCAATTACATGTCACTGCAATGGGCCGTGGAGCCCAAATACTGCTGTGTTTTCAAAAGAAAACAAAAAAACCCATTTAATTTTTTAAAATTTTTGTAGCAAAGATATTCCAAAATGCTAAGTGCTACAGCAGAGCAATTGCAACGCTGCTCTGTCTCCTTGCCCAATGACACAGGGGTTTTTCAGCTGAATACCAGCAAGCACGTGATTAAAAGCTCTTAGGATTCTGCGGTTGTGGGATTTCCAGCAGAACTTGCTATTTCTCTCATATCTTGCCCCTTTGTTTCCTCGAGTCCAGGGCAGAGTCTGAATTCAGTAATTGCCACCTGGATTTGCTTTGCTGTCTTCCCAAGGAACTTGTTTGAATAAATTGAATTGGCAAATGTATTGTTCAGCCGCAAAGCGTTGTGTCAGGAATAATGTAGGTATTACCGGGCTCTCTCTTACAGCACTGAGCACACTGCCAGGGACAGCGAACCGATGCAGGAGAGCTCCCTTTGAGCAGCAGCTCCCTCCGTTTCCTCTTCAGAAAGAAGTGCAGGGTTTTTTTGGCCGGTTGCTCCATGCTCTAAAGCAAAAGCAGAAGGAGCTACTTGGAGCTTCCTCAGCATGTGCCGAAAGTCTCCTCCATTGGGGAATTTTCTGCTAACAGGTTCCTACGGCTTGTACTTGTGTTTCCTTCACTAGGCGAGACTTGGCTGAGCAGTCAGTCCCACTGATGCCAACGTTGGGTCTGTGTCAGTAATGCTCAGGACAGTATGGTGAGGACAGGCAGGTCATGGAGCTGTACACACCCCCTGCCCCCCAAGTAGAACAGGGCGCTAAGCTGCAGGGCTTTACTGAAGAACCCCAAGGACTGGGTTAGGCTGTGGAAACTCAGCAACCAAGAGCCCAGGACCCTAATCAAGGCACTAAGCAGGTGCCCGGCAAGTTTTTTGGGTTGGGGACTGTCACCCACTGCATTTCTTTTCTGCACTGATGCTCCCAAGACGGATGTGATCTGAATGTGCCAAGACATGAAGTTTAAAGTTCCTCAGGGATATAGGCTCACCTGAATCCTCCCCACCTGGACATGATCAAGCTCTATGGGAGAAACAAGCTCTCCTGCCTGCAGGCCCCTGGAAGGTGGGGGCACAGCCAGTGCACGCCGGCAGGTCAGCACACACCAGTCAGGTGCAACCACCACTGTGACGCTCTTGTCTCTCCCAGTGCCAACAAACGACTGTGACAGCAGGGACAGGAGGCCAGGACCCCCCTGAGGAGAGCTGTACCCAGTGGGAGACAGCACCATGGCTCTTGTGCCCTCGGCTGTAAGGGGAACCAGATTTCTGTGGGAGACACAGAGGGCTCTCACAGACGAGTGGTCCTGCTGGGAGGGTGCTCCATGGGACAGGACAGTGGCAGCACCTCCTCCCTCAGCTGGGCCTTACAGCAGGGAGGCCTGCCCAGGTATTTAGGGACAAAAAAAAAAAAAAAAAAAAAGAAAAAAGAAAGCTCAGTGGGGAGATTTTAGCGATAGGGCTGCCCGGAGCCCAAGGCGTGCCAGGTGAGCAAGGTCCTGCAGAAGCTGCTTGGCCGCAGCGGTGACCCCGCCGTGCGGGTTAGCAGTGACATGGTGCCACCTCGTGGCACGCGGCTCCGAGTGTCACGCGTCCTTGTCCTTGTGGGATGGACATCTTTGCAAGGGGAGCATCATCCTGAGGGTGCTCCACCACCTCCCAGGGCTGTCTGGTGCCTCCAAGGACGTGGCTGCATCGTGGGCTCCTAAATGCTACCAGTAAGTGGGTGGTTGGGACCGATGGGTGAGGGACCACTCTCTGGAAAACAAGGGAAATAGCTAAAACTCTTGTCCTACCCCCTAGTCTGAGTAGCAGCTGCAAAGCAGGGTATGACCCAAACCATGTTGTCCATTCGGAGATGATTTCTTTAGGGCCGTCTGTCTGCTATGGGATCCACACATTAAGGGGGTCTCCCCTGCTCAGCTATTCCCTTCCCCTCGATCTATTCTCTTCCTTCTGGCTCCCAAGCTCTACCAGTGCTCCCCTGACCACCCTCCCCTGCTAACCCGCAGGAGACCCATACATCCACAGCAGAAATGGGTCTGGTCCCCTTCCGTACCTACAGCATAAACTGAACGCCACTTACAGGGGTTCAGGTTTATTTCCTAGTGCTACAAAATAGGAAAGAAGGTTGGCTCCATTTATCTACATAAAGAAGGAAAAATAAAGACAATGCTGAGGTTTGGCACTGCTGTTAAATCATCATCAGTTGAAGTACTTAAGGATAGAGCCTCAGTTTTAAGTGAAATGCTTTAATTTGAAACCAGCAATGCAATGAATGAGGAGGATTTGGGGTCTAACTTCCCTTGCTATTGATGGCATCATGGTAGTGCCTAGGAAGTCTGGGGCTCAGTAGTCAAGGAGTGGGTTGTCTTGTGCCATTTGCAGTATGGACTCAACAAAAAGACAGTTGTTATCCCGAGGATGTCTGCTGTGAAGACCCCTAATCTGTTTTCTGCTAGGTATTGGCAGCTGACATTGTAAGACATTAGTGCTTGATCTGTGACCAGAAATCACCTGATAAGGGATTTATTTTCCCACTCCTATTAGAAAGGCCATTGCAACATTTTGCACCCTTTGAGACAGCCTTTTTGGAGCTACATGCCCTCTGCACCTGTCCTGCTGCCAGCTCGGCTGCTATCAATGTTCTTTCCTTTTGGGTTGTGAGATTCCCAAACAGCAGAGCAAATGGCCCGATTCAGCTGATTTTTTTGTTCCTCCTACACAGCACATAGTGACACTGAAGAAGGAAAAGCCTCTTCTTTCTAAAAGGATGCCTGGATGCTCTAAAAGGGCATTGGAGACACAGCAGGTGTCAGAGGCAGTGGGAGATATGGTGGGTTTTACCTGTAAAACACCAAATTTGAGGTTTCCCCTTGAGGGTCAAGAGCTGGGGATTAGGAGCACTTGGTCTCTAATTGAAGATCAGTCTACAAAGCAAAGGTTGTTGTTTGGGTTTTTTTTTTTTTAATATAACCTGAGGAGAGAATTTAACATTCTCGTACAAGTATATATCACCAAAAATTAACCATCAGAGGAAGCCCTTTCCAGTTCACTTTGTCATTTAGGAAGGGGGTTTTAAACAAGAGAATCTTCTATTGAAGAAGTGAGCTCATGCTGGGATAACGGTATCTGTGTAAATCTGGCAGCATAACAGTGGCTGTGGCAACGAGCCTTTAGGCACTCAGCAAGGATTTGCCAAGGAGCCTAAGGGCTGATAAACACTTGAAACTCAATGGGATTTAGGTGCCTAAATGCATTAGGCTGCCTGGAAAAACCCGGCCTTTGAAGTTAAAGTAGGCACTAACAAAAAATTGCTAAAAAAAATTTAAATAATAAAAGTCAGGTTAATGACACTGTGAGGGCAGTGGGCGCTCTCAGTTTTGCACCTGAAACAAGACAGCGGGAGGTGGCCACTGAAGGCAACCAAGAGGCACCACCAGCATGAGGGTTCAGAAGAACTCTGTCCCTGATGTCTCCTGCCCCACCAGGAATTGCAGGATGGCCCCTCCAAACCACTTCCACTTCTGATGAGTGTCTGCTTGTGTGGGAATGATCCGAGGCACTTGGCTGGGGACATCTACCTTATGAAAGTGTATGAGGAAAACATTAAAAATGCCTTTTTTTGTTTGTTTGAGAAGAATCTTAGAACAATAAAAGTTGTAGAACTCATCTTCATTATTTCTCTTTAAAGTTACTTATGAATTGAGAATGGCTCTGCTCATATTTCTCTTTTATTTGCTATCTCCCCAGGCTAAAGTGTTGTCTATTTATCTTACAGATTAGGTTACTTTTTATGGGGTTCCTGCTATTATATTTCACCTCTAACTTTGTTAGTTTGTGTTTGATATTAAATTATGTTGAATAAAATGGGCAGCTCAAGGACATTTTTCAGCTCCATCCTGAAATGAGATTCTTAATTCTGTTTCTGGGTCTGCCCCTGTAGCCCAGCCCGCAGGGACAGGATTGGGTATGTAAGAAGGGTGGCAGAGGAGTGTGTCAACCACAGGCTTTGCAGGGTGAAGCTGCAGGAGAATCGTGCGTGTAAAACTAGTTGGTTCATGTACAGTGATTTTGGAGGCATCTCTTTAGAAATGGGTTCTAATAATATTGACATCATCACAAGATAAGATCCAGGACTAGTTAAATCACAGCCTTGTAACTCAGTGCTCCTTTGGGGATTAGAAGAAGTCGCTGAGCTGTCACTCTAAAGCTGATCATGGGCTCGTTTAACTATGTCATCCCATAAGACAGCCCTTTCAATTATGTCAACCTGTCTGCTCTCCCTAGACTCTAATTTTAGAGCAGCAGTAGCTAATATTCTTGGAAAACTGATCCGCCTCCACAGATCTCTCCTCTCTGTCTGCTGCTGTTAACGGAGTATCCTGTGGGGAGATCGGACTGCTTTACTTCCCCTCCTGTAATAAACCTAATAAAAATAGGTACCATTAGGTTCCTTTGAGTGTGGTCTCTTTAAGACACTTATCTGAGCTATGTAATGGAGATGTCACTTCTCCTCCACAGAGGGATCAGGCAGCACCACAGGGTCAATGCAATAAAAATAAAATTCAGTTTTAAGAGCCTGGTACAAAATTATGAGCCAAAAAGCAGGACGATGGGATTGGAGTTCAGAGACCTGAAAGAGTCAAATGTGAGCTGGAGTCACCCAAATGTTAATGCTGCAGCGGTGGCTCTGCAGCTGAAGCAGCAAGCAGGATGCTCCCGGCTGATGTGGGAGGACTGCATGTGATGGGGTGGCCCTGGGGACCTGGGGGACAACGGTCTTGTCCATGTCTTCTGTATGGTGCTGGGAGGAGTTTGGGGCACACAAGGCAGAGAGAAGGTGGATGGAGACGTCTGTCTTGGCCATGGCATCTCTGTGCTGTGCTGCCAGTTGTAACACACCCTGGTGAGTAGGGAACAGACCCTGCCCCAAGAGATAGGATGGAGCCAGCCACGTCCCTGGCTCCCCATCCGTACTGTGTCCATAGCCAGCAGCGATGTGGGACAGTCATCCCTCTGCCATCCCATGAATGTCCTCCTGCCCTCGCAGGTTGGCAGCACGGGAGGAAACGAAAGCGCCCTTGGGCTGTTCTATTTGGGTTTTCCATCGTGTCAGCCATGGCATTGAAAGCAGCAAGGACTTTCTCCAGCCATGCAATTAGAGCTGCCATGACAGAGGGACAGGGAAGGTCTTCAAAGACCTCCTCTCTCTCTTCTGGGCACCACAACAGTCCCTTCAGCTGGGTCAAGTTTCCCTTGGCCATTGCTCCTCCATGCTTGACCTCTGCCAGGCTGGAGTGGCCATACTGGAGGACAGTGGTGTGCAGGTCTGAGGCTGTCGGAAGATTTTCTGTTTTCTGCAAAGCAATTCTAGCCTTCTCCAAAATAATGACTCCTGGGGGCCCTGTTTGAAGGAGCAAACATCCGTGAAGCTGAGGAAGGCTGTGATCCTCTTCAGAGGTGTTTTATTCCCCCTTCAGGACACAGTGGGGGTCCTAAGGCAGACCATGCTGGTGAGGAGGGGTGGATGGTGGCGTTTAATCCCCCGCAGAGCCACCAAGAGGCAATCCCAGGTCCTGTGGGAGAGGAAGGGGAGGACAAAGAGCAGAACCACAGGACAAAGGAAAAAGCAATAGCCCTTCTCTCCTAAAAACCTAGAAAAGGAGTAAAAGAGATGGAAGGGAAAAGAGGATGCAGAGAGACCGTGCAGAGACAAGGGAGGGAGGTGACTCCCATCCATCCCACCCATCCTACCACTCTGGTGCCAAAGGCCAGGCCTTCCCTTTCCAGATCAGGTTATATAAAACCAACATGCCGCAGGCTGCCAGGGAATGGTACCTCCCCCAGACTCCAGCAAGTTAGTTACATGTAGCTTTCCTTTCATAAATCCATGTTGGCTGCCCCTAATCAAATTCTGCTTCTCAAGCAATTTCCCTTGCTAATTCCTCCTGAATCAGTTCTAACCCACCTATCCCTCTTGTCGCTAAGCTAGCCAGCCTCTAATCACACGCTGCACTGTGTGATCCTTTCCCGAGTAATACAGGGTTCGGCACTTTCTTCCGATTCTCAGCAGCCTAACCTGTCAGGAACAACCTTCTAAAAATATCGCTAAAGACCTCAGCTAATTTCTAATCCTCGTTTCTATTAAGATGGCTGCCTGTACTATGTGGGTTTCTAGACTTGGGATTTACAGTCTTCCTTAAGAGCATCTAATCTGCACAGAGCCATTTCTGTTGTTATCCATATGCAAACTCCTCCCTTCCCCACCATAAAACATGATCCCTTTGGCAGCAGCTCTCCAGTCTGCAGGGCAGCATCAGCCATCCAGCAGAGACACCAGCCTCTTCCTCTCTGCTTTTTGGCAAGCCTTCCTGAAGAGATCACTGGGGTCCCACTCCTCTTGGGCGCTGGGTAGGTGCTTTGTATGAAAAAAAACAGCCTGCGAGCTCAGCAGGGCATGTGATTTTCTTGGCACTTCTCAAGTTCTTGAGTGTTGTATAAATAGTATAATGCAGCTGATGTACAGATGCGTAATAGAGCAAAGGTCTTGAAGTACCTTGTGTAACTGGACTTTCTATTACTGTTTGTATTTGGATATTTTTTCTTGTTTCTTCTTTCTTTTTAATACCCCCCCATTCCCAACTGTCAAATCCAACCAGGCCAGAAGAACAAGCAAAGTGGGGGAGAGTTCCATTCTCTGGCTGCCTCCCACCGCCCCGGCAGACACCAGGTAGCTGGCTCAGCTGTCAAGGGAAATCCTTTTAATCACATCCATTGACCAAAGGAACCTGCTGGAAGATGCTGCATGACTATATTGTCAAGTACCAGGCACGTTTGTGTGCTAAAAGGAGCACTGACTGCTAAAGCTCTCCCTGGGCTTGAGACCACCAGTGTTTGCATCAAACGTGCCTCAAGAGGCAGGGTCTGCTGGCAGGGAGAAGGGCAGCCATGGCCCGTGGATGGGACCATCAGCAGATGAACAGCGCGACATCTGATGGAAACACTCATCACCGCTGCAGAACACTCTTCTCGGACACAGCCGGCCAAGGACGGCTCTAACTTACACATCCAAAGGTGCGTCAGCCTGGTTCCTTCTGCTGGTTATGCAGACACGGTGAGAAGAAACTATGTAAATCAAAGGACAATGCTGCTTTGAGGGCAGATGGCCAGGGCAACTTTTACACTAGAAACTTGAAGCTGTCTTCATAATGAGAGCAGTGAGGTTGTGGGACAGCCTTCTGATGGGAATAAACTGCTTTTAACACTGGGTTTGGTTTGTGTATGAAGGGAATTACATGAAGTAGTTATAAGTTTAATAGAAGCTTGAATTGAATGATCCAGAAGGTCTCTTCTCACATCAGTCTCCAAAGTTTATGTGTCTGTAGCCATATTGGGCAGAGGGGCAGGACTCGGTCCACTTGGCACTGCCTTTCACACTGCTCCCAGACCTAAGCTGGTATCTCCCCATGGGGCTACGTCACACGCCCAGGGTGTCCCCAGGGCAGATTGTGGGTGCCCCCAGCATGGACGTGGCATGGCTCTCCAAGAGGACCCCATGCAGCAAGTGCCACAGCAGAAAAGATTAAATCAGTTTGCCCTTCGCAAACTAAGAACCTGCAATGCTCTGTCTGCGCGGTTGCTCTTTGGAGGACAGGCTTTAAATGAGGACCTTCAGTAATTTTATGGGTCCAGGAGGGAAAATTAATATGCATGGGAAGGCCTGGGAAGAGCATCTGGCTGATGACACGATATCACTTAATCCAGCAGGACTGTGCTGTCGGGAAGACCCTAACGCCGGTGTGGCTGGCTCTAAGCTGGCACACAGAGCGGGAGTCACGCGAAAGCTGCATTGTCGGGTGACGTGGAAGACGGATGAGTGGCACATGCCATTCCCAGGCTTTGACAGCACCAATTGGCCTTTGCAGTCAGTCACCACCTGCCTCCCTAAAGCTCCTCTTCAATCTCATAGCTCCACTCTGCATCCGAGTCATGTACTACATGAGAAAATCAGGTGTTTTCTGGGGAGAGCAGAGGCAGAACAACATTTTGTCATTTCTCAATCCCGTAAGAAATGTCATTAAATCAATAGTCCTCACCTCCTTTGTGTGAAGCCAGTATTGTTACACACATTCAAACATCAACATTTCTAAACTACACCTTAATCTTGAGGTGCCTAGTTAAAGTGAGTTAAGTGTTTAAAGTGTTAAAGTAAAACAGAGACCAACTAGGGAACTTTTTATCGTTGACTTCTGCAAACCCACAGCTGCAGCTGAGGCTTGTCCACCCAAACCAGTTAGCACAGTCCACTCAGACCAGTTACGGTACACTGAGGCTTGTCCACCCAGACCAGTTGGCATATGCCGAAGTCCTGCAGCAGGTCCCTAAGCACCCGCCTGCTGTGACGAGAACACACTCTCTCACCGAGCTCTCTGGATTTATTCTAAAGTTTGGAAGTAACATGAGTGAGGCATCGCAATCCAAAGGGATGGTGCAGTGGCCTAAGCCCTGATGAAGAAATGAAAGGAAAAAGGAAGAGGCAAAGCGCTGAGTCACTCCAGTGTCCTCTGGAGCAAACCAGTCCGACATGGGCTTTTCCAGGGCACTCTCCCACATGTCCTTATTTGGGACACCTGTCCCACGGCCAGGACAGCCCTGCATTCTCATCCCTTTAAATGCCTACACAACAGCAACAGGACTGCTTCTGACATGAGGACCTGATCCCCTGGGGAAGGTGGAGAGGCCTCTTGTCTCGATCACCACCCCCTCTCTTACCCCCACCCTGAACGCATCTCCATGCCCTTCCCCACTCCTGGTTGCCTTTCCTTCCTGTTCCCCCACCCGCTTCCCCACCCCTAACTCCATCCCCATCCCTGTCTCCA
Source organism: Leptosomus discolor (assembly GCF_034619465.1). NCBI lineage: Eukaryota > Metazoa > Chordata > Aves > Leptosomiformes > Leptosomidae > Leptosomus > Leptosomus discolor. The sequence continues at coordinate 6,650,714 of NC_141404.1, forward strand.
TCTCCATCTCCATCTCCATCACGTCCATCCCAACCACGCCACCCGCATTCCCCGGCCCCCCTCTCAGATCTGCCTCGTCACGGCCCCGCCCCCGGCGCATGACTCAGCACATCCCCCGGCTGCCGATTGGCCGCCCGCCTAGCACATGCGGCCGCCGGCGACGGAGAACGGGGGGCGCCATTGGCTCGGCTCGCCGTGACGTCATCCGCGGTGGCCGGGGCGGGCGGGCGCATGACTCAGCACGTGGGCGCGGGCCCGGGCTGGGTCCGCAGAGGCGCATAAAAAGGCGGCGGCGGCGCCGGAGGCGCCGTAGCGATCGTGTCCCCGGCGGAGGGTCCCGCTGTCGTGCCGGCATGGAGCTCCCGGGACTGGGCGAGCACTGCGCGGAGCGCACCTGCAAGCGGCTGGGTGAGGAGCGGCCCCGGGGCGCGGCTGAGGGCTCTGGTGCTCTCCGCGGGGAGCGGCTCCCCGGGGGCCTAGCTGCCCCCCAGCAGCACCCGTCCGGGTGGCACCTGTAGGGGGTGGGTAGCTTGTGTACCGGGGGGGCCCAAATCCTGTCCGCGGAGCCGGAACGAGGGTGCTCGGGTTAGTAGCAGGCACCAGTGCTGCTTCTGTGATCCCCTTATCAGGCCTAGTAAAGGGCGGGAGTCGGGCCCCGTGTGGTTTTTCCTCTCGTGTGCTGATAAACTGTCAAGGGATGTTTTTGTGAAGGTTAAAAAGATTTTTGAGTCTGGGCTTCATATTTGTGCATGAATTGCTGTTTTGTGTCTAGTGCCTCACTAAAGCTTCTGCATTCAAGGCACTCCCGAGGTGTTTAGGGCTTGTGCTAGTCTAACACTGGATAAGAAGAGGGAACACTTACTGCTGTCTTACTTCTCTAGTTTGAATATTTATGAAGAATGATGCACTTTCTCTAGAGATAACTGGATTGTGACTAGACAAAAGTTACTTGCTTTAGAATTTATTTGTGAGTGCTCTTACAGCTGTTAGCTCTGCTCCATGATTTTTTTACTCTTCTCCCAGATTTCCTTCCTCTGAAGTGTGATGCGTGTGGGGCAGTCTTCTGTAAAGATCACATTCGCTACGATGACCACAAGTGTAGCTCTGCCTACAAGAAAGTAAGTTCCTCTATGTGAGTCAGTAATTTGCAGGACAGAATTGCTAAATCACATATAAAGGCTGCTCTGAGACTTGACTTGTGGTTTTGATAGAGGCAGATGGGAGAACCACAAAGTGCAAGTTAATGCCCCAGTTGAGTTTCAAATATACACAAATATAACATTTCAGGGGGCAGTACTGCTTGATTCTAGTTTCTTTCACAGATACTGCATCTTCCCAGAGTGCTTTATATTTTGAGTAATATATTGCGGCCTAAATCTTTCTACAGCCCTAGTCCCTCAAGTTGAAGGACAGCAAGCATAGAGGAAGAAATAGAGTAAGTGGGGCTGAACTTTGGTCTCTGGCCCATATGTGGGCTTTGAAGTGTTGAAAGGCTGTAATTCCAGAAAGCCTAGAAGCATATTTAAAGTCGACTTACCAAATGTTGCTACAAATTGATTTGGCAAAGCATGTCTGACTTTTTTGGATAATGACTTGCAGTTGCCTTGTGAAGTGTATCTTTGAAAGCATTAATAAATTAGTAGAACATAAACCACTTGTGAATACACTTCTGTCACCCTTAGGTAAGAGAAGGGGAAGGACAGAAAAATAGTTGAGTTGAACTTCTAATCTGTATTGTGTATTCTTAGAATGTGCAGGTTCCAGTGTGTCCACTCTGCAATACACCTGTCCCAGTACAGAAGGGGGAAATACCAGATGCTGTGGTTGGAGCCCACATGGATAAGGACTGCAAATACAATCCAGCACAGCAAAAGCAGAGGGTAAGGAAACTGCTGCTGAAGTCTAAACTGACTACCTAGTGCTTGTGAACTTGCATCTTCTGACAGCAGAATGTGTAGAAGCTTGCTCTGCTTCATCTTAATTCTAAGGGCACTTGAGCATTTGTGCTTCAGCTGTTACTTGGGAAGCTGATGACAGAAAGCAAGCAAGCATTGCTGACGTCATGTCCTCTGGTGTTTAGATCTTCACAAACAAGTGCTTAAAGCCAGGCTGCAAGAGGAAAGAGATGATGAAGGTAGTTTGTGAGCAGTGCGGTGGCAACTTCTGCATAAAACATCGGCATCCTCTGGATCACGACTGTAAAGGGAGCAGCCACCCCACCTCCAAGGCAGGGTAAGCTGAATTTATGATGCTTTGAGCTCAAGTTGAATTTTCAGAGCTGCTATCAGGGGGTTGGTGGGGAGTTGAGACAGAGGGAATTCTGTGAATGACTGGTCATGTCAATAAAATACCCAGTATTTCCTCTCTGTATCTTGGGCTTAATTTCTGAAAGTCTGTGAGACAAGATAAAAGCTTGTCACATGCTTTCCTAACGTTCTTCCAAGCTTACCGGTGTCAGTCTCTCCTAGTTGAGAATGGGCACTGGCCAGCTCAAGTATCCTTTGGGGTCTGAACCTAAATACTAGAATACTAAAGTTCTGCCCAGCACATTGAAGTGACCAAGAACAATCAATACCCTGCCAAGCTAAGTTTAAACTTAGTTTTAATGAAAATCTGTCTCTTGCAGGCAGATGTACCTTCATTGTTCTGTGCAATAGGACTGTAAGACTTGTGTGACAGATGCAGATAACTAAACCAGGTGGGAGAGTGAAACTACTGGCAGTGTGTGTAAGGTGCTGAGCCTGGTTGTATTTCTTTGTAGGTATGCTGCCCTGATGAGAGCCTCTCAAGCTGCCTTCAAGTCAATGGGAGCAATTGGAGTGCCATCTAATGGGAGTCTTCAGCACAACAGGTACAAGCTTGGAAGGAGAAAAGATAAACATAGTTTAAAAATAGTCGTGTCAACATGGTGTAGGAGTGCCACTGTCGTACCTTGAACTACTCTAGAGTTGGTAGTTCACCTTTAATTGGTGTTGGGAATGCAGTAGAGGGGTTCTAGCACCACTAAATCTTTACTTCTCTGTACTGGAGTGATTAAAACAGCTACACGGACATCAAATTGCAACAGCAGGTTGGTCTCCTGCCAGCTCAGTGTCAGGCTTGGTCAAGTTCTGGAAAAATGGTGTGTCATCAGAATGCTGAGGAAAGCATAGCAAGCATCTAAATAGCCCAAGCCTGCCCCTGTGTGTTGTATCTCCTTGTGACTGAAAGATTTAGTCGTGTGACTCTTACAATGCATTCTTATGTCTTTCAGATGCAGATAGTAGAGGCTCTTCACATCTGGATCAAACCTCTGTCTATGTTAAAGTTAATCTTGTTTATAGCTTTTGATTTTTCTATGCAATTAACTTATTTTTGTATCATAATGGTTTATGTAATCAATAAACTTTCCAAGCCAGCTTTATTTGTTCCTATATTTGGAATAAGAGCTTTAATACTCTGAAAAATACTTGGTGGAGGAAATGGGGGAATGGTGGTAGGAAGATGACTAAAATTAGTATGAAACACAGCCAGCTTTGCTTAGGTCATGCTAAGTCTGAACTATGAGTCTCCTAAAATGAAAGTCTGAAACACAAACTGCTGTCATATGTCTCAGTCCTTTTGGAATTGATCTGGCACACAGTGCAGCATTCTGCTTGACAAACAACATATGTCAACATACGAAGCAAGGTTTATATAAGCTGCCTCTTGGTTTCTGAATGTCATTGGAAGTACTTGATTTATAAAGCAATACCTTTTTTTTTTTCTAGGCCCACCCTAAGCAATTCACTGAAGGCTAGTGCTCAGAGGCATGCACAGTATAATTCTTCCTAATTTACTGCCCCTGGATTTGCATGGGTATTTCTCACAGTTGGGGGAAGGGGGACAGAGACAGTAACATTAACTGCTTGTATCTCATGCCAAAATACAGCATTGTCTAGGAGGCTGCTCTTGCTGCCTTCCTGAAAAGCTTAAATCAGTGAAGACATAATAGATATGTTCCATCTATTATCTTGATCAGCTATCTTGGCTCTTTAAAACTGCATGAACATCCAGCTGCTTAGCTTGAGGCCTGAAATATTATAGGTTGATGAAATGGAAATGTGCTGTTAATGAACAATGCTAATTCCCCAGCTGGGATCTAAGTAGACCTCTCATACAACTAATTGTGAGAAAAATGCCAAGGCTTACTGATGATGTCAGGGGGTCAAGACCTCAATTTCATGTGTCATTGGAGCCATTCATCTGCACACAGGCTGGTAGGCTGGAGTGTTGGCTTAGGACTAACTGAAGGGTAATTGCAGCCCCTGGAATCACCTGCAGCTATGAGTGCCCAGCACTGTTCTGCTGAGGTGGGAGGATGAACCGTTTGCACAGCAGAGGATGTGTGTTCCTTGACCTGGGAAAAACAACCTTCGATAACACTGTAAGAGATGGGAGCGTAAGCGCGGTTATTGCATATGCTTGAGACAACCTTGAGGTGTGCTGTGGTTGTGCAAAGACTGTTGTGTGCCTTCTTTCTCTTTGAAGAGGCTTAATACTTAGAATACAAATGCTGCTTAAAGAGGAAATAGGGATTTATGGCCCTTCTCAGGGATAGCATGTAAACAATCAACATAGTGAGGTGTGGGCCTTTCATCAGAAAGGGCGGAGATAATGTAATTTCTGGCCGACACAGAACAAAGTATTTATGTTATCCCATATTCCTCTTTGGCCCAATGTGATTTCTTCACATCCAGGAGAAGTTTTTGGTGAAGATCAAAGCTATATGGAAGGCTGTAGTTGGCCAAACTGCATATTTAATACAGGTATGAGTTACTGCTGCTAATTCTGTATAGCCTAATTTTATGCAATCACGTGGTCAAAATTGTGATTTGACAGTGTCTGTAATACTGTGTTTAACCACAGGATGTCACAATAGGACATGTAATAAAACAATCATAATTTTTGGAAGTCTAAACATTGAAAACATGCTTTCCCTATTCATATTGGAAAAGCAGCTTAAATTACAACTCTAATTTTAGATACCACCACCTACTGATTATCTTGCGTGCTTTAACGCCATAACTCAGCCTTAGCGTGTTGCTACAGTACTAGGACTTTTATAATCTCCCTAAATAGTATTTAACTGGCCCTGCATTCCCAAACATGGTTGTCTGGGAAGGAGTTTCCAGTGGAGAGCCACAGCAGGTGCTGGCCATGGTGTGATGAGATTGACCAGAGCTTGAGAGGCTCTGCCCAGCCCAGCAGCAATGGGTGGGGGCGCACCCTATGGAGTGGGAAGGAGGTGGAAGGTAAGGAGCGGCTGGAGGTGTGACCCTGGTTTGACAGGAAAAGGAAGCAGAGGTGTGAAGGTTTACCTCTGCCCATCGTTGCATGTAATGGCACTGGAGTCATTGCCACCAGCGTCTGCTACCACAGCCAGCGCCTTGGCTGCTACCGGGATCAAAGCAAATAGAAACAAACCCCCTGTTTTAGGTTGTCATGAAAAAAATACTGTCTATATGTGTGTTTGTGGTAAATATTCTTGCCTGTCAATTACCAAGGGGAAATGGAAATGTTTGTGCACATGGTATTTATAGAAAATGAAAACATGGAAACCAATTTGTTCCCTGGAAACCTTGTCCGATGAGATGTTTTCCTGTCCTCTCAAACAGCAGCATGTGCCTCTTCCCAGGGCAGCCCCTCAGGCCCCATCAGGCCGGCGGGTAACACTGCCCCAGAGGCCCAGCCTTTGGGATCTGCTGGCGACAGGGAATCGCCCCTGTTCTCCAGAGAGCCACGTTAGCGGCTGGCATGGCGCCCACGAGGCGACCTGCTGTGGCCAGCAGTGACCAGGCTTGTGTGGGGAGCACCGGGGCTGGCCTGCTGCCGAGTGTACTTCACCTCCAGGGCAGCGGTGGGTGCTCCAGGGCCTCGGGGGCTCCTGTCAGAACCTGGGGTGGTGCCTGTCAGGGTACAGATGGATCCCTGTCAGAACCTCGGGATCCCTATCGGGGTGCGGAAGGACAACGTGTCAGGGCGCGGAAGGATCGCTGTCAGAACCGGGGGATCCCTGTCGGGGCGCGGAAGGATTCATGTCAGAACCTGGGGGGTCCCGAGCCTGGCGGGGATCACCTAGGCAACGGGGGTGGGGCAAATTCTGTAGCCCCGCCCCTACACGGGAGGCGGGGACGTCTTGCGTGGCAGATCTCGGCGCAGAAAGGTGACGTCAAGCGCGCCTCCAAAAGCCGGCCGGGCGCTCCTCAGCACGCGTGTTCCAGGTGGGCGTTTCGAGTCCGAGGGTGGCTTCTTATTGGCCACCCAGAGGATTGACGTGCCGAGAGCCAACCAGACGCCTCCATTCTCTCCTTGTAGCCAGTGAGAGTCAGGGGGCGGGCTGCGGCGCCAAGCGTGGGGATCAGTTAAATGTGCAGAGGAGGCGGGTCCGAGAGGTGCGTGCGGGGTGGGGGTGAGGGGGGGCCCGCGTGCTCTGTGCCCACTTACCCCGCGGGGCCGCCCTGAGGCGCGGCGGCAGCTCCGGGGGCACTGGGGGTCTTCCTGCCCCCCCGGGCCCGCTCAGGGGAGGGGGCCGGGGCGGCCGGCCGGTGGCGCGGCGGTGGTGGTGCCTGGGGGGTGGGTTCTTCCCTCCCTGGTGCAGCGTCCCGACCCCCGCGGAGGGTGGGAGCGCGGTGCCCGCCGTGCGCTGCCAGGAGCCGGTGGGCAGTGCCGGAGCCGGCAGCGTAACCTTGTTGTTCCTGTGCAAGGCGCTCTGGTGGCTGCTCTTGGGAAAGCGTTAGTCAAACTTAAGAACTTCCTATTCACGAAGCCTGAACTGGCTCCTCAATAAAAGGAAACGCAAACCCAGGGGTCTTGTGTGGGGAAGCCAGCGAGGAGGGGCCTCCCGAGGCGTCGGGGGCCTGGGTCCCTCTTGCTCCGTCAGGCAGCCGGGGGTTTCTGCTCCTCGGCTCTGCGGGTTCGGCTGCCCGGGTGCCTGCCGAGCTGGGTTCGGGTTGGGGTATCGTTCAGAGTGTGTTTCAAGGTAAATATTTGTGATTGAGGCAACTGTTGCGTTTGTGCTGTTACACAAAGTGACTGGGTTGGGGCAGCTGTTGAAAGCCTCTTAAATCCGATTTTCTCTCACTGAAATAACATGCAGTTAAAACTAGACCTGGTTTCTGATGCAGGTTTTCTGCAACTCCTTTGCTGTTATGTCAGTGTAAAGTGAAAGATAAAACTTATGAGAAATAATTCTTTAAGCATGTTTTTTTACACATTAATCTGTATGAAAACAGGAAATCTTGCAGTTTAAACAGAACTGGTGGTTTAAAACTGTTTGTTTAGTAATCAGATAGGCTTCCTTTTTGCTTGTGGGTATTGTGTGTATGCACATGTATGTATTTCAGTGAGATGACTAGCAGTCACATTTATGTATTTTGAGAAGAGAGGGCTCTGATCGGTGTTGTCTGAGGTAGGCAATTGATCAAACAGCTCAATGTGGTGCGTTGCAACCTGCAGAAAGTGCAGCATCAGTGGTAAGGGGTTGCTGCCAGGAGGGTCAATGAAGCATTTTCCCCAATGGGGCCTAAGAAAACAATAGGTGTTGAATTTTCTACAGGAGAGTGACATTCTGGTTTTACAGTAGCTGAAATATAACGTATTCCTAAAGGAAACATGATGAAAATTCTCCAAAATGGACCAAAATTCAGTGCAGACATACATTTCATAGTGAAGTAGTCACAAATAGTTCTTGTACCAGTGTAATTTTGATATGACTCTGTATAGGAGACTGATGCTTAATATAAAAAAAGGTTCTAATTGCAGTTTGGTGGTTTCTGTTACAGAATAGTTCTACTTTAGAAAGCCAAAAATGAATGTGGAAAAAAAAGAAAAGAAGGTAGAAAAACGAAAAAAGCTAAAGCAACGTGTGGCCCAAAAGGGAGAGCTGGAATCAGGAACTGAACCAAAGAAAAAGAAACAAAACCTGCAGGTAAGTTCTCCCAGTTTTGACTTTTTGTGTGGATATATTGTTACCTGTGATGTGATGGTTTTAGAGATTCAGTACTGAATCTGAATGTGCTATTTGATTTAGTTGCAGTGATTCCTTGGGTGCGATATACCTAGAGTGAAAGTTAAAAGGAGAAGATAAATTGAGCAAAATCTGGATACGATTGTAGCAGTCATAGTACATGATCTCTGTGTGGTTTGGATGCTTCTGTGAAGGGTGGAGAACGGGTGAGAGAATGTGGGTGAAAGGTGAACCAAATGGCTTTAAGCAACTGTCATATGGCAACACAGGCATAGCTTAAGTCTTCATGTGATCCTCAGTAGCTGGAAAAACATGAAAGATGTTTTCTTGAAATCCTCTTGATTTTTGGACAGAATGTCAAGTGGCCAGAAGGTGTCAGCCGTCTCTTTGTATTACTGAACATTTTATGAATTAATTTCATGAGAATGAAATTAGCAGTATTGAGATGTTATTTAAGTGGAAACTTAGAGCTCTAAGTTTTTTGTGATGGAAATGGTACATAAACGGAGTGATTCAATTCTGCTGTCCTGAGTGGTTACTGTAGAACGTGGATCAAAAAAATACAAAGTGGTTTGATACTGTCGAGAAGTGGAGAAGGAAAGGCAAAGGTTTTTTCCTCAGGAATTCTCAAGGTGATAAGCCATGGTCTTAAAAACTCTCTTACGTTTCCTGGCCGAACATAAAATAGATGTGAAAGCTGCTTGTTACTTCATTTATCGTGAGATGTGTAGCTTAATGGAGATCATATAACTAAAAAGTAGTACTACTTATTTTGTTATTGGACTTTATTTAAGCTCATTGGCAAGAATATTTTTTGAGAATTTTTGCATGTGTAAGTGTCGCTAGTTATTACCTTTAGTTTGTGAAGCATAATATAAAAAAAGCCAAGCTATTGGCAGTAGCTATTCAGAGGTCTGTAAATTCTTGCAGTTTTGAACTCAGCAGAAATGTTCCTAAGCAGAGTAGGGAAAGATTGTGTCTTTGTCTATATCAAAGCAAAACCAGAAAATCTGATCTTTATAGCTTAATAAGAGGGAATGGTTTTCCTTTCCTTCGTAGGGTGTGTATTATGGACTTTAGATTCCTGGTACTCTTAATTCAATTTGAGTGAAAATAACTTTCCAGGATAAACCAGTGTGAAATTAAAATGTCCAAAATAAAAATGGTATCACCTGTGACAATCTGTATGATTTCATGTAAAAGTGGAAAAAATCTGAGGTAAGCTTTGAACTCCTAGCAGGCGGGGCCTTTTTGGACCATCTGATGTCAGGTGATGAGTTCTTAGAACCGCCAAATTAGCTGTTGTTGGCCATGCAGACTGTAGGGCTGTACAAGAAAGAGCAAATATTAAATGGAAAGAAGAATCCTTAATACTGTTAGGGAACACCACTAGGCACAAGAGTCATAGAATTCTAGAAGGTGGTGTCAGTGAGTGGCTTAAACATGTATATAGTGTTAGTTTTAGGGAATACCGTATAAAGTCTATGACAAGCCATTGTTTGGCATCCGCTTTCTAAACTATACCTGTTGACAGTAGGAAAGCATAAGTTAGTAGACCGCATTTTTTTGTTTGAAATGACTGTTGAGAATGGAAAAGCGTTAGGCAGATCTTAAGCAATTCTACTTCAGAAATGATTAATGAAAACGAGCTGTTTATGATTGTTATTCAGCATGTGTACTCCCAGCTTCGTGTGAAATACTCAGTTAAGTCAGAACGGCAGTTATGCTTTAGAATGCTTTTGGTCATCAAACCTTGTCAGCATGGAAAATGTAGTAAAAACCAAGGTACAATTGCTTTGTGCGTACAGGAAGATCAGGAGGAACTCTGAGGCTGCAGTGATGTGCTCAGTTAGTCTGGATGGTTCCAAAGAAGAAATTTGGAACAAAAATTAAGGCAACTGCTGAGAGTGTTTATTCTGTGGCCTTACTTTCTTTAAGTTTATTTCTGTTACTTCAAAATAATCTGGAACCTTGATATCTACAGAAATGCCTAAATCATGGCGACTGCATTCTGATGAGCTGTGATTGACTTTTAATGCAGTAACTGAATTAAAGAACTTTGGGGTTTTATTTGACATCCTTAAAGTAAGGATGAGTAGACTCCAGTTTCTCCTAAGGCATTTCATATGTGATGGAAAGAAGTCAAAAGATGGCTATCAACACATTGCTTCTGGTGGGAGAGAGGTTTCACTGCTTCATTAAGTCACTTTACTTCCCTGTGAATTACCCTTTTCTATTCTAGTACAGCAATTTTAGCCTCCAAAGTGGAAAATGTAAATATCTAATTGATTTCGTTACAGAGCTGCAAGCAGGCAAGTTGAAATGTGTCTTAAGTGACTGGATTTAGTGTACATTGATCATTCCTTTGTGAAATTTGTTTCAAAAATTCTTACCAGCCTAAGACTAAAGCATTTTTCCTTGAAACAACTTGACCTTTCAGAGCAATCTTGATGTTTTATTGATTTTCATCTACTCAATTTGTTCTGTTTACATTAAATAGCAATAAGCAATTCAAGACCAATATAAATGTTTTCATGAATGATCTTAGAACCACACAGCTCTAAATGACACATCTCTAGTGGAGCTGAGCAGTACAAGTTTTTAAGCTTAATTCAGTCTTGTGCTTTTCTGACAGATTTTCATAATGTTACTGTGTTATTTAGCTACTTGACAATAACCCCCAAATTTTAATCACAGGTTTGTTTATTTTTTTAAATGCCTGGACATTAATTTTGCTTGTTTTTTAAGGATTTTGTAGTTTGCTGACATACTTGAATGCTAAACCTTCTGATAGTTCAAGTTTATTCTTTTAAATTGCCACCTAACATAGGGATAAAGAAAAGAGATTTAAAATGTGCCACCTAGACTGGTGGTCTAAAGTTAAATACTGGGCCTCTTAAATAAAAATTTCCTGATGGACCTTGTCTCAGACAAATTAATTTTGTTTCAGTTCTCTGAAAACAAATGTTTACAATGTTGTTAACTTGTCATCTTGAAATAACAGAAGTATTAGAAGTGCTTGTTTGCAATTACCTGTGTCTTGCTTCTTTTTATGGGTTTCTTCACCCTTTAAAATTTCAGCCACGAAGCTTATCTGACACTCAACAACACTGTAGGTAGTGAGCAACATGTTGTGGTTGCTTTGTTTATGAAAGCTATTGAGTTCTACCCAGAATGACCTTACCGTATTGAAGGATCTTTTAACCTTGTAATTTAAGGATAGATCTTGTTTCTCCAGTGCTGTTTTCAGAGCTGCAGGGTTTCTACAGAACAGTAAGACATTCTTCCAGAGTTGAACATCTATTAGGCAAGACTCAAAATTCATAATCTTTAGAAAACAATATTAATTTCCTATTCCTTCCCAATTTAGTCTAGTAAACATTGTAACTTTAAGGAAAATTACAGTGATTAAGAGGCAGTTGATCTTTATAAATCAAATCCTGTTGTTCATGGTTGAAGGGTTCATGCTCATACAGTCAGTGGGTGTTGCTTTGTGTGCTCCTTGTTATCCTCAGCATTGCAAATGGTTGGAGGAATCAATGTTTTCCCCAGATAAAGGCAAAATCAGTGGGAAAGGAATTTAATTTTTGAGATTCCATACAGATAGTACAAACAATGGCAAATAAACAAGTAGCTCATGGTGTTTCTTTAATCAGAGGGCTAGTGTGCAGGTGCCCAAACAGTAAGATCTGTTTACTAAATGGAAAATGGCAAAATTAGTAGGGAAAGGGTTTTTCTATTCAGCTTTTAGGAGGTTATCATGAAGACCAATAAGGACGTATTAAGCTAGTGCTACAGCAAAGGAAACCACAAAAAAATGATTATTTAAAATCATTATTTCCTTGTAGTGGTGGAAAACCCCATAAAATTATGTTTAAGCTCTGGAGATAAGTGTTTTGGCATGAGCTTAGTGGAATAGCTGGGAACGCTACTTTGGTATGATCTCTAATGCTGCTTGTAATCAGGTAACCAGGGTAGTAATTTGAATGTTTAATGAATGCAAACCAGACATTCATGCTACAAAACCTATCAAGCAGATACTGTAAAGCTATCATCGGAAAGTATTTATTTATCTGACAACCCACTAATTCATACCAAAGCCTGTTGTTGAAATAATGAGTTGTGGATGATTTGCGAACAAACTCAGTAATCCTTTATTGTTCCATTAATTTATTTTTTTTAATTAATGGGAAGCTTATCTTGTAACCATCAAAATAACTTGATTTATATTCTCCCATCCTAAAAAAATGCCATGAAGTTACAACTTAATGTGACATTACAGGATTTTCTTCTGATTATCAGGCTCCCAATATTAGCTGTACCTTATATATGTTAAAAATACATTTTGGAAACTGCTTGCATTGCAATTCCACTATCAACTCTTCCTGTATTTGTTTAGTTTTGCTTTACTAGTTTAGTCCTCTGTTGTATGCATTAGTGTTATCCAGGGTTGTTATTGTTTAAGAAATATGTAGAAAAACAATCTTAAATATTAAAAAAAGGAAAAAAAAATTTAATTCATTTTATTTAGCATAACCTTCTAAAAGAAGAATCTTGTCTTGTACTGTTCTTTTTGATCATTTTTAAAGTATTTCTAACGTGCAAATAGAGTTGTGTCCACGTTATGAAAAGAAGATGACGTAACCTTTCATCTTCTCCCCCATCCCTCTGTCTCCCCCAACACCTTGACGTGAGGATACATCAGCAGTCGGCAGTTTTCTGGTGATAAAGAGGGGGTGATAGCTATTTCTCAAAATGGCAAAGTTAAGTGTCAGTATGAATATTGGTGCATTGTTGTTAGTCTGCTGGTTTTGGTAGTCTGTAATTGAAATGTTGGGCCTATGTCTGTTTTTTGAGGGAGCTACCTTTCAGTTGAATGATTATTCTTGTTTTACTTGCATTTTGTTTTACTTGCACAAAGAGACAAGTTTGGTGGCCCATTGGCCACTTATTGCCTCGCCGTACAATGGCCTTCTGACAGTTAAAAAAAAAATTATGAAGCTATAAGCCCATTTGGCATTTATGACTTACTGCATCTTATCTTGGTTTGTCTGCTTTCGTGTCACCTATGCAATATTTCTCAAATTAGGGAAAAGAAAATAAAAAAACCCCAAAGTTTGATGGCAGCTGCTTATGGAATGGAAACATTTGTTTCCTGCTACCACTTCTTCATCAGAATATTGATAGTTGCTTTAAAATATTTTATTAAATTAACCATACATTTATTTATTTTTTGAAAGAGGTAAATTTGATTGTGACACCATATAGTGTTTATAGAGAATAGTAGCGCTTTCGTAAACAGACATGTCTAAGAAGGTACAAAATAGTGTCTGAAATATGGACATGCATAGATTAGGCTGAATAATTTTACATTCCTTTGAAAATTATTTTTGTAATGGTAGGAATAGATTCCCAGGAAAGAGTATTCACAGCTGGGAAAACAGTTGCTACTTTGAAGATGGTTTTCCCAGGCGAAAGGCTCAGGTCCCCAACTGTGTTTGGTATAAACAATATGTGGTGTCTTTCTTACTTCTGTTTAAAGGAATTGTGTGTTCTTCATTACATATTAACCAGCAAGAGTTTCATGCTAATTCCGCGTATTTGCCTTAATCTGTACGCATTCAAAGTTAATTCCTTACTTTTGTTAATATATTAGCTGGGGTATTTTATTAATGTCGCCAGGGTGTTGAAGTGATGGGGAGTTTTGTGGTGGAACACAACCGTCCCTTCTTTGCTGTTAAGAGAGGAAATTCTTCCTTCTCCTCTTGGAGCACGTACTTGACTCTCAGCTCCTTCTTTACTTAGTGGTGAGACCTTCCTTGACAGTTCTTGTTATGTTTCCAGTATAAATCCTTGTTTTCATGACTTAGCTGCAAATATCTTCACAAAATTGAAACTCAGCACAGGATTCCCACTTGTGGGCTGAATTTGTGAGTAACGGTCCTCAAGCAGTTGTTGAAGTAAAGAGCAGAGGCTAGATCTGCTTGACTACGTGTTGCCCAGCTCCAGACCACTGAGAACACTGTTTTCTGCCCTTTGGCAATTATGATTGTGATAATGACTTCTAACTCATCATAGACAGAAGCATCATAAACGAAAACTGCTGGAAAAGGGCCAAATTGCTGAATATAGAAAATTTGGCACAAAAATCTCAAAATATGTGTAACTTCAGTTAAAAAAAAAATTCCCATTACAGGTTTGAATTCACAAAATGCATTCCACTTGGCAAGAAATTAAGTTGTAAGCTTGAGAAGATAAACACTTGCTACGTTCTGATACAGGATAGAGAGCAGAGAAATGGGCATCCAAAGGCAATTGTTCTCGACAGGGCTTGAAACTTGGAAGTTAGAAGAGTGTAACATGTTAATAGAAGCCTGATTCTTCTGGATTTGTTACTTCCTCTTTATTGCTCTTGGTATTATTTTGTTAATGTTAATTTGTTAAAAAACTAAAATGGCACAGATTTGGATATTTAAAATATGTTTATTCTAAACCCCAGCAATTTTCCCTGTCCTTGACAGAATGCTACTGCTTTTTTTAAACAATGTGGGAATCTGGTATAAGGATTTTTTATAAAATACAAATTATTGTATTGTGTGTTGATTAAAAAAACAACCAACCAACCTAACAAAAAAAACTACACAAGAAAATCAAAAAACCAACCAAACAACAAACCCAAACATTTTGGAGCAGATAAAAGGGCAATGATGACTGCTTCCACAGTATGAATGAGGAACTAGAATTATTTAATCAGAAGTTTCCTCTTACAAAATACCTTTTGTGTTTAGATGCAACGTTGTCAACTGCATGAAAGATTAGTGTATATTTATGTATGTTAGTTAATAAATTACAGCGTAGATAAAATGGCTTTTGGGTATTAGATCAAAACCACACAGATTAATAAATACTTGGAAAGTGATTGTCTGTTACATCCAATAGGTAATTAGAACAGAAAATTAATCTTTTGACTTTTAGAAGCTGCCTGAAATAACGAGGATGCAAGCATGAAGGTATTTGACAGGGGAACCTCTTTGCTTAAAGAATCAGACTGTCTTTGAAAGCATTTACCTGTTTCTAATTGAATCCCACAAGAGTTCTGTAGGACATCACAGAAGATCATCAACCAATATTTTATTAGATTTCTCAGCATTATCTTACTAATTTGCATCTGTAAACCAGGCTTTTGCAAACGGCATATATACACAAGGGAAGACAAAGCTCTGCTCCTACCATCTTAGTTTGAAACGTGTCGAAACTGTTCAGAGAATGTACTGAAGACTTAGAACTGCATCACTTAAAAAGGACAGGAGAGGTTATATAAAAGAGAATAGAAAATCTTAAGCATGCAGGGAAAATACCTACTTTTAATAACTGTTGTTCTGTGCTACCTTTATGTTATGTACTGAACCCTAAGTGTCAGTCATTCCTATTCACCCGCTTGTAAAATAACTGGGTGGTTACAGAACTGTTACGTTGAACTGTAATACAAAGCTCATTGAAATCAATTGTGGCCTTTTTGTGGGTTCAGAGCAGACCTTGGAGCCTTCATGTACCTTGTTGGCTCATTCTTTTTTTTTTCTCGTTACCTTTGGAATAGACAATTTTTCCTCTTTTATTATGGAAGTCCCATCTTTCATGGCTGTTCTTATGTCCAAATCTGTAGCTCCAGGATTTTCTAAAGGCATTTTTAGTAAACTTGCGGTGTTTTGTTTGTTTGTTTTCATGGTAAAAGTTTACCATGCTTCATTTAAACATGTATCTTCTTTACAAAGATTTGTCTAGATTAAGTCATGGTCTAGTTTGGGCTTAGAACAGGAGCGTCTGTCCAACTATCCTGATCCTACAGGTCTTGTAATAACATCTTCTGGCCAAGACCCAAAAGATCTCACTCAGTGAGTGTGAAGAGCACCAACCTAGCAGGGGACAGGGACAGTTTTCTGTGGTTCCTCATGGACCCCTTGTTACGGGCTGAGCATGCAGCTATGTTCTGTGTGATCTGATGTCGGCACCTCTGCCAGCACATTTGCGCTTCCGATCGCGCGACGCTTCATAGCGTCATGCACCATCAAGCATCTTTACATTAGAATAAGAAAATAACGTCACATTTTTCACTGTTCTCAGCGTATTGAGCTTTTAATTACATAAAGTTGGAAGAATTACTTCTGAATTTGAAAGCCAAGCAAGTTTATAATTAAGTTCTCATAGGTGTCACTGTCTAGCTGCGTCTTCTTCCTGTCTTGCTACTCAACCATCAGATGGGTGTTTGGAATATCATCACCCAGTTTAAGTGAGCCCTTCCCTTGGTTTCTCTCTCAATTTGCTCTATGCACTTCACTCATAACTAAGTACTGGAACACAAGAGTTAAAAGGTTTCTATAGTCAGGTAAAGGCTATTTCTCTTCTGTAGTTCTGAATGGAGAGAGAGAGAATGAAAGGAAGAAAATCTTATTTGCCATTATATTACTGTTTCTATTGAGAGAATGCCCAGGAAAGGAAATGTTTCTGCTGCTGAGGCAGAAAACAAATCTATCTTCGCCACTATTAGGCAATTCTAGCACTGAGCTCTTTCTGTAAAAATAGCCTTATCTCCAATTCCGAGGGATAATTTAACAATATTCCAATAATTTTCCTGTTTCTCTACTCTGTCTCTTTTTTCAAAGTTTTTCTAGTCTATCCAGAAAACACATTCCATGTAGTTTGAAAAGGTTTTAAGCTTTTTCAGTCACTTTGCTTGCAGGTTAAGTGAGTTGGGACTTGTAAGCAAAATCGCTGCTTTGGAAAGGCTTACCCTGCTGCATTAAATATTTATTTGGAGTAGATATATTTAAAAAGTTAGGTTTTACTTTTTGGTAACGAACAGGTTAGTAGTTTGTTAATTTAGAACTCTACTTCTGTGTATAACTGTAGCAGACTTTGAACAATTGGAGAAAATAGATTGGAAACTTGAATATGGTTTTGTCACTGGGGTCAAGCAACTTGAAAAGCCATTCTGAACACACAGGTTACTTTGTAAGACTCAGGCAATCATCTTTAAATCTTATCATGGAATTCACTGGGCATGTGTAAAATAACTGAAGTAGCATCTAAGAGACTGAGTTGAAAGTAATGAGCTGATCCTGCACTGTCTGAAGTCCTGAGAAGGCGTTGTTCTGTTGTTGTCATCTTGGGTGTCTGGCTCAGTATGTGACTGTTTATTCGTAGCTCCTGGCTGTGTCATGCTGCTGTATGATGGAAGGGAAGTCTAAAATGAAGGCAAAAGCCAAGGGCTGAAAGTTTGGTGTATTGTATGTCAACATGGAATAAATAGTTTGGACAATACTGTTGAAGACAAGACACCTAAATGATGAATGTGAATGGAGGGTGTTCAGGTTTTCAAATCCAGTGCGTCTCCCTTTGAAACAGCGCAGGGCACGTGCCACAATGTACCTCCCTGGCAGCAGAGCTTAAGGGCATACTGAAAAGGTGGTCTGTGTGCGTGTCTTAAAAATGACTTGTTCCCTGTAATCTGTTGTTGTGGATTTAACATAAAATAGATAAAGTGGAATTCCAAGGTGGAAATTGTTTATTGGTAATGTATTTATTAAACATGATGTAATAATAGTAATTTCTTAATGTAAACACTCTCAATGAGGAATGGCTAGGTCTAACTGTGTATCGATGGGCTGCTGTAGATGTAATTGGTAATGTAAGCGTAAAGATATAGTTCAGTCGATTTGAATTAATTTGGTCCTATACTCTTCTGTGCTGAACGTTTTAAATATTTGTCTGATTGTCTGAATGGGTAAGGTGAGACTTTTGTAGTGGAAGGAAAGGATACTGTCCCTTAAATTAAAATCAAACACTTATCTTTTGTTTTCAATCAAAATGAAATTAATTCATTGGTTCTCTTTCATGAATAGCTATTAAAATTCAAACCTGCCTTCTTCATACACTCACTTGTTTTTCCTCCTTATGCAGAAACAAGTTCAAGTGGAATTAAATGATAATGAGGGTTGAACTTGACATGCTTTTACTTATGGCAAACCACTTTTTAACATATTTTTATGTGACAATCCAAGCCATTTAAAATTATCCAGACAACCTTTTTTCCCTTTTTTGCAATCTTAATAAACAGCTGAGAGAATACAGCAAAATCCTTACATGGGGAAAAAAAATTCAGTTAGCTTCTAACATAACTTGATGGCTGGAAAAAGATCAGAGCCTGCACTGTACAGCCAGTGAATTTGGTTTAAAACACAGATACTTGGTCTGAAATTCTAAAAGCATTTTCTTGTTGAAACTTTGTGCTCAATTTTTTTTTTTTAAAGCTTGCCTATTTGCAAGTTTAGTAGAATGGATTTTCTATGGCAGATAAGCCATTTTCAATTAATATAAATGTCAGATTGCACTGGGGGAATATAAGATGAACTTGTATCTTTTTCGTTTGATAGAAACAATATTGAAGAAAACCGTGTTTTAAGAACTCTTATTTTTGCTTTTTAAATAATTTGTAGTGTATGTTGTCTTTCAGAATTGGTGGATTGACTATTGTGAATGCTAGTGTTGTGATTTTTTTTCTATGGAATCTAAAGGGGAAGGGGGGGGGGGAGACTTTTCTTGCATCTTGCCTGTATTATGTCAAAGTCTTGCACAGAATCTGGGATCGCCTGACTCATTGATTCAAATTCCCTGTCACATGCCCTCATGTCATGTAATGCTTTTCATAAATTAACCAAGCTTTATCTTTAGTCTGACTGACTTTGCTTTTTCTAGATGTGGATGTGTTACGCCTGCAGAGTCGGCATTTAGTGTATCTCCTAAAATTATTAAAAGGATGCAAAGTTACAGCATCTCTTTAACATGTTAAAATGGTCTCAGATAACCATTTTTCTCATATCTTTTTGCACAAGAGGGAAGACTTGCTTTTAGTTGCGTCAGGTTCAGACTGCTGTTAGTTTGTGCTGTTTGGATTTATTTTGTTTCTAGGTAGTCAATAATACTCTGTGCATTCAAGACATTTTTGTGTTAAGGTATTATTTTCAAAAGCAGTTAACACTTTCAGGGATTCTTTGATTTTTTTTTTTTCCTTTTTTTTCCTGTGTGCTTCCCCTGGTACTAGACTTTTCTTGTCTGGAGACCTGATATAGAGTATTATAGCAAAGATTGTAAGCATCTGTGATAAACAGGTTTTTAAATCTCATAGTTGTCATCAGCCCACCATTTTAAAGGCATATGGAATCCTTTCCTTAAATTAAACAATTTCTGAGAGAACAGAGAAAAGTGAAGAAGTTGTATAAAAATTCTTACTCTTATTTCCCCTTCCTCCTATACTCCAGAAAAGGTTTTGTTTGCTCATGAGCATGTTCTTTAAAATTAAAGAAAACTACATAGAGCACAGGTCTTTTTGGTTCATAGGTAAGCCATGGTAATGAGTTATTGCAAGATAATGGGCTGCTGCAAGCACATTGTATATATAAATACATGAAAGTTTCATGGCATTTCTGTAAATACTACTTTGTGCGTGGTTACTCTTTAAAAAAAAAAAGTTTTGGGAAGAAGTATGCCATTTTTTCACCTGGGAGAGTACTTTTTCTTTAAGGTGAGTAGTATGTTTGAATTTAGTCATTCCAGGCATGCTTCATAAGCCTGTACCAAAATATCAACAATAAGAAACTCATCAGGTAGTTTAGGTTTGTAATTTGTTTTTAAACATGCAATAGGTCGTTTCAGGCTGAGTAAATATTGTTTTCCTCATATTATAGTAATCAGATCTTTCCCAGATTTCACTATGATATCAGGACATTACTGAATACGGTCATGTAGAAACAAACTATTTCATGGTATGCATGAACAGGCATTTGCTATTACTGTCTGTTCTTATAAGCTTCTGAGCAAAGATGCTTTCTTGATTTTGTTATCTACTGTGGTGATGAAAGGGCTTCCACCATAGCCTTGATCAAAAACTAGATTCCTCCGTTGGAAGGGAGGAGCAGGGGTAAAGGAATTTACTCCTATAAAAACAAAATAAGTGGCAACTACAATTGGGACTGTGTATTCCTGTAACCCCAAGTAAGTTATTTATTCATGGCAAGTGTCGAGATTGCACAAACCTAATATAGCTGTAACCTCAGAAGATGTGTTTGTCTTCGCAGAATTGCATTGCCAAGAGAATTATCCATTCCTTCCAGTCTTTCAAGGTATGATTAGTGTACATTGGCAGTCAATAGGGTATCAGTAATTGTGGCTAATTCTAAAAGTGAAAATAATGATGAAAACGGGCTATGTGTGATGTAGCACAATGGTGTGCGATTTCTTGCTCAGTGTTGTTTAGCAACCCGTTCTATGCAGAGAAGGCATGGCAATGCTTGCATCTTTCTTTAGAGAAGATATTTGCTCTTCTACAGGGAAGATGTGGCTAAATGACATTTTTCCTTAGACTATGATTAGCAGTCACTTGCAAGTAATCAGTAGCTGCGGCAAACTCCACCCTGCAGTTCCTGTTTCAGTTGCAGGAATATCTAGCTAGCTATTTCAAATTCAGCTATCGTCTTGTGGCCTTTCTGTTTATAGGTCAAGTCTTTTGTGGCCAAAGCTTCCAGTAGGAAACTAAATATTTCGTGAGAAATATGAGTGGAATTATTGTTTTCACTGTTTTCTTCATTGCTTAGTAACTTTAGTCATTGTTTGAAGTGTCTTAAGTTTAAAAATAATATAAAATCCGTTCATGTGCTAATGGATTCATATATGACATTTGAAAATAGGACAGAGCATCTTATTCTGCAGAGTTCTGGTGCTTATGTCAATGAGCACAGAGGTGAAATGAGTTTGTTCACTTCAGAGATGCAGCAAGTGGTGTTTTAATGATCTTCCACACTAATCTCTAGGAACTTTATAGCTCCCTCTGAACAAGTTCAGCAGTACCCTGTGCTAAACACCTATCAGATTTAAAACCCAATTAATTTATAGCAGAAATTAAAAAACTATTGTTTTCCAGTATGTGGTGCTAACATTTGTTTTCTTAGTATAATTAATCTTCAAATGAACAAAGCAACTAACATGCATTTTAAAATCTTGAAAGGCCAGTGGTTTCTGGAGATGGGATGGATGGTGCACGAAGTGCAAATCTGATAATAGCTAATCACCCTCCCCATTACGTAAGTTCTTTTCTAAAAACTGAGGCTTCTGTCATTTTAAGTAATCTTGATACTCTTTAGCAGAACGTGATTTTTTTTTTTTTTTTTAAGCCACACCATTTTGTTCTGGTAATCAGAATAGGCCTGCTAAATGTAAAGAGTTCTTTTGCAACTTGCATTTAAATCTGAAGGCAGATGTGAATGTACGGATATATGCACTGGCATTTTTGACAAAAGGCCCAATTATGTCCTGGGAAGACAGAATGAAGCATTACATTTTGCTTCTGTGAAGTTCTTTGAGATGAGCAATGTAGTTACAGATGATTTCAGTTTTGATTGAGTACTGATGTAAATAGTAGATTACATTTATGAGACGAAAACTCGCCACTGTGCTAGATTATATTAAGATTAAAAAAAAAGTTAATCATGGGAGACATGCTAGACTACAGTGACAATAGTACTTTGTAGTTCCTCTAAGCAAAATAATTTATCTTAACATATTTGGATGAAAAAAATCAATGTTTTCTACATCTCCACATCAATATGTTGTAATGATTTTTCCCCACTGTTAGGGCAGCTTCATTATTTCAGTGGAAGTACCTTATATACACCAGCAAAGTAGCATCTCTGATAATCAGGTTACATCTAGAGTCTTTCTAACTTGATAAAATTTTCCTAGTATTTTGTAATTCATACATATATAATACAAAATAAAGCTCCTTCAGTGCTCAGCTTTTAATAATCCTGTTCATAATTAAATATAAATCTGACTAAAACATATTCTTCTACATTAAAGTCTTGTCATAAAAACATTTTGAATATAAACCTTCAATACTCAGTAGAGCGATACAATATATATATACAGACGCACTTTTTTCTGTTAGTAGCAAGCATTTTGTTCACTATTTGCACAACTTCACAGTCATGTTTCATACAACCACTACTAAATCAGACTTCTGATTGCTCATTACTGTCAGGAATGACAGACGTTAAGGCAGCCTGACAAAAGCGATGTAATGTTGACATTTTTGTTTTCTGTTCAATATACAGTCGCAGTTTGTCTCTGAAGGTTTCCCCTAGAAAACTGTAAATTAACGGGTTCAAACAGCTATTAGAAAAAGCTGCTAGGTTCACAATATGTCCTGTTAAAGGATAATCATGTCTGAAGGATGGGTTGCTTGAAGACACAGGCTCGCTTTTCTTTTGAAGAAGTTGGACACTAATGAAGACATTTTCAGGTAGCCAGCAGATAAAGAAAACCAAGACAACAACAAAAATCATTCGAAGAGCCTTTTGTCGCCGCAGACGTAGACTCCTATGCTTGTGTGCTTTTATAAGAACTCGAACAATTAATGAGTAACAAAGACCGATGATCACAAAGGGGATAATAAACCCCAAGGTTATTTCTAGCCACTGGATTTCTTTTACATCTGCAAAACAAAAATAGACCTCTCCGGTGTGTTGTAAATGCACAGCTGTAAATGGAACTAGTGCTGCAGAAATAGATGCCATCCATATGAGACCACAGCTTAATCTAGCGTGTTGCATAGTGCGAAATATGTTGGACCTCATTACTTTTGCCAGTGCTATGTATCTGTCAAAACTCATCCATGTCAGAAAGAAAATGCTGCTATACATGTTGATCTGAAGGAACAAAGACATAAAGGTACAAATAATAGTGATATCATAATACTTTTCATCAAGATTAAAAACCTCAATGAGAGAATCAGCAACTAAAATGAGATCAGCTACTGCAAGATTTATGAAGTAAAGGTCTGGAATAGTCATTTTTTCACGAAAGCTTATGTTGACAACCAGTATCAGAATGTTTCCTACAAAACCAATAGGAAAAAGAAATATTGTGTAAAGACATGATAAGAAGAGACCAATAACGTATTGTTGGTGTTCTGATTTATCAGCTAATCTAGAAGATATGCTTTCATTACACAAATGTGATCCGTTTAGGTTAAAAGTTGTGCTGTTACATATAACAGGTGATATTGAGGCAGAGTAAGTTTCCATGGTTAAAATATCTGCAGAAGAGATATTAGTACTCACAGTCTGATAGTAATGCCAAAAAAATCAGATTTTTGATTGTTTTCAACTAAGTTCCTAGTAAGCATTTTGATTGGAATGGAAAAAGATGTACATTTATGTATAGGAAATTAAAATTCTTTAGAAGTCAAAGTAATTAGACTTAAAATTGACTCAAATCTAACAGTACAAATAGTAAATGTCGTAATTTTTTTACAGGATACTCTGTACATTGCAAATGGGAGAATCTGCGGTTCCTGTTTGCCTTAAGATCATGTAGGAATCTTTACCATTGTGGTATTTGGATCTCTTTTTATTAAAGCTTTTCATCAACAGTGTCTCTTCATGCAGGTTGGAAGGTAGAATTTTAGCTCCATTTGTTTTCTTTTAATAATCAATTAACATCCTTGGACCTGCAATTTGCAAATAGAAAACAATTAATTTCATACTCCAGCATTGTACTGTGTACCATATGCTTCTGCTAACTTGACATATACAGCTGAGGTTGTAAGAAACATCATGTTTGAATATATACACAGAGGTTCAGTTAAAAGATTTTTAAATTTGTGCTATATGATAATATATTGTGAAGGCAGATCTGTTAAAATTGTGTGTACCTTTCGGGGATTCAGTATGGAAAAATGTAGAAATATAGAAAATCAGAACAGTGAGTTTAGCCTACTGGAGAGAAGTATTTGTTTATATAAGATGTATATTAAAAATATATATTTCATCATCAGCTTGTAAGGCTATTGAGTAGCAGAGTCTGTGGCTGAGAAGGCAATGGAGATAAAAAGCAGTTGGTTCCTTCTGCTTTCAGTGGGAAGGAAAAGGCAAATTTTAGAATTGAAGGTAATGAAAGCAGCATATTGATTTACACCAACATTATTATACTCAATTTGCTTTTCTTTGTGATTAGTTATGTTGCACTGACTTCCGGATAGCAATGGAAAATATCAGTTATCTGATTTGTTTGCTTATAAATGTTGAATACTGTGGACTTGAAGCATTGCTAGAAGTTTATTTAAAAGAAACAAACAAAGAAAAGACACCCCAAACAAACGAAACAGTAAGAAAATGATAACCCAGGGTACTTTGTGTTGAATTTTAAATATTTTGAATGGCTGTAATCTTCATCTTACTACCAAAACCTTGTTTTTAATGACACTTAAACATATTTCAAAAAGTTAAATTGTTTACTAGTAGAATTCATGCATGTTTCCACATGTTAGTGACTTACATCCTGCTGTTGTATGTCTGGGGAACAAAAAGGAGCAGACTGCTAATGGACTAGGAGTGTTGGAATATTTTCAGTCAGAAATACAGCTCTGAGTTTGCTTAAATGTATTCAAGTTATCAGAAGTAGCTAGCAGAGACTTAAATAAAGATATCAGTTCCAAAGCTTTTACTTCTAATGAAATAGGTATAAGTACACAGTAGCTGTTGCTATGTTTTGAATGATTTTCATCATGTAAGTCTTGATGCTAAAATGTCCATATGAAATTTCACTTATTTGAAGGTTTGGTGTTTGTTTCAAGTAGCTATGGCAGTCAGACATGAACTGTCTTTCATGTTACATAAAATTTTATTTTTTAATAAGGCAGTAAAACTGCTTTAAATACAATAAAAGGTAAGTTAACAGTCTAAGCAATTGATTTTAAAAGGCTGGTCTGTGGTCAGATTTTAATTACATTGTGAAAGGCCACCAAAAGCCAAGCAATTACAAGCATTACAGGTAACCCTGTACTGTGAAACGCTTTATTTTACCTCAATTCCATTTCTCCAGAGCTGATTTTCCTCCAGACAACAGAAGACTGGTTCTTGCTCCGGTACACGCTTAATGGATGTGTCAGCTCCGACTGTCGTCTCAGTAAAAACTTGTATTTAGGTGTGCAAAGCTGCAGTGAATGCCACCTGTTGACGATTCAGCAGTAAACAAAAAAAAAATCATGTAAAAGTCTCTTCTGTTTTAAAACGTCTTAAATAAAGGATAGTTTGCAGCAGCAAAATGTGGATCTTGCTGCATGTCCTTGGCAATAAAACAAGCTTTATAGATTCCCAGGGTTGTTCTAATTTGTGTGCAGTTGAAGTGCTGCTGAACAGCCTTATAAGGCTAGAATTAACCCTGTTTCTGCTGGTTTCTTTTTTTTACTAGAACTAGTCAAGCATCTTCTGTCTCCCGTTTGTCAGTTTTATTTTGCCTAATGTTCATTTCACCCTCCTTTCTGCCTCTAGCATTTTTTCAAATTACGTAGTCCACTCAAACAGATGAAAATAATGAAGAGATTTATTTGCAAATTGTAACTAAGCACAATGTACGTAGATATAAAACCATAATTACTGTTAGGTGGTATTTTTTAAAAGCCTCTGGACAATCTAAAGAGAAATATTAGATTGAGAGAAATCTAGCAGCTGAGGAGGGTCATTTGCTAAACTGACAATATAAATTTCAGTTTTCCTACCTTCAAGTTGATCCCATTTTGCCTGTTTGTATTTAAATTGTCAGGTATATGTTGTCATCCTCGCACTTCTTAGAATTGCTCAGCTCAAAATCACATGGCTCAAATAAGCTTATTTTGCAGAGAATGTGGAGCCTCAGTCTTGCATAAAAACACCAGTATTGCAGGTGGAGTTTTGCATTTCATCTGTAGGGGGGGAAAAAACTACTTGCCATTTCCAGAAACACCACCTACTGGTGGTCAGAATTCTTAGAACAGAAAGAAAATTAAACCTTTCTTTCTCATTAAAGAGAAATATTTTATTTGTGTAAGTTGCTTTTTATGATTATGTTTATCTGATACCTGAATGTTAAGTGCCATTAGTGTCTACGCTGTACATTGATGCAGCATTCTGCTGCTACTGGGATAAGATGAATTGGATCTCCGCATTTAGGATTTCAAGAAGCAACGTTAACAGTTTCAGAACTGTGGAGTAAACAACTGACATGCCACGGATGTGTTACGTATATTACAGTGGTCACAAATTTTTAGATTACGAAAGACTTTACCTGTAGAAAAATGAAGCAGAAGTTCTTTACACAAGGGAGTAGAAGGCACTTTGCCTTCCAGTGCCGCTGAGGCAAATATGTTGTTTGCTGATTTTTTTTTTTTTTTGGTAGTGTGTTGTGCTTAGGAACATAGGATTTTGGCAGAGTTACTAAAATGTTTGGGGTTTTTTTAAGATGTTCTTACATGATGTCTTTTCACAAATAGTTTGGAATAAATTATTATTTAGCTTAAAAGAAAGTTTGCGCAAATTAGTGTGGGTAAAGATTTTCTGAACAGAAGACTTCCACTGTGTGTGGAGTGGCTTTCTGGAGTGTCTTTCTACACGGTTATGAGGATAGAGAGCCTAGAGTGTTTTGCTTTGAGAAGTCTACAAATATGATTGTGTTATAGGGCTGGAATAATTGTAGTGTTAGAAAAATCTTGTGATACCAGCTTTGAAGGTCTTAATTTTTTGCTGTCCTGAAGAACAGGATTATAAAGAGTCTTTGTTTGTTGATCATGTGGGCTTGCTGTACTCAATTCTGTCCTTCAGAGCTTTCACTGATCTTGAAAGGGGCAGAAGGATGTTTTACTTTCTAACTAACTAAAGTTAGTTTCAGGATGTTAGTTGTTTGTAATTATGGGGGCTTGGATTTGATAATCAGGGGGTTGATCTGTCCTTGTTTTTCTAGCTGTGAATGTAGGCTAATTTGCTATTAAAATGTGTCATTGAGTGCTAATTTTCTTGTTTGAATTCATGATAAGAACTATATCACTTGCCATACTTCCAGAATTATTAGGAACGTCTCTTTTGAAACCCATGAACTAGCTGGTTTTCCTGCTAGTAGAACTATGAAGCCAAATCTAGTATCATTATGTTGTAATTAGCGAGTTCTGTATTTCGCTAAATGTTTTGAGATGATCATGTGAATTCTCTGAATCCTGTTTCCTAAAACAGGCGACAACATCTTCAGGCTGTTTTTTATGCAGTCAAATTATTGTTACTGATTAATCTATCTTAATCTCACTGTTCGTCACTTCCATGTTCCATAAAATGCTTAAAACTAATTTTAGCAGCTGCTGAACGTTGTACCCTTTCTCTTTCCCTGTCAGTTGCTGATATTCCGTGGGACTTTATAGGGAGTGCCTTAATGATCCATACTTAGTCACAGTTGTGACAGTATTAAGCATTACAGTTCCGCCTGTCGTACCTTATCTTGATTGTGGCTGAGAACATGCGTGAAAGCAACTGGTGTGATAGCATGTGTATAATGTCAGACCTCAATGATCCAGCATTTAAAGTTTTCCTAGCAGTTTATTTTTAAATCTGTAGTAGTCAACTTCTCAAACACTATGTATCTCAATAAACATGTTTAACACTATAGAGTCTTTAAGGAACACTAGTGTGATTGCCTATGATGTACTCAGATGCACGAAGAAGCTTAAAGTGGGGTATAATAGAAGATATTCTGTGTAGTTTATCAGACTTCAACATATGTGCCTGCTCTTGTGTTGTAAAGAGGTGACAGCTGATGAGGGAGCAAGTGGGAGGTGTGAGTATAGGAGAGAACAACCTAAGAGGTCCCATGTGTCACGGCCCTTGAGCCACCTCTATATGGCAGCCTCTCTGGTGGGATGACAAGCAGGGTAAGCCCTGTGGGATGTGTAAGAGCTGTTGGATTCTGTCAGAAATGTGGAAGTGCTTTGGGTGTGAAGCTGTTGAGTCCTGGAGAAAATAGGTCAGGGCCAAGGTGTATAAAGCTGAAAAGCAGTAAGGTACTATATTGCATGGAAGGGGAAGGAAGCATGAATTAAAATTGTGTTGGAATGCTTGCGTGTAATATAACCATACACAGAAGAAATAAGATTTGTATAACAATCTCTACTCAAATGATCTCTGGAGGAAATACAGATGCTGTTGTAATGTGCATGAAGTTTTGCAGGTAGATTGATCTCCT
Organism: Leptosomus discolor; assembly: GCF_034619465.1. Lineage (NCBI taxonomy): Eukaryota > Metazoa > Chordata > Aves > Leptosomiformes > Leptosomidae > Leptosomus > Leptosomus discolor. Next base: position 6,678,792 of record NC_141404.1, read on the forward strand.
CCAAATTCTCTCTCATCTTTCTGTTAGTGTGGATGCTGCCTCTGAGCTTTTTCAACCACTGAATGGCATCTCTGTGTCCATTACCCTGTTCTAGAGCACTCTCAAACTTCATCCTGTCCAGCCTCAGTAACTTTACCTTTCTTGCCAATAATAAAACTTAGTTTGGGTTGGAATTAGTTGTTCTGTGCCTGCAGAAAATCCTGGATAGAATGTGTTTTTGTGTGTTTAGGCTTTTCAGTTGCCAATAATGCTCAAGAATGCATTTTTCTTACTAAAAACAGTTTGTAAAAGTTCAGCCTTTTCTTTTCCAGGGACAACACCTGTACCCATTCAAACTATTCCGGTAAAAACTTTTTATTTTTCTTACTGTGTATCACAAAACTCTTGGGGGTAATATAAAAATTTTACAGAATTGGACCACAAAATATTGTCTAGTGAAAGGTGATTCATCATAGGACTTCAGGCTGTATCCAAATGCGATGAAAAAATAAAGTTTGCAAAGCATCAATCATTTTTACTTCTGTAGTTGAGTCTGTCAGTTCTTTGCTGGACACTTGTACCATAGAAACAAAACACATTCTTTCATTCTAGCTCATTAGTGAATCAATTTGTCGTGCAACATATATGGTGAAGACATTATATAGAGTACGTATTTTGGATTAATTGCTTGAGCTTTCACCCTACCCCAAATATTCTACAACTACCTCAAAACCAGGATAAATAATGCTGTAGCCCTTTCAGGGTCTGTAAGTTTGAAATTAGAATGTAACTAAGGGCAGACTCAGTAATACTTGTAGGGGTGTAGTAGTTCGAGTTATGATTCAAGTGTGCAAACCCAGTCTGTCTTTAGCTCAGATGATTTTTGCAATGGGATCAGATCAAATTTGACCCAACTGGTTCAACAAAGATGAGTCTTTAGTCTCTACGTGTTCTTTTCCAAAACGTGTTACTGATTCAGAAATTCATGCTTAAACTTTAGCAGCCTGTTCATTTATCTGCTTTTACGAATTGGAAGGTGTTTTTTTTTTTTTAAAAGCAGGCCAAAGTCTTAGAAAGATACGAATATTAGCAGTACAGAAGTAAAATATTCTACTTTGAATTTTCTGGTATATCCCTTTAGTTAATTTTGACAGCATGCCTATAAAAATATATGCTCTATTTCTTCTGGAACATACTGTTCAAAACTAGATGAAGCCTGGAAGAAGTGAGTGTTCAACAAAGCTGTTGCTGGTGTGTGTGTGGGGGGGAAATCTCTCCAAGCAAGGAGTTTTTATTTTGTTCTTAAAAATACACTTCAAATTATTAATAATTTAAAAAATATTACTTTTAATCTTAGCCAAAGCAGCTCTTTTCTCCTGCATATCAGACTATATTAGAATGTCTTTTGGGGACTGTTGCTGTTCCTTCCCCTCTTGCACATAGGGATGTTTGCCTTCATATTCTAGCTGCATGCAAGTAGATTTTCTCTAGGACTGAGATTTTCATTGTCCTGAATTTTAATGTAAGCTCTAAGTAACTTTGTCAAGAATTATTTACAAAGCATTTCTGTATTGCCATAAGCTGTATTCATAACGATTTGAATTAATTGTTATGCATTTTTCAACCTTTTCTCTCCTGTTTACCTTTGTTTTCTCCTATTCAGTTATGAAGTCTCTTCATTGTACACAGAGATTTCTTTATGACAATATAACCAGCCATCTAGAAAGTACTGGGTTTTTTTTCCCACAACAGTAGCCATGGAGAGAGAAGAGACCAGAGTACATTCACTTGCATCTCGCAGATGGCAGCCAGAAGCTATACCCAGGAGTATGCACAGACTTACACATAGTAGTTCATTCTTGACAAGACGTACTTGTTCCCAAATCCTAGGTCTGACAGTAGACCACTACAGGTTTTATGTCTCCGAGACCTTTGGTTATGGTTCTGCTTTAGCTGTGTACCTTGCTGAGAGTATCATGAAGCATCCTTCCACCCACATTGAACCTTCAGGCTCCTTACAGTGATTCATTCACCATTAGACCAGTTTCCAGGTCCCAGCCAATGTCAACTAGAGCCAACATTTACTGCCTAGGCTTTCTTTTAGGCACCTTTAACAGTAACTCAGGACTCAGAAACAACACAATATTTATTCTTTCATGCTCAAATATAAAATATATGGAAGCAGTGAATAAAGTAGAATCCTTCATGAATAATTCCCATACTAGAAAATAACCTACAGCTGAAACGATGATTTTTCTGTCTGAACTGGGATAAACAGCTTGCATCTTCTGGCATGCTTTTTCACTGATATACACCTCTTACACCTCATCTCTTCAAACTTCTTTCTGCAGGGCTGATCTTTGGTCCATATTGTTTCATCTCCTCAGGTGCAAAACAAAACCTCTGATGCCAGCTGAGAAATCCTTTCACAAGTATGAAATTGGCTTTTGTATTCGGAGAGATGATTCTTATCTACGTACTTCCTTTTTAACCAGGTTCTATAATGGTCTGTTTATATGTAGTGCTCTTTAATTATCCATCTGTTCATGCTGGCAGCAGAACAAAACTGAACAGGAAAACAGGCTGACATAATACAATGCAGATGTCTTACCAGTTGATTTTTACATCTTGCAGAACTGTTGGTCCTTACGGTCGTAGTTAGACTATGTACTGCACTTTATTTACATGTGATACACTAGTGGTCCGTAAGTTTCAGGACTTGGATGTCAAAGAGTAGATTCATATATGTAGTTACTAGATCTATAGACTGTATTATTATTGAACAAATGTCCTTTATTCTTCCATTTATGCACTTGGCTGCTGTTTTGTGGAAGACGTTCCTCTGGATTGATCAGTTCTCACTTTTCACTCTCTTAGGCAGCCCATGTTGATTTGCACCAGCTCTCCATGCAAATCTGAACCCTGTCAGGAAGACTTTCCAAAGCATAGAAAATCTGTCAGTTTAACATTCAGGTGTCATGAAAAGACACCTATTTAAGCATCAAAGTGGCTTTTCTCAGAACCCTTCAAGTCACTTGAGCCTTCCTAATCACATCACTGTATTTTTGTAACTTTGCAGATTAAGTCTGTCTTTATCCAAGATCTAGTACAATTTTGTGCCTTCGCTGTTGTTTCCATTCTCTCCACTTCTGTTAGAGGAAAAGCTGGAACCGAAGCCAAATGTGTAAGATGGCTCCTGGCCAAATTTGGTACAGTAACAATGTGCTCAGAGCAAGCCTTTAGAACTTTGCGCTCAAGTGTCAGCCTGCATTGGCTACTGATTCTGCAGGGCTACATCTGAACTCCTGTGCCACAGCTGTTTTATTCTCTGATTCAGATTTTTTTCCCCCATTTTGCGCCATTTACCCATGAATTCTCATCTAAATCTATAATGCTCCTATCTTGTCTCCAGCTGAGCCCTGATTCAGGAACTGGGGCTCTGCTTTTGTTTGCCTTTTTAAAAGCATGCCTCAGTTATACTGTTCTGGCTTTTCTCTTCTTTTTTTTTTTGTTACTATATTATTGAATGTGACTCTTCCAAGGCATGCGACTTCATACTTCTGAATGAACTCATCAGGAATGGCTTAAATCAATAGTTGCTGTAAGTCTTAATGCAAAGTTGAAGCTGAGAGTACATTAACAAAAAGCTTTCATTCTTGCACAAAGTTTTAATTAGCTATCCTGTTGATCTTTCCAGTTCAGTGCCCCACAAAGGACCCGAAGCTTTCCTTTGTGGACCAGTGTTTCCATTAATTTGATTTTTTCTTTGGCACAAGAATTCAGATAAAAACCTTAAGAGTTCCAACAAAAGTGTAAGAGGAAAAGGGGAAAAAATGCTCAGTTTGTGTGTGTATATATGTATATATAAAACATAAGCAAGCGTTACAGTAGACTTACAGTATCGCTTACTATTTCAGGATGATAATGGATTCTTAAGCCATACTTCACTGCTGCTGCCACTGGAATTTACCAGTGTTATAAAAATAAGTAGTTTGTAGGGTAAGAAGTCGAAAGAGGAGCACACCTGAGAATTCTTTGGCTGCAGATTTTTACCTTTGTTCAAAGTTGCTTTCCGCTATGTTTTTGTTTGCATCTTTGCCAGGGCATTGATATTATTACAAAAGCACACTTCTATGCAACAGTACTTTTCTTTCTACTTGGCTTTGCAGTAACATTTGCAGAAAATAGGTAATTTAAATATATATACATATATAAACACACAAATATATATATGTATGTATAAAAAACGGCCAAACAGTCCCAGATCCTATATGTTTTCTCATAGATCGCTGCAAATACGAGAACTAAATATCTTTGTTTCCTCCAATACTGCTAGCTGTAAGGTAGTCCAAGTTTGGGTTCTAAAGAAGAAGCAATTATCCTTTTTTGAAGAAGTAAAAAACCAAACCGAACGCATGAACCAACTAAAAAGCAAAGTGGATTGACAGTTCTTCAGAATAGCAAGTATTACTGAGACCCACTTTCATGGGTTGGAGTTGTTACTGGTATTTCAAGGTGATCGTTGGCAGTGTTTTCCCTTCGGCAGTTCTGTATGACTTTAAGTATTTCATCCTTGCATGGTTTATGAAAACAAAGTATAAATACCAAGCTAGCACAGCTCTCGCAGAACAACACAATTTCTGCAATATTCATCACAAGCTCATTCTTTGGAGTTCCAATGCTCTTCTGTAACTTGAATGTTGTCCTGAAGAGGATCATAACGTTATAAAATAGGCGGCATATAAGTATTGTTATGCTTATAATGTACGCAGCAGGATAAGTACGAATGTGCTGTTGTAAGGCTGGAGCTTCAGCAGATGCTGCTTTAGCAAAGAGAACAGTAAAACAGAGTATCTGAAGAAATGATGGGATTCCAAATCCAAAGGTGAATTTAACGATCTCATATTCAGGCCATGCAAATAATGGATCTAACTGGCAGTCTGTTTCCAAGTGATAGTTGTCTGTGCCAACCAGCACCGCCTCAGTCAGTGACAAACAGAAGGCATATGCAAGTACAAATCCAACACACAAGATGGGTCTTTGGGCTGCTTTGCTGAGAGCAGTCCTTGGTGGAAATCTCTTGAGGAATAGCATGAGAAGCGTCAAAACCAAAACATATTGAGAATTGAAATAAGTGAAGTTGAAAAAAAAAGACAGTACATTACATGTGAAGTGGGTTGCTTTTAAATAGTCAGGTCTAGTAATGACAGTAAACGATAAAAAAATCATTATAATATTGCTGATGGTGAAGTGTAGAAGAAGCAAGTCTAAGTTTTCTAGGACTTTGTATTGCAAATAATTCTTTATGAAAATGATCAAAATACATATGCCAGCTATTAATCCTGTTGGTACAAAAAAGGCGATGTAACAGTGCATAAGTCTTGATATGATGTTTTGAGAAGCTATGAAGTCTTCGATTTCTTCTGGGGAGATGAAAGCCAAGTTCTTGCTTGGGTAGCTGATCCATGTCATGTTGTGAGAAGTCATCCTTCCTTCCACACCGTGCTTATTTCCTGTTCAACGGAGTTTGAAGCTGAAATGGAAAAGGAAGGTGAAACAGGCTTTAAAGTACAGTTTGCAATGTCTCTAATTTGTGTGTTAAATATTATGTGCACTCAGGAGTATGAACTGTTTGTTCAGAATAAATGTAGTCACTTTTTGAGTGGATTTTACATTCCTATGTTAATTTCAAGCTAATTTACATAATATTTTTAGCTAGAGAAATCTGCCTTTTTATTTTTGGTCTGTTTCCTGCTCTCACCACTACCCCCTTTTCCTCACTTGATGCAGACGGGACTTCACTGCAGCTCAGCTTTGTAGACAACGGCCAGGATTCAGCGCACTCACGTCGCCTGTAGAATAAACAAGAGAGCTGGCCGTTCTGCGGGCGAGGAAGGGGTTGGCTGTGTGATTAGATGGAGCTGCCTTTCCTCACCATCTTGCCAAAAAAGGATGAGGCAGTATGCAGGGCGACTGCAGTGGGTGGGTTGCAGCTACAGCCACAAAATAGCTTCACTGTACTGTTGCAAGGGTGGGAATTTTGTATAATTTGAACCCAGCTGACAGTCTCAGGGCTCACACCGTGTACTGAGGAAAATGCAAAGATAATCACAATATGAGGCAAGAGTCACATTCCTTCCTTTGTTGTAGTTTTGTTTCCTTTCTGTTATGAAAAAAGCCTTTCACAACTGCAGTCTGTACTGAGGACCCCATAGAAAATTAATGCGAACATTTAAGAACTATGATGAACAAACTGCTTTCATACTAAAACATCTTTATACATTTATAATACTGTCATTTTTAGATGTAGCTGTTGCATAAAACTGAAAAAAACCCAATGTTTTTCTGCATTCCCAAATTTGAGGAAATCATTACTGGTCCATTAGAAGCCTATTGATAAAGTTTTATCAAGGAACACTTTTTGTAGCAGAGTTATAAATTCCTGAAAACAGGAAATTTATCTTAAAATATGGATAGGCTGTTAGCTGTAATGACTCTATGATATATTGATATAATAGTTCTGCTACCATATAAATGTTTGGAAGATCCTTTTTTTAAGCCAAAAAGCTTTGTAGGAGAACATAATATGTACTCATGAAAAACTGAGTGTAATAGATATAGATATATAAATTTTACAGACCACCTAAAAGCATAATTAATTCAGTTTCTTAAAGAAAATTGCTATGTACCTTGTACTGATTGATGCAGAAAATAACATACCACTTTTTAGTTACAAAGGATAAATATTTTTAAACATAAGATATTGAACTCGCTATTCCTAATGAATGTCTGATTAGGCATGGTCCTTGGTACTGGAAAAAGTTAAACATGTAGGCACTTTTACAGTGTAGAATGTTGTTTTCTGGAAAAAAAAATCCTTTATTCACAAGGATTTCAGTTTTGTCTTAGATTAGAGTTGGGTGGTTTTACTTTGTTGTGTTGTACATAAAGCTGGTCTGAACAAGCAATGTACGTAGACAGTACAGCAGGCAGAGACAGGACAGTGGAGTTCTTATAGAAGTTTCTATGTAGTCATATTGGTAACAAGAGTGATATACTTGTTGTACATAATGCATTTCCCATAAAGAGTCTAGTGCTGTTAACTCTTAAAGTGAAAGTAACTTTAAATTGGTAAAAGATCATAAAGATGCGTTAATGTTTTTAAGCAGTGTTCATTATAGATAAGTCAGTGTCTTAATACTGTTTGACAGTTCATTTATGGTTGTTACCTCTGATCCTACTTCATATTTCTGATATTTCTAATCTCTCCTCAAAATTGGAATTGTAATACTGGTTTTAATTAGAAAAGTTGACTTATCAAAGTGGCTTTGATTAAGTGTGTATATAATCTTTATAATTATAATTTCATTTATATAAAACGGTGGAGTTATATTTTGATTCAGCAGTGTTCTTTGTCCCCTTTTAAAGACAGAGTTTCTTTCTTTCTAGAAAAGGTTATTTTTTGGGAGATTCCACTACAGGAAGGACTGATGCACCTAGGGAAGTCTTTTTTGTGTAACAGGTACACTTGCAGGAGGGGAAGAATTGGCTGGACAGACTGGCTGTGTTCTAACCTCTGAGCTGGAGTACACCATGTAGGAAAGCATTGATGGGCAAAACTGGCAGAAGTCTCTGAAGCAAGTTCAGAGTCAATATAATTTTGAAGCTTAAAAATCTTAAGAAAAATGAAGTGAAAATCTTTTCGAAGATGACGGGTGTGGGAAGGAAATATTATTGTCTTATTAATTGAGGAAATGGATCTTAAATGCTTGCAGTAGAGCTTTTGTTTCTGTTCAGCTGATTTTTAATATGAACCACTAAGAAGGACTCAAGTTTGTACTAAATTGCTCGAACTGAAGAATGAGAATCATTAAAAAGTACCCCAAACCACACACACGAAACTTCACAACTGTAGTCAACTAGTTCGCCTTTTGTATTTGTTCATACTAGTGATTTCCCCCTTCTAGATTTTAATGTCAAAATATTCCTTTTGAAATAAAGCTGATCAGTCTGATTTCTAAATTATGTTCCATGCTTAATACTGAAGCACTGGGAGGAAGAAAAAAAAAAATCTAGAAAATTTCTTACTAATCAAGTAGCAGCAATGCTCTCTACTTCCTTTTGTCTCTATGGTTGAAAGTGATCTACTGTGCTATTCAGTCAGCTGCAGCCATGGAGCTTGATAGACTTGCTTCTTCTGGCTTCTTGCTGCTGCTTTGATTCTCTTTATTTTCTGGAAATCTAAAGACTATGAAATTCTAACCTCTACAAGTCCTCTCTTAAATACTCAGGAGAAATCTCAAGAATAAAGGAACCAGTGTTTGTCAAATTTTGACCTTCTGTTAGCAAAGAGATTTGAAGCTTAATCTGGCAAAGGATAGGTACTTTGTGATGGATGGAGAAAGACAATGTGGAACCACTTGAGCATCTGCAGAAAGCTCATTGTTATCATCCCACATAGTAGTTTCAGGAGGTTAAGAAATTTAGATTTTGAGCTCTTGCACCAGTCTCCAGTGTTTCCTTCTAGTCCCATCAGGCCTTTTGCAGGGTTGAACATATGAATTTAATTCTGGCACTTGAAGGTCTCCATTATCTCCTCAACAACTTTTACACCCTGAACCAACTAACCATGCTTGCGGTCCTTGCAGAGAATCTCAGAATAGCTTAGCAACATTCAATGTTCATGGTAGCATAATCACAAAGGAAACAAAGGACAGTTTGGGATTTCACAGGAAATCATATGGCCTTACATCAAATTACAGGAAAAACAAGATGCCGAAACTAAATTTGCGTAGGATCTGGCCTTGGTACTGATACTGTGGTCACCTTTGATCATAGCAAGGTATTTTTAATTTTATTTAGCTACTCTTTGTGCATTTAAGACTAAGTAACATCAGACTTAATACAGCATATTCCAGTTGTTGCAACTCACTGTGTAAGCAAGAGCATCATCTTGGTTTCTCTTTTGGTACCCACTAGTTTGCACGTTGTGTTATTTTAATGATGGACCAGCACAGTCTTATAGAGAGGCTTTTGACGTGTTTAGGCCTCATTTGTTATAGGTGTCCAGATGAATGCCTGAAATAGTTTCAGTTGGGTTGCAACTCTCATTTATAACCACAGACCATTATTTAACATTTAAACAATAACAATGGTGTTAATACTACTCTTACTCTCCACCTAGACACTCTTATTCTAACATAAGTGTGTGTTTCAGTTTACCTCATCTAGGAAGGTGTTTAAACTAATCTAGTCAACCTAGAATTAACATACTTATTTAGGGGAAAATAACAGTGCAACAATGTGTATAATTATAATCAGTGTAAGTAATGAAATTCTGACTTACGGAAAAATGTCTAGGTGCGCTGTTTTAAAGGGAACTTTCCCTTTAAAGGGAAATCATCTTAGGATTGCCTATACAAAGAAAATTTTTACCAGAACAACAAGCTGTTTGCAGCTTTGCTATGGCTAGTCAGTGTGAGCATAATGCTTGCTTGAATTCAATAAAGTGTTCATCACAGAAGAAAAAAAATCTGGTAGCAGTTTGTAGGTTATTCTGTAATATTTTTGGTTTGGTAAATAAGATTAAAGTTAATGCTGTAGATTTTAATTTCTTTTCCCCTTAAATTATTCCTAGAAGTTTTTATTCTGCTTTAAAAAAGAATCACAATGATAATGTCAAACTACTTTCTTATTTGGTTCTGGATCCCCACTAAGTATTTGAAAGAGAGCAAATGGCAATTTTGAGTTCAGACAGTGGTAGGAAAGGCTTGTGTGCGGGTGGTTGCAATCAAATAGGCCTAATATTTCATACAAGCTAATATGTGTGTGTTCTCCTCTCACATGGTCACACCTAGATGTATATTTCTAACTTATGCCCTTATCCTACAATCTAATATTTTTTCGCAATGTTTTGTCTCTTCATAACTATTTCAGTGAAATTTGAGGATATATAGCACTTTACAGGATGTGTTGCTCATCACCTCATGAAGTTGCTGCATTAAGGTTTTTCTAGCTGAGATTATAGATTGGACCTCGTCAGAGAAGTCTGACTCCTTCGCAGCCTCTGCAGCTGATTGATTGAATATAGTCATAGATGGCATAACCTCTCTATGTGTTTGTTTACATCACAATGGATAGCTTTAGGGAGTCTTATGGCTGTAACGTGCTTATCTATCTCATAAAGCAACTCTTAGAAATGGTAAGCCTTTACAGTCTTAAAACATGCCGAAGGCATTAAGTTCACTCCTTGCACTAAAGTAAATGTACACTTAGCATAATAACAGGATGACAGAATTCAAAACTTTTGCTGTAGTAAGATGAACATATTTGCAAATTTTTGTAAACTTTTGGTAATACTAATATAATTTAAAATGAAATTATGTGTTCCATGGGAGCAGCAGAGCACCAGAGTATGGTTTTTCTCACATCTTTCATTTTGGAATCCTCATGCAGCTCACCACACTTTTTTTGTCAAAATACTTTGAGTTTCCATCATAAAAAAATCAATGAATTTATTATGTCATTTTCCTCTGCTGAGAGAGAAAATCTGGTATTCCCTCAATTCTTGTCAAGTTCTTGGATTTACTGCAGGGACATACATTTTATTTCAAAATGCATGTAATGTTTATGCTCTGCTTGGTGGGGGGGCGGAGTCCTTTATTCTTTTAGTGGAATCTGTCAGCTCAGAGATCTGATTTTTTTTTTTTTTCTCACAACATACTATGACATAACTGACTTTATTTCTATTTACTCGCTGGTAAATGAATCGTGTATAGCGTGTCAAAGCTCACATATTTTGAAGCTACGGCAGAAGCCAGGCCTATTCCTGTTTCTCCTAAGATTAATTAATAAAGGAAATTTGCAATATGCTACTTGCATTCTCTTTCCCTGTATTGCTATGCTTCAATATTTTGTCCGTTCTTTACCTCTACTCCCCCTCACTTTGTTTTAATTGACCGTCATTGTTATGAATCCTTCCTTAATTTCATGTAGCCTCACTTTTTTGTCGCCCCCCCTTTCTGGCTCTGTTTCCCCACTATCATTCACTCTGCCTTTTGTGTCAGCAGCTAAAGCAAATATGTTTGGTTTTTACTTTCTGAAGCACAGCGAATACATTATCCTCCACTTCCAATAGATGGAGCTGAGCAAATGAGCATAGTGTTCAGAAGGCAGTTTAAAAATAGCAAGTTGCAAAAAGACTACTTTCACTACAAAGAGGAACTCGTTGCTAAGTTTTCATTGTTTCAGTCCCCTGTCCCCACTTTGGTTAACTCTTGCAAACAGAGAGCTTGGTTTCAAGGAAACTTTTGTTTATTTAAAGTCTAGAAAGAAGAGCTCTTAAAACAGGGAGTTTCTCCCTGGCAGCCAGAACTCTTCATCTATAAAAGGTTTGGCAGGGCAGGCTTTCTGCATTCTGTCCCCACACTTCAGAAGAAAAATATTCTTTCATCGAGACATAAAGCAATACGTGTATTATTCCTTGTGAAACTTGGCTTTTGGTGGGTGTGTCCTGCACCGACCTGTGAAAACACTGCACGTAATTTTGGGGGTGAATTTGTCCTTTCTGCTCCTACTACATCTGCCAAGTTAAAAGATAGGGGCAGCTTACAGTATATGAAAGAATAAAGTGTAAAATACTCTACTAATGTTTCTTGTAATGTCAAAATTCCTACACTTGGGCAAGTTTTTGAGATTGTAAATATTTAAGAAATCCTGCCCTTAACTTCTGAAAAATCATCTCTTTCTGAGAAACTGAAAGCTTTTATTTTTACTTTTCCAGAATAGAAATGAATCAGCAGTAACTGAATGTCCAAGCAGTATTGCTGATGTGTTTCCTGTCCTATACAATTCCTGCAGTGTGGTTAGGATTATCCAACAATGTCCATCCTTTAAAAGACTACACTTAGGCAATGGTTGGAGTCTTTTGTCTAGACCACTGAACAATATTTCATCATCTGGCTGTCATTGGTTCAATGGGAGTTAAGTACTTCCCAGGAAAGAGTCTTCACGTTTACTCTATTTAATGCTCAGTTTCATAATAAACTCAGATTCATTATAAATTTTAGCTTTCTGAGGATGTTTCCCAGGTACAATATTTTACTTCGTATAGTTCAAATGTTGTTAAAGAAAAGAAAACAAACTCTAAATTTAAACCTTAGCTTCACAATTTGAGCCTCTTGTGATGAATAAAACATTGCATATTCAAAGTAATATAAAGTACTTACCTTTTCAAGAAAATGCTCCACAGATAAAACAGGCTGAGACTTTCACTGTGAATATTCAGATGAAATATAATTACTGTTTGGAGCATATAGCCCTTTTTATTTATGTAGAAAGCAGGGTGTATATATTACAATAACTTCTTTAGCTGCTGTACATCACGATGAAAAATCCAGACGTTCCGTGACTACGAAAACAGAGTTCTGTAAAGGAAACAGGAACTTGGTTTAAGTCATTCAAACCATACACGTTGCATGTTTAGCAAACCTATGGTTTCATCATGTGACTCTAAAGTTCAAATTATCCTCTGCAGTGAGATATTTTAGAACAGAAAAGTAGTGTTTGTCCCTGCCATTTCTAAGTATGTGAGGCCATCCAGTGGATTTTTTTTCCTGTTCATGAAGTAATCCTACGCGTATTGGCCAGGCTTTGCAATTACATTTTTTTCTAGTGTGCTGTTTTAAGTGCTAGAGGTCTAGAAAAGGAAAGGCCTGTTGAATAAATACCAAGCAAGGCCCCTTGCTTAACAAGACAAAAACACGACACGAAAGTAGTGCATGTCAAACATATTAAGATCCCTTCTTAAAAATAGGGTGTATTTCTATTTTTCCATGGGTCCTGGCTCTTGGAACACTCCCAGTATTGTACACATGCAATAAATTATTTTTCCAGATGCTCTGCAATGACCATGAGGTGTTAAAAGGCAGAATTTGGGGTCTGTAGTATGTTTTGGGTCTGGCTCAGCATCAGTCTTCTTTGTGACTATGTTGAATATTGTTCTTAAAAACCTCAGATATAAATGAGCAAGAAAGGGTTGGCTCGTGATTTATTTTAATGTTTATTTTAGTGCATGCAGCCTTTCTGCCTGGAATGCATCATGTTTTCTCATACCAGCACATGGGAAATAATATTTTTATTGTAATCTTTTAATAATCTGCAGGGCCTTTTGTAGGTTGAGAAGATAATTTGTGACCAGTGTTTGATCAGTGCTTTGTTTTCAGGGCATCTTACTTGCTGCACTTTAACAGGCTTTATTGAAAATTATGTGGAAAGAGCAAAAACACTTCAAAGAAATAAAATGGCACGTGTACGAGTCTAGATTTCAAAATTGGAGTTGTGGGTTACCTGGAGAAAATATTTCAGCACTAGGTTTACATTTCCACCTGAAGGTTAGCACTACTACTCCAAATACTTTTTTTGAAACTAGAGATGTGCACAGAAGGTCTTGGGTTGCAGCAGCGGCCCAGAGACATTCCAGCGTTCAGGTTGAAGGTTCATGTTCTTTGTGAAGTAGCTGTGCTCCAAAACCAGCTCTTCAGTAGTTCAGTGGCTTTGTGAAATGTGGTTACAATGAGCTTACCCATGTTATTCAGAACACTCTAATTCCCATACTAACTTTAGTTTTGACCATCTTAGCATAGTAGTTTGTTGGACTGGGTAGATTGTTTTCCTTTTATTCACAGTAGTTCCTCCAAACTGTTACTGAAAAACTTGGATAAAGCTGTCAGAGTTGTGCAGGTGTTTTGTATATAGCATTTGCTTTTGAGGTGTACCCAAATCCAGGTTTATTTTGTCGGTATTTAGTTTCTCAGAGTTAAGAACATAAAAAAATACATATTATAATCATATGCAAGTCAGGTGATTTTTTTTTTCCTGTTGATTTTCCACAAAAGATGGAAATTTGAAGTGTCACCTTGTTCTTTCTAGGACTTAGGGCTGAGCATGCTACGCTGCATGAGCGTAGTCAAATGATTGTTTTTGAAATTGCAGTAAAAATTCAGAAAGTATTTGGTCATCAACTGGTAGAAGCTAACTTGACTTTTTAGCTTCCAGAATGCATCATGTGTGCGCATGAGGCAATGCCAAACAGTTACCGCATGGATTTGTTGCTGTACTTTCCACTGAAGTGGTCTGAATAGGCACGTGATTGATAACCATGGCTGTGCTGGGGGCAGGGAGGGAGTAAAATTATGTCTTGGCAGAGGGCCACCAGCAAACAGCTGAGTTCTGTACTTTTTTTGAAGTTGCATTGGGTGGATGTACAGAAGGATACCTGGCTGTGCCCATTGTGATTATTAGTAAAATAAAGGGAAATGGTGGCTGCACCAAAAGTGTAAGGAATATTCAAACCACTCTTTACAAAGGTTTAAATTATTCAGAGTTAATTAGCAGTGAGCAAGGAGTATGTCAAGTGAAGATAAGCCCTAACACAGAAGTGTTAAGTCTACTTTTCCTGTTATTCAGTAACTGCTTTTCTGACAATGCAAGGCGTAGTAAAGCAGAGCTCCACCGGAACTCATCCTCTAATGAGAAAAGTTATATAAATAGAACCAGAAAAGCAAAAAAAGAAAAGCTATTTATTACACCTCCCATTTAAAAAGAAAAAATAATCTAAGAGAAAGCTCCCATCTTCAAAATTATGTTCACATTTAAAAACATTATTTCATACTTTGACTGAAACATGTATTAAGCTGCATTTTGCAGTGGTATTTAGAGGGCAAGAACATTTATCATATGTTGAATCAGGAGGAGGTGGCGCATTACAGTTTCAGAATGTGTATGTAGTTTGGGAGGATCACATCAGAAAGTACCCCCATCTTACAGGTGGAGAAACTTGGCTACTGAGAAATTAATTGTGCCAAGTTGATGGAATAAATTGAAAACCAGAGAAGAAGAGGTTAGAAAATCAAGGTTTCCCAACTTGGTATTCTTTATTCTGTTTAGACCATGCTGATTCCTATCTTGACAGCTGGAATTTTGCCTCGCCTATGGAAATGAACAAAGCTTAGTTGGGAGTATTTAAACAGCTATATGGTGCGGTTTCGGCAGCAGCTCACTGTGCTGTTATTGTCACAGTTAATGCGTTACTAAAAAGAAAAGCAAGATATTGCTGTTGTGTGACCAGCTGTGTCTTTCCATAAACAATAAAAGTTTATTTAATTTGCTTAAATGATCACAGGGTGCAAGTCATATGAGAATGGTGGCAAACAGACCAGTGTTTAGTTGTATAAACATTTCATAAAACTGCAAAAAATGGTTAAGTAACTGTGTTTGGGATGATGCATAATTTGACTATTATTTTTATTAGTGTTTTATGGCTTTATGATTTCTTGGGGATTAGTACGTATTAGTATACATGCTGTCAACGGAAAAGGTTGATGTATGATAGTGATGTTCCAGGTAGGGTGGAGGCATGAAAGGTGGAAGTTGCAGAAGTGAAATATTTGTGAGATGCTGTGACAATATTTAGGGATTTGCTGGTAACACATACAATTCTGCTAGCCACCTACAGTGTGCTGTGGTGGGCAAACCTCTTGTTTATTTTTTAACACATCTTATTGTTCCTACGGCAAAATAAATATAACTAGTACTGAGTGACAGATGCTATTATAAGGAAAGCAGATGTAAGCCACTTTTGTTTTGACCAAAACCAATAATTTCTCTTAATTGACCCATATTACTGATGTGTTTAGCGGAGTACAGATCCCTGACAGTAGGTTTAATTTGAAGTGAAGTCTCTTTCTCTCATATACATGTATGCCAGGTGAGAGGAACTTTGCTAACTTTCCATCTTTGCTAACAAACACTGTTCAATGCTTCTGGCTGTGAGTGAGATGCTGAAACCATGGAGATTTCAGTCTTTTTATTCTCTGTCTTAGAGCAGATCCATCCAGTAAAGTATTATGGAGATGGTGATTCTGTCTTGCTCACCTTTCTTCTGAATCGTAGTGATCAGTTGTTCAGCAAAGAGTCGCAACACTCAGTTGAGCAGTAGAGCTCCTGTTGGCTTGGTGCAGCATCAAATAATCGTCAAGGACAGAGACCAAAGGCTGCAGTAAGCTTGCAGTTAGTCTAAGGGTCGGACTGGATTGCTCGAGGGTAATGATTATTGTTAGGGAGCTAATCCTGCATGAGAAGCCTCAAGTTTGTTTTTAGACTATGCTGTTGTCTTCTGCTCTCGATTAAGATATCTTTTCTTGCCTTTTTGATGTAATGTTATTAAGAAAACTGTCCCTGTGTACTATGATAGGATTGTTTTGGAATATTAAATGGCTGTTATTGCCTATTCTCCATTGTATTATGATGAAAAGCAATTCCTGTGTTACTGGAATTTTGAATTGTGAAATAGTCTACCATTATTTCCAAAGATATTGGTCATAACTACCATGTATTTCCATCGTAATTTTTCCTCTAGTATTGTTATGTAACAAAAGAATAACTTGTGTGGGATGTTAGCCACAGAGTTAGGTAAAGATTGCTTTGACTCTGTTCAAGAACTGAGCTTACGAGTGGAAGCTTTTCTTTGTGGCATTTTAGCACCTTAAGGCTGTTTGCACTAGTGCAATAACTCAAGATTCCCGGGGAAAAAAAAGAATGTTTGAGAAGAGCATCCATTCTGAGGCTTTTGTTATATTGACGCACAGCTGCCAGTCACTCTGTAAATTTGTTCTTGTGAAAGGCCTTGCTTTTAAATTTATATGTGTCTATACCTTTTTTTTTTTACTTGACAGCAAGCAAATTTGTGTCCTTGATTAAAAGTGTGTGGAACATTAGGCCTTTGACATAAAAAAGGGGGAAAAAAAAAAAAAAAGCAGGGAGGTTGTACACAAAACTAAGAATTGCTAGCTTGAAGAAAGTTGAAGGAATTTTGTTTATGGATGAACTTCAGAATAAAAAAAACCCTTGCATGTCTTTATTGTATTATATTCCCTGCAAGTTTGGGTTTGGGAGGGGTTTTTGTGTGTGGTTTATTTTAAGTGGAATTCAGCTGCTTATGCTGGGGGGAAAAAAAAGTGTAGATAGGGCACTTTGGGACATGGTTTAGTGGGCATGGTGGTATTAGTTCAGCGGTTGAACTTGATGATTTCAGAGGTCTATTCCAACCTAATAATTCTATGATTCTATGATTTGTAAGGTACATGGAGTTACGTGAATTTATGAAATTTGATAGTCTTACTGCCTCTGGTTGGAACTCTCTGCTTGCATAGGGTTAAAAAAGCACGAGTTGGAGATGTGTATACATAAGCACTGGTATTAATAATTACCTATGCCTCAGAGGCTGGTAGTAAATCAACATTTCTTCCTTTTGTTCTGGAACAGCCATGCTTTGTGCTGTGTGATTGCTGCCTTCACATGTCAGAGTTGTTTGCCCATGATTCATTATTATTGATTTTATATTGGCTTATTTGGGCATTATTTGTAATGTAAGTTGTTTTATAAACAGTATTTTATTATTATTACTATACAGTAATGTTTCTATCAATCACAAAATAAATTCCTCAGTATGGGTAGATCATCCACATAACTCATCTACCAGAGCTCAAAAATTGCCTTTATGTTCAAATAATACTCTACTTCTATTAAAGGGTGGAAAAAAGCTTTTTCTAATGGTAAGTTTTATAAGAGAGCTGGTCTCTGCACAGCCTTGCAGGTGCTAGAATGATTATTTAATTGCACATAGGCTGACCTGAAAAATTTCAGAACCTTCTGTACTAATTAAGTATGCAATCTGTTTCATTGTGAACTATTGAAACCATAACTTAATTAGAAAGAATTACAATGCTCTGGAGCTGAATGGGAATGGTGCTTCCTTTGATCTTTGAGCATCTTTTCAACCACAATGACTAGTGCCAGATGTTTCATAAAACAGTACAAGAAACATATGCTTTTTTATAAATATTTCTTTCTTGTGAATAATCAGACCTAATAGCCTGGTTTAAATATCCTTCTGTTAGGTTCAAAACCAAAATTAACCATTGTTGAGATTTTTATTCTTGCAACAGAATTTTCTCTTACCTGCCATATCCTCATAGCAGCACTTCGTTGTAGATATTATGGTTAATTTTTTTTTCTTCCTACAGATTCTTGCAGCAATACCATTACTGCCTGCAGACAGGGCCAGCTAGTACAAACTTGTGTTTAACCAGGAACTGCGACTGATTTATTTATTTTTTTATTTCTAATTATTAACTTAAATCCTTTAGTTGTACTGATCTTCTGCTTTTGGGAGCCACAAGAGTATTCTGCTAGTGACCACCAGATGGAGTTTCTAAAACATCTTTGATGACCTAATACCAGAATTAATTTCAAAATGATCTTTTAAAGGTTTTGGAGATGAGTTAAGAAACAGTCGTGGAAATTCTACCAGCTTCAAGACAAATTTAAGCTTAAATTTGAAAATGTTGTTGCTAAAATTAGGATTTTTCAATTCATTTTGTAGTTGGTAATTGTGTTGGGTTTGAATGGCAAGGTTTTGGTAGCGAGGGGGGCTACAGGAGTGGCTTCTCTGAGAAGCTGCTAGAAGCTTCCCCTATGTCAGACAGAGCCAGTGCCAGCCGGCTCCAAGACAGGCCTGCTGCGGACCAAGGGCAAGCCCATCAGTGATGGTGGTAGCACCTCTGAGATAACATATTTAAGACGGGGGTCGGGGGGAAACTCTGCACAATTGCAGCTGTAGAGAGGAGTGAGAATCTGAGAAACAACTCTGCAGACACCAAGGTCAGTGCAGGAGGAGGGGGAGGAGGTGCTCCAGGTGCTGGAGCAGAGATTCCCCTGCAGCCCATGGTGAAGACCATGGTGAGGCAGGCTGTCCCCCTGCAGCCCACGGAGGTGAATGGTGGAGCAGAAATCCACCTGCAGCCCGTGGAGGACCCCACGCTGGAGTAGGTGGGTGCCTGAAGGGGGCTGTGACCCCACGGGAAGCCCATGCTGGAGCAGGCTCCTGGCAGGACCTGTGGCCCCATGGAGATGTAGGAGCCCAGGCTGGAGCAGGTTTGCTGACAGGACTTGTGACCCTGGGGGGGGACCCACGCTGGAGCAGTCTGTTCCTGAAGGACTGCACCCCATGGAGGGGACCTGCACTGGAGCAGTTTGTGAAGAACTGCAGCCTGTGGGAAGGACTCACGCTGGAGAAGTTCCTGGAGGACTGTCTCCCATGGGAGGGACCCCACGCTGGAGCAGGGAAAGCACGTGAGGAGTCCTCCCCGTGAGGAGGAAGGAGCGGCAGAGACAATGTGTGACAAACTGACCCCAACCCCCATTCCCCTTCCCCCTGTGCTGCTGGTGGGGAGGAGGTAGAGAAACGGGGAGTAAAGTTAAGCCTGGGGAGAAGGGAGGGGTGGGGGATTTTTAAGATTTGGTTTAATTTTTCATTATCTTACTCTGATTGGTAATAAATTAAACTAATTTCCCCAAGTCGAGTCTGTTTTGCCCGTGCAGTAATTGCTGAGTGATCTCTCCCTGTCCTTATGTCGACCCACGAGCCTGTCGTTATATTTTTCTCTCCCCTGTCCAGCTGAGGACGGCAGTGACAGAGCGGCTTTGGTGGGCGCCTGGTGTCCAGCCAAGGTCAACCCACCACAGTAATGTGTAGAACTTCCTATCGATATCAGTGAGATCTGTGATAAACGCACTTTACTTTAGAAGATTAATTCAGTGTTTTTGAAGGTTAACTTTACCCAGAGTTGAGCACTTTCTCTGTGTTTTTATAGCAGAATTATGCATACTGTTGGGCAGTATACTTGCAGGTAATGTTCCTGCAAGATGTCTCTTATGGTAATCTTTTCTTTTCTTATTAGTCCTCTCTCCAGGTGTCTGAGATGGGAGTATTTATCCTGCTGCTTATTTATCTTCTCATATAATGCATCATCAATTGCCTTTAAGATAGATAAAATGGATTGTCTTTCTGGTTATAAATTTTGTTTTAAACAACTTTTGGTATGAAGTATTTTATAAAAAATATACTTGTATATTTAATTTATACTCTGATAAGAATCTGGTGTTTTAAAAATCTTCTACTGTCACGATTTGTAATGATACAATAATTCTGTCTGCTGTAGACTGAATAATTTTGACCATTGTTGTGAATGTAATTAAAAGTGCCAGTTCCTTAGAAGGAAGGAATATAAGGAAATCAACATGGACTTCCAAGGTAAGGAAAGGACGTGGTGGGAAGAAATTGGAATGACAAAGTAGATAATAAATTCCCTTTGTCCTGATGGAAAAAGAATGTATTCAGCGTATGTCAAAGTGTTTTGATATATAATGGAAAGCTGAAGGAAATACAACAGAGGAAACATTTCACACTTCAAATTTGTTGCCATGGCAGTCTGCACAGCTGGTTTTGTACCTTTAGATTGCCTTCACATGGAAAAAGTATTGCATGAGATAGTGAAGAAATACACAAGGTTTCACTTACTAAGAAACTGCAAAAATTAGTTGTGGAGCATATGTTTCGGATTCATCAGTGCGTTGAGCACTTTACAGCTGCAGAAACTTAGGCAAAAGCCAGTAATTCTCAAAGTCCTCAGCTAACAGCAGAACTGAGAGCAGCACTTGGCCAGGTTCTGCTTTTGTTTTCTCTTACCAGCTCTGTGCTACTGCAGTAAAGCTGAAGAGAAGGTCTCTAGCCTGAGCACTGTACTGCTTTAATTTTTAATAAGTGATGATAAATGGGGTTTTAGCTATGTACTTATCCATAGCACAAAAACAATGTAATTGAATCTTAGTTTAAAAAAAAAAAGTGTTACTTCCCTCTGAGTTTTCTGGTAGTGGTGTCATGTTTTCTTGCCAGCCTTGGGGCCTATTTTCCTATTATGTGATAGTTAAATGTGTATTTTCTGTGACTGCTCCAAAATGTGGTTGTCTTCAGTGCAGTCTCTTTGTGCTGACAGAAAAGGGCAGATTCTGATGCCATGTTGGCCTGGTTTGTACTAGTGTAAACCTGTTGACTTGGTTGTACCCAGTCAACTCTTTTTACTTGCGTTTATGAAGAAGTTCACCCTTTGCAAACCTGTAGGCTTGTTAACTTGCTGATTATTAACTAACTCTGTTCTTATTTAAGATCCTTCAAGTCTGTTTTATAAAAGAGGTTTTACTAATTCAGATGAGAAACATAGCCTTTTAATGTATGATGGTTATATCTTAAAGCTCTGAGGAACGAAGCATCAGAAAATCACTGCTCGGTGTTTGTTTAGCGACGCTGGCTCTCCAGTTAGGGTAACAGAAAATGCACTTTAAACCATTGTGTGGAAGTAAGGGCATCTTGTCAGATACTAGGCTCTGACTAAATGATGTAATATTGCGACTTCCATTTTCACATTTGCCATTTTAATTTATTTCTCACTGAGACTTAACACTCAAGATGTGCCTTGGGCTAAGTTTTTTCTTTAAGGAATTCACCAATAACCATTTTAAATAGAGCTTGCTTTTACTTGCTGTCTGCGTACACTTTACAGAAAATTTAAAAGGAACAAACTAATAATTTTGGAAGTATAGCCAGGAAAATGTTTGCATCTATGTGGAGTAAACTAACTGATCCATGGTAAGTGATCTTTTGGTTACATGCAGTGGTTACTGCAATAAATGTATTACGAGGTACGTTATGTTCTTAAAGCTAAATTTTCTTTGGAATGCCAAAGGTATGGGTTATTGTATTATGTTGTTCTGGGAAGCAAGAGAATTTCTGCAGGGAGCTGACTTCCGAGATCTAATTTGTGGCAGCACAAAGGAGAGGAAGTGACAAGGACGTGGCTGATGTATGCATTAATCACCAGCCTTGTATTTCTGTGGTGCAAAGTTACTCTATCCTATTGCAGGATTCTTTATGCTGAAAAAAGTTGAGGGTGGGGGCATGCCTTTTTGCTTTCATTCCCAGCTAACTTCATGCTCATGAATAATGAGATTTTAATAATGTCAAAATTATGGCCTGGAAAATCTGAATAACTTAACATGTCCAATTTGACATTCAAGTCATGCAATTTGTTATGTTTTATTTCAGTGAAGCAACACAAGTTTAACCTCATCTACAATAGGTTTTTATCAAGGCAATAAAAATCACACATCTTACTGACCAGATACACTTTAACACTTTTTATTGAGAATTTATTGTGAGTCAATAGTTCCTTTGTGAAGCTTTGCAGAAAGTCCATTTCTATAGTATTTTGACACATGTGGAAGCCACATCTCTTCATTTGAATAGAACCAGAAATTTTCTAGTGGTTGATCACTTTCTTTAACTGAAATTATGTCTTCAGAGACAAACTCGAATTTGATTCTCAAATGGAAACACTTGAAACTAGGACCTTTACTAGGTTAGTCAACAAGGACCTGTCTTGAGCTAGCTATGTTAATAATTCAAGCAGAAGCAGAGCACAACATTTTTTAGTTCATTGATTTGACTTAACTGGCAGTTAAGCAAGAGGGCTATAAGCCATAGATCAACTCAAATATTAAGTTTAATTTTGTGAGAAAATAACACTGTTAATAATTGCACTTCACTAGTGCTTACTTTCTAGCATACAGTATATACATACAGAAACATACAGTACACCTTACTGTTCAGAGGTTTACATTTAAATGATATACTTTAAGAAATAATTTAATAAATTCTTTGCAAATTCTTTTTACATCAGTAGGATGATTTTTATCTTGCATATATACAGTATTTTATTCATATTTATTTAAATGCAAAATAGATAAGCCACTATTTACAGTCATCAGAAACCTTCAGGTATTTGAAATTGAAAGGCCCCATTCTTGAGGATTTTGTATATTAAATATTTGTCCATATATGTTCTTCCATATTTATGATACCATGTATTTCCTTAAGTATTTTACTGCACTTGCTCATCTACTGTTCTTTATATAAATACGCAATGTTCTCACTTTTTGGGATACTGCTTTTTAAGAAATACCATGTGAGGGTGCTGCAATTAAGTTCAGTTTCCTTAAAAGAACAGCAGTTAGGCAGCTCCATGGCACAGTTTCTTTGAGGCAACTAATATATCAAATTAACTCTTAAAAAAAAGTTGAGTGGGTATCAGTCTTGTTCATTAAACTATGAACATTATTTGTTTGTATGACTGCCATCACGTTTAGTGTATTATCAAGGATATACACAAACATACTTAACTCTGCTGCAATAAAAAAGATTAGGGAACCCCCCCCAAATTTATTTTTCAAAGGTAAATAATATAAAAACTTGTTCTTTATCTCTTAAATAGCAGCTTCCATTTTACTACATAAATCCATTTGTAATGTCAAATCATTGAATAACATTTGGGTCATTGTAAAGGAGTCAGTCTAATGAAGTAAATGTGAGGGGTGAATGGTATCAAGTGTGCAAGACCAAACACGGATGGAAACAGGAGCAAAACAAAAATTAAATAAATAGCTCAGAGAAGTTAAAAACATGATAGAAAAAGATAAATGATAGAAGAAGCATGATCTGAAACTGGGAATTTAACGTGGAGAGAAAGGAACAGAAATAAACACAACAGTCCTATTAGAGACAGAAAGTAAGATGTGTTTGGAGAAAGGGGAAATAGAAGTAAGGAAGCAACATGGAAGTTAAAATTGCGTTTAATGCTGCTGTTCAGCTACACTGTTCTGGCAGTTCTGGAAGCCTCCATTCACACCAGATAAGCCAGTTCCTCCCTGCTAGAATTTTTCCTGCATAATGGGACAGAATTTCTTTTAACAGATTTTTGCATGAGAGATTTGATGTGGTGCATTAGAAAACCTAATTTTCCTCAGGTGGGAAGAAGAGGAGCCTATCTGATTGACAGTTGTATGGCAAGATTTCTTTCTTAAGCACTTGTGTGGAAGTGGGCTTGAATGCTTAAGACGTGTAGAAATTCATAGAACACCTCTCAACGGGCAACAAACCAACCAAAGCAGCCAGTATCATGTCAGCATAGAGGCACTATAAATTAGGGTGTGAATTGGACACCATGACAAAGAAAGGCTTCATGCCTTAACATGATTTTTCATCATCAGGCTAAAACTATAAAGTAAATTGATGTAGTTGTACTGGATAGTTTTTGTGTAGAGAAAGCACCATAGGAATAGATGCTTTACTGTATATGGCTTAAAAAAAAATTTAAATAAAATATGAAAAGCTATTAAAAAAGTAAAGATTAATGGACAGTCTTCCACCAAGACACTGGTAACTTGAGATGCTTGTGTATGAAGAAGATAAGCAAAGATGCCTATGAGAAGAAATTTCTTGAACAATGTTGAAGAGAAGGGAAAATATCTAAAAAGGCTGTTCCTCACCTGCTTCCCGCTTAGAACTTAAGCCTGTCTCTGTGCTGACAAATTAGGACCAATTATCAGATGAGACTGTTCTATAGGCAGTGGAAAAGGTTCAATTCTGGTTTTGCTCCATGTTTTATCTATACCAGCAGCTTGAAAAGCCACATTTTTTAATAAAGTCACGTGGGATTCAAGTTGTGCTGCGAACAGAACAGAGTAAGCAACAAAATGATTCTGCTGTGTTGTAAGGGGAGTGACAAAAATGTCTTGCTGCCCCAAAACCTGTGGGAGAGGATCAGTTTAACTTCTACACCCCCTCTGTAATGCAACAACAGCATAGGAAAGGGTAGTTCTTGGGTCAACGTTTTATAATTTGCTGTTGTGGGTAACTGTTAATTTGTTTCCTGCAGCATGTTTGTGTTTCTTAAGTATTTAATATACTCAGTGAAATTTGGCAATCTGGATTGGATTTCTTTGTCCCCACTTGAAATACAGAAACTATACTTTTACTTTTTACAAGAATCACATTGGGAGGCACTCCATTTCTGAGAGGTCAGCAAAAAGCTCATGCTGACTGGGATTCCTATATATTACTCCCATTTTAAAATCTTGTATGTATTGAGGGATTTTTATGGTTTCCAAACTTCCAGTGGTGCCCTAGATTAAAGAGATTTTAATTTATTTGTTGCAAACATATCCTTTGAAAATACAAAATGTTAATCATAAACATATTTATTTTTCAGATAATTACTCTTGTTACATGAACATATGTGGACCATAACACTTAGCCAGACGAATTTACTAGTTAAATTTTGATTTAACTTTGTAAACCACTGTGTCCTTCATTTTAATACGTGGAACAAACATCTCTTGGTTCCCTTAGAATTAGTTAATAAATATTTCTGAATTCTTGAAATGTTTTAGGATGCAAACAAAGCACTGGAAAAATAAAACACATTTTTGTTAATCGTTATATCTAGAAAAAAATCAATTTACCATAAACGTTAAAACTTAGGTTAGTTTGTGTGAGAAAGTAATTTCTGAAAACGGCAAATTAGCTTCTTTTAGAGGGGATTCAGTGACGGCAAAAGAAATTAAATAATTTAATTTATAATTAACATTTACTATTTGGACATGTATAACTGGATAACATGATCTTTAGTAAAGATCATCTATATCATCTTCATTGAAAAATGACTTCATCAAGGATAGCACTATTACTTCATTGTACAGAAGATAAGGTAATACCTTTTTCTATACAAGATACAAGGTGCTGTGTCTTCAGTCAAGACTTCAATAAACTGCTCAGTGATTTCTTCAGACAGGAATATTAGAGCAATGAAGACAGAGTTTATGCTTTGTAACCAATTCAGTGCAGTGAAAGTATTAGATGTCACAGATATTACAGCACAGAGCCCGGAGTCTCACAAGATTTCAGCAAACAATTAACTATTTGAAAATTAAGACTGTTTCATTTAACTGCAATGGAAAGCTCCTTCTAGCCTCTTGGTTGGGACTCTCACATTAATGAGTTTGAGTGCCAACACAGCAATCACAGTCCCAGTACTGGTATGCCAAGTACTGCAGTAACAGAGCACCAGAGGGTTTTTTCATACCTACGTCATAACTTGCTGTACTACTGTGCGTTCATGCGAACACCCTTGATTCCCACAGTGTAACTTTTTAAGCAAACGTCGTAGTTTGTTGGGAAAGTTTTTGTTAATGTATCTGTAGAGCAGAGGCATTACAAAGCTGCTTGAGAAGGCCAAGAATTTTGATAAAATCTTGGTAAAATGTAATATTCGACTGTAACTTTCATCCGCAGTTCTTCCTCGTGCATTAGTAAATGTGCTTACCAGGAGAATAACGTAATAGGGTGTCCATAACGTGAACTGTGTACAGACTGTGGCAATCAAAAGCCTGTGCACTGACGGATCTAATCGTCCAGTGTCTTGATCCAGTGGCGTGGCCTCTTTGCGTATTCGCAAGATTAATATAAGTGCATACAGTACAGCGATAGCTGGCACAACATACCCGATAAAGACCATAATGGCATCTGCTGCTTCTTTGTTCTGCATCTTGGAACATTCAATTATTTTAGTGGATACGTAATTGCAAACATAGAACAAGAGAGATGAAAAACTTGTAAGCATGGCACCACCCCATATGAATCCACAAACATGTTTGGTGTTGTACACGCTTGACATGTAAGTTCTAGGTAGAGCACGTTCAATGTAGTAGTCCAGACTGAGTAATGTAGTAGAGTACATGGTAACTAAAGACGAGACGTTGAATAAAATAAGTAAGGTAATATAAACTTCATTGTTAGAATTCCAGATGGCCCATTTTGTATTGGCAAGACCTAGAAGGTATATTGGCGCCAGAGCGTTGATGATGAGACCAGCGATGGCGATGTTGACAAAGTAAACATCTGGCATAGTCATAGTAGCTTTGTTATAGAGATTAACTAGAACCAGCAAGCCATTGTAACAAAGGCCAATTGGGAAACATATAATGAGGTAGAGCAGGGAAAAGATGGAAAGCACAAGGTGGAAGTCATGGCAGAGGTGCTGGTCCTCACTGTTCTCAGTACTGTTGTTTAAGGTTTCACAGCTCCACATAGTGATTTTAGCCTTTGTATCTTCTCTGCTGGCTACCAGCTTTTCTGTAGAGAGAGAAAAACAGTGACAGTATTGTTTAAATATTATGTTATAAGTGAAATGCAATGTAGTATGAAGAAAGCATTTTAAAGATAGAGACTGTACACTTCACGTAACTGATCACTTTTAAGGTCAGCAACTGAAATGCCTTTTGATCTTGTTAGTCTAGCAGAAAGTCATCTGTGATTCAAAATTTCATAATACTGATAAATGTTCTTAAGTTTTAGTTTAAATTAATTAGTGGCAAATGAGTTAAGGCAGGACACTCAACAGAAATCATAAACCGTGTATGTTTAAAATAAGCACCAATGTAATACACATGAAGGTTATACAATGTTTTTTAACATTATCATTAAATAATGCCTTTTCTATAGCTAATAATATATAAGGGTAGTTGCTGAAGAATTGAAGGCTATAAGCTAAAGCACAAATCTTAGCAATAAGATGGACAATAGAGTTCTCTAAGCTGCTAAATAAGAGGTGTTAAATAAGCTTTCTCTTGAAAAGATGTTTCTTAGGAGGCACATCCAAGGCAGTATGGTGGACGTACGCTGGACCACTGATAAAAATGACAAAGACTAGAGGAAACTGAGAAATGAGGTGAAGGGGTTGTTTTTTATAGGTCAGTTTGTATCCAGGCTTCCAACCTATAACTATTTAGTTCTGAAAAAACAATGGACCTCTGTAGTCAGGGCAACCTAATATCAGGGTGGCCTGACTTTCCAAAAAGGCAAGAATTAGCTATCATTTCCTCTCAAAATAGCTTGAATTCTTTAAAAGCTATGCTAGTATCAGTAGTTGTTGTCCAGCTATCTTTATCAGCAGTAAAGAGATAACATTAACTGAAATCAGTAAACTTCAAAGCTATCATGAAAAGTCTCTTTCCAAAACGCAGAAATAATCTCTAAAGTACAACTCAAAATATCTAGCCTTAAAATCATGGTTATTATTCCTGCCAGCCCATTTCTGGGGCAGTGTAGAATTTATGCAGCAGGTGATTTCCCATGTCACGTGTACTCTGATACTGTCAGACACTCAGCGTTGTTTTGTGTGCTTCCCTTTTAGCATGTATAGGAAAGTATAAGTAAACGTACCTGCATTCTTTCCGGAGAGAGAGCAAGATTTAATCAAATCCACCATAAACATTGTGCAACTAAAATGAATGTTACTGGACAACATGCTATACTCCATGAACCATATGGCTAAATTATACAGTATGGGTTTTGTGAGCATAGGGGTACGTGGCTGCACCTCTCTAGTGCTAATCCTTTGACACTTCAGCCATAGTACAGAATTTGTTCCAGAATCATGTGAACTTCCATTTTTTATTTCCCATTGCAGTTGTTTTGTGTGCATTTTTCTTCTAAATACCATAGCCCGTGCCAGAAATCAGGCTAAAAATACAGTAATTTTAGCTGGGCAAACAAATTTTTATTCCACTGTCATATATTGGATTTCCTCTAATAAGTGGCTTCTGTGGCAGCAGCACAAGAACCAGTTCTGTTGCTTTCAAAGCTTTCTTTCACCTTTGTGGAAAAACTTACTTTTTCATTTGTTTGTTTTCTCAAATCGGTTCTTTAGCTATAGTATTGCATATGAGTAGACAGTACAGTATCTTTGTTCTCTTTCAATCCTCACACCATTTTTGAGCACTGAAAACAATGCAGTTTATTTTCAGGAAGCACCTTGTTTTAAGTTTTTAAGAAAGAAAAAGAAAAGCTGTTTCGCACAGTTGAAGGCAACTGGAATTACATCTCATTGAACTGTTATGAGTTCATTCAACCAAAGCAGCAGACTGGAACTAGATATTGCAAATATATGCATTATGGTGAGTGCAAGGGTGACTAAGCACAGGCATGGATACAATCACGTATTTCCATTATGTAGGTTTGTCCTTAAGCATGTAGCTTTGATTACTCCAGACTGAATTACATCAGCCACAGAATACCTGCCTGTATATTGTCACAGAAGATCAACAGTCTTTGCTACCACACTTTATATTTTATAGACCAGGGGCATGTCTGTTTTCACAAGTGTTTTTAGTAATTACCCCTTTTTTCTTTACATCCTCTAACTGAAGTTAAATAAGAGAATTCTATTTTGATGATAGAAATGGTAGGCAATTAATTGTGTTAAATAGTCATCTTAGGGAATTGCAAAACTTATGTCTGAAATGAGCAAAAATAAAATCCAAAATAAAAATAGTTTCTGAAGAGATTTTGTTGATGACTTCCAAATTACCAACATGAGGTATTTTTGCCACTACTGTAGAAATGCCCCGTTTTTAATTGTCACTTACCTGTGAAGGCGCTGGACCTGTTTGCTGTGCGGCACAGGCCCAGCTCAGCACTTCCTACCTAGCCCTGTCTGTTGGCATTTTAAAGGCAGTTTTGTCTTCACAGACCGTGTCTGGGTCAGTCCCTGCGGTGCTTGGGCAGCGGCAGTTTCACTCGATCGACCCGAACCAGCCGCAAGCAGCTCTGCAGCCCCGGGCTGGCTCTGCTGCCCCAGGGAACGCTGCACTCCTCTGGGGGCTGCGGCCCGCCTCGGCCTGCCCCACCGCCCCCCCGGCCTCGCCCGCCGGGGCACCGTGTCCCACCGACCACCGGAGGCAGGACGCGGGCGGGAGCCCCCCCCCGCCCCGCCAGCCGCCGCTCGCCCCCGGCTGCCTTTCCCACGGCCTCGACCTCGGCAGCGCCGCTGCGAAGCCTCTTACCTTTCGCTCACGGCTCACATTCCTCCGCGCTGCCGGAGTCGCACGCGTGTGCTCAGCCCCGTTTCGGAGGCCGCCGGCCGGCTGCGAAGCCCCGGCGCGTTTCTCCTGGCCCACATGGTGCTCGCCCCCCGGCAGCCGCGGGCAGCGGGCGGCTCTGCCGGCGCTGCACTTGTTTTTCCTCGCGAAGTTACTCGCAAGTTTCTGCTTGGCTTGGCAGGCGGCAGGCCCCTCCCTTCCCCTGTTTACGGCCGGTTGTGAGAAGTGAGAGGCTGTGCTCGGAGGCAGCGAGCGGTTGGATCCACCTCAGCTTAGTCTCTGGGTTTCAGATTGACTACTTAAAAAATACCCGGGCTGCTGGAGCAGGCAGGGTGGGTATGGAATTGTCATCTGCGCTGGGCTCCTCCGGGGACACTGGAGAGGCTGTTCCATTCTCTGCAAGTGCAATCAGCAGCGCTCCTTGAAGAGCACGGGTTTCATTTTTACCCTGGGATGAGAATTATGTAGCTTTGAGGTTTCGTTTTTATAGGCCGTGCTTGTTAAACAATCAGCATTTAAACATTCCTGTGCTGTGAAGTGCACAGGTGCTTGTGCCACTTGCAGAGGTAAACTAGCTTCTAGTGCAAGCTAAGAGGAGAAGTTTCTGAGCGTTTGCTTTGAATTTGGAGATTGTTTTGGTGTTGTAAAAAGGCGTTACGATGTGAGCCTTATTTTGCGACAGTATTACAGATTCCATTCTGTTTCCTTTTTCTGAAAAGTTGAAAAGACAATTGTTCTCAAGAGTATTTGCATGTCACTCACAGTTAATGTGTGTGAGTGTGCATATTCTCTGCACGTTTAAAACGGGTCACTTCTTAAAAGAGTTTTTGAACAGGAGGTTGATAATTTATCCCATACTGAATTTTGTACTGTGGTTGTGCTGTTTATACGGAAACTCTTCAGACTAATGAACTAAAGTTACTACCTTTGAAGTATGTTTTTAACTGATATTGTCAACTGAAACTAAGAGCTGTCTTAGGTTTTTTAAAATAATTTGTCTTATATTTGAGATTCTGAGGCTTTATTCCATAGCAAATAAGCACTAATGAAAAATCCCTTAATTAAAAATTAAGCAGGTGTTTATGGAATAAATACCAAAGAAATGCTAAAAATGGTTATTCAGTTTGCGTTGAGTTACTCTATCTGACTGCAGTTTGGTTTTTTAGGCAAGGTCTGTGCTTCTTGGTTTGTATTTAACAATTCATTATGAATACTGTAAAACCACTGCAACTCCCAAATGGCGGAAAATTCCTACGTTCCTATTTGATGTATAGTCCACAGACAGAATTGCGTATGTGCTGTGGATAACCCTGTGTTATAAACTCTGGCATCAAGGCTTCGCTGCCTGAAAACTTTAGAAGGACTTTCGTCATTGTAAGTTCACTGAGGAAATAGCAAAGTAAGAAAGGTATTAGTGTGGAAGTACTTTTAATGTTCTGATGCTTGGCTGAAAGCCAATTTCTTTACATGTCATGAAAGCTGGAGGTGGTTTTATTTAGGTAAAAATTTGCATTAAGTACTTAACACTGCACAAAAAGTTAAGAGCACTTGGTGGCAAAGCTTAATTTAGTAAAGATGTGTAAAATGAACTTTAATTACTGAGAAGAAATGGAGTTCTGCTTACTTGTGTTACCGAGTCCATAGCTGCAGTCAGGTTTTTTCCGACATTTTCGTTCAGAATGCAGCACTAAGTTGCAGAGCAGGTTGGTTAACAGTTTCAAGCGTGACCGTTCTACGCTCTGATTATTTTATTTGACTTAAAAACCCCCAAACCTTTATCCAGCTGTGGCACACTCTCTTGCTCTGTAGATTTTTGTGTTTAGACAGTAAGTGATTTGTCAGCTTGTTCTGTTATCATCTCTATGTGAAATAACTCTTATCTAGATTATCTGACCTCTGAATATGTGTTTTCACAAGTTGTAACATCATTATAAATCATATGTGCTAATAAAGCTGTTGCCAACGAGGTAAGTCTCTAAACAGGCCTAAGCCTCCTACCTTCATCAGCTCTTCTGGAGTTCCCAGAAGATCTCGTAATTCCTACAGAGTCCGAAACCCAGGGGTGCTGCATAGGGGAAGGCTGAGCGCTACATAGAGCTTTGCTGGACGGCACAAGTTTGCTTCAGATCAAGACCGAGAAGACTGAAAAGCTTGGCCAGAAGTGTTGCATATTTGCATGAACCATGACTTAGTAGATATTGTCGGCTACTTATCAGGGTTTGAAAGGTGCTTTTTGAAAGTGTCATGTGAAGTATTACTTATGGATTAATTCTTAGAACTTTAAATAATGAATGATTGGTATTTCTGGAAAATAGCTTACCAGCAATTAGTCGTACCTCAAGGGGAACACACTGTGAACTCTCGGGTGCAAAAGAATGAAATGTCACACTGCTGTTACCTCTCAGTCTGGGTAACATGACATTGTTTTAGGCTTACTAGCTTATATACATACCATAGGGATTAGCAGAAGACTTGTTGGCTGGATATACAGAAAAGTAAAACTAGATTGCTGAGGTTAGATCTGAAGGGAAAAAAATTCAGCAGCGCAGGCAAGTAGGTTTCAGAATAACTTTCCTTACGCAGTTGCTGATATGGTGCTGTTTATAATACAATGATACAGCTCAGATAAAATTCTTTTAACGTTAGTGGAGAAGAAAATCCTGCTTGATACTGGGTGCTGGGCTGAAAAACAGGCCCCTTCCAACCCTGTCATTTATGTCTTTGTGGTGCAATCATTGACCAGTTTGGCAGGTGGTACGTTTATAATTGATACCGGTTCCATTTTATAGCGTAATTAATTCAGTGCAATATGATGTGAAGGAAGCCATGGCCAAATAACAAGAATAATTGCTATAAAGTAGCATTGAATATAACCCTGTCTTGGATGTTTAAAAAAGTACAAATATATGTTGTCTTCAGAGCACTTCAAAACTTAGCTCCTTCCTGTAGGCCCTCCTCTCACTAGCTAGGTGACCTCTTTTTATTGTTCCACAGATGTTGGCAACCGCTGCCACTTGTTTATTCTTTCATTCTGTAAGCACCATCTTTGTGGTAAATCATCTGCATAGCAGCTACTTGGTCATTCAGATCCCACTTGTGCCATGATAATCTGCTTACTGCCCCTGGCCTCTTGGCAACCTACTAAATAGATGCAATTATTTTTTTCCTGTTTTAACCTTTTGTTTACATTATTATTATTATTGTTATTATTATAAAATATATATAATTCCATATAATGTAAAACTGTTAACAGTGTCAGCTGCACACTTTGTTTCTATTTAGATTGTTCATCTCTTTGGGAATCTTGAGTTCATGTAAGGCCATGTCAGAATTAAGCTTCTGCAAATTGCTGTCACAGATCAGTAAGCATCCACAAATGAGTTCAGATGCTCCTTTGGTTTGGAAGGAAGAGAGGAAAACTTGATTTTAGGTTATGGCAACTGTTTCTCAATATTTGCTTCTTCTGTGTATTAGGTTAGAACTGAAGAACTTTCTTCTGTCTTCAGAGTCCACAGAAGATTGCTCAAAACAACTTGTGTGTACCTCAGAAACAGATAACTGTATTTGCTTTCTTTTCTCTTTCACCCCCCTGAATTTTCAAGCAGCTTAAAGCTCATGAGAACAGATAATATACTGCAATGAAGAAAGGCAAAAAAGATCAACTACTGTGGAAACCATAATAAAAACTGCCAAAGGGTGTTTTTAAGAGACTGTTATATCTGTTAGAGAGTGGCAGTGTGGTAGTGATCTGGAAGGTTGTAATAACCAAGTACTGTGGGATAGAAGAGTCAAATGAAATTCCTGCAAAGTGGGGAGACTTAAGTTCTGTGGAGAGCAGATAGTCCAGCATTAAGGCCCCTAAAGATTTGTGTGGAAGGAGCCCCATGTTCAGACAGATGCTGTCTGCCAGGCACATCTGCCACTTCAGATAAATCCTCCTTTTTAATGCTGTTTCTTTCTTTGTTACAGAGCCTCTGCGGTGGCTAGGTTGCGATGGCTGTGCCCTCCTCGCAGCTGCTCGGGGACAATGCACTGGGGACTCTGCATGGGTTAACTCTATAAACTCGATCATGTTTTGTTAACTTCTCTCAGTGTCCCCATAACAGATGAGGGTGACTGGTCTCCTGCTCCACCTCTTCCTGGCTTAGCTTTATCACTGAATTCCGAAAGAGCCTCTATATGGAAAACCTGGCATATCTTTTATCTTTTAACATTTATGTGCAGCGAGAAATGATTCACCGTAGAGTGAACAATGCAGCTTTTAATACATCATAGATGTGTTGTGGGTTAAGGTTTCATTGCTGCAAAAAGTGAAATATCTTATTTTTGTGCAGTTCTAGAGATAGGGTATTCCATCAGGCAGAGTGAATTTATGCAGCGGTCACCTGTATTCGTCTACAAGCCTTAGCTGCCTGGATTTCTGAAACAAGGTACTGTTTTGAGATGCCGAAATATCCACTAGGTAATAGTTTTCTTAAAAAAACCTGAATTGTATGCAAAACAAGCCCCCTGTAATTTTCCTAGTATTCATATTCAGTTCCAGTAACTTACGGTATATTAGATAACAGGAATAATTAGAATGAATGTAGTATTAGAAAATAGGCTTCCTAAGATGCTTCGAGTTCTGGATTTTATAAAGTTTACTAATTGGAATACAAGAAGTGACAGCTTTTAAGCATCTGCAGAGTAGATGGCACCGTTCGGAGTGTTGAACACAAGCAGCCAGTTAGCACTACTGCAGCTCCTAGTGCGTGTTTTCGGAGCCCTTGGAAGCTGACTTTGATGCAGCTGTCCTACTTTAAAACTGAGTGGCAACAAACTTAAATAAAATTCAGTATCAAGATGATTCAAAGTTACTGTATATACTCAAGTTTTTAACTGGTTCAGTGCAAAAAAATCTTTTAAAAAAATGTAACCTTGTAGCACAATTTCCACTATGCTTATAACTGGTGAGCCACAGACACCGAAAGGCTTAATTAAAACATGCTATTTCAGTTTCTTGGAGGGCACACAAGCCCATTAACTAGCAA
Organism: Leptosomus discolor; assembly: GCF_034619465.1. Classification (NCBI taxonomy): domain Eukaryota; kingdom Metazoa; phylum Chordata; class Aves; order Leptosomiformes; family Leptosomidae; genus Leptosomus; species Leptosomus discolor. The sequence goes on from NC_141404.1 coordinate 6,713,471, forward strand.
GTATTTTAATTCCGTTTAAAACTGAATATAAGTTGCAGTTTCTTTTCATATGAAGTACTTCAACTCAATGGATCTAACAAGGATTGCAGGCGTCTTCAGAAAACATTCTACTATCGCGATGTTGATGTTCAGAGTAGCTGGGACTTAGTAGATTTACCTAGTTGATGCACTTTGTCCCATTGTTTATAATGAAAGTATTTAGTTAATTTTTTCTGACTAAGGAATTGAATACTTTAGGTGGGTGATTACATTAAAGAATGTAATATGTTCCTCTTATGTGAAGATCGTTAGATCATGGGGACGAATTTAAAATTTTCTGTTGAGGCCTTTTTAATATTTGAGAAAATATAAAATTACAAGACAGTTTTATGGTAAATTTCTTTGTTTAGCAGATTTCTTTGTTTAGATGATGGGTGCAAACAGATCATTTGCACCTCTTACAAGATAGCAAGTGGCTAGATCTCTGCATTTCCAGCATTTTGGAGTTGCTCCAGTTCCAGGTAAGGAATGTATATGAACTGAACATTATGCTTCTGGTCCATGTAAATCAGCATCACTCCAGTAAAGAAGACAGATTCTTGCCAATCAAAATTAATGCTATCTATTCTAGATATTGCAGACTGATTTTTTCCCAGAGACAGAGCACAGACAAAGGTGCACTGACTGCTGGAATTACTCTGTAAATGAGCTGGCCTGGAGAGTTGGCAGAGTGGAAACAGCAGCTCTTATCTTAACCCACTGTTAGCTTCACTCGTGCTTAGGACTTTTAACAGGGAACACTGCTGAAATTTGGCAGCATGAAAACATTCCCCACAGATATTTTGCTGCCAGTTGCAAAGACTGACAGGAGGCACAGATGGTAGTTTTCCTGGAAACTACAATATAACGCCATTTCCTATTAGAAACATCCGTGAAGGTTGACCTGGTGACTTATCAACGAGCCATCACATTGACTGTGTAGGAAACTCTTGTGAAACAGACTCAGACTGCAGGGACCAGGTTTCCAGTAAATGCAAAAATATTGATGTAGTTCTTTCTCAGATAACGTTTACAAGAGTGAGTACGAAAGTGTTTTGAGTTTAAAGTTTGCAGGAGAAAACTGGCCCTCAGCAGAGTTGCACTAAGGCTGAATGACTTCAAAATTTATCACATCTGTTGGAAGTAAACAGGTATCTTTCTGATAATTGTCAGCAAGTCTGAGACATCTTGTTCTTGACACTCCTGTGGCACTTAATTTCTATTGCTTGGTGAAGGAAATATAGTTTTCTAGCTGCCTCTTGGATGAACTAGAATATTTACTGATTGCATTTATAATGTCTGAATAAAATAATTAAATTTTACATTCTAGGAGGGCTAGTATATTATTAATGCTGATCTAAGGGCAGCTATTATTGGACTGTAAGATATGGAATCAGAATTTTCTTTTACCAGGGGCTTGGAATTAATTAAGAGGCATCTTACTGTGACGTGAATGGGTTCTGATTTGTCCATCTCCTGCTTGTCATGTGCCACTCCCCACTCCACTTTATCAGTGATAGGGTTTTTTACTGCTTATTAATCAACACTTTCTACCAGTAATCTTGATTTCTTGTAAGGCTCCCCATTGCACCTATATGTATGGAATGACCTATGAAAAATTGAAAAAGTCAGTAATAACATTTAGCACTTTGTGCAGGCAAAGGGTTTGACAGTTTTAAGTACTTGATGACTTGATTTGAGTCCTTGGCTGTGATTTTTCACAGGTGTGTGGGTGGGGATGCATCTTTAGATATTCTTAATGGGTGTCATTTTTTCCAGCCAGTATGAGGCTAGGAAAATGTTTCCAAGGCAAAAAAAACAAACGTAATTTTGGGGGAAGAAATGTGCAGAGGAGTCTTTGTAAACCAACACTCTCTAAACCTAAAGTCTCCCATTACAAAAACATCTGTGAAGTTACACCTTGGGTATACAACCTGTAGCCACCTGTTACCCACATTCTGTCCAGTCCATGGTATTTTGGGAAGCCATGGTTAGGATTTGTACAAATTCCTGGGACTACAGCCAAATAAGTGCCATTGAAATAAATGCTAATACTTACTAATTGCAGTGTATTGATTTACATCCCATACAGCAACTACTGTTGTGGGTTTTTTTTTAATTTGGACAGATTTTTTTTTTTAAAGATTTCTTAGTGTCCTCGACAGGTACACACATTTTTAAAAATCTTGCATGCTGCAGGAAGAAAGCATGACTTCTGTTGCAGATTTTGTTACTGCAGGAGCTCTATAGAGCCTTGATATATAAAATTGTGTTGGGTTTGCATGGCAAGGTTTTGGTAGCGAGGGGGGCTACAGGGGTGGTTTCTCTGAGAAGTTGCTAAAAGCTTCCCCTATGTCAGACAGAGCCAATGCCAGCCGGCTCCAAGATGAACTCACTGTTGGCTATCAGTGACAGTGGTAGCAGCGGTGGGATAGCATATTTAAGAAGGGGAAACAACAATTGCAACTGGAGACAGGAGTGAGAATCTGAGAAACAACTCTGCAGACACCAAGGTCAGTGCAGGAGGAGGGGGAGGAGGTGCTCCAGGTGCTGGAGCAGAGATTCCCCTGCAGCCCATGGTGAAGACCATGGTGAGGCAGGCTGTCCCCCTGCAGCCCACGGAGGTGAATGGTGGAGCAGAAATCCACCTGCAGCCCGTGGAGGACCCCACGCTGGAGTAGGTGGGTGCCTGAAGGGGGCTATGACTCCACGGGAAGCCCATGCTGGAGCAGGCTCCTGGCAGGACCTGTGGCCTCATGGAGATGTAGGAGCCCAGGCTGGAGCAGGTTTGCTGACAGGACTTGTGACCCTGGGGGGGGACCCACGCTGGGGCAGTCTGTTCCTGAAGGACTGCACCCCATGGAGGGGACCTGCACTGGAGCAGTTTGTGAAGAACTGCAGCCTGTGGGAAGGACTCACGCTGGAGAAGTTCCTGGAGGACTGTCTCCCATGGGAGGGACCCCACGCTGGAGCAGGGAAAGCGTGTGAGGAGTCCTCCCCGTGAGGAGGAAGGAGCGGCAGAGACAATGTGTGACGAACTGACCCCAACCCCCATTCCCCTTCCCCCTGTGCTGCTGGTGGGGAGGAGGTAGAGAAACGGGGAGTAAAGTTAAGCCTGGGAAGAAGGGGGGGGGGGGGGGCGAAAGTGGTTTTGAGATTCGGTTTTATTTCTCATTATCCTACTCTGATTTGGTTGGTAATAAATTAAACTAATTTCCCCAAGTTGAGTCTGTTTTGCCCGTGCGGTAATTGCTGAGTGATCTCTCCCTGTCCTTATGTCGACCCACGAGCCTGTCATTGTATTTTCTCTCTCCTGTCCAGCTGAGGAGGGCAGTGACAGAGTGGCTTTGGTGGGCGCCTGGCGTCCAGCCAGGGTCAACCCACCACAAAAATAAATTTATAATCTGCTTCCTCCTGTGCTAATGGGTGGAAGCTTGAGGAGTAATTAGTTTGTCATGGAGCCAGTTTCTTAGTAATGATTGATAAATGGTTGTTTTTACATAGGCCACACAGCCACAGGGCACATACCAACAGTAAACTAGTTTGCATGGAGGTCACTGGAGCCTACTAGCCTATCTTCGCTTAAATGAGCCTTACGTGTTTTAGCTGTTGTGGAAAATATGCAGAATATTCTGCTAAACTCTTATCTGATGTTCAGATCCTGCACTCAGAAATTCAAATGAGTCTTTATGATGTGCGGATCACAAACATAGATATTGACATGAATCACTTTGTCCAGACATTTGATTAACTTTTTTTCATCATTTCAGAATCAGTCCAACTTCTGTTGAAACCCGTGGGATACTGCTTTGACTTAAATGATGGGGCCAGTCAAATACATCAGGATGTGATGCTGGCATGAGAAATAGGGTGCTGCCTTTTTATGCTGCTTTAGCATTTGTATAAAAAGGACGTAAAGTTCAGCTGACAGAGCCCTAAAGGAAAGTAGGTCTTCTGCTAAGTACAGTAGAAACCAGATTTGCAAATATCATGGTGATTAGCATGGTTAAAAATGCTTATGGAGGCTAAAAAGGACAGCAGTCATTCTGCTTATTCAAAGCTTCTGCTGAAAGCAGTTAGGAAAATTTTGGTGCTTTGAAGTTTGCCTTTGGCTTACCTTCTTTTATAATAGAAATTAAAGTGCAGCTTTATTGTGATTAATTAGTTAATTAGTTGCTGCTGTGTCTTTTAGCTGCTTTGCAGTAATATTTCACAGTATGGTTTACTGTGTTTTATCATTATGCTATGAATAGAAGATTCATAAATACCTCACATTTAAAATTCTTTTGCTTCGGTAAAGACTAATTGGATTAACTTTTGATCAATTCCTCTGCTATGCTTCTGCTATACTGTTATACTTCTAGATTTAATATACAGAAAAAACGAGATCTCATGTGTTCAGAGCGATGAACAAAAAAACTTAGAAGTGCACACTCAGTACGTAAAGACATAGTAAATGAGAAATCCAGCCTAATGTGCAAGAGCATGAAAATTGATACGCATAAGAAAAAGAGTACTGTAACTTTCTTTTGGACAACCAAATAAAAGTAGGAGCATGACAGATTTAAACAATGACATTTTCCTAAAGAACTGTTATCTTAAAACCTGAACATCGGTTTCTAACGATGGCACTATTCATTTTCACTGATCCAAGGTTTATACGCATTTATGTAAATTGTTTCTAGGCTCTTAAAACCCGAAAGCAATCTAAAAGGTGAACTTAAAATCTCACCTGGTAGGCAATGCCTTGTTGTTCCTTGATGGCTGGCAGAAACATTTTGCCCATCAAGTCAGACCCTTTTCAAAGTGAGCTCAGCAGAAACTCCAATATCTCATTTCTCTAGTAGGAATAAACAATGGGAGAGCTTAGAAAAAGACCGCTGACGCCGCTGCACTGCCCTCGGTAGTGGCACCGAACTTTGTGTATACATGTGACTTCCCTGCACATACATACACATAATCCTTTAAGCTTCAGCTGCACGCTCTTACTGGCGCAGAGGGCTGTTGCAAAAACAGGGGGGCTGATCCTGCCGTAAGGACTGTTCTGCGTAGCATGTTCATAATTGTGAAAGGGGGTTTTAGGGTCGGTTTTTGGAAAGGACAAACTGAAAGGACGTTACTGTGGTTTGAGAACAGTTCAACCTTTGGTGTAGTTAGGTCATGGGAGACAAATAGGGGCTGCATGGAACCGGGAGAGCTTTTTTGGTATGAGGAAAAAAATTTTGCCATAGGAATAGCTGTTCTGCAAAGCTGCGCGTGTTTCCAGAGTAATAAACCTAGCGCAAAATAAGTCAAACTGGAAAAAATATTATGTTAGTAAAATTTGATTTTCTTTAGAGCTACTCATCACAGCTGTGTTTGTTGGGAGTCATATCCCTTCCCGCCTTTGAAAAACAATGCTATTTAGCAAAAGCCTGTAACATCCACTTGGGCCCTGGAGAGTTTAGACAGTAAGCAACATTAGACCTGAAAAAGAGCCAATGTATGCTTTAAGAAATAATTTACTGTAAACCTCAGAATTATTTTAAGCATTCGAAAGGAACATTTTAATTAAAAGGAAAAAAAAAAAAGTAAGGAAAATGCTACTGCTGTATCTTATTTTAATGAGATGGTAGGTAAATGTAAATTCTTTCCATTTGAATAAAAAGCATGTAATATCAGGATTCTGTCTGCTTAGCTTGAATACAAATAGTCCTTAAGTAATTTGCCTTTTTAAACTGTAATGAAGAATTAATTTATGTGTTTTCCTTCCTCCCTAGAGCAGTAAAGTGTAATATATGCTTTTACTTATCAACCAAAAAGGAGCTGACCCCCAAAATGAAGAATTTGTCATCCATGTTAGGCATGTATGTAGCACGTGTATTTTCTTTAATGTATGTAATATACATGTGTTCCTGTATTTTATATCATTAGTTGCTTATTTTTATTCTTGCAGCATCTTATAAGCTAAACCTTCACGATAGGACTCTAAGACAGACTCTAAGGTTAACACCTGAGAACTTTTTTGATTGTCAGTATTTACGATCTAAGTATTTGCCTAGTTCAGTTATTTTTTTATTCCTTTTGACTAAGCTTTTATTGTTTATATTAAAGTAAAAAAAAAAACCACCCTAGGTCTGTATTTGCAATCTTTATAACGTAGCAGCTCTGTTTGTAGGTCCGATGTTAATATTCTCTATTAAATGCTCCGTTGTTGGAGATTGATCAAATTGTTAAATAAACAAGCACCTCTTTAATCTCAGAAGTAGTATTTCTATGAGGAGACAATGTGGGGCAGCCCAGGATTATGCTTTTTCCTTTTTTTTAAATGGTTGTAATATTTTATGCTTATCACTTGTTTTGTTAAGCCGTTGTGTATGGTTTGTATTTTGAAACGCAGAGCAAAACCCCCAAACTGTATTGATTTACATTTGATAAAATACCAGAGACAGTTGGGCATAGAGTTTAAAGTGAAGTATGCTTTCCTTTTGAAATTCAGACCTCATAAACTTCAGCATATAGGCTTTTTGCAGAAGAAAAATGCAGAGATTGGGAGATGGAATAGTACTCCTTTGGTCTCTAGGGAGAGCAGAAGGTAATAATGTGGCTCCTTCAAGTCTGCTGCTCTCTTGGTTTTATAGAGGCGACTGCTTGCTCTTATAGGCCCTGCCAGTCCATCACTTATTTCAGTTTGCAGTGCCCACACCCTAATAGATTTTACATTGTCCTGGTCAGGTTTGTCTAGCGCATTTTGCCCAAGGCCTGTTTGAATGTAAGATGCATAATTCTCTACACAATTATGCTATGTAACTATCACTTGTCACTGATCATCTGGAGTAACTTGGGGTAGTTGTGAGGCAGACCGTTGTGCAGACCAAGAAGGTCCAAATGTTAACAATATCCGTACTTGTAGAGCTTGCCCAGGTATTTCTTGTGGCAGACCTGTGGGGCTTTGTGCTGAGACTCGGTCCTGGCCGGACAGCTGCAAGGGGACTGCGTGAAATGGTGAACAAGGATGTTTGGGGTTTACTTTAGTGACTTATTGCCTCATTGCAAAGTAAGCAAGTGCCAGCCTCAGTGAAGGTGGAGCCTCTTCTGTGACCTGCCAGGAAAATTAGCCCGTACTTAAAACAGCTTTAAACCCAAGCCAGATATTTTTTTCTGTGCATGTAGTAGAAGTTCGGCTGGATGGGAGTCCAGTATGAGTGTGGGACACATACACAACCTAATACATTTTTTCTTTACCGCCACTAAGCAGCAGGGATCACAGAAGCCTTGGAGGTCTCCTCACATGCTTAATTTTCAGATGCAATATACTGTTGCTGTTTATTGGCTTGATTAATATGCTGAATTGAATGTGGCAGTTCCCTGTCAGTCCTCCCCCAAATACTTTTCTCATTGCTGATGGTCCTATGAAGTTCACACACAGTCCTAAAGTTCATAATTACAAGTGACTTGGTTAATATAAAGTTGTATTTGAGCAGTGCAGGTTTTTGTTTACAGAGTAATTTGTAGTGGTTCAGATGATGAAGTCACCACGTGTTTGAGGTGCTGGTGTTTCTGACACTTTGCTACATCTGATATGAATTGATAGAGAATTCTGGTGATATTTTTTACTTACAGGAGTTAAATAAGGCAAAAACCTAAGAAGTTCTGTTCAATTTTGTTCAGTAACATAACGACTTTCAAAAGTTCATCTTTTAGGAGTGCTCTGCACAGTAACTTGGACTTAGGTAGAGTTAGCGATTCAGATGGATTAAACAAATCACAGGGTTAAAATGAAAGTAGTTATTTAGTGGTTGCCAGAATATTATTTTTATGAGCTGAAGTGGTTTTGTTGAAGTATCACCATGGCATTAGTGAATTAGTGGATGTACATTTGGGCCCTTCATACCAATGTGTAAGTTGTCTATAAAGAATAGTTATTCCTATAAAAGGATTATCAGAAATACTCCTCAGCAAACTTTTATCTTAAGCTGAAATGATGGTGCCTTCAGAGGAGTGCAAACAGTTGGTGGTACGTGATGAAGAGACTGTGGTGTGGGCAAAGATCTCCTCATTCATTGCATAGAATGCGGCCAGTCCCCACTGGCATTTCTTTCTGGTTTTCAGTACTGTTGTTTTAAGTGTACAAGAAAGATGTAATATTAATGGGATTCACTCAGGACTGTTTATTTGTGTTTTATCTCAGTGTGAGTGTTCAGCAAGTTCATATTTGGTCATAATATGTCTGAAAATGCTTTGGTAATTACTTAAAAAAAATTGAAATTGAATGTGCAAATCAGCTGAAGTAAGCAAGACTTCTTTGCAAATTTTAGATTAGTTGCTTTAGAACTGCCTTTTATATGAGCACAACTTTTAGTCCCTTTCATTTTTTAATCTACTGCCATATTTCAGCTTGTGAGAACGTTGGTGGAAAACTTTAAAAAGGCGACCACAATTGTACCAGTGCTGCAACGCCATTAATCATCCATTCGTTCTTCAGAACCAGCATCTCTGGTTTAAGTAATTCAACCAGCTTTCCCTAAGGGCTGTTCACAGATGAGCTCTGGTGAAACTCGCTGCGGTAGCTGGCAGCGCCGGGGCCCCGGTGGGTGGCACAGCCTCCCTCCTGGGGAGGGTTACGGGCCTCGGCAGAGGGATGCAGATGTCTGCGCTCTCGCAGCTTGATTTCCAAAATGGACCGCAAAGGGCGTTGCACTGAACTCACGCTGCTGAGACAGGTGCGTGGATGTTATTTTCCTTGTGCCAGCTCCACTCTTCCAGTGGGAACATCCAGCAGAGGGTCAGTGGCAAACAGACTGGGAGAGGACCGATAGCATCTGGATCCATCACAGCTCCTTCCTCTGCTGACATGACTCAGGATCCTCATGGGGTTTTAGCAAAAATCCCTCAGACCTGCTAACCCAGCTGATTCAGAGATGCTTTCCAAAAGTATTCAGAGCTTGTGATTCACTTCAGTAGCATGCCTTTTATTTATTTATTTTGAAAAGTCCCTGATTCTGTTTCAAAAACATGGTTCTATGCTAAAAATGTAGGACAAAAACTGCATACAAATGGGAGTGATAATAACGGGTAAGGCAGGAGTATTTGTGTCTTGTAGTCAGTAGGCTTTTTAACTTGGGCTCCTTTATATTTGACCTCTAATTTGAATGGCCAAACTGCTGAAATTCACTATTAGGTCGTTGCTTGTGTGGATGTATGAGAGATGGTGTGCCTGTGTGCATCTTTTGTCTCTGCATACTTTGGATAATTTTATTAGCTATTGTTTGAAAATGTCATTAGACATTAAATCAGTTTATTTTAACTATTGTGGGCTAATCCAAACATGCACACTGTAATACACTGGTCATGACCTTTTCCTGTTACCAGGCTTTCAGCAGCTCTTTCCTTTGCAGACCTCAGGTGGTCGGGATGGAGGAAGGGCTTCAACTCTCTGGGTGTGTTTTGTGAAGACTACAGGATGGGCTGACGGCATTACAGCTCACTTTACAGCACAGGAGAAACAGGAGAGGAGAAGTATAAGAAGGGAGAAAGCCCAGGCCTTACTGTCTTCCTTAATAAGTGCTTGGGTGCAGTCTCCCAACCCTTCAACCCTTTAAAGAAGATGTAAAGCAGCAAGGTTGCATGCTCAAGACTGTGGCTAGCTAGCAGGATTTTATAGCCAGCTGACCCTGAAGTGCTCCTAGCTTCTAAAATCTACTTGATTGAGCATTACTTCTGGAAGCCTTCCAGATTTTGGTGAAAATTCTTGCACAAAAATCTTTTAAGATGAGGTTGCATGATTGAAAAACTATTTCTTTTAAAGGATACTGAGAATGGAAGTGGAGTTAAAACATCATTTCCTCCAACTGTCCATTTTACTATTGCCCCTTTTGATCTATGTTCATTTGAAAATACAATTTATTAATAAATCTCTACCCGAACAGGTATTTTGATAGCATAAATCTATTGCATTTGTTGTTAACAGCAAATTTTAAAGGAAAGAAAAAAAGAGGAAGAACGCAACAAAAATGTTGCCCTCAATGAATAAAAATTGGACTGTTTGTACTGTGAGAAAATGAGATAATTATGGCTATAAAATCCTGTGCTCAAAGAATGAAAATAAACAACTTAAATGCTATGTGGAAATGGGAGAGAGCCATTACATTAGGACAGATTCACTGAAATCTTTTCTCCGTAATAATTCTTAATAACGTAGGGGTATTTTTTTAGTTAAGGACTAAAACTCTCCTGGAGAGTGTTCCTGGCGTTTGGCAGCAGTGCGAGAGGATGGTTTACAAACATTCCACACCAGGAAAATATTTGGAAACCGGTAATGTGGTGTTTGGCCACTGCTGTTATAAGCAGCGTTAGGTGCATTTTTTGTTGCGTTACAGACATCTGGTCTGTAGTGGTCCATTTATCTGTTAACAAATGAAGGTTTCCTAATCAGTCTACTTTGCAGTCATTCCATATAAAATTTAATTTTTAGGCTCACTCTTCTTTTGGGAAAAAAAAAGCAGTTAAAAAACCCCAAGCATGTCAGAACAAAGGGTTAAACCATCAGTTAAATACAGCACAGTAACACTGCAAAATAGTTAGGGCCGTTGTGGAGTTTGACTCTTTGTTTCTAGATTTTAGAATGAATTTTTCCTTTAAGTGATAGCTAAATGGTTTTGTTAAGATTGTGTGTTACACAAACCATATCAGATGAGTCTATAAAGTTCAGCGTTTTCTCCAGAGTATCTGAAATCCTACTACAAAGAGTACTTGCATCTTAGAGTCTGACATCAAGTACAAATAAAAGGCTGAAATAATAACACCACTAACTTGCTTTAATTAATTTTATGTTTCTGTACTTAAGCTTAAAGGGTGGAAAGTATTGCTTTAACGACTACCTACAAAACTGGTGAATGAGCAGCCACTTAGGGTGCCAGTTCAAAGAGAAACGCCCAAAAGAGCAGCAGAAGGGAAGCTGCTTTTGAATTCTCTCCGTTCCTTCTGGCAGCCCAGAGCTTGCAAAGGAAAACAACCTAGAAATGGTTATTTTCTTTTGTGTTCGTTACATAACCAGCTCCTAGCGAATAAAACTGGAGCTGGAGCAGCCATACAAAGAGCCACTTAATAACCTGTGCCTACTGTATCTGCTGAAAGAATCTTACCTGACTTTAATAGTTTTTCCTTCCTGGTTAAGGGAGATTTTTCACACTGTTTCTAGACACAAACCTGATAAAATTAAGGAACCAGTTGTAGCTCTTGGTTGCACTGGTGCATATTTTGAAATTCAAGCCTTTGCAGTTGCTCCAGATTTATACCTTATTGCTGGAGCAGTCAAACAGATCTTGGTTTCTACCATTTTTTATTTTTCAGATTTCTCTGTATGTAATATTGCTGTAGTTGATACTGAAGAAGTAGAAAAAAGTATCTGAAAATGGAAACCTGATTTTTACAAGAGTGCTCGGTCTTTCCTTTAGGATCAGTTGAAGCTCCAAGAATTGTGCTTTTGTGCTAATAATCCCATGCTATTTTTAAACGTTGCCTTTGCAGTCATGCTGTAGCTTCCATTAACCAGCATCCGAGATGCAGCCTGGTACTTTGTCCCATAGATGACAGCTCTAGCTGGTCAGCATCCTTTGTTTTGGCAGTTGTGCTCTTTGCCTCCCTGTCCATGTTAGTGACCCTCCCAGCTACCCGCTACTTGCCATGCCGTGACCTAGTCAGCTGGCAGATTGCTGTGTCTGTCTGCCTCGTTATTTTCTTCCCACAGCTCTACTAATGGCCTTGTCTTGGCTTTGGGACTTCAGTTTGTGATTTACTAGTTATGAAATCCTGGGATTACATGTGTGCTCTTTCATTGTCTTCACGTGTCAGCTGTAACACCAGTGCAGAGATGTTAGTATAGGCCCATCATTTAAAGGATGATTAGGAGACCAGTTTAAGGGTAGCTGTTACTGATGGTATAATAGGTAACAAGGATTGAGAGAATTTATGCATTAGGCAGTTCTAACCATTTTTTACACTTTATGTGAAATTAGACCTGGAAAGGAGTGACTTCTAGGAAGTGTAAAATTCTAAAGTGTCACCTGTGCCCAACTTCTACAAACTTTGCTATCATTACCTCTGTAAGAATTAAAAGTCAGTTCTTGTAGTCCAGAGCAGTAAATATTGTCAATGTGTAATGGAAATCTGTAGGAGCCAATGTTTAACATCTTGAAATGAGAAGCATCCAGGATAATATTTGAAATCACTTCACTTGAATTCAGTATATATTACAACAAAATATGAAGGTCATTTTTAAGGTATTTTCATCAGATGGCTTTGAATTAATCTTTGGATTTCCTTTAAAAAAAGAAAATATAGAACCCTTGAGTAATGGAGAAACAGGGTACTCTTCATATTGCTAGCACCGTAAAGTATGACACTGAGAGAAAAACTACTTAGAAATAATTCTGTTTCCATGTTTAAAGCTCTGGTTATTTGAGTCCAGAATGCTTTTAAATTTTCTGGCTTAGTTCTTGATACTGCAAATTAACTTTGGATAGTTAGATGCAAATATAGAGGCAAAACAAAACCCCACTGAAATTAATAGGTCTCATATGGCCTGGGGTTCTGTCTCGTAGGGCTGTTTGCAGTGCTTTTGTTTATTTTTGAAGTGTTTTAGAATGCTTTTTCCAACTGAATATATGATGTTCCATATATGACAGATGAGTAGTACCAAACTTCAAACCTTCCAACAAAGTAGCTTTCCTTCGCTTTGTTTAGGAAGAGCTCTTTGATTCTGCTTGTATTTAAAGTGTGCTGCTGGGTAATCACGGAACATGTATCTGTTTAAACCAAATTCAAAGAGTATCATGAACTGACACCTGCTTAACTCTTTAATTAAAGGTGGCTTAATCTCTAACAATCTCTACATACATAAGCAGAAAGTAGCTGTGTTTAATGTGTACTTTGAACTGCCATTCATTTAGAAATCAAAGATTTGTAAATGAAACACTGTATGCTAGACATGATGATGTTTGACTGGAATCCCTTCTTGTTGGCATAGCCTAGTTTTCCTGATGCTGTCAGCCCCCGGGAATACATTCTTATTAAAATTTTGTATAGAGGGAAAATATAAAAAGAAGGCCATTTTAAAAAAAGTGTGTTTATCAACTATATAAAAAGCATATTTAAAATAGGCAAATACATACAGTGGGATATGTAGTGGAGAATTGCTCCTTCTTGGAAGGGACAGTAGAGGGAATACCGTTTGTATTTCCAGATGTACCCTATAGAAAGAGATGTATTTTCTGTATTTTTGCCAACTGTGTGAATTTTGCTGGGACACTAAGTCTCAAAATTAAAGACTGATCTTAGTTTCGTTAATGTTCATTAATGTTAGTTCACATTCTCTTTCTCAAATTCCTCAGCTTTTGTCCTCCAAAAGACCTCTACGGTGTTCTTGAAACAAATGTTTAGACAATCTTGTATTTTCTTTTTCTTTTTTTTTTTTTTTTTTTTTTTTTTTTGTTTTTTTTTTTTGTTTTGGCAGGTGGGGATGGTAAATGGCAGTAAGCGACAGTAAGCATCAATTTCAACTATTGAAGAGATAAAGAAGAGCAGCCTCTTCAGTTTTTGCACATCCATAGTTTCAGTTATCCTTACCTACTGGTGGCATCTATAACGATTTACAGCATAACATTATGTCTAATCTCACCTCTCTTATCTTCACATTCAAGTTTAACAAGTTGTTTGAGAACCTCAACCTCTCTCCCAAATAGGAAACATTAGTAACGATTCTTTTTGCAAAATGAACAAGGTCTCATCTGGCAGGAAAGGAGCTGAAACTTCATAAGGGAAAGATGAACAAAGTGCTTTAATTTGTTAGAGGAAGGAAGTTGGTAGGGAGAGAGAGGATGTAGGTTTATAATAATACAGAAATGAATATGGAGGGGACAGAGATCTTAGGAGGCAGCAGGAAGGAGATTGGAGGCAAGCTGGAGACGTAAAGCTCCATGGTGATAAAAGGAGTAAATTGTGAAGAAGACATGGATAATGAAAGGAGGCCTTGATGTGGCTGCGGATGCAAAGGTGGCACACGTACCATGCCAACAGAGTGGAACAGGGGGATACGAGGGAATCCCTAGTACGTGTAGTGAGCTTGGCTTGCATAAGTTTAGAAGCATGTAATCCTTTTGACATGCTCATCTTGTCTGTCTTGAATTATTGCAGTGTCTGTGTTATGTATGCGTTGAGTTAAATTACTAGCAAAGATGTGTGGAAATGGATCTGGGAAGGAGATGAACATTCCTTGAAAACATTTCAGAGCTGATAAATGTTAAAGGCCTTTGCTTTTGATTTGCTTTTGACCTGCCGCAGAGCTCACCAAACTAGTTTTGGGTAAGACAAGATGGCACAAAGAGCTTTGGCTTGATTTAAATATGGGTAGTTGTGCTTTTAGGATGGAGACTTAAATTCTGAAATGTTAGGTGTTTGGTTTTTCTTTTTAGAAGCTTTCTTTTCCCCTTATACTATGGTTTGTTTATATTGCTAGTTTCAAAATATTTGATATGTTGTTGAGGTCACTGTTACCCATTGTTTATATGTACGTTTGTATTTCCGGGGGCCAGCTTATACCATGACACAAACAATGGAGTGTGATACTCAACGGATTGTGGCACTTCACCCTAAGAAAGATTAGACCTAGCATCTCTATGAACTGCATTCAGGGAAAAACAGCTGAGGTAATTTAAAAAAAAAAAAAGTTTTAACTGTGGCACAGGTATTTCACTATGAAGTTTATTGATGGCTGTTGTCATTGAATGTCCGAAACTCATTAAGATAAATCTTTATTTTGCCCTCTTTTCTCCCATCTGAACGCCACTTCAAAAAGCTGTAGCCACCAGTGGAAGAGTTCAATTAAGATTTCAATTAAGAAATTTGGAGTCTGAGGTTAAATACTATCCGCAGCTGGTTTTCTATGATTATTTACAAAAATTATTGCACCACAGTATTAGCAAACTAATAAGCCTATGATTATAATAGGTAACAAGAAAAAATGTAAAGACAGTCTGAAAAAATTCTGGAGGCAATCTGTTTCTCGTATTTAAAATCTTCACTGTTTTTTACTAGTCTAAAGCAATCATAGAATAATTCAGGTTGGAAGGAACCTTAGGAGGCCATCTCTCCAAATTCCTGCTCAAAGCAGGGTCACCTATGAGATCAGACCAGATCCTGAAAATCTCTGTAACCTCCGGACAACCTGTTCCAATGCTTGGTTGTCCTAATGTAAAAAAAAATAATAAAATACTCCCTTATATGTTGGAATCCATCTGTTTTTCAACTTATGCTCATTGTCTTTTTTCATCCCAGCATGCATCGTTGTAAACTGCCTCAATCTGTCTTCGCAATAAGCCTCTTGTAGGTGCAACATGGTGGCTGTTAGGTCAACGCAAAACCTTCTCTTCAGCCTAAGCAAGCCCAGTTCCCTCAGCCTCCCATGACAGGGCAAGTGTTCCTGTCCCCTGGCTATCTTCATGTCCCTCAGTTCAACTTGCTCTAGTTTATTGAAAGCTTTCTTGTACTGGGGCCCCAAAACTATACAGAGAACTATCAGGTTGGTCTTTATGCAAAAAAAAGGACCTTTTTGTAATTCTGTTATGTGGAGGCTTAGGGAGGGTTTTGTATGCTTTTGTATCTGGCCAATGGGATCAAATTTTTTAGTTGAGTGTCTTGCAGGTGTATACCTTTGAGGAGTCTTTCCTAGGCCTGTTCTAGGTTTTGGGATAACTGACTTCTTACTTTTTTAACAATGGCCCGTAAAAGGATGGCTGTCCTTGGAGCTGCATACATGTAATGGTTTTATGATCAGTCCTCAGTGAAGAATTTAAACTAGAAGCTTGTCTTGCTGTAGCTGATATCTTACTCAGTGTATCCTTTTTATCTTTATACATAGACTCTAAGATTAGTGTAGTTGAGTATATTGAATGTAATAAAAAACAGACACAGAAAAATTGTTACATGTTTAAAAAATCATAAAATGAAAGAGGAAGTGCATCATTTATTATAACACCATGTAGACTAATGAAAAACATACCGCAGGCTGGAAATTTGTTAAGAGCTGAACTAAAAAAGTTTCCATTCCCAAAAATGCCTTGGGGCCTCCGGCTGTAAGCTTGTGGCTAAAGAGGCCCTATGGTAAACTGACATAAAAAATAACTACTCCATAAACATTCAGCTCCTGTTTCACAATAGTTGGAAATAAGTTTTTAGAAAGTGTTACCTATTGATAGTGACTGTACTTTATCGAAGTAGAAGGGAGGTGGTGCATTTATGACTAGAATATTAAATTGGGAATTAGACACTGGGGAGATGGGCACTGGGCACAAAAATTACATTCATTGTACATGAGAAAGATGAAGTGACTTCCCGAGAGCAACAGAACAGCACTTGGTACTGACAGAGCTGGTATTAACATTAAATGATTCCTGGCTTCCAGTCCTTTACTCATTGACTAGACTGGAGTGAACAACTCGCCTGCGCCCCACCACTCTGAGCAGGTCCCAACCCTTGCACTCGAGCACATTCTTCGGGCTGCGTGCAAATGCACCCTCAGAGTATTGATGGTATTTGCACCATCAGTGCTCAGATGAATGGTATCAGCCACTTAAAGGAGGATGAGTTTTGTGTCTCTTTCCTTTAAATCTGTTTGGCTTTCTTAAAGGTGTGTCTTTCCTGCAGTGTTAGCCCAAGCTGATTGACTACGTGTTGGCTTTGCCTTTCTCCTCCCTGTTCAGCCCTTGTCAATGTATGAAAATCATTAATGTGGGCTGTAGGCTTTCAGGCATTTTTGATTGTCATTATGGCCTGGTGGTAGAGGAGGTGGGGAGCGCATTACAGCCTTGATGCCTCCTTCACATGGATTGGGAAGCTGTTTGCAGAAGTAATGCCAATTAAACCTTCTGAGTGCTGATGTTCCTCCAGTCTGTTTCTGCAGTCCTTCTGGATGACAGAGGTTCCCCTGCCTGGCAAGGTGCCCTGGCGTGCCTCAAGATCATGGGACGCTTCCTTGAAGTCCAGATTTCACAAGCCTATAAAGACTTAGTAAATTGGATTTATCTTTGTATGAGACGACTTAAGTGCCCAGTTTGTGATCGTTGAGAAGAAGGATGATCTGGGAGTAAATATTGCTTGCCTTAGCTGGCTCTTCAGTGAGGACTTACTAATCCGGTACCTTTTTACAGAAGTAAATAGCAGGCCTAGAATTCCCGATTTTGGTAAATACTTTCACTGTTGTACATTGGTGAAATAACCATATACAGTAATAGTCACACTGTACTGCTATAGCTGTACTTACATGAGGTGCAGCCCACGAGGGTGTCAGTCTGAGATTGAGCCACTGGGAGGAAAAAAGAAAAGAAAGAGAAGGTGAAACAGTTGTTCGTAGGTGGTTGAAAGAAATTAAAAGAAAATTTAATCGATTCTGATAAATACAGATCACTCATTTTTTTGTCTTATATTTCACTGTGCTGTGCTCTGTGTAGCATTTACAATATACAGTGTTTTCATCCAGTGATTAGAAAATCTATAGTGTAGTTGTTCATGATGTTTGTTGTTGAATTGCTTCATGTGCTGACTTGACTGTAGCTGAAAAGTTGATAGAATTAATGTCTCACAGTGGTGTTGACGGTTTTATTTACATTTGTGAGGTGAATTGGGGATCCTGAATAAAAGCTGTAGATTGACCTAAAAATAGAAACATAACTTCCTTCTCCTCATTGAAAATGTTGTGCTTGGTGGGTTACAACTGACATGTAAAAGTCCCGATATGAAATATTTGTCATGTAATATGATACTATGATAAACATTTGGTTTGTTATTGTAAAAAGCAGTGGTTTTGGCATATTAGGTTACACTGATTTGCTTTGGTTACTGGGTATATGTTTGCTCCTTTGTACACTGTGGGGAAAAAATATACTGAGAACAAGTGTATTTTATTAAACTATAAAAAGAAAAGTATAATATATCTGACAGCTCAAAATTTGTAACCAGGATTTCAATATGCAGATGTAACTTGTCTAAATGAGAAGGAAAATGAAGTAAAGCACTAATTTCCCTATGTCTTGCAGTAAAAAAAACTCTGATAAATATATGTACACACATATATATAGGCATTAAAGAGGATTAAGTGTTTTAGCTTAGATAAATGATAGATCAGTATTATTTGGAAAGCAAGATAACTTTTAAGAATAGATGAGTTTCCCCTAAAAAGAAAGATTAACTAGTTCAAGGGTATTTAATTGTGACTGAATTTTGAGGTAAGCAGAATATTTTATGGGGGAAAAAAGGGTTTAAGATAGCAGCCTGTGCCACTTAATGCTTTTTATATTGAAGTTTTATTGAGAGGTGCAATAATGGCCTGTAAAAGATCTGATCTCTTTCTGATGCACATTTTTCCTTCCCCTTTTCTCTACGATTAGCACTGATTCTGGTCTTTACTACCACATGTTGCATTCAGAGCTCCCCAGCTCCACTTGGCCTCTCTTTGCCCTCTGTTTCATATATTGTGGCTGGCGTTTAAGGACCCAAGAAAAATAAACAGTGAAACCAGTACTTTGCTTGCAATTTTAGTTTCATAGTTTGACGAAGAATAGCGAATGGAAGCACAAACTGTTATTATTATGTGGTCTTGATCTTAAGAGAAAGGGATTGCCATGGCCAACATGTATTTGTGATGTGTCACACAGGTGGAAATCACCTAACACCAACTCTTAAAACTATGCTGTAGTGGTTGGCTGTTTGGTCGCAGTCTCTGGCTGGCCTCTCTTCTCAAGAACAAAAATGAACGTGCCACAAATTGATGCAAAGGAACTGCTGATCTTCTGTTTATACTTTCATACAAATTTGGGTTCAGGGTCCTAGTAAGATAGCTGCCCGATGCATTAGAGCAGAAAATGGACGTGGAGAGCTGCTTTCCTCTGTGTTTGTTAGGTGGGAAGGAGGACGTAAGTAGTTAGACAGGCCTCTTCACATCCACTTGTTTGACACCTCTCTCTGCTGAAGGCCCACCTGTGGAACAGCTGTAACACCTTCGAGCTCCAGCTCCTGTAGGGACAGGCTATAGGAGATGCATTCTCCTGACTAATGCAGTCCTTCAGTTGTGGCCTGTGGCCTCGTAGCATGTATGCATGGACATGACCAGAATTAGACACAAGAATTGTCATTGAATTCAGGTGGCTAAGTTGCACAAACTTACTTATGTGCATGGCAAGGTGCAATACTGAGATCTGCATTTGAGGACCACTGTCATGTGCTCATGGAGCTCTTAGGGGTGGGTTGGAGAAAGGTTCTGTACACAGTGGTCACCAAAGAGAAGCTTTGCTACTGCTGACCTACTCCAGATTCACAAGGGTAACGTCTATCACGTTGCCTTCCTCCCTAGTGACTCAGTAGCTCTTCTGGCTTGATTTGATTTTCTTGCTTTCTGATACTTGTTGTTGAAGTACAATTTCTTTTATGTAGTAAACAATGTTTCAGGAATGATTAAATCACAACATGAATCATAACTGAAATGCTGAGCTATACACACTGCTCTTCACATCTATAAGCCTGTGGAGATGAATAACAAGTTTTGTAGCGACAGCCTTAAAGCGGTTTTGCTGGGAGCTGAACCCACTGTTTTTTTCTTTTACCATAAGCAACTTGAGTGGAATAAAAAGCTGGTTAATCAGTTTGAAATTAAGTTGTAGCATGGACAGAATGAGCATAGTATTTCTAGATAGCTTGAAGAATGGAGTACATTTTCAGATGTCATATGTAATGTATAATTTTATTCATGAGGCCTGTGTTTTATATTCTAACAAATATAAATCATGTGTTGTATTAATCATATATAATTCTGAATCACAACGTAACATTTTGCAGTGCTATAATTAAGAAAAATGAAAGAGATAAGGAGTAGCAGCTGTATAACTAATGAAGGAGTTAATTTCAACATGTGTTTTAGACCATTAAGTACTATAAAGCAAAAAGCATTGCATTGCCGGCACAAACCAAAGGAAGGCAGTTAACTACCACTCCCTTCCCCAGACCAGCATTGCTGGGGATACCACAGAGCTCAGGCTTCTTTAAAATCGGTTCATTAGTTCAGGCAGTAGCGTGCACTAGAACTGTGGAAGAAGATATAAATCATTGTTGCAGATTGTCTTTTAGCAAGGAAAATATTTTGTATTCTGCATGTGAATATAAATTTTTCTCTATGAAAAGGTTTTTAACCTTTCAGATTGGAATACATTTTATAAACTTATTTAAGAGTTTGACAGCCAAGAGTTCAGCTCTTTTTTTTTCTGTCCATCAGGACTCTCCAGGGGCTTCGATCTGCAGGCCTCCCAATACATCATTGTTCACATTGCAGGGTTTTTTTAACAAGTCTGAAACGTTTTCCTTGTGTGGTTTTGCAACTGTGTATTTTTTTTTTTTTTTTTGCAAACAGCATGAGTCCTATCACTAGATCAAATTTAGAATTCACTGCTTCCAACAATTGTCTAATGGATCCACATGTTTACACAGCATGACATTGGCATCCAGATAGTGTCCTGAAAGTCTCCAGTCAGTACTACTGTTTGAAGCTTCCTCCCTGCTTTGAAAAAAAAAAAAAAAAAAAAGAGCTACAGGCACAGTTATTCTGGTATTCAGGGAAGCAGTGAATGGTCCCTCTACTTCGGCCACCAGTATTGTCTCACAAAATGTAGAAAACAAACTTGTCAACTCTCAGGTATTTTATCAACGCTCATTGTATCAAGAAATAGATCTTAAAACACTACTAAATGGAAGGCTGGAAAATAACATTTACAAACCCAATTCTATCTGCGTATGCCCCTACTACTGGCGTGGGTACCGCTGCCTTGCTGAAGCTCCCGGCTACATCTCCTGGCCACTGTATCTGTCTCTGTGTTGATACTAGCATTTGTGTAGCCTTATGGTGAATCAAATCACCAAATCGATCTTTCTGAAAATTAACCTACCAAGCAGCAGGCTCAGTCACTTGGCATTTGCGTAGCATGGAAAGACCTTTTTTAATTAACTTGCCAGTGTATTTTGCAAAGTGTTTAATTCCTGTTCCCTGTGATTGGATTTAAATAAATCAGTAGCAATTACTTGGCAGCAACCTTCCACAGTCGTTTGCTCAGAAGAAACTTAGTCCCTGGTAGCATTAAGTGAAGGAAGCGGGGTTTGGCTAGGACACCAAAACCTTTCTTTTTTTTTTAGTGCTCTCATGGGATCTTTCGCTTCCACACAAGCAACTGCCTGAACTGGCCAAGTGGTCTTGATTTAACGTTGCTTTATGAACACTACTTGTCCCAGCTGCAGGATGTCATAACCTCTATTTCCTTAGCTTAGATTTGAAATCTGGAGCCATATGATTCAGATGAACCACAACTGCCCTCGCTTGTACTTGATGTATTTGTTTTGAAATCACCGTTGTTCGCTCCAAGCTTTAGCTGCTAAGCAAATTAAGCTGATCTGCACTGGTAAATGGGGGATACTTACCAGCTTGATTGAAAAAAAAAAAAACAACCCTAAAACCTGCAAAGAAAGCTGAAGTAATTTTTAACTCATCAGTGCCAATGAAACTACTTCATTACTGTAAACTTTAAAAATGCAACTATTTTTTTTAAATTATAGATTGTCCCTAAGATAAGTGTAGCTCTGATGCAAAAAAAAAAAAAACCAAAACAAAAACTTACAAAAATAATTGCATGTTGTACAGTATTTCAGTGAAGGACAGTGAGCTCACAAAAAAACTGTTGCTGCAGACAGGATTCAAAATAGAGGATGATGAGCAGAACTGGGTTGGCTTTGCATTCAAAATTTGATTCTACGTGGGCTCCTGTTCTTCTGCGGCTTAGAAACAAGCTTTTGGATTTGAAGTGAAGCCAACTGGATTTGTAAAGATGCTTATCATATTCTCTGGTCCTGTTCAAATCACCAGAAAATATTAAGGCTGACAAGCCTAACTTGATATGCTTCTCAACTAATATTTTTATGCTAGATTATAGTGCATGCAGATCTGCACAAATGCAAGGTTTGTAGTCACTCAGCTGGTATTTCTAAGTGGCAGATGCTTTCTGCTTGTGCTACTGTGTGTAGTCCTGTATGTCTATTCTTCACAAATAAAGTCACTGCAGATATTAGTGTCAGAGTTTAGTACCTTGGCGTGTAACTTGCTGTGTTAACAGAAATCTTAATTTCTCTGTCAGACAGCTGTAATATGGCACTAAAATTTTCAGTTCTAGGTTCATATGTACAGTGTGTCAGCTCCTCTCACCTCCCTGTTCTTTTTGGTGTTTTGTCTCCTGTTGAAATTTATGTGCTTATCAGTTGAGCAGGGCATTATTTGCATTTTGTTTAAATTATTTTTTAAGAGTAACTTAATCCGGAGTAAGCAGGCAGAATAAATGCAGCTAGCTGAGAGGCAGGCAGTGCTGTTGGGCTCGGTGGCACCATTGCTGGCCAAGCAGCCCCCCAAAGGGAACGTGTGTGCCTCCTGGCTTGCAAGCCGATTTGAACACGGGCATTTTCTTGCCAAGCAGCTGGCCCATCTGAACATGCCCACCTCCTGACAAGCTGCAGATGGGATTGTCTGCATTGCCTCCCTTTCTGGTATGTCCCTGACGGCATGTGGCTATTTCTCGGCCAGCCTGCTACTGGACAGGTAGCAACAGAAGAGAGCTGTCTTTATGCCTTTTATTTGTAGTCAGCGTTACTAGAGGATTGCAGAAGGGAGGCAAAAGAAAGGACGGTGAGCACCGTAGTGGTCATGAATAGAGAAGCTTGGTTGAACGTGTTGTTACAACAGAAAAGAAGAATGAGGTTTTGTAACGAGGAGGAAGTGGTGGGGTTGATATTGCTCCATCACAGTTCTCAGTGGCCCACCCATTTGTTTTGACATAGATACCTACTCTCGAGCTGCGTGGAGGCATGAAGACTAGACGCATACCTTCAGACTTGTGGTCTTCAGGGTTTTTGGTTACTCTTTGAAGCTTGAGTTTGATGTTTTAATATTTTGTTTGGAGACTTAAGCATTTAGATGTATAATTCTGCCCTTCTAGCAGTTTCCCTGATTTGCCTTGCAGAGTAACCATGATTTCATTCTGTTTTCCAGACTTTCTTTTCTTTTTCTTTGCTTTTGCCTTAATTTTGAGGTGTGATATTCAAGTCAGAGGTAGGTGTCTTTTGGGGAGCAAAAGAACAAAAACAGCTAAAGATTTGAGCGAGCTAACGATTTTCTCTGTTTAGAAGCAACAGCTTATTTTTCAGTATTCTGCAAGTCCTCAAACACAGGTCCTGCCAAAGGCAACGACTTTAACAGCAGCAGCGCTTAGGAGAACGTGCTCAGGTTTTCTGGCAGTGCTTACAAGCTAGAAAAAAGAGGCATATTGCTTGTAGCGAGTGCCCACAGTTTGGAAAGCATTGCTTAAGACAAATTTGTAAATAATTTCTTTTTGTGGTTATAGTTCTCTATTTTCATTTAATCTAGAGTGGGCCAGGTTTCCTCAGTGCTTGAT
Source organism: Leptosomus discolor (assembly GCF_034619465.1). Classification (NCBI taxonomy): domain Eukaryota; kingdom Metazoa; phylum Chordata; class Aves; order Leptosomiformes; family Leptosomidae; genus Leptosomus; species Leptosomus discolor. The sequence continues at coordinate 6,736,996 of NC_141404.1, forward strand.
ATCTAGGATTTTGACATAAAATCTGTCATTAATACAGCTGCAGTTAGAGACTAAGACATTTGCATTTGCAGTGTTTATAGCAATAATTCACTGTGTTGCACAGTGTGGAACTCAGCATGTTTTAAACATTCTCCACTTGTGCATGTACAGATTTTTATAGTTGAATTAAGAATTTATAACATGCTGGATCTCATATTCCAGGTCTGTTTCTTTCTAAAGCTATACACAGAACTTGGCCTAGGTCATAAATTTTTGTAGATGAAATGAAGGCTGATTAGAATTTTAATATTAAGGAAGGAAATGGCCTTGGGTAGTGCACTACGGCGCAAAACAGGCCTTCTGTTAATACACAAGAGTATTACTGTTTTCTTGAACTTTGCCTTCCAATCCAATTACCTCTTGTGCCTAGAAATCATAACCCTGATGCCTCCCATTCGATAATGTTGGATGTTATCTTGTCCACGTTTATATCACTTCCAGTAGTAAAAATGATCTTGATTATAAAACTGCTAGATAATGAACTCCTAAAATTGAATTATGGGCAGTAGTACATGGTATTTGTGGATAAACAAAGCAGTCACGATGGTATATCGAATTGACCCAGTTCCATCTCTCTTTAAATTAAATGAAATCAAGAGGTTTTTCTTGTGACATGTTTTTCTTGTGATAACATGTTGTATATTATAGTCTTCATAATATGAATGAAGACAAAGCTTTCAGTGTAAATGATTTTTTTTTTTCAAGTCAAGCAAAATAACAGCAATCGATGTTGTCAGCTTTCATTTTAAGCAATTCTGTGATAGCATCATTCAGACAGTATGTAATGAGCTCATACAAGGAGTAGTTCCAGCCAGCTCCTTTATCAGTGTAAGTCATCATAGCTCGGTATGTGTCCTCCCGTGTCCTCCTCCCCTGCCCTCACTGGTAACTGGGTTGGACTAGGTGCTGCATAATTCTCTGGATCTGTATTGCCGAGCCTTCGCTGCACACATCTTTGCTGCACATTTACAGGAGAATGTTATTACTGAAGTGTGGAATCACATTCTGGTATTATTACATGAAAATTGGTTCTGATTTCCTCAGTTTTTCAGGGTATATTATTAGCATAGTACAACTAATCATTTTCTTACAAGGGGAATGACAATTGCAGCCTTGTTTCGCTGCTGCATGTGTATTTATAGGATCGTGATGCCCAAATATGGTGGCTAAACTTGGCTGCTTCTCCTGCTGGTTTCTGTGGTTTTATTTCATTGTCCAGGAAAAGTGACAACATTCTCAACTCTGTAGCATCCATCACCAGGATTGGTGTGATGTCCACTTTTGGCAGGAAAAGAAAGATGTATATTTGTTTATTTGGTTCTTTAAATGGTATAGCAGACTTCATAGTTTATTATCTATCTTTAAGAAGTTTTTTTTATAGTTCTCACACCATTAAAACAACACATTATTGGCACAATCTGAAACATATTTATCCCACTCAAAAGACTCAACAGTTTATGCACAGTCTGTTATGCAAGTAGCTTTACTTCAGATTTCTTCCCTTTTTCTTTGATCACTTGTGTAATGTGTTTGAAATGTATGTCTGCTGTTGATTCTTTTTTGTGTTCCATTGGGTGCATTTGATTTTGCAGCTAAAAGGATTGAATGCTAAATGTTCTTTCTGCATGTGTGCATAATAGCGTTTTAGTTTTCTTTTTTCAGACGGGGCAAGGATATTTGTAGGATTTAAGGCCTGATGAATGAGAAATATAGCAAAACCCAAAAGACTAAAATAGAAATGTATTTTTAGAATTTTGAGGATTTTATACTGTAAATCAGAGCAGAAGGAACAAACTATATCAGAGATAGTCTTGAAAATTAAAAAATTCAAATTATTACGTTGTGTCATCCCATTGCAAGAACAGTACAGATAAACTCTGGCTTCCTTAGTGCATTTTTTCCACTATATTAACCCACCAGTGTTTGGGTAACCAGGAATATATGGGTTTATGGTGACTTGGTATAATGAATCTAGTGCTGAGAAAGAGAGTTGTATTCAAAGATTTTAGTTTTCCCCTTCTTTCTTAACGTAGAAAAATGCCAGTGTTTCCTTTCCTTTCTGAACTTCTAGACTGGAATAGTATTTGATAAGCTGGCTCCCAGGGTAAAAGTGCCTTTCAGAGATCCTCTTTGTAGAGCATCTGAATTATTTTGTTTCATTTGTGCAGTTTTTAGGCACAGCACACTTAAGTTTAGTTTAGTTTTGGTATCTGCATTAGACATAGTATTTCAATAACGTTCCTGTTAAAGTGTTCTGTAGTGATTCAGTGCTGAACGTGCAATGATTCTACAGCTCTGGAGAGACTAATTTCTTTCTAGTCCCATGTGTTATCTTTAATCAGGAAACCATTTGAACTGAGATGCCTTCAGACATAATAAGAGTAAGTACAGCAGTTCAGACCTTTCTAGACAGTTTTAGAAACTGCAAGGGACGATCCGATTGTGGTTTTGCCTACAAACACTTCTTATCTAGTGAGTTACAGTTTTTAATTACTCACAACTGTGAGTGATTTTATGTCAGCCATGTGAGCTGTACAAGCAGTCAAAACTTAATTATCATTACAAGTTTTCCATATATTTTTACTTCTTCCCCCTCCTCAATTCACCTCATTCAAAAGCTGAGAAGAAAGGAGCACTGGTCTTGAGCAGCTGGAGAGAGATCTCTTCCTTCAGTAGACAAAAATGGAAAGCCTAAGCCGGTGATCCAGCTGACATCTCATACCAAAAGCTTCTCAAATGATCCGGGCATCATACAAAATGGTAGCATAAAACCAGCCAGTGTGGTGATACTCAGCAAAAACCGAACAGTACTGCTTTTAGTGAAAGACACCAGGAAGCCCTGTGCTACATCATGTACCAGCAGCAGTGTTCCCAGCACCAACTCTGGAGATCTTCCCACCCTTGGTGGTACCTGCCCTGCTGGACATGATCATGAAACAACCAACTGACTGCAGAGCCAACCAGGAGCATGTGTGTAGACCAGAGTGCCCCCACAAGCACTGAAAGAATATTTGCAGCTTTGTCAAAGGTGTCTCCACGTAAGAATTTACAGGAGAACTGCTGGGAGTGCAGCTTACACCTTCACCTGAAGGTGAAGATTTCTCCCTGAGGGATGATGCTGTGTTCAACGCTAGTTCTGGCAAAGCCATCTTAATCTGACCATAATAGTTTCTAATTACTCATTTGTGCCAGATCACTGCCTGAGAGTCACCACAACCCAAACACTCTGTGAACAATGATCCCAAGAAGTTGTTAATTACCGTGGAGCCACTACAGCTCTTTAAAATGTATTGCCTGTACTGATACCATCAATCCACTTTCCTCTCCAGTTATGGAGCCCTCTGTATTCTGGATCCTGTGTTAATGAAGGTGCTGAAGCACTGCTGTGGCTTATTCCTCATGCTGCTGGCTGTCGTGTACAGATGAGCATGTGAGATGGAGACACAGCTACAAAAGACCCTGCTAACCAAGCAAGTTAGGTATTTTATGGTCTAGGTTTTTTTAGTTCTGATTATCAGTCTGGAGGAAGAGCCACAAAAATGCTCCAAAATTTTCTATCTTTGTAGTGGATTTTGCGGCTTCCTATTTGCAACATTTGTTGCGTGTAAATTTTTGCACTTTGGCCAAAACAAGACTGTTGTTATGACTTTACTTCAGATGTGTTGAAAGCATATGTTGCTGTATTATTTATTGTACAGCACTTAAATAACTTTTTATACTGAACATATGCTAAAGCAGAATTCACAAATGGTGGCTCAGTGTAACTTTTGAAGTATTTCAGAGAACCTACAGTTGGTGTTCTGTTACAACCACGTAACTTTGTAAGGAAGACAGATGATTTAAAAGTTTTTGGACAGAATTATGAAAATTATTAATATTTGAAATTGTTATAGCAGGAACATTAAGCTTAATTTGACTGAAATCCAAATACAAACCTTATTCTGAAAAGCTAAAAAGAAAGTAATGAAAGTTTTAAGGCTTTTATTACGGGTGAAGGATTTCAGAAGCCTTTAGAGGTTTGTGTGCTCTTTTATATGGGTTATGTTTCTGACACCTCTCAATGTGGGATTTAAAGCAGGTTTTTTTATTTAAAAGGAAAGATATGCAAACAGTTTGGCAGCAGATCTACTCTTTGAATAGATAAAAATGCTTAAAAAACTTGACAATTGCTTGTAAGAGGAACTGTGTTAGAAAGTTATTTTTCTGCTTTTATTTCTAGTAAATTTATAGGCTGAACAGTTTAGGAGGCATTCCAGATTAATTATTCATTTGAAAGTAACAACTCTTTTTCAGTCTTTTGATCATACTTCCAGTTTTAAACTGGAGACAAACTGATGATTACTCTTTTAGCTTCTTTAGACTTTCCCTTTTGCAGCCTGTCAGAAATTTTGCATAGATTTTAGCACGAATGTTTCTACTGTCAAGTGTTTATTCCTTTCAGCTAAATGGTATAATGACATATTCCACTGCACTAAGGATAGGTGTTCTCTGGTTGAAAATTTAGCAAGCAGTAGCCTATATCTGCACTTTAATAGAGCTGCACATTATTAATTGCATCTTTATTTTTTTCTGGAAACATTACAGATTTGCCCTTAAAATATTTTCTTGTTGAGTCCTGTATTATTCAAAAGGATATTTATTTAAATATTATGGATAAAAAATTTCTAACTGAGTGGTAACATAACTGATGTGTAATTACTTTTCTACTTGGGCCAAATCCCCTCCTGACAAGGAGGTCATCAAGAAGCTGGAGCCAGGCTGAGGTGCGCAGCGGGTGAAAGTGAGAAATGGTCATGAAGTGAAACCGAGTGTTATAGCTGAATATGAGGAAAACAGTTTTCACTGCCGTTAAGCTCCAGAGTGCACTGCCCGAGGAGGGTGTGGAATCTCTCTGCTCTGGGAGGCTTTCCACACCCAGCTGGAGAAAACCACCCCACCTGCAGCCAGCACTGGTGGACCAGGAGTGGGGACAGAATCCTGATTTCTGCATACACCTTGCTTGCTCAGATTACTCACACAATACCTCACCTTCGTACAATTATTATCAAAACTGACTCTAATGAAATCTTGTTGCAGTGTAAAATGCTATCTCAAGACTTGGTCTGTGACCAAATTTAATTTTTTCTTCTTTGGCTACTGAACTTTGCCCTGACATGGGCGAAGAGAGATCAGCTGCACAGGTGGAGACAACCTGAAATGTGAGAATATCATAGATGTGCTTGGAGGGAATTACGAGGAGAATAGAGGGTGTGTATGTCTTTTAAACAAAAGGACAGATTTTACTTGTGGGCATGACTGGAAGACATCACGATTCCTCCAGATGTTGCTTTTACAACAGAAATCATAATGAAAACTGTAATTTGAAGCTCATAATTAATACTTAATTCAAGGGTAAAACTGTTACCTAAAGTAGGGGTAAAACTAGTACCTAAACTAGCTCTGCTTGTTTAAGTAGTAGATGAAGAGTGGTTTGCTGTATCTGTTCTTACAGTGTATCTGTTCTTTCTTATTAAAGCACTCCTATTCCTAAAGCACATTTACCACTAGTGTCCTTACAGCAATAATCTGTTAGGAAGGGTCTAATCTGACACCAGGTAAAAAAGCTTAAAATCTTGTCGTTTCAATCTAACTTTTGTTCTATCGTGACTGAAGGGGAAAAAAATCCTTTTAAATTTGTTCTCTTTCTAAATAGATAAGTAGCCAAATGCATTTCAAATATTTGTTCAACTGATCAAATATTGGTTTAGGTTTAGAAAACAAATTAACCTAATGTTTGAAGAACTAGACATTTTGTACCTGAACATTTTGCTGTATCATTACTTCTGTACCAACGACCCTAATACTTTGGTCAAAAGACTCTTCTGATGAAAATTAGTCAGACAAATGTTTTTGCAACTTGGATAATTCTTACTGTTGTGTGCATTCATGTTAAAATAGCACAGTTTTATGCTTGAATTCTAGTAGTTTCACTAGAGAAAGACCAGTCAAATTGTAGTGCTGTCTAATGCTGGCAATGTGGATTTTTTTTTCTGAAGGAACTGAAAACAAGAATAGTTAAAATTACACTGTTAGTCTGTTGATATTGGGTGAAATCAGTTTCGTATGCCTATATATAACATTTAAATGAGAAAACAAGAAGTTGTAAGATAGAGCAATTTTACAGAAAAGTTGAATAAAATTACTAAGCTGGCTTGTTTACTGATTGTTCTTTTTTTAGTTTTGCATAAAACAACTAAACTATGGAAGTTCTTACTCTTTTTTTTTTTTTTTTCCCCTCCTGCTTATGGGAAAGGCACACCAGTGTGTCAAATTTTTACTTCTTCTGTAGATACACTGATTTGCTGAGTTACTTTTAGATTAGCTATATATATATATATATAAAGCTGTATATATATAAAGATAACTTAATAATTGAACATCAACTTGATTTTGAGATAAACACATTTCACAGTAGGTGGGTTCAGAAGGCAGAACAGTCTTCTGTCCTGATGATAAACAGTAAGAGTTCCCAACTGGAAATTCTCCATTATTTTTTTTAGAGGGGTGTTTGATTTAGATGTCTGATTACCTTCTATGTCAATGTCTTGTCTATGTCTTGTGCCTCAAGATCCTGGTAGTCTTTAAATTATTAGTATGAGGTGCCATTCGTCGTCCTGTTCTTGAAGCAGAAGCTGTGAACTCCTTTTCTGTACTGTTAGTGTAAGATTTTCTACCAAGTATCTGATAACATGAGTGTACTCAGAGACACATAGGCACGTGATATATCTTTTTGCATGCTTCCTATGACTAAGAGTTTGAAGTAGACCAAATTAAATTTTTTGCAGTAAGATTTCAAGTTCTCAGTGGATTCTTACGATTGCTCTGTTCTGTTCTGGTGGAAGTAAAGCATATCACCGTCTGTATCCGCTGGGAGGTTACAGGCTTCAGTGACTGTTGTATGTTCTGTTTACATAATTATGAGCCTTTTTAAAAGGCTGCTAGAGTTTAACTTTTAACAGGGTACTACTGCTTGGCTTTGAGTAATTGCTGAACTGAATGAGGTCTTCAGACGTGATGCAACTCCAAGAGGAAATGCAAAGGGAAGGACAGAGAATGGCAATGCGTATTGTTCTCCTTTGTCTTTAATTGCCTTGACCACATCTTGTCATATATTTATGTTTGTATAGTATGTAAAGATAATTTATTTTCTTTATTAGATTAGATATCTTAATAAAGTTACAGGTATGGGTTATTATTAGATGGTAGCATTTGTTTATTTAATTAGCTAAATAATAAAGAGTGAAATTTTATTTTGAACTCAGTCATCGTCTGTTAAACAACTGTTTAATAATTGACTGCTGCCATCCTAGAATTTGCAAGCAAAACCATAAATTTTTGCAACAAAAGCAAAAAATTGCTTCTGATGTGTTTGTTGACCAAGGAGCAGTAGGTAGTATGTGAAGGGGATTTTCTCACTGCATTCTAAAATGCAGGAAGCTAACCAGTGGCTTCTCACTGCGGTTACAACTTGAAAAGGCTAGAAAACCTGACAACTCCAGTTGGAGTCTGTCTGTTTCCTTGGCTGTTTGTTTCATTCCTATGCTTCAGAGTTTTTGATGGGCAGGAAGTCAGTGTATATGCTGAACAGTTGAACGCTGTGATTCAAGGAACAGCAGCTCTGGCAGCCAGAGGACATCATCTAAAGGGAGAAAATAATTGACCAAATAGCTCACCTATTTGGTGAGGATGAAGAACAGAGAGGGACTTCTCTTTTATAGTAATACTTTCAGTATTGTGAAAATCTGAGTTCTGTACAGTATAAAAATTTATACATTCCTATACTGGTTATCTGTAGATTTTTTTTTTTTTTTAACTTGCTTGTGCCTGCAAGAAAAATACCTTTTTCAAAATTATCAAATACCTAGTGAAGGTATTTGGTCCATGTTGTTACGGTTCTATTGCAGATGCTCACTCTCTGTGTAGGAGGAAAATGGTTCTCTTGAATTCCCGATAGACTGATTCTTGCCTGACACATTTTGAATAATAGAAATATGAATCATACATTATTGGTAGTCTTGGGTTAAATCACAGTTTGGAAATCATACATTTAAACATACCACCTCATTGTTTGCTTTCTGGTTTGCCTGACTTTGAGAGCTAGTAGCTGCCTTCTGGGTGATGTTCTCAGATTCTGTGCTCAACGTTAAGCATCCATATCTGAGCAACGAGCAGGGAGAGCTGCCTGTTCTCCACTTGGAGGTGATTCTGTTTACCTGCTCTGTCCTGTGCTTTGTTTGGGGAGATGCCATTTTTGCTCTTGACTATCTTTCTAAATGTAGAAGAAAAACAGCTATTCCAGTCATATTACTTATGTGCTCAAGGATTTTATGTCCTCCGCTTTTCTCACATGTTTCCTTTTGCCTTTCTTTCCCTTTCCCCCATTGCACTCTCCCTTTGTGGTATTTCACATGGTTTAGCACATCCATCAACCTGGTTTTGCTCCTTGTATTACTTCATGTATTACCCCATCTATTCCACAGCTTCCCCCTTCCAGCCCCACGGTGTCCTTCTGTGCACTTACCACGTACTCCTGCTCTTTGTACTTTCAGTTCTCCTTCTATTCCCTCCTGCATATAAACATTTAGTCTTCTGACTCCCTTCAGTTTCCTGTTCTTTTTTACTAACGCATTTCCCACTCCCTGCTGCCTCCTTTGTCTAGTTTTTTGCAGCCCTTGCGGTCATTGGAAGTGTTGTCACCGGTCTTGATAATAGAACCGGACTCATGGTGACTGACCTACCTTCGTCCTTCATGGGAACAGCCTGAGTTCAGGCCCTCAGAAGCAAAAATTGTTTTCTGCCTTTACTAGGCCTCTACTGTCAGTTTGAACTTAGAGGGAAATAATTGAACGCCCAAAACTGTGCAATGCATAGCACTCCTAAAAAGCAGCAAATACCAAAAGATCGGTGATAATTTCAGAGTTGACAAGCTGAAGTTCATCATCCCTATACATAAAAGGTAGGATACACATCGCAACATTATGTATTTTACACTTATATTTATTATATTACATATTTTACACTTGTATTTATTTTAAGGAATGGTGTCTTCAGCCAGAGGCTGCAAAAAGTGGAATCCCACAAGCTGCACAGCCACTTGCTTCCACTGTTCTATCACCTCCTCTTTTTTCTGGCAGAAATATTCACAGTGAATCAAATTAAGGAACTGATTTGGTTTTAAAGTAACCTGGGGGGAGGGCGGGGCAGGGGGATAGAGAGGTAATTTTAACCCAGATGAGTTTACAAGACTGTACAAACACTTGTGCCAACCCAAGGAAGAGGTGGAAGAAAATGGAGAGTGTGTCTTTTGGCAGCAGTACTAACTTATGCAGGTTTAAATTGTTCCTGAAACGATTACCTGAGATTCTTTCATTCATAAGGAAAGCTGTCTTTAGAGCCTAAACGGAAGTATTTGTTTGTGTAATCTTTCACTGTAAGCAAAATATACTACATCTAATTTATAAGCATATTGTTTGTGCTGCCGCAGTCACTGTGTGACTGTATTTCTTCCAGTAAGCTAATAATTTCTATTATATATAATGTAGATATTCAAGTGTAAGGCGGGAAAGGAAGAAATCAGAGCTCTGTGTAATGACATTAAGCTTTTAGGCGTACAGACAGCTTAAACGGACTCACAGCTGCTTAACATATGCCCTCTGCCTGAACTCATTTTATCACTTGGTATCTGACTTCTCTCAACATATAAAAAGTTGATGTGATTGATAGCTGGTTATACAATATACATCAGGGTGAACTGAATCATTATGTGTATATATGTTCAAGAATATAGAAAAATAAAGCTGAAAGAACGATAACAAAAATCTGACATTTTTTCTATTCATTAAGCTTACTTAAAGCAACTCTTTTTGCTTGCTGGAGTTAGTGGTTACTGTTTTTTCTAAGCAGCAATTGCTGAGTGATTTAGAGTACATCTCTGCTCTTTTGTTTGGATTTCATTTGCGAAACCATTTAGAGTTATAAAGCTGTCAACTTAAGAACATTCTATATGTTTTGCCAGTGAGGGCCTCATGTGTGCAGGGTTTGTATTTTTCTCTCCATTTTGTGTGCTGTTTGAATTCTCCAGTATATTTTACCATTCTTCTTTGGGCTGGTCATTAGAGTAAGTCCCATGGCCTTCTTTAGAGCAGCAGGAATCTTCAAAGTAATTATGAAATTGCATCTCGGATTAGTCATTAGATAAATGAATGTGTGAAATCTGCTAACCACAATCTCTCGTCCTTAGCCAAGCCTAGCCTAGCAGTATAGTCATAGAAGGCTCTGCTGATGCTTAATAAAATATGAAATTTAGAAGGCTTGACTGCAGCTAGAATTGAATCATACATCTAAACATTAGAAAGCATAGACCAGAACTGTTAGTTATGTTAATTACAGTAGTTAAAACACAGTATGGTACCTTTCTGAACTCTCAGATTCACTAAAATAACTACCAGCTGGGAAGCTGGAGGTTGAAAAATGTTATGCAAACTGTATTACCAACTACTTGGGAGTTTTGTTTGCTATTTTTCTCTCTCTGGCAGCTAAGCTCAGCTTTACATTGTGTGGAAGTCGTAGGGCCCAGATCTATCGTGGTTCTGCACAAGGGTCATCTCTCATGGCATTCCTGCTGGTTCTGTGTGCAGAAAACTCTGGAATGTTGTCCAGGTGGTTTCATATGTTTTATTTCAGATTTTCTATCCCTATTGTTCATAAGGGATGGCAGATTTAAGATATCAAGTACTTAATCAAAATAGATAAATGTTGATGTGACAAATCTAGAATGAGAGAGAAGCTGTATCACACTTGGGGACTGAACAGCGTCATGGCTAACTCTTTAAGGTTCTTTGATTTTTTTTTTTTTTTTTTTTTTAATTGCTGAACAGTGTTTCTACCTTGTTGAAGATCTCTCTCTGTTGTGTATGTTTTGCCAATCACAACAGGGCTCTAGGCTTTGTTGCTGTATTTCCTGAGCCTAGAGCTCCCTGCAAGGGACAGGGAGTGCGAACGGCCCTGGGTGGGATGCAGAAGCCATAGCTGTCAGCTCTGTTTGCCACGTTGGGCCATGCTAATTTACATAGGGCAGAAACAAACGTGCAAAAGAGCTGACAGGCAAAAATGTACACAAACCAAAACAGTTTGGGAGTGTTTATCCAGTTGGAGGCTCTAGGAGCTATAACCCTTTTTGATTTTATGTATGCAAGAATGAATGCATACCGTATGAAAGGAGAAAAATGTAGTTCTGTGGTATATTGTGCTCAACACATGCCTAAAGTTAGGGAATTTTAAGCTGAGAAGTTCCACAATTGGTTTGAATTTATGTTACTTCAGGCAAGTTGCAAAGTTTGGCTTAAAATTGCCAACGTGAACCATGCTTCCTGTCATGAAAGTTGTCAAGAGTATTTGATGAATCAGAGTATTATCTTTCATTTCCAGTTGTATCCCAATCTAATCATAGCAAGATCTGAGTGTAGAAGTACAAAAAAAAAAATATGTTGTAAACATTTTCAAAGCCAGGAAAAGTATGAATCATGCTTCTGTTTATAACTTGAAAGTTGGAATTTATCATGAATTTGCACCTCTTATTGTTACTGGATGCCTGGTTGGTCAGGTGCAGTGGGAGATAAGTTAGTGCTTCAGAACTGCTTTGGAATTTTGGGAGTCAATTATTAAAAGTTTTTAAGGGTCAATGACAGATTTTATGAAAGCATTAAATAAATGAAGAGTTCATTCAGAGAATCTGGAAGAATCCTGTGCAGGAAGTACAATGTTTTTTCTTTGCTATCTTAAAGAAAAATAGGAGTTGATTTTCCTGGCTTCTCTAACTTTCCCAGTGTTCCCTATTCTCCTTGACTTCCCATTTCAGTAATCGTGCTGCCTGCATCACTGGCAGGAGGTCATCTCTCCATTTCTACCTTACAACCTACCACTATGAATTTAGCTTGCAGTATTCTAAGGGAAAGTATGGATTTCTAAAGAAAGTTTTAAAAAAAGAAAAGGAAAGAAAGAAGAAAATTTCTTTGTCAAACTTGATTTTTTTTTTTTTTCCTTTTAGGGATTGCAATTTCATTTAAAATGTTTTAGGAAACACCTTGACTTTTAATTTAATCATCAACAGAGAAGTATGATATCTGCTTTCTCATTTCACATTCATAATAACCAGAATGTCACATGTTAAGGTAGAATCTTTATTTTAATTTTTATTTTAGTTTGATTTTTCTGTTTCAAAGTATATTTTTTTGTTTGCAAGTGAAAAAAATACAAAGCTTTTCTGTTGCCATTCAAAAAAGAATTCTGATATCTTGATTTTTTTCCAGACTAGTTAATTCTTTTTTAAAATTTCTTGAAGATCAGAATTTCCCTTGAGATGGACCTTCCATTTGCCATTAATCTCTCTTTTCCTTTGCTCTCCTTTTCTTCTGCCAAGCACAAACTACTTCACTTTCAAAGCTTTGCAATCTATTCCCACTCTAGCCATTATCCCGTGTGTGCTATGGAAATGTTGACTTTTCTTTCACTAACAATTCAAACATTTGCCATTGACAGTCTGCGTTTTCTAATGAGCATCTCTGCTGTGCTGCCCTGTGTGCAATGAAGAAATTGCTTGTTCCTACCTTTAAAATGTTCCTTTCTTTTGATCCCTGCAAAATCACATGATAACAGAGCAGGAATGTGATAAACTTAATCCTCCTGTTAGTGGGTTGGTCCATGATTTCTTGTATTTCACATGGTATTATGTTTGTAATTATCCACTCTATTTTATAATTAACTTTAAAATTATGTAGGCAACTGCTAATTTCTGTTGTGTTTAGAGTTAGTTTATCAAAGATGTAAAATGTAACTTCTGCATGTAAAGCTTGACTTTGAAACTAATATGAGTTGTAAATTCAATCCATGTAAATGATAGTATTCATTTTATAAATATGTGTAAGCTACTTATTATTGGAATGTAGATTAATACAATTTTATTTTAGGATAACTTGCTAGGTGCCTTAATTCCAAAATAAGCGAACATCACCAATAGCTTTTTCTGTGCTGCTTTTGCAATGATACCGTTCAGTGTGGTCTGTTGAAATAGAAACACATTTTATGGAGTATTTTTACTAAACAGTCGACAGGTTTTAATTTAGGGTCCTAAATCATAATTGTTTTTCAATTTTCTGCTCTGCCTCACAAAAGCATAATGAGGGCACACCTGATGCTATAAAAACCAGATGTCATTTCAGTATTCCAGGACTATGTGATAAATTTGGAAAGCTTAAGGGTTGCTATCATAGACTTATAGTTATCAGGGAGCTCACAAGAACAGAAAGCATGTGAAGCGTTGCTAAATAAATAGGATTTGGGAATAGATTGTACTTTAATTTCAGATACTTTCAAAATGCTGAAAATACAAATGGAATTTTCTTCAGGAACTTTCAGGAGACCATTTCAAACTGACAAACAATATATTCAAATTCTTTCTTCCTACTAGTCATGTTTAATGAGACAGTACTACTTGCATGTGATCATTGTGATTGGAAGAGCAGCGTGCAGACCTGAAGGAAAGCTAGGTCGTGTAATTTGTGCCAGCTCTTAGAGAAATTATTCCTTTACCTTTCTCCTTGAGACAATACTTCTTAAAACAGGATGTGCAGTGGGAATTGAACTGTACATGAGATATAAGCGGAGCTTTATAGTACTTGTTTCTTTAAACAGGTTCAAATTCTGCATACAGGTGCTCAAAGGTCTATTCATGGAAATTATGTATAATTTACAACATTAATAATTTCACAGAAATTAGTAGTCACAGCCTAAGTCACCCGCCTCTAGTTATCACTGGGTGTAAAGTCTGCAATAGCCGTCACATTCATTCCTTATTTTATGTTAAGATGTCTCTCTCTTCATAGCCAAACTTAGGGTCCAGTTATCTGTCTCCCAAACCATTTATCCTATTGTAAAGCAAATCAAGTAGCTAGACACGAGTGAAGGCTGTTGCTATCCTTATGCTCAGTTGTCATGGTATGAACGTGCAGGACAGTGGAGGGGCTGCTTGTGTTCTGGGTGTTGTTGTGGGTGTCTATTTTAGTGTTGTTGAATCACGAAACGAACACATTCTGCTAAAGAAATGAATCCTGCCCACTCTGTTTTCTTGAGTGTCTCCTTTTGGGTCTTGTTCATCACAAATGGAAAATGGCATGTTCCTGCATACATGTGCGGTTGCAGCTGAACGTATATAAATCCATGTATGTTTGAAATATGTTCTGGAATATTTAGCTAGTTTTTTAAAAAAGATCTTAGTATAGCAAACTGCAAGTGATGCTAGTTTTACTTAGTAAGAAATCAATGAATAGAAGTTTTGTTGGTCTGGGAGAATACAGAGGGTTTGAAAGTAGAGTGTGTATGTACACCAGGACGTTAATTCCCTCTAGCTATACATCCTGTTGGACTCCAGAGCTGAAGCTAATGATGACTTGTTGGTTGTTTACAGGTTTTGATGGCTTTTTTGTTTTTAACAAAAAAAGTCTTCCTAAGTCAAACATAAGAATTCCTGATTGAATTGTAAGGAAAGCCACCTTTCCTAGGGGTTGATAACCATTTATTTTCCATCTAATAATTAGTCTTCTGCTTCTCTGGTCCCCATAGATGGAGAAAAACGTACCTTCTCCAACTGTATGTTTAATTATGATCCAATTTTAAGTCAGAATGGGTACGTTACAGGGAAGCTGTCAATTTGAGACTGAGCAAACTAAATATACTCTGCTGAATTAATCTAGTACTGTGAACATGAACCACTGTTTTAAATAAGAAAGGAGGTACCTTGAAGCTTTACAGTATTCAAGAAGTGTCAGATCATGTTCGTTTGAAAGGGATGGCAACACTCTCTTTCCACCAGTGCAGACACAAGTATTATGTTTCACTCAAGATCAGCTATCCAGGTGTTTAGCAGACCCTGATGTTTGCATTTCCATTGTTGAATTTCAGCATTTTTGGAATAGCCGTTCAACCTGTTTTGCAGAATCCCAGATATTTCCCTTCATAAATGTTTAGATAGGTGAGATTAAAACAAATGTTTGTCCTTCCATCTTTAAAATCATTTGCTGACTGTTACGAAACCTTATATACTGTTTTCAAAAAGCTCTTTTACCAACATATGTTGCTGTAAGGACAGTTGGCATGAACTGTTAGGAACTCTTGACTATGGTGAAGGTGTGATTTGTTGTTGAGGATGAAGTACTTCTGATGATATGGGACTATCAAGACTAGCAGAAATGTGAGAAATAGGTTCCCATTAGTTCTATTTTGTATCCAGCTCAGCAAAGTAACATGGGATTCTTCCAGATCTCCATACTCTAAAGGAAGAGTCTGAAGAATTGGGTCACTGTTCAGGGAATCTGTTTTAATCACATTGGTATGACTGAAAAAGTTTGACAAGTCTTGCCTTGTGGTATGACTGCTAGAATATCTGTATTCGGTCAAAACTTCTGAATGAGAAAATACTTCTTTTTCTATATTGTGTCTTTGAAAAGAACACATTCCATTAACAGTAAATGCTGTGGAAACTCGTACCACTTAGCTTCTGAAAAATGCATCGCTATGAACAAAAACACCCTGCACTCTGCTTTAAAGATAATATTTATATTTTCTGCTGAGGGAGTAGTTGGGAGGAATATTGTTTGAGCTTGAGAATGCTGGTACAAGTGATATGGATTGTCTAAGTCTCACCTAAGCTTTCCTTGTTTGAAATTTTAAGTAAAGACTTCAATGAGTTCCTCTGCATAAGGATAAATTTAGCTCCAAGAGCAGTGCAAAACAGACTTGTTGATTGCTGTGGGAGTGATTGCTGCGTTTGATGAACTAGGAAGGTGCTGTCATTACTTCAAAGGATCTGTGCAGGGGGAGGCAAAACATGCAACAGATTTTGAAAAGGTGAATTGTGGATCTGTGGATATGCCCAAAAACTCGTATGGGGCCATATTCTATTATGAATTACAACTTTGCTTTCTTATTGTAGATTATTGTTCTTTAATTTCATCTTCTGCTATAATTTTGTGACTGTTTTGTGTGAAGAGTTCAAAACTGGGCTGATAAAATCAGTGTAAAAACTTCTTACTATTTAAATATTTCATCAATTATTTTCCTAGCTTAATCAGAGCAGTTGATGCTTTAAAAATGCTTAAACTTATGTGCAAAAGTAACAGTCCCTTATTTTGGTCATGCAGGTGTTCTTCAGGTCACTCTTCAAGTGTGTGGGTCATTTCTATTTCCATGTGATATGAAAATGAAAAAAATCACCCTTAAAAGGCTGCGTTTTCCAAAGAAAGAGCAACATTGCACCTGCAGAAATACATATGCACTTGCTGTAGTAAATTCCTGCGTTCTGTCTGCTGGTACTGATATGGAGGAGATGCTGGGAAGTGTCTTCTCTCTACCATCAGAGTCATCCAGACTGGTTTGGGATAATGAGGTTGCCAGAACATTGAGTGGAAGTAGAGGCATCCAGCCCCTCCCCAGCCCTCTCTGGCAGCACCATGTGTGTTGCTGTCAACACCTAATGATGACCAGCATGGAGGGGGGCAAGCATGGTTGCTCTTGCTCCATAGGCATTATCTGTTCCAGTGAATTTCTCCCACTGCTGGAAAAGAGATGTAGCTATCATTTTTGCTTGTCTTGCAAAAGGCAGGCTTTGATTTCACCCTTTGTGCCTCACTGAAGTCTACATGAATCATCTGAAGTTGGCCAAAATCCTGAGAAGAATGTTGTGATCTACAGCTGTGATCTGTGTCTTTCCCGTTTTTATAGGGGTATCTGTATAAAAACTGCATTCATTTTAGGGGAGTGGCAGAATATACACGTGCCTATGTCGGTCATTCCTAAACAATGTGCTAAAAATTCCCCTTGGCTGTGTTAACAAGTAATTGCAGAGCTCTTTTTGACAAAACAATCAGGCTGGCCCCCGTGCATGTAAGTTGCTGTAGTTCATGGTACAGATCAGCACATGGAACTCGGTGCAAGTATGTACTCTAAGTTGCTGCTATGGTGATTAAAATATATAAATAAAATAGATAAATATGGACTGTATTAGAAATTCATTACTGGCTCTCTGTCAGATCACAGTCAGCTCCAGCGTGCGGTGTCAGTCCTGTTTCCTCCCTCTGAGTGGGCCCTCCTGGACCAGCAGGGTGAGCTCGTGGAGGGGCTGGACTTAAGCGATGGCCCCGTCCTACCTTGTCAAGTAGCAAATTCAACACTAAAACAGTAAACAAAGGGCTTTTGTGCATGTTTTATAGTTCAGTGAGGATTAGTGGCCTGACACGATTTTCAGACCGGACAAGTTTAGTGTTAACTTGCCTGAGGTTAACGAGGGAGGACATGGGGCAGTCTGTAGAGGCTGAAGCAGAAAGGTCTCACTCCAATTTTGGACGCGGTACAGAGAATTGTTAAAAGTGGGTTCTGCTTACCTGGGTTGGCGCGTCGGTCACGTGTCCTCTAACGTTTCTGCTGCTTTAGGACGTGGATCGTGCTGATCTCAGGTGCTTGCTTGCAATCCTTCCCGCAGCTTCAGAGGTCCCCGCCGCCGTGGTGGACATCGTAGCCTGTACGTGGGCTCTGGCTGAATCAGATTCCTGCTTTTCTTTCCCCTCTCACCTTTTAGCATTCTCAGACTGTAAAATCCATCTCTTTCCTGAAATGCAGAACGATGCACTTGTCCGATGAAGTTTTTCCAGGAGGGATTCAAATTCCAAAGAAGCCTTTCATTTCCTTCGCACTGGGGGGAGAGCAAAGGCAGGGAGGCGAAGGAAAGTGTTCGCTTCCTTTAAATCCCCACCAGCGTCTTCCCAGCGCTGGAAGCGAAGTAGCTTGTCATGGTGATCTTCAGAGTTTAACTTTAGGGGGGGAGGGAGAAAGTGGAAAGCAAACTGAATGCTGTAGTGGAGATTTCTCTCTTCCCCCACTGGGCCCCTTGCCGACTGTTTTTATTGATTTCAATCACTGGAGGCTAGCTGGCTCTCAGAAGAAACACTGTGTAATGTGTTCTTTCCTGGCTTTCATTAAAGAAACTCAATGCAGTGCGGTCACGCTGCCGAGCTCGCCTGGCAACCTGCCTACACCCTGTGGTACCTCTTTCATTGGAGGAGATCGAGCTCGTGGTTTGGGGTTGTTTTATTTATTTTTTTTTTAATTCTCCAGCAAGGATTTCAAAACAGCCCATGTTCTGCTTTTACCTCCTCTCGCAGCCCGAAGCCTTTTTAAGCTTTGGATGAAATTGTCAGCACCCCTAAAGGGGACGACTTTGGTGGCGATGAAAATGCTGAGTGCTGCGACAGTCTCGTGCTCCTTCTATTAAAATTCCTCTGTGCGTTTCTGGGGAGGGGTTAAAAGGGCTGTGTGTAAGCCACAGGGATGTGGATACAAATGATTTCTGAGGGGTTTCCTTTTTTTTTTTTTTTTTTTTTTTTTCCCTTAATTCCATCTTCTCCTGATTGGTTAACATGGTTTAATTAAGGGTAAGAGAGTGATCAAAATCCTTCAACAAATATGTGAAAATTCCTGGCAGTGCTGTAGTTGCAAATGAAGCAAAACTGCATTCCCCAAGCCTGCAGTCGCGGTGGTGTCTTAAATATTTCTGTTGTATTCAGGACTGTGATACTGGTGGAGAAAAACAAGAAATAAAATATGGTACTAATTTATGCCTTAGAACCTAATCTGCTACAGTATGTATTTTATAGGAGCAAACAATCTATAAAGTGGAATTCAACAAGCTAAGTTCTGTAAATCGTATTGTTTTGTGTGCCTATAAATGCTTTCATTTAATTTAGTAAATTGTTCAATTTCTTCTTATTCAGCAGTTCCTAATGCTAACACTTTATGTGCTCTTCAGAATTGGCTGTAAATCTATGAAACATGTGAAGATCACATAGTTATAAATTAAGCCCAGGTTGAAGCAAATAAAGGTGCATCTATTCTAAATTACAGCTGCAAATTTAGGATGCTACCTGATCACTTCTACTTGTGAGACCCTATAACTGTGTACACAAGGATGCTTTTTTTTTAAAAAAAAACCCCACATTTACACAGTAAAATAATCCTTTTCTGCATCAGAAAGATAAAAAGCTGCTTCTTATTTAAATCTGTCTTCCTGTAGAACTTGTTTGAGGCTTTTCTGCTTGGGTTGCATCTACAGAAACCTTTCTATATCAACCTAATGTAAGTTATTCCCAGTGTTTTTGTTGTGAGGCGTTGAGACTCTAAAAACACCTAGCTTTTATTAAAAAAAATAGTTTTTTTCTTTAAGCAATGTATGATTTAAAAAAAATAATCTTTCTCTGTAAGGGCTGCAGACATGATGTAAGGAGATATGCTTCCACAAATGTTACTTTACATTCAAAATTTGCTTTTTGCATGGTAATGAAATTTCATATGCCTCTCTGGCATATGACCTCTCTGGTTATACTTCTTTTCATAAGGTGCTAAATGATAGAAAATAGTTATTTAGATTCAATATGGCCGTGAACTATTTTATGCCAATTCTATGACTGTAGCTGTAGCACAGTTCCTTGGCAAGCCTCAGATAATAAATCATTTGTCAATCTTTCTTTTATGAACCTTGCATCTAAGGATTTGCTAGCCTTTCTTCTATGTAGGTTTTGAACTGTGTTTAAAGATTCTGCTTTTTGTTTTTAAGCTGGCAGATGGCCAGTTATTTATCTGAATTTGTATGTATTGTGTAAGACAGAAACAGAATGTTTTGCGTGCTGATATCATGCATGGGGCGTTTGGGGGGCGCAAGGCTACTTGTAAGCATAACCTACTATGTGATGGGTCGGTAGCTCCTCGTCAGTGCTTGGTCAGGGAACAAAGCCCCTTTTGACGCTTCTCCATGTTAAAAGTTATGAAATAGCATAAGCTGAATGAACAAACAAGGCAATACAATGCTCCTACTATGAAATAAGGCGTAGCATCCATTTCCCCATCTTTTTCTTCGGAGTTCAAAAAATTTGATGTCTTTTTTATATGTTTTTCACTGTTAGTCGCGTTATAATTTATTCCGCTGAATTTCTAATGTGGCTTGTTTTGCTGTTGTTCAGACTTGTGTTGCTGTGCTGGTAGAAAAGGATGAAAGTCTGTTGGCTTTTGGAGGAGCTTGCTTCACTGGTACTAATAAATAGTAAATTTGGTGTTGTGGCTGGTCTGTGGTTACTGCAATAGGTTTGGCAGCAAAGCCGAACCCCTGAACAGGCGGAAAGTTCAGACCTACACAGGCGAATCCTAAAGGCAAATTTGTAACAAATGAGTGTTTGGATCATTGTGGCAATTCTTCAGGTTTCTGACTCTCTCACCCTGGTTCTGTGCTGGCAACAGACAACTAGGGATGCAAACGCAGAGTCTTCAAAACAGTGAGGAGTGAGGAGGAGGAACAGAAGCCTTTAGAACGTGTCTTGAATTCTACTCAAGTATGAGGCAGTCAAAGACCTTTGGGTAACTATAAATCTGGAAACACTTAAAAATGCTCCTACTGCTCTCCTGAAACACAATTCAATTAGTGTGCTGTTAATACCATCTTGGTACTGGTTACCCACCTATTTTGGTTCATAGTCCCCTGGCAGTATAAGCTTTTATGCAGATGCAGTCTCTGAAAAACTGCATCTGTTTGGTTTTGCCATTCTTGCTGCAGAAAAAAAAAAGGTCCGCTATCTTCAAGAAACCCTGTCTTGAGTACATCTTTCTGCCAGTTTCTCTTGAAGTTGTAGTTATTTTTCTCTGTTCTGAATTGCTTCACAGGACGGCTTTACACGATTAAATGCTTTATTTCGGTTTGCGATGGCTCCCCTTTTGTGATAGGAATACTCATTTCTAAAGATCACTTACAAAATGCTTTAGATTTGTGCCGTATTTCCAGATCAGAAAGAATAATGGAAAACTTTAACTGGTATCTAAAATTGCCACAGCTGAAGACTCCAGATATTTTGAGTCAGATGTCTTAGACTATTTACAGTATATTACTGTGTTTACATACAATTCAGAAATTTAGGGGCTGGCACTGATGAAAGGCCCTGTGTTGGCAGTCACGACACTTTGCATGCGGATGGACATAACATAGTCTGAACTTTGGGAATCTGCTTGGAGATGTCTGAGCTCACATCTCCATACCCTTGCAAAGATGACACGGGTTTTTACAAGTGTAAGTTTTAAAGATTTGGGCGTCTGTCTTTTACTCAAAATATGGCATGCAGTGGCAATATCCCTTTTAGCACCTTTTCAGGCCTTCTGGAAAGTTTCCAAGTGGAAGACTCTCACTTCCTTAATCATGAGAAAACACTGGCTCTCCTCTGAATGTCATTCATTCAAGTGTGCTGACCCAGCCTGACCTTGTTTAGATTGAGATCTAATGAGCCCACGATCCAAGGTGGTGTGGTAGCTCTCAGCAGGCTTTGCAAATAAGCAAGTGTTGTGTTTTTCTGTATGCATGTGGTTTAAATTTATCACGTCAATAAACAAGTGTCTCACATGCTCAAATATGGACTTTACAATGTTGTAGTTAAGGCTAAATGGTAGCACTACAAATTGTGATGTCACTTTATAAATACACAAGGAGACAACGTGGAATATTTATGACCTTGAAACAATGAAGTCCTGTTGGTTGGATTTTTAAATTTAAATAATGACATAATACTAAAACTCTTAGTCTGAATGGCTCATAAAATTTGGACACATCTTTCAGAAAAACAGTCATACTAATGGTTCAGGGGAAGTGAAATTAAAAAACGAGGCTTTTGATTTAGAGAGATGCATCAGTAGAGTATTGTAACAGATTATCCAAGTTAAGATGAATACAGCTAGGCTTTAAATTCCAGTGAAAGGTTTGGTTTTGTTTTCTTTCAAGCCCCAGGTTTTGGAGAAGGTTGGTTTTGGTTGTGTTGTTTTGTTGGTTTGGTTTGGTTTGGTTTTTTAAATGGTGATAAAACTACCCTCAGCTTCAGTGGAGAATACACCACCAAATGTAGGTATTTTATGAAGCACATAAAACTTGAGGCTTTCGAATTAAAAACCAGTCAAGGACAGATTGTGGTATGTACTACTAGATTAATCAAGTTGACTTGGATGGATAAAACAACTAGAAAAGTTGTTTGAGCTGTAAGGTTGCGAGTGCTTTCACAGTGTGTGTGCTGGGAGCCTCAGACAGAAGCCCGATGAATCTGATTTTCCTTGGATGATGCTGTGGGCTAGCAGGAAGTACCTTCAGCTGTAAATCCTGACTCTTTCATGCCCAGGACAGCACCAACCCCGCAGGGAGAACAATGCTCTTGTTTCAGACTGCCCACGGTGCATCAATTGCGATGCTGGAAACAAATGTTGTTAGGGCTTGGTATTTATGTTGGGACCTACAGGGAGGGAGCAACTTGTTTTGTTTTTAATGGAGCGGTCGGGGAGGGGGATAAAAAGCTTTTAGATAATGCGAGGAATGTGAGGGGGAAGGGAAGGTACAGAGATACGCATTTACTGTAAGTACGAAGAAGCAGAGGCCTCTTTATCAGACCAGCTCTAATGATGTGCCACAGTCACTTTATTTGAAAGCTTCATGGCTCACAGAAAAGTAAACAAATTCATTACATTATTTTAAAAAGAAGATTAACTGTAGTGTGTCGTCTGTTGGACAGCTGCTCTAGTAATCTTTTACAAACACTTTATAAATGACCACCCTCAGTGTTTTCCTGGGCTTTGTGTGGCTGGATTGTTATTTTAGTAAGTACCAGGGTGGCTTTTCAAATGAAAACGTTGTTTCCTGAATAACCATTACATACCTACCTTCACCCTAAATATTATTTTATTCGCAGCATGATTTATACAATGTCTTCTATACAAATGCAGCATATGTTGCTTTTTTGCCTGTGTTTGCACGTGAATGCTGGCTTTTCCATAAAAGTGGCTAAAAAGTATTTTAAACAAAACCCTCAAATCCTCTTTACTGTCCCACTCCCATTTATTCTAATTTCTGCTTTCTTGCTTGTTTTTTGGTTTTTGAAAACAGAAAGTTGAAAAGAGGGGTCAGAGTAAACTTAGATGATATGTGAATTGACACTGAGCAAATGTTTAGTCCTCGGCAGGTGTCTTTTGCAAATAAGATTGTGTTCAGGCATTGTCTTTTTTTAACTGCATTTTGCTTGAATGTCAGCAAGAATAATGTTATTTAGCACCATGCCTGGATTTTTGTTTGAAAGCACTCAACTAAGACAAATTGATATAACACTAAGGATTTGTCAGTTTATAAAGTGGTTTTAACCAGTCTTTCCATAAAGCAGTCGATCTTCTTGTGCATTCAGGTTTCAGTTATGGGTTCCTCAAAGAGGTGAGGAGAGAGCAGCGAGAGGAGGAAGAGCACTCAATTTGGCCTCTGTGGGTTTCCGATGCTCTTGACTCAGCTGGCAAGTACGATGCTATAGTAAAGCTGCTGGATCTGAACTAAGTCCACTCTGTGAATGTAATTCTTGTTCTTGGAAATGTGGGTGGCGATTAGACTTCTGTACCTTCCCCAGCTTTGGGATGGGAGATGCTAATACAGCTGTCGTAGGCATGGGTGGCTCCTCCAGACTGCCTTACTTGTCTCCATATGCTCCACTGTCATCAGCTATAGTTGAAGTGTCCGAGGGACTTGCAGATTTGGCAGAACCATCAGAAAGTGCACTTTATTTATTTTGAGTGGAAGAAGTATGGAGTTAAATAACTCAACAAACACTTGCATGCAATCTCCCATTTTTCTGTCCTTGCCATATAGAAGTTTGCTTCAAAGACCACTTCTGTACAGGTAAAGTAGACACTTTGTGGACCAGCTTACACCTCTGCCATTTCCATTGCTGTCAGGGGGTGGTTACCTAGAGACCCCATCTTCTTATAAATGTAGCCTGGCCTTACAGGAATCTGTTCCTTGCTCAGGTTGTCTTAACAAACCCAGTACAGCTGTTGCTGAGGAAGTGGATTAATTAATGGAATTGTTCACAAATCATTACCGTTTGGGCAACTTCTCTATCATATTTCACAGTACTGCAAACACTGTCTTCACAGTGTTACCCACAGCCCCATCTCTTCTTGTGAAATGTCGTGGGCAGGATATTTAAACGGTCTTGACTGAAGGTGCTGAATATGATTAGATAAAAAAATGGGAGCCTGACAACCTATTCCAGTCTGAGCCTGTAATTTAGAAGTGTGTCAATGTTTGCAATTTTAAATTGGATACAAGTGGTAGTAGGTAAGTAGTACAGCACAGCAAACAGGAGCTAAAACCCCTAAGCTTGTCACAAGAGCTAATACTTTTAGTATTTTTGCTACTGGATTTCTGTTCTTAACTCAGAAGAGAAGGTGATATTTAAATGGTCCTTGTGCATACCTTTAGCCTGTATTTTATCACAGTGCCTGACCCATGGAGGTGGCTAAGAAGCAGCAGTTCCTTAAACCTCAATGAAGGTATCAAAGTTTTATTTGGGACTGAGTGAGATCTACAACTACCATGTAGCACCACCGCTTCAATCTTGGGCTTGTAAATATCTAAAAGCAAGACCAATACAGTGTAAGAGTCTTGTTTGCAGAATTTCATACTTTATTCATTGCTCAGTTGTTACTGGGAGGTTGCACAGAAGAGGTGGCTTCCTGCTGTCCAAATCCTCCTGCTTCCCGAGGTATGGAGGGGTTTGGATACCCAGAAGCTACTTTGTCTACAGTTTTGTGAAGGTCTATGTATGATGATCATCGGAGTAGTTAGGGTTCTGTAAAGAGTAAATCTCAGGGAGGGCATTGAATAAACAGCCATCTAGTATTAGACCAGATGCAAATTTTGTATGCTTCTAGTTGATACTTAACGATTCAGTGAGACTATTGCCTGGAAATAAATGCATGAACCGCTCTCAGACATCTAGGAGTCTCTGGAGTCAATCTTATCTTGCTATGGAACAGTGTTTTATTTCTGCGCTGTGTGATCTCACACTGGATTTTCCCTGATAAACTCAGTCTCTCTATTTAATGCTCTTCGTTTGTACGTGAAATTCTTATTTTCATTTGGGGTGTACTTATGCATATATTTGTAGTAAAACGGTTCTAGATGTGAATGATTAACTGTTCTGCCTGCAAACCTAAAGAGACGTCAACCTTTGTGGGATATATGTGTATATGTTTATTTAAGATCATGTGTATGTTTACCCAAGATTGCTAAATGATCTCCAGGAGGTCTTGGATGAAGATGGTCGTTGTTGTCACATCTTCTCCTTTGGCATAATGGAGATGAAGCCCTTGTGTGGCAGAGGTTTTCTCGGTCCAGAGAAGTGTGAGATGACACAACAAACAGCCCCAGAAACAAAGGATCTTAAGGAAACCCTACTTTTACCACTTAAATATGTGTATGCTAAAAAAAATCTGTACCTCCATCCACTGTGAAACAGCCTCTGAGGTTTGAGTATGGGAGAATGAACAGCACAGCGAATTTTAGATACGATGTTTAATACATGGCTAGAAGGTGCTAGACTACTGTACTGCTGGGAACAGTATAATCATCTATAGAGGGCAGTTCTGCGGATTTTTGCAAGTGCAGTATTTACAGTTCTGTGAATTGAGCAGAGAGGTGATGGAAGTATAGTGAACAGTAAAATTATGAAGCCTGAAGCCTCTGGGTTTAAATATTACGTGTGCTCTTCACTTGCATTTAAGCATATTTTGTTCACTTTCCTATAGAAATATAAGCACTTTATTTAAATATTGATTATTTCAGGCAACAACAGAAGAGGAAGAACTTACTGCAGAGGAAAAGAGGAAACTGGAAAGAAAATTAAAAAAAGAGCGCAAGAAGAAGGAAAAACAGCTGATGAGGGAAGCTGGAATCTCTACTAAAAAGGTGGAGCCCAAAAAGCAGTCAGGATCTGAGCGGGCTCTGGCCTATTTAACCAGGTAAGAATAATAAAATCACTGCAGGTGCTCCCTACAGAAGTAAGCTCTAAACCGCGCCAGAAATCCAGAACAAGCTGAACCAAGTAATAACCCATCAAAGGAAATTGCTGCAGTTAAGTATTGAGTTAGTATTTCGTCTCAGTTGACACCCTTAGCATACAGCTGATCACCCCATTGTGTTTATATCACAGGAACAACTGAGAGCTGTTAAGTATAGTGCAAACATTTTATAGAAAGACAGCTCCTGTCCTGAAGATCTTGTAGCTGATGTATAAATATCACTGGGTTAGCTGCACTTACAAAGATGAAAGGCACGTTGCAGAGAAGATTGCATTGATGAAATTAGTTTTGTTTGAGTGCGCTGTTCTAAGCAAAGGAGTTCCAGTCGTTCTCTTTATATAAGCAAATTGCATGAAGTGCTTAAGCATTATGGAGTCTAAATTTAACTACCTGCATGGTGTTTGGATATTTGTAAATTAAGATGAGATTATGCCACTATTTTGAAGTTAATAGTGTGCAATGCCTTATTTTTGCATACCGAAGTATACAGCGAGTGTAGTGGGTGATTTCAAATCGGAAGCAATTACTTCATCAAGTTAGCCTACTTATTTAGAATACTTAGAATACCAACATAAAGCAAAGTCTATGGTTAAACTAAAAGAACTACAGCAAAGCATTCATAGTACCCTACAGACAGTAAGAGGTCGTGTACAAACAGGATGATAGTGTTTGTTTATTTCCAAACTACAAAATATACCCTGTCTGTAAGACCTCCAGAAGACTGGCCTGTTACAAATAGTGGGTTACCACGTGGAATAATTCCAGGGTTGCATCTCTGGCCACGCTCAAAACTGAAGCATCCAGACTGTCTGAATTGTTACTTACCACTCTCAGTGGGGAGGGAGGAAATTAATTGCATTCCAGGCAGACATGTGCATTTTTGTTACATAACCCTCAGCACGCAGCGATAACAAAATGACAATAATATTTTTGATCTGGAAAACAGCTGGAGTAGTTCACCACTGTTTTGAACTGCAAATGGATTGACAGTTAGCTTTGAACCATCTGCTCAGACTATACTCTGGTCTGTGCGCCAGTAAGTGGTGGATCTCTAGATAATGGATTTCAGGTTTGGAAAGCAAAGGAACAAGCTGTGGGTTTTTGCTTGATATTCCACTGTTACCTGTATGGATTTTTGCCTTGTTAGGTGAGAGAATGTGAAACTACATTTGAATTAATATTTGAACCAATTTGACTCTAGAGTTTTGCTTAACCTGTACCAAATTACCTTGAAATAGTAAACGTGCTATGTCATTTTGCCTTGTAGCGCACAAAGTCCAAGGGCTGTGTGTGCAGCAATACATTGTGAGGGATTATTTGAGGAACAGAGAATTTGAATTTTGTAGACTTAACAGGGATAGTCAGAAGCTGCTGAACTGCCAAGCAAACATAACTGTAGGTGCCATTCTAGCCCCAAATGTGCTGGGACCATCTCGCACCATTGTAAATTACAGAAAACCAGTTTAATCCTTTTACACCTTAGGCATTTTTTCAACCCAGCAAGGCTGGAAAAAGAAACAACTGGATTTAAAGTCATCAAAAAGCTAATAAATTAGCTGGGGAAGGGAAACTAAAATCCAAGTTCTAGAAGTCCACTGCAAAACCCCCAGCAACTTCAGTGGGTCAAGAATTTCAGTCTACGTGTGTTTGTAGGGCTACAGGCATAAATAATACATGGGAGGATAAGTTAATCTTATAGATGCAAGATATTAATATAATTGGAAGTAAACAACAGGGTGCTGTAGATTTATGTTTTGCCTCACCTACAATAAAAAGCCTTACGTGACATAAGGGTTGCTAAGTGAAGTGGCATCTTAATTCCCAGATGACAGATGAATCTCCTGTAGGACAGGTGGAACTTGAAGTATTATATGATAACTAAAACTGTCTTTTTTATTTATTAAAAGACTATTCACAGTCTGAGAGCACAACCATATGAGGCTTTAGTGTATGACAGGGAAGTATTGAATTTGTTTTAGTGAAATTTTGTTTGATAACTTTAGAAGAAAAATGTTAGCATTCAGTGAAAGATTTTTTTGTTACACATGTAGACTTTTGACACGCAAGGGAAAATTAAACTTATTTTGTAGGTCGTACATATTGTAAGAGGTAGTAGTTCCCTCAAAGTGCAGAATCATCTTTTCTGGTATGTGGAATTCTTCACCAGGAGAATAAATTTCTGTTTCAAACAGTAAGATCAGGGAGAAGTAGCAAAATTTTACTTGGAGGAAATAAAACATAGTTAATAAGTTACTGTTTTGTGAGGGGTCCTGTGCTTAGAGATCCCTGCTTCTGCACTAGCTTTGTGTGTTCCATTTAAAAAATCAAATGGAAGCAGGCAGCCCACAGGCAGCACTCCTCTCTTTGCTGAGGCACGAGGTGACTCACGAAGATGTGCCTCATCCTTTTAGCTGAGGTGAGTTAACAAAGGGAGCGTTGAGAGGGAGTAAGGCACGCAGCGTGCGGGGGACAGGTCTGCTAATTGCACACTGCCCTTCCTGGCAGCTTGAAGACCAGCACCGCAGCCACGGAGCTGGATTCAGAGTGATGCTTCGCGCGAAGGGCAGTGCCAGACTGAGGCACGTGGCTGGCTGATGGCACTGCCGATGGGTGCCCCTTCTGCCAGGGACTGCTGGGCACAGCGTGCCACAAGCTGACCAGTTCTTCCCATATTGCAGGTTTGTTGTTTGAGCCTCAAAACAAATAGCCCTTGATGCTTCGCCAGCCTCCGGAGAGGTCAAGTTATCATTTTATTGGAGGACCATCCTAGCAATTGAGAGAGGCTTTTTTTCCCATGCATATGGGATGGCCACATGCAAGAGCAGCTGATGCCAACGAGCAAACGGCAGCCCCCAGCTAGACCTGAGGGTGCTGAAGGGTTTCTTTCCCCTGTGAGCTGGGTGACATTGATAACACAGGCTTTTCAGCTGCTTTCTCATTTGATTGAGACCAGGACAAGCATGCACCAGGTTTTGTACTCCTGATAGAGGAGAAGCCGCCAAATGGCTCCTGGTTTTTTCCCCTCTCATTTTCTGTTGGCCTGTGGGAAAAGGAAAGGGGGAGAAAAAAATGTCTTCGCTTCATCAATTTTTATCTCACCTTTTCCCTTGATGAGATAAATTCGGGCAGTTTCCCAATCCAGTTCTGTCTAATGCAGCAATCACAGCATGCCTCCAGAAACAGAAGAAAGTCTGCTACCATCAGATTCTCCAGCTTGCTGGGGGTGCAAAGATGAAGATCCGAAGATATATAGAAGATTAAAAATAGGGAGCTGAAGCGAAAAGGGAAGCAGAGTCGTTATAAAACTATGAGAAGGAAAAAAGAAAATGTGGAATAATAAGGTAAACCAGAGTGGTACTGAACACAAGAGAAAAAAACCTGTAAGCTTACTGCAGAGGAATAGGGAAAAGTAGGAATGAGGAAGTATTAGTGGTTGAATAACCTGGACAAATCTCTTCCTTTTAATGATGACATGCTTGTTTTCTTTATGAGGATAGGTAATGATTCAGGTTAAACACCAAGATTAGGATGTCTCATTACTTTGATTCTTGGAAAATATAAAATAAAAATTCATCCTTTTCTGAGCATTAAGTGCCTTCAAGCGAAAAGATGTTGCAATTCATGAGAATGGTAATTAGACTTAATTATAACCTAACTGACCTTCTGTGGTGTTAAAATGTTGGCAGAACTTGTTTGTCTTGGCAAGCCATTCTCTCCTAGAAACGCTTCTCTTCTTGTGTTTGGCTTAGAAAGTTCATTGCTGTATGGATCTGCACATATGGTTTTCCCCATCACCCATCAAAGGCATAGACAGAGATCTGAAAAGATGTCACTAAAAGTATATGGAATTACAAGATTGATATTATCTGAAGAAGAAGTAGTAGATAATATCATTATTGGGATATTGCTATGAATTACCTAAGCCTTTCAATATTATTTATCACATGTTAAAATTTAAAAAAAATAGGCTGCTGGAGAATATTTTTCTGTAATGATTTGTGTTATACCAGTGATATATGTCACTAGAATGTTTCCCAAGGCATTGTCTTTTCAGTTTTCTTTATAGACCTTAATCTCCTCATCCCTAATTTAAATTTAGGTGAGTTTCCGAGAATGTCAGAGATTCCTTTAAAGAAAAAAGATGCTTATAAGAATAATACAAAGCAAGGGCACATTACAGAAACACAAAAGTGAGAGCCAGTCAGAATTTCCCATCGAGTGGGGAAATAGTCTGACTCTGCAGAACACAAGGTGGTTTTTGCTGAGCACAGTGGCAGTGCTGCTGAAAGGAGCTTACAACCCAGGGTGGTTGTTTATCTGCTGTGTTCGCAGAATGGAAACAGATCCCGGTCCTTGGTCAAACTTTATTACAAACATTGCTAAGCATGGGAGATTTTCAAGCTGAAACAGTGTTCTTCCTTTCAAAGAATACAGAAATCTGATGGGTGTTGCTGTAAGCATTTATTTTGATACTTGGATATTTTTTAATATATATATTATATAATATACGTTTTATACATATATGTATATAATGATAACATGTATGAAGTATATCAAGTTTTTACTCTTACTGGAGCAGAGGCTATCTGGAGAAGGGCATTAATATGTAGCTTAGTGTTAGCATCTAAAAACTTTCTGATTTTTGAAGGAATCAGGAGAGGCTTGTGGTGGGCTGTAAAGAGGGCAGCAACATTTGGGATTTGTGGTCAACAAGCTGAAATGACAGTGGCCCTTCAGGAAATCACAAGCCCATTCATCGTACCACATTTGGGACCAGGTGACTATTGTGAGAGCTTCTGTGCAGATACAACCACACTCATTATGCTGAAAAACAGTTTCTAAATTTAAAATACATTGAGTGGGCTTGTGTCAGATTTAGTTTGCTTCGTTGATCCATAATGTTGTGAAACTATTTTTCCTCTCACAGGTTAAGTATTTTTTTAGCCACGGTCAGTGATGACCTTTGATATTTGATTCTGAACTTATTTAAGTCATTCTCATTGCTGCTGGCCTTACTCTCTGTTAATTTCAAACTTCACTCTGGTGTTGATGTTTCACCATCAATGGCTTAGGCTTTTAGATATTAAGAGTAACTGGTGGAATAGAAATGTAAACATACACAGAATTTTTTTCTCCCTCCAGAGACAGACTTCTTGGGTTTGATAGCAACTAACATTATCATTTAGTGTCATTTCTCCTTCCTCCACCCTCCAGGAGAGAGAATGAGTTTCCTTCCTGATAGGGAGGTGCAGCATACATAAAAGCTCATCAGTTATCTTGAATTTCATAAAATATTGGAGAACTGCTCAAGTGATGAATCTCAATTAGCCAGCAGCAAAAATAGTATGTGAACTTAAGAGAAACCATTGTAATTAGACACAGCGATGTTGCTGAATTCCCTTCAACAACTGGGACTTTAAGGTGTCTTGAAAGAGCAGCTTTTCCTCAAAGATTAGGGGAATAGTGATGGAGGCTAGTTTTGCTTTAATAATCATAGGGCTATTTTTTAAAGGTTCTGGGGCAAGAATTAACTATGGATGTAATTAATCTATTCACACATGCTTTTAGTCACTTTGTCACATTCATTAGTTCCATAAGAAGCCTCATGAATCCAGAGAGTCAGATACAGGATAAATTTGCATTTGGCATTGTTCTGCGTCTGTTTTATGTGAACTTGGGCAGGCACTTGCTGCTATCTGATTTCAAAGGTTTGCACTTTTCGTAATACTCTAGAGATCAGTGAATTTGTTTTAGCACTTCTCCAACTTTCTATATTGCTTGACTTTTAATTTCTACCAGGGTCTGACCTGCCTCTAAGTGGGATTCCTGTCCTTGACCTAAATCAGCTTGTCTGTAAAACTGAATGTTTTCTAATTGATGTTAGTAGTTGGGGAGATCTTCCTCTGGAAGGAAGCCACTCTTTCTGTTCGTGGCAGAGAAAAGTAGTGTCATCTTATTATGAGCGAGTTACCTTATCATTATCCTGCACGCCCTTGTTTAACTTCAGTACCCCATGGCATCTGATGAAGCTGTCTCAGTTTGTTTGCAGTTCCCTAGCAGCCTCAGCATTACTCAGAAACTCTACAAGACTCTGTTGCAATGCCCACACCTTTCCTATTTTTAGGGTGCTGGTATGCAGCAGTTATTCTTGTGAGGGTAGGTGGAGAGGGCATATTCGCTCTACAGATTTGGTGCTGCTTAGGGATATTCTGTAAAGGTACTCGAGCATATTATCTTCTGCAGAAGGCAAAGCTTGCTGTTAGGGTATATGAAGCAGAAAAATTGTTCTGCTATGTTGGATCTGATATTGAGCAAGGTTTTCTAGATCATTGTATTGCCCCACATTTTGTAAATAGTTTCTCCCCGTCCTGGTGTTCACACCCTTCACATGGCTGTATCGGTTTTCTCAGTCTCACTGCCCCTTCAGTGAAGCAGTATGTCCGTAATCCTTCATCCGTTGCTAGTCCTTCCAGACGCTGATGTGCTCTGTTGCTCTTCTTTGAACTCCTGTGTCTGTGATCGTTCTGGAAATGCGAGACGTGGAAGCAAATGCGCTGTTTTACTGGAGCCACCTTCCAGCTTCGTGCAGAAGGGACTGAGAGTCTGTGATGTCTTTGTGCTCCGTGTCACACTGGCTTTGGTTTATGGGCGACAGCATTGGACTCATCTTTGAGCCATAGCACACTTGAGATTTCCCATTTAATTTGCTGCACACTAAAAACCTTTGCTTTTTTTCTACCCCCAAACAATTATTCAGTTTTGTGTTAATGACAGTGTTGTCATGAACTTGTCAGCTATAGCCATAATAAATTTTTCACTGACTGTAAAAGGGACAGTGCTTCTTACCCTACTTCAGCCTGGCTGCAGCAAGCCAGATACCCTGGAGTTTCAGAGTTGGCTTTATGATACACATTTCCAGATGTTAGTGTTCTCATTATCATCTGATTATTCAAACTATGCATTTAGGATTCTGTGACTGTCACGTTACACTCTTGGTAATAGCACCATACAGCTTTTGCCTCTTTAATCAAGATGTCTGACGGCAGCCCGACTTGATGATTTTAAGTCCCTATTATACACTCATTGACTTCTGGATTCACTTTCCTGTATCTTGATGGCAAGTGATATGCAGAACTGTGTTGGAGCCATGCCAGTGTTTTTCTAACCCTGACGTGACATCCCCAGGATGTCATATTGTGCAGGAATTGCTTTTAAACTGTTACTAACTTCTTGGTGGATTAGCTGCTTTTTATGGTTCTGATACAACAATTTCACTGCTATGCAAGCAGCACATTAACATTGTACTCTTAATTTAGTGAGTTCATGCAGATTACTGTTCCTTATATATATCTGATCTCTTTTTCCACCTAAAAATATTACAGCTACCCAGACTGAGTGATCCAGGCTTTGCCTGACGAAGGCTCAACAAAAAAAGGAAGGCAACGATTTTGGTCTGTAGGTCTTCCATGCAAGTCCAACTTTGCAATGCAGATGGTTAAAGAGATGCTGGCACTGAACAGAGGAAGCTGCCTGCATGACGCAGTGCTGTGCAGAAATACTGACTCAGGTCTGGAAGCTGAATAACTGGGTTAACACCCAGATGAGCCTGAACTAAGAAGTCATGGCTCTCTGCAAGCGAGCTCAGGCACTGCACGGAGCTGATTTATAAGTTATAACGGTTCCAGTGCCAGAGCGGGCACTGAGGCTTCTTTAGATGTTACTGAAGACAAACTTGTCAGTTAAAGCTAATACTGACAAATAATAGTATTATTTACTGTGTAATTCTAAAAACAGCAACCAAAAGTAGGACCAGAAAACAACTTTAAGTAGCTCAGAGCCAATCTTGGCTATTTTTAGCAAGAATTTCTGGGAAGAAAATGGACCATAGGAATATATTCTGGGTATCTGTAATACTATCCTGGAAATGCTCCAGATGGACAGAATTAGGGTTTTTTAATCATTTAAGTAATTTCTAGCAGATCCTCTATGTACTGGTGTATCAAGTTGTGAAGATCCTAGATACTTACCAATATTTTTGGATGTATTTTGCCATTTCCAGCTTGCTGGGTAAGCAACTCTGGTTTCTAGAGACAAAACAGGTGATTACTTTGAAGGTTCTGAAATGCCAGGTTCTAAGATTTTAAGCTCAGTTATACATGTAAGTTCTCAGATGTTGCAGATATTTATGTGGTATTTTCAACTCATTCAGAAGTAGGAAGTTTTAGAAACATCAACGATTGCATGATTTTCCAGCCAAATTAGCAAATGCTTGTGATGCAACTCATCCAACTGGGCTTTGGAGAAGCAGATGGACTAACACTACTTTCCCTGAACCAAACCTCTTACAGTTTAGCTGTTAATATTATTCTGGATAAACTCCTTTCTATAGGGAATGGTTTTGGAGTAGCTTTCTTACCCCTTTTCTTACCACTAATGTATGACTTAAGAGGAGAAAGCAAGGAAAGCTCATGTCCATGCTAAATTTTTCTCAGAGTCAGTAGCTGTTCAGTCATTCTAAATCTGCTCATCGTCCTATTTAGTTTATGGCAGAGGAAAGAGATTTCTTCTGGTAATTTCCATAACCATAAATGGTTACTAAATGTAACAAAAAGGGAAAAATAGATTAGGAAACTCTAATCCTGCTTTATGGCTCCAAATCAAATAATTCGTCTTTCTAAATCTTTGAATTAATTTTATGGAAGGTCACAAGTACACATCTCAAAGCATATTTCAGTAAAAGCTGCAGAGTGATGTACTTTGAAACCTTCTGTCTCTTTGTGCTTCTACCGTTTTTTCAGTGTGAAACAAAGCTGTCAAAATATTTACTTGGGCATTTGGTTCAAACATTCTCATAGGGAAATACTGTATTTAATAGCATCATTAACATGAATTCACAAATCCTTTCATCTGACATGTATCATTTACAGGATCAGCTGAAAATACGTTATCGACCAGCCAGCCCCATCTTTAAAGGAATTTTTATTTTTGTTTTTTAAAAAATATTTTCAGTATCTTCTCCCAATCATAGTAATGGTAATTTGCTTTTCCTTAATACCTTTCCTGATAGCGTATCATGACTGTATTTTGACAAAATAAATGAAAAATATTTTGACACTAATTTATTCACTCTTGTTATGACAGCTTTTGAGAAATTGTTGTATTACCCCATTTTTCAGATGGATAAATTAAACAGTGAAGAAGTTTGTGACTCACCAAAGTCCTTGTACTATCCAAAGGTCTCTTTTCAAGCAAATGACACAAGGGAAACTAGACATAACTTTCTTCTCATCTGAACACAGGCTCTGTTTTCTTTGGCTGCATACCAACCTCTAGTCCCATCAGACCTGTAGGATTTTGAAAGAGGAGTTTGCATGGATTTTTTTCTCTAGTGGCATCTCTAAATGTTCCTAAAGGCCACTCGGAACTATACTAATCTCTGGGTGGGCATGTAATGTATGAGATAATATTCCAAACTGTAACGAGTCTGCGTGGCAAGGTTTTGGTAGCGGGGAGGGGTTACAGGGGTGGCTTCTGTACGAAGCTGCTAGAAGTTCCCCCTATGTCAGATGCAGCCAATGTCAGCTGGCTTTAAGACGGACCCGCCGCTGGCCAAGGCCGAGGCAATCAGTGACAGCGTTTTTCGCCTCTGTGATAACGTATGTAAGAGAGTGAAAAAAGTTGTTGCGCAGCAGGAATTGCTGCGAGTGAGAGGAGTGAGAATGTGTGAGAGAAACATCCCGCAGACACCAAGGTCAGTGAAGAAGGAGGGGGAGGAGATGCTCCAGGCGCTGGAGCAGTGATTCCCCTGCGGCCTGTGGTGAAGACCACGGTGAGGCAGGCTGTCCCCCTGCAGCCCCTGGGCGGTGGAGCAGATGACTGCCTACACCCCGTGGAGGGCCCCCACGCCGGAGTAGGTGGATACCTGAAGGAAGCTGTGACCCCATGGGAAGCCTGCACCGGAGCAGGCTCCTGGCAGGACCTGTGGCCTGTGGAGAGAGAGAAGCCCACGCTGGAGCAGGTTTGCTGCCAGAGACCCCATGAGGGGGGCTCACGCTGGAGCAGTCTTTCCTGAAGGACGGCACCCCATGGAGGAGACCCACGCTGGAGCAGTTCATGATGGACTGAACCCGTGGGAAGACTCACACTGGAGAAGTCATGGAGGACTTTCTCCCGTGAGGGGGACCCCACATTGGAGCAGGGGAAACGTGTGAGGAGACCTCCCCCTGAGGAGAAAGAAGCAGCAGAAAACAACAGTGTGATGAACTGACCCCAACCCCCATTCCCTGTTTTCCCCCTGTGCCGCTGGGGGGGGGGAGGGAGGAAAATCGGGATCAAAGTTATGCCCAGGAAAGGAGGGAAGGGTGGGGGGAAGGTGTTTTAAGATTTGGTTTTATTTCTCATTACTCCTCTCTGAGTTAATTGGTAATAAATTACATTTCCCTACAGTTGAGTCTGTTTTGCCCGTGATGGTAATTGCCGAGTGATCTCCCTGTCCTTATCTCAACCCGACAAGCCTGTTGTTATTTTTTTTTTTTTCCTCTCCAGTTAAGCAGAGGGAGTGATAGAGTGGCTTTGGTGGGCACCTGGCATTTTGGCCAGGGTCAACCTACCACACAAACCCTTCTAGCTACTCTGGGAGAGGTTTCAGTCTTCCATAGTTGGGGTCTCCTTGCAGTTGTGGTCCTTTGTAGTATTGCTGCAAATGACCAAAGCAGCTTTATTCCACTTCATTGCTGCTGATAAAACTAGGAACAAAAATTCCCAAATTAGCCATCTGGAGGTTACAGACAGCACTTTTATTCTCAGTCACATATATAAGATTTTTCTCCTGCGTATGATCTTGTATCAGGTAAGATTAGTGGCTCTTAAGGTGACTCATTCTCATGTGCCTGAGGAAGCTTCCCATGCATTCTTGGTGAACTGATTTTTTTCAAAGTTCAGTTTGCTTTTATTTATTTACAATTTTTGGGTGAGATTTTTAAGATTCCTCATAAATTTTCACATATATGTGTTGCAGCTATGAATCGTATTAGCAGTAATTAACCGTTGTGCAGTAAAGTGCTTCCTCAGATGGGGAAAACTAGATTACGTGTGTTAAGTCCATAAATATTGGGGTAAATATAGTTAAAAGTTTCTTTGCCCGATTCTTTTTCCTGTAAAATAACATCTTTATTTCCAAACCTAGTTAAGAAAATTTAATGCATCCTTTCTTAATGACTCTCATTTCCAGTAAAATAAAATCTAGTATAAATGAATTTTCTTAACAGTTTATTAAATGTAGCCATTAGATATTTTCTCGTTGAGATCCAGCTTTCATCTGTCCATAGTATTATACAAAAAAGATTGCATCTAATTGAATAATCAAGCAGCTTTAATACATTATTTCATCTGAAACAACTTTTAGAAACCTCGTGAGCTGTATCAGGGAGGTTCAGAAGCAGAAGTCTTTACTAACAGGCCAGTCTGCTTCAAGACCATATCCTGACAGTAACTAGACACCTTCATTGCTCACTGAGGTTATGAGTGCTCAACACTTCACACAATCACTTTGACCTTTTTCCATTTGTCTTGAGGAAAATCTGTGCGCTATTCAGGTTAGATAAAACCAGAATAATTAAAATTACCCATGTCACATATAAGTATTACAACAAGCTACCTCTTGGTATTTTTAAACTAAAAGCAGATTGCAGGGTTTATTTACTTTATTTTAATGAAATTTCATTTGCAGTGAGGCTTTGTTGAAAGAGTATGAGGCATAGCTTTTTCCTCTCAGCTCTGAAGACTATTCTCCCCTGGCTCTCCAAACCTCTTGCCCAGCGCCTGGCTCCGAGCCCAGGCATCCCACCCCTAACCCGTCTTCTGGATTTGAGAAAAGGCATTTTGTACTCACCCGTCTTCTTCCATTCAGACTACATTCCTGACATGGCAGAAATGCAAAAGGAAGGTTTCATGTTTTCTCTGTGTCATAAAATTTAGATCTAGGAGAATTAATACTGCTGCTCACTTCCTCAAACACATTCAAACTATTCATCCAATGCCCAAATACTCAAAATAGCGGCGAGTAGTTTCGTAGCTCTAGGGAATCATTTAGTCTAGTCAGCCAAAGCCAAAATTAAAATTTAAAATGCAGTTGGCAATGATTATTAATCAATTAGCTCCAGGGAGCTGTCAAGGCTTCCTAGCCACAGTTAGAATAACAAGCAATATTTTTGAAATAATAAAACTGGATCCTTAATAAAATTCATCTCCTGCTTCACACATTTATTAATATGATGATGCCCCAAAAGGTATCGGTAATTACTTTTATATGAATTGGAATGAGAGCCATCTGCAGGAAGCAGTAATTGGCAGATCAATTTCTTTATGTGTAGATTACTTGAAATCTTAGTAGTGCAATGCACATCACAGGATACTGGAAGAGGAGAATCTGATACTGTCCTGAATACAGTAGTGCAGCAGCATATTTTATTATGCAGTGAGAGATACCTGAATATACCAGCTAAATCAAGAAAATGTGAGTGGGCTGTCAACTGCTGTACACTTTTAGGTTGATCTTGATATTTTCATTGGCTTGTCCCTTTTCAGAACTCTTTTGCAAAAAGAAGAGTAAATCATTCTGTAAAGTTACAACTTAGGAGATTCAAATGGCCAGGGATCTGCAACACTCTCTCTCCTTCTCCCTCTGCCACACTTCCTAACGAATGCAGCTGTGGGGTGTCCAAATTGGGATGTAAAAAGTGACAAGGATGGTTGACAGGTTTGGGTGTTTTTTATTTTTTTTTTGAAAGCTATATATGCTGTGGTCCAGAATAACCCCAAATATGGTATCCTCTCAGATGCACTGTAAAAGCCATCTGTGTGATTGATTATTTGAAGAGGGCTGTGTGGGGCTTCCTGTAAGCACAATGAGCTATGTCTAATTAGCCAGCGATAAAAATACTTGGATTTTGTTTAAAAAAAAAAAAAAAAAGCCTGCAAATCTAATTTCTGCAGCAGTACGTCTAGAGCTGGCATCCAAATTAATAAATATCTGTTCTTCAGTACTGTCCTAGGAGAACTCAGTTAAGTAAAGGTGCTAGATAAGAATTTGACAATCCAGGATGTCTTCTATATGCCTACAGAACATCATCACCGCTGTAGAAAGGGTATGGGACCAGTCCTACAGCATAGGTTCAAGGTTCAGCTTCCCTTTGAGAGAGGGATTTTTCCTTTCCTGGGGGCTTCAGCTGGAGCCTCTGGACACCACAATGGATGGGATTGATTTGAGGCCAGCTGTTTGTCAGCATGAGTATCTCTGCTTATCAAGCAAAGAGAGGACACAGGAGGTACTTCTTCACAGATGCTGCTGGCACCCAGCCTGCCTGGCCATCCTCCAGATTACAGTGGGTGGGTTGCACCTCCTGCAACCATCAAGTTCACTCAGTCCTTGCTCCATGGTCTAAGCAGCTCCTGTTCCTCAAGGATGTGGGGAAGCCCTGTTGGGAAGTCCACAGGAACAGGATTTGAATCTTGTGGGGAGGAAAAGAAGCCAGTTGGGCCCCCTGCAACTGGGACTAGTTGTCCTGGATGCCAAGTCAAAAAGGAAGAATGTGCATGGTGCTGGGACTTGGCGCGAGTAGGCATTCGTCACATGGTCATCTCATCAGCAGCATGAGAGAGCATTGCTTTTTCATACTGTAGTCAAATGTTACTCTGGAGTTTGGAACTGCAGAAGAGCACTTCTGGTCTTGTTGGCTAGGGAAGTCCGTTAGGTGTTTGCAAAGGTAGAAATGGCACAGAAACCCCCCATCTGAAGTTAAATTAAAGACATGTAGTTACAAAAAAGCAACTCTTTTTCAGCAGTGTTGCTGATGAGAGGTCCAGCTGAATTAGACACCTTCATAGGGTGCCAGCCTCACTTTGTAGCTTCAGGGCTTCTTGAAAGTGCCAATGCATAACAAAAAAATAGCGATTTATATTATAAATAGCAGTATCCTGAGCAATAAATTGGGCCTTCAGCATCCTGGCTGGTTCAAAGAAAAATCAATCAGCTAACATCTTCAGTATGTGGTCATTTCTTCATCCCTTCTCAAAAGCTTTCACTGATAAATTTTTGCATGAAGTTGATTTCTCATCCAGCATTTTCTTTCAGCACCACTATATGGAAAACCATGATGCTTTCATACATTTCTGGTGTTTTTTTATTAAAAGCCGAAAGTTTTTTGGTTTTTGTTTTGTTTTTTTTTTTAATCATTGCTAGCTTTGGGATAGGCCTTAAAATTATACAGACTTTTTTATTATGTGAATAAATATTTGACTTCTTATAGCAGCTTTTTGTAGCTTGTCTAAGTATAGCTAGTATAGGTATGACCTAGCACTGCTAAAACTATAGAATTTTTTTGTTGACAACCAGAGCAAGATTAGGGTATATTAATGCTCCACTAGCTGTATACCCATGACTAGGTGTTACTGTTGTAGTTTTGTGACACTGAACAATGGAATTTAGTCTTCTAGATCTAGCTTGAAAGGACGTGCATTGCTTATCCTGGTGAGCAGTAAAATCCAGTGATTATTTGCTCTAGCTGAGAACCATCCCAAAACCTAGTCTTCTCCCAGCAATATGGAATTAGAGTCACAAGCAGTGATTTCAGCCTGATTTCAATCTACATGCTCTTTAAATCCCTCCTTTGAAGTATAACAATTAGTTTAAGATTAAGACATTAATTTTTTCATTTGTTCTTAATTGTTTAATATCTTCTATTAGTCTTTTCTTCTTTGAGATGCTAAGGGGAAGAACCTTTAAAAGTTTTAAAAGCTGATTTAAAATTAAAAAAAAAAAAAACAACCCAGCAACAATGAAATCGAGCTACTTGTTGCAATTCAGCTTGAATCCATGCCTTGGCCTGTACGACAGTTGGACATTATGTGGTGTAATGGTCAGGCAGAAGAGATGTGACCCTACTTGGCTTTTCTGGGTCTAGTAGCATATCCCTCATCTGATCATCAGAAAGCATTTATATAAATGGGTTGTTGCCAACTCTTGAAAATTATTTTACTTGCAGCTGGCTTCTTACATGATTTTCATACAGACTATGGGGCCCTCTTTATCTCCTCGTACCCCCCAGGATGTTCTTCATGGGAGGGAGGCATAACCGTTGTTTTCATTTTCCCTTTCCCTTACTTCTGGTCTGGGCATCAGTGTGACAAGAATTAAGTGCAAGAAAAGATGGACATCTGGAGAGGAGATGGGACTTCAGCACAGCATTGGGATAGCGCTTAGTTGTATATTGCTTGCAGGAGCAGAACAGATTGGCTGTGAAGGGCTCAAATCCTATTTTTTGTTCTTCTGTGATAATTCAGCTACTGCTTTGTCTTCTTTTTATGAATGTATGTAAAATAAAAAGCACATTTAGCTTAATAGTATAGTAATATTAGCTGTGGACTTTCAAGCCTACTGCTGACCTTTTGGTTATTACTGAAAACAACAGAAAGTTCTCAGCATATTATTACTGCTATATATATGTTTTCAGATCAAAAGGCAATTTTGCTGCAGGCTGGCTAATACAGGTACCAGCACTAAATAACTGTACTAGGAAAAGAATTTTAAAAAATAATTGTAAAGGTTTTTTTCACAGTGGAATGCTCTTGGCATTTGCAGGTATGTTGGTGTCTATGAAAACTTGACAAGTGGAATCACACTAGGATACCCTATGTGTATTGTACCATATATGAGAGATATGAGCTCTACTGATAACCCGCTATATGATTTTGAGGCATTGTTACAATTTTCTGGGTCAACTTTCCTTTCCACTTATCATCTGTCTCATCTGTTTATACTTGAAGCTCTTCAAGGGAATGGCTCATGTTGCGTTTGAACAGTGTCTATAGTGGGGGAGGAAGGGGATTTCTAGCTTGGCTGAAGCTTCAGGATGCAAACATAATATAAAACATTACAAATAATGGCAAGTGATAAAAGTGCATGTAATAAAAGATACACTGTGATAAACATTTTATGTAGATTTAATCAAAGCTTTGCTTTAAGGCACAAAGGCCCTTTCCTTTTGCCTTATAAATACTTTTAAAGAAAATTCTGAGACCTGTGTAGTTTGCTGTACAGATGCAGATACAATCTGTCCTTATATTAGACATCAGGACAAAATGGGACACAAAAAAGCATGTTTATTTCTTCCTGCATGTGTGATTCCTAAATCTAAAAAAAAAAGCTTCTTCCTCTACCTTTTCACAAGTCTTTAGTCATTATGCTGTGTCTAAACCAGATGGAAGGATATATTAAAAATTGTTTTTAAACCACAGATTGAGAAATGATGCCAGGATTTTCAACCAAAAATGTGGCATTGATTCTAAAATCTGTTGACAATTTTAGAAAGTTTTCTTCTGGCAAAAGAGCTCCATTAGTGTCTCTTCTTCTCTTCCAGGAAAATAAGGAAAAGCTTTATCTGAGTCATAATTTAATTAGCTTCCAAACTGGATTTGAGAATATCAGTATAAATATATTAACTTTCTCCAGGAATTGGAGTTGGGAGATAAACAGAGTCATCCATAATGTGAGAAAAAGACCGTTAAAAATAAAGGCTATGACTCTCTCTTACATCTTGAGTCCTGCCACAGATTAGTGTGTCTAAGATTTTAACTACAGCCATTCTGGTCAAGTCATTGAAAATCTATTTAGAATTTAAATTTTGGATATTTTTCTCCAAATGAGGAAAATGAGCATCACACGCATTTGAAATGAGATTTCCTGTCATCTTGCGTTGACCACTGAAGTGCACTGCAAAGCAGCTTTCTAGATGTGCAGGTATTGACAGACATTTTTTAAAGTAAATTCATTTTAAATGCCCCTGAGAGAAATAGAAGAAATTCTGAATACCCCCAATAAAAATAAACACTTTTACATTTCCTTTTAAATAATTGTGTGTGTTATAACTGGGCAAAAAATTATTATTCTTACTTTACTATATGCACTATAGCGAATATATAAAACTTCCATCCACATCCATATATTTTTTATATATCCATATAAAACCTCCATCCATTAAACGGGTCTTCTCCCACAAGAACGAGCTTATGCCAAATTTCTGCTCTCTCCATGCTGCTTGC
Organism: Leptosomus discolor; assembly: GCF_034619465.1. Lineage (NCBI taxonomy): Eukaryota > Metazoa > Chordata > Aves > Leptosomiformes > Leptosomidae > Leptosomus > Leptosomus discolor. The sequence goes on from NC_141404.1 coordinate 6,780,133, forward strand.
ATGGTTCCAGGGAGCCCCTGTGAGGTGCTGGGTTCCTCTGCTCACCTGTTGGCCATGTGTGGTGTTAGGCTCGCAGCTGAACTGCCGTGATAACAAGATCGGTCTCCAAATTCGGGCCTTATAAGGGCAGTGGGCTTGCCTTAAACAGAAGTGCATGGTATTTTAAAGTTGCTGCTATCATACGGATTGCATTGTGAAATATTACAGCAAAGCACTCGAGTGCCAAGTGTTTCAGGAAGGCTTTAAATATCTTTAAGGGAATCTTTTAGAGTGTGGTTGTTCTTTATTGAGGAAGCACCTGTTATCCACATTTTACGGCTAGGGCAGAAAGCACAGAAATGATACCTTTTGCACTGTTTGTGGAGCGCTTGGGGAATAAAGTGCTTAGCTTGATTCCTGCAAGCCTTAATCATCTGCCATAGCTTCTGTTCAGCCTTCCTTGTGGGACATGTAGAAGAATATAGGTGATCCTGAGAGACAGGGTTCAGCATGATGAGTAACTGATTGTATCAGAACAGAAAAGTACCCAGGTAAACGAGGTGGGAAGAACATGACAGCTTCTGTGTAGTATTGTGGTGTGCTGCTTTTAACGTTTTCAATGGATCTTTTCAGTGTAGCCTTGAATGTGGTGTAATGGACCAGATCCATTGCTCTGTCCCTCCTTTGAGATTCAGTGAAGCTTGAGAGAGTAAGACATAAGGGTGTTTGTGGGTAAATCACAGGACAGCAAGAGGAGGCTGCAGTCTGACCTGGTCCTCAGGGGTGGAGAAACCTTTCCAATTAATTCCCTGTTCCTAAGCCTGGGCTGTATGCTGGAGAAATCTAAGTTTGGTGGCAGTCTGCTTTACTTTGACCTGTTGGAGTTGGAGTTAGTCCAGAGGAGGACTGGTACAGCTCTTGTGTGAGGAAAGGCTGAAAGAGTTAGTGGTGTTCAGCCTGGAGAAGAAAAGGCTCTGGGAAGACTTAAAGGGGGCCTATAAGAAAGATGGGGACAATGTTCTTAGCAGGGCCTGTTGCAATAGGACAAGGGGTAATGCTTTTGAACTAAAAGAGGGTAGATTTAGACTAGATATAAGGAAGAAATTGTTTACAATGAGGGTGGTGAAACACTGAAATCGGCTGCCCAGGGGTGTGGTGGAAGCCCCATCCCTGGAAACATTCAAGGTCAGGTTGGACGGGGCTCTGAGCAACCTGATCCAGCTAAAGATGTCCCTGGTCATTGCAGGGGTGATGGACTAGGTGGCCTCTAAAGGTCCCTTCCAACCCAAACAATTCTGTGATTCTATGATAGATATCCAGGCTGCAAGGTATATCTGAGGTGGTCTGGACCATCAATGGCACCAAATTAAAGCAGCAGATGTAGGTGAGTCCTTGCGTTTGTTGTGTGGCCATGCTCTTCTGTCTTCTGGAAGGTTATCAGCAGTCATATGTCTGTCTGGTTTCTCAAGACTTGTCTCCTACCCAATAATCTTTTCAAATTGAATGAGTAAAATGGTTGATTCTCAGCACAGTGCTTTTCTACACATAGGAGATTATTTAATAACTGTGACAGCTTTGTAGTGTTTTGTCCTGGCCAGGAGTCTGAGAGATGCATTGTGTGGTCTTCCTGAATCCAGTTTGTAAGAATAATGTTTTTCTCTTACTGTGTTTCTCGAACCAATTGACTACTTTCCCTTCCCCTTCTCTTTCTACTAGGGCATCCTGGAGAGCGCTCGGCCCTGCACGCTACCAGTTGTCTTCTGTTTTCCTATTTACGCTGCCTGTATTCCCGTGTTTTGGGAATAGATTTGTGTGAGATTACTTTAATGTAGAGACTGAAAGTCATTTCTGAGATAGACCAATGAGAATCTTGGGCAGCTTTTCTACATGAGACTCTCATGCCAAAAAGCCCAAATGTAAAATTCCCTGAACTGCTTGATTGGTTTGATTCATTTCCTCTGTATCTTCAATTTCAAAGCCGTTTAGGAAGATCATTTGCATGAACATAAAAGTTCTCTTTAACTAAAGTCAACCGATGTGTTTTTCCAATGAGCTAGAGCTCATAAGAAAGATTCAAACATTAACAGTGTAAAGAAGGCAATTAGTGTTTGTACAATATATTGAAAATTAGCCCGAGGCATACTGGAAAAATACATGTTTTACACATGTATATTTTTCATCCAGTTTCGTAGTTTATATTAGATCTGGTCACAGATACTTCTAAAGGCTACTAAATTAATTCAAACTGTGAAAGATGTTGTGATTGTCTATAAAAAGGGGTTTTTTTTTAAACTATAGTGTAGTTGGCCTTACTCTGTATATTGGATCACTCAAAGGAAAAGCCTTTTCTACTGCTGTAGTATGTCAAGGAAGCTTATCTGTGTATAAACAGCAAAATGGGACCTCCCTTGTGTTACAAAGCTTTAACTTTTGTACTTTAAAAGTTGAGCATTTCTAAAAATGTACTAATTATATCATTCTGATAAAAGGAGATCCCCTCTCACTTTGTCACGGAGTGATACTTTCCATAGGTTTTTAAGCTGTCATAGGAGTAGGAAAAAAGCTGTCATAGTCATAGGAATCAGTGGAAAACTTTCATTTTAATAACTGTTGGGGGGTCCAATTACAGGGAGCAACTGCCATGTTATCTGTCTTAAAAGATTGTGCATCCATTATCGTGAGTGTTTTGCCCACAGTTTGATAGGAATTAAGGTCAGGAGAAGGACCGTTTCTGTGAAGGGTGAGAAACAGGAATTGATGCAAGCACGGATAGAGTACCAGTTAAAAACTTGGGAGTATTTTGTGCAAATATGAGTACACCCATAGCCTATTAAGGAAAATACTACTTTTTTTACCTTACTTATTTAGCATTTGATTCTAGTAGGACAAAGCACAAACCAAAAGAAACGGTTTGTGAGGCTCCGATGCTATAATGGGGACAAATGTACTTTCTGCAGTTAATTATGCTAAAGTATTTGTTGTTTATATGAATTATTGTGGTGTATATAGAGAAAAACCTTCCAGGAAGACTAGCTGAAACTTTTGTTTGTTTCTACAAGAGAATTCACTAGAGTGAAAGTCAATGTGGAATCTTAGATGCAGGAGTATAACGGCTTGCCTTAACACGTACAAGAGAGCATGTGGTTTTGGTAATAGGCTAATAAGAGCAATTAACCTTCTAGTGCACTCATTTCTTGGTCTCAGTTGTTTATAAACTAGGTAATAAGGATATTTTAACATCCTGTAGCTTTACAGGAGATTAGTGAAATCAGGCTGTATTTTTCAGGGTAATGCCTAATGGTGCTCAGGTGATAGCTTAAGTGATAGAAACAAAATTAGCAGAGAATAAAATATTCAGTGTTCTATGTGGTGTGTCTAACCAATGAATATGATTACAAATGTATAAATACATATTATAGTTTAAAGAAATAAAAATATGTGTTAAAGGTTTTTGTTAGAAAAGGGACTGTTTTCACAGGATCTGGTCACGGATCTGTTGTTCAGCTGGTTCTTGTCACTTTGCAAAGATTATAATGTAAACTGTTTCCAGGTTTATTTAATGTAAAGAAGTTTTAAACAGCTTTTCTTATAACATCTTCTTATTGTTCAGATGGATGAACCTCATAAATGAATGGGTTTCTTTTAACAGCAAGCGGCATCATTGTTGTCTTTTTGGTTTTGCTTTTGGGTGTTTTTTTGAAGAACTTCTAGAAGTTAAGTCACTTCCTGCAAAAGTTCCCATTTCTCAGTCAGGAGCTAATGCATTTGCGTGGCAAACAGACAAGTTGGGTACAAATGAGCAATTGCTTGTGCCACAAACTGCACGCACAAGAAAAGCCCTTTTTACTTCATTCTGTCAGCACCTTGCGTTACAGGTGTTGTGATTTTGACAGTCCTTGCCGTCCAGTTGGGCACCTTGCTGCGAAGGCAGGTGACACCAATGTTTGAATGATCTTTATTTTGCAAGTACTTTGGTTTCTAGGTTGGTGGTGATAGGAGGAGGATGACTTCCCCATAATAATATTTTTTTTATTTGATTCTGTAGCTTTTGGCAGTCAACTTTTGGGCTGCTTTTGTGGAATATTTGTTTTGTAAACTTTTGCCTATTTATTGACGGTGTCCCAAAAGGGACCTCTAAATCAGTTCATTTGTGCATTTAATTGGGGCATGTAAAATGTGGTATATTGCAGTTATTAGTTTTGTCTGTCCTTCCTGATTTACTGTAATTTGTCTGATTTTTACTTTACATGTTGGTTACAGACATTTTTATTTGGTTTAGCTAGTGAATAACCGTAATGAGCTGTTGCTGCTTTTTCTTTATCCTGAATTTGAAAGTCAGGACAGTAATTTTTTTCTGTTGGGTTTTCTGCAGAGACTTCCATGAAACCCTTCTCTACAAATTTGTGGTCTTGTTTTTTTCTTTTTCATTGAATTGACTGAACAATGTATTTGCTGGTGCAGCAGTCACTGAATATGAGGACTCTTTTGCTTTATTAGACTTGACAGTGTTTAAACAATACTAATTCTCATACCCAGCTGGCTTTTCCATTGATTTCTGTGCTCTCTGTCGCTGTGTAAAACAAGCTGGAACATTAAAGACATCTTGCACGCTACCCTCTGGAGACTTGTTTTTCTTTAGAAGAAAATCAAATAAGTGTAAAATTTTCTGTTTTTTCTCCTCATATGTTTTCTTCTGGATCTTTAAATGATATTCCAGTGTACTGACAAATTTTGTACGTGTTAAGATGCTAATTTTCAAACACATACATTTAAAAAGCAGTCTTCATTTTATAGTGAGATTTGCTAGTTTGCTTATTTGTTTATAGAAATAAATGTCTCTTTCTTCATCTAAACCAGAAAATACCAGCTTTAAAATCATGTTCAAGATGTACATAAATGTTCCATTTTAACCCAGATAAAATTTTGCGTATTTAAAATGTGTTCGCGAAACAGTCAAAGAACATTTGCAGCTGTTAATCATTTGCTTTACCTGCTCACTTTTAACAGTATTGAAGCAGCCTGAAGTATTGAGCTAAATATTGGGATCAGAATTCTTGGGGAGAGGGAGGCATAAAAGGCATTTTTCTATCCTGTAAATGTCAATATTTAAGTCACACCTTTAGATAGAACCAAGCCTTAAAACATATGCTTCTGAAAAGTGAATTTTCTCCATGCTGGAACCATCATCTGTGATGGGCTTCAGCCATTGTTGAGGTGACCGTTGTAGCATGAGTCCTTCCACTCCCTTAGAGGCTACTTAATTTCATCTGAATTTCAGTTTATTGTGGAATATCAACTTTCTGAAACCCAAACTTGATTCCTCGTCCACTCCATCTCCCCAGATACTGAGGTGGCCCTGCAGCTGGGTGGAGGATTTGGGGTGCTTAGTTGTCGTGGGTCAAATAAGGGCAATGACCTCTCATAAAGGGCTGGTCAAAGCTGAGGACTGGGACCTGATTTTTAACTTCAAGGAAACAGTGCTTTCTGATGAGAATTCATAACATTCCTGGCCATAATGTCTTCCTATAGTCTTTTCGCTTTTTGCACGGAAGCCGAGTAGCTGTCCCTTGTGTTCTTTTTTGCACTAGTACAAAGCATGTGCTGCTATTTGTTTCACACAGTGTCATGAAACTCTATGTGGTGCATACAAAGTCACTTGGAGTCATTGTAGGAAAACTTTATGAATAATGAATGTTTTGGTCACACAGTATTTCATTTAAGCTTTTTTTTTTTTTTTTTTTTTTAAATTTACTACAGCTGGTCTGAAAAGCCAAAAGAATGGAAGTTCCAAAAGACAAGACAAACCTGGCTTCTCTTGCACATGTATGATAAAGAGAAGGTTTGTATTAATGCTGCTTTTTCTCAGAACAAGTATGATATAAAGTTTTATACTTTAGTTGTAGCTATTATATAAGTTAATAATATTCTTTATTAACCGCGAGTTGCTAGTACTAGCCATGCACTTTTCTAATAATTTTTTATTAATTTATAAATCAATTACTTTGTTTTTATCCAAAACACTGAATAATTTTAATTGCTTGTAATTAATCCTTTTATTTTCTTGGTGATCATTCTCCTGTGTATGCTAGATTTTTATACCTGATATATGTCAAGCATAAATAGAGTAGATTCATGGTTTATATGAATCTGGAGCTTACTGAGAATTTGAGTCATACCCTTAGTTTGAATTCCTGAATGTGGACCCCAATACTATAAACCACGATTCTCATGTTGTTTCAGATATCTCTGGCTCCATAGAAGATATACAGTCGAATTGCCGAGATGTTAAAATAGCTTTCTCATTAAAATATAAGTGAAACCTGATGTTGATTGTAAAAAGCGTAAAGTATAACCAGAAGCTAGGCTTGTATCATTACTGAAATCCGTTCATTTCATAGCTTAAAAAACAACATAGATTGAATTTCCAATAAGCATCTGACCATCGCGGTATTGAATGGGGGTTTCGGGTCATTCACTTTCTTGTGTAATAGAACAAACATCTAGCCATTTGCACAGTGCCTTATTTATTGATTCATTTAGTTGACATTCAGTTAGTTTTTGCTGATTTTTTGTGTGCACTTAAACATTTAGGTATACCAATCTTCCTGACCCAAATTACTCAGCAGCTCTTAAACCAATCACCTGACATAGGGTATTACCTTTATGATTAAAAATACTTTTAGAGAACCAGATAATTGAAAGTAGTTTCATGAAAGCAAAAATGTTCACACAGTGTAATACTTTAAAAAGCTAGTTGCAGAATACAAATTTGATTCTAGGTATCTAGGTTGTTTGCACTGTCTTCTATTTTTAAGTTTCTCCTTTATCAACCTTTCAAAATCAATGTATGCTCTTTAAAGCTACCTAGAAATTGTTTTACAGGCAGAATGATGTTTTTCCTTTTTTACCTGTTTACTTTGGGTTTTGTGTTGAAATATGCTAGGAAATAATTAACTGTAAGTAGCATTTGCTTTATGTATCAAAACATAGCTTAGCTCCTGATTTCTCAACACTGAAATGAAACTTCCTGGGTTTTTTTGAAATCTGAAGAAAGTCCTATGATTTATTTAAATTTACATGTTTTGTAGTTTAATAATCAGAGATGCATTGAATATGAGCTTTAGATAATGATTAACATCTGCATCCAGATTCAGTGAAGTTAGCAGAACTGCTCAAGTGCTTATAATTAAGCATATGATGAAGCCTTTTTCTTCATCAGGGCTGTAGGAAGGGCAGACCAGCTTCTTTTGAATATTTTTTTATACCCAAATTATACTTCCTGTCCATGACAGAATAAAATCTGTTGGACATCCAAGCATGACTAAAATACAAAAGGAGACATGGGTTTCTTTCCTTCCTAAGCCGCATCTTTGATCTCATGGTGTCCCTTGGATGCCTACTGAAAAGCCATGCAAAGAATTGAGTTTCCTGTACTAATAGGCCTCCTTCTGTAAGAAATAAGCTGAGATTTTAAAGTGCTTTGCAACATGAGGGGGTTTTTAAGTCCCTTTAAAATCCATCTGGCAGTTGGCTGCCAGCTTCCAAGCCAAGCCTGTATACCTACAGTGTATATACTTCTTCAGGATCCAGTATAAAACAAACACTAGATCATTTGTTGATCTTTGTCATCCGGCACAGCATTTTAAGAAAGTAGCTATATCAGCTGTCTCAGCTTCTGGACTGCAAGGCCCTGCAGGGGTTTCTGAAGCTTCCTCAGAAGGTGACTGAAAAAAGCAAGCTTGGCAGCAGTAAGCTGAAGTTCTCTGTATTTGCTTTGCAAAATATGTGGGCATCTGCAAGTCTAAAAAGTCTGAAAAGTCTTGAGTTACACAGTGTAACGTAAAAGTGATAACTGATCTTTTCCTGCCACTGTTTTGTAGCGTTTCCCCCCTTTTCCCAATGATCGTAATTATTTCACTTGGGGATATTTCTGTATTAGTCAGCTCCAGTGCAAACTACCTAGTTAGAACAGAGGCAAGGTTACTGTGTGAGAGAGAGAAAAAGAAACAAGAAAAAGGTCAGAACAGTTTAACAAAAGAATAACAATAAAATCCCATAAGCAGCACTTCCGCTTGCCAGAGCTGTGGTGGGAGATGTTGGCATCCCATTTCAAGCCAGCCCGAAAGCTGATCTTAGAAGAAGGATTGTGTTCCTTCTTGTAAAACCTTGCCAAGAGTCACTGAAATTTCAGCTCTTGCACTACTGTATTTGAAGAATTAAAATTTGGATTTCATTAACTTTTTGCTGGCACTTCCTGTGTTCCAGTCCTTGCTAAGGCTCTATCGTGTGTGTCAGTTAGGAGGAAATACGATATTATCTTGCCTACATGGTGCTGTGTTGTAAGCTCTTGCTGATATAAACCTAATAGCTGTGTTAAAGACAAAAATTAGACTTTTTGAACGCTTGAGCACTTACCCTTAGGGCCAAATGTTAAATGTTTTCAAGGCTTCAGGCAGCCACATATCTGTCTGCACACTCATTATTTCTAAGTTTAGAGTAGGCTTTTAATTGCCCCTTCAAGCACTTTGCTTAAATGATATAATAACTGTAATTCTGCAGAGTGAGGTATGACTATACCACAAGGTCTGAGAACAAGAGGTGTAAATTACGTAGGTAATTTGGCTAAGGTCTGAAACACAGAAATGTTGCTGAGCTTTAAAAACCTGGTGCTGAGCATCTGCATTAAAGGAGCACTGTCATGCTGAAATTGCTTGTGTCTGGATGTTTTTGTCTGTTATTAGTACCAGTTTACTGTGAGTAAAAAGCTTTCCAAAATATAGACATTTTTCATTATGTTTAAATGTGTTTGATTCATGTATTATGGCAACACTACATATATCTTCCATTTCAGTGTTAGTCACTGTAAATTTTTTTTTTGCATCTGTATTGTTTCTTTAACTCAAGAGGGTTTGTGCAAAGAATTTGAAGGTTTTCCATAGCATATAAGTTATGAGGCTGAGTGCAGACTTTAGTTTTGATTTATTACTTTGTAATATCCCTGATTGATGAAGGCAGTGTTGGAATATTCTTTCTTCCTCTTCTTTTGGAGTGATAGAAGTTTTAGTGATCAAAGTTATGCTGCCAAATGTCGATGGAGAAATAAGTTGTAAATTAAGTAACTGTTGAAGCTCTGTCTTCTCTGAAATGTTGATACTTCGCAGAATTGAAACAGCCCTTGAATAATTAGTCTCCAATCCTTTAAACACTTACGTATGTGTTTAACTTGACTCATGTCGAGTATGCCTTTTAAAGTTATATGTGTAAAGTTAAACATGGAGAAAAATGCTTGCAGGATTAGGTCATTTTAACATCTCCTGATTCACAGCAAGAATATTCTCTTATTGGCTGAAACCTGTTCCACAGATCTACGTTGAAGCGTATCTTAACTTTATGGTGTATATCTGTTCACCTAATCCTTTTCAAAATGCATTTGTTTGAAATACTAAATCAACCATTCAAAAGTCTTTGTTAGGTTATTGCCAAGATTGTTTAATGTAGTGATCATTTAAGTTGTATGTTGTACCAGATAAGCTAAATTTTAACCTGTGACTAGTTAATTAGAAAGGGAGTGAAATGGGGATAATGCAACTGTAGATGCCTAAACTGCATTTAATGTTAGACATGGTAGTGGAGCCTATCAGTTTTAGCCAACATGGTATAAAAATTATTTCCATATGTCTGCATTCAGTTTGTTTTTCAAATTAAATTCTTTTCCTTTGTATAAGCATTCTGTCAAAGCGCTTGATGGTGGGTGGTATCTCGTCTTAGCAAACAAATCATTTTGGGTAGGGACGAGGGTAATTCCAGCAAAATTCTTCCCTCAGACATGTGTGTGCAATTCTCGCTGAATTTAGTAAGGTTTGCATACATGTTTCCAAAAGCAGGATTTGGCTAGTGGGTTTTATTCTTCCAACAACCCTCACAGCCTTGAGCTCACTGTCAGGGGGTGTTTGCGTTTGCTGATCAGCATTTCCACATCTGCTTAGAATTTCCTCTCAGATGCTTTGCCCATCTGAGCACATGACAGTCCTCTCACCACGGTCCATCCCTCCCAGCAGCTTGAACCTTGGCAAGGAACACTTCTGCTCAGAGGTGGGCATTGGCAAACGCAAAAGCCCATGCGCTTCTCCTAAGTATCTTTCAGGTGGTGCTTTGACATGATTGTGAATGAGTATTGAGAGAGAAGAAAATAACGCAGGTATTTTCCTTGGGTTTTTGTTTGTTTGTTTGTTTAAAGGTTCCAGACAAGTATTTCACCATTTTGCTGGATTATCTGCAAGGGCTTCAGGGTGGTGCGCGAGACATAACGGTGCAGAAAGCTGAAGCTTTTATGAAGGAATTTGATGGTTCTGATGCAGAAGACCCAAACGTGCTGGAGAAGTGTGAGCGCATACGACAAGTTCTGCAACTGCTGTCCTGAGAGTATTTTTGTGTCTGATGGTTGTCTGGCAGAGAGAAGGATAGGATGTCATTTACAGAGACTATAAATTGGTTATAAAGGCATGTTTTCAGATTTTATACTCATATTTTTTTCCGATTGCAAATATTTATCATGTTTTGAAGTGATGAAATAAAAATAACATATTTGGTCCATAGACATGCCATTAGAAGTAATCTTACTGCATATCTTTAGAAAAATAAACCTCTCTTTCTCTTTAGTTTTTCTCCACCTCCCCCTGTGATTACTGTTAAATAAGAGGAGCTTTGCAGTTCTTAATAAGAGGAGCAAAGGAATCAACAAAAAGCCTGGAGGGTCTTTTACGATGGCAGCTTTTAAAATGAGTGTACAGTACAGCACTTGCTCAGCCAGCTGTAATCTATCACTTTCAGCTTTAGAAGTATGGCATTTGGATTTGGGAAAGATCATTTTCAGTCTGTTGAACATGGGTTGTATAACACAGTTGCTTGTTAGTACTTCACACGGTGATCAGGAGATACTATCAGCTTTGTTAGTTTTCCTTTTATATTTTAAAGTTTTTTAATGTATTATGGCAACTGTTTAGGTATTCAGATAATGCACAGATGGGAACAGATCAAATCCTTTGACTATATGTAGTGAAGTCATCTGATTGTACCTAAACTTACCCCACAATGAGAAGTGCTGTGCTGCAACATTTTGTATCCAGCCTGCCAATATTACATTTTCGTCTTTCTTTGTAATTGGCATCCAAAAGAGTTAATTTGTGTTTATTCACTTTGATGTGGGACATTTGTCTCCTATGAACGTGCTGAAAATGAGGCTTTCAAGTAAAAACCAAGGACATTAATTACTCAGAAGTTGGATGACTGGCTTATTTAATAACACTTGTATTCAAGCAGCGTTCTTGACTTGATTCTTTAATGTTTCTGCAAACATTGTTCATACTTTATTAATAACAACTATATGAAATGTGTAGTGTTTTAGAAGAATGTCTGTCTTTGGGAATTACGGCTTTAATTTGGATAGGTGAAGGAGGGGAGGATCTATGGATACGCAGGCCTAATTTTTCAATAAGAAGCATTTGAGTGGATTTGACAGCCTTCACAGTCATGGATTACTACAAATCTTTAAAAGTATGAAATATATTACTAATAACAAGTAACTTATGCTTTCTGACTTCTTGAAGATGATGTTTTCAGCCAAAAGAAGACTAGATACCAGCATGCCCTGCTCTAACACAAAAACTGTGATGGAGTTTAACGCAGCAGTGAGCAGAATTCGGCAGCAGTGGCCAGCCTTTCTGTTGAGCTGCCGATAGTTCATCAGCAGCTCAGGTGCTGTTCCTGTACCATGGGGTGACAGTTGGATGGGGGCTGCAGAGGACACATGTGGTGTCAAAGCCTTTCTGAGGCCCAGAGCTATGTAAAACTGATCTTCCAGTGTAAAAGTTGGTGAAAACGGTCTGTAATAAAAAGAAGTGATACTGACATTTAGTGAACTTTTAAAAGATCATTGGATCTTATATTTCATGTCTGAGAATATGCAGCTAGCAAAAGCTACTGTCACTCCAAGCAGAAGCTGATCCTTTTTAGTTTCCATCAGGAAAAACAGGCATTTCTCGGGGATGAAGTTTTCACAACGTCTTTTTGTGACTTTATGATTGCATTTTAGGTGTCACAGAAGAATTTGTGTTGTCTCTTAAGATACTCGAAAATCGCCGCTTTTGGTTTCTCAGTCACACAAAAATGTGGGTCCTCAATGTGCACTTAATGCACCTTGTAGCTTAAAAGCACAAGTGCATTGCAACCATATTTTGGAAGAAATTTGTAAAAGAGGTCGTAAACGTAAGATCCAGGCAAAAAGATGTGAAGCTTTTATGATTTTGACACATCTGGCAAGATTTGCCTTTCCTTGGTTCTGACCATGTGCAAATGTTGACAAATCTGTGAGAAGAGAGGCTTCGTAGATCAAGAACGTCATATCTCTTTTTATATCAGTTAATATTAAAAGCACATAAGGCCTGCCAATCTGGAGTCCATGTGAACAATAACATTTGGAAAAGAATAGTTAGAGCCTTGCACCAGTGCAGTAACAGACCTCTGCGAGTGAGGTCCTGCTCTGCTCTCTTCTTCCTCAGCTGCGGTTCCAACTTTCCCTTCAGTGCTACCAGTTACTGGGTGAAGGACACGGCCTTTGGCCTCTGCTTCTTCCAGGTATGGAAAATTCAGAAGCTAAAAACTGAGGTGATTGTTGCTATGCTTGTGTTCAGTAGAGCAAGCAAAGTATGATGTTTTTTGCCTGTGTCTCTTGGTGTATGGTGCTGTTCAGTGGTCAGTGGTATCTCGAAATTGGGTAAAAGGCTTGTAAAACTTCTGCTTTGTATCGTCACTGTATATCTCCTGGGTTTCAAAGCTCAATATGAAACACTTTATTGCATTTCACTTTCTTACTTTGTTCCTTTACTTAAACTGGTTGGCAAACAAACAATCTTCAAAACACTCACCGAACGCAAAACCAAATACATTTTAGGAAGACATCTAGTGCTAGACCCATTTTAGAGACAAGACTGTGAGTACCCAGACAGCTTACCCAACACAGTGTGTAAATGCAGTAACATCTCTGGCAATCAAATTCTCTCTTTTCCACCAGGCCAGCTTCTGCTTCCTGCTCCAACTGGCATTTTCACCTAGGGATTTACATTGCGTGGCCGATAAGTACAGCAAGGTTTCCTCCATCATGGATTGTAAATGATGTCTTTTAAATTATTAAGTGTATAAGCAGTTAGTGAATTCCTGTAGCTGGTCAAAGCTGTACAGGAAGATACAATCTGGCACTTCATTCACTTTATTTTGTCATTTGGTCATGTAGAATTTTCAAATCTCAGCATCGCTTGTAGTTGAGGCAATCATATAGATACAGATAGGACAAAATCGTGTCTCTGCCTCCGTTTACATCAGTCTACTGTGTTAATAAAAATTGCATCCAAGGCTAGAAGTAACAGTGTGTACAGCCTCACGAATTATATCTTCATCTGCCTACTCTAATTGTCTTCTAGTTGAGTTAATCTGTATTGTGTAGCTCTGGCTAGAAGAATTCGTATCCTAAGAGAATGCTGAAGTCAGGACTTCTAGGCAAAATAAAGGAACATTAATTACTTAGAATTGCTTAAAGCTGGAACTGTGCCTCTGATGGAAGTACTAATTACTCAAAATTTGACAATGTAAAAAGTTCCCTTTAATTTGGCTTATCCTTGCTATGTATGGATTGTCTATCTTGGTTCTCTGCTCTCTGCCCACAGTTTTAATTTGTTATCACCATTGTAAAATTACTGAGTAAATGAATTCTCTGTTCTTATTTCGAAAGGGTGTGTCGTAGCTGTTGAATGTGTAGTTTATTCCTTTATATCCTCTCACTGGAGAATAGCTCTGCTGTCTTTCTGTTGATTTTAAAGCAAGGTGACTCTTGACTCATCTCCCATCATTTCAAATAGCTTAGAAATGCGCTTCTTTGGTTTGAGCTTGGGGGTTTTTTGTTTGCTTGTTTGGTGTTTTAAACTTTTGCCTCTGAGTAAGGCAGAGTAACGAACGTTAAAATCTACTCACGTTTCTGCAAATCAGTGTCAGCAAAAACAATCATAAAAGAGATTTAAGTTGCAAAGTCAAGCACTCAGAAAATTAGAAAAAACGTAAGAATGGAAATGGTCTGTGTAATTTTAATTTTACTCCTTCACGCATATGTAGTATGATGAAACCTCTAATTATGCCATCGGTGCTGTGTTTTCCATTATATATAACTGATAAGTCATTTATTCAGTGTTTTCCTTGCAGTTCTGCTGCTATTCTCATTTTCAAAATTTAGGTCTACAAAGCAGTACTAAAGCTAGAGAAATAGCTTTCCTGTGTGGATTTGATCCTGCACAGAAGAAATAAGTAGGAACTTTCCTATTCATTTGGTATAGGTACTAGTCATAGCTGTTTCATCACAAATGTTCCCTTCAAAACATGTTTTAATGTTCTGATTCATTTACAGTCAAAATACTGAATTGATGTTACTTAATTTAAATCCCGTTTTGTTGACATAAAACTTTCCAGTGGCTTATTCTGGTTTAGCCTTTGGTTTCCTTTTATGTCTTCCTTTCTGTACAGCTGAATGAGCTAGTTATTTCTATCCCTGCAAATAGGAATATTAGTTGTTTACAGTGATTCCAGTCATACAAGGACACAATTACATGTCCTTGCCTTTGCAGGACAAGCTTATTTTAGCAGTGATTTTTAATTACATTCTGTTTTAAATTCTTCATAAGAACATACATAGTCAACAACTTACTATGGTAAAAAATAACTGCTTTTTAAAATGTGGGGTTTTTTCCCTACAAGGAGCAGGGAATACCAAACTAAATAAAACTAATGAGTAAATGGTGGGGGAAGGGCGAAGCAAAACAGTGGTTTATCTTTCTTTGTCAAAACAAAGCTGAATAAGAAGCTTGTGCTACTAAGAAAGTTTGACTGGTGTCACAGACACAGAGGGAGGGCCCTTTGGTTAAAAACAGAAGAACAGTCATACAGTTGCTCTTATTGATTCCTCCCCCCCGCCCCATGCAGAAAATTTTTGGCATTCCCCAACAAAACCCACGAGAACACCTACGTCAAAAGTTAAATAGATTTCAAAATCAAATACTTAAAGGTCAAGAAATGCTACATATATATAAATGGCCGGAAGAATTCAAATGCTACCTCTCTGTGCCTCCAGCCTGGAGACTGAATGAGGGGGGATTGTGTTAGAAGCAAGCAAACAAAACCCCCTAAATTATGTGAGCACGTAGCTAAAGATTACCACCAGGAAGGCAGAATTCCATTATTAGCTTTAGTTATTCAGGTTTTTTAAAGAAGGTTTGCTGCTAATTGAAATATCACAGAGGCTTTTGCTGTGACAACTTACGTCTATTCTTCTCATGGTCCCACGTGTATTTTATAAAATTGTAAGCCACGGGGCACAGGATCTGTCACTCTCATTTGCTTATAAATAGCCAGACCTAGCTACGGCACTGTGAAAATCATCATCTGCTGTTGATCTGCTTTGGACCTGAAGAAAGATGTTGACACTGTGTTTCCCTGTACTCATCTAGAGGTACAACAGGCTATGGCAGCATCCTTTGTATCAGCCAAGCTTTCTTAAGCTCCATGAAATTGCCCGGAGCCAGTACAGTGATGCTGCTCATGGAGTTTGCCAAGTGAGCAGCGGCGTTTGTCTGTGGAGCACTTTGAGACGTGAGGCTGCAGGATCTCAGCTGCTCAGGATGCTCGGCCCACGGCTTAATGCCTCTCTTGGCCTTGCTGCACGTTTTCAGTCTTGGGCTGCTGAGAGTTGCAACCATTTTATTTGTCTACTTTCTGTGGGCTTAATTTGACTGAACAAACTGTTTTGAAGATATTTCAGCATATTGAAAGCTTGAGCTACAGTGATAATGTTTCTCTGGTAGCATAGATACATGTAAATAGACTTTTTGGATTTCACAAAGATAGTTGCTTGTTAGAAGCAGAAGCTCTTGCAAGATCCTGGAAATGGCTGACCAGCACCCTGCTTTACCTTGTTAAATAAGACTGATATTTCTGTGAGCTGTCACAAGTATATGCTAGCAGATAGACACGATGTCAGGCAGCCAAGAAACCATGTATGGGCATCAAACACACCAGAGGGCAAGGATGACAGTCAGGAATGTAACCTCCTGAAGTTGCCTGGTTAAGGCAAAATGCCACCTGGCGCAAATCCTGGCTGCCATAAGGTTAAAAATAACAAATAGTATCGCTATTACATAAGGAAATCTTTTGTCCTTGTTTAATGGGGCACTATGATACACCAGAGAGAATAAATATGGGGCTTCTGTGAACTCTTACTTGTGTTTAGTGCTTACGGCCAAAACAGCTGAAAATACCAGGGCTGATTGTAAGCAGGGCCCTGTGTATAAACTGCTGGCATTGAACAGGTGAAATCCATGTGAAATTCCAGTGTCTAAGCATGGTCAGCAGCAGCATCAAGCCAGTTCACTGCACTGGTGACATCTCAGCCCCAGGAAGGACCTGTAGTCCCTTTTTGTGGTGATCATGGCTACAACATAAATACAGGGTATCTGTGTATTCAGAGCAGCCTGTCAACCCTCTGGACGGCTGCAGTCCAATGGCCATGTTCTGCTGCTTATAAAAAAGATGATAGAGAAGCTGTTGGAGTTACTGTGGATAAACTTGAAACTCACCCCAGAAGTGTGATCTGTTTTCACCCCGCCTCGCCTGCCTGTGGGTCACTTCCAGTCCCACAAAGGAAGCCCCTGCTTTGGTTTCAGTTAAAGAATTAATCTGAAATGATAGTAATGCACAGGTTTTCCCTTGAGTCCTACTACCTTCTCCTCCTGACCACGCACAATGTGAGATGTGTCTGTGATCAATCTGCAGCCTGTGTCCAAGCCAAATTCTCCCATTTCAGTGGCAGCTTTGAGGACTGTCACAGGTAACACTTATTTCCAGTTCAACTGCACAGCTCTGCCTGTACCCATCATCTCTTTGTAGACTATGATACCTTTCAGGTCCGTACAGCTCTTACTTGGTAACCCTTGCCAAAACTTTTTGTAAGCTTCCAGTGCCTGTTGTAAGCAGGAGTATTCATCAGCAGATGGTCCTGACACTTCCCTTCTAGGTTCTCAACTCTACTCATACCATCTCTGTGCTCCCAATGGTCTACTTCCACTATCCATCTTTTTGTGAAAAAGTGCTTTCTGGTGCTTGCCACTTCAGCTAGGATAGCAGAAGGCATTGCGGATTTAAAGGTCTCGATATATCAGTCATAAGAACACAATTATCCTTAAAATTCACCCCAGATTCCTCAAGCTGGCTCTGGATTTCCATCTCCATCAGCTCTTCCCGGGGGAAATGTTCCGTCAAGCAAATTCAGACCTTACATCTGGACGTGTAGCACACTTCTGTTTGGAAGACGTGGTGCCAGTCTGAGCCTCATCCCAGACTGCGTGTGACTTGTAGAAACAGGGGGAGATGGCAGAGATGAAGCACTTTTAAGACTGCCTTAGATGACTAAAAAGAAACCTTCAAACGGAAGGTCATCAGTGCCCTGATAATGCCTGTGAGCATCTGCCTCTTGTTTGGGTGGTGAAACATGTGTCAGTGCTTTCCAGCGTGCAGTCCATGCATTTACCTCCCCTTGCTCCTAGAGTCAGGTTTCCAGACAGTATCACCTTCAGGAGGGTTGTTCTCTAGGCTGTCTCTTCATATAAATGACCACTTACTGGCCAAATTAGTGAGTTGCTAATGAGACCTGTCCACCCCTTGTACAGCTGGCTACAGCGGTTTGAAGGGTAAACGTGGTGAGGGTACGGTCACGGTGAAATGCTGCTCTTAGGAATGATGATCTCCTCTTAGAGTTTGTCTAGGGCACATGCCTCAATCAGAACTCAGTCTTGTCAGCTATTTTTGTTATCAAAAAGAAAACCTTTTAGGTAATTTTAATTTCCAGTGCTTTTAATATGCTGTTTAATCTCAGAGATGGAAATTCTGCAGTAAGCAGACGGTTGCATTATGAATATTGCACCAGCATCCTTCTTTCCTTCCTGTACAAGCTTTTGAGCAGATTATAACTCACTTTAACTGATACATGGAAAAGTTCAGCTGACTGAATTAGCAAAGAAGATGAGGAGGAAAACAGCTCATCGAAGTTATGAAATGCAGAAGTTAACTTTTATTTCAAAAGAGGCCGGGTAATAGCTATCTGGATTCTGAGTCGGTGGTATTTAAATAAAGCTCGTTCAAAAATTATCACCTGCAGCAACATGGCATGAAATAGCTCTCTGCGCTTTATTATATCATATTACTTTTCTTTTGAACGGCCAGGATTGCCAACTGTGGAACGCAGTACGTGGAAGGAAAACTACAGTGAACTTGCCAGTTATTTCCAGAGATTGGTTCAGTCCTAGAAAATATTCATTGGCACTCTAAAAAAACCCAGGGGTTCCCCTTTGTTTTCAAAATCCTTTTTTTTATTATTTCAGCTGTCTTTGGACAAAGGGAGGGGAAAAAAGTGACCGCAGGGAGATCAAGAGTACATCTTTGACATTGTTTAATGAGAAAATACTGACTCTTGTTGAATTACCCCATTAATGCAGAGCAGACAAGAGTGTCTCAGGGTGGGTTTTTTTGTTTTGGGGTTTTTTTGAGGGAGTCCCAGTAGAAGATGAAAGCAAAGCAGGTGAGTCTTGGTTTATGCTGTTCCCTACACGAGTGTTACAGATGGTTGCGACTCCAAGAGAAGGACGAAGGGAATGTGACAAATGCGGTCCTTCGGCAAGCAGCACGGCTCACATGCTTCTCTGCTCTGGCGCTGATGTTCCCGTTCCTTGTTAATAGAACGGTGCTTCAGCCAGCAGAATGGATCAATCAACCTTTATTTGCATCATTGCTGTGGCTGTGGGTCTTGTATACCTCGTAAAATTGCTTTAATGGTCAAATTAAACTTTTGACCTGCTATACAGCTGCAAGCCACTGGTGTTTTGAACTGTCTCCAGGAACACTTCAGGGGATGATGCTCTGTGGACCCCAGCATCGATCCTGGCAAGGGGCAACTGAACGCAGGTAGGGGAGAACACAACCTTCAGACATTTTAGATAGGAAGCAAATGTCACTGTAATGTTGTACTGTGTGAATGACGATTGAAAAAGGCAACTGCAGCACGCATGCCTCGATATCAGGTGCCATGTAAGTTGCTGATACTTGGGGTTTTTTTGTTTTTTTTTTTGGGGGGGGGGGTGTTTTGAGAGCTGAAAGGTATTTCCAGTTCAGCCAGTTACAGGAAGGTAATTATTGGTCCCCTGAAACTTTGCTGCAGAGGTTTGAAAATGACAAAATACTGTGTCCTGCTACTGCAGCCTCATGGATTAAAACGTGCTGTAGTATTTCAAAGTGATTTTTTATTATTTGGAAGTGATAAAATAATTGTCTCAGAGGAAGGAAGACTGATGTCTCAGCTGGCTTATCTAGAAAATCCTGCCATTTCCCTCAGACATGACCTTTACCTAGGTCATCTCATCTTTCTTGCAACTCAACTAGATCATTCTGATGGGCACCAGCTTGACATACCCTTGAAATGGATTCAAAATCCGATCCAAGCTGTTTTGTGGATAGAAGAAAGTAAAATGCTTACAGTCCTGTTCTGATTGTCAGGATGCTAAGGCTATAATTCAAGTCATTAGGCTTAGTATATAAAGCCCTTCGTAATCCAAGTCTTAAGAATCTGAAAGGTCACTTGTGGTCCAATAATCCCGAATAGTAAATGTGATGAGCTAGTGGTGACTGTCTTGATCCTAAAGTACCTCTTAAAATAAACACTGGTCTCTGCCCCAAAAGCATATGCATGTTATTTCAGCATGACCCAAGAGGCTGTGCAAAGAATAAGCAGCTTGGCTGTTGCACGTCATGCAACACTGATTTTTTTTTGAAATTATTTTAATAACTGGATGGAAGGAATAGTCAGGAGGATGCTCAAGGTTTTGAAGACACACCCACCTGTGGCTGCAGTGGTCTAGCGGAGAGATCTCTGCTGCAGGCTGCCCATCACCAAGACACCCCAGATCCTCCCCAAAATCTGCCACTGCAGCTGCTCATGTAAATATAATGAGCAAAGGTGGCTTAGGTGATAGGAACAGTGCGGCTTTGCTCATCCCCTGGTCCTGACAGCAGTGTCAGAGATCACTTGTACAAGAGAGCGTTCACGCAAGTGATGGGGACAGTGGGTGTGAGGAGAGGGTAACGTCTGGCCGGAGGTGCAGCAGTTGGTATTAAGCAGGCAGGGGGCTGAGAAGATCTGGCAGATCCCAGGTAACCGTAGCCCAGCTGTGACCAGCTTGCAGGGATCCGAAAGGCAGCAGCTTTGCAGAGCAGCCCAGAAAGGGGGTTTGGTACCTGGCGGTGCAGGATGGCTGCGCGGAAGGAGCCCCAGGGTAGTTTTGTGGCAGGAAAGGAGGAGAGGCAATGTGGCAGACCCGGAGGGTACAGGCATGGGGTAATTTACAGGGTTGATTGCACCTGAGATTGAGCGCATGCTTTGCGATATATCGCAATTGGGGAGCTCAGTCCTTTACCCACCTCCTTGACATCTCCTCAGGAAGATGCCAGAGGGGTAAAGAACTGGAGGGCTGGGAACACTTAACCTTTTGTGGGACCACCTGTAACATCCCCTCTTGGTACCTGACCCTCCTTCCATTTCTGTGCTGAGGGCGGTTAGATGCCAGCTGGGAGGAGAGCTGGATGACTTTGTTTTTCCTCTTTAATATCTCCTTGCCTTTCAATTTGTTCAGTATTTGGAGTGATTTCATCTTTATATTGTATTTATTCAGCAGTGCTCTGGATATGGTTATTTTTGTGCCCTGAAGGGCCTACTTATCCATTCCATATTAATATATAACTTTTATTAACATCAAGGCATGGTGCATGCATAAAGGAGCACTGAATAGCTAAACTGTACTTAAATACCTGTGACCTCTTGGCTTTTCTATATGGAATTATTATTAATACTTTGTCCTTGCCGTGTTTCATCAGAGGATGCTGCCACACAAGGCATAGCTGGGGAGGGCTGATCATCCCTTTATTACAGAAGGGAAAAACAGAGGGAAAGAGATTAAAAGATTTGCCAGCAACACAGAGCAATCAGTGGCTGTGCTGAAAATAGAAACCAGGCTCCTGGTTTCCATTCCCCAAATCTGGCCTCTAGACAACATGACTATATTAAAAATGTAAATGCAAATACAGAAAATATTTTCTTTTTCAAACCTTCCCCGCTAACATTTTGTGTCCTTTTGACTCTGTGCTTCACAGACTAAGCTAATAGCACTTGGATCAAAGACTCAGCAACCGTATGGGCTGCGCTCACTGAATATAGCAAAGGAAACTAGACTGAACCACCAAAACCTCAGTGACCAAAAAGCTCATGGCAGAAGGTGGGAGGAGACTTGTGTCTATTTTGAGACAGAAAAGTATTCAGTAGCTGTAGGCTACTGTTCAAAATACTCTGATTACTGTATTTAAGGAAGCCAAAAGTGATACTGTTGTGATGGTCAGTGCCTCAGCCTTTGTATTCTAGAAAATATTCTGTCTTACACATACCACAGGTATGAAGCTGGCAGCTTAAGGCCATGCGGGCATTTTAACTGTTTGGTATTAAGTTTGCAGATGATGGGTAAATCAAACACAACTGAGGTTTGAAAAACATAACCAGAAGGGAGTAGTGAATTGAGTCTCACTGAGGTACTGCCCAGCTGCAGGGCCCCTTGCTCATCAAGCCAGAGATGCTGGCAATACCATTACTGGTCTCATTCCTTTGGGTTTGTCCCAGCTTTATTTCTGTTCCTGTATTGCTTCTCTATGCTGTAAACAGGCTTGATGATCAAAAATATAAAAATAGCATGTGGATGCAACCCAACCAAACGTCCAGAGTAAACTTCATGGGAGAAACTGGATTTAGAAATGCAGCCCTGAGTCATGCCAGAGAGAGTCCATGTTAAAGGCTTTTTTAGGAAGCAATTAAAAAGCAGTCTCCTTTTAAAGACACTTCCCCATGCTCATTACAGGGCCATAACGCTGCAAACTAGGGCTAAATTCTGCCAGTCTCATTCTTGCGCGTGGCTTCACGTGAGTAGGGTGTGAGGTGCGGCTGCGCTTGTTCAGAAATCCCCCGTGGAGCCGGTAACAGCAGCGCGCAGCTCACCTTTGTGTCCTGCAGAATGGTGAACGCTGCACAGAGGGGTCATGGATGCATCATCACTGGGACACCTGAAAGAGAAAGCGAGTGTTATTGGAGCCTGTGCAGGGGATGGAGCCCCCCTCCAGCGTGTCCCAGATTCCTGCTGTTGTTCATGGCAAGCTGTAATATAAACTAATGGTAAAACTCAGCTGAGATCAGAGGGACAAGAGTTGGCCTCGATGAAGTAGATGCGTCTTCCCTAGGACATCTCACGCCAGAGCTCAGCTCCTTCTGAATCCCTTTCCATGCAGCAGAAGCCCAAAGTGAGATGAGGTGAAATGTAAATGATGGTGGCAAGCTGAGGACATCCCCAGTTCTCTGGAGTTAGGAAGCTCCTTGATCTAACGAGTTCTGGGACCAAGTGGTGCTTCCTGCAGGTTGCTCACCTGCCCAGAGGGTCAGGGTGACCAGGGACATGGTGGTGATGTGAGAGTGGGACCTCGTGGTTCACAGGTCTGGGGTAATAGCCTGGCTAACTTGCACAGACGTGCTCAGCTTTGGTCGTTGGGTCAGCCAAGAGCTGAGATAAAGACCTAGGAAATTCTTGCAACTTTTTATTTGAGATTAAAGTGGTCTCTTCTTTACAAAACGGAGAATATTTGCAAATACTTCACAGTGACTTAGAAGATTTTATTCCAACAACTAGATTTACATTATCGTAACTATAGAATTGCAATGCATTAAAGTGTACTGACTACTTCTGGCTTTGCTTCTCATCGTCTCTTCTGTCACTAAGGCTTTGGAGCACTAAGACTATTTTAATAGCTGGGAAAAGCCTGTTCAGAAAAGATCTTTTGTGTCATCTTAATGCTCATAATTGCTATGATAGCTAGAAAAAAACAGTTTTCACTAGCAAAACTGTTGCCTTTTTCCCTTCTTTGCTGACTTAGGAGAGCAACAGTTTCCCTGATGAAGACTGAACGTGATGCAATTTTCAGTGCTCAGCCAGCAGCTTCTGAAATACATCCGCATTTTGTGAGGTTAATAACATCGTAGCCACCAGTGTTGAATTTTTTACTGGTTCAAGAGCGTATGTCTTTTACCTAATTAGGCTTTTACTGGCTGATGGTTTATGGAGCAAACCTCTAAGGATTTTTTGCCTGGTTCCTGAAGAATTGTTAGTGAGAGGGGAATGAAGCTGGCTAGCGCTGTAATCCTTCTTTAAAATGGGCAAGTGCCTCATTCGCTTACTGCGGGTTGATAACCATCCATGCCATTAACCTGGTCAGATAATACTGCTACATTTTAACTTGAAATTACTGATTCGGTTAAATATTAATCTGTAACCTCAAAAGGAGCGTGGTGCCCCTTTGGCTGGTGATGCAGAGCAGTGACAGACTAGCACTTCCAAACCCTACAATTTGCACATCTCTAAAATGCTTCCAGGGGAGGTCTGGGTTCGTTTCAAAGGGCTCTCAAATGGAGATGGGCTTGTTTCTCAGGTTTGCCGCTGCTGAGACTACAGGTTTAAAACCATAGGCTGGATTTCACAACTGCAAGTCATGTTTCAAGTGCTCCATGGGTGATAAAATATCCAAATTGTGATAGATTGAGTTACTTTATTGTCTGCTAGGGGCACGTTTACTGTGTCGCCCTTTTTGGTATGCCTGTTAGCGATGACACTGATTCTGCTCATGTTTCTATCACTGTCTCATGTGGCCTTTGAACTAATCTTTTCCATTTTCCATCTGGATTTTCCTTCTATAAACCAGGGTTAATGGCATTTCTTTAACTGGAGTGCACTTCACATTCAAGTGAAGGGTAAAGTGCTGCCGCCGGAGAACAGCTAGCATCCCTGAAACGAGTGGTGGGCCCCAGAACGGAGAAATACAATGGGGCTTTTTAAAAGAAATCTACACAGGTCTGTAGAAGCTTATATCCCACTTAGCACCATTTAACCTTCCTCTGACAAACGCCTGGCCTGAAGTTCTGAGCAGAAAACCCCAAACCTCTCCACGCTCATCAAAAGCTCGTGCCCCCAAGCTGTTACGAGGCACCGGTTCATGATAGGCAGGTCCAACCTGGAAGACAACACTTGTGCATGGATTAATGACTTAAAGGCCCTTGTTGGTTTCAGGGTCAACAGCATCTGGCTGTGCAAGGCGCGGAGGGATTTCGGTGGTGGGGTTTGGGCAGAGCTTGCTCGGGGCTGCCCCGGCTTCGCTGCGCCAGGCTGTCACGGCTGTCGGCACATGTTAATTAGCTGAAGAGAAAGGTCTGAGGCAGCTCGTGCTGCTTCAAAGGGCCGTTCAGGGTAACATTTAAAACACAGCTTGCAAGAAAAATAAATGGAGAAGGGCTTAGTTTTTTCCTGTGTCCGCCTGCAAGCTGCAGCCGCAGAGCAGAGAAAGTGCTGCCGAGGCCACCCACGCCGGAGGGCTGCTGGCTCCTTCCCGCTGATCTGCCCTCCACGTGGGTCCTGCAGCCTCCCGCTGATCCCACCAGCTTCCCAGGGCATGGACCCCCAGGCACTCTTGTGCTTGCTTGAGGTGGGCTGCGTGGAGATGGGGGTAGGGAGGAAAAGTCCACTCACGGAGAGATGGAATGGGTGTTTTCAAGGTTGCAACCTGAAAAACACAGCCTGGAGACATGACCTTGTTATCTAGGCAAGATTGGCTTCTGTTTGGTGTGTAGCAATGCAGGACTGTGGAGGTGGGAAGCTTTGCCTGCCCACGATTCAGTGTTTGCTTTGGAAGAACTGCTGCTCTCAGGCTCTGTTGATGCCAAGAAGGGCAGCGGTCGCGTGAGGATGTGTCCCAGGCTGGTACGGGGCGATGTGGGCAGCAGAGGTGGCTGTTCCTACAGTGCTGGGGATGACAATGTGGTTTTGCCACCCAGGCACAGGCTCAGATGCGCAGAGCTTTCTGTGCAGATAAATGCTCTACAGGCAGAGCGGGGCTGCCCATAGGCACCATCAGGGAGCAGAGAAAAGGGAGGAGAAGTTGAAATCTTCATGCAGGAAAAAAGGAGTGAAAAAGTATTTATCTTAAACATGTCATGTTTGTGCATAATTAAGCACCAGCTAGAACCTGGAATTGAAGTTTCAAGGATCAGAGTCTGGACAGATGGAATAAGAATGCCAGGGAAGGAGAATTTAAAAAGCACAGCAAGTCCTACTTTAAAATGTGCTGCAGCTGGGTTTGCCAGTGGTGCTGGGGAAAGAGGAGCCCAGTGTGATGATGAAGAGCAAACCCCAAAGCCTCAGAAAAGAGTAGAAGGTTTGAGAGCAGAGTTTCTGCCAGGCTGGCCCCCAGAGAGACTGAATGTCTTGGACCAGCACTCGTCAGGTAAAGCAGCTTGAGACGGGAGCTGCCAAGTGTGCTAGGGGAGGGGACGGAGCATTCACCTCTGCTGTGAGGTTATTTTGTTGTACTCACCTTGAAAAATATTCTAGATTCAAAGAAATGGGCAACCAGGCTTGGGACTGAGACCTTTTTCTCTAAAGCAGAAATTAAATTCTTCCCTACCACGAGGTGCCCAGAATGGACATTAATTCGTTAGTGCTGCCCACCTACGGGAGAGGTTGTGTGTGACAGGGACTTTGCTGCAGGGTTGGAGAGCACATCGCAACGCGCTCTGTGTGCCACTGCTGTATGTGCTGGTGAATAACATGAAACTTCTCAAAACTGCCAGATGATGCTTTAGGGGACAGATTTATCCACCTGATAAATGTAGTCCCGAATACCACAGTGCAAGGTTTTGAAGGCTCTCTCCTGATCCCACAGCAGCGTGCTGTTCCCGAGGCCCCCTGCTATGCAAAGTTACAGTAGGATACATCCAGAAGAGGTGATTATCACAGCCTCAATTTTAGCCCCACCTGCCTATTGCTGGCTCCAAGGGCAGATGCAGGGAAGGAGACCTCGGTTTCTGCTCCCTAGTCCTCTTTGTCCAGGAGTGGCTGATTTGGAAGGGCTCGACCTCCGAATAATTATACACAGCCCAAGGAATGACTTTCTTTCCCAACTACAAATCCGTGGGTGGTTTGGTCCCGGGGCACTCTGTATAAGGGCTTTCCTTTCTGTAATTTCTCCTGTGACTTGTGACATGACCCTGCCCTGACTGGGGAGGTTTTGGTTTTTTTTTTCAGAGGGATCATTTACTCCTAGATAAAGATTAATTTTCATTTGAATTTTTAACTGAAATCTCTTAGGTGAAAATGTTTTTGCAGGCCATCTGAGATGCTGTTATCTTTGCCCAGCTTTGCCTCTTTCACAGGTTGCTTCACCCAGCAGGTGACGAGTGACCTTTCCTCCCGCAGGGCAGGCTGAGGGCAGAGGGCTGGGTGTGCGTGGAGAGGAAGGCTGTTTGCTTCCTTGCTCCCTTCTCTTTGGGAATCATAAAGACTTTTTTAGTGTCCGAGTGACATCTCTGTGCTTCTTGCTTTTGGTACCTCTTCCCGTATGAGGAGATGCCGTTCCTACGCTGTGTCCTGCTTACCTCCTTTCCGCACAGAGCCCAGGAGACCTCCCAGAAATGGCCATAGCGAAAGGGTAGGAGCTGGGTCAGCCCCAGGGGAGCGGGGCTCCGCGCACAATGGCTGCATTCACAGCCCAGCCCTGCCACGCACACCGGAGCCGTCCCGGGGCAGAGCCCTGTGTTGCACTCCTCAAAGCCACATAGACAAGTCATTGTCCAAGCAAGGGCGCAAATGCTCATATCCAGACTCCCAGTCTCCTGCTCTTACCACAGATGCTGTTGTTTGTAACAGCAGTGGGTTTGGGATGGATGGATGGTTCCCAGGCTGCGCATGGCTTGAGCCAGGACTGGGTATGAGCTGAGATCACATCCTCTCCAGTCAGTCTGTGGCCTGCCTGAGGTGGATGGGAGAGTCCAGGTTTGAACGTGTGTTGTGTCCAGGGGAAGTGTGAACCTTGCTGCACCTCGTAACAGTCCCAAAGCATCCTCAAGGCTCATACCGTCTCGTATCACAGTATGGAGCAGTATAAAATCCTTGTGATCTAAACCGTCTCAAAAATAGGGCGTCAAATGCTTTTTTCCTACCTACAGGACTATTGCATTGTTCGTGAGATCAGGCTGTTTTTACAAAAGTGATATGTGTGTTTCCACTAACATCTCTGACAGATCTCACTATTAGGTGCTGCCAGAAACTAATGGGAACAGCAGATCTTTTACAGAGCCTTCCACATTCATATTGATTCAGTAATCCAGCTCTCTAAGACATGATTTTTGTATCCCTTTGCTGTGTATAGAGTGAAAGTGGTACCAGTTAACACTGGATGGGGAGCAGGAAGAGTTAAATGTCTTATGTCCCTCACTAAAAGACCCACTCAGGACAGAGAGAGGCATAACACTGAATTATATCTTTGGAGTTTGCAGCAGTTAATTAGTTTTTCACTGCCCTCTGACGGGGAAAAAATGAGAGGAGGTCAGTAACTCTGCATTTTATTGAGCTTTCTATAATGTAGCCCACAGTAAGGAAGAGCAAGAACTGTAAAAGTGCCTCATCAGGTGTTTTACACTGGGCTGGTGAATCATTCAAGCCAGGCTATAGGGCTACCCTGACGTAAAGAGGAGTAGCTTTCCGTCTGCACACTGTATAGGTCAGTATAGGTTATACACCCAGGTTCAAAGCGTCAATAAATAGGAAGAGCTCAGAGATAAGCAACAGAGCCCTGAATCTGCCAAGGTATCAAACAAGTCCTGATTTTTTTGCATGTGAAGATCGCCCAGTTCTCTTTCCCTTCACTGGCAGAAAATGCTTCACTGCAAGGACACAAGAAGGTGGAAGAGGAGGGAAGATGCTGTCCACCAGCTGTCCACCCAGCATCACTCATGGCCTGGAGCCTCTTCGCCTGCAGGACCTGCTTCTCCTTCACTGTACTACAGGATGAGCAATGCTTGTCTACCCTGAAGGACTATTTTGGGTTTGGCATTTATAAGGTAAAGAGCTAGAAAGCAGAAAGTAAAGAGCTGGCTGTGTTCAGAGAAGAGGTTAGATGAAGAGGACGGAAGAGATGGATGAAGAGGAAATCTTAAGAGGAATTTCATGACTGATGCCTAATAGTAAAGCAGATACGGGACTCCCAGGTCCTGGGAAATTATTGCAGGCAGAAGAATGTGAGCTGGGCTTTGGAAATGAAGCAAACCTGCCCCACTGCACTCGACAGGGATCCTGCAAACCTTCATCTCCGTGAGTTGTGCTTAGACTTTGCCTTTTGCAGACATAAATTCCAATTTTTGTGGAGAGCTGGGAGTGGAGGGAAAGATTGTGCAAAGTGCAGCACCACCCCTGACATCATTTACTCTGAGTAAATATAATGTGATATTGCGGACATTCTAATAAAGGGATTTCAGTGGCTTTCCAGAAAGGCAAGCTCCACCAAAACATGGCTGCCCTCACAGCCCTCTTCATCTGTGGGGTGTGTGCATTGCTTTTATCAGCTGCACTCTATGTTTTTAAAGTTTTTGAGCAATCAGCTTTAAATTTGCCTCCGGGTCCGTTTCCTCTTCCAGTCATCGGCAACCTCCATTTGTTGGACATGAGAAGGCAAGACAAGTCACTAATGAAGGTAAGAACAAATGTCCTTTGTTTCTTTAAATGTCAGTATGTAGCTATTTAAAATTCGCCTCTGGTGACAGTTCTGAGATGATTTTCAGTGCCAAATGCATTTTTACAAAACTGTGATATTTTAAAGGTTTCAGGATGACCAAAGGAATTGTTAAACCCCAACTCTGCAGAGGGTGATGCTAAATATGAGTAGTGCTTACATGAGAACTACTCACACATTGAAAATTATGAGTATCCACATCAGATAAGACCAATGGACCTAAATTTTGGCATCTTCATTGTATTGTGAAATACTTCAAAATATTTGAGTGTCCACATAGCCAAAATGAAAGATAGATGCTTAATTGTCGTTGCCAAAATAGCTTGTATTTCTTATTTGTGTTGCCAGTTTTTCATGAGCATGGGAATTAATATAGCACAGCCCGAAGAAGAGATGTAGGAGAAGCTGCATCTGCTCTGCCCTGACTGCGAAGGGCAGAGGACAGCGAGAGGGTCCTTTGGGCTACAGCTATGGGTGGGGTGAGATTTTATATTGGGCTTGTGGAAATGCAGTAAGGATCTGCAAGGTGACTTGCCAGAAAACTTTAAAGATATTAGCAAACAAACAACCCGGAGTAGAAATTCCTTGCCAAAAGGAGAATCCCTAAAGGATTTTCCCATGAAAGTTGCACAGTAGATTATGCAGCAACAGAAACATTATTTTGAACAGATTATTGAATTCAGTATCCTGTGAACTATTTTTTTGCATAAATTCAACAAATCTGGCTATAATCCTAAAGCACTGATTAGACTCTGACCGGGCTACCTGTTTGCTTTGGTACAGCAGCAGGGGTTGCTAAGCTTTGGAGCCTCCTCTGGTTTACATTGCCAGAACTGGTCTCCTTTTACGGGACATCAGGCTTGATCTCACGACAGCTTTATGCATTTTCAACTCCATTGCTCTCAGTCAAGTCTTAATTCCTTGTAAGGCCTGGCAGGACCGTGTTTGTGACCCTCCAGAGAGTTCCTGCTACCCGGTGTCTCACATCTCACTGTGAAGTCCTGCTGTGTGGTGGCTTGAAAACTATGGTGTAGCAGAAATAGAAAGTAGAGTGTGGTATTGTGGTAGTTTTCTAAGGCAAGTTGAAAGAGCAATGGTTTCTTATACCTTCATACATCCATCCTTGGTGAATCATATTATATACCTCCTTGCATTAATTACAACAAAGCTTTTATTTAACTTTTTGTAATAAGAAAGGACACCTCTGCCCTTCCATCCTCTTGTGGTGGACTGTAGCATTACAGCCTGCCTGGTCAGCAGTTCCTTGATAGCTGCCTGGCCAACCTCGGTGATGATTTTATGCTGCTGTTGTTGTCCAGAGTGTTGTTCTGCTTCTTTAACCCACTGGGCCAACCTGAGTGCAACCAGCTCAGAAAAGCAATAGTTTTATGGAAGCTGTTGGGTGCTATTTTAGTGTTTATTTGCTTTGATTCTGCTTTCTTTCAAGTGTCTCAGGGCTTTATGTCTGCCGTCCCTCCACCCCTTCTGGCCACAGAAGGAAGAGGAAGAGTAACTCTTCAGCTACCCCAGCAGGATGTACCACTCCCACTGATGACTTCCATTTCCTGATTTTCCTCTCCTTCTAGATTTCAGAGAAATATGGCCCCGTGTTCACCATCCATTTGGGTTTTCAGAAGGTGGTGGTGCTCACTGGCTATGAGGCAGTAAAGGATGCCCTCCTGAACACGGCGGATGTGTTTGTGGACAGACCGGCTATACCCATATTCTATCACATCCAACATGGAAACGGTACTGGCAGGTTGAAGAGATAAAGACACACTTGCTATGCTGTTTCTCAATGGTGTTGTTTCAATTGCAACAATATTTAAGGGTCTTGATCTGCGTGTTTATCATTGAGGGCTACATCGTGTGGGGCTTGGGGGCAGTTATTAGTTTTCTTAAGAAAACTACTTCTGGGGATCTTCCTATTTGCCTTATCAGGTCTTTGCTTCTGGTGGCACCTGGGTCTCATTTTGAGGGTTTTTTTTTTTTGCAGTGCAGAGGGAAGGAAATTATTTTTCACAACGTGAAGGCCGAGGTCCTTATGCAATCTCTTTTCTACAGTTACTGGGAGTTCAGACAAAGCGTGGATCACACATGACTCATGATAAAAACTGCAAGAACTGGCAAGAGCGCAATAGTACAGGCTGTTTGTACCTCAAACAATTACTTCTGTAAACAGATTTTTGGCATGTTTCTGAATTGCATGCTAAAAAGCCATACGTTGCCCAAGACTAGACATTGAAAAACAATGAAGGGAATAATCCAGGACTGAAAGGAAAAGATTTGATGACCTAATATGTATATAATGCATACAGTGCGTGGGGATTTTGTTTTTGGTCTTGTTTTTAAGAGTGAGGCCCAGTGTGAGGAAGGGTACCCTGTGCTACTTTCCCAACTGCTGTATAAAGATGTAGACTATGTTCAGCCCTGGAAGCCCTCCTGGGAAGGAAGGACTTCTGAATTGTACCCGAACACCTCTCTGCCCTCTTGGCTGAGCACTTTTTTTGGCCGATGGGTTAACCAGCTGAGAGGTATTCCCCAGCTCTAAGCAAAGGTGCCTATGCGCCTCCCTGCCACCCCTCCTTGTCCACCTTCACAATATACACTTCATCCTTTAAAACGCAAGTTGTTTAGGGAAATTTTTTGTCCTGTTCATGACAGGGATGAAGCAGTGTCATCTGCTCCTAGCCTTGCTCTCTGAAACAGCTGGGTCATTTTTCTAAGGAAAAACAAGTCAGCCTGAGACAAACACCATGCATAGAGCTTTTTGCTGTGTATGGCTGCAAAGAGACAAAGCTACAAACAAGCCAAACCCAGAACTTTCATGTGAGCAGCACCCGGCTGTTTAAAATATTGCCCCCTGCCCTCCTGAACCTGCCTAGCACAGTGCTTTCCCAAACTAGCCCCCCACAGAGCCCCCGAGTCCTCTCCCAAGCAGGCTCCCCCAGGCTGCAAAATACTTGCGCTCCCCGGCTGTGCTCTTTTGGTGTTTCTGAGAAAATCCCATATCACCTCAGCAAACAGGGTATGCAATTCCTCCGTAGGTGTCTTCTTTTCTTCTCAAGAGCTCTGGAAGACGACACGGCGGTTCACCGTAGCCACCATGCGAGATCTCGGCATGGGGAAGCGACTTGGAGAAGAAAGGATGCTTGAGGAGCTTCACTTTCTTGTTGAGTTGATCAAATCCTTCAAAGGTGAACTGGGGATTGCATCGAGTGTTTTGTGCTGCTTTCCAAGCCGCTGTGAAGACCTCTGGGTTGCTTCAGAAATGATCAATACAGTTATGATTTTGTTCATTTCTAGGTGAACCTTTCAGATTACGATTTTTGAATACAGCTCCCACTAACATCACCTTTGCTATTCTCTTTGGGAGAAGGTTTGATTATGAAGACCCAACGTTTATCACTCTGTTAAGACTCATAGATGAAGTTATGCACCTTCTTGGCTCTCCATTCTTGCATGTAAGTTACCCTCTGTGCCAAGATGCTCCAGTATCTCATAGGAGTTGGTAGGTCAAGCCAACTTACTATTATTCAATGGTTTTGGAGAATCTTTAGGGTACTGAAATATAAGAATCATGGAATGGTTTGGGTTGGAAGGGACCTTTAAGATCATCCAGTCCATCCTCCCCCTCCTGTGGGCAGGGACAAGATTCTTTGTTTTGGGTTTTTCTTCCTTGTGAAATTCTCTTGCGAAGGAGGTGCAACATCATGTGGTAGCGCTGGGCTGAGATGCTGATGTGACCTTGCCAGCAGAAAGGATGTGCTTGATTCTTCTACAGCCAGAAGGTGCAATAACTGAGGCTTCCAGTGTGGTGGAACTTGGGGCGAGCAGCCGTCCAGCAACATCAGTGAAAACCCACAGAAGCGCTACAGACTCTGCCCCTTAAGTTAGTATTTTTAGTCACATTATTCTGTGAAATTTACAGTTTATGGCAAACTGCAGTCTCCCATGAGGAAACAAACCCTAATGTAGGACTGGGATCTAGGAACCTTCTATCTTCAGTTTTTCACAGTAACCACAGGAAAATGTTCCTGGAGTGTGTCTTAAAAATGTTTGTAAAACTTTTGACAGGCAGTTCAGAAGGACTCTGCTTACCTGGTTTTTTGATTTTTTTTTTTTTTTTTCCTTTTTTTGTCGGCATTTGTCCAGCACTACCCAGGATAAACCACAAAATGGCAGCATCTCCTACTCACTGGTATTTTTGGTCCAAAGAAGGCTCAGGTGGAAGAGATAAGGGAATCAGGTGCCTCTTGGAGGGCATGACCAGAATTTGTTTCTTTAAAAACACACTGGCGATAAAACTATCGAAATAATTACTTTATTTCTGCATGTACAAAGAAAAATACCCAGGCTCATTGCAGTTATTTTCTGGTGGATGTTGTGTGAACACCCCAAAAGTAACCTCTTGTCTTAGGGACAATTGGACATGTATTTGAGGGTTAGTAGATTTTGATCTTTTGCTACAGTTTGAAAAACTAGTGAAGTTACAGAGTAGTAGTACCAAGTAGAGAGCTGCAGGCATTATGTATGGACCTCTCATACCTCCTGTCATGGCATTAAATCAATACCTGCTCAATGGAGCTGCATAAAAAGAGTATTCCAACTAAGAGGTGCCCCTCTGAGCCAAAGGCTCCTGTTAAACTTAATCCTCCATCACAAGGAACAGAGTATTAGTTACTTAAGGTAATACTGAAACAGTCACCCAAAAAGCTGTTAAAAAAAAAAAAGATGCTGACAAATTTATTACCTGAATGAGAACTACTTACAGTAGCTACAATTTACAATAGTACAACATCCCTTTTCTTTTCATCTTTATGGCATGTTTTGTTTTTGCAGAAAACAGCAAAAATTATAAGCAGTTAGTAAGAGAAAGAGATTTGTGAATCTTATTCTGCAGCCAGTTTATTTATAACATTGAGAAATGGTGTAAGTAACCCCCCTGCACATAAAATGCAACTGTTTATTGTGCTGTGAAATTTAACGATGCTGAGAACTGAGTGTAATTGATTTATAATTCATGTGAAAGTTAAAAATGATGATCTAACAACTTTAAAACATAAGTATTTTGGCATGCTAAACATTTGGAGTTTTCTTTGTGTAATGTGTAATGCTTTGTCTTTTTGCTTTATTACCTCTTTAAAAATGTAATTTCATTGTTTCGTGAGTTTACTATCACTTTTCCTTAATTGTATTTTTTTTAATTTGTGTTTATAGGCTCTGTCTAGACAAGTCTGATAGGCTCCATTCATTTCTGCAGAGAATTTTTAATAAGAGGAGGTATTTCTATACATTAAGATTTTTTAGTTACCAAAAAAGAAAGACTCCAATCACATGTCATTTACTTCCTCACATAAATGATTTCTCCATTGATACCTGAGTTTTACAAGGTAATGGGTGAATTTAATTTTTTTTCCAGTGATTTTTTTTTCTTTTTTTTTTTCTTTTTAGTTATTTAATTTCTATCCATTCCTTGGATTTCTCCTCAAACCTCACAAGATGATACTGAAAAAAGTAGAAGAGGTATGTGTGATCTTAAAGAAGTACATCAAGGAAAGCAAAGAAAGTATTAATGAAAACAACCTGACAAGCTACATTGATGCACTGGTATTCAAACAAGAGGTATTTTAACAATATGATGATTCTTAATGTGGCACGTTATGCAGAAATGCTCTGTATTTCCTGTCTAATGAACATGCTTTGCTACGGTCTATATGAAAATATGTAAGCTTGGGCTAAACATCCTCCTATTTTAGTATATTAAATACTGCATACTGAAGGAAAGGCAAGGAATCATTAAGTAGACCGTACAGCGTGAATGTCTAAAACTTGTCCTCAGGTGTTGGGTACGGTCCCTTCCTTGCTGGAGAGAGGGAGAGGTAATGGCGTTTTTCCGATGCACTCCAGGCAGATGCATCCCCCCACACGGGCGTGGGAAGAGGCAACAGATTCCCAGTTGCAGGGACGCAGAAATTCCTATTGCATTCATGCAAACACATCACCAGCTCCCACGCAGTGGATTTCCCAACAGGATTGATCCTGTGAGAGGGCAGCAAGGAAGGATGAGCCTGTATTTGCCCTTTTTCTCCAAGCGTTTGCATCTGTGTACTTGAGATGGGTGGCGGGCAGGACGGTACTTGGGCTCGACACCTTGTGCGAGTGCCTCAGCTGTTGGGCACAGGAACGGGCAGTGTTTCCCATCAGCAGCATGAAGCAGGGACAGCAGAGTTGATGTTCCAGGGTGGTGTCCAGGGCTTTTCTGCAGCTCCTAGAGGGTCTGGCACACACCCAGACAGACCCCAGCTCCCCGGCTCGGGAAGGCGCTGTTCTGCACCTCTCATCAATTTTTCAGGATCCACAGGATGAAAGTCCTGAGTCAAGCAGATAACCACCAGCCAGAGCAAATAAATGTCATGTGATGTTGGAGAATCAATTAATTTGTCCAGTTAGTTCATTTTGGGGGGGCAAAATGTCATGTGTGAAAATATTTCTGCTGAAAACAGAAGTATTTCTGTAATGGTATGTCAATGTGGTGCATCTTGGACTTCTGATTCACATGCGTCGCACTGTAATGTCTCTGTCCTACTTGCCATGCTAACAGCAGTTGGGTTTTTTTTTTCCTTTTTATTTCCCTAAAGGAGCAAAATAATAGTAATTCGCTTTTTCATGATGCAAATGTATTGGCCTCTGCACTCGACCTGCTCATGGCTGGCACTGAGACAACATCCACAACATTGCAATGGGCCATCCTGCTGATGATGAAGTACCCTGAGATTCAAAGTAAGACACCTTTATGGTTTTGCTTTTCTTATGTAGGGTACTGAAGTACTTTGCAGTGACTTCGTAAGTGGTGCTTACCTGTAAAAGCTTTGTAGCCTCTCATGCATCCAAAATCTGAGCACCCGGAACCTGTCCACCTCTGTCCAAGAACTGTATGCTGTCATTCAGGATCAAAGGATCCGAGGCGTTGTTCTCCCTCTGCCTAGTGGCTGGGCAACCTGGTGCCCTGGGGTACTCCAACCAACACTCAGCATGAGTTGGGATCTGGAGGTGCTTTACCACTGAAGGAAACTCACTTCGTGCCTTTCCTTTGCCCTGCAGAAAAGGTGCACACAGAAATTGGGCGCATTCTTGGCCCTGGCTGCTTGCCTACCTTTGAGGACCGGAAAAACATGCCATTTACCAATGCAGTGATCCATGAGGTGCAGAGATTTGTCACCCTCCTGCCACATGTTCCACGGTGCACCTCTGTTGACACCCATTTTAAAGGCTACTTCATCCCCAAGGTACTTGCTGCTCTCCAGAGGGGTGTGCAGCACACAGTGACCCACAGGGCAAAACGTCACAAGGAGTGGGGGAGCTTGAAGCACAGGGCTTTTGGTGGGGAAGAGCCAGTTCACTAATCCCCCATCCCCTCCACATCCAGACTGATGGCGGTGTGGCTTCAGGGTTACACACAGAACTTCCCGTTTCCCATAACTCAGTCCGTGTAATCTGGAGTCTGTTCCTTCTTCTCTTCACTCTCCATTGCCATTCATTCCCTGTAGAGCACTTCTGCCTCTGGAGTACCACGGCATTGTCTCGTTGCCTGCTTGAGGCACAGAGAGCAGCTGGGCAGGAAGGAAGCCTGGCCCACATCTTTATTCTGCTTTATAACTCAGGAACAGACAACAGCCATTGTTGTTTAATCACATATTAGTCAGTAATTCCAGTGAACTGGGTATCCACACTAACTGAAGGTCATTTGGTCATGTGCAAGCCCAGAAATTAGTTCTTCAGAGATAGAATTTCATTTGCAGACACAGAATTTCATCTGCAGACACAGCCCAAAGGGAGGAACGGTTATGTGGCTGAATAGGCAAAGCCAGATGTTTGCTACATCCACACATGCTAAAGCAGAGCGTGATTGTGCTGCAGGGAACAACAGTGATTCCTCTGCTCACCTCTGTACTGCTGGATAAAACGCAATGGGCGATGCCAGATGAGTTCAACCCCAACCATTTCCTTGATGCTGATGGGAACTTCATAAAGAAGAAAGCGTTCCTGCCCTTCTCCACAGGTAACCAGAGCGTTTGATCCTGCACGGGACGCTGAGTTCCCAGTGCCTCTCAGAAGGAAGATATTAGCCAAGTGGCAGGATCTGAGCCTCTGCTGGGAACAGCACAGACATCAGTGGTGGGAATGGTTTACAAATACCCTCCCTGGGTTTTGATGACTTGCAAACCGCCCCCCCCCCCCCCCCCCAATCCCACACTGGGAGGCACACTGGGCCCTGGTGTTCAAAGACACCACTGAGACCTACAGAAGGCTCAACACCTTCAAACAAGAGTTCAGCCTTCTGTCTGCCTTGGAAAGGCTGGTTTCTGGGGTATCCCAGATCAATTCCTTGCAGGCTCAGAGTGGAACAGCCCTGTTCAAATGCCTGTAGGAGACCAACGGTGATGGCTGCTGGATATCATGCCACACTATTTTGCATTTCTGAGGCCTACACTGTCCTTCACATTATTGCTACCAAGTAGTAGGGAAGAGGTGTCCGGTTGAGCCACCACTTACCCAATCACTCCACCTCCAACCACTCCACCAAAGCCATGGTTTTGGCATTGCAGGGCGAAGAAACTGCCTTGGAGAAAGTCTTGCCACGATGGAGCTCTTCATCTTCTTCACAGGCTTGATGCAAAAGTTCACTTTTAAGCCTCCACCTGGAGTCAAAGAATCTGAGCTGGACACGACTGCAGAGGCTGGATTCACCATGAGACCCCACCCACAGTGTGCCTGTGCTGTGCTACGCCAATAAGCCCAGGGCTTTGAACTGAGAAAAAGCCGCATAATTGTTTTGTGCAGAGCCTAGCAGATGCACAAAGGAGAAACCAGATCCCTATGCGGTGGACACAAGTAGTGTCTTTCTCAAAGCCTTGCAAGTACTGACTATATGCTTAAAATATCTGTTGAACAAATATTTTTTCTAAGAAGCAGAGGGGAGCTGATGGGTAAAGTTACCTGGAAAATTCCAGCCAGGTACATGACTGGAAATGGCAGGACAGCCACTACTTTGCACATCAAATATGCAACATAATTAAGTTATACTAGTTCTGAGCTTCTGGGAGAGGACGCATCTCAAGAGTGGATCACTCCTTCACTTGGAGAGCAATATTAGATAGAAATGTTGGTCCTTGTCTAATCTCTGCTCTTGTCCCATTCCCTACTGCATACAGGATAAATTATTTCCAGATACCTGCTTTTTTAATGTCTGATGGATGCTTTTCCAACGCTTTCCAGACTTATGGTTTTCATCCCAGATGCCAAACACTGGACTTTTTAGGTTCCCCTTGCTCTGAGGGACCTTAGCATGATTCCTTGGGATCTTTGGCCTGTTCTGGGTACAGATGCTGCTACACCTGCACTGATGTGGGGCTTAACAGCTCTCTCCAGACAAGTGGAGATAATCATCCCCCCTCCCCGTCCCTCCCCTGCCCATTTTTACAAAGGTAGCTCAGATACATAAACACAACTTCTTTTCAGATCACCGTGTGTGAACAAGCAAGCATGCAAACATTGTGAAGATGCTTCTAAAATGCTCTTTCCTTAAGCAGCACAGAGGCTGGGCAGATCTGGGCAAAGCCACAGAAAACCTGTTCATCTCACCTTTCCTTACTTCTCCCAGCTTTCTGTGAGGTTTGTCAGGACCCTATCTTTTCCTGACATTCCCATCTCTTCTTCTCCTCCTCTGAGACGGCTACAGACGGAACCTTAACACATCCCCTTGTCAGTGAAGGCAACAGGACTCTTTTTACAGCAGCTGGCTTCTTCCTCCGTCTGAAATGCTGAGTGAAGGAGCTGACAGGTTTGCAATGGGAGGTGGGTTGAGCCATTGCCCCACAAAGGGTTTGAGCTCGTTAACCCCGGGGAGGGATCCTAGTCTGCTGTAGGATGGGGAGAAGAGTCCTCCTGTTCCCTGCACACTACTTGATCCTTCCAGTTTAATGGAAAATAAATGTCTTTGCTCCCAGCCTGGCTCGCAGGTAGCTGCAGTTGGACTGGGGGTGCATAAAGCCTCAAGGCTTAGCTCTACCCTTTATACACCCCGAATTTGTGGCTGGCAGGGTATTTTACCCCACTAAGGACTGCAGGGCTGGGCTGTCTGTGACTCGGAGGGATTGTGGTGCCATCTCGTGGCAAAAAGAAAATAGAAATTACATTCTGTATGATGCTGATTGCTCTGGCCAGTGCGCAGAGGGGCTGCAGGTACAAGGCAGCCCTCGTTTTGCAAATCTGTACGCTTGCTACAATCCTTGCAGCCGATCATTGCCCCTGTGAGAGCAGGAGCCTCTGGTCCCAGTATCATGCAACACTGGGAGTGGCAGGCTGGGCTATGGGACATGCTCCCCAGCCAGCTGCATGTGGCCTGAGCCACAGACGCAATGTGAGTTGGATTTGTTCAGATCCTCCTGTAAAAATCCAGCCACCTGTCCTGCCCCAAGATGTTTGCATTCAATTCAGTGTGTTGCAAGACACAAACATGTTTTGCAGATAAGAGGGAAGAACCCTCAGGGCCACTGAGGAATGTGGAAATGGTTTTTCCACCCCTGAGAGCCAGTGTTTTCTGCTAGATACATGTCTAGCTTAGTCATAATCAATGTTCTGCCATAGTTTGGCTGAACAAATAAATGGGAGGCAGGCACTTTCTTTTGTGGAGATATATTCATAGAATCATATCATCATCAGCTTGGAATAGACCTCTGAGGTCATCAAGTCCAACCATTGACCTAATACCACCATGCTCACTAAACCATGTCCCAAAGTGCACATCTGCATGTTTTTTGAACACCTCCAGGGATGGTGACTCCACCACTTCCCTGGGCAGCCTGTTCCAATGTTCGACCACTCTTTCAGTAAAGAAATTTTTCCTAATGTCCAACTAAACTTTCCCTGGTGCAACTTGCGTCCATTTTCTCTTGTCCTATCCTTTGTTACTTGGGAGAAGGTGTCTAATCCAGTGTGCTGGGGAGTGATCACCTCCATCCATCTGCTAACACAGGCACAGGCAGGATGCACTTTTCAAAGGAATCAGAGACTTGTTTTCCTTGGGTGTTTCCACCTGGTAGCTCATGGCTCTCGTTGAGGCACGGATATTGTGCAGTCTGCTGAATCTCTGCACATGGCCAGCACTGCCACAGGCTCTGCTCTGCCTGCTGGAGAGCGCCAGTGCAGAAGGTGATGTCCAAAAAAGATCAGGCTCTGAAGGCTGCTGCGCCACGTAGGAAGGGGTCCATCTCTCTTCTTCAAAGCCACGAACATGAGAGCCCATGACAAGGGGTCAGGGCTAAGATTCCACGAGTGAATTTGTGCAGATTTGAACCCAGCCCAGTTTTGTCTCCCAGAGCACTAAATTGTTGCCATATCTGTCTTTTGAGTTCATATTGTTTTTGAAGGGGCTAGAGCAGGAACAGTCCTGGTCTCTCTGAAACCAAAGGCAAAAGTATTTTTTTATTTCAGCAAGGCAAACACTTTCTCCACTGGCCTGCTCCTCAGCTGCTTTACCTGTCTCTCCCTGCCTTCCCTGGAGAAGACCCCATCCTGCTTGCACCACTCCTCAAGAGTTACATTGACAGCAGGTGATGCTTTGGGAGGGCAAGAGGTGGGAGGCTCAGGGTCCAAGGCACTAACGAAAGGGACAGCACAAGCATCAGTGCAGCTGTGGTGGCAACCTTTCATTCAGCCTCTGCAAGCAAGAGTTAAAGACATAAAAGTGAAAAACCAAGGCTATCCCCAGGAGTGACTAGTAGCCCACAGCTGAGCATGAAGGGAAAGTTCCTTGCTCTGGAAAAAACACTCTGCAGATATGGGGGGGTCTCCTGTTGAGCTGTTTTTTACTAGCATGAAGGTGTGCAGAACCTCTCACTCATGGGATACATGTAAAATGGTAATATTCATTGTCACTCTTGGCTCAAGATCAACCTTTCATGTCATTTGCATTTCTGTATAATGCAAAGTTGGGTGGTAGGTGTATGAAATATAGTGAAGACATGGGATTAAAACTTTATTGGGTTCCCATGAAGGTGATAACAGACAATATGTTAAAGCACATGATGAGAAAATGCATATGGAGAAGTGGCAATTCACAGGTAGATAAATGGATGAAAAATTGCCTGAGTTATACATCAACTGGAATAAGATTGTGAAATATGATGGCAGATAAGAGTGCTACAGACAGGGACAAAGCTGTAGAGGAAAGGAAAACAATCAAAACTTGCTCTCATCTAGTCCCTGATCCCAGTTCTCCTTGTGTGTGTGTGTAATACAAGCACTGTGAAATTAGACAGTGTTTGCAGGGAAATTGCATGGTTGGTCCCATGGCCCAGACCATCCCAAATACCAGATTTATTGCTGATGTTGACTCTTAACATTAATCAGCAGGTCTGAAGAGAGGAAAAGTGTTTTCTCCTATTTAACAAGGTCAGGAAAGACAGAGATGCATAAAACTAGAAATGGGTCTGGTTTATTTTTCTGTATCATTAGCCTTTTATGATCGGTTGCTGGCCTTATGATTTAGATTGCAAACTTAGAAATGTAGATCTTGTTTCATTCAAACTGTGAAGCAGTGTTGAACTCGATGGCAGCAGCACTTGCTTATCTGAACAGGTTTGCAGACTCTGGGGCATCTTTCAGGACACTGTTCCAAGGCAGAAATAACTTTGTCCTCAAATCATGTGAATCGATCTGTTTTTTCGCTCTCAGTGTTTGACTTGGCTGCCTAGCCTGGTAGGATTCTGCTAGAAGCTATGGATAATTACAGAGCTTGGAAAAGTTCAGGAGGCACCTACAGATGGTTCAAGCGTGGGACCCACAGTGTACTTCTGTGGCTTTTAGCAAATAGCGGTGCATCTTTCCTCAGGATTTTGGGCAGATTTCTGCGACGTTATGAACCTCACTGCTTTGCCACGGGAGCCTGGGTGTCACACCTACTACTCATGGGCTGCATCCCCTTCATCAGACCACCTCCTTGGTCCCTCCACTAACTCCATGCACAGGCTGTCTTGAGAAGTGTGTGTTTGTCAACCACCATCGTGGCTGCTAACTGATCCCATGCACCTCCTCGCAGCATGGGAGCAAAGAGAAGGTCAGCAACCTATGGAGTGGATGTAGTGGTGGAGAGCAGTGGATGGAGACAGTGGGAAGGGGATGTGAAAGGGGGTGATGTGGTGGGATAGGGGGATGGGGAGTCCTAGCATAGCTAAGTTGGGTCTAAGCATCTTCCCCGCTCGTTGGGTTGCTCTTCAGGCTGTGGTTATTCACGCAGGACAGCACAGGTTGCCTGAGGCTGAGGCCTTAATGTGAAAGTTGTTTGGGGGACGGTAAGGTCCAAGTCAGACTCTGAAACTCCTGGCTGGGGTTGAAAAGTAAACGTCTGCAGCAGCCCTACAAAGAAGACAAAGAGCTCCATCTTGGCCAGGCTTTCTCCAATGCAATTCCTTCGCCCTGCAGATGGAAGCAGTATGTTTACTTGATGGAAAGACCAAACTAGAGTGTTTGCTATGGGCATGTTAGCATCTGCAATGTTGTAATAGAAGCTGAGTGAAACCTTGAAACACACCAGAGCATTTTGGAGTAGGAGAGCCCGTGTTGCTAAAGGTAGCTATCCCAGTCACAACGGCACAGTGCGCCTGCCTGGACTCTTTTGTCACACAGCTACCTGCAGCAGCAAGTCACAGCCTTGTTACAGGGTTATAATGTGTTTATGGTATGTCCTCTCCTCACCTTAGCTCTTCCAACCCTCTCAGCATCTTTTTCTCTTTGAAAAGCAGCCTGATAGAAAAATGCCACCTCCTCCCAAAGTGGAATGGTTTAAAACTGACTTTTCCTGTGGAATTTATCCTAACATCCCACTTTTAGAAAAGACTATGTTTCTTTCCTACCCTCACTTTGTGCTAGATTCTCAGGCCTTGTGTGATGGTCCCTGTATGGCTGAAGCACTTGGTGGACAGCCAGGACTGGCTTCCTAACATCAGAAGTCACTGCTGAGGGTCTGTGCTTGGAGCCCATTCTGGAATCCCTTCAAGCCATCCTTTCAGAGGA
The DNA here is from genome assembly GCF_034619465.1 of Leptosomus discolor. Taxonomy (NCBI): domain Eukaryota; kingdom Metazoa; phylum Chordata; class Aves; order Leptosomiformes; family Leptosomidae; genus Leptosomus; species Leptosomus discolor. Next base: position 6,822,970 of record NC_141404.1, read on the forward strand.
ACAGCTGGAAAGTGTAAGGTTACTCGGGAGGATTTGTAGGATTCTGCAGGAAATCTCCCTTTATAGTACTTAGAGGGTCCTGCAGTGTTGGGATTTGTTAAACTCACAGCAAGACCGAACTCCATCCGGCTGTGCCTTCTTGTAATGCATGCTGCTGCAGCCATGGAGGGCATGGGCTGGGTGGCAGGCGTTTGTGGAAACCAGCAACCTTTGGAAGCATTTATTGGGGGTTGTTGGGAAGGCACTGTGTAAGCGATATTTCTTCTTTTAGGATGGCTCAGGGGAGAGTTTCTGGTATCTAACAACTGTTCCTACCACTAGCTCAGTTTGAATCCCAAGCAGCTTGGGGTATGAGCCTCCAGGGAGATAATGTTAACTGTATTTTGCAGGTGAAATTGAGATTAAAAAAATAAAAGAAAAAGCTTGTGACTTGACCAAAAATGACTGTTGGAGGTAATATCAGGATGCCAAGTGTCTTATCACCACCCCTCACCACCCTTCCCTTTAGATGATGGGCTGTGCTTCTTCCTCTAAAAGAACAGGTCTTGCTGGGAATCCTTGGGAGCTCTTAAAAGTGCCCCTGGAAGAATCACTGTCCAAGGTGATTTGTGGGAATGATCCAGGACCTTGGATTTAAGATTTCACAGTGAGAGTAATACGGTCTGATGTACTCTGTCCCATATTTTGTCTCTGCTGGCTATAATACCCAGCCAAGGTGCAAGGCGTATTGGGACCCTTCTTGGCTCTGGTGGGCAATGGATGAGGCCTTGTCCATCAGACCCACGCACATGTGGGACTTGCCTCAAGACAGGACTCAAGGGCCTCTGGATTGTACCCTCACTTCCCGGAGAGCTCACAAAAGCTCATGCATGTCTATGCTGGCAGCCCCATGAGACCTGTCTGATTATCCACCTACTCCTGACAGATTTAAGGCATTTTTTCACCTTCTTTTGGATGCAGTAAATCTCTTTGTCTTCTCTCCTGTTGAACCCTTGGGAACCAACCCCTTCAGTGGTGGGAGATGTGTGCTCTGAGAACAGCCATTTGCCTGGATGCGGAATAATTGACTCCATTCAGTTGCCTATTTGCTTTTTGATGGAGTTAAAGGCAGCACTTAACCATGAAGGCCACATTAGTGTATATTGTAATAAAATGGTCCTGCCATAGCCTCCGCTCTGTGCAGATCAGCCCTTTAGTTACCTGTGGAGAAGGGCAGGAAAGCCTCTCTCTTTACAAAATTCCCTTCAGCATCAAGGAAGTGGTTGGGGTTGAACTGATGTGGTGTCTCCCATTGTGTCTTATCCAGCAGCACTGAGGTGAGCGACGGGATTACAATTATACCCTGGAATAAAAATGCATGAAGGAACAGAAGATAGCAAAAGTGCTCTGTTTTGGTTCATTTTGTGACACAGACTTTGGTGTCTCAAGAGATTTGCTCCATCTGAGGTAGGTGAAGACCCTGAGGGTTTTATCCCATCAGCCAGTAGAGAGAGAAGTCAATGATATATTCCCAGCAATGCCAAACCAAAGGCGCTGTGAAAACCTCAAGCAGAGGGTCAGATCTTGTAAATTCCTGGCAGACAGTTCACTGTGCAGATGGCATCAAGGAGGTAAACTAGTGTCACTCATGGAGTGAGGAAGTCCTGAGCATGAGAGGGACTGAATTGAGTCCTACAGTACCAGTCTCTCTGGACTCACCATAGTCACTAGAGAAGAAGAAACTCTTCTGGGGGTGACTTTGGATGCTTACTTTGGGCTTTAGTCCTCTAAAGAGTCCAGTCTTTAATGACACTAGCAAAAATGAGGAGGGTGGTGTGGTCCTGGCATGGTGCAGTTACCTACCTTGGGAAGGAAGTAGCCCCTGAAGTGGGTGTCAACAGCAGTACAGCGGGGAACGTGGGGCAGGAGGGTGATGAACCTCTGCACTTCGTGCAGCACTGCGTTTGTAAATGGCATGTTCTTCCGATCCTCATACGTGGCCCAGCTTCCAGTTTTGACAGTTCTCCCAATCTCCTCCTGCACCTTTTCTGGAAGGAACAAACAAAAGGGGTGTGCCCCAGCAAGCAAGCCAACTCCCTCTTCAGGTTCAATTTTGGGAAAAATGTATTTTTCCACGGTCTGGAGGGAGAGGATTCTTAAAACAGCAGCCCGGGTTTCCCCGCTCTATTTCTAGTTCAGGCTCATGGATGAGTTGTTTCCTCAGCATCATACTTTGATCTCCACTCATCCTCTCCTCTAGCAAGGCAAAGGAAACATCTTGTTGTGACTTTCATCAGCATCTAATTACATCAGGAGTTCGTAACAATAAAGAGATGGGGTTCAGCTCTTAAGGCAAAAGAAGTTCTGTGGATTTGAGGCCAGGCCTCTCCCCTCCCCATATCAGCCATGCCATGGATGGATTGTAGGTAAAAGGACCTCACTTTGAATCTCTGGGTATTTCATCATCAGCAGGATGGCCCACTGGAGCGTTGTGGCTATGGTCTCTGTTCCTGCCATGACCAGGTCGAGTATGGATGCTATTAAGTTGTCATCATGGAAGAGGCTGTCTTTCTTGTTTTTCTCCTTGAAAAACACAAAAGGTAAGGAAGGTGTTAAAATTATCAGTCTTAGTATTCAGAAAGCTTGGGATATACTGCGTAGCCTATGACACTCTTGACTGTGATCTTGTGTTTGTGAACTGGGCGGTAAAATAGACCTGATCTTGATTGCACAGTGTTCACCAAAGACAGGAGCACCAAAGATGGAAGGTTTGGAGTGCACTTTTGGTTTGGCACCCATCTCCACCCAGAAGCAGGCTGAAGCCCAGGGCCAGATGCTCTTCACAGACTCAGCCTCACAGGTTTGGAAAGAGCCCGGTCTCTCCCATGTACAGAAGGAGATTCAGCTAGTCCTAGCTCTGAGAGACCGCTCCTGCCCAAGGGCAGGTTTGAATCCCCAACAATGTTAACAATGACCCTTCAGGCCATTTCTGCTGGGCTTTGGGACTGTGCTGGCCCTTCCTCCACATAGCTGGGTAGAATACTGAGTGCCTAAGGTTGGCCCAGGTCCAGTTGGAAAGAAGAAAAAACTCAGAGCCCAAATACTTTGTGTTGAATGAAATCAACTGATGTGCGAAACTGCCGAGCCTCTACTAAAGTAAGACTCAGGGCAGGGCTAGGACTTGTACGGATGATTTATCATTCAAGTACTTTAAGTGTATCATTCATCTTGGAGCAACGGTATCGATGATTAATTGATTTGTTGTTGTAAAAAGAAAGGCAGAGTCAGTTTTCATGCGAATTCATGCATTTTCTACTAGGAACAAGGAGTTGATCTCACATTGTTAGTGCTGCTGTTTCAGGAGTGGACTGAGACAGTGGCTTTCATATCTTAATGTTGGTAGAAAAATCCCTGCAGTAAATTGCACCAACTGTAAGAGACTGGCGTCTGATTTCAATACCACTTGAATAACAGCATGGATTTCAATAGGTTTACATGACATGACTGAAATCAAGACTCAGCAACTGTTTTAGCTAGAAAATGCAAAGGAGACGTTGCAAACAGTCAACAGAGCTAAGCAGTCAAATACCTCTTGTTGCTTGAATATCAGTGCATCAATGTAGCTCCTCACACTGTTCTCATTGATATCCTCCCTGCTTGCCTTCATGTATTGTCTTAAAATGACGCGCACATCTTCTATTTTCCCAAGCATAATCTTGTGAGTTTTGAAAAGAAATCCAAGGAATGGGTAGAAATTGAAATACTAATGAGGAATTAAAAAAGAGAAGCATTAAGTCTGCAGAAATATCAACATGCTGAAACAGCGTCTTCCTAAGGGATGACATATCAGTTGGGTTTTGTCTTGTAGGAGTGATATCTTAGAATTTCAGGGACTTCCTGGGCAGATTTTCATAAGGGACAGCTTTGCAACCTTTGCGCCTTTACTTAGTACTACCTCATTTTAAGCATTTATGCTGTTCTGGGGGAACAGATCCTCTACCAGTAACAGCCTGATCAGGCTCTCAACAGAGTTGGGGTTCCAGTGTGCCAGGTCACCAGCCAGTTTAGATCAGTATAAGACTAGTTAGTTTTTTCCAACATCAGTTATGAAAGACTGGGTATGATAGTTCGAAGAGAAGCAAAGTTTTCCTGGCACTCTCCAAGGAAGCATTTTTAATGCAGTCTGTGAAATCTCACTCACCTAGACATCAACACAGAATGTGTCTTTTTAGAAAATGCAGAAAAGACAAAGAAAGCCTAGATGGTGCAAATATGTTGAAAAAGCAAAAATAATATCGGTGGAGCTTAAATAACCGTAGCTCAGTTCTCATTTTAGCTCCACACAGATGTGCAGAATGGTTCAACAGCAGACTAGCAAAGGGGAATCTGGCAGCACGTTTGTGGTGACCAAGGTGGTATATGGCGAACTGTCACATTTTAAGGTGTAATGGCTGGTTCTGAACATTTGAAAACTGCTGAACTAAATCCTATGGTTTGTGTGACTCACAAATGTAATGTGCCAGTGTAAAAAAAAGTTAGCCTGTGGGACAGGTTACTTACATTCAAATATGGAGATCCCAGAAGAATCATAACTTCATCTATGAGTCTTAAGAGAGTGAGAAATGTTGGGTCCTTATAGTCAAACCTGTCCCCAAACAGCATGACAAAGGTGACGTTGATTGGCGCACAGTTGAAGGATGTCAGGCTAAAAGGTTCCCCTGCAATGGGGGTGAGGATGGAAATGTTAGTGAGAGGTTGCAGCAGCAGTGATGCTTATGAAGCTGTGCAGCACCATGATGGTCTCCAGCTCACCTTTGAAGGATTTGATCCTCTCAATAAGGAAGTGAAGCTCCTCGAAAATCCTCCCTTCTATCATTTTTTTCCCCATGCCAAGGTTGCGCATGCTGGATACGGTGAATCTCCGAGTTGTTCTCCACAGCTCCCCAATAGAAAAGAATAAACCTGGGAAGGCCATGAGACATCGCCGCTGGGCTCACGCATGGAGAAGCCCCACCACACGAAACAAAACAGGGGACTGGATGAGGAGGGATCTCAAGTTTCAACTGCTGCCCAGTTTCCCCATGACTTTAGGGACTAAGGGTCTCCCATTTCTGTGTTTACCATCCCTGTATCCTCTCAGCTCCATCCTCCCGGTCTCACTGAGGCTGCAGTTTGGGAAAAACAAGCTCCCACCCAACCCAGTTTGCCCCAGCCCTTTCCTTAGTGCAAGATAAGCATCTATGGCTTTCAGACCAGTATGGGTTGGCTGTAGAGCTGGGGAGAGATGTTGGTCTAAGTCAATCATGCAACCATTCTGACCCTGCTTGGTTGCAAGTGTAAGGCCTCAAGCAACAACCTCATACCTGAAGCTTTTCCCTTCGTCCTGTTCCAGACATAAAGGTATTTTTTTTTGTGGGATGGGATAATTCAGTCTCATCAACCCTGGTCAGGGCTGAACTGTTTTACTGAGATTCCCAGCAACACTGTATTTTCAGCAGTGGCAAAAATACTGTAATTTTGTGGAGGTTTCTAAGCTTGTGCCTTGATGATCACTAACACCACCAAGCAGGGGTGGGTATTTCATCCCATCAGTGTTGGAAATAGTGAAAGAAAAAAAGTGTCAATAATACAAATACTGTCTCAGATTGTGTCAGCTGAAAAGCTGGATTCCAACACTTCACATCTTCATCTTGGCTGCGAGGTTTTTAAATGTATTTGATTTTTCTGGAATAAACTATAATTTAAAGCAGCCTAGTTTTAATTTGGAAAGCAAAACTGCTTGATCTAAAAATGTCAAAGGAAATTTCTAAGCTTTGTTTTTAATTTTTCTTCAATTCGTGCAATTTCATCTGGATCATTCCTTTTCCGCAAACAGCTTCAGAGTCAAGAAATTGCCATTCAAGGGAATTGGCATTTCATGGGAAAAATTGTGACCATTGTTACTTAACAGCCTCTCTGAATTTACAGCTTTGGCTCACCTCTAAGTTGCTCAGACTTGGGCTAAGAAGGTAAGTGTGAAAGGACTTACAGTACAATACTGACAGTCTCCCACAGGGATACTTTACATGTAAATTAGCTCTGAAAAATGCTTTTCTCCCCATTGATTTCTTTTCCTTACGTAGCAATAAATTCACCTGTTGATATTATGGCTGGGTAATTTAATTTCTACTTGTAATCCCAACTTCAGCCTGTGACCAGCATATAAAGCTGCCTTTTGGATGCTCAAAGCTAAAGCCTCAGCTGAAACAGAGGATGGAAAAACAAGGCAAAAGGTCCTCTGAAATACTCAGGGATGGAGACTTGCCTTGGAAAAACTATGGGGTGTTTGTGGGAGTGAATTTCCAGCCTCAGCCTATTGCTTCTGCCTGAATCTGTTTCATGTTGGTCCACCCAAGAGCCTTTGTAGGGAGGTAAGGCACGGAGGACTGATGATGTCCAAAATTGTGGCACCTGGCAGTGGGAGAAAGGGAAAAACCCTAGAGCTCCAAACAGCCAAACCAGTTAGTCCAAAATCCCTTGAAACTGTGGGGAAGGTTTGTAAATGTGGTGGCGAGCCACTGTCATTGACATTGTATGGAAATTAACCCCAGAATTACCACAGTGCCTTTAAAAATCCCACTCCTCACCCTCAAACGTTAGGATATGGATTGGCCGCAAGTGCATTAGCAAAAATGATGAAAAGCCAGGATGCAATGCATGCAAGCGAGGAAAGCCAAATGTTTTCTGTCGGCTTGGCTTCAGAAGGGTCCAAGGGGGATGTTTAAAAGCAGGGCTCGGGGGATGCACAGTTAGGCTGGCACTAAGCGACGGTGTCGTCCCTCCCACCCACCCCCGCTCATTGCTCTAGTACCGTTTCCGTTCTGAATTTGGTCAAATATTGGGATGGATGGTCTGTCTACAAACTCCTCTGTGTAGTTCACAAGCGCTTCCCGCACAACTTCGTACCCGGTCAGGACCACAACTTTCTGGAACCCAAAGTGGAGGGTGAAGATGGGGCCGTATTTTTCCGCAAGCTGAAAAAGAGGCGAGCTGTGATGGTCAGGAAGGGAGGGAGCACGCATGGGGCAAGCGCCTCTTGCTTTCTGAAAGGACATATTGCGTCCTGCCATCCTGCTGGGAACGGCTGTGGTGCCGCTGCCTGCAGAACGGCGCCTGTGAGCTGGAACTCATCACGGTCAAACACGAGGCATTTCGTATGGATGCCTGGCTGGCAGCTGTATGGATTTGAGGCTTCTTGCCATGAAAGAATGCCCACCCCCATCAATGCATTACTAGTCTGGTTTTGCTGTCAAGGAGAAGGTAAATGAAAAACAAAAAAAAACCCACCTAGATTTACAGACTGGACTTCAAATGGCAAACTGGAGACAGATGAAAACAGAGAAGGCATTTCAGTGCAAACAATGATGCTGTTGCACATGAAAGCTGTAGTACGATGCTTGTCTCATAGCAAAGCACTCCTGCATCCCTGCTACTAGACCAGTGGTGCCATTTGCCCCACACAAGGCATTTAGTTTGCCCTAGATGACCACAAATTACGAATCCATGCCCCTCTGCTCGGACCTGGCTTTGGTACCTATAGCTAAGCTGGGCTAAGAGTGATGCTTGTTTTGCACTGAGAAGGCTCTGGATGTATCTTTGCCATAACACAGAGAGAGTCTTTTACTGCCACACACCCCAGGACAAAGTCTCCACAGCTCCCTGCCAAAGCTGTGCCTTGCTGGGCAGTTTACAAAGGCAACACAGTGCCTCAGAGGGCTAAAAATCCCTCCAGGAGCATGCGGTCCCACTGGCATGTCCCACGTGTGTCCCTGAAGCCGCTGTGCTGTATGCAGATCCCTGCTCCTCTTTACCAAGGAAAGGGGTCTGCAGCAGAGTGAGGCAGGCTGATGGGGGGATCCACACTCCGTAAGGACTGTGGTGTGTGTCCATGCTGCTACATGCCTATGTTTTACAGGGGTGAGACTGTCATGCCCCCCCCAAACCCCTGCCCCTGTATCTTCTGGGTGCTGCACTGAGGACCGTGGGAGGCTGACTGCTCCTGCCTACCTCCGTCCCATCGTTGTGGCTGCATCTTGCTCCCCAGCAGCTTGAAACCAGCACTCGGGGACAGCTGAGAAGAGTTTGGGGCTGGGCTGGAGCAAGGTGATGGGTAGCCACAGTTTAAATCTGCTGCCTAAGCAAAAACACCATGTATGCGTGCAGCCTCAGCCCGCGCTGGGTCCACCAGCAGCTTTCACGGGGGAGAGGGGAGCACCCCGTCAGGGCTCCCAGCCAACAAACGCTGGTGCCTGGTGCTCAATGTAATCATCATTTTTTTCTCTCTGTGGGGTGAGATGGAGGGATAACCCCTCTGGAGTAATCCCAAAGTAAAGGCAAACATAGGCAACACCAAATACAGCCTAGCAGGTGATGAAAGCATGCGGAGGTAATTCTAAACTGCCGTTCAGAGGCTGCAGCAACGTCTGCCCAGCCCCGCTGGGTAAACTGACCCCAGCCCTGACATTGCCTGTAACAACACCAGGTGCTGGGAGCCTCACCCCATGGCAGCGCTAACCCACTGCCCGGCTGCTCCCAGAGACCCACTGGTGTTTGCGGAGCACCAGTGTTACGGGAGCCATGTCGACGCCTGGTCATGAACCGTTGCTGTCTGTTTGCTCACTCTCTCCCTGACCCCGGTGCAGGTCAATCCCCGAGGGTGCTGTCTGCTAAAGCAAATGGGGAGCACTCAGCAGCCTGCCATAAAGAACTCGGGCTCTACCAGCCTCGTCTTGCACTGAAGAACAGTTTATCACCGTAAGTGGGGTAAGTTGTCTTAATTACAGGTTAACAGAAGAGCTTACAGGCTATTCATTCTGGTTCCTTAGCGCAGCTTTCCCATCCCTCTCTTGCGCTGCTGTCTAGATTTTAATGCATATCCAATTCATCAAGGGGGGGAGTGGATTTTGCAATGGGGCATCTGGATTTCACCCTCTGCAAAGCCGTTTTGGGGTCACTGCATTGTGGTATTCCCTTTACCAGTTCTCCAGGGCAGAGGGAAGCAATTTCATTTCATGTTAGTTATGGCCTAATGCTTTAAAAGATTTCTGGGTGTCCCAGCTGTCAAATTAATATTTCAAATCCCACACGCATTATATACTTCATGTACATCATCACAATTACATGAAGAAATCCCATATTACCCAGAGGTCATTTTTTTAATGGTTGATCGCTAATAAATGAAATTGCATCAACACAGACATTGGCTAGAAGGAGCCCCGAAAAATATTATAAAGCCATTTTCACACCTTTACAATTTAGTTTGAATTAAAAAAGACAAAAAATTCTCACTGAAATATCCCAGGCAGCTTTAAAATCTATGAGGGTCTGGGTTTGGGGGTTTTTGTCCTACCTTCATTAGTGATTTATCTTGCCTTCTAAGATCCACCAAGTGCAGGTTACCAATGATCGGAAGAGGAGTTGGACCAGGAGGAAATTTAAAAGCTGAATTTTTATAGCCAGTTGAAAAATGGAGTACAGCTAATAATACTGCTGCACACAGCACACAAATTAATGCAGGATCAGAGATAAATGAAATTAAAAAAGCCATTTTTTTTTTTTTTTTTAGTAATAATCTGGTTTTTGGGGCTTAGAAGCAATAAAAATGCAGTGGCACTGTTCAGTTTCTGCCAGCTGGCTTTCTGTTTGCTCTCTGAGATTGCTACAAGCACTCGATTCTTATTAAGGTTTGTAGAGTACCTAAATAAATACTGCATACTCCACCCTCTTTAAACACCTCAGAGAATGTGGTCTAAGCAGTTTGCAAAGCCTGTCCAGAAGTAAAGAGAGTTTCAAATTACAAACCCATGCATGTGTGTGCAAGAACATATACATGGGAAAAGGTGCTTGGCATTCCTCTATAACCTCCTCCTCCCCCTGAGACCTCAAGGCCCTTTATTAGCAGTATGATGACCCTCCAAACACTCCGCTGCCATGGGGGAAAAAAAAGGTTTCTCTGAATCCTATTCGAAACCTCCAGATTCAGATTTGGGTAGGGTTTGAGATCTCCGTGTTACTAGAGAGAAAAATAGTATTGTTATGGGAGACTTTAGCTTTCTTGATGTCAAGTGGAGATCAAAGGTTGTTAATGATGGTAAAGTCCATGTATCCCTGGGGGCTGTAGCCCATAAACTTCATAAAGTTGGCTCTGAACTGCCCAGAAGGGATGTGATTTCAGACTTTGTGTCTGAAGTAGAGGACATGTAATAGCTAGCCATGGAAAATTATCTTGGATCAAGTGATCATGAGTGGATTCATGAGTGGAATGGAAGGACAAAATTAGATTTGAAACTTCTGGGAGGATTCTTCATTTTGCAAGAGCAGCTTCTAAGAGATAGAAGAAATAAGTTAACGAAGCCAGCTGACCTGGCAGGCTTCAGAAGGGGAACAAGACAGGACAACGGAATTATTTTAAGTCAAAGATACGAAACACCTGGAGCTTGCATCCCTCGTAAAGGTTTAAATCTTGTACAGAAAGAATTGAGATCTACGTGGTTGAATAGTTGTTTTCAGCAGGATATTGGGAATAACCAGCCAATGGAGTAAGATTGTTCAGGGAAGAGCGAGCTGTCTTAGATGATCAGGAAGTGCAAGGCTAAAGGTACATTTATCCAAAGGTTAGATCATATAAAGGCCATTATTCAGCAAATATGGGTCCTCAGCCTTGCAAATGCAAAGGAGGTAGGGAAGGAAGTGGACCTAACCTGAAGTGGGGCATAGCTATAGTTAACATGGTCCCAGAGCAAGCAGCTGCTTGGTTACACGCTGGAGCTGCCTGGGTGGTGTGGAGATGTTACAGCACAACAGCCGCCCAGAAGCAGAAGCAGCGAGTGTGTTGCAACATTTCTGGGATTTTTTTTTTTTTTTTTTTTATTAGTTTCCAAGAAATGGGCTGGAGGCAACGGTTTCCCCCAGAGCATGCCTAGGATGACTCAACCCTGCCTGCTCAAGTAAGCAAAGAGGCAGAGAGGGGCTGTAAAGACAGGCAAGAAGGATCAGGGCTGGCACAGGATGCAGAGTGTGGGCACTGCGATGAGAACTTGCGATGGCACATGCTCTGCGCCCCGTGCAAAACATTTGTTCCTGCGGGGTGCAGTTTGACTGGCAGCACCCTGCAGTGCAAAAGTTACGTGTTGCTGCCTCTCTCCTGGTATTTCATCCTTGCCCCTGGGAGCTGCTGAAATCATAAAAAGGCCTTTCAGAAAGAGACCTGAATTATCTCTGAAAAGCCAGGGGGGAGTGTAGTGGTTTTTTTTAAACCAGGCTCTGAGTGCAATGCATTAAAATGACAAAGGTAAGTAAAGCTCTTGCGATGACAAGAAATTCCTGTCTAAATAATGTGTCTGGTACGTGTTTCGTTCTGGAGCCTGCGCTGCTACGTGCTCCCCTGCCTGAGCACACAGAGCCGAGCACAAAACACCTGCCAAACGCTGACACCGCTCCGGGTGCATTCCTGGGGCAGCCAGGGCCCTCTGGGTGCTCCCAGCAGGGTTGTCCTCGGTCCCTTGTGCCCACGTGGCGATCCCCTGCCACAGCATGTGAACCAGGTGGTGCTGGTGAGGGTGTGGAGCACGGCCATCATCCACCCGACCCCTAAGCGCACTCTGCTGCCAGTTAGCCAGCCTGGGGAGAGCCAGCCAGTAAAGCATCAGCCCTGCATCCTTCAAATTAATTTAAGTCCCCCCAAATCTCTGTGCCTTCCATGCCAATCCCATTCTTGACCAGCAGTGCATCCAGGACTTCAGCCTCAGACAACTCCTGCTGGCTTTTACGGTGATCAGGTCCTTTTAAGTAAGGCAGGAGTCACAGGAATCCTTGTAAGAGGCCACATCAGAGAGCCATCCAGAGCTACGTCCTGTCTCAGACAGCAGTTGTGATTTTCTGGAGTTAGAAATTCAATTATTTCCTTTGAGCTGTTCGCAGCTATGAGTATTGCTCACTCTCTGCATTGCACATGTCCTGGTCGCATGTTGCCAGGGGATTCCTGTGCTCACCTCTCTAGTGTGGGCGTATTAAAGGTGGTGTTGCGCAGCTTCATCAGTTTGACCCAAAAATCAATTTCATCCTGCAACTCCAGATCAATCAACAGCAACAGAGCAAAATATTTATTAAGTAGGAGATAAGGTCAGGCTTGCAGTAGTTAGAATGCAAAGAGAACAATAGCAAAACAAATGTAAGCAAGCGTAGCAGTGAAGGCTTTCTTGTCAAGCAGACTCCTTGAGATGCACCCAGGAGCTGGAGCTGGCCCCACAGTACAATGCATGTACAAATACAAGGTACAGCACCACTTTTAGAGTGCTGCCTTCAGTTGTATGAACGGAAGCTAGTATGAAGGGTCAGTGTCTTGGCCAAAGACCATCCTACTTTGTCATCCCGTCATATTCTCTTCCTCCTTTCTTCCATGTGCAGCACAGATTGGCTGTAGATGACTGCAACATTAGTTTTGTGTTACAGATTTACCAGAACTTCCCCCTCAGTCTCTGTAACTTTCTGTTTCTCCCTTTTTCTTTTTCATCCCAACCTGCCTGCCTTTCCTTCAAACCAATACAAAAGCATCTTCAGTGACTCACTGCTCCCTAACCCACATGTGGTTTCCTGCCTGTTTCACAGCACATGAAGCAGCCTCCTCTCTTGTACCTGCACCGCTGTACAGATTGCACACACCTATCGCGCTTCCCTCAACGGATGTAGCCTTGTGGGTACAGCTAGTTGTTCCTACTCCTAATGGTTCTACATGATATAAACCATTAATGGCAGTGATCAAACAGCTGCTCCAGGACAGCAGCAGTCTCTGAGGTGTCACCAGCTTTCTACAGAGACCCTATATGACAAGCGAATGGTACAGGTGAGCCACTTGGTAATGAAGTCTAACCTGCTTCTCCTTCCAGACTCTTACCAGTTTTACTTCTATTTTCACAGTGACTACATTTGAAATCCTATTAAGCCTTGACAGTGATGCAGAATCTCTGCTAGCAGAACATAAGCATTATCAGCTCTGAATTTGTAACTTCAGTTCCTACCTAAGTGGCCAAAACACTTCTTGCAAGCTCCAAAATTTCGCTTGCAGTTCTCATTGCGATGGCCCTGCTCCTCCTGTGTACTGAGCATATATAACTTTCATGGGAGCCCGTGGCAGTGGTATTTGCTCAGCAGTGCAGGCTGGTCTGGAGACCTTGCTGCCTATCCCTGACACAAAGAATGTCTGGAGAGGAGGACAGTGTGAAATGCCAGGGGCTGTGTATCTGGTGTAGAGGTGAAGATGGACAACAACATTTTCTAAAGAGTTGAAGCCCCATTTTCAGCTAAATGGAAAATATTGTCCCTATTCAGCCCAACACACCTGATACATGAGACTGAAGTTTGAATTAGGAACCTGTGGATGATGGTTCACCCCGCAGTCAGTGAAGAGAGTGAGCAATTCAGACCTTATGGCAGTTGAATCATCCACTGAAGGATCCTCTCTCTCTCTGTGGAGGGTAGAGAGGATCTAGAAAGCAACTACAGCTCCTAAGGTGCAAGTGGAGAAGAGGGTTGAGCCTCCGTCAGGTCTCTGATGGGAGTGTGGCAGTCCTGCTGCCCAGCCCCAGGCTGCATCGCCCTCACAATGCCTCAGGTTTGTGTCCAGCTTCAGTTATGCTGATTCAGAAACTCTTCACTTTCTGTGCCTAGTCATTTTCTGCCAGTTTAGAGATCTAAAATGGACCAGTAAGGGATTGGACAGGTGCCAGAGCCAGCATGAAGCCGGCAGAGGTGCGGGAGTTGTAGAAATGCCTTCCTTGGTAGAAGCAGAAAGCTGCTAGTTTGGCCCCATCGTGTATAGGCTCTTCAGCATAAAGTGCCTAGTGTGAGCTGGCATGAACCCACTTCCCAAAACACTTAGATGTTTTCTGATAACTGTCCTGTGCCTGGCTCTTGGCATCAGCCCATGTTACACCCTTGTGTCTGGGACTGTAATAAAGATAAGGCAGGTTGTGTCGCACAATGGAAGCTCAGTCTGAGGCTCAGCTGAATAACCGTTCAGGGGAGATTTCTAGATCCATTAAGTGTCTGTTGTCTCCAGCTGCGCCATTGATAATAAGCTCTGCTATAAAGCTTGGACTTCAGGCTGCGAAATTCCCCGTGGAGGCTCTCAGGGGAGAGCCTCTGATGGGCTACCTCTATAGAGGGGGCTTGAAGCCATTCCATTCTTTCAAACAGCCCTGAAAGCTGCACCTCTGATGTGTCGTACCAGGAATGAATCACACTGTTTCTGAGAGCAGTACTCTGAAGGATTTGCATTATACAGACACCGCAAGAGCTGTTGGAAAGAATGGTACGAATGAGAGAAAAATAGCAGTGCCCAGTGTCTTCCTTCCCCTAAAGCTCAGGTACAGACAGCTTTTTTCCCCTAGAACTAGATTTGCTTTCAAGCTTGAAGTGTTCGCTACTCTAACTCCATGTTGTTTGATCATTCATAGGGCACAGCACAAACCAGGTGAGGCATGGGGTTCAAGGTGAAGCCGACATCAGCAGTGAGATCTAGGTCTGACTTATCCACTCCTGGAGGGGGTTGGAAAATAAATTTGCGGAGCAAGCCTGCAAAGAAGAGGAACAGCTCCATTTTGGCCAGGCCTTCTCCAACGCAAGCCCTTCGTCCTGAAAACAACCAGGAGAGAAGTACATGGTCAGCACTGCAAGTTGGTGTTGGTGTCTGAGGCCTTCTAAACTGGATGTACGGTCCATAATAGCAAGCTGCTGAGGTAGGAAATTTTTCCTTCCTTCTCTCTATATATTACAGGTGCTGATGACTTGGTCCCAAACCACACAGAAGCCTGTTGGTATGTGAGACCATTCAGTGACTATGGGTAAATGAGTGTCTCTCAGATCTTCCTTGGAAGATCTCGTTAACTACAGCAATGGTGGACAGGACAAATGACCAGAAATCCCTTATCCTATGTTCTATGTCCCCAGTGTTCATACTTTCCTGGAATCGGTGGGAACTGTGCCATTAGCCTAGCCCCAGGTGGTGCACACATTGCCGCTCTCACCTATGGAGAATGGAATAAAAGCCTCTCTCCTAACGAAGTTCCCATCAGCATCCAGGAAGTGGGAAGGGTTGAACTGATCCGGGGTTTTCCAGTGTAACTCATCATTCAGAGCGGAGGTCAGCAGTGGAATAATCTCTGTACCCTGAAACGGATCAAAGAAACTCACGGTAGCTGTTTAGAGCAGATCACTCCTCTAGTCGAGCCAGGCTGCTTTTTTTTTTTTTCTAATATGAATAGGTAAATAAGACTAAGCCATGGCAAAGAGAACGGGGTGATGCTTCCCTGCCCCACTGTGGCTCTGCCTGTTATCAGTAGCTGCTGCTCTTTTTCTGGACCACAAAATATTCCCTTGTTACAGTCAGATCTTTCAAGAAAGATGCTGAAGTACAGTTTCCACATTTGGCATAAAAGAGATTCAAACCAGTGTGATTTAATTAAATTCTCTGTACGGCTGTAACAGACCGCAGTCCAGTGCGTGTTTGTAACAGCTATCCTGGATCCAAGACAAAGCATCACATAATAGATTAAACCACACATCACAGTGTCTTTAGATTTTCCTATTTTTCTTCTTGTCTGCTTTAAATAAAACTGTAAGGAATATGTGCAGCATGAGCTGCTAGCCTCAAAGCTCACCTTAGGAATCACATAGCCTTGGAAATTCACATCGGTAGGAGTTGATCGTGATACTCCCATTGGGACAATATTGGCAAACCTTTGTATTTCATGTATCACTGCATCTGTATAAGGCATTTTTTTCCGGTCCTCCAACTTAGGCAGCTCTCCCGGTTCGATGACATGGTTCATTTCTTCCTGAATCTTTCCTTAGAGGGAGGAAAGGATTAAGGAGCTGATAACCCTCTTATCTGGCAACTGAAGTGGCCTCCAGTTTGGCCAAGATGAAAAAAAGGGAAAACTGAGGGTTTGGGAAGAGTAGAAGTGGGTAAGTCAGGGCATGGCATGGTTCTTTCGGGTTTGTTGCTGGGCCGAGGGGGTTTGAATGGAGTCACTACAGTACAGCCCATGCCTGATTCTGATTACACACCTTTGTTACCCCATAGCCTTCAACAGAAACCAGATCAGAATCAGCTCCTGAGGAGACCTTTAGTGACGTAAGCCCATAGCCTGCAGGAGAATAACGATGGGGGAGTTTTCCTGTAACTGTAGACTGGCCTTTACCCTATCCCACTTGGCTGGGCTGGTTTATTGCAATCAAGCTGAATAAAATTCCTTTGTAAAGTCAACGGTTGTTATCTCTTTCTCAGGGTACTGAGAATAATTACTCTAGACAACACAGAATGAGTTTCACTCCCTTCCACAACCAAAGCCTTAAGCATGCAACAGTATATTGTACAAGAGGACTTCTCAGCCTTACTCTGAATTTCTGGGTATTTCATCATCAGAAGAAGACCCCAGCGCACAGTTGTAGAAGTAGTCTCAGTCCCAGCAGCAAAGAGGTCCAGGGTTGAAAACAACAGGTTTCCGTTGTCAAACATAGTGTGGGGTTTCTTTGATTCCTTCAAAACATACAGGTGATGGCCATAAGTTCTATAGCAAGTGATAGCAATATACGACTGTGTTGCTACTATTTTTAGCTGCATTTTAGCTTTTTGTGACTTTCTAGGCTCTGGGAAAATAAATGTTTAGTATTTTAGCATTAGGGCCTATGCTGTATGGACTTTGTCTGGTCCCAAGCGTACGTGTAATCCCCAGGTCTAGATAGGGGACTCCGTGACAGGACAAGGAGTAATGGTTTTAAACTAAAAGAGGGCTAATTTAGACTAGATATAAGGAAGAAATTTTTTACCATGAGAGTTACGAAACACTGGAACGTGTTGCCCAGAGATGTGGTGGAAGCCCCATCCCTGGAAACATTGAAGGTCAGGTTGGATGGGGCTCTGAGCAGCCTGATCCAGCTAAAAATGTCCCTGCTTACTGCAGGGGAGTTGGACCTTTAAAGGTCCCTTCCAACCCAAACTATTCTATGATTGCCTGATTCTATGACTTTGTGATACTAGGTTAGTTGGAATTCAATTACTGCAATGAAGTTTATCACTGTACAATTCTTGCAGAAAGGTTTGGGATGATGTCCTCCTTACGTGTGCTGAGTGGTAACTTATTTCACTCACATGTGACATCTTGACAACTAGAGCCCTTTCACCAGCAGTTTCAGTGGAGCTATGGAGTGAGTACAGCATGGCTTTGACAAATTCTGTGCACTGCAGTTCTTCTCTTTCCACTCACTGCCAGTCCCTGACAGATGGTCAGTCCTAATAATAAGTCAGAGCTAAGAGAACAGAAAGACTCTGAGACTTAGCTTTAAAGTACCTGTTGTTGCTTCATCAGAAAGGCATCAACAAAGCCTGTTAAGTTATTTTCATTAAATTCTTCTTTGTGTTCCTGGAAGAGCTTCTGGAGAAAAGCATTCAGTTCACTGACATTTTGTAGCACAGTCTTGGAAGCTCCAGAGAGAAATCCAAGAGATGGGTAGAAATTATATAACTGTGGAGCAAGAGAAGTCTTACTGTTAATTGGAGTTTTTGAACACGCACTAGTATCTCAAATCACACTGCTGGTCCCACGTCCCATGCCCAGACATTTCAGCCTGTAATTCCCACACATTCACTTGTATAGTTCAAGCAGCTGTGAACTGCAGCAGAAATAGTGTTCTGTCTGCTGTATCTCTGCACGAGTCCTTGCCATGACTTTTGGGATATTCATCAGCTGAGACAGTGTCTCAGACATGAAAGATGGGAATGTGAGCATTGTATTTATTCCAGGGAAAGCCCTCAGGTGTGTCACACCCTATGGCAGCAGAAGGGACTTGAACTGGCCATCACCACAGACAGACAATATTGCTGTGTCTACATGGTGCTTTCCAAGCCAATTAGCTTAGGCACAGCACGGAGCTAATCCAGCTACACTGTTCCTAGGAGCTGGACTGAGCACAGCATTGCAGTATGTCATATGGACATAGGTGCTGTCAGGAGAAAGCAAGGTGTCACCCCCATCATCCCATAAGAGCTGTCCACATGTTCAAGGATACCCCTGGCTGTCCTACCAGACAGTTAAACAAACACCCGCCGTTAGCGGTTAGCTGGTGCCTCGTCCCGGAAGAGTGTCTGTACACAGTGTGTAACTCTGAGCTGTGCTCAGGTGGTGCTTTTTGGGGCTTAGCTAATCTAGAGTTACAGCCAGCTGCAGACCTCAGTGCATGTCAGAAAGACAACTCCACTGGTGTTCAAAGCAGAAGCTTTGTGTCAGGAAGGAACGGGTTTATATCAGCTGTTAGTTTGCTAAAATTGAGTTTCAGTGGCCAAAATAAAAGGGAAAGAGGTTTGTCAAACCTGGTTCTAGGGGAGGCAGAACTAAAAGAGTTGCTGAAGGTGTAATACAAGGCATCAGAATTTGAGATGGCATTTCAGGGCCAATCTCTTATATGAGAGACGTATTGTGCTTCTGCTCTTCAAAGAGGGTAAAATAGTTCCTTTTGTGAAGACTTTTTTTTTTTTCTTTTACTAATAAGCTTCACAGACTCCGCACAGGGGCCTGGGAATCTGTGCCTTGCGGATACAGAACCGCAGATGTGTTCTGTACAGGCTGGCTGGCTGATAATGTCCTTGTTCTCAAGAAGCAAGATGTGGGAGGCCAAGAGGACAAACACAGACAACTGGCTATCCCCCAAAAAACTAAAAGCTAAAACATAAAGTCAAGCTCTTACCAGCACCATAGGGGAGCCCAACAACTTAGTATTGTCATTTATCAGCTTCAGCAAAGTTAGAAATACAGGATCATCATACTCAAACCTCTCTCCAAACAATATAGAGCAGATGACATTGGATACAGCATTGTTGAGTATCATCTTCGTATCAAATGGTTTCCCTATATTTCAAGAAATGAAAATAAATGACGATGTGATTATGCTCATTTCAGTCTGGTTTCCAACGGAAATGTAGTCCTGAGCTCCCAAAGAAAAAACCCATTCTCCACCCAGACTCAGTTTCAATGTTTTAAGGCCTCAGTTGAATAACCTACTTCAGCATATGCTGAACTTTAACCATGAGATACCATTTGGTCAGAGTTAAACTTTCATTAATCTTTATTGTTCTGCTAAACATGCTTTCTGTCTCTGGATTAAAATCTTGACACTTACCATGATAGGATTCAAAATATTTGATAAGGGAATTTACTTCCTCCAGGATTCGGATCTCAATGGTTCTCCTTCCCATTCCAAAATCTCGCAGTGTGGACAAGGTGAATCTTCTCATAGTTTTCCATAGCTCTCCATGGCTAAATGCTATGCCTAAAATAAAGGTGTAACATCCTTATGTTACCTGTGGTTAATAGACATTTGTAAGGCCTTCTTGCACACTGGTAACAAAGCTGCTTGATACACTTATATAAACAAAAAGCAATCTGTAAGAGGATGATACTCTCTGCTGTCAGAATGTAATGAACATAGACAAACTACAAAAACTAACCAACCAAAAGGTTGCTTACCATTTCCTTGTGTCATTTTTCTAAATATGGGTATTTCTGCCCTCTCTCCAAATTCTTCAGCATGATTTAAAAGGGCATCCTTGATGGTTTCGTATCCAGCCAGTACTACAGCTTTCCTGGGTCCAAAATGCACAGTGAAGACATTGCCATGTATCTTGGAGAGCTGTCAAGATAAATAAATACATTCATTCAAAACCAGATCTGCACCCAAACACTAGCACTAGCCACCCTAGGTAGTTTCTAGCCCCAAAGGAACCTCCCAGCCCTGCCTGAAGTCTCCAGGTGCTGCAGTAATGCAAGTAATGAGCAACAGCTATCAATTGCCAGCATCTCTGCTTGAGCCCTGTTTGCACAACAAGGTGTCTGCTATCACTGCTCCTATCGGAGAAGTCAATAAAATGCCATTGCATTCCTGTGCTGTTCTGCAGTAACAGGCCAGCATAGCGATACTACCATTCGGAGGCTGGTTAGAAAATGCTGTAGCAGGCAGGCCTGTTTATTTTAATGCTGTTGACCTGAGGCAAGCGGGCGTGCACATATCTTTGAGGCTGAAGCCACAAACACTACAAAAACAAAGTTAGACAATAACTCTTTCTTTCAGGACAGCACTTGTCTCTAATTATGGCAAGGTGCGTAGTGTTGCAGTCATCGCAAAATTATTTGCTGGCCACCAGAAACTTGAATCCAACTAGGAAGCACATTCTTGTAGATAATGTCACAGGAGCTCTAGGCTTTTATAGCAAATTAAATATGAATCATCTGTTACACAAAAGGGTGGCTTTGACACTCTAATCATTCACTTGGTATTTTAGACTTCGTTTAAACACTCTGCAAGCCATCCACTCCAAATGTCTTCTTGTTTCCGATGTGCCTGGGTTACCATTTGCTATGCATTAGATACATTCTGAAAATTGAATTTCAGATTAGAAGCAGCTCCTGTTATTACACCAGACAAATTGAATTTGTTTTCATGAAACGGTGGTTTGACGGCTTGCGAGATAACATTAACACTGGTTCTTTCACCACTGACAGCTCACAGAGTGTGGGGCAGAGCCAGGGGCAGGGAATCACAGCCGCCTCCTAGCCTTCCTTTGGTCATTTCTTTGCATTAGTACTCCTTGGCATCAACTCTGTTTTTTCTCAGCAACACAAGTATTGGATGTGTCAGGCCTGAAAGCCTAAAGAAAGCTGCTTGGCAGACTATAGGAAATGAGTCTGGTGCCTTCACGTGACATTTGTATGATAAAATCCCCAAGTACTGCCAAAACAAACATACCTATGATCAGATGGGAGCTCAGGACCAGAAGCTCATCAAAACTATGCTCTGCACAATCCTCTGCACTGTAAATCAAGGCAGATGAATGCTGCATGACTGCTATTCTGTACTTTTGCAGCTCAGGATGCCCTTTCTTTTACGACTAACTGGAGAATTTTGGTGTCTGCACTGCCCCCTCACTGTGGCTCTTCACGTGCCTGAAGGAGTTCACTGGGGACTGGGTTTCCCCCATCGTAGTGTCCAGTGAACACATACACAGGCTTTGTGTCAGGTCACTCACGGCACCTCAACCGTCTCTACAGCAACCAGGAGAAATCTGAATTCACATTGAATTGTTCCCACCTCCCTATGGGAATGCAGCAGACACTTTCTGAAACAAACATTGCACCTGGATTTATAATATTTAAGTATTTTTTAGAAATAATGTATCCATGGAGCTGCATAAGAAAAAGCAATTTGTTTACCTAGACGTATAAAAGTCACGCCTCAAGTCTTAAATAACCCTGGCCAGTGTGTGTGTGCAGGGGAAGGGTTGAGAAGGCAGAGTTGAGCTTTGCATTGCAGGGATATAATCAGCTTCAGAAATAAATGTGCATATGACCCCTTTTCCTCTGCTGTGGGGATGATACCAACCCTCCCTCCCTCCCTCCCTTCCTTCCTTCCATCCTTCCTTCCATCCTCTCTTTCTTCCTTCCCTCCATCCTCCTTTTCTTCTGTCCTACCTGCCTTCAGTGAGAGAGGTCTGTCTGCACTGAGACATCTCTTGATGGCAAATACTCCTGATCTGTCAGCAGACTGGCCCAATTTGAGCCTCCTACCTGCAGCCTCTGAGGGGCTTGAAATTCCAACAATATGGAGCTGATTGCAAGGGATGAGCGTCTATACTTGTGTGTGTATAAAAGAAGAAATGTGTGCATTATATTTATATATAAATGCATGTATATGTGTGTATACCTCTGAAGGTAAAGTCACTCTGCCAGCCTGCGTGTACACCAAATATCTCATTTCTGCCCTCCACACCATGCAAACACAATCACATCTCCATTTCCCTAGTTGCATTTGTCGCTTCAGGAATTACACGTTTTCCTCCTGCCTGCTTATTCAGACCCTACCTCTGTCAGCGACTGGAACGGCTTTTTCAGGTCCACGACATTCAAGTTTCCGATCAGAGGAAGAGGTCGTGGCCCAGGAGGCAAACTGCAAACCGACTTCTTCAAACTGGTGAGAACGTAAAGGAGAGCAACCAGCCCTGCTGCCAAATAGAGCAGCGAGCTAGAGCCCACGTACTGCAGCAAACTCTGTACGACCATGTCTAGGTCAAAGTGTGGGTATGAGCATCTTGGGGTCCCTTTATAGCCCTTCTGTCATTGCCTGAACACACCTTCTGGGGAAGTGGCTTTACACAGAGAAAAGGACTCTGAGATCTTGTTTACTTCCATTTAGACCAGATGTACTTTTTTTCCCTGCCAAATAAAGCACCCTATTTTATTCTGGAACATGGATTATCTTAATCTGGAGCTCCTATTTCATCTACAACACAGGGGAAAAGTGTTTGTTTTCCCGTAAAAATCTGTGTTATGGGCATGTTGTGGTCTACGTGATTTCAAGGGCAGAAATAAAGGACAGGACCCGTGCTGGATTGCTGTGACAGTGCCAGGTCACAGGACTGAGCTGGACCACTGGTGATGCAATGGAGGAAGCAGAACATATGAGGGAAAGCCCACAATAATGCATGGCTCTGGGTGCAGCTGGCAAGGAAGTCCTCAGGAAAGACAAGGCTGACCAAGGAGGAGATGGAACAGTGGTGCCATGAAGAAGTGCTAATTCAGGACTGCAGACGGGAGTAGGTCTACTTACAGGTGACACCTCTGATTCTCTTTGCTTTCCTGCCACCCCAGTAAAGTCACCTCTTTGAGCAACATGATGTTTTCATTGCTGATGCTGTTATTGATCTTTGTCCCAAAAATCCTCTAATGGCAATCTCAAAATACCCCTGAAAGCACTTCAGTCACTACTTTGCAGCTCGCTGTCCAGAGGATTGTGTGCCCGGATGTCCGTCTCTGTCTCTGAGTTCGGTGATGACTCCTTCCCAGCTGTCCTGTCTGTTTATGAGCAGAAGCATGCAATCCTTTAGGAGAAACCGTCACCTCCACGCAATCCTTCTGTCTAGATTGGAAAAGAGATCCTGGATCTTTGCAATCCGTGAGCAGCGAGGATCAGTCTCTGCAGCTGGCCAGGCAGAGGACAGAGGCTGCCTGGGCAGCTACTACAGAGGGGCTGCCAGCCAGCAGGAGCACACAGCAACACCTTCGGCACTTCAGGTGCACTGAGTCATGCACCATGCCAGGGCAGGGTCCTGCAAGAGCCCGCTTGCCTGGGCGACAGCTCCCCAGGAGCCACCCTCACCCTTTGCATCCTTGGGGCATGATAACAAAGCAGAGTGATCATGAACAGGAGGCCACAGTTTTAAATGGTGGCCCTGGGGCAAGAAGCCGATCTGATGCTCCATCACATATTCTCCAGTGGGGATACTTTGCTCCCTGTGCTGCTGTTCAACCCTCTAGAAATCTTTAGTTTTAATAATATTTTTGCTAGAATCCTCCAAGGCTCCTGGGCGCAGGCTCCATGGATGGAAAAATGATGATTATTTATTAATAATAATAAAAGTACATTAGCTGAAGGCAAGGGGAATCAATAAACTCTAACTAGATTAACATGA
Source organism: Leptosomus discolor (assembly GCF_034619465.1). NCBI lineage: Eukaryota > Metazoa > Chordata > Aves > Leptosomiformes > Leptosomidae > Leptosomus > Leptosomus discolor. Next base: position 6,846,503 of record NC_141404.1, read on the forward strand.
AAAAGGTGCCTGCACGTCTGTCTGTTCTCCAAGGCTTGTTATCAGGAGTGCAGGTTTTCACTAGTGGGAATTACCCTGTGCAGAAGAGGACTAGGTGGGGCAGGCAAAGAAAGGACAGCAATGGATGGTCATGTCCATCTCAAGACTTGCTGCACAACTATGAGGTCTTGGTCTGTGCCCTCTTCTCCCAGACATTTCCAAGAATATCCTGTTCTGCCAGACTCTCCTCTGTGCAAATGGTGTGACCACTGGGACTCTTGAGACTTTATAAGATACAGTACGAATGAGAAGAAAACCCTACACGGGCCCAGCTGGGTGCCAATGGAGGAAATGTATTGTTTCTGTTTACATAGAGCCACCACTGCTCTGTTAGAGTAGAGCTGGCTACTGCCATAGAAAGCAAGATTGCCTACTCAAGGGCTTTCAGATTGTTTAAAGCTTCAGGTTGTACCCGGTGATAATACAGGGTGAAATCCTTTCTCAAGTAATGAGCCCATGGACTTGCAACCTGCTGGGCTGATGCATGCACTGTGGGAAATGACAGATGAGTTCTCCAGCGGGAGAGAATCATTGCAGTTTTAAAATACAACTAACGTCATGTCCTCGCCTCCATTTCTTCCTCACATATCATGAGATCCTGAACACAGCCTACAACTGAGTTGTTGGCTTGCAGGTGTGGCATCCCACACAGAACTGGGCAGAAAACGTTGCTCCTTGCTCACATGTCCTTGTCTTTCTACCAGCCCAAGCCAGACCTGATATCATCTGCAGGTAAGCAGATTTCATGAGCATAGCTCAGGGAAATAATCAGTTCCTCCCAGAAAATGAGCCTGTACATTAAACAGCCACAGAGTCATCTAACTTCTGTGTTCTCCTCTGAAGAAGGACATACAATCTTCTAATGGGACATAGGTTAACAATACTACAGTAACAGCAGGATAATGCACAGAAAGAGCTGTTATAAGGCCATAATTCAGTCAATGCTTTCTGATAACATAATAAACCATGAGAGTGAACACCCGGTGCTTGTGTGTCTTGCAAGCCTCTGCCACTGATTTACAACCTCAAGAGATGCCTATCAGCCTGGGCATTGTTATCAGGGATATATAAAGCATGAGCATAACCTATTAAACATTAACATTTTTAAAGACTCAGATGTGTTAAAACTCAAGCTGCTCCTTACTAATGGATTTAGCTCACCTTGACAAATGCCAGCGCAAAAAGAAATCAAAAGCTTTCCGACTTTGACCTCTTTCCATTTTTCATAATTGTTTCACAATTTTCATTGTTTTATTGGATTACACCTGCTTCTTTCCATCCTGCAAATCGGTATTTCTATAGGATCACTACAGGGTAGTGATAGCTCGAGTGTTTGCTGTGCTCATTTTAATACAAATAACTTGTACTGGATTTCTTTTCATTTATCTGTCAAATCAGTGCATGTTGCACATCTACTTTGGGAAGAAAGACTCCTGAAAAATACTTTTAAAAATCATTCTTTCACTGCAAAATTGCAATGAAAGATTCTTGGGTTTTTTCCATATTCTGAGCTGAAAGATTGTATGTGATGGGTCTGAACACTGGGAGAAGAAAATTAAAAAAGCTGTGCACAAGAGGAAATAGCCTCAAGTTGCACCAGGGGAGGTTTAGATTGGACATTAGGAAAAGTTTCTTTACTGAAAAGAGTGGTCGAACATTGGAACAGGCTGCCCAGGGAGATAGTGGAGTCACCATCCCTGGAGGCGTTCGAAAAACGTATAGATGTGGCACTTTGGGACATGGTTTAGTGGGCACAGTGGTGTTTGGTTGACAGTTGGACTTGATGATCTTGGAGGTCTTTTCCAGCCTTAGTGATTCTATGATTCTATTTGTGCAATGCCTCTGTGCAGAGCCTAAGGTGACAGTATTTCCCACTTGTGTTAAGCATTTATCCCTTTTAGCAATAAACCGTTCTCAGGAACTTTCTTGCTTTCAGAGGCCTTGTTCTTGGACTGAATAGATGTCAATCCTTCATGAGTCTCACTCAGTGATAAAATACAAGGGAGATCCTGGGATTTGGTGCTGGTGATGTACTTTATAATATGCATGTCTATAAAAATATTTACAGCAAAATCCATTGGGACTATAGCCAGAGCATGATCTTCCAGACCCCGCACTTACATCAACCAGCCAAGGCATCCTGACCTGGGAAATCAGTATTGAGGAGGTCAGGCTATGAAGAATTTATTTTCAAAATACAACTGAATTGATCAAATGACTCGACATAGCTCCAAGGACCTTTTTGTCACTAGCTTCAGTCCACCTCAGCACAGTACTGCAGAAATTATATTAATCCAAGGGCAGTTTGGGGCATACCACGAAGGACGAATAGTTGTTAGGTATCCACAGAGCCAGGGTCCCAGCATTTCACTTTTGGGCCCCCTGTTTCGATGCAGATAGAGATGTGGATTTAGATATATCACAGTTGCAGCTGGCAATGTAAGAAAAGAGTTTGCTTTGGCTTTCAGCACAGTGTTACCATTTCTACCACATTCCCCTCTAACCTGATGAGGCTTTGGCTCAGTCATAACAGAAAATGAGCTATCATTCTGTACATCTTGGTAGAGCACATAACATATTAAGGCCCTGACCTTACTGGCATGAAACTATGATTTCCCTGTAAGTGCAAACCAATAACATTTCATTAATCATCCGCAACAGAAATCCCCATTCCCCAGACTATTCTGGCAATATTCTGCATTTTTGCTTGTCTAGGAACCTGAATTAAAAGGGAGAAAAATGGTTTACAACAGCTCGTGGCAGTGATGTATTAAGAGACCTTATGTAAGAGCTGGCGGCGTGCTCTCTGCGCAAGGGTGAGGCGTAGGAATGAGTGATTCTGGAAGGATGTTTCTCTGAGGTGTGTTCTGTGCCTGGGCTGGGAACAGCAGTCTCAAGGGCACAAATTCCAGTGTCTGAATGTGCTTGGTCTTGTTCGGCTGATTAATTTCTTACAGCTATCCCGAGTCAAGCTACAAAACCCCCTAGTACTTTAGTCAAAGCCTTTTGTGGCTTGTCAATACATTATTTTCATATTAACTATCTGATAATTTGAATCTGTAGGCTTTTAAAAGACGCAGCATGGTGAGAGAGAGAAAACAATGAAAGTCCTGGACTTTATCCTGTCCATAAAAAGGAACAAAGTTTCTGCTCTGATGTGTTGTTCAGTTTGGTGCTTCCAAAAGTAATGCTAAGTGCGTAAAGACTCCTTCTGAAGGTACATTTGTACCAATGACTGGTAAGCACCAATAGTGGGATAAATTTTCAGTGAGATCCGACAACACTGTAAAAGAGCAAACATTTTTTAAGTGTTACTTTAGTCCATAATTAGTGACTCTTTAGTCCACAATTAATGACTAACAGCTCTGATTCAAGCAAAGGATTTTTTTTTTTAATCTATCAAGCGATGTAACTTGAAAGGGGAAAATCCCAGATCGTCCCTAGTTTGGGCAGCTTCTAATTTGAGCCTTCTAATTTTTGGAAAGGGCTCAGAACTCCAGACTAGAGATACCGTAAAACACTGGATATTTTACAAATTATCTAATCTCTCTTGTACCATGGGCACCTTTTTACTGAAACAGTGCCATGAAAGTCTCTCACTTCTTTGAAAAATAGTATGTGAAAAGCATTTAATCCTCCGTTTGTGGCACTGCTCTTTGTGGCACTGTTTTTATTGAATACTTTTGGAACTGGTCGGCTTAACTTGCAAATGAGATTTTTTTTTTTTTCTTCACACTGATTATCTAATGGGGTTTTCATTTGATCTCCTTGAGAAAAATACGTACTAAACTGCCAAAGCATGTGTATTGGATTCTAAGACAGATTGTACCTTTAAAGGAAACTCTAGAAGATACAACTGACATTGGCAATAAAAACATTAAGTAAGCATAACCAAACACCTGCTGCTATACCTGACCTGAATTTGGGTAACTACAAAGAAAGGCACTGAGTTAATTAATAGGTAATCAGAATATTTGGATATAAAAAAATACAGCAAGTTTATATAGCCTTTGCATAGGACTGTCCCTGTCTGTTTGGGAATAGTTGCACTGATGGATCCCTGCATATAATTTTTCCATTTTTCTTTGATTTCTTCCTTCATCACATGGCAAATCAACAAGTCAACCGCTGTGCCAGAAACTAAAGAACATAATTGGGGCAGTTTGCTAAAATCAAGTGCCTTGACACTTCAGTTAAACTTGTCCAGATAAACCAAAGCTGCTTCTCTGCTGCTCAGTCCTCTGAGATCTGGGAGACAGTTTATAGCATGTATTTATGAAAGAGGAGTATCTCCCTTTTACTGTTAAATGTTATAACGAAGTCAAGTGGAAAAGTGCTATTTACCGTATAATAAAAAACATCTATTGTTCACAGCCCTGAAAACATAATAATAAATAAAACCTTATATTTCAGGCTGTGTAAACCAGTTACTTATGTAATAGAACATGGTGTAATTTTCCATTTACAATTTGAAAACTGTAATAAGGAAGCAATCAAAGCATGAACAAAACACACTTTAAATGGGGCTGCAGGTAATATTTCCATAATGGCTGTCCTTAACAATTGCAGCTGTTTCTTTTTTTTTTTCCCCAGCCTCTAATTCTTTCTACTTATCTCAGTCATTTAATTAAAAGAAAATCAACTTAAAACAGATGAAAGAGCATCTTAAACCCATTGCAGCTATGGGCAAAGAAGAAAAAAGATTCTAACAGCGTAATCCACAGTTAACACTCGGGTGGGTTAAATTAACGCCATTTCTCATCCCGCTTTCCAGCTGAGAGATGAGGGTCTGCAGAGAATGTTCTGTAAACCTGCAGGCAAAAGGGGTGTTTTTCTTGGTTATCCATTTGAGGATCTGGAAGTTCACCATTTCCCAAGCATCTGCCAATGACCACTTGGTTTTACTGGCCTCATTGGTGTTCGTGCCATGTGGTGGGAAGCCGCCTGCTTGCCCATTGCTTGTAGGAGTCATAAAATAACTCAGTGCTGTCCGTCAGGTCGTTAAACCGTGAGGATTAACGAGGGATGAGCAATCACGTCGCTACTGCCATGGGCAGTTGATGGTGGAGTTCACATCATTGCAGCAGGATGGGGATGGCTCTTCCAAAATCCTCCTGGATTTCTAAGGGAAGTGCCTCTTGGGGGTGCCTCAGCTCTGTGTGCTGATCCCCGGGGCTCTTGGATCACACCACCAGCCAGAACTGGGTCCTGAAAATCGTGTTTTTAACCCAAGACCCAGCGCTCAGCAGTGGCGGGTGAGGAACTTGTTCTTCATGGCAGAGGGGAAGGAGGAACCCAGCCTCCTGCTGGGCCCTGACCTCTGGCTCCTGGGTAGAAATGGGGGAGACGTGGATGAGGCTGGATCCTGTACAAACTGATGAGCTGACACCAGGCTCTGAGTTTTGCCCTTTCCCCCTTCATTTCCAAACGAACAAAAGCAAGAGGACAAACCATGGCCCCCTGCCCCTCAGCAGGCAGGCTGCCCATGGCCATCGCTCCCACCCTTCCCACTCAGAGAGTCCAGAGGTGACTCGGGACAACAGTAAGGTTTTTATGAGAGGAAAATGGTTTCATTTGCAGAGGTTGATTGAGCCCTGCATACAGGGGCTGCCCAGGCACAAGTCTTACGAGGAGTGGCTGAGGGAGGGAACTGGGGTTGTTCAGCCTGGAGAAGAGAAGGCTGAGGGGAGACCTTATCGCCCTCTGTAACGGCCCAGGAGGAGGCTGTACCGAGGTGGGGGTCGGTCTCTTCTCCCACGTAACAAGCGACAGGACAAGAGGAAACGGCCTCAAGTTGCGCCAGGGGAGGTTTAGATTGGACATGAGGAAAAACGTCTTCCCGGAAAGGGCTGTCAAGCGTTGGGCCAGGCTGCCCGGGGGGAAGCGGCGGAGTCACCACCCCTGGGGGACTTTAAAAGCCGCGCAGATGCGGCGCTTGGGGACACGGTTTAGCGGTGGCCTTGGCAGCGCCGGGTGAACGGTTGGACTCGATGACCCTAAAGGTCTTTCCTGACCCAAGCGCCTCTATGGCCCCGCCGCCCCCGGAGCCCCCCGGCCCGGGCCAACATGGCGGGCAGCGGCGGCGTCTCCATGGCGACGCGCGGGGGTGCCGAGGCCTGCGGCAGTGACGTTACTCCCGTCCCCCGCCCGCGCGGCCCTATTGCGTTACCGTGGCGACACCGCGCCCACCCCCCACCCCCGGCGAACGCTCCGGTTGCCGTAGCAACGCCAACGCCGTTTCCATAGCGGCGTGGCCCCGCCCCCTCCGCGGAGCAGCAGCGGTCACGTGCCCCGCTCGATGCGCTCGGCGCTCTCGGGAGCGGGCGGCGCTCGGTGTTCGGCTCCCCCCGGCGGCGAGTGTGTGACCGCAGGGACCCCCGGCCCGGCCCGCTCCGGTCCCCCGCCGGCGCCATGTCCACCGCCATGAACTTCGGCAGCAAAAGCTTCAAACCGCGGCCGCCGGACAAGGGCGCCTTCCCGCTGGATCACTTCGGTGCGGTAACGCGGGCCTGGCCTCCCCGCGGCCCAGCGCCGGGCCTGCCCCACTTCCCCCCGCTCTCCGCGGGCCGGCTCGGCGGGGGGACGCGGGCCTTGGGCCGCCGCCCGAGCCCGGCGGTAGCGGGTCCCTCGCTGTCTCTTTCAGGAGAGTGCAGCGCCTTCAAGGAGCGGTTCATGGAGTGTCTCCGCGACAGCGGCTACGAGAGCGGGGCCTGCCGGCAGCGCGCCATGGCCTACCTGGAGTGTCGCATGGAGAGGCAAGTGGTACCCCGGCCCGGCGGCGGGGGGCTGAGGGGTAGCCGCGTGGGTGGCCCCCGGGGCGGGGAAGCAGCGGGGAGGGGAAGGGGAAGCGCAGTGGAGGCGTTCACGCGGGAGGCTTGTGTCCCTGTAAGAAGCAGGTGTCCTTTGTGGCTTCAGCGGTTTGCTTGGTCTCTGTTTTCGGTGTGGTGCGGATATCCAGCAGGAGGGCGGGACGACGGCAAGGCTTGGCCAGCTTCCACTACGCACAACCGCCTTTCTCAATGAAAACCTTCTTCTTCCTTTTTTTGTAGCTGTGGTTACAAGTTAGAAGTTGAACTTGTCCTTCAGTCCAAGCGAAAAAAGTGTTGGTGGTTGGTTTTCTAGGGATGTTTCCATCCTTGCATTGCTTTGCTATGCTTTCTGTTCAGTGGTGGGTCAGGGAGCTCCTTGGGAAATGCACGAAGGGCACTATTAAGTGCACTTAAATACAGGGATGCATCCAGACACTGAGTGGGCTGGTGGTGAGAAAGGCTGCAAATAAAAACCCTTTGAAAACCACTGCAGCAAAGCATAGTAGCACCATGAATGCTGTTCTAAACCACATGCACTTAAAAATCTGGTAAACAGCACAGGTAGAATCTTAGGAAGCTCTTTTGCAGTCTGTTAATTAAAGATAACCAAGAGTTGCATCAGTTTCTGAGGAAACCCTTACTCAGTTTCTAATATCAGGAAACAAGACATTGAGTTGGAAAACCACTGTTAAGGAAAAAAAAAAATATCCCTGAATGTTGCTTTCCCAAAACTGATGTTTCTGAGGCTTTGCCAAGCAGCCGTCGCTCTGTGTGGACATCTTGGATTTCTTTAGAGTAAACAATACTAAATGAAATAGAAAATGCTGCTATTCTCTTGGTTGTGTACTATGTTCTGCAAAATGTTTTTGTTGTTTTTGTTGTTTTTAACTTAGGCAACTTATGGCTAATGAACCACTGGAAAAATTGGGATTTAAAGACCTGATAGATGAAAAATCAGAAGCAAAACCTGAAAAGTTGTAATGAAGACAGACAACTTTACTCCTCGTGTATGGAAAGCATAACTCTTAATGTAGTACATATTGTACATTCTGTTCATATTGCAATGGGAAGTGTTTCCTGAAGGAACCTTGTTTCGAAGTTTAATTTCCTAAAATCAGATTTTTTTTTTGAATGAGCAAAAATGCTGCCTTTGTCTACTCTCCTTAAGTATTTTTTAAATTTTTTCTTATAATTTCTCTAGTGTACTTTTAAAGATCCTTAAGAACCTAGAGAAAGCAGTTATTGCCTGAAGTGTTCTCCATGTCTCTGTAAAAACAGTGAAGTCTTACTTTAAAAAGACAAAAAAAGAACAAAAGACCCCCTTTATTGTGTAGATCTTGCACTACAGATTAATGTTTTGTGGGCATTACTAATATGCTTACAGCAGTTACTTGTCAGGTGGAAATAAAGCTGTTGTGGTACTTGCAAATTGCTTTTTGTTAAATACTGGTATTAATCCCCATCTTTGGGGTCATCTCCTTCTCACCCTGCTATTGAAAACACTTGCATACTGGGGTGGGGTATTTTTTAGTCTTTTAACCTTCATCATTGTTGGGAGAGTATTTCTAGTTCCAGGCACCAGTCGGGTAGTGATTCTGCTTTTATTTACCGTGCCAACAGTGTTCACGTAATTTTTTCATTTAACGGGGAATATTTCATTATGTAAGTACTCATTTTTCCAAGTAGAGCTGCCATATGGGTTTTTTAATACCTTTATGGTGAAATCAATGTGGAGACAGGAATGGTGTCTTTGTGTTCTAAGTAACTGTGAAACGTACAGACAAATGTGATTGGGTAGTTTTATTCTTTTACAAACAAATGTTTTCTGTTGAAACCCAGGGTAGATCAAGAGTTACCTCCCGAGGAACGGGAGTGTTTCTTTCCAAAGCGCACAGCTGCAGCCCGTGCACTGAGAAGGCGATGCAGCAGGCTGTGCAGTGGATGAGCAATCAGGTCTGAGTTTGTCTTAAAGATCCCTGAGAGGTGTTTGTAGGACCCAACCATGAATTACCAGAGCCAGTGGTATTTCTCTTGTGTATACTAATGCAAATGAGTCTTTCTTAATTAATGCCGAGTTCAAGCCAAAATAATTTGGCCTGTTAGTCCCCTAGAAAGATGTTTCAAGCTGACAATAAGTGTGTAAAGCCTCTGGATTTATTTTCTACTGTATTTCCTGCACAGTCCCCACTGCTTTTTTCTTTCTTTCTCTTTTTAACACAGTGAATCATTTCTCTGTGTATCTGGCTCTCCAACCTTTAGGGTCAGGGCCTGTGGACAGCGATACACACACTGTATGCCAAGGCAGTTCTGCACTTTCTCCTTTGTTTGGTGTCCTGCGTTGGATATATCTCACCTTTCCTGCTGTCTGCTATTATTCCTTTTGCTTCTGCTGCTCGCCGTTGTGCACCTGTTCACGCAGATCCGGGAAGGGGTGGAAGAACATTTTCTGCTCTTCATACTGATAGTTGAAGCTGGGATTTAAATTGTTGCTCGGGTCTAATCTGATTGAACAGGCTGCACATAGTTCAGAGCAGATTCCTGTTTGAAAAGAATGTTCACTTGCTGCTGCATATTTTTATTCTACTTCATTCTACTGTTTAAATTATATCCTTTGGTGAGATTAGTACATTTATAGAAAAGAAAGCAGAGATTTTATTCCTGAAACCGATATTAAAAGACTTTATATTAAACCACTGAACAAGAGCTTTCTTTCAGTGATACCAAGTAAGAGTTATTAAAATAATCTCCAGCATCTTCAGAAGAAAGAAATCAAATTTCATGCTTCTGTGCTCCCTGAATATTATAAGGTGAAGTGAATCTGTGGTAGGTATGAAAGAACCCACCAGCGGCGGTGGAGTGGTCCGGGCTGTTATCAGTGGTGTTATCTTTGGGATGTTACTCTGCACTGTCGTTTGGCCAAACAGTTACTTCTGTTTTTCCTGAGACAGTGGGTACCAACTCTGTCCCCCATGTTATTATAAAGCAAAAGGGGTGAAGGTTTTGAAGTCTTGAGTGATTGAATTTTGATTGTTGAGCTGGAGAGGTAGATGCCATGTAAATAAAATGTCTCCGATGGCAGGCTGAAGGAGGGCCCGCTGAGCACTCTGTTTATAGTGACCAGGGCCCAAATTTGGACCTGCTGCATGAGGGATGGTGGGGGAAAAAAGCAGTTTCAGAAAACTTCATGGCATGCTGAAGTGTACAGTGCTCTGTGGTACTTGTGGGCCCGGAGTGCTCCTGTGGTGCTACAGCCATGCAGCCAGCAGGACCCTGCGTAGCACAGACTGTGCTGCTGAGCCACGTTCATCCTTCACCAAATAACTGCAGAAACAGTAACTGCCATCCTGGCAGGGAATGCTGGGATGAGAGTTTTGCACCTTTTACCAGCCTGAAGAAGATAACCTCATCCAGTCCGGATCCACGGGTACGTTTCATCCTGCCTCGCGGCACGGTGGGTGAGTCAGCTCCACAGTGCTGTCCCTCTCGTGCCAGGACAAGAAAAGGGCTGTGAGTGGATAGCTGAAAACTCAGGGAATTGGCAGGGGCACATATTTACTGGCTGAAAGGCATTAGCTGGAGAAGAGAATACGTTTAGTGGAGCTGTCAGGTGAGCTCAGAGCTGGTGAGGACCATCGGTTGATCTTGACTGAGGTCTAACGCGGCTGCAAAGTGGTGGAAAAACGAGCTGCTAATCAATGCTGAGCCTGGGGTCAAACAATTTTCCCAATTTGCTCGGTGGGACAAGTCATTGCCATACTGGAGTCACCTGGGAGAAGTCCCAGCATGCTCTTCAATTTATTCCTGCCAACACACAGATCGTTAATTAAAGCCTTTCCGTTTAAAACCTTTATTTTAGCTTTGCTTATGGTATCCAGGTTTGTGCTCCCTTAAAATGGCAGCGGTGTACACGCCAAACAACAGCTGTAAGCTCGGAGCTATCTTTCCCATTCCTATACCAAGGAGGAACCTCTCCAGAAGCTTGACACCAGGTTGGGAAAAATCTGTATTCTGGAAACAGTGAGCTGGGGCGTGTGTGCTGTGGGGGAGGCAGTTTGTCAGGGGCGCCGATTTCTTTATGGAGCTGTTTGGAGTTGATGAGCTGCTCTGCTGCGTGTGGCACCGGGAGCGAGGGGAGTCCCACGCAAGTGCATTAATCTTCATGCGAGGAGCCTGCCTGCGTGCTGCCCGCACCAGCGCTGCCACGGAGCACCACCTGGTGACAGACCCTGGGAGCTGGCGAAAAGAGTCGTGAAAACACGGTTTTGCTGGGATTGATGTACGAACTGCCAGCCCGGATGTGGTTGTACAGGTGTGGAAGGGATAGCCCGAAGCAGGAGGAAGTGTCGAGTGTGTTGGAGTGAAGATCTATGTCAGCTATTAACGCAAGAATAGGAATTGATATGTGAGGGGGGTGTAATTGTTTTTCCTGTAGCTTTTCTTCAGCAAAGCTTTGTTGACGCTGTAAGTGGGCACCCTGCTGCTTGGGATCCTGTCCCAGGGAGTCCGCGGAGGGCTCCGGGTCGGCAGAGCTTTGCATGTTGGCACTTAGGAGAGCCCTGCCCACACATTGCCCTTTCTTTGCTCAGACTGGAATCCATTCAACCACAGAGAGCTTAACCTTGATCACTGCAGTTATTTACAGAAAGAACATTGCTGCAAGCCAACCGTCGTCTGTCTTCCCGGGAGACCTTGAGCTCTAGGTGTATCTCTCCAAACAACTGCAATGACCTGCAGAACAAGGAAGAAAAGGTGTTCTTTCATAGAAAAGCTACAAAGAGAGCCTCCTGTGCTTGGGCTGCAAGTTGGCCATGGTCCAAAGCCCTTTGTTGGGACGCGATGAGCCTGTGCCTCTCTGCTAAGGAAGGATTGCTGCTCTATCTGCTGCCTGGAAGTGGGATACCTGGCGTAGCAGAAGGGTTGCATCTGCCAGCACCCCTAAATTAAGTATGTGGGGTTGTGCACACTTACAGGCAGACGATGGGTGTAGCCAGCTGACCTTCACACTTGGTCCTCTTCCAAACCATTCTTCCCAATTTGTCCTGCCTGCTTCAAGGCCATGGAAGTCCTTGCAGCTGGTCATCACACAGTGAGTGTGAAACCACTCGGTTTCCTTTGGAGACCACAGAGTTGCTGGCCTTTGCTGGTGATTAATTGCCTGTGTGGCAGCAACCAAAATAGCTTTTGCTTTTTGCTCTTTTGTAGGTTCGGCTTAGCCAGCCCTAACAGTGGGAGGGAACTAGATCAGTTAGAGCACCTCTTGTATTTCACCACATTGTTATCTCTCTCCAAGCAGGCCTGGAGAGCACTGGGAGGCAATGCCATTTCCACTAAGCTGCTGGAATTAAACCTGGGGTATATGAGGCTACAAGAGAGGGAGCAGCCTGCTCCACATACAAAAAGCCTCTGTAGCGTCGCTTGTTGCTGTAGGCTCTGAAAAGTGCCGTGGGTGTTCTGGTTCCACTGGAGAGCAGTGTGTTTCTACATTTCTCATCCATGATTCCTGGGAAGGGAATGATGCTTCTGCTAGTATGCAAGAGTGCGGTCGCTTCTGACAGCATATCCAGTGGCCCCAGAGGAGTGTAGTTACTTTTCTACCTGGAGGAGATCCTTCCTGGAAGAGATCCTTCTGCTAAATTGGGAATGCTGCATATTGTATCAGGCGTCCCTCAAAAATTCAAAGCTCTAACCCATATTAATTAAAAAAATACTGTTTGGAAGGGGACATGCAAGGATCCGTTTCCCCTTCCAGGGTATTTCAATGGAGACTGAATGTCTGATTAATCTTATTCTGGTTCTCTTTTTTTTTTTTTTTTTTTTTTTTTTTTTTTTTTTTCTTCCTCTTAATGGTTCTACTTCTGTGAATAGCTGGCAATGCTGCATTTCCGTCAGGATGCAGCAAATTTTCTAGCTTACAGATTTCAATACAAAATGCCTTCCTTCTGGAATGAAGGCGCCATATGGCTTGAAATGCATAATTGATCACTGCTGAAAATAGGAGCTTCATAGAAAGTCACCTAGAAGTCCAAGGTGTATGTACAGAGGACTTGATAGACCTTGATGTGTTTTTTGTTTCCTGGGACTGATGATGATACAGGGACAGGTTTTTATGGCTCTTCCTAGAAGTTCTGATGCTTGTGCTCTCTCTCCAGCACAGCCTGTTTCAACATGAAATTGTTTATTCCCATTATTCCAGAAGATCTCAGGACTTGCATTAGCAGGTACATCAATCTTACACTTGCTGGATGAAAAACACCCCAGACAAGCCTGGCTTTCACCATATAGCCCAACAAAGGCCACTGTGAGTGTAAAACAGTTCAGGTGCATCAAATCTGGTGGGCTGAATCCAGCCTTTACTGTGCCGTGCTTCCCCACCTCCAGTGGGATGTGTAGCTGTCTGGACAAGCAGTCTTTCCCAGCTTCCACACAGAGTAAGGTAGGTTCCCGCTGATGTGAGAGGGCTGATGTGGTCCATCTGACTGTGTGTCTTGCTGCCTGGTAATGAGCAAGACCTTAAACCACCCAGTATTGTAGATTCCGTTCTGTTCAGGTCCTTATGAATTACGGCAAACTTTGATAGGAGCAGTGGTGGAAAGTAGCCTTGCAAAAAGAGAGCAGGGAGGTGAAGAAATCAAGGAGACTACCCAGAATGGCTCAGCCTTGATGGTTTTAAAAAGCAGGCAGTGGGGAGTGCTTCTACAGCCCCTTTGGGCAACTGAGTCCTTTGACTATTTTAGTAACCTTCTAGGAGTTGACAGCTCTTATTTCTGGAGGAGTTCTATTTTCCTCACTGCTAGCAAGCCCTGCTCAGCGAGAGCTTGCTCACACATCTGGTTCTGATCTTGCTTGCAAAGCTGCTAACCAAGGATAGCATGTGGAAGGCAGTCACATGGGAGGAGGTGCTCTGCAAGGGAGTCAGGCCCAGTTTTGTTTGCTCAATTTACATGTCTCTCTTATCAAACCATGTTCTGGGGTTTGGCAGGGTTTGGAAGAACTGAGTCTCTCCTTAGTGGATGAGGCAGAAGAACAATAGCCCTACAGAATCTGGGACACCAGGACTGCCCTGAGGGTTCAATGTGATGCTGTGCTGCAGCCTGCTTAGAGGAGCAATCTGCTGCCAGTCTACAGGCGGCTTTTCCCTCTGGGTTGCTCTGACAGCCCCATGGTAGCATGGCTAGTTTGATGGTCAAAAGGGTGTCACCACGCTGAGGAAGCCAGTTTTGGGTCAGGCAGACCCAAATGAGAAAAAAATCTTGCTGCCACTCAGGAATTGCACAGAAGCTGCGGATCAGATCAGTGCTGAGAAAATTGCTGGTAACTCAGATGCAGAACCAAGCAGGAGCAAAACCCCCCGTTGATAAATGAGCCTTCACATCCCCATGAACAAGTACCAAATAGGAAATCCCAGGGGTGTAATGAGGCTGGTTGCTTTCATCCCTGCAGTTGCCTCCCTCGACTTTTGCTCTTTAGTGTGGGCGTGGGAGTTAGGCTGTGCTGATTTCAACCCATGGATTTAGCAGGGCTGTCTTTCACCCCTTGTCCTCACCATCCATCCCTGCGACCCACCCCTTACAAAGCACGTGTTCCAGGGTGTGCCTGTTGTTTGGCACATCTCCGGTGTGCATGCTCAGAGCGGTTGCTAAGGCAGCGTGAGTCTGTGTCCCTCTCTCTGTGCATTCAAATTTCTGCCTGATCTAGAGGTACCTACATGTACTGGGTCCATACAGCCCAATCACAGACTGGTGTCTGTATGGGAGAGCACAGGTGATGCCATGGCTCGGGTGTTAGCAGTCTGTGTGCACAGGTATCAGTGTGAATGGTACAGGTGAGCGGAGTGTGGGTTTTGGTTTAGTTTCCCCTCAAACTGTGCTGCAGAGTCTGGTGGAAAAGAGGAACTGTCCGCTGTCACCTACTAGGATGCAGCACGGAGGTGAACATCTCTGGTGGGAGACACATCTCTGGCGGGAGATGCATCCTGGCCTCCTCGTGCAGGGAGATGCTCAGCATGTGCTGGTGCAGCACAGAGGTGTAACAGGAACCAGGTCACTGCAGGGCTTTGGCGGTAGGAGATCTGCACGTCCTGGTCAAAGGGCCAGAGACGCTGAGTTCACTGGCTGCTGAAAAAGAACCAGGTGGGTGAAAAATGACAGCGTGTCTGGAACGTCTTCCTCCATCCTTTCAGTGTGCACGGCGAGAGACTTGCAGGTGTGGTGGTGCCAGCTAGAAGGACTCATTTGAGCAGAGAGATATCTGGATTGATGGCTTTATTTCAGCTTATTTTAGCAAGTAATAGGCAGGGGGGGTGATGTTTATCACTGAAACTGGAGCTGGCTAGTACTTTAGATCACAGCACTAATCGGTTGGACTGACTTAGACAGTAAATCACTTTAGCAGCACTAATAACACAGAGTGACGGGTACAGTAAACCTCTATTGCAGCAATAACCTGGTCCTGCTGGTTCTTTGACTCGGGTTGGTGCCTCTGCAGTGGTTTGTTTATTAAAACTCCTTCACAAAAGTCACCTGGGTGGCTGCTCCGGCTTAGCCATCGAAATGGCTGTTCTGCCATTCCCCAACCTGGCTTGGGCTCTTTTTATAGCCTGCTATAAAATTGTTTATTTTTGCACCTGTTTATAAAGGGTTTTTGGCCACAGGAGTCTCCTGATGTTGTTTTCATGGCTTCTGGAGCAGGGCTGCTCTGTTGTTACTAGAAATAATTGCTGTTAATTAATTCTTTGCTGATTTTTCTTTGGCAAAGCATATTTAAATAAACAAGTAAATGAGCAGCATGCTCTGTATCTTGATGATGTGGAAGCTTTTAGGAGGCATGCAGTGACATCTAAACAATCCCATCAGCAGCCAGAGGAAGGGTAGGACATGGTCCTCAACTTTCTGTGGACAAAGTTAATTGGGGGGGGGCTCAGTTACCATCTCCAGCTGTTTGACAGCTTCCTTCAGGCCTTCATTTCTAATTTCTTTCTAGAGAAAAAGCACAGCTTTGTTTCCATCTGATGCTTTATTCAAATCACAGCTGAGCAATATTACAGAAAGCGATGTGGTCTCAGATGTCTGAGCTGGACTGGCAGCTGAAGGCAGCAGTCTATGATATGAGACCGACTGCTGGGACCTATAATTGCACTGTTTTCTCTTTTCTTCTGTGCCCTTTTAAAATGGTTTGTCTTCTTTCTGAGGGACTCAGGCTCTGCTGCAGAGAATTCCAGACCAGAAGTGATGTGCTGGCCTTCAGCCCCTCTGTCCTATGGCCCTGCCTGTAGCATCTCCGTCATCCTTTTGACACTGGGTCCCCAGCAGAAGCAGCCACTGGTTCCCAGGGCCCCCAGAGCAGGCAGCAGCTGGCCGGGCTGCTTCCATCTGAACCTTGCAATGGGACGTCATGCAGTCCAGTCCCCTGCTTGAATGTCTCTGAGCTGTTCCTGGAAGGATGAGCCATTTGAGCCAGGAAGTGATTAAATTATTGGAATTGAGCAAAAGCAATTTCCATGATAAGTGCTTGCCCTGCGGTTTGCACGTCGAACCTGTCCTGCTGCTGTCTCTGACTCAGACTGAATTGATGATGGCCTGCTCTGAATAATCACTTTGACTTTTCTTGGAGGAGATGATACCCTGGTGTAGGAATCTCTTCACACATGTGTTGGCTTTCTCCATATGGAGCTTCCATAGGTTTAAGTCTTTTAATTAGTGTAAGTCAGGAATAATGCTGAAAGCAGTAGTGTAACACTGGCATAGGTGAATTATTGACTTCATTGGTCTAATTTCATCTTCTCTGTGAGCAGAACAGAGCCCGTCATTAGGCTGTAGAACTCAGCATAGCTCCAGTTGGGTACCTGTTAGCTGCCATGCAGCCGCTTCCCCCAGGTGCCCCCTCCACGTCATATTTTACACCGTATGAAAGGGGTTCGGTACAGCAGCAACAGGACTGCGGCAGTGCGGCTTTTCTTGCGTTGAGATTTCCCTGTGTACCGTAGAGCAGATGTACAAGTATCCAACATCCTCAAGCTATCAGTTACCCCCTCGCTGCCTAGAATGTCTCTTGGCTCCCACCCACCCCATCAGAGCAACCTAGCAGCCCCTGCAACCCCATACTGCTTCCCAAACCAGCCCATCACTGCAGCAAGAGCACGGGTGGAGAAGAAACAGAAAGGATGTCCTGAGCACATGATGGGCAGACTCAGGAAAGTGGTTGGAGCTACTTTTCTTTTTGTTGTGGCACAGCCACGAGAGCGATGTTCTCAGCTCCAGGGTGTTGCAGAAGCCTAAAAAAATGGTGTTTAAGTCAATCAGCAGAGAGATTTTGCTCTGTACCCTTTTCTTGTCCTCATTCTCTCCATTTCTTCTCCCTTACAGGGGACCTCTATGGTCTGGTGTGTATGATGTTACCTGCACAGCTGTTAAGCCATAGGACTAAAGGACTCCTCTTTTTTCTCACTGGTAACAGTGGGCTTTGCAACGGAGTTAACCACTATGCAAATTTAATGAAACCCTGATCTGCAAATTACTCTGCAGCAAGGCACTTTTAGAGTTGCACACCACCTTTTCTTTCTTTGAGGGCTAGTGCAGGTGCAAAGCAGCTCTGCAGACATAGGACTTGGGTCTGTTATTCCTGTACCCTTGCATCATTTTCTCTCGTATCGTCCTCTTCAACTTGGCCAACATGCCCTAACCAGGCAGATGCAGTGAGTGTCCTTTTCCCTGTTCTACTGGAGAAAAATCCCACAGGGTCCATAAAGCAATTTGATCAAAATCAGAGAAAGTTGGCATCAGTATTGGATTTTCAGTTCATGAGTTTTTATTTGCCCTGGTCACAGCTCTCTGCTCTGTGGCATTCTTCCCTCCCAGCTATAGCCACTCTTGATTTAACTGGATAACCCAGAAAATAAGATTTTTTTTTTTTTTTTTTTTAAAAGAAAAACCTCTAGGCTTTCCGTTTCTTTCTTTCTTTTTTCTTTTCTTCTGAACAGGAAACCATATTGCAACGGAAACTAGCTGCTTTAGCATGGGTGCGGGTGGCCAGTGCTATGGCTTGTTCATACAAACCTCCGGCTGCAAGAGCTGCCTCCCCTGTGGTGCTGAGGAAGCCTAAGGGATGCAGCCTGGTCTATCTACTGCTCCATTTGCTTGAATGCTGTTGCAGTGGCATGAATTATTGATATTTCTGTTAAGGTTTGCTGTTCACACAGGAATTTGTAATGCTTCCCCATGTTACGCTGAGAATGCGTTCCCGGGTCACATAAAGGGTTGAGTTTAACACCCTTTTACTCATATGGTTGCGGCCTTGATTTAGTGATTTCAGGGGTGGGGCTGCAAAATTAACTGAAAAACAGTGTAAACAGCTCTTTCCTAACAAAACAAGGCAGTCTCAGCGTGAAAGGAGCTAATATGGAAGGGCAAGGAGAAGGTGTAGTTATGTCTGTGCATTTTCAGGACGTCACCACAAAGATGATGAAAAGGTTTCCAGGAATTTCTGAGCATCCTTTGCCCTGACCTCAGAGTCTGACATTTCCAGAGGCTGCCCTTGCTGCCACTGTGCTTAGAACCTCGGGAGATCGCATTAATAACGTCTGTTTCTAAGGCAACAACCTTGTGATTTAGCAAAGACTGAGTTAAAAGTGTGCGTGTTTACAAACAAGCACATTTTACACGTAAATATGTAAGTATTTATATACAGATGTATAAAAATATTATGTCAGACTTAACAAATCACTTAGCAGTGGAGAGGCAGAAGGCATCTGAATGAGGGTGATGTATTGACAGCGACAACCAGTCTCCAGAGCGTTTGGCCAGAGACTTTGCAAGAAGTAGGAGCAAATTCATTAAGCGTTCCCTGGCAGGATGTACCAATAGGCAAAATGTGGGGAAAAGCTCAGACGAGGTGTCAGCTCCTGTGGACAGAGGCAGGAGGGAACAGTCGGACATGGACAAGCCTGAGCAGCGATGCCTGTCAGCCTCCCAGCAGCCTCTGCCAGCCCTGCCAGGGCAACCTTCACCCTTTACCCCTGTGGGATGTTAAACTCTGGCAACGTTCCTGCTCTACACCAGGAATCACAATCCTCAGGAGCCAACGTCCATCAGGAGAGCCTCACTGCCTGCCCTGGCTCAACACTGTGCTGAACAACACTGAAGCAATACCCAAGCTCTTAACCTTGGATAAACCTATGTTTATATGGTAAATATATAGAGAGATTTATAGATTAAATCTATGGACATACACGTGTACATGTGAGATTGAATCAAGCCTTTGATTTTCCACTGAACAAAAGTTTATCTTCAATTCTGTCTCATTTAGCTCCAACTTTTCTCCCTTTCTCTCCACGACCTTCCCACCCACATGGGCTGTTTGTTTCCCAGTGTGAAGTCTGGAGAAATTAAGATGGGACTTAAACACTGAGGACCGCTGTTGATCGGCACTTGCTGGCCCTGTTCTCCCGCTCCGCCTGTCCTTTACGAAACGGTCCCCTCTCATCATTGACAACAGGCTCTGTTATATTTGATTTTATTACAAGATAGAAATTTCTGTCTGCAGCCCTGGCTTCTAGCATGTGGAGGAGAGAGAAGGATTGCCTAGCAACCAGGAGAACAAAAAATTAAGAGAATCAATAAGTCTTAATAGAAAGCTAAACAGAGACTTTAAAGCCAATCCCCTTCCTTCCTCCCAGCCCCTGCCCTTGGTTAGCTGATGCTGACATGCAGCATCCTGGCTATCACATGAAGAATTCAGCAAGTGCATATTCCCGAAAAGCTGGAATGCAAATGAAAACATAACGTAACTTGGACTTAGGTAAAGCTCTGATCCTGTAGGCATTTACACCGACAAACTTGAATATAGCATGAGTATGAAGGAATAGGGCTAGGATACTGTGCTGGAGCTGGTTCTACTCAGTGGATGTTAGAAGTCAGTGCTCTGCTCCAGGTTAGTATTAGTGACTCGGAGGTTGAAGAAGGTGAGAGTCTGGATGCAGCAGCTCAGCTTCTCCGCAAAAGGGATTATGCCTTTGGTTAGCATGGGAACGAGTTTCCAGATATCATCAGCCTTACATGTGTAAAACCAGCAAACCCCAGCACGATGCATAACACTGCGGAGAGTGAGCAAGAACAGTCCGAGATCAGTTTAAAAGAGTCGAAAATCAACTTGGTTACAGTTGCTGTCTGACAGCACAAATGCAAAGGTCATTTAGGAAAATGTATTCCAGGCAAGGGGGGCATTGTAAATGTACCAGGCTCTGATGCTGCCCATGTTTAAGGGCGTATACTATTTTCTCCTGCAGAGTGTTACCTGGAACCTGCTCACATCCATGTATGTTTGCAGAACCAAGATGGTGCTTTGGTTGTGGAAGTTTTCCAGGAGCTGCACCCTCCCGCTGCAGACGCTTGTGCACACCCTGAACCTCATGGGGAGCGTGAATGGTGTGAGCTGAGCTTTGCAGGAGAGAGCTCTGCTTTGTTGAAGGAAGCAGAGATGGATGATTTGAACGAGGCACTTGCTTTGCAAAACCAAAAACCTTTCTAGAAGCAGAGCTGTATGAACCACAAATAGGCCATCGCAGTGTCGCAGGTGCCTGTGACCCGTACTTGAGAACAAGGGTTCAGCAGGGGTTAGGGCAGCAGCCTACGAGGCACAGCTCTGAGCCTCTCCTGGACCAAAAGCTTCCCACATCACCCCCCAGTCACCCTCTAGTTCCTAGCTGGTAAAACAGGGGCAGGAGCCTTGCCCTGTAGGTGACATGAGATGCATGAGTAGCTGCAGCCCTTGGTGCCAGCAACACAGCCATGATGACATGGGGATGCTGTGACCCTGCCCCAGGGGTGTTTTCTCCCCTGATACTCCCTCGACACCACGGAGGGGTGTGAAAAGCACAGCAAGATGCTTAGCAGATGGACAGTCCTGCCAAGGTGCAGACACAGAAGGTGGTGGCCATGTGCACCTGGAAGGACGGCAGTGAAGGAGGAGCATTTTGGAGCGCGGTGGGTACCAGTTAAATGTTTACGAGTCCCCCCAAAAGATGCTAGCGTTAAAGAGGCGCCCCAAAAGCACTGCTCGTGAACCTGCCAACGTGCTCGAGTGGCGAGGCCCGGTCCAGCGAGGGCTGGGGTGCTGCGAGCCACAGCTGCCCCGAGGCGAGGACCCCCGGCCCCCACCCTCCCCACTGCCATCCCATGGGCGACAGCATCCCCTCCCCGTGCCGCAATGCCGGGGGGCGTCACGGTCACCCCAAATGACACCTGGGAAGGCCCCGCTGGGGGATGGGAAGCGCTCTGGGGGTGGGGACAGCGCGGGGGGGGGGGTGGGGGGGTGGCTGGGATGCCCTGATGGTCGGGGACCCCCCACGGTGACGGAGCGCCCCGGTGACGAGCGGCCGCTGGAGGTCGCGGGCGAGCGGCGCAGGGAAGCGGCGGAAAGGCGGAACCGGCGCCGTGCCCGGGCGGGCGGCACTGGCTCCAGCTCCGGCTCCGGCAGCAGCAGCGGAACGAGGAGGTGTCCAGGGCACAAACCGCCCCGGCGCGTCCGTGTGTCGTGTGTGTGTCCCCCCCCCCCGGCGGCGTTCACCTTGCGCGGGGCGAGCGGGGCCGCATGGAGCAGCCCGGCCGCGCCGCCCGCCTCGCCAGCGCCCCCCGCCCCGCGCCATGAAGCTCGTTTAGCCTCGGCGGAGCCCAGCGGAGCCCCGC
The DNA here is from genome assembly GCF_034619465.1 of Leptosomus discolor. Classification (NCBI taxonomy): domain Eukaryota; kingdom Metazoa; phylum Chordata; class Aves; order Leptosomiformes; family Leptosomidae; genus Leptosomus; species Leptosomus discolor. The sequence continues at coordinate 6,868,029 of NC_141404.1, forward strand.
ACCGCCTGCCCGCCGCTTCCATGGCGAAGGAGAGGAGCAGGAAAGCGCTGGTGGAGCTGCTCCAGAGGCCGGGCAACGCGGCGTGCGCCGACTGCGCCGCCCCGGGTAAGGGCAGGGCGAGGCGGGGGGCGCCGGCGGCGGCCGCACCTGCCCGCACGGCACCGAGGCAGCGGCGAGGGGGGTTGGGGTCTGCCCTCTTCGGGAACGGCGGAGGGCTGTGGCTCGACCCCCCGCCACCCACCCCCGGGGGGAATGCAGCGGGGATGCTGCGGGGCAGGGTGGAGGGATGGGGATGCGCTGTCGCGGTACCAGCCCCGGCCGAAGGTATCGCGCCCCCCCCCCACTCCCGCCCCTCTCCCGGCCCGGCTCGGCTCCTCGCCCGGCCGTGGCAGCGCTGATGTCATCCCCGGCAGGTCCCCGCGGTCTGCAGTGCAGCCGGGGTGTCGTTCACCCGGCAGCGAGCGGGCGGCTGGGGCGGGGGCTCTGCCCTGGGGGGGTGCCCTGTGCTGCTGGAGGCGGCTTGTCCTCCGTGTCCCCTCGCCACCAGCCCGGCTTTTGTCGCTGTTCCTGCCCTATCGGTGAGCAAACAGATGGGGAGAAGCAGAGGCATCGCCGCGGGCATCCTGCCCGCCAGCCCTCGGCCGGTGTGCCGGCGGGGGTGCCTGCCCTGCGCCCCGCCGAGCGCCGCGCGGAGGACGGGGCCGAAGCGGCCGTAGGCGTCTTCGTGCGCGGAGAGGGGGAAATCCGAGCTAAGGACATCTTCCTCGCCCGTTGGGTGGTGGATTGGTGGGGTCGGGGTGTGAGCGTGGGAAAGCCTTTGGTCGTGCTGAGCAGGGTCTGCATGGTGTGGTGGGACCTGCCTTTGAGAAGCATCTTAGGAAATTGCGTAGCAGGTAACTTTGCTTTTTGTTAAAAAAAAAAAAAATCACTATAGGGGAACACCTAATTTTTTATTAGCTTGGGCAGGATGGCTCTGAAGAGGAAAGGATGTCCTTTTCAGCCTCTCTCATTCTATAGGTTAAAGAAAACCTAACACTTCAACTGAACCTTATTTTTCTGGCTGTTGATTTATTTGGGATTTCAAGATCTAGTGGATGCCGCCATCCATCTTGTAGCATTACCAATGGTTTTATGTTCCTAACCTACATCTTGGGACACTGCAGTTCACTTTCAGATGCATTGTGTCCCCCGGTACCAGGCTGGAAAGGACAAAGAACTTTCTGCACAGTGTGAACCGCTTTGCAGCGCTGCGCTGCTCTGCCTGCTCCCACCCATCTGCTGGCTGGTGTTGCTGGGTAACTGTACCAACCCACCTCTGAGGTATCTTGCTGAGCACAGCCTGGGCTCACCGAATAGGTGTCTGCCCAAATTATTCCTTCCTGGAGAAGACGTTACAAGTCTGGGCTATTCAGATCAATGGGGTAGTTCTCCCTTGTCCTGTGTGTAATATAAAGCCCCTCTGCAAAACAGGAAGTTTCTCAGCATCAGGAGGATGGAGATGAAGCTGTAGGTCAGTAAAATAGCTCACGTCAGGGAAAGAGGGTTGTTGATAAAGGCTCCAAATGGGCTTGTAAAGCAACAAACCTGTTATCTTGCTTTTGGTGACATTTGCACGCAGAGATGTCTTAGTGAATCTGAAACTTGGAGAGGAGAATTTGGGCCAGTGTCTTTTGTAACACAAGATGTGCTACATTAATACCATTCAGCCTTTCTTCTGAACTATCACGGCATTACACCCCTGGGACTGGATCTCTGTTTGTCAACCTAACTTCTTCAGTGACCGCTTTGCTTCAGTTTCTTCAGCAAACGAGAGCTACTTGTGGTGCTGTAACGTGCTCATCTGCCTGGGAGTGACGAAAAACCTGAGGCGCCCTGGGTTACTTAACATGAGTCAAGATATGTAACTTGTGTCTGCAGATAATATATAACATACTGAGGCTGGGTTTGGTTATTCGTCCTGGGTAGGTGTGGCAGGCCAGGTGTTTCTGGGCAGGAGATAAGGTGAGATAGGTGTCCAGAGAGCCCCCAGAGTGGGGGGCACAGAAAGATAAAGGTGAGGTAGAACTGGCTGACAGCTAGATCCTGGAAAAGCACCAAAGCAGAGGAAATAAACTGAGAGTGAAAGAAAAGGGAGGAGGGGAATGAACAGAAGACAAGGAAAGCTGGGTGTACTCCTGCTTTCCCACGTGTGTGTGTATCGTCATAGTGCTGATCTGGTACAGCTGGGGGTAAGAGAAAGGTCAAGATCCCTGATTCATTATTGCTGCTTCTGAGATGGGTGTGTTCCTTTCCCTGAAATCCCCAGTTAATACAGGATCCATGATAAGAGGTAGCCATTTAGCTCAGTGATACTGATAACAAAGGATAGGATGGGTTGGAAACATAACAGGAGAAATTTCTCTATTAGCCACTTTAATTTGTGTATTTGGAAGCTCACTGTGTTTTCTTTTGCTCTTGGAAATACTTGTTTTGGAAATCAACTAGTCAGTGAAAGTTTTGTGGTTTTTTTTCCTTCGCTGCTGTCAAAAAATGTTGTTTTCTTTTGTTACTGTTTTGGCATTTGGGTGAGGCTCAGTAGCCATAGCCCCGGAATAATGGCTTCTCCCAGGTAGTGTATGCTCATGTAACAAAAACTGGGGTTCCTGATGCAAAAGAGCTCACAGCTTGGCATCGTTGCAGCTAAACTGTGACCATGCAAAAAAAAATCAAAGCTTGGGATGGACAGGGAGCATCAGGGGAGGCGATGCTTTCCCTCCTAGGCTGCATAAGTAACTTTGTCTACTGCAGGGTCATCACATATTCTTGGGGAGATCTAGGCAAAACCTGCTGATTGCCTGGGTCTGGGCCAGAATACACCACTTAATTGTGACTGAGGATTATTTAAGTGGCCAAGTCCTGCAAGCAAAGCTGCTCAGTTCAAGACGTGTGTTCTCCTGGTTTGTGCACAGGATATGTACACTTGCAGCTGGGTGGGATGTGGTATTGAATGTGATGCTCAGGAAGGTCAGATCTGTGTTTTTCCCAGGACCAGTGTGTATGTCTGGCAGAAAAAACTCTTTCGCAAAAGCAGAGCTTCCAAAAACTCCTCCCAGATTTTGAGGACATGTCTCTGGTAGGGAGAACAGGCTTACGGTGGCCCTGGCCATGACAGCCGGAAGTGCAGAAAGGATGCTAAAGTAGCTAAGGTTTTTTGTTGTGGGTTTTTGTTTGTTTGTTTGTTTCTAGTTAGGTTTTTATAAATTGTATCTTTACAAAACCTTAATTTGCAATGAAATGTTGTTTTGAATAAAAACTGTTTCATCCATCTGTAGTGAATAATGAGATTGCATTAGCTGTATCTTTGAGACTGAATTCTAAGGTAGGAGCCACTGTAATAAAGTCATTATCTGGGGCATCGGGTCCCCTGTCATTATGTACTTCTGTAGTGAAGTCGGGGCTCTAGATGTTGATTCGCTGTGTGTTTGTTTTGGTGGGTTTAAAGATGTGCTTTCACAGTGAAGACAGCATGGTAAAAGCAGTCTTAAGTGCAAACTGAGCAATCTCACTGAACTGCTGGTGTGTAATGGCTCTCCACGTATTAGAATAATCTTTTTTTCTTCGAGACTAATGTGGCAGTTTAGCCTTTTTTTTTTTTTTTTTTTTTTCCCACTAAATGATTCTTTGTCTCAGGCAATCTTTCATCACATCATGAGATGGATGGTTATCTCGGGGCATAACAAGACCTTGAGTATTTCTTTCTTTACTCCATTATTCTATGACTTAGGCTTATGTTTCCACGGAGCAAGAATCATTTTACATTGTAGGAGGACAGGGAGGCTCTGAAGACAGAAATGGAAATCCCATCAAAGTGATCCTGTGGTTTAAACCCTCCGGCAGCAGTTTACGTGGCTTGTTTTTATCATTTTCATCTTATTGGGGGTGGATTACTGGGACACGGACCCCAGGTAACATTGACTTCAGTGCCTGAGGCTCAGAGGTGATGGGTGATGGAGGGGAGCCTGGTATCAGAGCTTTGTGCTGCAAAGCCAAGAAGATTTGGTATTTTGGTGTAAAAGAACATATAAAAGCTTGAGGGTGGGTGGTGTGTGGCTGAGGTGGTTGTAAACACCTTTCCTGCGGACCCAGCACCTTCTCATTTCTAAAGCAGGTGAAGCTTTTCCATTCCCTTGATGTCATGAAGTGAGGGAGTGATTAGAGGGAAACACTTGAGTGCTGGGGGGTTGCTGGAGTTGCTCAGGATTAAGGAGGGCACTGAAAGGGCTTGATCTCAACCCTTTCCTTCCCCTATCCAACCACCGGTCCTAAAAACACAGGTCAGGAAGACAACTGCCTGAGTCATCGGGTCCTGCCTCGTGCTGTCATCCGCAGTGACATCTCCCCATCCCCTCTGTGGAGCGGTGGGGCTCTGCCTCGCAGCTAGTTCTCTCTCTTGCCCCCACTACCTCCTACTGGAAAGCTGTTCCAGAGCTTCACCACTCTAATGGCGTGAAACGGGCTTTTCGTCTTCAAGCTAAAAGTGGAAACTTGTTCCCGCACCTCCATTGTCCTCTCACTGAAATAGTGATTTATTTTTTTTTTTTCCCCCAGGAATTTGCCAGCCCTTCTCCCTGGGCGTAAGCAGATTGGAGGGATATGAAGGGAAAAAATCCCACAGCAGTTGTGTTTAGCTCAATGCCACTTTCTGCAGGGAAAAGGACTTTTTGAAACAAAGGAGGTTTAATGTGACGGTGTTTTCTGTCGGGTCCCGATGCCTGGGTTGCAGCACAGCCGTGGGCTGCAGACAGCAAGCAGAGGGGGCTGCTGAGACCTGCCAGCTGAATAAAAGGACCTTGGCAAGTTTAGTGCCTTCACTGAAAAATTTTCCTACTTAGAGAGGAGTGTTGGTGGGAGGCTGTTTGGCTTCAGTTTTAATGTCTTTTATTGTTATTTTTAAATATGCATGACCAGGGTCTGTTTATTAACCTCCTAATCTTTCACCAAAGTAAATAGCAGCAGAACTTCAGTGCTGAACATGAAGTTCTTCTGGCTGGGGTGCAGTTGAGTGGCACGCAGAAAAGGCTTTTTGCTTGTGTTGATTGCACTAAAATCCCCATGGTTATATCCCATATCGCAGGGCAAGAGTTACCTTTCTAGTGCAAGGTAAAAAAGGTTTTGCTTACCTCGAGAGGTCCTCCTCTCCCTTCTAATTAGTCTTTATCACCTCAAACAGGGGAGTGAGATCAGAAACAGCTGTTGAATCTCCGTCCCAACAGAACACCGGCTCCCACCCAGCTGGTGTAGCGGGGATGCAGCCAGGCAGCTAATTAAGGGTCAGGCCATCGTTTGTGTGCTGGAGGATGTGTTAACAGCGTATTGCTGTGCATTGGCCATGTTCTTGCAGATATTTGTCTTGCTTAGCAGGATACTGTGCTATATATATTGTGAAAACTCTGGTTAAAGGCAAAAAGTGGAGTGTCCAAGTAAGTTTTGGGACTCCTGAATTCTTGCTCTTGTCTCATGGCTGCTTTGAGACTGCTACTGCTCTACTTTGTGTGATTTCACTTGGGTTGATGGCATCTAGGGATTTTCAAGCTGGAACTCTATGTTTATGTTCTGGATAAAGGAAATATTGATTATATATTTAAAAAATTAAATTCCACTGCCATCCCACTTCCAATCTTCTCTGCTTTCCTTTTGGTTTGTATAAATTGTTCTATGTCTTATGTTGGTTCTTCTTGTTTGTTATTTTTCTGGGTCCAGCCTTCGTTTTTCCCTCCGCAGACTGTTCTTAGGCCCGGTAATGCTGGGTACAAGCTGCAGAGCTCATTGTTCTCGGCACTGGGTTTTCCTGGGGCTTGTGGTGGCAAAAGGGGCTGGGTGGGGAAGTTAATTTCTGAATTAGCAGTGTTGCCCAAATTAGTTTCGTTTTGGATACTTCTCTAATCTCTGTCTGTGCCTTCCCTTTCAGATGAATGAGATAGGAAAGCACCACCCCAATGCCCTTCTCCTGAGTTTAGTTTAGCTTTATTTATTTAATTTTTAAAATGAAGTTGCATAAAGTTTTTTATTTTGAAAGGTCATTACAATCTGTTTGTAAGTGACCAGAAATCTCTACCACATTGGGCAGTGAAAGCTTTCTAGAGCTAGCATCAGTTGTTCTGGAGCAATGGTGCTGCAGGGTGAGGGACTTTCTGCACTTACAACAGTGTATTTGGTTTAATATTCCTCTTACTCCTTGTTAGTCTTTATTCCTTTTGGCTTGACATGATGGAATAAAGTCATTTAGGAATTTGAGCATGCCTTAGAGTTTTCATTAGGCTTCACTGCTGTTTACTTGGCATTCTGGAGATTTTAGGAAAAAAATAATCTCTTTTGGGCAGTGCCTAAAAGGTCTAGATTATTATATATTGCCATTTAGGTGCACTTTTTTGGGCCCTTCCCAGATAAAATGGCTTAAATAAAATTACTGAACTCCCCAGTAATATCCAGCATGGAGAATGCGTTCCAGCAGTTGAAGCGTCTAGCAGCAAGGTCGACTTCAGCTGGCCACGGAGACCTCAGCTCACTGCGGGCAGCCGTTCGCACCACCAGCCGTACAGCCTGGGGTCACTAGTTCACGAAACTAATGATGCTGCCCCAAAACTCGCTTATCTCCTAGGAAGGCGCTTATGTGACTTTATTTGTGTGCTTGATAAGATGTCTTATCTTGAAGCCTGCATTGGCACAGTCATTTGAAGGGTTAGAGTTTGTGAATATGCCACAGTCAGAGATCGCTGGCGTTATCTGCCGTGTTCCTGAGCTGAGAATTTTTCATATTGTTCATGCTGGAGAGAAGTAAAGAGAGAGGGACTGTGATGTGCTTGGGGAGCGCCGTAGCCACCAACACCCCCAAACTTTACAAAGGGCTTTGGAAAAGCATCCGTGCAGAAGTGGGTGCTCACCCCAGCCCGCAGCCATCTGCCTGGGAATCTGTCACCAGTTCCTGCAGAAGATGCGTGGGCGGAGTGGTCTCATAGCTAGGATTATTCAAAAATGGTGTCACAAGTGCAGGGAGAAGGTGAGAAGGAGAAGCAGCATTGGCAGGCCCCTTCAGAACATGGAGTCAGGGGATCCTCCACCCTCCTCCTTCCTGTCCGTGGGCAGAGCAGTGGCATGATGGGGAGTCACAGGGAGGCACCAGCCCAGGGGCTCACATGGGTCTATAACCCTCTGGCTTGTTCAGACGATGCTTAGGAATTGCTTTTTGCTTTCAACTGAAGTCCAGGAAAGGCCTGGGCAGGCTTGCTTTCTCAGTCAGATGTCTTCAGTCAGGAGAGCAAGAGCCATGAGAAATCTCTAATAAATTAATGTAACAGTGATGTTTCAGAGAGACTTCCCCTGGTTGGTCAGTTGGTTCTGGAGATTTTGCTACTTAGCAATCTTTTGGATGGGATTAAGTCAGCGCCTGAGGCCTTTGCACTCTCCTCCTGCCTGGTGTTCCCTTTGGTACTGAAAACAATTGCCAAATTTGTGTAGTTCTGGGCTGTGGCTGTCACAGAAAAGCAGCACACAACCTACCGACCATCTACAGCGCTTACATCCCCCCTTGCTGCCTGAATTTTGGATTTAAGAGGTAAGTGTTTCTAAAACCAGAAGAGCAAGGAAGGGGAAGTTGCTATTAATACACAGCAGCAATGCAAACTGCTGCTATCGGGTCTGGTGAGTAGAGAGAAGCATGCAGCTCTATCACGGTGCTTCTCAAAGTTTGCTGTGTGGGATGCTGTTGGTGTTGGATGGACATGGACCTTGGGCTTATGCAAGAGAAGAAACACTGAAAGGAAGATGGTCAGGAGGAGAGAGCTAGCGGGTCTGGTTTTATTGAACAAGCTGAGGTCATCTTTTCCAAGAGTTGAGTCACCACTGACCCTGTTGCCTCTGTTTGCTCCTCTGAAGTACTATCATCTGGAAGCCGTGCGCACATGCTCATGCTTTTGCTTTCTTAGTTAGATGTGGCTTGACATTGTGTGGAGCAGGGGGATGCGACTTTTAAGATTCTGGTCGGAAGAAAATACTGTCGGTGTGAGGAGAATGCTTTAAAGCCCCAGTTGTGATTGAAACCCATTGCTTCAGGTGCAGTTTACCCACACCAAGAAGAGACTGCTTGGGTATGAGTTGGCTCAGTGTCCACTGGAGCTGGAGTCTCCTCCATCTGAGCCTGAGAATCTTCTTGCAGGGTGTTCCTCCACCCAAATATGTCCTCATCCCTGACTGGAGGAAGGTGTGGTGTCTCCTGTCCTGTCGCACACAGCAGTGCAGGCAATGGAGGGGTTACTTCTTCAAGGGGACTAGGAAGTTGCAGACAATATGAAGAAATCCCCCTGTGCGCCTAAGAGAAATCTGTTACATAAAACAAGCGTTGGGGCTCCTGGTAAAACCTGTGGAGGTTTTACTTTGATACCCATTTTCCTGAGATAGGCACTGCTTTGATCAGGTCTCGTTACACCAGGCAGGCTTGGAGCATGGTTATTGCGGAGTGGCTGTGCTGAGCACAGGGAGCTGGTGGCTACGTTAGCTCCCGACTCCAAACTTTTCTGCCACGGCTTCCTCTTCCTCACCTCTGCTGTTGCTCTGTGGCCACCCCGTCCTCCAGACCCTCTTGCCTTTCCTTGTGCCTGACCCTCTGCGTGGAAGTCAGAGATGGGTTTTCCAACAAGAGACCCTGATGGTTTCACCTTGCCTGACTCACCTTGTTTGGTCCCATGGTCCTGGGCTGCCATGGGGCAGCAGTGGTGCACCTTGGAATGTTTTTGTGGTAGGAATTTTGTCAGGTCTCAGACTTTGATTACAACCACATGTGTGGAGATGGGAGGCGACAACACAAGGAATTAAAGCACAGAAATGTGCATGGGCATGCAAAACTCTTGATTCTTATTGCCAACCTATAACCCTATAACTGGCAGCAATCTGCTATCAGCATAAGTGGGGGTGCCTGACCTCGGGTGTGGTGTGTAGCCGAGTCACCCTGTCCTTGTGGAGGAGTGGGGTGAGGGTGTGGGGATCAGGGCTGGTGGGGCAGAGCACCCCATGTCCTCACTGGCGTGGCTGGATGCGGGCAGATCGACTTGACTCGTTTTATGTTTGCCAGGCCTGAGCTGTAGTTGTCGGGGTCTCACGTGAGGATGGGAGAAACAGAAAAGAAACGCCTTTCTTTGTGGCTCCTGGTCCCAGCGCTGTGCTAAGGGAGCTGCAGCTGATGGGACTCGTAACAGCGTGGGAATTTGCTCCCCTCTCCTGGGTGGGCACCCGGCTGCATCCGATGAGGCTGCTCATTTAGCTCTTGGATTTGTATCTGAACACAGCCCCCTCTGGGGAGCTGAATTGGTCTTCCCTAGGGTATGCTGGGGGGGGTTGGTGGCTGTCCCCATGGGCAGGGGCTGGTAGCAGACCTCAGTACTCTCTGCAGAGGAGTTGTGTTGCCCCATGGCAGCCTGCTCCCCTTGCGCTGACACAGCCAGACCATTAAATATGTATAAGGAGGAGAAAGCACATTCCCTTGCTTTTTATAAATAATTGCTGCACTGTGAGGAGCGAGTGTTTAGTGTAATTACTGCGGGGGAATAAACAAATGACAATTGGTGAGAAGGGAAGACCTGCCCTTACCCCTCAACAGCCCGGGGCGGTGGGGGGGCCGGAGGGCTCCCACTCGTGCGGGTTTGGGGGAGAATGGGGCAAGGGCTCCTCTGTGTTGGGGGGAGGTGGGGGATTGCGTGGCTTGCAAGGAAGCTCTTTCTGCTGGGGCGCAGCTGGAGTAGCAGGCGCTGACATTTGCTAGTCGGAGTTCAAACAAAGATCCCTGTATCGGCTTTATTAGCGAGGCAGCGCTGGGACACTGGTGGATGTGTCCTGCTCCCGGCCCCTGCTGTCCTCCGGTTCCTCTCTGTCTCTCTGAGCTTCAGGCAGTGCCTCTCCCAAGGAGGAATTTGGAGGCGAGGGACTGGTGTTTAAAGTGCTTTGTGTGAGACGCCAGCTCGGGGCTGTAAACAGCGCGTGGTTTTGCTCAGGGAAAGTAGAGAGCTGCCACTAGCAGCATTTTTCCATTAAGGCAAGGGCTGGAAACCTCCTGGCATGGAAGGATGTGCTGCTGGGCGGGCATAGCTGTGGGAGGAAAGTCTCTCTGTGGAGCACTCCTACTGTAAAAAATAAATACAATATAATAAAAAATAGCAAGGCAAGGGAGCAGCATAGCAGTTTCCCTGAGCTGTTTGTTTTAATTGTGCAATTTCTGTTCCACGCAGTGCTTGGGTGGGATTTACTGATGAAAGATGGACATTCACCTCTTCTCTTTGTGTGAGCATGGAGTGAGTTTGGGAGGTCTCGGGCATATGCAGTTGTCTGTGTTTTGGGTTTTTGTGAATAACGGCTGCACTTGAGGCTGCAAATCTGTTAACTGGTAGTTTAATTTGTATTACTATCAATATAAACTATCACACATCTCTGTTTTGCTTGTATTTTTATTTTATGCCTTTAAAATCGTGGAACTCGGACCTGTTGACTCCTGAACTCCCCTGCCATACCCTGTCCTGCCCCGTCTCTCCTTCTTCCTGTGCTGAATCCGATAGACCAGTCAAGCGCAATTCTCTCTTTCCTTCTTGCTTTCAGACCCAGACTGGGCATCCCACAGCCTAGGGATCTTCATTTGCTTGAATTGTTCAGGAATCCATCGCAATATTCCCCAAGTCAGCAAAGTGAAGTCGGTCCGTCTGGATGACTGGGATGATGCTCAAGTGGAGGTACGTGCATCTGAGACTTGAAGTACCAGTGAGTTTTGGTTGCTGCGTTTTGCCAGCAAAGCTGTAAAGCAGAGTCCTTTCTGAAGATGCCACAATAAATGTGATTTCAGAAAACATGTCTAGATAATTCCTGAATGTGGGAATGAGGTCTGTGATGCTGAGTGAAAAAGGAATAGCTGTTTCATGAAGAATTTGTGGGGATTTCCCTCACCCCTGTAAAAATGTCAATGAAATAGAGAGTGGAAATTACTAGTTTTAGATGAGTTGTCTTCTCCTCTTTCTTACATTACCTCTAGCCTAGACTAGGCAGTAGACTACACCCCTCTAGTCTACCACCCCTGCCCAGCTCAGCTCTTTCTGGCTTTGTTCCACTTAGTGTTCAAAACTCTTAAATTCACATCTTGAAGAACTGAACTCTCACAGTATGAATTCTTTCTATTTATGCCACACACCTGCCTAGATGTGGTGATGTTGCTAAAGGCAAGCCTACCCAGGAAACCTGTCTGCTTTGACTATTGATGTCTTTAAAAGCATGAAGAACACTACCAGTCATTGATCCTTATCTTGTATGTTGTAGATTTGAGGATTTTCTGAAAGCCACAGCTCATGGAGTCATGTATTTTATGAGAAAAATATGCCTGTGTGTTACATGGGTTTTCCCTTCCTTGATTTTTTTTGAGAATAGGTTGAATATGTAAACTTGAGAAGCTCATAATCATGAAAATAATAAAAAGAAAAGATGGGGGGGGGGCGGGGGGGAGAAAAAAGCTTAGTTGCTTGGAAAATAATGTGTTTTTTACACTTATAAAGTGACTTTCATAAAATTTATGAATACGTAAACATGTGGTTTTGTTTGCAGAGCTCTCAACTAGCCATTCGTATATGAGATCAGGAGGAAAGGAGGGCTGTCAGGGCAGAGATATTTTTATTTATTTATTTAATAATTCAAGCTCCTTTCTGAGGTTGCTGGCATGGCTTTGCAAAAATAAAATTACCCATTTGAAACAAGTGATGTGATCTAAAGCAAAGGGCCTGTTGTCGGAGACTATTACCTTGCTGGAGCTGTAACACATGAAGACTTAAAGTTAGTGTCAGGTTTTGCCCTCTGGTTACCTAATTTTTATGCTAGATGCCCTGCAAGCCATCTCATTCCTGTGCCTGCAAGTGGGAAATGCCACCGTGTGCTGCCTCCTGCTCCCATGGGGAACCGGTGAGGATCATGCACGTGTGACTGGGGCACGGACCTGTCCCCAGCGTTGTATTAAGCTGGGGGAGCCCTGGCAATAATAGTCAGTATTAATTTCTGAGCCTTGGTTTGCAGGCATGGTCTTTACGTCATCCATTCTGTGTGCAGTCCTGGGTAAACCTCTCAGTAAGTGAACAGAGGCCCCATCCCAATAATTTTATTACTCTGTAGAAGCAAAAGAGGACAAAGGAAAATACCGTTAACATTTTTTAATTCTTTCTGGTTTTTCTCTTTTTGCAGTTTATGGCCTCGAATGGAAACAATGTAGCAAAAGCAAAATATGAATCTAAAATGCCACCGTTTTATTACAAGCCAACATTTCTTGACTGTCAGTAAGTAAATACCTTTGCTGGTAAACAGCATTTATTTGTTTGTGCAGCTGCAGCCTCTGTAATATTTTAGTTTTAGCATGATACTTTTTTTTTTTTTAGCCACAAAGGAGGTTTCATTTATAAAAGGCCCTGAAAAATCTTCTTTTCTTCTGCACACATATGGTAGAGTTTATACTACATGTGGGATCTTATTTAATAAGTAGAGTTGAGATGATGCAGGGAAGTCAATAGTTTGTCTGTTCCCCAGACTCTTCCAAGTTTCTAAAGCTACAAAAATGCCAATTTCTACCCATTGATTTCCTCTGCCTTTCCAAATAGCCCTTCTACATCAAAACAGAACTTGGTTATCTGCTATATGAGATGCTAGGTTACTTGTAATGTGAAAAAGCTGGGGTTTAGTGCCAAAGTGGTGGGTTTTCTTGTTTTGCCCAAATGACAAATAATCTCCTCCATGAAGGCAAGTGAAAAGGTCTTGTCTCCCATACAGCGTAGAGTGAACCTCCCTAGTAAGCTGGGTTAGGTTTTGTAGACCAAGAAGGCTGAGCAGCCAGAACGTGCTGTACCATCCAGGGAGCAAGGAGATGAACTGAGATTGTTTTTTAGGGTCCAATCCTGCAGAGTACCAAGGGGGTTTTGTATCTCTATGAAACCAGCCTTTGTAGAGGGTCTGTAGGTCATAATTTCCAGAGCCAGTACTTTAGTATTAGCAAACTGGTAAGCACTGGTCCCTGACATCCCTCCCAGTATTGGTGCTTGAACTGGGTGTCACTAATTGAAGAGAGAGCTGTGGTTCGGTGGCATGGCAGTGGTGTGAAAAAAGTGCGCAAGGCTCTGAGCAGCCAGGTGATGTGTTCAAGCACCGTAAGAGACGCCCAGAACAGAAATACTGGAAGGGTTCATAGGGCTCCCTGTGTGAGGTGTTAGCTTTTGGGTAGGGAGGCTCTGTGGTGTTCCTCAAATCTGGAATCATACAGAAGGTGGGCTAAAGTGTCCATCCTCGAAGTGACTTTATCTATATTTTTGATCTTCTTGTAATAGCTGTTAAGAAGAGCTACTATCTTCCTACATCACGCAAAAAGCCTCTGATAGTGAAGACAAAAGAGGGCATCTGTCATGCCTGTGAAGTATCTCAGTGATGCATCCGTTACCCACTATTCAGTGATGCTTTGGGAAAACCTAGGTGCGAGTGGCGCTGCGTGGCCTGACAATTAAAAAAAAAGCATCCATGCAATGTCCCCAGGTCTTGGTTTTCACCTAAAATGGCTTCTGGCAGTGGCTTCCACTGTTCCTACAAGTGCAGAAATGATTTGAGGATTGGCAAAGCTGCTGTGTGTTGTGGAGGGGCGCTCTCTGTTGTGATTATCTTGCTAGGATTATTTTTCTCTAGGAAAAAAAAAACCCAGCCTCCGCTATTGTAGGAGGAAGCCCAAAGAGAAGCCACTGAGAAGTGCTCCCAGCCGGAGTGATCCCACAGGTCCAGGGGAGGAGGTGGTGCAAATGCAGCTGAACACGGCAGCACCATTGTTTTGTTTTTTTTTTTTTTTCTTCATTTCAGAAAAACAGCTTCGGCAAAGTGACCTTTTTGTTTTGTTTTGTTTTTAACCCTACCTCTCCTAAGGCAGAGAGAGGGAAAGGCTGGCATATGTTTGACCACGTTGGGACTTTGGGACCTTTCTCTTCCCGCCTTGAACTGGTCTTCAAGCATCACCCCTGCGTCCTGGCTTAGGGAAGGTGGGGAAGATGCTTCATGTGGGCGTTCCTGGGGACTAGGAAATGCTGATGTGTTGTGAGCATCTGAAAGGTCAAGGCTGTGATTTAGCAAGGACTCGTTATGGACAAATAATGCCCCAAACCTGGTGGCTGGAGGCGGTAGAGGGGACGTGCCTGGTGACAGTCAAGGACAAAACCTGCCTGCTCCTTCCTGTCCACAGTCAAGACTACAGGATGGCTGTTCCTCCACGTAACACAGGTCAGGCTTCCCACGTTTCTTCACACTCTAACCCACCCATCTCCGTGCCTCTTTCTTCCCTGACCAGCAGAGCTCGCAGCCCAAGGACAGATGTATCCTGTTGCTGCAGGATTTGGTGACCAGAGTTTTATGATGTGTGTCTCAACATCCTCATGGGGTCTGTGATGCCCCTTGCAGGTGGCTCTAGCATCCTTCTTATCCCTGGGCATCAACTTCTTCTTGCATCTTGCTGTCTAAATAGATTGCACTTCCTAAGATGGTGCATCTGCAAAAGGGAAATCACTGATAATTTCTTTCTTGCTTCTGCACAGAGTTGGGTTGAAACAAAATCCTTTGGCAGAGTGCTTATTTCCTTTGCCTTCTCCTTAGTGTCCCTTTGATACAAGGAAGAAGGGCGCACCAAGCTCTCCATACTACCCAGATGGCAGGAGAAGTTGCTGGCTCTGCCAGCAGCTGGGAGGTGGATGCCATCCTTGGTGAGCAGACAGCTCTCATGAACTGTCACAGTCCTGAGAGGATCTGGTACCGTGTTGGTGTCACTGAGCTCCAAAATCCCAGCAGTTGGCTGTGCTGTTTTGAGACCTGCATGTACTTCTGATGTTAAGGATGGAGAAGCAAGATTTTTTTCACCTAGTTGTCACGGGTAGGAGAAATTCTAGGGGATTTTAATTTTGTTTACGCTTAAGTCTCAGTGAAATTCAGTTAGATGTTGCACGCCAGCCTTATCTGCTGTTTTGTCCTTACAGGACAGGGACCTGTTTGATATTCAGGTCGTTCAGGAGCAGAGTCCTGGTTCTTTTCCATGCCTTGTCCCTGCCCGAGGGGGTGCAGAGCTTGTGCTAGGGGAGCCCATCTGGAAGGGGGCCAGATCTCTGCAGCTTGGGGCACCCTGAGATCTGCATGCAAATCGCACCCACCTCTCCTTGCATGGGTCAGGCTGAGAGATAGCAAAAGTGCGCCCTGCGGCTCAGGCAGCTTAGAGACCACGGGCACTTTCATTCCTTCTGCTGTCGGGCTGGCAGAAAAGTCTGTGGTTGGTTCTGTGCTCGGTTGGTTTGGCTTCCTTTGATAATGCAGCTCAGGCTTTGCCGCTACGATATTTTTCTTCCTCCATCCTGCGGTGCAGTTGCGCTCTGGGGAGCTCTGCCGAGTGGTGGCTGAGCTCCAACCGCAGCCCTGTCAGAGCTGTCTGCGAGCGCAGAGGGATGGCGCTGGCGCTCGGCCGGCGGCACTGGGGTGGTCGCTCTGTCCACATCTTCCTGATGCCCGACAGAGAGGCATGTTGCTGGGCTTATAACCTGTGAGAAACAGGAGCAGGAGGGTTGAGGGGGTTTTGTGTTGTTGTTTCTTTTTGGTTATTGATTGACTGATTAATTGGGAGGATGAGGCAAGGCTAGTCTTCCTGCAAGCGGCTGGAAGACTCTTTCTGGCCCTTTTGTGCTCCCAGCCAGTGCCTGTTTTGCACTGGGACGATTTTCAGCCTGGATGCTGTGATTTCTGAACTGAGCCTGGAGCTCTGCTCATGTAGGTGTTCCCTGGACCAGCACTTCTGGGTCTCTGCAGCAGCAGCAGGGTGCATTGGGATAGGTGCAGCCTCTTACAGGAACGGATCTCCTGACACTGCTGCAGTATAAGCAGCTGTGGGTACATTGCATGTTGGGAATGTTTTGAGGATGGTGTGCCAGGTTGTATTTTTCTTTCTCTAGTTAGAGGCTCTCTCTGCCTTTCAACAGATACATGCTAAACAAGAGCAGGGGAGTGCTGCTTTTTAAAGGGGCATATATTTAGCTTCCTCCCCGCCTCGCTGCAGTCCAGTCACTGCAATAGCATGAGTTGTTCCCAGCTTGCAGCCTGGGGTAGCATTGCAATGGATGACACCTCCATCCAGCGCTGGCACCGTGCCGTTGTGTGCCGACCCACGTTCTGCAGCATCAAGAGGTTTTGATGCTTCTAATCACAACAACCCGTGCTGGCCAGCTGCAGCGGCTGGGCAGGCTTTGTAGGAGCTGCCCTCAGACTTGGCATGGCAGGATGCTAATGTACGAGCTGTAATAAGGACAGGCTGTTTGTTCATTTGAAGCTCCTTAATTTTATAATGCTGCTTCTGGAATCCCTCTGCTTTGGTTGCTGGAAGAATTGCAAAGTTCAGAGCGAGAAGGAAGAAGTGCTGCAGCACCAGCTCGTCCTTTTTTTCTTCTTGCCTATGATGTTTTGTTTGACTCCTTGGGAAATAGGTGGTGTTAGCCTGCTGCATCTGGCCTCTGCATTCTCCAGAAACCGGACTGTGGCTTTCTGGCTCTGTCAGACACTTGGCAAAGGTTAGAGAAGTTGGAAGGGTGCTCTGGAATTGCCATGGGAAAATTTACCAGCTGTGCATAGGCAAAAAACCCCACCCAACCAAAAAAAAAAAAAAAATCCCCTTCTGTCCTCTCCTCTCATCTTCTGTCTGCCAGCAACTTGGCCCATGCATCAGGAGCAGTGAGCAGAGCAGCCAGCTTCTGTACCACTGGGGAGTCCCTGAGGCTGAAATGAATCTGAGACTCTGGGATGTTCCTACACACCGCAGCACTGGCCCGAAGAGCCTTGGGTGAGGAACTTAAACCACAGGAACCCTCTTTGGATGGTCACAAGTGGTCACGGCCCAGCTTTGTACACCATGGTAGCAGACTGAGAGCTGTAAAACAGCCTTTTCTGGGGCAGATACACTGCAGGCACATGGTTGAGTTTTAGGCACCGGTGAGCAACAGGGGTAGCATCGTTTTTGAGTAAACGCAAAGGGAAAAGGTTTTCTTTGTTCATCTGTATGCTTGGCTGAAAACTCTTGGAAGAAGGTGAAGACAAGCTCTTACAGGGCTTTTGCAGTACTGGAAGTACATCCATATCCCTACCCAATACTTAATGTCATTTTCTGTTGCCTTTTTTCTTGATTTGGGAACACAGAGCATCATTCTGTGGAACTGCGTATGAACTGCAGCGCACGGCTCCACTCCTCTCTCCATGCTTGGATAAGTGGGAGCTGCATCTGCTCCTTATGCAGAACACTTAAATATACTGACTGCCAGTACGTTTGAGTACCTTGGTAGGAAAAATGGGGCAGAATGAAACGGCATGAGTTGTATGGGCGGTTGTCTTCTCTGGAATGAGATGAGACATCAGTCAGAGAAAGGATGTATCCCAGTGAGGCTCATGTATCGAGGAGTCATCTATATAGTCCCCTAAAGACAAACAGTTGTTAGCAGAAGTGGCTCATTGTGTTGGGGGTACGATTTAAATGTACGGGAAGAAAATTGCCCAGAAAAATCCCTGGATTTTTTTTTTCTTACTTTATCATTTAACGTTTTGTTCATTTGATAGAGGAGCTACCAAGCCCACCACCTCAGTCTGGTGTTTGAAGGTCAGTCTGGCCCCCTCCCCTCCCATGCACGGGGCATAATGATGGTCTAGGATGCAAACTTCTTATGTGGTCTCCTCTTCCTCTATCACCTCCTTTTGCTGGTACTTTGTAGATAAACTTCTTCAATATTTGGTGCCCAGAGGGGTGAAGTTGAGTGTTTTGCTCAGGCTTCTACTTTATTAATAAGAGTCTCCAGATTTTACATCCACAGCTTTCAGAAGTGCCCGATGTCTTGAGTGTAAAGCTTGAGGTCCTGCAGCCTGGCCTCTGAGTAGTTGCTCATCAGTTCCCAAGCGGTGGAGCTTCCTGTGGTGGCTCAAACTGGGCACTTGCCTCGAGAAGTCACTGCCTGAGCATTGCTCTGCCATCAGCAAGTGCCTGAGATCTGCCTGCTCCTTCAGTCCCAACCGGCTGTGGGGTCTTCTCTGCTTGTGGTTCATTTTCTCTTTGTTGTTATCTCGTAAGCCTGTTAATTTGTATCGATTCCTTTAATTTCCAAAGGAAATTGCTACAAGATTAAGATAGTACCAACACAGGCTGTTTCCTATGTTTTTTTTTTTTTTAAATCTGTGTTTAACCATTCTGAAAAATAGTATTGTGGTGAGCTGGACTGTGCATGTAAAATAATCAAACAAAAAAGGAACCAGTTAGCATTTTAATTGAGCATGTTATGATTTTGCATACTCAAATTCAGCTGAAACCCCTGTCTTTTTGCTGTCCTTCAGAAGCTTACTGTTGTCCACTAGTCTTGGTGGGGTGGATGGCATGTGCTGGGGCTCTGTAAGCCGGGGTGATGCACAGAGCGCCTGGAAGAAGCCCCCCAGCTGTCCCACACCTCCACAGAGCCATTTAAAAGCAAATCCTCGTAGCAAGGACTTACCAGATAGGAAAAGATGTGGAGGCAGAGTGTGAAGCTGAGACAGGCTTTTAGTCTACACTGCAGTGGCTCTTCTTGCAGTCTAAGCAAAAATTTGGACTCGGACTTTAAATTTCATTAGAACAGTTGTATGACAGAAACTTGGCATAGCTGCATCCACAGAGCTGCTTGTGGAAAGCAGATTGGTCTTTTTTTTTGCTGGAAAAACCTCTGACAAATTCCAGAAACTACAAATTCGGGTTTTAGAAATGGCGTTCCTGGATGACATTTATTTCTTTTGTCTTTGTTGGACTTGGTGGTGGCTCACAAGGATGCAATCAGAGGGTGGTAGCGGATGGTATTTGACTTCTTTTGGGCCACTTTCACCTCTGACTGGAGCTCTTTGTCTGTTGTGCATCTCCAAAAAGCCACAGTAGCCGTGCAGCATCTGTGATGTGCACTGTGGTGCATCTTGGAAAGCCAGCCCAGTTGAGGGTCTTAGGTAACAAAAAATGGGAGACAATAAATTTGGCTGGCCAGCACTCCCCCATAGAGCACAGTGAAGCCACTCAGCCACAGTTTGATATTAAACTGCTTGAACAGCTTTTCCTGTGGTGTTTTTTTGCTGCAAGTGAAAGGCTTTGAATATGTGGGGCCAGGACAAAACTGCTTCACTGGCTGCTTCTGAAACCTTCCTTGCTGGCCTTTTGATAGAGAGCACTTGTGTTCATGTGGGTGGCCAGGCAAGAAAACAAGTACCTAAAATGAGATTTGGAGCTCTTGGTGTTGGCGTTGCTTTGTTGGCCTCTGGACCTGCCGCCTCCCCAGTGCAGCCCAGTCCTATTTCATTCAGGGGATGAATTTTCCTTATTCTGTTGGAAATGTGGTTTTTCCTTAGGGTTTGTTGTTTTGTTTTGTTTGGTTTTGGTTTTTGTGTGTGTGGTTTTTTTTTCCCTTTGCTCCCAGGTTTTTATCTCGGTAATTACAAAGACCTTTCTGTTCTAATTGCCAAAAAAATGACACACTCCCTGTAACCAGCAGCCTGCCAGACTTTAGGTGGGCTGTTAAAGCTTTTGGAGTTGATCCCAAAAGCTGTGCATCTCCACAGTTTAGGAATGATGCACTTCTATTTTTCTAACAAACACGAATGGCGTATTTGGTACATTATCCCATCACCAGAAATGCAATAGAATCCCTTGAGGCTGTTGCTACAGTGCTTGCTGTTCATAGAACTCCTGTCAAAATCAAAGGGGAGGGGGGTTGAATGAAGGGTCCTGTATTGGGTGTGTGATGTCTGCCCCGGGTTATTTACATGCATATTCACCTCAGGAAAAGTACACTTAAACTAAACCGCAGCAACTAGTGTTTAAAAGGCCCCTGGAGGCGTACTTAAAGTGAAATGGCAATCAGGTCTGAAGTCTGCTGAAAATGGTGGAGAAGACTGTACGACTTGAGGGCCCTCTGGATGATCCCGGCCCTCCAATTGCTCTCGGATCCCATTGATACCAGGACAAGTTCTTGCTCCTGTTTGAATTCATCCCGGCTGTGCCAATGAAACTAGGGTTTAATGCCAGACTTGAAAGCAGCTTTTTATGGTAGGATTGCCTCCAGTCCATGAGAGTGAGCGTGCTCAAGTCCCTGCTCAACTTCTCTGTTGCATTGAAGGGGGATGTTGGACTCCTTGCCATCCTCCTTGGGTTTTTGTTTCAGTTTCTTTTGCTGGGGTTGTTCTGCTTTCTATGAATAACCTCTGGAGCAAAAGCTGCAGCTACTGGCCAACTGCAGCACTGAGTTGTCCTAACCATGGGCTGCTCTTGGTGTATCTCTTTTTTTTTTTGAAATTATTACTAGAAGAGTCTGGGTTTGTGATGATGAGGAAAGAGGAAGAACATGTGAGCTGTCAGTGCTTGCTGTGAGCTGGGAAAGCGGCATGGCTGGCGTCCTGTCTGCCACGGGAGTTGCCATTGAAGCCATTTGTGTTCTGGCCCAAATGCTGGGAGAGGTTATCGAGAGCGTTTTGTAGCTTCTTGTGGCTGCCCAAGTTGTGCTGTCTTGCACAAGAGCTGCGGAGATCTCAAACCACCGCTGTTGACAGCGTCAGGGAAATAAGTCACTGCCGAGCAGTGTTCCCTAAGGCGTGAGACCAGCAGAGCGTATCTGTTGTACTATCTGCATTATACAGCAAGAGTGTTTTCCCAGTGCTGCACATGAACCTTAATTTATACTGTATTTAAACATTTGTACTGGAAGGCTGACTCTCAGAGACTCGGAACAGCTGCAGCTCCTGCTGAATCCACTGAAGTCAGCTGGAGCCGAGGCTGGTGTGAATTTTGTTCCTTCTAGTTAAATCCCTAATTGTCTTGTTGAAAAGGTCCAAGTTTGGCTACAGGGATAACAAGCCGTCTGCAGGAGCCGGGCTGGAAAAACTGCCAGAAGGGTAACAAATTTAAGGATTTGTGTTGATTTTATTATTAAATTTTGGTAGCTTTGATGAGCAGCGGAAGTATAGAAACAGGCAATTAAGTGCTATGTTTTTGGTCATCAGTCTTCTATGTTTGCAGGCTACCATGTTGTGGATATCAGATCCAGAAAGAGCATCCTGCTCAACCCAGAAGAGCCCCCTTGCACACTTCTACAAAACGCATCTGATCCTCCCGAGATGAACTGAAGATGGGTTGTACCCAAACCAGAGCATAGCACAGGGTGACAGCAGAAGGGAGATGGATGTTCATCTTCAGAGTTCACAGTCAAACTTGCAGATGTGTGTGTAACAACTAAAGATCAGTCATGAAAACAGGAACAGAAGGGGGAAAGGCAGAGTTGGTGCATTATTTCTGTTACAGCAGAAGCTCACAGTTGAGTTTTGGGTTCAGCGAAGCTATGGTGCTCACAGAGCCTTGTGAGAGAAAGCTGGTGCCCCAACCAAGGAGATTAAACAATGGGTGGGAAAAAATATATGTAATTATTTCCTCCTTTACTGCCAGGAAGCCACAGTTCTTATTGAAAAGTGTCTTGCAGATTTGAAGAATGTGTTTGCTGTACCTGCAGATGAATTTTCATAAGCAACGTTAGTGCACTTACCTTCTTTGAGCATTTCTGGAATGTATCTGCTGAAAAGATAGCATTTAATTTGCATAGTCAGCAAAAAGGAAAAGGTAATTAATCATATCAACAGTTTTCATTGGCCGAGAAGTTGATGTGTTGAAGTGTGATGGGTTTTACAGAGCATGCCCGATGCTGGGGGATCTTTTACTGTCATCAGTGTAGGCCACTTTGAAGTGTCTGCTGTAAAGCTGGGATGACACATGCCTTTATTTCTGCATGTGATTTCTGCCTGCTTGAGCTATATAAATTTCTAGGGCAATTAAGAACTAAGTGCAGTTAAAAATGGTTTGAAGCAATTTCTAGCATATTCTAGATCTAAACTACTTCATTAGTTCCAGCATTTATGCTAAAATAAAATAGCAAAAAAGTATTTATAATCTTTGTGGTATTTTTTCCTTTTTGGAAGTTAAGGTCTTGGTGTATAAATCATTGGTATCATTTTCAACATGAAAAGTAAAGGATTTCGTAACAGGCATGTGTGCAGCCATGCATCATGGATTTCTGTCTTAGACTTGGCAGTACAGGCTATGAGTTTGGAAGAGCTCTGCCAGGTGGCTTTTCACCATCCTCTGATGTTTGGGTCCTGTGTTCCACAGGGCTCAGCCCTCGGCATCCTTACCCAGCCGTGTTCTCCTGGTCTTTTGAGGCTTTTCCACTTTTCGCACCCCAGCTCATTCCAAGAGGTTGGCTAGGGCCTGGGATGTGACTGTCCTGTGTCCCTTTCATTTTGTACAGGTCACCTCTCACTTGAATTCCTGTTGCTTCTAGTTTGGGAGGTGTATGACACCCTGCAGCAAGCTCTATGTTAACCGAGTGACAGGTGTCACCCATCCTTGGGCTGGGCTTCTCCTCGTCGTTACAAGTGTAATTTTAACCTGACATCACAATTTTTTTGAATAGCTGTCCAGGCATGACAAAGAGACAATACCTCGGCAGCTTTGACTGCCGAAAAGCCATCATGTACATGCATTGCTCGAGGCATACCCAATTTCTGCTTCCATATTGATAGCTTCAGGGCAAAGATTTTTCTTTTGTATGCAGTTTGTTGTTTCTTTCATTTACTGATCCCATTTACTGAAGAATGTAGTCTGAGGAAATTAAATTTAAAATTGTTCATATACTGAGGGAATTTTCTACAGAGGCTGATTGGGTGGGTGGGAATGAGCTATTCTGCTAAATCTGTAAATTTTATTAAATAAGTTTCCAATAAAATTGGATGTACAAGGAAACGATTTATTGTTGTCCAGCAGTAAACAGAAGAAACCCTTGACTCCAGACTGTACAATGCAATTTTGGGAAGACTTTTAAATCACATTTGTATTTTGATTGAAGAATTAATGATTCTGAATTCTTCCTTAGTGTTTCTTGGACCATGTTTCCTTTTCTTTATTTTTTTTTCCAGACTGCTGCGGGAACAGTGGATCAGAGCCAAATATGAACGAAAAGAGTTCATTCACAGCGAGAAGCAGGAGCCTTATTCTGCAGGTAGTGAAAGACACTTTTGGCAGATAAGTTTTTTGATGTCTGTCACCTTCCAATTTTTTTAGTCTCTGTTTATATGTTCTGCATATTGATTATTGCTCATATGTCACTAAATAGGAGGAGAAAGTGTGGTCTTTTGGGAAAGATCCCTCCTGGCATTCCCTGTATTTGATGTGGAATATTGGGAATTTTAATACCTGATGGAAATAAATCAGTTATTGTGAGTCTTTCTGTTGACTTCCATAGGCTGTTCACCAACAGCAAGTCAGACAAAGTACCAGTGAGTTCGTTTCTGGTAGTGGGAGACATGAAGCTGGATTGAAATGGAGATAAGGGTGTTTGTCTCGTCAAGGTGACTTTTGCTTTGGAAGGATGAAGTAGCATTATTAGCATGGTTTGGTTAATGGTAGATAAGCGTGCCAGGTCCCCCACTCTTTCCAAATCCCTGTTACTGTCTTTCCTCAAATTCTTAAGTGTTGTCAGTGGGACCTGGTCTCCTTGTAGTATAATAAATGCGTAGTGTTTTGCAATTGCAAAGACCCAGCACATGTGACAGAGCTCGTTTCAGCACTCCCAGCACGACGGGCAGTGTCAGTGCCCTTGCAAAGGGGTGGTTTAGTAGGGCAGTGGATCAGATGATTTTCTTGCAGAAGGGCAGAATTTGAAGAGGAGACACAGGCTCGACCGTGTTCATTGTGTGGCTGTGCCAGCATAAGGACCAGCATGAAAGTGCATGAAATTAGCTGGGTATTTCTTTGCTATATGTAAGTGGCATTTAGTTTATTCTGCATATTAAGTAGTCGACACTATGTGCTTGGATGACTCTGGGAAAATTTTATTAGCAAAGACCATGTTATAGATGAAAGGTTAAAGTATTATTTTCTTGCTGCTTTTCAAGACTAATAATAAGCAGGTAGCTCTGGCAGTTTGCTGTTATTAAAACCACAATTAAAATCTTAACTCATATATTCTCAGTTTACATATAGAGCATTTCTGCTCTGCTATTTTGTATACATGAGGCATGCACATAGTGTATGCCAGTTATCTATATTCATTTATCGTTGTGCACATTTTTATTTTAGATTTTCAAAATGATCTGCTGGAGTTGGACATGTTCTATTACCAATAAATCGTTTGATTTCTTAGATCATTTTAGAATATGTCTTAGATATTTTGGAATATATAACGTGTGTATAATGTTCACTCAAGAATAATGTTTCCAATTTATACTATGCAACTTCTAGATATAAAAGCTTGGATTCAACTAGGTACTTCAGGCAAATGCATAATTTTAAGCACATGATTAGTCCTTTTGACTCAAAGAAGAGCATGTACCTGGTTAAAGTGAAGTGGATGCTTCAGTGCTGTGTGGGAAGAATAGCAGCATGTTCTGAGCATTCTGAAAAATATTATGGGAAGAGTTCAAACAGGAGTTTATTTTAGCAGCATATTCTGTAGGTGTTCTTCAGTAATGTGGCTGCATAATATTTAACTGCATGGTGAAGCGATAGGGTTTTCTCCCCTCTCTTTGAAGTTCAGAATTCTTTAAATGCAGAATAGATAAGTCATTTCAAATGGACAGTACACTCGGGAGGAGGAGGGGAAGGGAAGGCAGGCTGGTGGGCATCCTGTAGGTCTTGTATGAATGCTTTTAGGTTGTATATTGTCTTTGAGAATTGTACCATCATTAAAGTCCAGCGTAGCAGCCGTGCAAATGGTATGTGCAACCAGGACATCATCTGCTGATTCCTCTGGACAGTAAATTCAAAGGGGAGCTTTGGCCAGGTGCTTCCTCCTTAGGATGACCAGGTTGGTGTTACAGCAAAACAAAGGCGGGGACACGCACCAAACTTCCAGTGCCAACTTTTCCCTTCTGCTGAACCATAACAGCCCCCAGGTATGGTTGCACACCCATATTTCACCCTGTGTCAAACAGTGCTCCTTCTCCTGGGCTGCATGATGTAACTCAGTTGATGGCGCTGGTTTCAGCTCTTGGGCTGTTATGCCAGGAGTTGGTTGTGGGTTGAGAAGGGAGGCTGGGGAAAATCCTGTGTCCTGTAAGAAAGCAGCATTCTGGAGATCATAGTGTCATAGAGTCCTTGAGGCTGGAAAAGACCCTTAAGATCGTAGAGTCCAACCATGAAGCACTGCCAAGTCCACCACTAAACTGTGTCCCTAACAGAGATATTCTCTGTCCCCCGCCTGTGTTGGGACAGCTCTTGTATTGTTCAGGTGAAATGGGGGTGTTTTGTCATTGTGTCGTATGCTTGCCCAGCTGGTGTAAACCAGTGCTGTCAAACCTGGTCTGGACTGCGCTGTCCATGATCCCTCCAAGACAGGCTGGAGCTTGGTGCTTGCAGAAGCAGCTCAGCTGTGCCACATGTCCAGGCTCTGCCCTTCTTGCTGCTTGCAGAGGTTGATACAGCTCAGAGGCTGCACTAGCAGCTTGGAGGATGCACGCTGGGTGGGGTGGACCTCCTGTGCCTGATTGTGCTGGGCTCAGCACAGCCGGGGACCGCAGGGGATCTGGGCTGTTGCTTTCCACTACTGACCTCCTGAACTGCCTGCAAACGCACCAAGGTGGGACTGACCCAAGGACACCCTCCTGCCCACCCCACATCCAGTTTGTGTCTCACTTGAATGTATGTATATCTTTTTTTTTTTTTTTTTTTTTTTTCTTTCTGATGCTGTCTTAGACCATTTCTTCTCACCAGTCTGAATTCCCTGGAGGGGTGTTGGATTACCAGTTTCTATGCATGAAGCATTTTGTTGCTAATAGAGACACCGGTATCCATTTTCTCATGTTTGTTGGAAGATTTAATTCCATTTTACATCCCAGGGGCAATTTTGCATTCTGGTATTTGTTCAATAATTGCATAAAAATAAGAAAATGCTATCTTTGAATAGTTTTGACTAACATCCTTTTCCAGGCAGCCTGACGAAACCCTGGTCAGAAAGTCAATGTCTTTCAGAAAATCCTTTGGGGAGAGACTGTCTGGAGCCTGTAGATGCCAAGCAGAAGCTATCACAGCTAAACTGACAGACGCTGGGCAGGAGTGTCAGACGTGCAGGTCAGAGCTGAGAAAGTCATGCAGGGAAGCCTGGTAGGAGGGTGCAGGAAACTCTTTAGCTGCTGGTCTGGAGCTTAAAAAAGAGGCAGTGTGAGGTGCAAAGGCAACAGCTGCCCCAGAAGGTCTTGCTAGCCCCCTAACCGATGGGAAATGTCTGCCTCTACAGAGCAATGTGAGGTAGCAGAACCAGAATTGGGGAACAAAGGCACTTTGCATGTGCAGAAAACCCAGGTGTGTGCAGCACGGAGCGTTGAAGCCAGCTTTTGAGCCTCACCCCGGAGAGGAGCCGTGGCTGTGGATCCAGGGGTCTTGGTTCAGTCCCTGCGTCAGATGTCCCCTTTTGGGGATGTGCTGCTACACGTGCAGTCGCAGCTGCTTACCCTTGGTAGAAGATTGCAATGGAAATTCCTATAAGGGAATTTTTAGAGAGTTGCTTGCTCCCCTGGGATGCGTTGGAGCACAAGCCCATGTGCTATTCACAGCTTTCAGCTCCTCTGCCCCCAGTTAGTTTTTCAAACTCTGATGGTTTCGTTCCTCTGAAAGAGCCATCGTTAATGAGTATATTAGCGCCATTGATTTTAGTGTGAGGAGTCAGTTTGAGTTCAGATAGTGCAGGGAGATTAGTAAAACAGATAAAACAGATACCCTCTTTTATACATTTGAGCTCTTATTCATCTATAGTTTGAGAGCTAAATGATAGCCAGACTTTATGGAGCAAAACATTATTTACACCCCAGCAATCCCGATTAACACCATGGTCTGTGGCGCTTCTGCTACCATACGTTTGTTGCACAACAGCACAGCATAATACAAGCTTTAAGACCCTCGTGTTAACGTGTTTCGGGTTGTCTTTATCCCTTCTGATAAATGAACTGGCTAAATTACTGTCAGTCTCTGACTAATTATCCCTTTTAAGGGAGTTTAATGGGGCATGGGTGCTGAATTCTTCTAGAAATGGAGGATGGTGGCAATTGCCATCAAAGTCTAGATCTGGATCTCAAGGCAATTGAAAGGTCTGATAATTTTTAAAAAGATTTTAATTGGTTTTAAAAAGCTTGGACACCTTCCCCTGCTGTTGATAGGCAGCAGTAATGGCAATGCTTCTCAAAAGTCCTGCTGAAAGTTAATTCATTTGGGTGCTTTTGGTTCCTTTTAATCAAATGGATTTATTTTAACCAAAGGAGAGGTGGAGGAAGCAAAAGGGAACAGTATTTGCAGGGCTGGAGCACTATAATATTATAAACTGGTCAAGGTGCAGCTGCTCTGATGCATCTCAGGCCACAGACGAGCGAATGGGACGTGCATGTGGCCAAGAGAGAGCGAAAGGGAGTCGTTTCCTTCTGAGAACTTGACTTTGGCTCCTGATGGACCCGTCTTGTTACTGCCAGGATGCCAGGAGGAGTTGGTGCCGTGGGATGAGCTGAAGCCCAGCCTGGGAGGAGGAGTTGTGGGCAGGGATAACACAGCTTTGGGTCTTTGCTTTAACATTAGCAAATGAAGTGGGACAGCTCTTAACACCAGGCATTTAATCTTTTAATGCTTGTCAGGAAAAATGGCTTAACTTCATCCTTGGGACCGTGAAAGCACCTGGCTGTGGGATGGACGTGGCTGATGCAGTCAGATGGGAATCTCCAGCAACAGACAGAGATGCCGGGCTGTGCAAAAGCAGTTGCCACCCTTTCCTTAAAAGCATTGCCTGAGGTAGTTCAGCAATGTTTTATATACTCTTAGACCAGGGTGTAGGTGCTTCTCAGCGCAATGTGCTTTCCATCAAGGCATGGGCTAAACTGGACACAAACAGCAGCAACATCCAGTGCAGCTTTCTGCTACTTTGCTGCAAATGCTGCCTTCTTATGTTTCCTATAATTAGGCCAGTAAATCCTGTAATTGTTAATTTATCAGATGGTGGAAGAGCAGTCGGGAACAGGAGAAGATTCACAGTAGGGTACAGCTGATAAAAAATGCTGCTACCGGCTCTGCACGCTGGTACGATTCCCTTGCAGTAGGAGTGGGGAACAGTGGTTTTCCCTCACTCATGGCAGATGCTGTTGCGTATCTTTCACGTCGAGACATCTGATTCCCAAAGGCATTCACGGTGGGAATACGTTGTTTGCAAGGGAGAAGGATAATAAATGCCAACAAGCATCACTGCTTTCATTCTTTAGTCATGGGATGTTGGAGCTCCTCAGCTGATGTAAATTGTCGTAAGTCCCATAAAAATGCTGGAGGAATTTAGATTTTTACTAATCTGAACGTTTAAACCATGTCCGTTGGGGTGGAAGTCGGAGGAGTCTTTGATGATTTGATTGGTAGTTATATAGCTGGGTGGGATGGCCTGTTTGACTGCAGAGTAAGATAATGTGGTGTTAACCGCAAACTTAAATGGCCTGAGAGCTTCTGTTGGAGCAACTGGAAAGCTAGAAGATATAGACAAGATTTCTGGCATACCAGCAAAGTCAAAGATGATCAGGGCTTTAGCCTTTCTTGGCTTGTATTCCTGTATTTATAGCACTATGAACTAGATCTTATTGTCATTATTCGGGTGAGCTAGGTTTACCAGGCAGTTACAATGGGTAGCGTTTGTCTGGAGGTGTCTATTTTCTTGTACTATCTTCTGTCAGCACCCTAAAGATTACTTGGCTTATATGTTATTTTGTATTTGTCTGCAAATATGATGGCAAAATAAATTATGAGACATGAAAGAATACCCTAAAATAGTAAAATCTGTTAATATGCACTTTCCATGTGGCTCTTGATAATTTGGGCAGCAGTCTGAATTAATTTTCCCCTGCACTTGCACAGTTGGAAGGAGCTCTGACTGCAAAGCACTAGAGAAAATGCACAGGACGTAAATACAGTCCTCAGCGTGAGAAATACAGTTCAGTCTGACCGGCAGTGATGTAATGCAGTTTATTTTGGGCTTGATCAGACAAAGCGGTGAGCAGCGTTGCAGTTAAAACCCAATTATTTTAACTGTCAGACCTCATCCTCCGCTGTCGCTTACCCCATTTCAGCTAGCTCTGAGTGTCAGAGGGACACGGGCTCCGCCCTGTGCTCGTTCACAACCTCCAAGCGAAGCTCCGCTCTCCAGCTGTGCACGCCGCTGAATTACAGGGCTGAACAGCACCCAGAGCGCAAACCGGGGCTGACAGCAGCCTAAAAGGGCACAGGTTTTGTTGCACATCAGACAGCCTGTAGCACCAGGGGAAGTCTGCCGGGCTACCAGAGCAAGGAAACAAAGCGTCGGCTTGAGGGCTGCTGGTGACATTTGCTAAGACCTTAATGCCCGTGGTCTTTAAGAAGATGCTCATGCAGAAGGGAGCGTGAAGCCGTATGTGAACCGTCCCCGTCCCCTTTGCTTTGCAAACACATGCGGTAAAACCTGGCGGTGGATGTGGCACAGGGAAGAGGATGCGCAGTTGCATGGTGTTGGTGGGATAACGGGTGGCTGGGGACAGGTGGTGTCTTCTGAGCTGTGGCTGTTTGCAAAAAGGGAGGATGAGAGTGCAGGGAAAGGAAGGAGATGGGAGACTGCAGCGTTGCAGCCACTCAGGACTGTGGCAAATGGAAGGTGATCAGGAAATTCCCCCGCAAAACACACTTTGTCCTCTTTCATCAGAAAACATTGCAGGAAATGACCAACTTCAGTGAATTCACAACTTCAAAATGCAATTAGAGAATTAACAAACTTGTCATTCCCCCACTTTTTATTTGTGGGGGAGGAAAAAAGTACATAGAAAATGTCAGAAGGTCAAATTGTTGATGGGAGAAATGTCCAGTCCGTGGTTTTATTTTTGAATTGTGATATGTTGAGAGTTTCTGGGAGGTTGACTTATTTCTGTTATATTCTTTAATCTCTCAGAAAAACACCCCTTCTTCTCCAGCCAGCAGCACTCCCTCCTCCCAGTATTTAGCAGAGCACAGCCTGGGGGTCTGGGAAGGGGAGCTGGGGAGAGGAGAGGGCTTACAGGGGATGAGGGCTGTGTCCTGGGGAGATGGACATGGACATGGTTCAGTTCTGCTCTACAGCCTGCTCTGATGGGAAGTGGTGCTGAGGATGGAATGTGCCCGCCAGCCAAGACCAGAGGAGGTGAGAGCCCATCCCAGCCCTACAAGGATGTGGTGGTGCTGTGATGTTGGGAGGGTCAGCTTGGGAAAGACTGGAAGCACATCTTCCATCGCTGTTCTTGGGGCTGGTGGCTCTCTGCCTTAGGAAAACTAGGATTTTCACCTGATACATTTGGTACTACGGCTCTTTGGAGCAGCCTAAAAGAGCCCGGGGAGCAATCGCCAGTTAAATGCTGTGCTTTGTGACTGGCAGAGCCTGCTGCCTGTCTGGTCTGGGATTTCATCCCCTGACCCTGCGAGAGGAGGAGGGTCCTTGCTGGCCCCGCAGGCTCGGGGGAACGGGGCATCTTCTGTGCAGTCAGCAACATTTTTATGCTGCAAACTGCCGGGGGTAACGTAGTGAAAGAGAGCATGCTGCTCACAGGAAAGGCAGTTTTCTCTAGCATCCTTTCGCGTACACGTACTTACCTGTGCCCATACATCACTGCCCTGCAATACAGCCTTCTCAGGCTTGGCTGCAGCTCCCTTGCAGGAAAGGATGCTTGGAACGAAAGAGAAATTGATGCTGGTGAAAAAGCTTAAAGAAAGTGTCACCTGCAAAGTCTCAGTTCAGGGCACTGTGGTGGTATCAAGGTCCTGGCAGCAGTTTGTTCCCGGATTTAGGCTTCCGTGAGACATGCAAGAGAGGCAAGGGTGGTTTTTGTTTGTTTTCTGCCCTATTTCTGCCTTGTCTGGAGTGAATCTGCATTCCTCCATCAATGCTTGCGCTGGTTTATGCTGTCTGAAAAGCTTGATGTGGGAGACTGCTCCCTCCCATTGGACCTGCTCTGCGGTCAGAGCATCACGCTGTGGGTAGTGAGCTGCCCTTCTGCATGCAAGCCCCAGTGATGTCTGATGAAATGGTACTGTGGGAGCAACTTGATAGGGGCGATACAAAGCTCTTGTGTGAAACCGTCCCCTTGCAAGCGAGGAGAAGTGCCATAGGTGCTTCCTGTAGCACCCTTTAACTGCTGACGAGACAAGCATGTTAAGAAAAATAGTCGAATCGAAACTCTATTCTTGCCAAGGTGTTATCAGCTAAATCAAGAGCTGCTTTTAGCACTGGGGAAGACTTGAGCCAGCTAATGTGTGTGGTCAGGACGGTAGCCAGCTGCCACCTCAGCTTCTCTCACACAGACCAGCGTGAAGATTATTTCATCATCGTTTTTTCCCCAAATGCAGCCCACATCCTTGGCTGATGTTCCTGTTTATATTTCCACCAACTCCAGAGAAGTTCTGGCTTTTCCCAGGTGAAGATTGCTGGGTGGTCAAGGTGGTGCTGTGCTAAGCATTGTACGAATGCTGAGCAGGATGGCAGTACAGTTGAGTGTAAGGTAAGAGCAGGCGGATGCCGGCCCCTTGGAGAAAAAGAGGGAGCACCCCACTACAAGAGCGGTTCTGCAAAAAGCGGGGGTGAGGCCGATTTTTTAAGTGTGTGACTTATCCCATTGCTTTATAAGCAAGAAAGAGTGGAGTGTTTAGCAACTTCAGGGAGCTACATCTGGATGAAATTGTCCAAGATACTGAGAAGCCAGAGGGGGAGATGGACGGACAATGCTCGCATAAGCTTTGGTTCCTTAGGTAGCAGAGCTCATGAGACAAATAAGAGAAACCACGTGATAAAAGCAACCATTTTTAAGCTTATCAACAACAACTCACTGAGCTTTGACCAGGCGCCGCCATGTGCCATAGGAGAGTGTGGTGGTGCAGAACAAGGTCACCTGCCTGGCTCTCCCCCCGGCAGCAGAGCCTTGTGAGGCACGGGGCATGCTGGTGTGTGCAGGAGCGTCCTGCTGCCTTTTGGGAGGTGGGGGGCATTTGGCTGGTTTGGGTTTGGTGTGTGTCTGAAATAATCTACCATCATTTCCACGCAGTGCCTGAACACCAGCATGGCTGCTGGTGCGAGGGCGGGTGTACCTGGCCATGGTGCAGGGCAATGCTCTGCCTTGCTTATGACCTGACAAGGTACATAAATACTTCAGCTTTTTTTTTTCTTCTCCTTCCACCTTCTGTCCCTTCCTCCAGTCCCCTATAAGCTTACAACATCTCCTTGTGATAAAAATAGCCTTTGGCGTCAACGTGGGGCTGAGCGGAACCACTGTCGCTCTGCCTGCCCTTTGTTCGAGGGGCTGTGGCACAAACCCAGGGGCAGATCTGCTGACTAATGTGACTGGCTTTGCAACAGCAGCTCAGAGCAGTTTGTAATTAGGCCATAAGCACTTTGTTAAGAAAAATCGGTTTATAATCTCCGCTCCACGTTTGATGTTTCAAGTGGGGAGAAATCTCTGCAGAGCAGCTGCAACTGGTTTGTATTAATGTACCCAAAACCTAGTGATGGCCATGGAGGCATTTCTTGTGAGAGCAGCGAGATCTGAAACGTCACTCTATAAACATGAAGTTACACTAGACCGTGAATACCAGAATAAAAGTTTCAGAACCATGTAATGGTGCAAAACTGTAAGTCTTCTTTAAAGCCCAGCCTGCATTATGTGTCTGTAAAGTGAATAGTACCATACAAATAAAGACTTTATTTTCCCCTGTTTTTTTTTTTTTTTTTTTCTGGCACATTTCCCATAATGCCAGTGACTTGCCCTTTGATTTACACCATATATAGAAATTTAGAAAAAGCCTAATTATAGCCGGCTCTTCTGACATTTTTTGAGTTGAACTTCTGAAAATACTGGCTACATCTGTAATCTTGATCCAAAGGTCTGAGTTTTTCAGGAGTTTCTGTGAGTGTAAATCTCTATTTGACCTCAATGCACACATGGCTGATGGGCAAACAGAGCTGTCAAAAGCTTTAGCAGGCCTTGATCTTAGTCCATAGAGAGGAACTTTCAATATAAAGAAATCGGTTAATTTATTTCTACTTATTGGCCTCAAAGAGGAGTTGCTGCTTTGCTCTGACTGCTTTTTAATGTCACTGTTATCTGATGCTAGTTGTAAAATGGATTAAATTCTCTTTTGATTCTTGAAAGACTCAAATATTAGAGCTGGGCTTTGAGAGAAGCTCCAGCGTTTTCTGCTGCTGTTCCTCTTTGATGGGAAGTGCTTGTTTTCATGATGCAGGGCTGCAGTGTGCGTTGGGAAGATGCGGCTGGTGCAAGATCTGCGGAGCATCCCTTGCTGTGAGGTGCTTTTTGGTACCGCCTTCTTAGCCCCTCTCCCATCCCTGTAAGCAGATCCCTCATAGACCTAGAGATGGAAATTAAAAAAATAATAGTAGTGCGGCTAAAAAGCAGGAAAAATCAGGGCAGGCCAGTATTGAAAATTCATGTAGGCTTTCGTGAAGCAGAGATTTGGATGTGAAAGAGGAGATGTTTTGTGGTAGGAAGTCGTGACACTAGTTCCCTGCAGTGTGTGCTGGTGCTTGGTGAGCAGGCTAGGATTGCGTCACTGGTGCCTTCTGTTAAATCATGGTTTCCAGTAAATTCCCAGCAGCCGGTTCCGGTATTTGGCTGAACCAAAGTACCAGGTTTGGCTCTTACTGGATTTCAGCAAACTTGTGTTACAAATCTCCATGCTCAGTCCTGCCCTTGTCTGTAAGGTCTTGTCTGCTCAGTCCCAAAGTCTGGCCGCATTTTTACTCTCTCCAGCTGAAACCACGAGCAATTCCTCTGCTTGGCACTGACTTCCCCCTTGCAGTTTGTGTTTGCACCCTGGGAGAGCTGGAGATGAGGACTAACCTCAGAAGGTTGCTGCATTTATGTCTGAACAAGGAGCGCAGGGGTGCTGCACTTGGGCATGGACCTCTGCCCTGTCTCAGTGTCCCGGAGTATAGCGTGGTTTGGCACCGCAGCCTGCGGCACACAGGGACCGTAGTGGGGAATTTGGCTTCTTGGCTGAGTTTTGCAGCCTGCTGTGAGCTTGGTGCTGTGCAAGCTCTGCCAATGCATCTCTCGTGGTTGTTGGAGCAGCGTGGGGTGCAGAGGATGCGGGAGGGCAGGCTGAGTGGCAGCGGGGCTTTAGCCCCCTCCACGAGGGTGCAAACCTCATCGCTGTTTGCATTTCGAGGGTGCGTAAGAGCATTAAGCGCAGATTGTATCCAGTGCTCTGGATGCTGTGTGGATGCACGGAAAAAGCAACCCTGGTCCGGAGAGGTGGTGATCAAAGAGTGTTTAGCAGAGGGCTGGGTATGTGTGTCTCCATCCTGCCGTTCTCCCAGCCCAGTATCAAGGTGACTGGAGGCTGATGTGCTGTTGTCAGGAGGGGGTTAAAGCACAAGCATCCCTCCAGCGAGCAACCTTGCCTGGCACAGAAACCTCCTTCTCATGCTGCCGGAGCCACAGAGAGGGCTTCTGTTCTCTGGGCACTGACATCAGCCACCGGCTGGGACGTAAGTCACGCTGGGAGCCAGGCTCGGTGGACGCTGCTCCCTGGGTGCTGCCTCCCCACGCTGCTGGGTGGGCTCTCCCATGGCTGGAGAGGGCTGTTAGACATCCCACGTACTGTGGGCATGGTGCTGCTTCAGAGAACACGTGCTTCTGGGTTAAATGCGGCTCTCGGTGCCTCCCTCGGTAGGTCTGAGCCCCCGCGGCTTGGGCCCCGCCAGCGCAGCCGCCTGGCGTGCGTCGGGTGCGGCGTTTGCAGCCCCGGGAGCAGGGCAGGGTGCGATGCCCCAGCGGGTGGGTGCGAGGTCTGGGGTCTGCACCCACGCGCTGGTGGTTGTGCTGTGGATTTTGGGTGCAGAAAAGGGGGACTAAGGGCTGGGTTTCTCATCCCCACCCCACCCCACCCCCCCCGATTTTTGTCTAATGGGGAGAAATAAATTAAGTTGAAAGGATCTGGAAAAAAATGAAATGGAAAAAGGGTGGAAAAGTATGTTCAGCTGAAGCAGACAGGACACCGTTTGCTGATGTGCAGTCTCCTTTTTATGTCTTCCCAGTATGATCCTGCATTTAACATTATACAACTCCCTGTCAGGACTTGCTCCAAGAAACCTTTGCCCATCCTGTCCTTAAACCTTTGAGGGAAATGTAGTCATTGCTTTAAAACAAATGACTATTTCTTCTTCCTTAGCGTTCCCTGACACGGCTCCCGCAGGAAGCAGACAGGGGGGTGATGATGTGCAGGTCACTTCTCCTGCTCTCTGCGGCCTCGTCCGGAGCAGAGTAAAAACTCACACAACAGCCTGTCTCCAGGGTGAATAAATATTGAGCCAAATTGCCTTGGAAGGAAAGGGATCCGTTTGAAAAAATCCACTCAAGAAACCGGGAGCAGATGTAATCGCCAGCCAGCATAACACCATCCACTGCAGCATCAGCTGTGAGCCCAGGGAAGGTAGTGGAAAAAACTGGTCCTCCTGGAGAGCTGCCTGTGGTGGGTCCTGGACCGCTCAGCCCTCGCTCCGTAGAGCAGCTTTGTGATACAAATGATTTAAACATCAAACACAGACCTTACTGCAGCAAAGACAAGGCGTATCAAAGAGCTGTTTAACAAACTAAACTAGGGAGGAGGATGCAAGGGGAGATCACAATGTGTTTATCATCTTATTATTTTTTCTCCTGCAAGGGGAGCAGGCCTGTGACAGGGACCCGCATGTGGCATCGTTCCCATGCCAGGATGCGCTGGTGTTTCAGCAGGATGGGCATCATATGACCAGGAACCTGAGCAGCCTTTCAGTGCCTTCAGGAGCGTTTGGAAGTGCTGATTCAGACTCAGCGCAGCCCCTCTGAAAGGGTAACGCCGCCCCCTGAGGCTCCGTTAAAATCAAAGGAAGATGCTGCGCCATTTCCCAGCCTGGCTAAGGAGGCACCACACAAAGTCACCACCAGAAGGCAAAGGAAAAGGCTCCAAATGCAAAAGCTTTTCTTTTAGAGATAACTTTGGTGCATTTCTATTTTTCTCTTTGGGCCGTGGCGAGAGGCCAGTGACTGCTGTTACGCTTTCCAGGAAATTCATGAATGTTGCGGTGATGAAGTGATGGGGTTGTGATGGATCTTACAGATAGCTGCTGTAGTAAGAAAAACATCCAGCAAAGAGAAATCCACTGATGTCTTCAGCTCCCCTAAAGCAGAAAAGCATTTAAGCAGCCAAAAATCACAGGCAAGGACCTGTGGGTCTGAGCTGGAGTGGTGGAGGAGGAACAGTCGGCTAAGCAAGGTGTTGGCAGCCGGCTCTAGGGAGGGGGTAGCACGACTGCAAGCTAAAGCTGGATGTTCACAGCTAGTTTAGAATCCAGCTGTAATTTTAACAGCTGGTTCTGTCAAGCTGCCTTCATTGTAGCTGTGATCCAAGCTTCTATAATTAGCCAAAGAGCAGCAGCTCTCATGTGAAAATTAAAGCAGCAGCAATGCTCGTTGCAAGGGAAGCAGAGTGACATGGGAGTGAGCCTTACCAAAAGGGGAAAGGGCTAGCCTCTGAAATTGTAAATAGTTGGGGTTTGGTCTCTTTTTTTTTTTTTTTTCTTCCATCTAAGCACATTGTGCAAAATATTTGGTTAGGTTTTTCGTCTCGAAAAAGCACACCTAAGAAATGTTGTTTCATTTTGCATCATCCTTAACAGAAATATTTACATTTGTCAACTCAAATCAAAAACGTTTCATTTATGGTCAATCTGAGGTCAGTTGTATTTGCTGAACTCGCAGTTTCTCATGGGTGAGATGGTCTGAGACCCTCCTGCCCCTGGGTTCCCTTGGTGGCTGAATGCACTGCCTGTGTTCTGGGATGTGCTCTGGATGCTCCCTGGAGATACCCTGAGCTGTCATGCACCCTGGGAGGATCAGTCCCCCCGGTGAGTATAGGCCTTAAGATCAGTAAATGTATGAAATACCCTGATTATAATTAGCATGAGTCACTCCTATCCTTGAGCTCTCCCTGTTTGAGGTCAACCAACTTGAAATACTGTATTTTGACATTGCTCAGTCTGCCTGTTCCTGTAACCTTGGGTTTTTACAGTCAATAAATGCATCTGTTACTAATTAAAGAAACCTAAAGAGACGTATAAGGCTGGTTCTCCATGTTTTTGATGAGAAACATTTAGGGAAAGAATAGGGGAACCATCCCTTTCTATTTCCAATGGTCTATGAAGGTAGTTCTCAGTGTCCTGGATCTCCCGATGTTCCTTGGTGTTCTTGTACTGTGCATGTTCACATTCCCTGTGTAGTGACACAGGACCAAAAGGCTAGTGCATCTTCCTTTTGCTAATGAGAAGGGAGAGACTAGGAAACAATACAATAACAAAGTACATGGAAAAGGCTGATTTCATGGCAACTCATCATAGCTTAATTAAATTTCTATTAAGGAAAGATCCATTTTATGTTGGAGACCTGTTCAGGGCTGGGCAGTTTCTGTCTGTCACCAGATAAAGAACAATTTTCCAGAGTGAGGTCATGTCTTTTTCTGGAGTTTGCTGAAGGTGTAGTTGAGCCTTAGATCAACCTCAACTGAGAAGCATGAGCGTTTACTGATGCTTATTTTTCTGACTGACACCAGCCTGTCTCCATCTGCATTTTCCCCCTATAGTGAGCTCACCCGAGTTTTCACCTTGAAGTCTCCGATGCAGCAGAGAAGTCTGCAGCAGCAGAGTTGTCCACACCCCACTTGAATGCTTACAGTGAAATTGTCCTGGGAGGTGCCTCCCCAGCTAGTTTTAAAGTCATTGCTTCAGTTGAAGTGCACATGCAGCAGCTACCTCAGTGAGCCAGGTCCGTTTTCATACTGGGGAAGTGGTTATGTGGCACAACAGTAACAAACAGTATATCCTCAAAATATCTAAAAGACAAGAAGGCTCCTCAGTGGGGAATAAACTTCAAACTTTTATGCATTGTGAAGGCTGGAAGAAGAAATTTTAGCATAGCAAAGTCAATGGGAGTTTTGATCAATGATTTATTCAGGCTAGAATTTAGCCTTATTTGTATTATTATAGGAGTTCATAAAGTGGGATCGCAGTGCTCCAGGGGGTGGGGGGTGTGTGTGTGTGATAGTTTTAGAAAAAATAGGGTGTGCTAATGTCCTTGTGCAACCTGGAGGTTGTGGCTGCGCTGCTGAGAATGCTCCTCCCTTGATACCATGGCTGCTGGAGCATCCTATACGAGCTGATTTCTGGGACAGCTGTAAAACCAGCAGCCAGGAAAGGAACAAGTCCTAAATTAAAAAAATTTCCATTCCCTTCATAAAGCAATAGCTTTGACTGTAAATGTGTTGAACGCTCCATAATAGACGATCGGGAGCCATTAGCACCGCAGCAGATGTGCTCGAAGCCATTTGGATTTCTCTTCAAAGCAAACAAAGAGGAATGTTATCTGTGTGTGAGGACGGGTTTCCATGATTTATGGTTGCACAGCAATGCTGCCTACATGAGGGGAATGCTTTATTCCGGGATGCCCTGGAGAGAGGCTTCTAACCCCATCTGAAGTCGGTGGTGAACTTCTCTGCCGACTTCTTTAAAGCTCTGTTGGGGTATTAAATTAGTGTCATCCTTGCTTGGATTGATCTATGTTAGCAGCTGCTCAGGCTGAGATTTTATTTACTGGTGTGGGTAAGAAACTGATCTAAAACTCTTTAGGGCTTGGAGGATATTTTAGCCTCATTCCACAGCTGTGGTTTGAGGTGCTGCAGGATGCCTGTATGAAATCCAGACCTTGAGGTGGTTCCTGGTGCTTTGCAGTTGTTGGAACTGAAGTCTCAGCAGCATGTAGGTTGGCATAGCCCATCTGCAGTGCATGGTGAAGGTGTAAAGGCTCCTCATCCCCAAGTCTCTCAGTGCCTCCCCTCTTCGCTTTCTGTGTAAAAGTTGTGGTTGCGTGTGAGGCTGTCGGTGGGTTCTCCCTCACCCTGCAGAGGTCCAGGCAGGACCAGCTCTGTGTGTGAGCAGCATTGGGCAGGGGGTGATGGGTGTGGGCTGGTGGCAGCGGTTCCTCCAGGTACTGAGCAAGAAAGCTGCAGTGCGTCTTCCCCTGCAGCTTTTGGGCATGTGACTTGCAGTGGCTGCAGCGAGGACTTTTGGGGTGTTTGTGTCTTGCCCAAGGAGGATCCTGGTCTCCGGTTTGGGAGTGGTTTTGCTCTCAAACTTCAGCTTCTAACAGCACACTGCTGTATGGATGTTATTATGACTTAGTACTGAGTGCCTGTCCTTAAATGTTTTCTCGCCCAGCTTTCCTGCTAAATCAGGCTTCGAGTGCATTCAGTGCTAGTAAATGGAATGAGCATCACACTGGGAACCTCTCAGCTTTCATCTGCCTTTTTGTAATAAAAGACTGGCTTCAAAAGACCAAAACCTAAAGGTTATTTACCTGTAACTGGATTTTTTTTTTCTCTGAGCAGCCAGCAGCTCCCAGGTGGGCGTGTGGGAATGCCACTCGAAGAGGAAACATTTGATTTCCAAGTAAAATTAGATTCCACATTCAATTCTCAGTAACGCAAGCACAAGACTTCCAGTAAAGACATTTTCTGTAGCAGAGGGTTTTAACGTCTCCCAGCAGATACAATCAAATTGATCTGCAGCAGCCAACTATTGTCTAATCTTTAATATGTAAACACTTGCTCAATAATTAAGTTACCATGGAAGTTGTACTGTATTGATGGCCAACTATAAGATAAACTGATAAAAGAGAGGATGTGGCTGTGTTCCCTATGGTGGACACCAGACCTGATGTGCCTGCAGCAGTCAGGTGAAGACTTGGGAATTGTATATTTTGGTATTTTCTCCTGATATTTGTTCCCACAGGGTGTTTTCAGGGGAGGCGAGTGCTCACTAGGTGATCAAGAATCACTCTACTAAAAGCAGTTTTTTCTCTGGACGGTGTCCTTTGCACCACCTTACCTTACAGTCACTTGCCCAGAGGTTGTCACCTCCTGCTGCCTTGATTTCCCACCTTTCATCCCTCTGATGGCTTCCCCGCACTGTGCAGAGGCACCCCATTGTGTCTTGTTTCTGCTGTGCTCAGTTGGCGCAAGGGGCAATGTGATCCCATCCGAGATACCTTCTGGGAGTATGAATGACTGTATTAATGTCTTTGTCACCTGAGAGCTACTCCGTAGGGAATCATAACATGTGATTAAGGAAACCAGTTAAAAACAGCTTAGGAAGCTGGATTAGGTACATGATCTCTTATTATGGCTCCTTTTAGCCGACAACCCGGTGAAAGAAGGGGGGTCTGGATTACAAGAGGAAACATCAGACCTGACGGGAGTGTTTTCTGACTGTTAGGCTTAGTGGTGTCATGTACGATTTTAATCAGATTTAAATAGTGGCAAACATCACAGGCTTAATGGATTTCAGCTTTATTATTGGGGCTTTGCTTAGAAGCAATTTGGATTTTCAGCTGTGAGCCAGCAATGCAAGTGTATTCACGATGACATTAAAAGGGACTGGAAAGCCAGGGACCAACCTTGCATTTAAATACCACATGCCATTGTATGGGGACAGACCTCATCTTCTTTCCGTCAGCCTCAGGATCTCAGTGTGTTGTTAAGCTCAGCTCCATGTTTTTTCCCTAGAGACGGTGTATTTGGCTCCATTTCACATATCGAGCCAAGCGGCTGGATAGCTGAGCAACTTTTTCCAT
Organism: Leptosomus discolor; assembly: GCF_034619465.1. NCBI lineage: Eukaryota > Metazoa > Chordata > Aves > Leptosomiformes > Leptosomidae > Leptosomus > Leptosomus discolor. Next base: position 6,908,847 of record NC_141404.1, read on the forward strand.
TTCAAAGGCTTTGTTGCACAAGAGGAAGCAAGATGACAACGTATCCTTGCAGTGATTGGTAGAGTCTGTTTTCTATGCTTGGCTTCAACCTTGAAGTTGTCCTACACATGGGCTAAAATTGTCTCTCTCCTCTGTTTTAGGAGGCATGGGTTGCTCTCCTTGACCTTCCCATGGTGAGGCTTTGCCTTGGCTATGTCAGTTTGGGGTGATTTGTCTAGAGGAAAACCAGTCACTGTGGACATTGACACGTGTATTTCTGAAAAGCCATGGTACCACTTCCAAGTTCAGTCTTTTGGGGCTTTTTTTTTTTTTTTTTGCATTGTAGGAGAAGATGCCTTGTGAGACATCAATACTGAAGATGGTTTTGTAAAACATGTTTTGACTTTGCTGGAGGATTGGTAATGGGAGACAACCTTATACATCCAGCAGTCAGGGACAAATTTACCATTTCATGACAGTTGGTCATTGAAGTCTGTTCAGCTGCTTGGTGCTCCCAGTCCCGCATGAGCAGGAAGAGGGGGAAAAGGGGAACATCGATGCTTTTCAAGTTCCCCTTGGGAGTAGCATGTGGCATTGTACATTATTAAAAGGAAATGTATGTGTTCCTACTCCCTTGTGTTTTCTGTGCCACCTAAAACCACCGACGTAAGGTTTCAGCTACTTCAGCTCCGAGCTGAGCGTTAATGATGATGTTTTCCCTTAGAAGGCCAAGGAGAAGGTCTGTAAGGAGTTATCTCAATCATCTACTAAATCCTGGCTTTCTGTCTGATGTAGCTGTTCAGGCGCCAATTGCCTTTGATTAAGTCAATCATTTGCAGAGTGAGTGGGTTAATTGGGTATTGTGGAAGCAATCAATCTAATCAGCTGCTTGCATCCATAGCTGAGGTGCTACAATGCAGCAGGACAGTAATTGTTTTATGAGCTCATGGAAGGCAGCAGAGGCAGACTGGATGGCAACAGGAAACCCTTCCCTGCAAAATGGCCTTTAGGAAAGGTAATTTGGCTGCTAAATACACATTAAGAGAGGACTGATTGATTAAGAGCTGGGAAATTCTTGCCTCTAAAACGTGTGTGTGTGTGCATGAGAAGATGGTTGGTCTGGGTGGTGGTGTCAGGGTGCAGGCACATGGGAGGTCTTGGGCTCCTTCACCTGGCTGGGTGAGATGTGATGGGGATGTGTTGTCTTAAGGAGGATGAAGGGAAATCACTCCCTTCTCACATCTGCGAGAGAGTGTGACACGAGACGCTCCATCCTTACGTAAGGTGCGCCAAGAGCTTACCTCGCAGGTGTCCTTCTAGGGGCAAAGAGACTGGTTTGCAGGATCGCTAAACACATTCTTGTTTGCTCCTTGCTGAGGCTTTCGTTTCCAAAGCACTGAACTGTACTTGAGCAGTAGCAGCTCTTGGTGGCTCCTCACCTGGTCTGTGCAGGAGAACACCTGGGGGAAAGGATGCCCATCTCATCAGCAAGCCTCCAAGGTCCGCTCGGCCTCCTCCACGTGTGGATGCTGACGTTACCAATGTGCCTGTATCTGCACTGCTGAACATGTAACCATCAGGAGGTGTATTTAGCCGGAGATGACTGCAGAATTATTTTCAGGGAAGTTATAAGCTCCGCAGCACAGCTGCAGACAAGGGGAGCAGGGGGGAAATAAGCAAGCTACTGGTGCTGTGCAGTGGAGCAGGGGAGTGGTTGCAGCCTTGACTGCAAGCTCTAAGTTGTTTGTCCAATCTTGACACTGCTTGCAGGGGGACTGCCTTATGTATAGGGAGGATGATTTTGTCTCTGGACAAATTCCTTGTCTCACTCCATGAGAAAATTTAGTATTAATTTTCTAATAATTTTTTATTGAAATGCAAATGCTTAAAAAATTCAAATTGAAGTAATTGAAATGTCTTACTTTGGTAGTGGCCAAATGCTACAGGAAGAAATATTACAACTTACAGCAATCAAACCAAGCAATTTACATGGATGCAGCCAAACAAGAGGTTTACAGTTCTTTTTGCAACACTATTTAAAGTCCAGTCCATAGGGAAACCTTAGAATATGCTGCTTTGTCCATCCAGCCTCTGACCGTGGACAACGTGGTTTCTTTTAGAAGAAATATCCTTCAGACTCTGTGTTTTAAAAGGAGGTCGTGACATTGGTGTTAGTGATGATGCAGGATGCCAGGGATTCACTACTCAACTGCTACAAATAATTATGCAATTCCTTAACCTTGCAGAAAAAGCAGGCACATCATCTCCAGTAAGTACCTATCTACCATTCTGGTTTAATTAACATCTTATGATGTTAATATAGCAGAGTACTCAGCTTCTGACATACAGAGAAGTGGCAATATATACCCTGCAATTTTAGCAGCAAAGTGATGTAGTTGTATTTAAATCTTCCCCCAAGCTCTGAATTGGGGTCAAAGTGCTTTAACTGCTTAGAGGGGTGTACGTGGAGGTGCCTTGCCTGAATTCTAGGAAAATGTAATTGCTCTTGGATTATGCACACAAGTAAATTTTTCCTATTTCAGCCTCCCATGCTTTGTCTTGCAGTGAGACAAGAAGGCAAGAAACAACACAGTGATGCGTTTGGGCTTGGGTATGGTGTTGGCTCTGTTGCTGTGCTCAGTTTTGGGTACACTAACATGTTTCTCCTAAAAGCCTTGGACCAGACTTGGTTTTACCACAGCCCTAGAAATGTCATGGAAACAAGCAATTCTGATGCTTCTTTCCAGGTGAAATTGCAAGATAAAATGCCAAAGAAACCGAAAAGTGGATTGGTTTCATTCCAAGTTTATAGTGCTTTACTTAGCATGACAGAAAGCAAAGTCCGTGCATTCTTTTGGTTTTGTTTTTTTTTTTTTCAAGCCATGGATCTGATTGTCTTCCTCACAGCAGGGTTTTTTTCTTCTCTGAAATAAAGGCAGGAACTGCAAGAGTAATTTCAGGTACTTCCTATAATCCACATTCTCAGAGACCAAAAAAACCCATCATTAACGAAGCACCGTAACGGATTTCTGAGGTGGGGAAGTAGCAGCATCCCTCTTCTTAAAAAATGGGGAACTTGAACAAATTGCTGGTGGAAGTTGGATGGAAAGATAGTGTCTACACAGGATTGTCTTAATAGAAAATCCTCTCCCTTGCTTCCTCTACAGCCTCTTGGACAGTGAGAAAGCTGGGCTAAACTAGAGCACCAATGGGTCCTGCCGGTTTCAGATGCCTGGCTTGGAGGAGCTCCAGCCACCAGCTCAAAGGAGCTGATGCAAGGCCATGCGATATCTTCTTTTCAGTCAACCAAAGTGGTGACCCTGTTTTCTGTGCCCCTCAGAGTTTAGCTGCAGCAATGAAGTGAGTGTGGAAGTGACAGTTACTCATTTTACCTTGGAATCTAGGTAACGGGTCAGAAATACCCATTTGGGCTGTGTGATTTCAGGTTATATTACATGCCATTTGTTGGCTAACTTCGTCACAACTGCTTGGTGTTTTTTTTGCAAGTACCACAGGTTTGTGCCAGAACTGCCTACGAAAGCAACCGATCGGTTTTTCTTCTTGGCAGGTGGCTGAAGTGATGCAGAAAACTCGATGACCAAACAGCAGCGGTGTTAGCAACGCGAGAGTGATATTTCTAAAGGGTGCCTGTAGGTGCTTTCCAGCAGGTCTTCACCAGGTAGTCCTTTCTACAGTCATGGTTGGGTGCTGGTGATCAAGTGGGATGACGACAGGCAGCCGCATCCCTCATCCTGCGCCTTAGGAGAGTAAGCAAATGTGTCGGCGACACGATGCTGTGTGGTCAAACACCAGCAATCGGCAAGCGTTGTAGGGCTAGTGGTCACTTAGCTTGAACATAAGCAGAACAGCCTTCATCAAGATCTGAATGTGACCTGATACCTCTAAATACGAAGCTCTTGCTGAGGTAGTGCAGCCCACAGAGGTGAGGAACAGACAGTTTAGTTCTCCAGCTCCAATGCCCTCCGGTGTGAGATCTGTTCGGTCACTGTTCAGCCTCCTGCAGTTTTGTTTCTCAACACCTTCTCTAGCTGTTTTCACAATCCTTTAGATCAGGACATTGAGGACACATCTTGCTGACATACTGTTTGCCTGGGGAACCTGGATGGGTTCATGTTGGGTTCAAGTCCCATTCATGGTGTTTTGCACTGATCGGTGTTGACGGGGGTGCAGGCAGCACGTTTGAGTAGAGCAGAGGAACAGCCCTGGAGGAAGGAAGGAAGGAAGAAAGAAAAAGAAAAGAAGCAAGCAAAAGATTTATGAAAATCTGTACTGAAGTACAGTGAAATTAGCAGCTGGCTTTGTCAGAGCAGCCAGGAGCTCTTTCGCAGAGGTGATCGGTCTAGGAAGAGCTGGCATGTGGACTACGGAAAGGGATAGCACTTAGTGTTGTGTTGGGTATTTAATTCTTCCTTGGAGTAGAATGTGGATACTGTGTTTTACCACAAAAGGTTGGAAGGAAAAGATCAAAATGATGAAATGTCCCTATGTAAGAGGGCAGTGAAGGCTGGGTTTCCAGCCTGACTTTGACACTGGCTCCCAGTCTTGTCCTGGGCAGCTCACCAAACCTCTCTGGGCTTTCCTCACTTCGTGTATAACCATTAAGATGCCCATCTGCTAGGGGTAAGCATTAGGTGAACTTCACAAATTTTCAATTGTTTGAGATCCTCTTTGGGGAAATGCAAAGTAATTTTATTTTCCATCCCTTAAGTGTTAAGAAAAATCACAAAAAATGTGTTGTGGAGAGGAACAAGTTTAATAAGGAATACCTGCAGCATCCTTCGCAGTTCAGATGTTGGTAATGAAACACCCAAGATGAATGAGTGGATGAGACCTGCAGCCAAGACTTGTGGAGCTGAGCTGCTCCGAGGTGAAGCTGCCGAAAGCTGAGCTCTGTGTGCCCTGTGCTCTGATGAACCGAGCAAACCCTAGTGGGGATTTCTGAAGGAAGACATGGGCTTTCCCTCCACATCACCACGTGCTTGTATTTGGAGATGTCGCTATCCTCCTTGCGTTGTCTCTCCTCTCTCTCGTTTGACACTGATGTCCTTTTCTCCAAACTCAGCTCTCTCCAGCCCCCTATGAGATGTTAGTGTTCCCCAAATGTCAGGCACAGAGAGGCAATGGAGAGGCTCCAAAACAGTCTCTGCTGTTTAGTGGAGTGAATAGAAATGACTTTTGAAGTACTCTCCTGTTGCTCTGACTGGCGTGGCATTAAAAATCAGCACCCTTCAGGAACAGAAAATGCCTGTCCTTGGTTTCTAAACCGCACACTTTGAGAGCAAGCTGCTTAACATTTTGCCATTCAAGAGAGCAGTCGGCAATTGCCAACCGTCAGAGCCCTGGCAGCATCTCTGCCTCACATTAAGCCAATCTTGCATTTTATAAACCTATCAGCCGGGCATCACCTGCTGCCTGTCTGTCTGCTGTCAGAGAGACGTTATTCCTACTCAGCTCCATCGTGTACAGCCCCGTATAGGATACGTAGTGTTTTTGCTGATAGGAGCCTGCCAGGTAGCAGCATCTGACTCTGAATTAGTTGGAGCTTCAGTTCCCCGGCAATTCATTCCTACCACAGCAGTGATACGAGTGCATCAGCCTGGGCCTTTCCTGCGCTGTTGTCAGATGCAGCTGCCCTTGGCTGGGTTTTGGTGGCTGTCTTGGCTGCTTCCCCTTGCTCAGACTTGGGATGATCCTGCTCCCTGGGTGTTCTTCTCTTTCTGACACCACAAGAGCCCTCCAATGGGTTAGCTATGTCTTCGCTAGAAGTACATAGCAAGCCCACAGCTGGGATAGGATTGAATTGGTGGACTGAATTAGATAGTTCTGCTTGTTCTGCTTTGGGACAGCCGCTCCCAAGCTGGATGGGTGGACCAAAGGAAGAGCTTCGACTTGTCATTCCCCTGATGCATCTGGTATCGGTTCTCTGGGTTACTGGGCTGGTGTGACGGATACGGCTGCCAGTGCACATGGGTAACAGTGCTCAGCATGGGGCAGAGTGCTTGTCCTGCACTGGAGCGATGGGGAGGGCTCAAAGGTGGAAGGATTAGGCAGACAGTGGCGTGGCATCACCCTCTGGCCAAGGCTCTGGGGTAGCTGAGGGTTTGGGCTGTCCCAGCTGCTGCAGGGTCTGCCTGGCTGTGGGGAACGGTAGGTTTGTGGGAGCACAGGCAGTGGGGACTGCTGGATCTCATGGGGGATGAGGTGCACGCTCTGCTTGCGCTGGCTCTCTTGTGCAGGCAAGCTGTAAATAACACGTGAGGGGGGATCCCTGCAGGCTCCGAAATGAAAACACCCATCCCAGTTCCTGGGTGGCAGCGCACGCCCGTTCAGGGGAGCAGGGTGAGGCCCTGTGTGTTTTAAAATACAGCCCTGCTGCAGCATGTGCCCTGTATAGAATAAAGAAACAAAGGAAAGGCCGCTGACAGCTTTAAGTATTGCCGCTGCTTCCATCCGCATCAAGTTGCCAGCCCGCTGGCAGTCCCATGTGCAGCCGTCGGATGCGCCGGTCGGATTTACGGTGCTCTCTGCGGTTGGCACGCCAGCACTGACAGCAGCGCGGGCTTCGCCGTTGCGCTTAGTTATGGCGGATGTCGATGGCTCTGCCTGGCATTCAGCAAAGTCTCTCTGAGGATCTGGAGAAAGTATTTGGTGTAGGATTCCGTAAGTCCAGGCAGAAGTGTGTGTGTGTGCGCACACGCGTTTTTTCTTGCTTTAGGTTTTCATGTTGTGGCGATATTTTATATCGCTTACACCTGTAGCATCAGTGTTGAGGAGCTGGTTGAGGGATTTTTCTGCATCTTTTCATCTGTGATTTAAATCAATCCTATATCAGGATGGACAAGTGAAAAGCAGATTGAATGAGGAATTTCTGCACATCAATATCTGATAGCAGGCAGGTGAAGGAGAGGCTTTAATATACCACTTGGCATATTGAAAAAAAAAAAAAGTTTAACTACTTATTTGAAAGTTGTTATAAAACAATAGTTTTTAATTTTAAAATCCTCGCTTCTGAGAGCCAATAACAAAAATCAAAAAGGGGTGAAACTAAGAGAGAAAGGGACCACTTTCAGTGGGACTTTTATGTAATTGTATCTTAAATAAATGCAAGATGACCATCAAACTGCTCTGTTAATATTCATAAAACTTGTATTGTACTTGAGGTTTCTTTGTTTTGAAGCATTTAAAATAAGGGCATCAATTACACTTGTTGCAAGATAAGTTGGGCATTATGGCTGCTGCAGGAGGTGCTGGCAGTGATCACTTGTAACTGCTTTTCTGATTTGAGGAGTTAAGATTTTCAGGTTCTTTTTTCTCTCTTTCTGGTTGAGTTTTAAATAAAACAACTGTATTTTGGATAGTGTTCTTCCCAAGCAGCAAATCCGCCCATGGGGCTGATACCCAGGCAGAGAGAAGAGGCACAGGATGGCCAGCCAGGCTGCCCGGGAGCTGGAGTGACCTGCTCTGAGGAGAGAGGATGCTCTGGCCCAATGGCTTTCTGAACCAAAGTGCCCTGAAGTCAGTGGGAAGAACTTTTTCCCCTTTTTCCATGTGAAAAATGCCTCTGTGGCTTAGTCTGATACAGCCATCCGCCCTGAACCACTTTCCCTGCGTGTACACACCCCGTTTTCCATTTTTGAGCAGCGCCAAGAGAGGAGGGCAGATCTCACCTGCCTTTCCCTTGCTCCAGAAGCGCTGCTCATGTAAGTGGAGCAGCATCCCTGGCACCAGGAGCTGTGGAAAGGCTGTCCTTCAGGAGCCTGCGCACGGACGCAGCCTTGCTCCTCAAGTCTTCACCGGTATTGCAGCACGGGATGCATGGCAGAAATCACCCTTTGCCTGCCACATGTCAGAGCAGGGACATGTGAAGCACAAGCTGCTGGAAAACAGCAAGAGTGGAGTGAGAAGGGCAAATCTGAAGGAGGAGGATTGTTTTGTTTGTGTCTTGAGCAATCCAGCCACACGTTTGGTCTGCTTGTTTTTGAAGTTGAAGCTCTTCTCCTTTTCTCTACCCTGTCTCTTTTTTTTTTTTTTCTTTAAACACAGCGTTTTATCCCTGGTTCTCAGCACTTGCTTTCTGCTGCAGGGTACCGAGAAGGATTTCTGTGGAAGCGAGGACGTGACAATGGGCAATTCTTAAGCCGCAAATTCGTGTTATCGGAACGGGAAGGTGCACTGAAGTACTTCAACAAAAATGACGTGAGTACCTGGGGTTGCTGTATGTGGACAGGGGTTCGCAACTGTAAGAGCATCTTTGAGCAACCATTTTATTTCTAGTTTTACAGTTTTCGTAAGCGTTAAGTCCCTGATCGCTCCAGGACAAGGATGTTAGGTACAGCTTACCAGTGTTTGTAGTAGGGATTGCTCTTGGTCCACCACCACTGTCATGGTGAGACACCCGAACCAACCATTTTACACATTCCTGCTCCGTTGAGTCAATAAGGCTTTTCTTAAACTGCCAACGAAGGAGTTTTCTCAGCTCTGGCTCTACATCGTCCAGGTGATGTGGGTTTCATATTTGTAGCTAGCTTGTGATGAAAGGCATCACCACCTCACAGTGGTCACTGGGGTCTGAAACCTCCTTTGCGTGGCTTGGCGAGCAATCCAAAGGAAAATCTCCCTGGTTTTCTGTTCCAGTGACAAGCAGTGGAAGCATTTGTCTTTTTTCCCCAGAACATGTTTCATTTATTGTAAGTGAGAAATGGAGCTATTACCATGGAAAGTGCATTTGTGATGAATGGATAGACGCTCAACTGTTCTGCACCACGTAATAGAGGAAGCCAAGGTGTTTTCTCTGACCTTTGAGTCTCCCTTGAACATTGCAGCTGAGAGCAGCCCAGACCGAGCTGCCAGCCGGTTTTCTCCAGTAGTTGATGCAATCATGGTGTCATCATGAACCACACCGTGCAGAGGAGGGGAACATCCATCCACACTTCTCCACGCCCAGCAGCCAGCTTTGAGAGCACTGTCTTCTCCTTCAGCTTGGGGTGGTATGGTGCAGTTGCTCAGGAGAGCACCAGTCATTACCGAGGGAGAAGTGACGGTCCGAGCAGCCCCCGTTCAGTTGTTATTGACTGCTCTGGTAGTTTAAAGCTGCTTTGCTTCGTTGTTGACCACAGCCTTGGTGGGAACGGTGCTGTCTAGACACATCCTCTTTGCTGGGATTTCCCCGCCGTGGTCACCCATGACGGCTGCCTGTCTACGGCAAGTCCCCAAGTTCCCAAAACGGCGCTAGCATCTCCACCAGCTCAGGGACTTCTGCGTGGTGCTGGGGACCACAAGCACCACTGCACAACCTTCTGCTGGCCCCTGGCTGTGCCCTAAAACTGGTGTTACCAAGCACCTAATCTTTATTTTTTTGGGATGTTTTGTTCACACTTGCTAGTTCACTTCTCAGCGCAGTCCTGAAAGGGTGGTAAACTTCTAGAGTTGTTTTGTAGGAAGATGAACCATGCTATGAAGTTCAGGTGACCTGCCACAGAGGTTGCAGGTGGGATTGGTACCAGGGAGGGCCTGATCCAGGCTCACGACTGGGCTAACCCACACAAGAGGCAGGCTGTAAGGGATGATTTTTTTCTGAAAAGAAAGTTGCCAGTTTGGAGGGGAAGGGGAGGAGCAGAGTCAGAAGCCGATGGCTCATGTGAGAGGAAGGGACTGAAGGGGATGTGGGCATGGTGCCCCCTGCCAGCCTAGTACCCAGGTCTGAAGTTGGCAAGGGGGATAATCCTCCATCTACTTGGACAAGGATGAACTGGCTGTGGGTGCTTGAGATGCAGAAGGCATCCTGGCCTGTTAGTTGTCAGCATTTTTTTTCTGGTCTGGCTGAATGGTTTTCTTTCTTTGGTAGTGCTCATCCCGGTGTAAATGATGGTCACTTATCATTAAGTAAAGAGGCTGGAGGAGATTTAGGGTTCAGGAGACAGCTGAACAGAGGCTGAGACAGGAGGCATGGTGAAGATACTTGTCTTTATAGCACAACACCCTACCATGAGACATGGACTTGGCCTGTCCATCTTGCTTCTGGGCTGAAACCTTTCTCCCCTTGAACTCTGCTGAATTTTGCAGAACAGAGCATTTTTCCAGGCTGGCAGAAAGCGCTCATTGACGCCTGAGCAAAGTCTCTGATATCACCAGGCAGTTTTGTGGGCCAGGAGTCAGGGTTTTTTAGCTAATGGCCTCAATCAGGAGTTTTTTCTGACCAAGTGATCTGCTTTCTGGTTTGAAAGCAAATTCTCAGGTGTTTGCTCACTCATCTGTGTTTTCCAGGCGAAAGAACCCAAAGCAATTATGAAGATCGAACATCTAAATGCGACTTTCCAGCCTGCAAAAATTGGGAACCCACACGGACTGCAGATCACTTACTTGAAGGACAATAGCACAAGGAACATCTTTGTCTATCACGAAGATGGCAAGGTGAGAGCATGGAGGTATCAAGAAGGGTTTGGTTGTGGACCTGGGGGCTGATGCTGCTCAGCCTGTGGCACAGCAGGCACTAACCGAGCTGGGAATTGTTGGGGGTGTGTGGAAGGGATGAGGGTACGGGATGCACCATGAGCTTTGAGTGTGTTTGTCATGTTAGTCCGAGCATAAAAGTTGCAAACTGTGTCTTCTAAATAACGAGATGCAAATTGAAGGAATTGCTGTTCCTTTGCTTGCAACTAGATGTAGGGGCAGAGGCATTTTTTTAAGGCAGGCTCCCTGGTGCCTGGAGAAGGAGACAATGGAAGGTGAGTAGACTCAATCTAAGGACTCACAAAAGGGGAGCGAACTGGATTGTAGGAGAACTGGTGGACTGGTGGCTTCTCTACCTGTCTTGTTCTTTATAAAATTCAAGTTTGTACTGAAATAAATCCCCTTGCTTCAATGCCCTTATGCCACTGAAGGGAGGTGTGAAGAAGAGGGCTCACGGGGCTGGGGCAGTCATTTGCACAACGAGGACAGCGGGACACAGAGTCCAGCGCAGTGAGGGGGGTCCCGGCCCTACTGGAGGCTGTCAGACGGGTCCCAGCCTCGGGGGGCCACTCCGAAGAGCAGCAGCAGTCACCATGCTGCCCTGTGGGTCCTGTCTCCACAGACTGGTGTCACGCAGAGAGCAGACCTGGGCAAGTTTGCAGTAGATGCCACCTCACAGCCTTCTTTTCATCTCTTTCTTCCCTCCCTCAGATATTTGGGGCTCCCCATAACTTATTGGCAGCCTTGGAGTGGCCACAAAATGAGAGCCTAAAGCTGTCACGTTCACATTGCATCTGCTTTCCTCTGGCTGTCACGGTGCCTTCAGCCTTTGAGGTTACATCCCATTCAGCACCTTGTCTGTCAGAGGGGCTCTCTGGGGGCAATCCCTCATGGACCAGCACGGCAGGGATTTGCGGGATTGTCTCGGTGCACAGCCTCTTCCCAGCTGTGCGCCCAGGCATGGTGAGCCAGGCGGCCCTGCTAGGGATAAGCAGTCTGTGCTCACAGCAGTTGCTCCTCTCCAGACTGTATAGGCCAATAATGCCACCAAACCCCCAGATATTCTTTGATGTGGATGAGCCCAGCTGATCTTGCCTCTGCTGCCGCTCAGGCTCCGGTTGCGGTGGAGCCGGGTGATGCGTGTCGTGCTCGCGGGGCTGCGCTGCAGAGGCTGGATGTAGCTCCTGTGTAATGCAGGCGCTCCTGGCAGGAGGCAATTAGTGTGTCAGGTTGGGTTAATTAGTGGCATCATGGGGTTTTGTACATACACAGAAATATGCGTGTAATGCACGTGCACACGTGTGCATATATGCATGTAATAGACGTGGGCATAGTAGATGAATGTGTGCCTGTGTCTGCTGCTGTGCATGGATATATGAAGGAAGTCTGTCTCTCCACCGCTGTGTATATGTTTGTCTGTGAAAAGAAAGTGATGATGACCACTTGAAACTAGGCAGGTCTTGCCGCTCAGTAGGAAGTGGCACAGCGGGGTCGTGCCTGCGTGCCTTCTGCTCGCTGCACGCACAGTGGTTTATTAACTGGACTGCACCTCCGCAGCTCCGTGCTCCAGTTCAGCCTCCCCAGCACCGCAGGGTCTCGCTCCGTGTGCTTGCGGGTCCCAGGGAGCTGCTCCAGGAGGAGCCGAATTTACCCTCTCCTCCATCCACTCTGCCTGGTGGGATATGCAAGTCCCGTGGCACAGAGTAGGCAGTGCTTGTCACCAGCTGCTGCTTTAGCACAGCGAGGTCACTGAGTCACCCTCAGGTACCTCCCTGGCCACAACTTAAACCGAAATAATAAGAAGAAGCTCTTTCCTGTGAAAGCTGCACCCCAGCATTGTGCCCGTGTCTGTGGTTTGCTGGGCTTGTGGACCACTTAGCCCAGCTGTGAGGAATGGAGTCAGGGGTTTACTGTTATTTTTTGGGGGGGTTTAAATTGCTGAGCTTTCTGCTGGGGGCTTGTGGAAGGAACAGTCTTGCAGGTCTCACGTGATTGTGCCTGCCTTCATGTCGGTGGTTTGGCAGGACACACTCTGGTGCCATCTGATAATGCCCAGGTTGAATTTCTTTCAACTTCCCTGAGATTGGCCTGCCCCTTTGGCTGAGCAAGGGCTGCAAGAAGATGACATCCCTTGGGGTAAGCTCCTGCCCTTTGGGACCAGAGGCAGTCCTGGGACTTGCCTGTGGTCTCCCGCTGCCCTTCACTCCCTCCTGTACTCCCCCAGCAGCCCCAGGGTGACCCCTTGTACCCCAGAGGTGCTGCCTTTCCCTGATCTGAAGGGCTCGAGCCTGATTTAGGCTCCTGTCTCATATTTCCAGGGTTTGATCCCTCCTTGCCTAACCCTGTCACCGATCTGGCTGACCTCCCACCAGGGCAGGATTCAGGGTTGATTTTTTCCCACTGAGGACCTCGGCAGTAGCCCAGAGCATCGCCTGCTGCTCTCCATTTGGCTCTCCTGCTGCAATACCCCAGAAGAAAGTGGGCTTATCTCTGGGCTAGGATAATCCCACATGTGTTTATTTAACCCCTAAAACAGCCAGGAGAGCCCTGCCACCCTGGCCTCATTCACTGGAGCAAGGCACCCAAAGGGATAAAGGACAGATGGACGAAGAGGGTCGTCGTGCTGCCACCCTAGAGCTTCATGGGGTGAGACAGCATCATGCAACTTGGCTGGAGATGTAGGTCCTGCATGACCTCAGTCTGGTCACTTCATCAGCTCCTTGGTGCATCCTGATGGCAAACAAGAAACTGAAACCAGCCCCAGCACCCTGCTCAAAATGGGCATTTCTGGGCGCTTTTGTGATGTGGGTGTCCAATAACAGCGGGTGCTGGGGGGGTAGGGCAGGATGTGCCTTTGGCTCTGACCATTTTAAAGGATGTTGTTGTGGTCCCTTGTTAGCACTTACCCACCCCCAGATGTACTGAGGCAGCTGGAGTGAAGCTGAGACACACGTTGGAGCTGGAGACTGATCCTCTGGGTGGGACAACTCCCCTCTTCAGAGTGCCCCGTGTCCTGGAGGCACCTGAACTGATGCTTCTTGCCTGGACTGTCTCTCCTCCCTTGTGGGCACAAGGCTGGAGCCAGCCTTTACCTGTCCCCAGATCTCCATCTGGGCGTGGGAGGCAGGAAAGCTGCAGAAGTGGATTTCCCACCGCTCTGAGCTCCTGTCCGGGGCTGAAGCTCCCTCTGCAGGACTTCTGAAAGGCATGGCAGGAGCTGCTGGGAGAGCTGCGGTGTGCTGCTGCCATCCCTGGTGCTCAGAGGTGGGCTGAGTCTCCAGGAAAGGCCACCCTTTAGGGTGCAACCAGATATCTTTGGATGTTCTCTGGACAAATTAGCAAAATGCTCTTCCCCGGTGCTCTTCCTTCCCCGAGACACACCAGGAGCTTTCAGGATGGTATGGGGGATCGATCATCATCAGCAGAAGGGCTCGTTGCTTGAGCTCCAGGGACGGATGAGCAGAAGGGACGGTGAGAAGTTGTTGCATTTTTATCTGGGGCTGTCAGTCTGAGACTGCCACGGCAATGTGGGCGGCTCTGGTGCAGGATGGAGACTGGAGAGACACCAAGGTGGCATGTGGAGGGGCAGCCTGTGGTGGCATTGCAAGCAGACCAGAAGGAAGCTGAGAGCCTGGAAAGGTGCAGGCAGTAGTTAATTTTCTCTGCTTGCTCTGAGACGTAAATCAGTGAAAGGAATCTCTGCTAATGAGCTAATGAGATGACACCCTCCCATCTGAAAACACTGAGCAGTTTAACATTGGTTTAATACACCAGGTATAATCTCCTCGCTCTGTCTGTGGCACCATTCGTAGTTATACACACAGAATTTTTAGCAACTGAGCCTTCTGGCTTTGCGTACGCAGGTCTAGGTTTGTATAAAGAAAGGTGGTGGTGCTGCCCCTTCCTCCAGCGATGGATGATCAATATTCCAAGAAGCAATGGACTGCAGGAAGGCAATATGGGTTTTGGCCTCTGCTTTTCTGCAGGGTGAAACTGTATCTCACATCATGATCAAGTAGGACACCTATATATATGTGTGTGTGTGTGTATAACCATTCAGTCGGTGACTGTATGAAATATCAACACTTCAACATTACAGGTTATTGTTCACTACCTCCAGCCTGGTTTGGTCATCATTAACTTCAGGAGCTAGTTGCTCTCACTGATCCTCTTTGTGCTGCTATCTGGGGTCTGCTTAGCTGCTTAGGGTAGCAAAGCAAGTGATAAGTAAGTAAAACCTCAGACAAGTAGGTCAGAGTTTTCCAAAACATTGTTTGTGTATGACCTATTATACATGGGTTTTTTTTTCCCTTCAACTTTGAAGTAGATTAACAAACCAAAGCAAAGCATTTGCACTTTTAGAGGGTGGCTGTTTGCCATGTTAGATCATTTTTGAGATACCCCCAATTCAGCTCCTTAAAACTGGGATCTCCAAAACTACACGAGCCTTTTATTTCCCCCCCAATCATTTTTAAAGCATGAAAAAGTTTGAATCTTACTGAAGGCTGACTTCTACTTTGATAAGGTCTTTCCTACGCTACAGCAACCTCACCTGAAAGGGTTGACAGTGTTTATTTTAGGATCAAGTCTGGCTCATTGAACCTGTCCCTGATGTGTGAAGCTTCACGTGCGTTAATGACAGCTGGATAGTTCAGCATCCCAGTGCGGGCAGCTGTTACATCTCCCTGCCAAAGGGCCTTTCCTTTGCCTGTACCTTTAGACAACAAGGCAGCATCTGAGAGTTCCCTGCGTGGATCACATAAAATTCATATGACCTTTCTCAGTGAAAAACTTCAAAAAGGCATCCAGTGCAGCACAAACTCTGTGGGTCTCACCAGAGACAAATGAATAAATGAGTTTAAAAACAAAGAAGTTATAAACCAACTTTTTTGTAGAACAAAACAAAAGAAAAAAAAAAAACAAAACCAAAACCCAGAGACTTTTGCCAAGGTGAGGAACAAGGGCCAGATCTGGGAATGGAGCTGGGACTTCAGTATCACTGTGCTTGTCCCTAGAGGGCTCACAGGTATGACTGATAGGCTGAAGTACAAAGATAAAGAGATATTTAGCCACTCTTTTAGCAAAACATTGAAGTATGTTGGTAAAATTTGGGTGGGATTCAGGCGTTCCTCATGTGTCCTGCCTGTAGTCTGCTTGTGGCTGCCAGAGGGAGGGGACAGGCGGGGAGTGGTGGGCAGGCTGCAGAGGTGTTGGGCTGCCCTTGCGCCCAGGCAGCACGAGGCGAGCAGTGTCTGTAGGGTCGAGCTCAACGCTGGGCTCAATAACCCAAATGCTGATTTGTTGCTGGTTTTGCCAGTTCACAGACATGCTTAAATGCTTCCCTCTGCAGAAAGCCCCTCAGTGCTCACTGGAGGCTGCAGAGCTTCATGCAGGTCTTGCAGCCCAGGACAACAACTGGATGTTCCCCGTCCTTCACCTGTTTGCTGCTCTTTTTTATGTCTGTATTTTATTTTTTTTTGAGGACGGCTGCTAGCACTCTGTCACTTAGGCCAAAGGGATGGGAGAGAAGAAGCGCAGCAGGATCATGTTGTTTTGTGTGCAGACTACACTCCTCACTATGCTTTTCTTCCTCATTATTAGGAAATAGTGGATTGGTTCAACGCCATCCGGGCAGCCCGTTTTCATTACTTACAAGTGGCATTCCCTGGAGCCAGCGACGTTGACGTGAGTTTTCCTACAGTTTGGTTTGTTGGGTTTTTTTCCCTCTTGCTCATTTTTAGCGTCTTGTTAACAAGCTGGAAGGCTTGGAGAGTGCTCCATCCTTCATAGCGTTTTACAATTACTGGGCTGAAATGATTGTGGTGGGATGTCGAGCCCACGTGCAGCACCTGTTACCAGCATCCAGCCTGGCAAGCTGCGTGCGTGTGCATGCACACGTGTTCACCCTCAAAACGTGAGTCGTGGGTATGAGTAACTCCAGCGCTGTCATGCTTACAGAAACCATAAGCCTCTTTCTCAAAGATTGTTGCTATAATATTAAAAGCTGAAATAAAGGCTGGGATGTAGGGAAGATGAAGGCAAAAGCATGTCAGTGCTGTACCCAAGCCTCTGGGATGAGTTCTCATGTGCAGGTCAGTGCAGCCTGTCTAATGAATCTCTGTCTTGTATTTTCCGGGAGCTGGAACTGCTAATTGCATTACGTGTTGCTAATATAATACTGGAGGCAGTATGAAGGCAAGCTGTCAGTGAGTGCCTTGTGTTGCTGTTGCACTGCAGTCGGTGTGTAACGTCACTGGTGGTTGTTGTTGATTACTCTCTGTTACCTCCTTGACTTCATAGATTTTGAAATGTGATTGCATTCCCTGCCTTCTGCCTGGGAAGAGTCCAGTTGTGGGCTGGGACTGGCGCTGAGCAGCAGGGTGGCTGTGTCCCCTGGCTGCCTTGCACCCCAAGGACCCCCGGAGCCAAAGCCTTCCCTTCGGATCCATGCACCGGCATTGTCCCAGTCTGTGGGGAGAATAAAGAACAGTCCCAACATGAGGGACTTCAGACTGTTTTTCAACAAGAAATTAGACTGGGCAAATATGAAAAACCCTAAGAGCAGCCTCGTTAGCCAGCTGTAGTACAGTTGCTGTGCAGCATATACTTTCCTTAATCATTTCTACCCCTCTCCGAATCCTCTGCTTCTGTTAAAGTCGGTTGGCACGTCTGAATCAAATTGCCCCCAAAGTCCCCACAGACCTTAATAGAGTTGCCGCTGCCCAGCGGTTGGTGAGAGTGTTTATATGCTCACCCCCTGGCAGTTTCGGTGGGAGATAAGCTATTTATATTTTTAATTACTATCCCCTTCTCTTCAATTATTCTTTGGAGGAAACAGAGGGGTGTGATGTTTAGCGAGGTTTATTTTACAACCTTGAAATAATGAACAACCCTTCATAGCGTTCAGCTTGGGGACACCTCTGTGGAGACTGGGTTATGTACACGAGGTAGCTCCATCCTGGGTGTTGCCATCGTTAGCATCTAATTTATGATTCCTTTACCCTCTCAGAGAGAAGAAAAGGCATTAAATTTAAACAGAAGCCAGGTTAAATGTGGTAGAGAGGTATAAATTGCTCACACCACCCTAAGGATGTCCAGGCCGCCTCTGCAGCTCCTGGGGAGTGAAGATCCTCCGAAGGATGCTTCGGGGACCCATCTGCAGGGTGGAGGAACCTCTCTGACCTGAGGGTGATGAGCTCCTTGCTTAGCAAAGTGTCCTCAGCCCTGTCCCAGCAGACAAACGCTCTGCAGGTCCTTCGCTGCCCACGCTGAAGCGTCCAAGACAAAGACGCTCCTGGCTGATGTGAAACAGCTGTGTGATTCTTCGGGCTGTTGTATTTTGGGGTGTCTTTGCCCTACAAGCACACCAGCTCGACCAGAGCTGCTGTGGGGCAGAGTTAGGTGTTGCAGCATTGCGGTTGGGCAAGCGGAGCTGTTAATAACCTGTTTAAATGGAAGACAGGAGCAGGGGTGGGGACGCGTGTGGCCAGGCTTGATGGCCTCGTTTTTGGTGAGACTCGTCATCTTTCAAGAGCCTTTCAGAGGCATCTGCAAGGATCTCACAGCTACTGCCTTGCCTTCACTAAGCAGCGTTAAAAATATCCCTGGCGCTGGTAGCTGTTGTCAGCAGTATCTGCGGGAAGGCGCGCACAGGCTGCGTGCGTTGACGGGGTTTTACAGGCACACCGTGCTGCAGGGCTCGCGTGGGGAGCTCCCACGGCGCCTGGTGGAGGAGATGCCTTGCCAGAGCTGACCGGTGAAGTGGGGTTTGGCCCGGGGGCTTCTCCTGGAGGCTGCTGCCTTTGGCGGTGAAGTGCTTAAAGATGCTTCATGTTTCTGCACCCTCCTCTTCTGAGCGCTTTGGAGGAGTGGGACTGAAGCATTCAGCCAGAGCTGTTGGGTGGGCTCGGGGCTGGGGGTGAGCTTGGCGTGGGCCTTCCTTCCGATGAACCCTCCCCAGCTCCCTCCATCTGACGCTGCTCTCTTTTCTCTCCTCTTCGGTTACTCCAGCTGGTGCCAAAGCTTTCTAGAAACTACCTGAAGGAAGGGTACATGGAGAAAACGGGGCCAAAGGTAGGATATAGAACATTTCTGCAGGTTGTTTGTGAGTTGTTCTGTATAGGAATGAGAAGCGTCCACTGATGGGACAAAGCCACCCTTGCCAGAGAGTCAAAGCTATAATGCTGTGAATGCATTAATACACTTTCCTCACCTGGGAGCAAACGTTAAAAAAATCCCAAAACACTTCACAAACCAACCATCCCTCTCACTGCCCGTTCCTGCACGCCCATGTGGTATTGCTGGCCCAGACCCTGGCTGTGGTGGGTTGTGGTGGCCCAGAAGCTGCCTTTTCCCAACTCCCCCAGCCATCGGGCTCCTCCAAGTGCCTTGATACTCCTGGGTCATGCCTGGCAAGAGAGGAGCTGTGCTGCTTTGGTGTGTAATCCGGCATTTTTTGACTTTTCAGCAAACAGAGGGATTCAAGAAGCGATGGTTCACTATGGATGACCGACGGCTCATGTATTTCAAAGATCCCCTGGTAAGATGAAGGTGCCTGGGCTGCCTGTTGTGATTTACGTGCAATAATAGTAGTAGCAGTAATCTGCAGTGAAGATCAGGCTGGTGGGAGAACCAAGAAGGCACGGACCGGCACTGCTAGGTGGATCTGCCTGGGATCCAGCGTGCAGTAGCCCTGTGCATAGATACTCACCAAAAAATGCTTTGGAAACCCTGTGCATGAGCTGGAGGTTTTTCTGCATCTGGATTTTGGATCTCTGGTGTTGGTCCTGTACTGTGGATGGCCCTGGGTGGAGCTGGAGCAGGGTTTCATGGGGTGGCTGGTGCTCTTGGTGTTTGGCTGCTGCATTTTGCCAGTGGGGCTTCTGGATGGTGCAGAGTGAGCCGTGGCCTGGCTGCCCGGGATGCAGAGCTGCCTTTCACAGTCACGCCTGCCTGACTGCTCTACTGTCTCCTAGGATGCCTTTGCTAGAGGGGAGGTTTTTATTGGGAGCAAGGAAAACAGCTACAAGGTCCTGGAAGGGCTCCCGCCATCCACGCAGGGAAACCACTGGCAGCATGGGATAACCATCGTCACCCCAGATCGGAAATTCCTCTTTGCCTGCGAGACAGAGGATGACCAGCTGGAGTGGATTACGACTTTTCAGAAAGTTATAAGCCGGCCGATGCTGCCTCAGGAATACGCAGGTGTGTGCGCTGGTGAGGGCTGGAGGTCAGCCTCAGCCCCTTTATTTCATGTGTGTTAGAGGATGGATGGAGGGGGCTTGGGGATGCAGCGGCATCGCTCCCTCCTGTACAGAGTGAGTGGGGCTGCCCTTCCCTGCCCCAGGGAGGATGCAAAGGCTGGCCAAGCAGAGGGGCTCACTCTGGGAGGAGGATGATGGTATCCTTCCCTCTTCATCACCTCTGCCGTGATGTCCGTGGTGCTGTAAGGATGGTCGGTCACCCAGTTATAAGGATAACTGGAGCCAAAGAGCGTTGGCAAGACAAGGACCAGCCGCAGGGTGGGCTTGCGCTAGACTGCCACCGCTTGCCAGTGCTTGTCCTGCTTTTAACTTTATTTTCTCTGTTTTTTTCTTTCAGTGGAAGCCCATTTCAAACATAAACCTTAGCTGGGACTGGCTGGGCAGACCTGAGGAGTGAGCTTCTGTTTACAACACAACGTGGTTTTATTTGAAATGTTAAAAATAATGAAGAATAATAACAGTAATAATAATAATAATAATAATAATAATAATAGTTCCCTTCCCCCTCATCATTCACTTGATCATGTCGGAAACCAAGAATGGCGGCAGCAAAACATTGGAAAGAAGCTGATCCAACCCAAAATTCGTCTCTGTGGCTGCTCCTTGGGATGCACCGCTGGGATGCGTGGTCCTGCGACCACCCCACGCCCGCTGAAAGGGGTATCCCACCCGGCATCGGCAGGATGGCAAAGACTGTGGGTGGCAGATCTCGGGGGACAGATGGGGCTTTTCCCCACGAGCTGGTCCCCCGGGGGCTGGAGCTGAACACCCCCACAGCCCCAGCTCTCTGGCAGCCCTTTCTGCAGGGGGCTGCGCATCCCTGAGCGGTGACGTCCTCGTGGGATGTGAAGCACCAACCTGGAGCCACCCGGACTGGTGATGTACGAAATGGGGGAGCCTCTCGCTGGCCCTGGGGTAAATGAGAAGTAAGTTACCTCACCTGGGGAGCGGTGGTGATGCTGCGGCCAGGCCAGAATGGGGTTTGGAAAGAGGAGATCAGCATCATTGGCCTCGTTACTGCTTAACGAGGGCACAGAGGAGGGGTGCCCAGCGTGGGCAGAGGGGTGTTGCCCTGGAAGGCGGACACTGAGCCACAAGATGATGCGGGGGAAGTAAAGCTTTTGGGGTGGGGACCCACGCTCTGCTGCCAGGTCATTCCCATTTCATGGTTCGGGTTGGGGGGTTCACCCCATTTTGGGAGCCCGGTGTGGGTTGATGGGGTTGAGCTATAGCTGACAGGCATGGTAAAAGCCTGTCCCAGCTCACCCCCGGCAGGTACCTCCCTCCAGCTGACAGCACGTTGCTTCTCCAGACTGGTGGTTGTACTTCCCTCCCTCCCCCCTGCCCCCCCCCGCCCCCATAAGTCTCTTAATTTTTTTGATTGATTTTTTTTTTCCCTGCCGGAAAAAAAAAAAAAAAAAAAAAAAGCTGCTTGAAGTGACGTTTCAGCGCTGTGTTGAGCACTGTAATTCCTGCGGTCGGGGCGGGTGGGCTGGGACCTGCACACCATGTGCTGGATTTTTACCCAAAAATGAAATTTCCAGCATCCACTGACGTACCAGCCCCAGACACGGACCTGTCCGACGCGTTTCTTACGTTGGCGTGTGTAAATGAGAGCATCTCATCGGCTGTATGCATTCGTTCTGTCACTGGTAAGACAACCGTGGTACTAAATGTCATTCGAACCAATAAATTATTATGTCAGAGCTGTGGCCGTGTCATGCTGGGGCAGGGGAGGGAGGGGGGTTTAAAAAAAAAACACCCAGCAAAGGAGAACAAGCAGGGAGAGCCCTGGGAGTCTGGGACACCCACAAAACCACTGCCTGACACCCGCTGCCCAGGGCTGCTTAGTGCAGGGGGCAGCGGGCAGCTGTGCACATATATGTGTGTATACCAGGAAAATATATTTCATGTAAACTACCCACACCTATTCATGTATATTATATGGTGCACTGTATCTTGTACTCACTTGTGTATATGTGTGTGTTATATTGTATTTGATACTAAATTTTATATTTATGTATGCACACACATACACAAAAGATATATATATATTTATTTCTTAGGAATATAGAAATAAATTCTATGGAAGAGTTGTTGACTATTCACAGACACAACTCTGAACTGTGCATAGATACAGCATATTTTTTTTATATATATAGAGAGAGAGAGAGAGAGAGAGAGTACATGTGTCTCTGTGTGTGTGTGTGTAGGAGCCGAGTAGTTCCTATGAACACATGCATGGATATATGCAGCCAGCATTAGACATGTACATTTAATTTACAAACATGTAAGTGAAATGTATTTCACACACACACATCTGCGGAAGTATGGACATTTTTATAATAGTAAATTTATAAGATAATTATGTATTATAAATATACACACATGCATGTTTTTACCTAGGTATAAAGTATGTAATTTATAAATATATTTGCATATAAACATACATATCTCCACACGAGTGTGGATAACTGGAGAGCTGCGGCCTGGCTGGGCCCACCCAAGGGAGAACACGTGAGCTGTGCGTGCAGGACACCTGGAGCTGCCCCAAGCCAGGCATGTTTGGTGGCAGCCAAAGGCAGCGATGTGACACGGCCCTGACCCGCTGCCAGCGCCCCACAGCATTAATTACGTGCTGACACCACCCCCCGAGCAGGGGGCTCTCCCCTGACCCTGCTGCAAATCCAAGCGACCCAACACCACCCGACTGACTCCCTGGCTTCGCTGCAGTTAAAGCTGCAGCACTGACCCACAGTCAAATGCGGGGCGGGGGGAACCACCCCCACCAAACCCCCGAGGAAGGAAGGTCAGATCTCTGCTCATACACCTCTTAGACAACAGCACTATCAATCACACATCCTGGTATAAAGTGTTTATTTGAGACTTCACATTTAACACAAAGTCTTCCTTTCAATGCCTTTTCTTTTTTCATACAGTCAATAAATTTGTATTAAGCCCACCCTCCCCCATGCATGATTGCTGTTTATTAATCTAAGCCTTTTTATTTTCATCGTGAAAAAATAAAGCGTTTCCCCATTATTTCATCTGTCCACTGTACCACTGACAGCTGCTGTGCTGCATTAGAGAGGAGATGTAGAATGGCTATGCCTACCACTGGGGGTGAAGTTACTCCATTATTTATTGATTTATTCTTTTTTTAACAGAAAGTGTTAAATGAATCAATCACCCAAGAAAAATAAATATATCATAAAGAATCAGAAGGTCTGCAGTATCCCTTTTCTTTACCTACAGCTGCAGTTCCAACACATACATTGCTCGTGGCCAATCATTTCATTCACTAGAACGCCGTCGCCTTTACGTATGGTTGTGAACTTTCACTGAAAAAGAATCTCTTCCAAAGGAGCAGAGCCACGAGCCAGAGGAGGTATTTTAGATGGCAAATTTTTATACCTAGGCAAGAGAGATCCACACGGAGGCCAATTACCTACGCTCCACTGGTCAGCTTTTACTCAAGAGCAGTTCAATCTTGTGCTTTTCAGGAAGTATCGGCTAAACACATGCATGGGCTTGGCCAGAGCCAGACCTTAGGCAGTGAGAGGCAGTGTGAGGGGCGTGCATGTTACTCATGGCAGTGGAAGCGAGTTCTTGGTATCAATGTCTCTTGGATGTGCATCTCAGATCATGCTGGTTGGCTCATCTCGCAGTACTTTTGGCACCAGCCTCGTCAATAAATTATTCAATTGATCACCCTGCCTTTTGAAATCGTCCTTGGAGGTGGCAGAGACCAAGGAAGCTTTCTCTTAGGCCATGAAGTACAAGACCCATATTTATGCTTTATTGAATTACTGTGCAAAAGGGAATACTGCATCAGAAACCGTAGAAGACTATATTTTAATCAAAGTCACCAGCCACTGTATCGGAAACCTGCTAACAATTGCTCCGATGGGTTCGTTTGGCTACTTTTTGTTGGCTTCTCTCTTTTTTTACATAAATAATATAGACCAAACATTATAAACATTTCAGCAACCATTTCTAAAAGACCAGAGGAGCCCTTTTAGGCGCCAAGAAACAACTGCAGGATTCAAATTCCAAAACTGTCTTTGGAGTCATCGAATCATCAGATTTACACGGCACCCAATGACAACATTCAGTCGAGCTCGATAGGACTGCTGTCTTCCTGACCATCTTCTGTGTCATCATCTTCTCCAGTTCCCATCAGACTGTTTAAAAGATTTCCTAGAATAAAACACAGGACAGTCAGAACTGCTAGTTTTACATTCTCACCTCAAAGACTTGACATAAAGAAAATTAGCCACTGAGGAAATTCAGCTTTAACACAAATAAGGCTTTTGTTTACATCTGGAGGTTATACCATAATGTCAAAAATTAACTCTAAGAGTCATTTACATGCTTCTTCCCTTCTCAAAGACGAAAAGTCTACAAGCTTCACCCAATTAATTTCACAGGCAACAAATTCACCTTGTATTCTACATCAAGGACTGTTTCTACAGATTGTGGAAAACCCCCCGATGTATTTGTTAGAACAAATTGTCTGTTTCCAGCGCAGCCGTTTAACGTAAGCCACTGCTCCGGCACGACTGGTGGCATCTATAAACCCCTGTCAGCACAGCCCTTACCTAGTAATCCTCCATAGGATGAGGTCTGCTTGGGCGGAACACCAAAGAAAAGCTGTCCTATTCTATCTAGGTACTGAAACAACACAAGAGGAAGAACAATGTCAGCTACTTCGTTTACAGGTGGCAATACCATGGGCAGCAGTGACACCGCACAAGCTAGATCACCAACTCTGATCTCCAAGTCACAAACCAGAAGACAATCAGCTATTATTTAACTAACTCTGTAGGTTAAATCCTGTTTACAGCTACGAGTAACTCACCTCATTATACATGGGATCTCTTTTCAATGAAGGTTGATACTGTTCACACAATACTGTAAATACTGTTAGTTTTCCTCTAGAAAGGAAACAAGCAAACATGTAATCTCAGTAACAACTGAAAAGGAAACCAAGAACAACATGAGAAAAATCAGACTGTACCCATCAACTGCCAACAACAGGAACCAGATGAAGTTTAGTAGTGGTTGAACGAAGGGCGGACCCTTTTCTATCGAAGGATGTTTCTGTGTGTATGTCGTAAAAACAACCGACGCACTGGTCTTGTTTTTTAAGCAGAGAAATCTGTAAAAGGAAACAGAACAGAGCAAGTTAAAAATAAAAGGTAGAGAAGTAGTTTTACATGCAGAAAGAAAAACAGAAGCCAAAAGCTCAACAATCTTGACTTCATTTGCACATAGAAGCCATCTCAAGCTTAAGCTGATGGCAGAAACTAACTGGTAGAGATGTACATCTCTGGAAATGGCTTGGCCATCAACCCAGGAAGGGGAAAATCGCTACTAAACGACATTGTAGAATAAGCTGGTTGGGAGGGAGAACTGACCTTAAATATTAATAGAATGAGTTTAACCAAGAACTAAGCAGATTGTATATGGGATGGTTACAAAAAAAAGGGCATCAATTAAATTAAAATGTGGAAAGACTGGCCACCGCGTAGTTCACATTAAACATGATATTGCAGTTACTGGTCCAGAGTTTACCATGCTGAGGTAAAAACCGAACTACAAGACCTCCCTCCTGGCCCCATCCACTCCCAAATACATCTCCTTTCAGTATGTGTCTGCCAGTATCCTACAACTCCACTGTTCTGTTTGAGCACTACCTCAAAACAACACGGCATCAGGACCACTAAAATTGACTCACGTGTCCAAAAGTCTCACAATAAAGCTACACTCTGAGCTCCCGAGCCATTTGTCACCAGTTAAGAGATCAATTTCCCAAACTGATCAAATCTTTGTTCAGGTCCAGTTAATTTAACTGGCAATCCCTTCAAGTCCCATAGGCCTAACAAGAGACTTTATCTGGGACAAATGCTGCCAGCAAGCACAGGGAAGGCTGCCTAGTCTCATTTCTGGTTGCAGGCTGTCCTCCAATTCTGACCCTCACAAGGGCATTGGGCTCTTTTGCCTTACTGCTAAACGAGGAACTCCAATTATTTTCATTAGAGTATAAACTGCTATGTAAGAGGATTTAGTTCAGTATTTGAGATACAGGCCAGTGAAGGATGCAGCAGTAATGCCGAATAAATACCGAAAAAAATAATCTCTTACTGATAACTTCTCCCTAGAATTTGCCCCCCTCCAGAACAAAGCCTCATAAAATTGTTCAAGTCCTGCATATGCTGGATTTCCATAAAGCACCTTCTACTGCTCAAAATCACTGCAGTCTGTATCAACCAGCTATGGAAAGCAGGACAAATCTGACGCGACAGCTCACTGCTGCCAGAAGAGACAGACTCGCTCTCACCTCCTCCCTCTCCCCCAACACCTACTCTCTCCCTGACTCCCTGCTGCACAGTCCTGTCTCCACCTCCTCCTCAGACTCCTCCATGAGCTGCTTTCCCTGCCTGAAGAAAGCCATCAGCTGATTAAACGCAGTAAAATTGGCTTTGTCAACCTTAATTGTACATAAGCTCTGCAAAGGCACATAATAGCTCGCGTTCCCACCTCCTACAAAATAAATGCTTGAAGTATATGAAAGCCACCAGCAACTCTGTCAAACCAAGAACCACTGCACTGCTGCTCACAGGCCAGGGTGACCCGAGACAAATTGTCTCTTAGGACGAGACCAAGAGCAAGCACCTCGCTAAAGGTAAATACAGAGCCTGCTTAGGCTCAGTCTTGGTAAGAACATCAAGGTAAGCCCTAACTAGGCATAAAATGGTGTTAAAGCTAAGAATTGTGCTTTCAGGGTCAAACAGATTTCATTAATTCTCAGGCAATTAACATGATTTCGGGTTTCAGCCTTAATATGTTGGTTTGGCTTTTTTCTCTCCCCAGTCTGACCAACTCAACACAGCAGTTTTGAGATGTTTTTTTTCCCTGTTGTTACCACACCAAGTGAGTTTCAGAAGCTCTGGCCAGCTTCACAGTTTCTTTTTTGAAAAGGATGCATGGTTAACCTACAGTTGTCATGATTAAATTAGATTGGCCTCAAACACAACATCATCTCAGCAAAACAGTTTAAAAAAAGTTTAACACCTACTGTAGTACTGCCTGCGCTACAAACATGTCCACCTCACTGCGATATCCCCTGGACGAGGAGTATTCTACTAGCATATTTGCACATCCTTCGCCATCTGTGGAGTGCAAGAAGTGATACCGAGATTCACTATAGTTTTGCTCTATAAAAGGAAAAAGAAAATGGCTTTTAAGAGATCAGTTCATCACACCTGTAAAAACAAATTTGTTAGGCTTGTACACTACAGCTGGTAAAAGGACAAGAGCTACACACATGGTATATAAACAGGACAACTGGCAAAACCAGAGCAGGCTATTTCCTTTGTAAGTTCCAGACAATTTATAAAGGGAAATAATAAATATGTTATCCTAAATACATTTGAACAACTGGTATTAAATATAGTTTATTCAATGGCACCACAAAACACAGTTACTGCTGGGAAAAGCAGCTTGAGCTGCAGTCACAGTGTTTTATCTAACTGCATGTTGACACTTCAGCTGCTATCATCAGTGCTTAGGGGAAGAATCAAGAAGTTCCATATTAGACCATGTGCACCAAGAAGTCAAACAGCACCTTCAGCGTCCTTCTTCCTAAGTGCACAGAAAGAAGGCATTTCCTATTTTTAGCTTAGCCCACTCCTGCTATCGAGATTAAAATTGCTTCCATATGCTGAATAGAACAGCAATTATACAGGAAAAAAAGGTGTAAGAAATGGCAATGATTTGTTAGAACTTAACTTGAAGGAAAGCATCGTGCAAAATCACAGCAATGACAAATGAAAACTGGATAGCTGCTAATCTTTGGAATTTAAAAGCTTGGTTTTAGAAATCTGAGCCTTTTCTGATTAAAGTCTCAAAAACTACAGACCAAGAAAACGTACGCATTTTGCTCTTCAAAAGAACAGCAAGCTACAAAATGGGGATCTTCCCTTTCAGAATGCAACCGTTTCTTACCCTAATCGTATTTTGGCTTCTAATGTAAATGCTCTGAGGAAAATCCTCCCTTTCTGGCTGGCAGCAGCCATCAAGCTAACGTAAGTCCCACAATAACAGCTATGGGATTGCCTGTGGCACGCAGAAAGGCAATGAACCGGAATGCTGACCATTGGGTCAGGATTGTTACATGACACCACTATCATCACTTTGCAGCTACTGAAAAATTTCAAATAAACAATCTTCTTGCACAGTTACTAATTCACCATAAAACCACAGAAGAGATGGCATTTATTCAACTGTTCCCACTCACCTTTGTTATGTTTTGAACATCAGACTTTAAAAAACTTTTAAAACCACAATTAAAATAATTATTTAGTGGATTTTTGGTTTCTTACATCCCATCCCAAGTGATAAAACCCCACATAAAACAAAGGCAGCAGCATTCATTCCGGAATAAGCCTGCTGGTCAACGTCTCAAAAGGTACCTAATTACAGGTCTGAAGACTGGTTTGGATGCTAGGTGATGTATTTCAATCTTTGTCATGTTTATGCAGGATTTAAAATCAAAAAAAACCCCACAATAGAACAGCTTTGGTGCCCAGCAGTTTTACTCCTAATGACTCAATCAAACTACCTCAATGTCTAAAGGATCAACCTTCCTTTTACAGCGAGCTTTACAGCAGTTGTGTTTTGGGTTTTGCACTAATATAGAGCTACAGCCCCAGGGGGTTTTTGTTAGTAACATTAAGTTGAAGTTATTGCAAAAATCAGGTAACAGCAGAACTCAATCAATCATTTCCATCTCAGCTTCCTTAGATCATTTCCCAAGTAGATCTCTTACAATATCATACTTTCAACATTTTCAAAACAGAACACAGAAAATCCAGCTGATTTTTCTTACCTTTCCACAAGGTAATTGCTAGTAACTGGTGTAGTTTTGGATGTCCAAGTTTTCCTGATCCCCCGCTAGACCATTTTAGTGCTCTGGAGACGAAAGCCACTCTTTCGGGAGAATTTGGATCCATTAAACTAAACAATTTAGCCAAGTTTTCTAGAAGCAATAAGATTCACAAATATTTAGCATTAATAGAAATAGGATGAACAGCTGCTTCTAGCGCACCTTTAAGATACAACATTTAAGCTACAGTGCTATCGTGTCTTTAAGCTCCCTTACAGCCTCCACAAGCCACCTTAAAAAAGAGTGACTTTGAACTCGAGCCCCTTCTTGTACAGCACGTCAACCTTGCCTATCAGCCAGCAATATTCATGTGACTCCTCCACAGCCAAAGGCTGAGCCTTGCGGCCAGCTGGTGACAGCTTCCCTGCCTCATCATTTGGGACAGAACAGCCCAGAGGACCACGCAGCAGCAAGGAGGAGGAAAGACTGCAGGTTATGGGACTGCTTGCCATTCACAGGGAAGCTGAGGGACAGAAGGCTGTAGTTTGGAAAAGCACCACCAGCAGTCACAGATGGGATGCGAAACATCAGAGCGACTTCTGTCTGTGCCTCCATCCACAGGCTGTTAACAGGAGCAGCTAGCCCATGTTGCAGCAGCAGTCTGGCCAGGCAGCTCTTCAGAAGGTCTCCCTCAGCTGCCTGCTTACCAAATCTCAAACAAAAACTTCCTTGTGAACAGCTAAATCACAAATAACGTACACACTACCACACCGCTAGGGTGAGAAACCACCGTCCACCAAAGCCCTGGGGACATCAACGATGGTGCAGACAATGCATTACTGCTGCATCGAGGAAAGGACAACGCCACAGGACAGCAATGTTTGTTCTAAACATGCCCACCAAGTTACTTGCAATCCACTATTCTCTAAGGAAGTTTTCCCCTGGTCCATTTCTATGATGAAGGTAGCCCTTAGCCATGTGGGAGCACATATAAAAAGGATTTCAGGTTTCAAGACTGTTAACAACGGTCACTGTGAAGTGAAAGCACATCTCAACAGCATCAAACTGAGCACAAAGGTCACCTCACCTAGAAGGTCATCTGCTACTTTTGCATCCGATTTCTCCAAAGACTCCAAAACCAGCATGGACAGATCAGCAGCACTGTTTTGCTACAAAACAGACACATACTGGTAGTGATGAACATATCAGTACATAAAAGAAAACATCAACCAGAGTTTTGTCAGAGGCAGATTTAATGCTTTTATCAGCATCTACACCTAAGGCACAGTCCCAAGTCTCAACCTTCCCTTATAAAAAAAACCACAGTGATTTGACAGCATCAAGAGGAGCCTCCAGGAAAGCAAAACAAATGTGGTTACGATTATTGTTGGATGCTCACAAACACTTCTCCTTTATGTTCCAGTTTGGCACAATCCTTCTTTGTGAAGAAAGGCTCAACAAAGAGACAAAACAAAAGATTACAAAGCAATTACCCCAAACATTTACCACTGGAAATTCACCAATCACCCCTCCAAATCTTGGAATAACACCCCCCTGCCCCAAACCACACACACGAGTGACTTACCTGGTTATGACTGAAGAACAGCAGAGCCCCTGAATACATTAGTTCTCTTGCTTCTGCATGTTTCCCTTGAGACATATACCTGAAAACAGTACCAAAGCCTTGATGAAAAGTACCACCGAGTTGTGTATGCTTAAAGTTACCTACACTTAAAGCATTAAAGATCACTGAAATTTAAAATAAAGGCAATAAGGGATTTATTTTTGAATCAGATCAGTTTCAACAATGATCTGACTTTAACTGCAAGCTACAATTTGTTTTGTGCTCCAGACTTGATGGAATACAAGCACAGTGTACAAGAACGAAAACAGAGCTTCAAAGCTGATTTGGTCTGAAACAAAGGAAAGGAAACGATCCCAGGAGTTCACCTGAGCAAAAGATGCCAATGCACTGAACTACACCCACTGCTCAGACTGGTCCATTAGAGCCTTGACCAGAACCAAAGCCATCACAGTGCAACCGTTTTCAGAGAACCTCCAGGACACCTCGCACACCCAGCGCTGCCCAAGTGACTCCAGCCTCTCCTCACCCCTGTCTCCCTTCCACTGGTTTAAGTCTCTCTGACCACTACTCCTCTCTGCCAGGGGACATCAGCCACACTAGTCCTCTGCTGAACCAAAGCAGCTTGTCTCTGACGGGCTCTAGTAAGGCAAGCTCAGCCAGCAAGATTTACCATGCAAGACTTTACAGAGTCAACAATTCATAAAGGCTGGGCTCTCAAATATAATGCTTCAAAATACATCTGCTGCAGCAGCTTCCTCACTTAAGAGTCAACCAAGAAATGAAGAATAAAAGAATTTGTCCCCATGGTCAGCTCCAGAGCAGGAGCCTCTTACACAGTGCTGTGATTGCAGCCTCCTGCACATGATCACCACTGGAGCTAAAGGTCTTGGACAGTCACATCTCTAGATCATAAACGCAGTACTTCCAACAAAAGCAGTGACAGTGTGGCAGCACAAACAGTTTCCAACGTCCATTTGTCTTAACTGCTTCTCAGAAAGCCTTTGAGTAGTTAGTAGCAACAGCTCATTTGCTCCTATCAAGAAGGTAAGGCATCAGTTCCACCACACTGCTTTAGTATCTGCAATATTCATTTTGTCCTCCACAACACCTGGTCATGCTTCATCCCTCTGTTCTTGGCAGTCGGAGCAGCCTCTCTGCCCCTGCAGAGGCAAGGATCCGGGCAAGTGGCCCCACAGGGTGAGAGGGGTCGGTGGTTTTGGGAGCAAAGCAAAGCAGTCAGGGGAGCGGTGGGACAGTGTGGGCAGGGAAGGGGTCACACCAACCAGAGGGAAAATGAGCAAACGCTGGATACCGTGCTCTTGTGCTGCATATGAGAGTTCTGTCACATGTGACAGTCCCAGGAACAAGCGCTACCGCTAAAATCAGATCAGACAACAAGCAAGGGAGCAGGCAATCCTCCCATCCTGCTCATCATCTCCCCAAAACCTCAAGGTCTTTTAACCAAAACAGTCAGCAGACCTGTAATAACGGATGGCACGGTGGTGGGTTTTTTGGATAAGTATCCTCAACAATTCAGATTTGCAATCACCACAGCAAACGCGCCGCGTGCCAGTCAAATGGATCAGCAGCCCCGACATTTTTATAGTTGGCCTCACATCCAGGTTTGCTTCTATCCATTTGACTCTGCATCTCAGCGTGGATCCACTTCTACAAATTCTACTTCCAGCAGATTCCCAATGCTATTTGGGAGCTCCTAATCTGGGAATTATTGCAGCAGGTACTCAAAGATGCTGAAAACAGCTTTACAATATAAGACACATTTAAAAGTGGTGTGGGTTGGTTTGGTTTTTTTTTAATTTTTTTTTATTTTTTTTTTTATTTAGAAAGAATTTTTAATAGAATGAATACTCACTACATTGACCTAAATGGCATTTAGAACAAGAAAGAAACATTTTCATAACTGAAATCCTGGAACAGATCATTCATACCACAAAACATACCTACAAACATCAGGAAAACAAAGACCAACATAACTACAACAGGGATGTTAAAAAACTTGGAAGTTTGACTCAATCATCAAACCATAAATAGAGAATTCAACCCAGCCAGCCTGTACAGTAACAGCACTGGCCCAGGTACTCCTGTTCGGAGGAGCACAAGACTTGCTGCTCAGGGTCAGGCAGGAACAGCAGTTTTCCACCTGCTCCGTGGATCACAGGGAGGGATAAGAAGTCTGCAGGAGGCAGGCTTACAATAATCTTTCCTCCTCCACTTCTTCCCCTCCTCCACCCTCAAATGTCTCAGTTTAAGATTTTTGAAACTCCGAGTCAGGATTTCAAGTTGAACATGCGACTCATGACAGAATAAATGTTTTACAGGCCAGTGTTGTTTAAAACGAGTAAGCCCTGGCTATCCCAATTACAATTCTGCTGCTGAGATCATCTCGCTCTGTGTTAACGTGCCCCTGGAACGCTGCTGACATTAACATGCGTTTTACAGAGGACAGGCAAGACTATCCAGGACTCTTTTTTTTGGCCTCAGTGACTTTCCAAACAAGTTTCACAATCTCATTATGTCTTTTTGCCTAGAAGGAAACCCTCTTCCCAGCTATGCAAATGTCACCCTTTCGGTTAATTGAGCCCCTTCTTTCTCTTGCATTTAAACCAGAAGAGGCAGGATCTTTGATCCCAAATTAATTCAGGGAGGCTTAAGCAAAGTATGTGAGTTAATACATTCAGAAGACTGGATGAGAAGTGACCTGCTGAGCCAAGCCATCTTCTGCCACTGCAGCCTTCACATCACATAATCCTTACTATAAAATAGGCCATGTTTTGTCTTAAATTTAGATTTATTTAAGTCTTAAGGCCTAGACGGTGCCCTTGCTGATCCCATCAGAAGGCTACGGCAGAACACAACAGCTTTAATCCAACGGTGCCTGGCAGGAAAGGCTATCCAACATACACCGGTGGCAGAAGCAGACTATGCGCGAGGAGTCTCTTCCCGATGCACCTGGCTGCTATTTTTCTGAGGATACCCACAGGCCTGTTCCCATTCCAGCTCCCAGGACAGCTGCCACAAGTGAGCCACCAAGACTCAGAGGACAGTTTTCCCACCTGTCCTCCCCCAGCAGAGCCACAAGTAAACAAAGCTGAGACCGACCGAGGAAGGCCCTAGAAGAAATACTTTATTCTGTGCCCCTGAAACCAAGAATCTGTATTTTAAATTTTGATGAGAGAAAGGGTGACTGTCCCGAGTTACGGTAGATGTGAAAAATAAATTTAAAAAAAATCTAAAAAAAGAGGTTTAGATGTAAAAATAAGTTTCTTGGGACATAAGAGGCAGTAGTAGTATTTCTGAAAAAAACGTCTGGGCCTGCTCTACTTCACCATTGTCACGTACACAAACATTACACCAACCAGAATCTATTCTAATAAAACTCCTCCATGGAGGCGACTCTCGCAAACCTGAGAGCTGAGGGTCACCGGAGGGTGACAGCCACGCAACAAAGTAGCCCTGTTTCTTGGCTGAGCAATAATCGAGCCAAAATCCTGAAACAACCTGCTTCGCAGCCAGGCTGACGCTTAAAACAAAGTGGCAAAGCAGAGGCTGTTCAGAAGGGGTCTGCTCGAGTCCGTACCCCCTGGAAGCAGGGACAGGGAAAGAGCCCAGACCCGAGCCCCGAGGAGGCCCGGGGAGGCTCACCGAGGCCACCCCGCCTGGCAGGGGAGGGCCTGACTCGGCCTCCTCGGGACGTGGGGCCGCCAAGAGACGTTTGGGGACGGAGAGTGAAATTCAGCTCTGCCCGTGACCTCTGGGAGGTATGACGCAACACGCCCCCTGCACGTCCACGGGACGGGGTGCTCCCGGCAGGCGGCCGCAGGGATCCCGCGCCGTGCCCAGCTGCTGCCGCCGCCGCCCCCTCCTCAGCCGGGCCAGTCGGGTCAGCTCGGGCCGCCGGGCCCGGCCGCGCCGCGCTCGGAGTTCACCTTCAAACCCCTCGCCGCCCCCAAGCCCCCTCACGCAACCGCCGCGCCCCTACAGCGGCGGCCGGGCCTGAGGGAGGAAGGGGTGGGGGGAACGCGACCGGATCGGACCGGACCGACCCGGCCCGGCCGCTGCCCCCAGGCCGGGCCCAGGCCCTGCTTGGGACGGCGCCGCTCACCCTACCCTCCACGGGACGTACCCGCCCCACCCCGCCCCCCCCCCACGGCCCAATGAGGGAGCAGGAAACGTAGATAGGCAGAAGCGGCGGCCAATGGTGGCCGGACGCAAGCGCGGCGGGTGGCAGCAGGGTAGGGTGCGTGGGAAGGCTCTGGAAGGCCGGGCGGGGGAGGGGCAGGGCGGCGGGCCGGGCCGGGCCCTACCTGAAGAAGAGCGTCCGGTACATCTGGTGCGCCTCGTAGTAGTCGCCCTTCTCGACGCTGGCCCGCAGCTTGCCCTCCACACGCTGCACCCCGCCGCGGTTCCTGCCGCCGCCTTTCGCGGCTTCCTGCTCCGCCGCCATAATCGCCGCCGCCATCAACGCGGAGCAGGGGGAGGGGAAGGCGGGGCAGGAGGACGCAGACACACGCAGCCCCGCAGCGGCGGCGCGCCTCGCTGCCCGGCTTCCGCCCACTCCGACGGCGGCCTGCGAGGCTCAGGAGAGGCGGCTGCGCGGAGGCGCGCTGCGTCACGTCGCGGCCCGGGGGCGGGGCGCGGGGGCTGAGCGGTCATGGCTGCGCGGGGCCGGGGGGGGCGGCCGCTCCTGGCCGAGGGCAGCCCCGGCACGGCGGGGGGGGAACAGGCTCGTGTTTGTCAACAAGCTCCGCCGACGGGGCGGTGCCGGGCCTGTCCCCGGGGGAAAACGGAGCGACGGGCTTCGGCCTCCGCCGAGGAGCGATCCCTGGGTCCTAGAGCCCGCCCGCGATCCTCGGGAAAAGGCAGGACGTGAAACACCGCGGGGGGGCTGCGGCGGGCGGGCGGTACGGGTGTGCCTCGAGGGCACGGGCGAGGCTGAGGCCTACAAACCACCGGACAAGGCCCCCCCTCGCCGCTTCAGAACCGCCCTGCGCCCGGCTGGAAGGCACCAAGGGCGCTGAGCAGCACCAGGCCCCGCTGCACGGGAACGCTGGAGGCAAAGCGAAACACCCAGCGCATCCTCCTCCTCCTCCTCGAAGGCTTGTGACGCCCCCCGGCCCCTGGGAGCAGCCGGACTGACCCTCCCCTTCCCACCCCAGCACCCTTCAAAACACTGATGCCTTCCAGCCCCTGCCCTGATTCCCTCCAAAAGAGGAAACCCCATTCTGCCTACCGCTATGGCAAGGGGCAGTCAGTCTTGGTGTTAAGAGTCTCCAATAGCCTTAGTTAGTTAAGCAGGTGATCAAAAATACAGAAAAGAAGCTTTATTTTTTTGTTTCAAACATTACATGCACTTTTGAAAATTAAAACTCTTTATTTAAACATCTCAATAGCATCTTGTCAGTTTGGAGGCAGCAAAGAATAACAAGACATTTTGAAAAGCATTTACAAAAATACATTGCACAAAGTCCTATCTTGCTTTTTTAAAAATAAGTTAGTGTTATTCAAAATATTCCCACCCCAGCTACCTAATTTCAATTTATACAGGATAATTCTAATTTTAAATATGTAACCTATACTATGAAAACACCTGTACATGTGTAATTGAGCTCCTCTGCGTAGGCCATAGGTTTTGTCTCTAGCTCAAGTGAAAAAAGAAGTTCTTCACGTGGAGACTTTTTTCAAACATTCGAGGACTGTTGTGCAACATACGTAACTATTCAGAAAACCAGTCAGCAGTTCCATGTGTAATAGTTCATGTGTAGCTTATAAAATGCTTTGTAAGAGCAAGGTAAAAATTCTGCATACAATTCAGGAATCTTTTCCGAAAAGGATCTTCAAAATAGCAATCCCAAGGGGGGCAGTAAGCAGATTCATCCCATTCTGCACAGAAATGTGGCTTCTAAGAGCAAGACATCACTCTAATCTTCTTACCCCCAACTCGGGTTTCTGAGGATGATCTAAAGTGTATTCTGAGCAGTACTCGGCCGATTACTTCAGTCGTGGTTTCCAGGTACTGCATTCTCACAGTACCACATTACCAAGTACAACAATGAACCAGCCTAAGGAATTCTTGACCCAAAGAGATCAGGTTGACAAATGAAGATTGTTTAATTGCTGTATATTAATGTTTACTAAGCAATTCAGCTACGATCCAGCTGGTCAGTACATCAAGCTCAATTTCACTAAAGAACAACAAACTGGCCAAGTTCCTACGGTAAAAAAAAACAACCTTAAAATAACTTTAGTTAAAGTTATCCCTGACTTTTAGAGAAATTCATGGCCACAAATTACAGCAAAGCATTTTCAGTCGCTGGTGTTTAAACTAGTTTTGGTTGTGTTAACTTTCCCCTGACAGTAATATTTATTATACTCAACATGTATCAAAGCCACCTTTTTGGATCCACCAAAAACGTCAAACCCAAGGGTCAATTGAAGGACACCTTTAGCCACAGTCAGTGTTTAAAATGTACCACAGTTTTTGGCTTACAGTGCCCAAGCTAACAGAAGTATGGAGTTAAGTCCTGGATTTAAAAAACAAAAACAAACCAAAAACCCCCCAGATTCCTAGTAGCAGAAAGTGTGGTTTATTCTTTTAAAAAATTCTATACATTCATCTGTAGTAAAATAGGTGTTGCCTGTTTACCAACTGGGCTTTATGAACCAGAGTAGTTTGCATGCATTATTTCTCCCAGCATGGACACGAAAAGATAAAGCTAACTGGCAATTACAAGCTGAGCATTAGAGCAAATACTTTATTTTGTATACGGTTCTGCTGACAGTCTTCTGCCTTTATCAGAGGATCAACAGTTCGGCAGTATTTCTCTTGCATCCTTGTCCTTTGAAGATTCCAGTGTTCTAGGCTTTCCGGTATATACAGATTGAGGATGAAATGTACAAACAAAGCCAGCCCAGGCTGTAGTGTAGGAGATTACTCGGCAGGTTTCCCATGCACTCGGAACCGATAAAGGCATGTATACTCTGCATGGCCCCAGTTAGAAAAAATTCTCAGTTCCACTATTTGGAATGCGTTTTCACTGTTCTCCTGGAGAGGGAAAAAGCAAACACACAAACCAGACTTGGGTTTCTAGCATGAACAGGTGCAACTGGAGTTGCTGTCTCCGATTCCTGCACCCACCAACCTCCGTTAGGAACCAAGTCACGCCGTGACTGCTTTGAGCAGAACCCTCCTTGCCTTACAGCCGGGATCTGTAGAGGGAGTCAGAAGGAGCACGAAGCAGATGCTTCCATGTGTTTAGCACCTTCACACCACTTTGTCCAGAGGGCACAAACCCTTCCTCCCCTCTGATCTATTTAGACCACAGGTTTGCAGGCAGATAGGCAGGGACTTTCTAGCTCAGTTTCTACAGTGCCCAACAGAGAACGAGGCCCTTTTCCTTCACTGCTCATTGCACACTACCATAGAAGATACCAGTATCTTTCTCCTGACACTTTAAATCTTATCATCCAGACTTACCATCACTGGGAACATCTGCAGTGGTTCTCCTCCTTGATCATAGACATACTGTCCTAGAAGCTTGCCTTCTTCTTCATATTCATCATCTAGACCCTATAACAACAGGGTAACGATTTTTGCCTGCATCAAATTTGAAATCAAACCAAAACCAGAAGCATGTCTACATAACTGAGCATCAACAGGCAGCACTCAAGTCTATCAAACCAGGTTCGTATCACTTCCCATGTAACTCACTGCTTGTTCAGGCACAGCTCTGTACCAGAGTTCCCTGTACTGCGGGGGAACGTAGTTAAGCTACGTTTGTATGTTTTTGTGGTCAAACACCTTAATTTCCATGGCAAACACACTATCACAGTGTACAACATGAACTGCTCAGGACAAACAAGAATGAGAAAACATCTATGTTATGAACAAGACAGAGGTCAAGATTCAGATGCTTGCAGATGACGGCTTAAACATTTACAACAACCAGACTAGAAGTTCTCAGGTACCACAACTATACTCTGATGTAGCCTGTGGTCTTCTGTTCTGCAATCATGTCTACACAACTGTGGTGCTGGTTAAAAATCAATGTAAAAAAAGATTTAAGGCACGTCATAGATAAAGTGCAGACCAAAAGTTGGGGGAGGAAGAAAGAGGAAGGATAGAACAATTAAAGTGTATGAAAACTAAACCAAATTAAAAACCATCGTCTCCCTCAAACTGTTTACTACCCTAAAAGGCAAGAGCAAAGAAACAACTCCCCCAAAATTAGCTCTAACACTTCTTATTCCTAATCTCAAAGCTCATTAAAAAATAAGCTATTTTACAAGCAATGACAGAAGCAGTTTCTCCTCTTAGCTGTCCTCCCTTAAGTCATTATTTGCGTTGCATATCTTGGAAAATGTTCTTTATGCATACAAACATCAACATAAGTTCAGAGACAGACTTACATATACTGAAAAGTTCCTAGGAGCACTGGAGATATTTCCTGTTGGCGACAGCGTTTTTGGTATGTGTTCCACTGTGAAGGCAGTTGGATAGATCTTCATTGAAAGTCTAACTACAAGATACCCCTGTGATCCTTTGAAAGCCCAGCAGTTTCCTGGATACATGTCCGGCTAGACAGGAGGAGTGGGGAGAGAACACGATGGGACACATCACCACCACACCCAACAATCACAAGCATTTTGTAGTGATTTTCTTTGTAATAAGGAGTTGTAATAAATTCTGAATTATTAGGGACAGTCTTAGATAGTGAGTGGCAGAACATAATCTATCTGGTAGAACTCTTCAGGAGGCAGCATATCCACCTAGACCACTAAGACCCACCTTGAGATTACTTCTCAACAGGAATCCTCCCAGTGCTCACACTTTGCAGAAGTCAAATGCACCACCCAAGCCTCCTACGAGGGTCTGAATTTTGCTAAAGTAGGACTTAAGCAGTGCCCAGGAACTACCAGGAGAATGCACTCTTGGGACCGTAGTTCAAAGTACCTGTGCTCCCCAGTGTGTTGCAGACAGAAACATCCAGCACCTGAAGAACAATCCCAATCACTGCAGACAAAATAACATTGCTGAATTTGTTTACTCGGCCTTTAGTTACCTGAATCACCACTCTGGGAGACTGAGAGAAGTACCACAGCGGAATTCCGAAGAGGCTAATCAATGCTGTTTTGGTCTCATAGGTTTCAGAACAGCGGGTACTCAGAATGCTGCCGCCTCAAAAAAGATGTATCAAGTTAGCAGCAATAATTACTCATTTCTTCATCAAGACTTTTAAGGCAGAGATTTGTACAAAGCTTAAGGAATATACCAGTTATTTTCCTCAGAAAGAAACTATTAAAGATACTCTTAAAGTCTAATGATTTTCTGAGGATTCTATGCTTCCAGCAAGTACAATGTTATTTTGAGACACGTTAAAAGGTTTTTCATTTAAAGAGGGCTGAAGACACATTTTCTCTAGTGAGTTCAGTGGTGTGTACACCCCACACGAACAGATCTGTGCTTCTCCATTACCCAGTTGCACACATGCCCAGAGGAACTATTCTATCCCCGTCCCCATCCACGCATACCTAGGCTGCTACATAACCCTGTAAACAACAGGCAGGTTGCAGCAGTCTGATGATTAGGCAATGCAGAAGGATGCTCTACTAACCTTTAGTCTTCAAGATTTTTAGTAAGTACTACAAATAACATTAATAGTAAAAATGTTGTTTCCACTACTATTTACCTCCAGATTCCAAGGCGAAATCCACCATACCAGTCTTGTCTTGAGAGTAGAGTTTCAGTGCATTGTTTACAATAATCTGTGCTTGCTACAGATGTACACATAGGAGAATGGAAACAAAGATTTTAATAATATCAACTGATAAAGTAATTGCTATATGCACAACTGTACATGTGTATATCAGCATCTCTGAGATGCTAGGCTCCCTCACAAGTCTTTGAAAGCCTCTGCCAAGACAGAGGCTATTTTTAATATGTGGTTGTTTTGCTTAAAATACAAATTCATACTGCATCGTGACTGGTCTTTTCTTCAAAAGTTGCATTCTTTCCCCCACCTTCCCAAGACCCTGAGCTGCATTTCTTTGGTATATTTGTGTTTTTGGAATTCTTCAATTTTCAAGATAGCATACTTTCAGGGAAAAAAAATGTTAACAACAGGCAACACGCAGTGCTGTAAGAATTCACTTGATAAAGCATTTTCTGTAGTTCTCCCCATTTCAATTAATGTTCTAAACATCTCTTAAAGTCACTAACATTCACATTGACAGTCCTGCTCCACAAAACGCCTATAAAAGGACTCTTTATAGTTTTAGATGAACTTTAACATGCTCACCGCTTCTGTGATTCCAGAAATCCCTGCATTAGTCACAGCATTTGTTACTACTTCAGATGTTAGTTTTTTGTTTGTAACAGACATATGAAGAGTGATATTCTTGAGGATTTGCATCTCCAGATCCCGCAGCAAAGTCTGCAGATCCCTTTTGCTCACAAAATTGGACGTAAGCCATTGAAGAAGCGACTCAGGGAAGTCTTCTTGTTGACCACCAAAAAGCATTAGCTTGACAGATTCTTTGACCTGGGCATCTACCTAGTAGAAGCCATTAACAATTAAAATAAAAATTATTAGTCTCTATAATACCATATATACAATAGGCATATGTGCAATCCCCACAGACAGTCAGTACTCCATAGAAGTCTAGCTTTCACCTGTGCTTTAACTACATTGGCTTACACTGAAATAACAGACCAGCCAGGTGTGCAGAGGAACACACAGGAAATCCGGATGCTCCGGCGGTTTTTGGTGAACAAGACACACAAAGCCTCAGCAAACTGCACCGTTTACATTAGGGGTCCAACGCTTCAGAATAAAAATGTTGGCTGCAACAGTTCAAAGGCAGCACCATGGCAACTCTAAAGGGAGCAGTGTACTTGTGAGGCTTAGTTAAGAAAATTGCTTAATCACTCGCTTATGGTATGCTTTGATTCCACACACAATAGCTAGGTCATATGCGAGCGTTATCACAAGATGGTATTTTAGTCAAAGTCGATAATCCCACACCAATACTTACTATTGTATTTTGTTGGCTTCATTCTAGTCAGACCTTATAAAAGGCTTCAGAAGAATTTGAGCCTGATTTTTTTAAAACAGCTCTCAGATCACAGACCTAACTTGCTTTTATGTAGGTTTCTTTTCCACATTTCCATGTGTTAGGCAAAACACAGCAGTAAGAACAGCGAAGTACTGTACACGTCACTCTAGAAAACCCATAAACTCTTGTCTAGTAAAATGTTACACGCTAATGGAAAAAAGTGACAGTACCACTGCCTGAAGCGCTACCATTCTTTACAATGAATGCTACCCCCACATTACTTATTGCAGTGCATTTCAAGAAAGTTAGTGAACAAAATCGAGTAGTACCATGTTTCACCGAGACAGTTACGGAACCTACTTTTTCATGAATGGCATCTATTTTCTCGCAACTTGTCTTCACACTCTCCTCAGTTAAGAGCTCTGATTTCAGCTGAGACAACTCTAGTTCTAGCTTCTTAACTTTGGACAAAAGTTGATTATGTTCATTATCACCTCTGAGAAAAACAAAGAGTTAATAATTAGGAAAGAGTAGTTTGAATAATTCATTAAATTCCAGAGGTGTAACAACACAAAGTACCTTCCTAGTTCAGTTATTCACCATGACAGACACTGTGAGCCTGAAGTTCCTTGAGGATGTTAAGGCATACTTAGGATTAATATACTCAAAGCAAAGTATTTCCAAGTTGTGACCAAATCTAGCAGCGATGACTTATTAACTTGTCAGCCTGGTAATGTTCTAAAGTCAAGCATATACAGATTTTTGAGAATTTAAGTTTTCTGGCAAACCAGTCAAGCTTTATTTGCATGAGCTTGACATTGGTTAGAGTGAATTTCAGGTTACCTGACTTAAACCAGAACAATTTCAGAGGGAGGTGTCAAGTTGACCTAAAGTACCAAGTCACATATGACCAATATAGATCAGAGTTCAGTGCACGCTATGGGGGGAAAAAAAAGTACCAGCCATCATTCTAAAGCCATTCTACATTTAGATCTAATTGAAAGGACAATTCAGCAAATAAGTGTTTTGTTTCCTCTTCCCAACAGGGAAACTACTTAATGAAATGCTGCAGTTTTTATCCCGAGTTACAGAGTACATGAGTGGAAAGCAGTATAGCTGACAAACCAAAAACAAGAGACAAAGGTTAGAATTGATACAATTCAAGAATTTAAACATAAAGCCTATCAAAAGCAGTTACTGTATACTTCAGAAGGAAACATTCTCACCCTCTTATAAATGCATTAGAAGTCACTCATGCTCCTCCTCTATATAAACAGCTTTCTCTAGTAAAAAATGTAGTTGTACAACTGCTCACACACTGGGAATGGACCTTGTGCTGATGTTTGACACCACAGTTAAAGTCTACTGCAAGACAGAAGTACTCTTGCTGACAACACAAACTCTTACGGTCAGCTAACTGACAAAGAAAAGGACTGCTGTATTTCAAAGAACATCACGTGTATCACCATCAGTTAGCATCAGGAC
This sequence comes from Leptosomus discolor, assembly GCF_034619465.1. NCBI lineage: Eukaryota > Metazoa > Chordata > Aves > Leptosomiformes > Leptosomidae > Leptosomus > Leptosomus discolor. The sequence goes on from NC_141404.1 coordinate 6,951,592, forward strand.
TGAAAGTGCAAAATACATTTGAAAATGTATTCTATCGTACCTCACTGTTTTTGCTTTGGCTATGTCAAGCTCCTTCTGGATGTCCTAAAAAATGCAAAAGTTTGTTTTAACATACAGAAAGAAAACACAAGAAACAAAGAAAGAGAATAAAGAACGTTAAATGAAAGTGACCCATTGTAGGTCAATTGTAGGCCTATGCAGGACTGTGTCCCCACACTTACGTTTGTGCCTCTGTATAATAAGGTTTTATTCCAAATAAAACCTGCCTCACTGGTCAAGTGCATAATTTTTAATCTTTGGACTGAAACCCTCTCCAAGAAGGGGAAGCAAGAACACAAACAAGTTTTGAGACTTAAACAAGTGTAATAGCTAGAGTAAAGCAAACGGGTTTGGGATAGCCAACAAAAAACACGGTCTATTTTATCAATAGGTTACAGTTAGAAAGAGTTAGCAAAGCTAACGGCCGATACCTTGGATTCAGTAGAGAGTTTTCCAATAAGGTCTTCCAGTGTCAGGATACGCAACTCATGTTCTTGATGTAAAGCCAGGAAGTCAGTCTTAAAAAAAAGAGGGAAGAAAGAGGTATTTTCTTTCTCAGTACAAACAGGATAATTGATGTTTTCTATGAAGCGTAATTTTTATTTCATTCTATGAGTGTTTAAGTGACTTATCCTGCAGGTAGTGTGAGAAACTATAAAATCTGTAATAAATATGAAGGCCCGATTCAGCAGTAATAGGGGTTATACACAGGGAAGTTTACCAGAAACCCCCTTCTTTGTAATTAGCCCTTCCTATAGTCTTCTTTGTCTGTATGGAGAGAGGATAAATCCAGCTGCTTTTCAGCAATGTAAGATTCTACTTTAGATCATTTGTCTGGAATCAATTCTTTGTCAGCAATCACAAAGGAGGAACAAATGCCAGTGATGGCTCCCTGGCATTTACTACCTATCAGTTAATTCTGTAACACAAAAGAATCCTACAGTTAAATCACTAATAAACTGCATTATTAAAACAGAGTACTTTGATAAGTATCAGAAAAAACGACTGACTATCTTACCTTTCCCTCTAGTTCCTTATCTTTAAGATGTTGATTCATCACAGTTTTTATTAGCTTTAATGTTTCACTCTTGTCACTCATCTGGGCAACCTGATCTTGAAGATTATGGAGTAGAAGCATCACTTTGCTGTATTTTTCATCATGGTGATGGCATCTGTCAGACACGAAGGCCACTTGCTTTTCCAGCTCACTTATACGGCCAGGATCAAAGATATTTATGGTATCCTAAGGTATAAAGATTTTTTTTTTCAATATATAAAAATCAAGACATTTATTTACACTACCCTTCTGTGTCAAGTAGTTATTGCAAAAATATTGAAGACATGGAAGTTAAGAAATCTTTAAAAATACAAAAGTTCTTCCCTAGACTGTTCTCCCTTACCTTCGGAGGTTGCACAGAGTGAAAAGAATCAGCCTGTGGTTCAGGAACATGAATAGAGTCATCTGTTCTCTGTATTCTATCAATTCTTGTCCAATTTAATGGAGGTATCAATGAAATGAAGCCATCAAACCCCCAGGACCATATACCTAGATCAGAAACAAAAAGCAAAAAAGGTATTCAAGAAAATTCTCCCTTAAGACTGCTTGTATCTACAAATTATCCTCTCACTTAAGGACACAAGCTACCTTAAGTTTTCAAGGTAGATATCACACAGCAGACACTACTCCAGTCTAAACAAAAATCAGTATGAGCCAGCTTTAAAAACTGTTAAGTAAAGCACTCCAGAATATTAGGAAACATCCAGCAGTACCACTCTCACAGTTGTATGGCAGGCAACTTGCACTTATATATCATGACATATCCTTAATCTCATACTACTGCTTCCCTGGGATCTAGATCTCATTTACTGATTAAGACAGGCCATGCTCACCCAAAGCAGATGTAAACACTGCTTTTTATTGAAATGGAAAATATCTTCCCTTATACTCTACTCACTACACACCACATCACATAATCTCTAATAAAAGTTGGAGGAAACTTAGGCTTCCATGGAAACAATCTATACAACATTTCACAAATATTACACTTATTTTTGCAATATCTTGATTTTCAGTCCCCTCTAAGTTTTTGAGAAGCTTCATCTTCTCCCCAGAGCAGCTACAAGATTTTTAGGACACACAAAGACATGAAACTGCTTTTCAGAAGTGGCCCAGCACTTCCAGTAAGTATTTTAAACTGATTTTTTTTATTTCAAAGTAGACAGCTGGCCTGCAACACTGTCACCTAACCAGCCTAAATAGCAATATTTTAAGCAACTAAAGCATGGTCTGGAGAAAATGCAAGGCTTATGACGATTGATAAAAGAAGTTAACCACACTACTATGGAGATGAACAATCAAAGCAATATGTATGTAGCCTCCTCTTTATGACCTCATTGCTAGTCCTTCTTTATAAACTCAAAGTTCACCTAAAAATGCTAGTTCAGAACAGCTGTAGCAAGCATACACTGACTTGTATTACAACTACACGATTCACGTACCTAGTAGAAACAGGAGTGGGATAAGAAACAGTAACAGCTTGTAGATCTTTGGAAGGCATCTAGAGACAGAGAGGAAAGTTTACAAGAAACAATGCATTTGTCATATTTCATTGTTTTATATTATAACTGGCTAAGTTGCTTACAAAACTATTTTTTCAAAGGACACACACCTTCTTAGAAGAAACACCTTGAGCAAAGACATCAGAGTAACAAGTTGATACCACCCAGTTCTAAGCAACCTGTACATGCCAGAAGCTGCCCTCCCTAGAAGACAAAAAAGGTAGTGTGAAACGCAATTACTACGGCACATGTCCAAAGAAACCAAGCAGAGGGACATGCAGCTGTGGCCAAGTATACGTTGCGCAGCAGAGAAACACATGAGTACAGGCAATGCATGCAGCTTACGAACATCTAGGTATCACAAGTATGACAGCATTACAACATCAGCTACTCAAAATCAGCCATGCAAAAAGATGAAATGCTCATTTGTTATAGCAAAGTTATCTTGCTGAAAAATTCAGTACTAACGTTTGAATCCAAGTTACCACGCACTGAAGACCTCAATATGTTTCAAGAAATGCACAGATTAGCAGCATCAATTTTCGCTAAGAGGAATACCAAGATAGGAAGTGACTACCAAACCAAATACACCCCATTATTCTTGACATCTCATATTGTGTGCTATTCACACACTCATTCCCTCATGAAACAATCTGGTTAGTCTCCCGTTATGCCTGTGAACAAAAATATACCCTCTCATTAAGCATTCTTTGGTCAACAAAGAAAGTGAAGTGGCACATGCATTTAAAGACACAAAAGCTACAGCCTAAGCGTGGTTGCATTAGTGTAAGGCACACACTGCAGACTCCTAGTTGTCAAAAAGAACAGGTAACGCACACACACGTGTATTAGGATAGTAACCTGGAGAAAGAACGGCCAGCCAAAGTAGAGACAACACCTTCTGAGACACAAGCCATCCTGTTGCTCCCACTGTTCGCAATGTGTGAAGCATAAAGTAACCTAGGTCATAACAAATTAACTCTGTGTGGTAACATACATAAACCAGCTTAAGGTGCATAAAACAGATCCCCTGCCCATTATGAGTTCTGCATAACTTTAAACCGTACCTTTCAGTAATCTACAAACTTGGTTCTTCAGTATTTAAAAGCAAAGCAAGCCACTAATAAACATGAAGCCAAGTAAAGCCAAGACAATTTAGAAACAGAACTCCCATGTATAAACAGAATGACTAACTGCCTCTGTGCAGTAATATCACTTTTCCAAAAATCCAAGTTTACATTTTGTAGCACATTTATCTAACAGTGCCATGCTAAGTATAACAGCGAATAGCAAGAAAAGTACTACCATAAAAGCAAGTTTTAAGCACATCATTACTTCAAAAGCATCTTATTTGTTCCAAATTATATATCAAGTTCATTATCTAGGTTCATATGTAGAAGACTGAACAATCAAAAATCCTAGTAAAAGAATTAAATAATGATGCCCAAGAAATAATGATAAATAATAGTACATATTCCCTACTAAAAGTTACAAGCAGTAAATTTTCATTAAACTGAATGTTCCCAAGGACCTTCAGTATGTCAGTTTTGAGTCTCTTAAAAGTAAAGCAAAAACAACAACAAAAAAACCCCAACCAACACACTATAACAAAATGCTGTGACTAAAGCCCACTGAAGCCAGCAGTTAACTATATCCAAGACTAGGATGGTTCATTCTACAGAATAAACTACACAGTATACATCTAGAAAATAAACCTACTTTTTTGGATTAGCAAATATGTCTGGGTTAATCTGAGGGATTAGAGATATACAAACCCAGTATTTTTGCGAAGCGTTTAGGTGACTGAAGTGTCTCAAATCATTTTCCTTTGCTGAATAAAAAGCACTCAATAGATTCTTGATGCCTCTGTAATTCAAGCTAGGGAATGCTCATCTCTGGGAAGATTCTATCCCTATATAAGATTCCTGTGAAAACTGACTATCACTAGAACAAAAACAAAGTGTTAAAAACCCTTTATTCAAATAATCTCCATACCGATACCTCATACCTTGTTTTCATTTAAAGGCAGCTTTTCAACCTATCGAGCGTACAGACTTCTCCAAAGCGCAGTAAGTTAACAACCTGACTTGTTCTAACATACAAGGCGTATGCTGTCCCTACACATTGTTTTTACAAATAGGTAAGCAGTCTGCCAAGCTCGAACAAAAGCCAGTATCAGAGCAAGAAGTCAAACAGGACAGGTGTTAAGTTATTAAGTTTTCTAGACACTTTACTTTTAATCTACTTTGATAGGTGAAGGTAAAAAAACCCACACAAAACATTATGTACTATTAACACTAAGATTGCAATGCAAAATAAAAGCAAAAGAAAAAAGGTCCAAGTCAACCTGCATAAGAAAAGGTGTGCCAAATGGTCCTTGCTACCCTTTTAGCCCATGAGGATTGCATGTGGTCTGTGGTGTATATTTCAAGAAGTTTCTTCCCCTTACAGTCATCACCTGTTGGTTGTGGTAACAGTCAATTAATGGGACAAAGGTAGGGTCAAAGAAAGATTGTTACAAGGTAACTCGAACAAGTCCATTTCACCATGAGTTATCAAACCAAAAACCACTAACCAAACTTCAGTGGAATAAAACTTGCTTGGGGAAATAGTACAGTACACCAGGCAATCACCATTCCCCCCTTACACCCAAGTTCAAAACAAATGTTTCCTTTGTAGCTTCATGTAAGAGTCATGGGGCATCTGATATTACTACTATAGCAACAACCTGGTGTACAGCCCAAGGCTAAAAGACAACTTCAACCATTTTACTTACATATCGATTCCTTGTTTACACCAAGGTGGCTGTCTTCTCTGTAAGATTCCTTTACATTCATGCTTCCATAGTAGTCCGACTGAGCTGCAACACATTCAAAAAACAGGCATGGAATGTAACCCTCCAGTTCAAAGCCTTTCATATACGCACATTTTGGTTAAACTGACTTGGTTCACTATTAAAGCCAGGTTACTCACAGGAAACCTGAAAAATTATCAAAGGAAGAAGCCTACTTTGTGCAATCTTTTTTTTTTTTTCTCCTTCTTGAAATAACAGGGAGCCTTTTCATTCAAAAACCTTTCTGCTTCTTTTCAGATAGCAAAGTTAGTAAAAAAACCCTAAGTAACAACTCCTCAAGTCTTGAGTCCCTATTCCCATCATTCTGTCAAACAGGCCAACCATTTCATCTTAGGGCTGGTTTTACCAGAGATCTTAAAAGACTGAGAAGAGAGTGTTAGCAAGTTAAGGCACTGAGGCAGAGAGAACGGGAGAGAACAAAGTTTTAGTCACACACAAAAATCAGTTACCTCCTGCCTATGGCAATCTAACTTCACTCGTAGAGCATGTATTGTAGAAGAGAAAGCACCAAAGAAGAATCAGTCATTTTCAGGGAAAACAAGATATGCTTTAGAGTAGTGCAGAGTGACGATGGCAGTTTCAGTTTTGCAAGACAGATCTAATCAAGCTTTAAGTGCACAGTGGGCTTAAGGGTAACAAGACAGTCCAAACCTAAAGACATTGAAAAGTTAGGACTTGACACTATCACAGCAAACAGTTTTTAAAGTCAACTTAAGTTTCTCAATTTAAACATTACTTTCTACCACTTCCTAGTAAAAAATCAGCACGTGAATCTCAATTGTAACACAGATCTTGCATATGGGAGTCCCTCCCAAAACAGGGAGAAAGTATGAAAAGCTAAACTGAGATAAAAAAGGGAGAAAGACAGAAGTCAGCCAAAAGACTATAGAAAAAGAACACCTCAGTGCCAAAGATGAAGTCCATTAAGGGGAAAAAAAACACCCCAACACACACACTCTGGCTTTGTGTGGAGACCAAGGAAGACAACTGAAAAGGTACCTTTAAATTCATAACCCAGCTTCAGCAAAACCATTTGCAATAGTTGCACTAACAGTGATGCAAAAGATGCTGCAGCATGTTTGACCAATCGCAGAATCTTACTCATGTAGAAATAGGTTCCTCCTATTGAAAAAACACAGTGTGAATACAAATTATTCACCTACATAAAGATGTACTTCTCTGGTGACCATTAGCTTGTGGAAGAGTGAGAACGAAGCATGGAAAGCCTTTATTTAGCCAGGAGTATGAAACTTAAGCAAGTGTAATTTGAAAAGTCTGGATGCCCTAGATGTTACAGCAAAGCTTTTGTAAGAACTACACATCCTAGGGAAAAAGTCAAGACTTCAGCATAAGAACTCTAAATAGCAATGAATTCCTTGCTTACAGAACTCAGGATTTCTCAATGATGAGAGCTGTTGATATGGATTTTGTGGGTCACAGGTCCAAGGAGAGAAACTACAGTCTTATTTTGTATTTGAAAGGGAGGGTGAGGACTTTTCACCTTCTCCACCTTTACACTGAAGGAAGTTACGGTAATGGTCTGCCTCAGTGCTAGAGACACACACTTCTTGGAACAAAGCTGCAGTCCCCTATACTGCTGCTTTCCTAGAATCAGCCACATCCCAAAAACCTGCCATGACTGCGTGCCACTTCCCAAATTTTACCCAAACTACTGGATTAACGTTCAAAGGAACGTACAAAGATGAGTTCCTTGTAAAATTATCCCGTGTGAATACAAACTCAGGAGCACAGTTTTCATACAGTGACACTTTGAGTTCATTAGGCTAAGCCAACAGAATTCCTACCTGTGCTACACATTTACCAGAAAGAAATACTTGCCTCAAAGCATTTCAAGTCACACCTTGTAGTCCAAAAACTGATTTCTTGCTACTGAAAACATACTTCATTCAAGAATAACACACCTACAGAATCCCAGAATTGGCTCCTTTCTAATCAAGGCCACTCAAGAGACAACTTCATGTTAACTGAGGACTCCCAACAATTAAGAAATGCAAGAGGCAGGCAGACACAGTCAAGATGCCAAGGACAACCATGCACAGAACAGACATTGCCTTGGAAAGGCAGAACCTTATTTAGAGCAGTCATTTGTGTCTGAGCTTTAGGAATATAGTCACCAGGAAGTCTATTTGGCCTAAGTCTTTCCCTTTGGGGTTCAATTTTTCAAATAGTTGAGGTTTAGCTTCTAAAAACACTTTAATAAGCTGCAAGGTTAAATGAGGAGAAAAACACCAAAGCAGAAAGTAGGAAGGTATCTCTCAGATTTCCTGGTTAAGAGAAGGTTGCAAGGTAACAACTCTGCTCAATCTTGAAAGTTCCTGTAAGAAAAAAAACACACCAACTGGACCGCATAGCCAAAGTTTCCAGCTGAAAACCGTAACCAAACACCTGTAAACAGACACATATAGATCCAACACCAGATAAGGAGACTCTTACAGTTGTTGCTGGTTGGAACAACCCCTTGTGTTCCAAATCAGTCTGGAAATATAATTTGTTAAGATACTGTGGCATTTTCATTTTGAAGTTATTTAATTCCTACAGCAGCATGAAAAAAAAAGTTGGTAATTATATATCAGAAGCTGACAAGTACATAAGTTTCAAACGATACAGGAAAAAGTATTTCATACAAGCTGATCTCTAGAATTTAGTTATTGGTAAATTTAGCAGGGTAGGAAAAGTGCTTAAATAACTAAATGGAAAAACATATCAACTAAATTGTATACCATTCTGCTATCCAGACAAAATACAAGAGAAAGTAACTTACTAGATGTATGTTTCTGGCTCCTGTCCCTAGAATAAATCCTGGAAGATGGCATGTGAGAAGCCGAGTACGCCGTCAGAACGTCCCTCCGCTCAGAAAGCATGCTGCAGTCACTGCAAGTGTAGCCGTTGACCGCTGCGGTCTGTGTTTCTCCTGTTGCTATATCACCGTTTCCCTGCATCAGCGTAGTATCGCTACCTAGCAAACCAAGAGTAAAACATTCAGTGCACTGACATCAGTATTGCCATCACTAGTTACCATTAACTAGAATGCAAGTGGAAGGAAAAGGAAAGCATAGTTACCTATAGGGTCGCCTTCATCATCAAGGCCTTCAAAGGGAAAGAAAAAAAATATATTTGGTTCAAAATATAAGGCAGTCCCATAATCAACTACATTATCTGACATGAACTCAGGTTAAAAGTCCCACTAATTTTAAGACTGCAAAGAAAAGCCACTTTACGATCAGTATTTAACATATTTTGCAGTCCACCACACGACCAGATCCATATATTCAGACATTAACACAGCAAGGTAACAGTTAGTGAAAAGCATTCTACAATGGAAGCAGCAGACAAAATAACACGAATGACAACTACACCTTTTCTTAGCTCCCATGTGACTTTAAAGCAGCTAATTACAAGCTTACGCTGTTTCTGTTGCTTGGTAACTACTTTGGTACTACTGTATTTTAGGACTGTTTTAAGAGCCAGGTAATCTAAAGTTTAGAACGTGTTCCACTAAGATTGAAACAATTCCTTACATTAGGACTCTGGGAAGATCACAAGCATACTGACTAGAAACAGAAATAAGTTGTTGATCATCTCCTACACAACACTTTTTGTAGATAATACTTTATGTAGACAACTCCCTTATTTCCCTTTTTAACAAAAAAAGTAGGTTCCAGAAAAGCATACTTGTATATACTTGCAAAAACAAACCAGCCAACCACATACAAACCCCCTCTCAGAAAATCCTAAAGTGCAACTAATTTGAAACCTTCAGATTAAGTAATGTAACAAGAAAATGCTTTTCCTTTGGCTTTTCAAAGGTAAGATACAGGTGTACCATTCTTTAAATACAGTACTCTATGCACCTTCTGAAGAAAGTCATGACAAAAGATAATCACATCTATACAATCTATGGTGTTGCACTGTAAAATTGTATACGTTTGCCTGCCATATAACATGACTGTGCAGTGTGTCCTGATGTTGACTACACCAGCAAATCGAATTTACACACTCTACTGTGAATCTCCAGTAGGCATCTTAGCAAGCAGACACCTATAGCAGAAGATTAAGTACAGGCACATGTTTGGGGGCAGGATGGAAGAATGGAGGAGGAAAAGGAGGAAGATGTGGATGTATGTTTACACACACCAAACCATAAGCAGTTTTCAGTCTGATACGAGCAAGCAGTGATTACCTACCCCAGAAATGATCAACTTCTGTCTGCTCTCGAATCAAAGATTCATCCAATACCATTGACGCATCACTGGCATGGCTATTGAAACTGCTTTGGCTAAAAATGGAAGAGCTGGATTGATTTTTCCTTGGCACGTGTCTTACACTGCCAGATTGTTTATTCATACTTTTGCGTTGCTTCACCATCCTAGGAAACAAAGCAAAGACAAGTAAGACATAGCACTAAAGATGCAAATTTATCTTCATCTCTCATTTTAAGTGAAAAAACAGCCAAGGGATTTTAACATTGACATGACTAGACAGCTCAAATCAGGTTTAAAAGAAAATCCTCTCATTCAAACACCTACACCTTTGCAAAGACTTCATTGCAAACCACACACTGAACATAATTTTCAAAGTAGGCAACAATAAACATTGAGAACAAAGACTAAAACAGCAGGTAACCAACGTTTGTACTGTTGTGTTCAAATAGGAAGTCTCAGGACTCCAACCCATGCATTAACTTCTGATGATAAACAATGCTTACTGGAAAGACTCTTCTCTGAAGGACACGTTTCCGGCATAAGAGCTGTCACGAAGGGTATCCTTTTGGGCACCATCTGGTTTATTAACTCCTTTAGCAGCTATCCGTAAACTACGCCGTGACATTCTTGGCGAATCAAACACTGGATCTATTTTGTTTTCAGTCTCAAAATCCAAAGCAGATGAAGAATAACTTGAACTGCAGCAAAACAAGAACAGCAAAGTTACCAGAGTTTAAGAGAAAATTCCCCTGGTAACAAACATGCCCTTCAAGCTAGTCCAAGTTCTCATCAAAAGCAGTTTATCTAGAGTTATGGAGCAATTCCCACAAGATACACCAAGTAACCCAAATAACCTAGAAGTACGTAGATATTCAAGGTTCTCTTAAGCAATTCATATTACAAGTTGAACAACTGAAAGCAAATCACAGTTAGAAAGAAACAACCACCATGGAAACCAGGTTTGAAGTTGAGCCAGAGCAAACATTCGTTGTACAGCCTCAGACACGTAGTTCTTTTGGGACCAATTTGAGCAAGGAAGCCATTCATGACAGTTTCTTCACCACGCCTAGCAGCAAATTAAAAATCATGATGCACTCCAAGTTGCAATGTAACAATTCATTTATAGTCAAAGTTTGTTTGTTTTTTATTACTTTTTCATTTGCAAATTCCTTGTTTTGAGAACCAAAAATACGTATGCCACGCTACTAACTTTCCATCTCCCAACAAGTAAGAACTTCCCCCCTTTAAGATACTTTAATGTAGCTAAAGTAGGCAAGTCTTTAACTACTATTACTTCAAACAAGTGCTTTTAAAAGATTTCTTAATTTAATGCAAATCATTAGAAACATCTAACTCTGAACAAATAAAAAAACGTTTAAAGTCCTCTGATTTATACTAAAGAGACAAGTTTACACATAGACAAAGTTCACACCATTACTCCAGGAACTCTACACTTGATTCTCTAAAAACCTCCATAAAAACTTACAATGAATACAAAGCAGCAACACAAAGCAAACACAAACGGATTAAACAGAGTCTGTCAGAAATACATTTACCAAAACATAAGTTTTAGCCCAAAGCAGAATACTCGGAATCAAAGGAAACATTGAGTCACGCAACTGAGCAGAGCTTGTTGTTACAGGGTATTGCGCAGCAGGAGGCCAGTCCTGGAACTGCTCAGACGCGTGACCCGAGGTATCTGAACGCCAAGAGCTCTAGGCTGGCTTTCCTACAGCCTGCTCCCTCTTGGGCAACAGGGATATACTGAGCTGTAAGGGCAGTGACTCCAGTATTTCTGGTTGTTTTGTTTTGGTTGGGTTTGGTTTTTTTGTTTGTTTTTTAAAAAAAGTTGAGGAAGGTATTGCTAATAAAAGCAGCTTCTCCCCAGAATAAACAAAACCAAGCAAGTTAGGTCTGAATGAGTAGATTCTACTGTGCAATCTGTATTTGAAAGGGAAGCTTTTCCTTTAAAAAATACATATAAACAGCTACTCTAACATGTATTTATGCAAAAACAATTAAATGGAAATAATTTTCTTACACAATCATTAAAGAACATTACTAAGTAATAATATACGTATTGTATTACTTTGGCATACAAATAAGTTAATATCAGAAGGCCTAGTGGCTACACTTAGCAGAGGTGATTGAATTCTGACAAGGTGGGTGCATTTGTAGTGAGTTTCTTGATTGCTCCACAATGCAAAGCAAAACACATAAAATGGGACTGTGCCAGAGCATGTGAACTGCGTTTATTGGAGCTAAAAAAAACCCAACTCAGACAATGCACCGGAGGAAAACATCTAGTTGCTCCAGCAGCAAACAGGCATTCGGCCCACAGGACCAGACCAGAGCTTGTCCAAACTAACATCTCTGATTGCCCAGAGGTGCCCAGATCTGATGGCAGGTCTCCAGCACTACCTGCTTGATCTTCTGGGCCTGCCCTGCTAATGCTGCCCCATGCAGTGCAACCCTGTGCAAGGCAGGAGCCTAAGCACAGCTGAAGACAAACCCAGCATACATTACTATATACATTATGCTTGTGAATCCTTGCTTACATTTGGGTGGAAGGGGGAGAGGAAGTAAGACCGGAGCCTCCTCATGTGAAAACAGATTTAGTCTACTTCTGGTAAGGTACAACAGGATATAATTTTTTTGTAGTTTTCAAAAATATTAAGTTTAGATAGCTTGCATTCTGACAGATGTGAAGTGAGAATACGGGTTAAATATAGCCCCTCTTTTTGTTTATTCTGAAAGGGTCAGAGCCACAACAGTTTACTATTGAGTCCCCCTCTAAACAGTTGTTTCAGAACTCAGTTTTGCTATTTACACTTGCCACTACGCATTTGCTTTTCCTCATCCTCAACCAATGTTACTTACAGATACTCAATTCACGGGAACACAAAGTACACAGGACAAACTGACAGCTGCGACTAGCCTCCATTTGTTTCTGTTTATGAACACTTGCTGTTATTAAGTATCTCAATGAGCATTTATATTAATTTATACCAATACATAGCTTGGAGTTGGGTTCTACTAGCTGAAAGAAATAATCATGAGATCTTTTCCTCTTCAAACAGAAAGAGAACTTATCCCTTGCTTATGCAGGATAATAATTCTCTTCACATTGACAGTGAATTATCTGTCCTCTGTCAGCAGGACAGTATCTAGAAGTCTAACTTGCCATCTCACTTCCCATGCTTCACAAAGTGGCCTTTTTTTCTTCTACAGAAAAAGATTACGGTAAACAAAAAACCCCACCCTGCCTTTCCTTTCACAGGACAGAAATGAACCTGCACGTTGATGGCACTCCTATTCAATATGTACAGCTAACCAAAAAACACCTCAAAGGTGGGATGCAATTAGCCAACACTCCTAGATAACCTACACAAACAGTGCAGACTCTAGTTCCTTCCCCTGACAAACAGCTCCCGTGGCTGCTGTCAGATCTGTGGACTGGACCTGATTTTATATTTCCAGCTTCTTAGCTATTACCTTGATACCTCCTTCACAGGAGCTTCTACAGAATAAGAATATCCTAGACTTCAGTGGGTTAACTTTCAAGTTACATGAAAGTGGAATGAGAATAAGGACCACCAATTTTAACACACCTATAGCTTTGCCTGGAGGACTTTAAGTGTCATTTTTTACAAGTGTTCCTTGGAATGAAGTGGGCAGTAACATTCCTGATTATTCAGGACAGGAACAGATAAACGCGATACACCTAGAGAACTACAGCTAAACAGACATTTCCTAACATGGACACAGGCATACAGTCAGCATACAAACATTCATATATTTTCTGACCAGGGTACTACTTATCTTAACTGACCAAGGACACTACCTTGAGTTGTTTAGTTATTGTTTTGGTTGGTCCCAGACACACATAAAAAAACCCAAAGGATTTTATTCAACAGTTTTGCAGAAAGTTACATCCTGATTCAATGCTCTGGCACAGGAAAAAAAAAAATCAAACCAAATTCTTAACTATTTAATCCATATCCATGAAGAAAAAGAAGTGTTAAAGGTACTCAAAATGACAGCAACAACAGAACTCAAAAGATGACAGTGACTAAAAGGAAAGATCAGCCTGAAGAAGGGGGTGTAAATTATATGTTGACAAGTGGGTGAGATTCACAACTTTGACTTGCATTTTGAGGAGAATAAAGGTTATTTAGCTATATCACTCTAATGCTTTTCTGTTTTGGGCTGAGGGAGTAAAAGCACAAAGCAGAAGCGCTATGAACAGTTGTGAACACACAGTGATCCCAGTAAGTATTAAGATAAATTCTATTAATAGGTCATAACCAACCCTATTAATAGCTTTGTGGTATCTAACCTCACTGTAATACTTTTTGCAGTGCAACATGCACAAGCCAATTTACTTAAAGAAACTCACAGGCTTTGTAGAGATTGAATTGAATATAGACAAAATACAATGGGGGGCACATAGAAGGAATGAACTTCAGGATAGAAATATTTCTGATTAGCAACTCTGCCTAATTCACCCTTTCCTCAGATTATTCAAATATTGCTTGACCCAAGATAGGAAGAGGTACATCAGGAATACATGGCATTCTGCACAGATTCAGCAAGCAGACACACACCAAGAGTCTGCTCAAAAGACTAGTTTACTCTCTTGACACCCTGGAAGCAGGTAGCACACGAAGTAGTTTTTCCCCCATTATTTTAATATTTGGGGCTTTACAGAATTTTTGAGAGGAAATTTTAAAGAAAGTGCTTGCTGATCCCTCCTTTCCACATAAGAAAGAATTACAATGAATTAATTTCAACCTAGTTTAACTATACTTGCCTTAAGTCAGTTATTAAACTTAAGAAATTGATAACACTGAATAAGCCAAATACCTAATACAGTTTAACACAGCGAAATGGGAGGCCCCAAAGTTTCAATACATGTAACCCTCGCCTTCTACAAAGGTTTCTTCACAAGTTCTCAGTTTTGCAAAACAACCTTCCTTTACATTGGAATTCAAACATTCCAATTGTCTTCTACACAAAACCCACCAAAGTCCCAATGAACTAGCCTCCAGACTTCAAATGGGATTTCTCATTCCGCATCTTCCTTTCCTGGAGGGTTCATCTTTGCTCCTGTGGTATTCTTGTAGCTTCAGTGAAAAATTCTTATCCGACAAAATAGTGGGCAAGAAGAAAAACCCAGCTCAGAGGGGTTTTTAACCCCAGATTAGTTTAAGCAGGCCATTGAACTTTGCTAACACTCTTGGAAATACATATAATTTTTTTTAAAAAAGAAAAATCTATCTTAATTTCCTACATTAATACTAAAACCTACTTATTCCCTCTTGTCTAGTTGCTGTGAAGAAGATTGTACAGCAGAACGTACTAGTATCATTTCAGACAAATGTAACTACTACAGAAAAGTCAATTTAGATGACCATTTCACAGCTTGTTTTAAGAAAGATACGCTCACAAGGACATAAAAGTCACTGTCTAAACAACCTGGAGAATCAAAGTCTACTTTCACTGCTCACAGCAGGGAAAGTTATCCTCTGTAAGAGTTAAAATATTTCAGCCAATCTCTAAGGTACATTTGCAATGCAGAGCTATCTAAAAAACACTTAGTAACATAACAGTGAATCCACTGACTGACATAAGGCACATAAATCATCTTTCATTGTCCAGCATGCTTTTTCTTGAAACTAGTAAAACCATCTGTGTTTAACCAACATTTTTCTAAAACTTCAGGAAGAGTTGCAATTTAATTGATGCAACATAAAACATCTCATTTTGCAACACTACAGACATCAGGCTATAGCTAAAAACAAAGACTGATGATACTACAGTTTTAGAGTACACAAAAGAATATTAAGTTAGTGATCTCTTAATTCTACAATTTTGCCAACTTCTGTTTTACGGGCCAATAGCCAAGTATTCTCCAATCTAAATACTATATTTTAATACACATTAAATACATAATAATGATTTACAGGCACAGAATAGAAAAGCAATCTCATATTGTATCCTAACAGATTTTTTTTTCTAAACTTAAAATCAGCTAAACCAGTAACTCTGGTTTACTGATGTATACTTGCTTCAAAATACATCCACTAACCCTACAACAAGAAAAGCTAGACATTAAAACAGCAGCCACAATCTGCTCTATCAATATTAAACACACTCACATGGACATCACAACACGAGCAAACACACTACAGTGTTGTTTTTAGAAAACTGAAGTGATTTAAGGAAAACAGTCTAATAACGGTAAGTTTAATAAAAAGATACAAGAACAAACAAGTTCATTAGAATACAGATTTTACATTCACACAAGCAGTTTTGCTATAAAAAGTAATCAATATGCGACTTCCTGCCAAGTTCCACACTAGCCACAATGAGCGTGTGTCAATCAGCATTTAAAGTGAAAATGGTGCCAAGTCGCAGAGGAAAACACACACAGAAGTTAGAAGACATACCAGAAAACATCTGAGAGTTTTGATGACGTATTTATAGAAATAAAACAGCAATTGTAACTAGGCGGAGACTACTTATTCGTAGCAACTAATAAACACTGAGTCATTATCTTAGTCATTGTCCTGTTAGTTCAACATGTATTCTTTCCTCCATTCAGGACACAGCAGTTACTTTCAAAACAGACTAGACAAAGCATGCTTCTTCAAAGAAGTCATCTACTTACCATGAAGGCTAAACTCTCCAGAATTAACAACATTCAGAGAACATATAGTTTCTCTACAAGAAGAAAAGAGTTCTCACCTGAGTGCATATGTATAGCCAGTGTTCTCTGGCAGACATTGGGGAGGAGTGTACGTGTGTAGACGTGAAAAGTCCATGTTGACTGTTTCAAATCATACTGTAAAAGGTGAAAATAAAGTAATGCAATGACTTAAAGTTACGTAAAGTCAACGTAAGAGCCCTTGCATTGTTCAGCCTGTTTTAGGAAGTATTGAAACAAAAAAAGCTAGTGTTCCCAGAAATACGGAGCTCTCAGTATTTCAGCAGTATTGCTGCTAGCACTAGATATCCCTTATCATTACTGCATGAAGCTCAGTGCATTCCTGACTGTTATCTTCCTTATGATACTTTATTTTCAGCGATTTCCGAGTTCTCTGGAACATCACTGTAATATAAGCCAAGCTCTTACATCAACTATACTACACCACTTCCACAGGAACCAAGCTGCACTAGCATTCCCAAAGCTTAGCATAAAATGTAAAAACTACATAGCCATGCTTTCAGAGATCTCTCCACAATGGAGTTCTGCTTTGAAAGCGCACTGAGCAAAGCACCGGCTGTTCTGTGCACCAACCAAGTGCAACAGATGAAACATAAGAAAGTTTTTACATATAGTTGAATCATTTTATTCTGCAACGTTTGAAGGCCATCCACTAAGCAGCGAGGGAGTTTCCTTCATTTCGCATAAAATTGTAAAATTTGGTATCCGTTAATTTATTCCTGTCATAAAAAACACTGAATACACACCCTACCAGAAGGGCCAACTGCAAAATTACTCACATGGCTAGAATTAGGTACATTTTCCAGAGTGCCATCCAATTCCGAAAATAACAACAAAAAACCCCAAGAAAACCCGCAAAACTACCCAACCAAAACAACCCAACACTTGTAAAGCTTTCCATGGGGTCTTTGAAAGGCGTTATAGCTTTAGGAAGAACATAAAAACTCATGCTGTCGTATCAAGAAACTTGCAGAGCTGCACAGATGATTGCTTTTGGTATTATGTACATTTTGACTTTCAAGTTCAAAATATTTGGAAAACACACCCAAAACCTTATAAGCCACAAGAAAAGGTTTGCTTTTCTAGAAAAGCTTCTTTGACAGTAGGTTATTCATGGTTAACAAATAGGGATTTGGCTATCCTGGATTTGCACAGTTAGCAAAGCAGAATCCTGGCTATTTTCAGATTATCTACAGCTCCTGTTGCAGCAGCAGTAAAAGATATTCCACACAACTGTGATAACATGCCTAAACCAAGGTAAAAATATCTCTAGCTACACTTTAATTGTTTAATAAAAAAGTCAACAAGTATCTCATTTTGGAGATGCACTTTGCTATGCTGAAATAAGTTTTCATTTTTATAGCTACATATACATAAGAAACACAGACAAAAAAGTAGAGTCACAGGTACAGGTAATAGGAGCTCAGAAAGAAATCTCTACACAACACAAAAATGCTCTTAGTCAGTCCACCTGTAGCTTCCAAATCCTGATGTCAAGAAGGCAGGAGGACATTTCCATTACTACTGAAGAGAGTTTCCTTCTTGTTTTTAAAAATCCAAACTTATAGGCCTAAACATGGTAGCTTTCTGAATGCAAGCACCTCCCACACATTTGTGGGGTTAATGACAAATAAGGTCTCACTTCTGCTACTGGCACTTTTTTTTTTTACTATTATAATGGAAATGCTTTCTCTAAGAGATGTTCCTCTACACTTACTTCACAGGTCCCAGAGCCTTAATGCTTTCATCACTGGCTTGTACATAAAATTTGTTTTGTTTAGAGGAAGCCTAAATCAGTAGTACGGAAGTATTAGCAAGGCAGTCTAATTCTCTTGCTAGAATAAGCAGTAAATACTGCTAGAACACATAACAACTGCTGCCGTACTTTAACAACAAATAAGAGCTCATTTTAGAGCATAGGAAATATGCTCCAAAAGCAATGATCCCTCAGTAATGGTGAATTTCAAGATGAGGGATGTTGATAACATCACACAGCACTTGTTAGAACAACAGCAAAACAGATTTGTTGGACATATGCCTATTGAAATTCAAAACTATGATTAAAGTTGATCTGTTTAAATTGGTCCATCTGAATAGAAAGATTGTGAGCTAGGGAAACCTCTGTTTAGTTTCCACTGGAACTGATCTTGTCTGCTTAGCACACATCATTTCATCAATAAAAGTAGTTTTTAACTTGCAACTCAATAGCTGATAAAATGCTTTTGACACCCAGCAGTATTTCCCCCCACAGAAAGCCAGGCTATGCGAGCTCTCGGGAGCCACCCAGCTCCTCCCTGTCTCTGCCACCCCTATGGGCAGGGCAGACTCTGAAAAGTCATGTACTGGCTCGGTTTCTTTCCTGTTCTTTTCCCCTTCCCCACTAGCGCACTCTCTACTCCATTTCTGAAGAAATAAGATGCTAGAATTTACATCATATTTCTTAATGATATATTTCAAACCTTACTTTATCTAATACTAACTTATTGGGTAAGTACTTGACAATGGCACTGCTAACTGACAAGCCTTGAAGTCATTTATGTGTGGGTCTATTAATAGCTGGTTTTCACAGCACCAAGATTTCCAGTAAAGATTACAGGTTTGCCATGTAAACACCACATAGTTAGAAACCACTCTCAGAAGATTTAGGGGCTTGGTTTGATTCACTGTTTGATGCTCTAAAATTAATTCAGACTCAAAGGGAAAATGCTTCACTCAATTTTTCAACACAGACTTAAAGAGAACTTGAATGTCATCTTCAGAGATAACTACCACAATTTTCATAAATAGGCATCTAAAATGTACTATGAAACTGGATTTTTTTTAAACCTGGCTACTAGTTCAACAGCTTAATTTTAGTTATCCATCTCTTCAAAACACACACAAAACAAACTATCAATCCAATGTATTTAAAAATATTCTATATACTTATTATAGTAGAACTTTGAACTATAGAACAGACCAGGGGAGGGTGGGTGGTGGACAGTAACTCCCTCTAATGTGTTCACTCACATTTAGCAGCACTCCACCTTTCATATATTAATTCTACTAATTTATGAAACTTTTATATACAACCGGAACAGAAAGAGACATGCTAAAAATATTTTGGAAATTTAAAACCACCAAACTTGGCAGAGAACCTGAGAGGTAGACACAGTACTTAGTTCCAGTTTAAACACTTGTGGGTGCCCAGCAGATTTCTGATTTAGGGACCATAGATCTGCCTGGACTCAAATTCATGTAGGCTTTTAGTATCGGCTTTGTTGCAAGCATTACTGGGCTCAAACTTCAAGTAGCCTTTTTTCCTTCTTCAGAAGCCCATAAACTTCTATTTCTAAGTACTAAGGGATATATAGTGAAAGAAGCGCATGCAGTTACATACACACACACACCCCACGCACACTCCCCCCTTCCCACCCCCCAAGTAATAAGCACACGTTTACAAGACAACCTAAAGGCAATCAGAGAAGCACACCTTTCAGCCAGAATGCAAGCGGACACTAGATGCGCCTCAACTTAAAAGCTAACTTCCACATTCCTGCAGAGGAGACAGCTGGGTTATTTGCCTTTTTGGGGAAGCAGACAACATCTCAAGTATCATCTCCCCCTTGCAATTCAACTGAATGAGTGTTACAATAAATCAGCAGAGCATAGAGGCAGAAGACACAGATTCTGACGAGGTCAGAACACAGGGAAGCACAGGGACCCCTGTAATCAGTGCAGCAGCATTTACCTTCCCACAAAGCCTCTTGGCTCTCTCCAGAGGATGTGGCCTATGAAGCACCCGAGCGACAGGCAGCCGCATCACCACTTCAGAAGCCTGTTTATCTAAAAACCACCTGGTACCGCTGCAGCAAACTTTCTGGCTTTCACAGAAGGTGATGAGATGCTCCAAGGGTGGCCTTTACGCACAGAAGCATCACAAGGCGAGGGGAGTAGCACCAGATACACATTGTATATTCACTATAAGCACCTGGCAAGGACAAGGATGAACCCCCACTTACGTCTTCTGGAGTACAGAAACAGACTTCCAAAACGCTATCTATGCATTTCCTCACAAACACCCTTTGTGACAAAGGATGTGGCAAACCATCATTTCACAAACGGGACACTATCAGAGTAGAAACACTCACAAGGAAGTCTGTTACAGAATAAAAAATATCATAAGAAAGCACCTCTTACTTTTTTACATTACAAGAGGTAAAAAAATTATCCACTTAAAAGTCTTAGAGAGATGTTGGTACTACTACTTCAAGTAGAACCTATTCCATTCTTACCTTTTAAAGAAAACAAACTAAGTTTAAGTCATTATGATTTAACATATTAACGTCATAAAAGCTGAACAGACTTTTGGGCAAATTATTAACAGTGAAACTGGAGCATGCAACTCTATCAGTTCCTGAGAGCAAGCCATTTTTCATTCGTAATTTCAATTTTTATTTTCTACTATTATGCAGAGTAATCAATAGAATTAGTCTTTTTGGTTAAAAGGCAAATTCCTAAGTAAATATACTCCATGAAGAATGTTTCCACATACCTAATTAACCACTAGCTTAAACAGGCTGAAGAGCAACGAGCTCCAAGCTAAATCAACATTAAAACACATTCTTAAAACATTAGTGTTTCTTTAAAACAAAAACACAAAAGCAAACAAACAAAACCCCCAAATAACAGAATTCACATTTTCAACTAGATGTTACCATTGAGTATTATGGCAAAGATCCACAAACAGAGGTGTCAAACTGTAACGCTACTAACAAAAAAGAGGTTCCTCACAAAGCAGTGATACTGCATAGCCACATTAAATACCTCTTTACGTTTTTTTAAAAAAAGTTGACAGACACCAGGGTTTTTAAAAGAACAGTTGATAGAAACCAGTTTTTTTTTTTTTCCAGAAGAACGGCTGATAGAAACCAGGTATACCTTCCGCTACGGTGAAACAAGCAGCACGTCTGCTCATTGTTTACAGGCGCAGCACCTGAAACACCGCACGGCAACACCCGGAGTCGTTTTCCACGCCAGGAACCTCCAGAGCGCCTCAAGCCGAACGCGCACAAAGACCCGGGTGCACCAGCCTCGCCAGGCCTCAGTGCGCTCAAAGCGGTTCCGCGCTCCGCTCAAGGCCTCCCCCATCCGTCTCCACGGCCGCCGCAGAAGCCGCGGTTGCCGAGCGCCCCGGCAGCGCGCCCCGGCACGGCTCCGGCCCGGCGGGGCCGCACGGGAGGGGCGGCGGGTGCGGCCGGTGCCCGGCGCCGCGGGCTGGGCCGGCCGGAGGGGGCCGCGCCCGCGATGGCGGCCGGGCTCAGGGCGCGCTCCCCGGCGGACGGGACATGCTGTTCCATGCCACACCGCGGGATCCCAAAATGGCTTCCCGGCTCCAACAAAGCCCGCAGGAGCCGGCGGATCCGACCCGGCCTCCCGGAGCGTCCCCTGTCACTCAGGGCAGAGTTTGAATCCACTGGACGCGGCCGCCTCGGCCGGCCCCCGGCCTTTAACCCGCTGGTGGCCGTGCGAGAGGGTCCCGCGTCCGCGGAGCTTTCTCCGAAACGCGCCGGTACGCGCCATTCCCGTTGATTTTAACTGTAAGCTCACTGGCACATAACAAAAGGCGTATTTTACTCAATGCCTCTCGTTCCTAACGCGCTTCGCTTGCCCAGTGAAACAACCCCAGTTGTCTAACGAGACAGAATCCAAGCCAACGTCTTCCTCTCCACAACTAACTGCTGTACCTGAACGCCTAAAAGGTCCACAACCCTTCTATCACCAACTCAGCCAGGTAGCATCGATTTAAGGAGATGCGTATATGCCACATTCACCTATATATCAATGTAAAGAGCCTACTAAGCTCGTCAGTAAAGCCCTCCATACAGACCACCTGAAATGAAAAAGCCTGCAACTCACTGCCGTTATTACCATATCGTTATGAGAATCAGCAGAGTAACACAGCCCCATAGGTGAGAGGGGGAATTGGACACTAGCTTGGAAATCCAACAGGGGCATTAGCCTGTAACAGTCAGATGCAAAGCACCAAGATAGAAAATTTTTTAAAAAATGAGAGAAGATTTCACTTCCTTTTTGTGTAATGTTAAACTGAAAACCAGGCGGTGGGATATTGGGATTTCAAGTACTGCAGAAATACAGAACCTGGAATTTGCTAGCTAAGATTCTCCTTTGCTATAACAGATTATAAACAGTATCCTTTTTTAATAAAGAAACAAAATAAGGCAAACAAAATACTTTCCAGCAGAGATAAAACTTCTCGAGACTGTCAGAAAACGGGCGCTGCCTCTCAACAGTTTCGTGTTTCAGACGATTCTGCCCTTGAGGTTACTAAAGAGAAACAAACATCATCACCAGACCAGGAACACAGCTCCAGCACACCGAAACGAGCACAATACTGGAATATCACTAATTTGCAGTAAAACCACGAGTAACGAGCAATATCACTAATTTGCAGTAAAACCACGAGCAACGAGCAATATCACTAATTTGCAGTAAAACCACGAGCAACGAGCGATGCCACACTCTCTCACAGTAAACCCCTGCCTGTTTAACACCACTTTCCCCACAGAAGCAGTTCACTGGTACCAGCTGCCCTGAGGTGACAACCAGTGGGTCAGTGAAGCCAGGTTTGGCACTGCCCGGCACAGGATCACAACATCGATTACAGGGCGTTACCTTTGCACTAAAGGTCAGCAACTGCAGCGAGCGCTGGCACTACAGCGCCCTTATCAGTTCTTCCTAAATCGGAGAGGAAAGCTGCAGGTTGTAGTTACTTCTGACAAGAAAAAGCTCCAAGTGCCAGGCCAAGAGGCGCCCAAGCAGGCAGAGATTTGCCTCTCTCCTTCCAGCCTAACGGCGCCGATCCAGATAACTCCGGGCCCTACGGAGAGCTCAGCCTGCGACCCCACAACTCCAGCCCGCTCTCCAGCGCGACCTCCTCACGCCCTGGTGCCTTCCTTGCACTACCGCCCGAGCTGAGCGAGGAGACGATCCCCCCCCCGCCCGGCGGGACGGTGCAGACCCAGACACAGCGCCCCAAGGGCTCCCAACGCGGGCAGCTGCCTGACGCGGCCCGGGCCGCCGGAGCCCGCCTTGCCCGGGACCGGCCCTCACGGCGGGAAGCAGCGGCGGCGGGCGGGCCGAGGCAGGAGCGGGCGGCAGCTGCCGCCAGTCAGGGGGTGGCGGGTAAACGGGGGCGGGGGGGGGGGGGGGGGGGGGGCGGCTGGCAGCGCTGCAACGGCCGGAACGGGCTGGCGCCGAGCTGTTTGCCAGCCCCCCGCCCCCGCCGCCCTGAGGAAGGGCGGGGGAAAACGCGGCCTGACCGCTGAGGGAAAGGGGAGACCCCCCCACCCGCCCCGAGGGAGAGGCTCCCCCCTACGGGAGACGGCGAGGGGGCAGAAGGACCCACATGCACGCGAGGCCGCGGCTGCCGGTGCCCGGGGTGGTGGTTACCTGGCGGTAGAGCGAGGGAAAGGCAGAGCCCGCGGCCGCAGCACCAGCAGCAACGGCGGCGGTGGCTGAGATTGGACTCGCCCCGCCCGCTTTGCCGAGGCCGCCGGGAGACCCGCCCCGCCCGCGCGGCGCGTGCCGCCAGCGCCACCCCCAACAGCGGCCCGTCCCGCCGACCGTGACCGCCCCGCCCATCGCCCCGCCCACCGCCCCTCACACCGCCCCTCACCGGCCGCCCCTCACCGCGCCCCTCACCGGCCGCCCCCAGAGCCGGGCGGGCGGCGCGACTTTCCTCCCCCTCGGGATGCGCCCCGCCATGGCGGCACCGCCCCGGCTTCCCCCCCGGGCTGCCCTTGCCTGCCGTGAGCTCTCCCCTCCGGCAGCAGCGGGGTGCTGGCGGCCGCAGCCGAACTGCCCCCTGCCTCGGCTTCCCCCTCCGCAAGAGCCGGGGATGCCTCGAGTGAGGAAACGCAAGGATCGTTACCTCTAGTTCGCACTTCGGCCTCTGTCGCTTGGATCCTCCTTGACTTTCTTTCCCAGTGCTGGTGCGTCTCCCCTCGCTGTCTCCTTCCCGCTCAGCCTTGTTTGGATCTTCTTTCCCTTTCTCTGGCCGTTCTCTCTAAGACTGATGGCGCTTGCACAGCACACCCAGCTGCTCGGCGGGGTTTAAGCGTTTCGGATCCCGCGCCATGCTCAAGCAAGCTTCGCCAATGCCACCACCAACACCAGGCTGCGGTAACCGCTGGACAGCCGCACGAGAAAGGAACGTCACAGGCCTGCTTTCTGCAGAGGAGTCGGGGCATGAAACAAGCCCCATTGCTTAAATATTTGGGGAACGTGTGCAAATAGATTCAATTTGAAATCTGAGTCACGTTCGGTTAAACCTTTAGTCTTCCCGAGCCTGCAGTTTTCTTGCGGGCTTCGCAACGGCGTGCACTGCGGGCAAGGACGGTTCAAATGGCAGTAAAAATGTGTCACTTGAGAAAGGGTAATCAGGCCAAAAATTGTTATTTACTTCTGCGTGCAAGAGGAATGACTCAGCTTGCTGGGAAAGACTGGGTAATAAATATGTAATTATCAAATAAACAAATAGACTCTGTGTACTTGTTTGGATACAAAAATGGGTAAAAGCAGCTCATCCCTGAGAAACAGAAAAAGCTGCAAAATAAAGACATTCACTTAAGACATTAGCTGGTGTCAATGTAGCACTGATTTTAGGCAGTTACTGTTTATTTCAGAAGAAATTTGCTCCAGCTATCTCAAAGTTTTAAGATGCTGCAGCCGAAGCTGAGCTGATCCCAGCAACACATGGAAGCCAGCGCATAATTTGCTAAGACGTGCAGCCCCTCGCCAGTCGCCTCCTCCCGGCACATGGCTGAATACTTTGCCAAAGGGTAAATCACCTCACTTTTCTGACCACCCCCTCTCTTTCTGTACTTATTCCACACCCGTTTTCTTGTCTTTAGAGTAGATAATGTTTAAGGGCTTAATACAGTCAGGGCAAAATCACTTCCTAGTTTAAACCTCCCTGAAATTCTTTGGTGGTATAAGGCCAGGCCCTCTCTGGGATATTTCTCCCACGGTTCCCCTGGAGCCTGGCCAGGGCAGACTGCTCTCTGCGCTGGCAGGACGAGGCATGTCGTGCTCCCTGGGCGTTGCTCCAGCTCCCCGGGCTGCTCTGACTTGTCCTGAGCAGTTGTTTCTCCATCAGGACCAGGCCAGGGGCTGGAGGAGGATGGCTTAGACTCAGCTTTCCCTCCGCTCCTCAGCGATGAGGAGCAATAGAGCCTTTGGCTTCTAGGATTTAAGTGAAACTTGGTCGGATGTCCTAGTTTTGTTAAAAGAAGCTGGTACCTATAGGGAGTTAATTTTTTCCATGTTTGCTCTGAGGCAAACAAAAATTCTTTCAAAGTTTTTCAGCATCCAACAATGAGCTCTGAACGTAAAGGGGGCTCACTTAATTTTATTGGCTAAGCTGAAGTCTGTAGAAAAAATGTGCATAATAAAAAATGTTTCAGTTTTAACACTGTAGAGGGCAGTTAGGAATTTAGGAAAAAATACCTATCTTAACTGACACCAGGTATAGGGAAACTGCAATTCAAGGCCAAACCAATCCAAGGTCCATGTTTCTCCAGTCCTGGCTCTTCTTTCCTTCCTTTCCCTTCCCTTCCCACTGTCATTCCCACACTATTAGTCCCTTCCCTATCCACCGTGATTCCTACTCCCATTCCCAGTGCGGTCCTGCACTCACATCTAGCAAACCTGTTCTGCTCCATGCTCCAGGCCTTGTTATCAAAAGGTACAGGTCTGCACAGCGGCTGAAGGTACGGACTGAATGTGACAGAAACCGGTGTGGCAAGGTGTTTCTGACTGGTAATACTGGGTACTGGGCATGGCATGGTGCTGTGCAGGTACTTTGCAGGGTTCTGGAGGGCCACCACTCTGTGGATATGTGCATCACCAGTGCAGGGGTGCCTGGAAGCCCTGGGCTGGCTGGGGGATTGCTGAGCGCAGGGCAGTGCTGTGCGACGGGGCAGTGAGGGGACCACATCACCGCTTCAAAGTCTGAGGGTGGTGGGGTTGGGGAAGCACAGCAGCGGGTCACGGGGAGCTCAGCAGCAGCCCGGGGAGGGATGCTGGGTTTGGGATGCAGGGGTGACGTGTGGCAGGGATGTGCTGGGCAAGGGGCATGCTATGGTTTTGTTCCTTAGTGTGAGGAAGTGTGGTGACCTTTATGTCCAAGGATGGGGAGATGATCATGGATATGCGTTAGTATGAAAATTGCCTAAAATATCTGGAAATCTGATTTCTTGTTCATTACAAAGTTTCTAGCCATCTCCATCACACTTTGTAGTTAGACTCATCATTGCTGTCAGCCAAAGGCAATGGGCGCTTCATACAGAGTAATTAGGTTATCAGTTAAAAGGGGGCTGCAAAGCACTTCAATTCAATTTTGCCACTAGATTCTGCCATCGTCCTGACTTATAGAGGATTTCAGATATTAACAAGAAAAGCCGATTACACACAAGGCAGGCCGACAGAGCAGCCGTTCTCCTCACAGCTCTCATCTGCTGCTTCCTCTCAGTTACTGCTGTTCATGAGCTTTCCTGGGGGATTGAGCTCAGTAAATGGACACAAGCTGGTTAACTGTAATTTTTGTTGATCCTTCAGCTGCCTAATAATGAAGATTTTTTTTTGCTTTATTTTTCTGTCCCTCTTTTTAAAACACGGTTAGAGCTTCACGTGAAGGGCAGGGGCACAAAGCAGTCCATTATGTACCCACCAGGACCAGCTCTGATCCACTCTTCTAGCCAACAGTGGCCCACCTTCCCGTGCAGTGATCCTAACGCTGGTTCTGCAGATGAAACAGAAACTTGGCTCCTCTCAAATCAGCGGTTGACTTCCACAGGCCAAGATGTTACTTTATATCTGGGACAATGCTCTAGTACGTTTCTGTTTTGCAGGCAAGGGACTTCCCTGAAGTGACATAAAGCCTATGCAATAACCTGTCAGAACTCTAATCTAATCTCTATATATAGAACTACAGCTATTATAGTATAATAACTTAAATATAGTAAATAAAATGATAAATAACTTATGTTATTTTACTATAAATATTATGGTTATACTATAACAGTATAATTTTACTATAGTATATAGTATGGTTTTACTATACTATATACTATTATTTACTATAATATAAAACTACACTATTATAGTTTTACTGTACTATATACTATTATTTACTATAATACAAAACCATACTATTATAGTTTTACTATACCATATACTATACTATACTAGTAATTTCTGGTTATTTCCAGTTATAACTGGAAAGTTATTAGACTACAATTGCTAAAGTTCTGTATGTAGAGATTAGATTAGATTCAAGTTCTGATGTTCATTACAGTTCACAATAACTTTCCGGTTACAGCTGGAGGTTAGTCTCCGGGGAGCACACCACGTACGCGAGCAGACGAGGTGCATTACTGCAGCTCTCCCGTGGGCTCAGCTGACCCAGGGCGCTGCTGGACAATCTGCTGCTGTCTGCACTGTGCGTAAAGCATTTCTGAGGAAACCTGCAGATTGCCTATAAGGACTCGCATGGATGAGGAGTGGATGGATCTGGGCACATACTTAACCTCCAGGCTCTCCTAAAAATGCTCTCTGAGGTAGAGTTTCTCTCAGCTAGGTGCCTCATTTGACAGTGCCCTCTCAATGTCTAATTAATTAATTCTATTTAAGGTAGTCAACAAGTATTTAGAAGATTCTATATTCAGTTAGACAAATGCATGCACTTACCCAAAACTTCTTTTTGCTGAGAATCCAAGTCCCAGGATCCTCCACAACAGGTCTTCTAGCTTACAAGGACGAAGACAGAAGCACATCTGTTCGTCACAGGAGGGGCAGGGCTAAAGCCTGCTTATCTAAAGAGTCTGAACGTTCGAGATAACTGCTTTGCCCCAAAAAATTGTCCTTGCTTAAAAGTTACGTAATAAATATGATCCTAGTAACATTATGCAATGAACACAAATAAAATCTAGTACATATAATAGCTGATCTAGCAAATAAATAAAAAAAATCTCAGACATTTCAATTGTGTTCCTACAGACGCAGTAAAAGGTTGAAGCTGAGCAAGCTGAGTCTCAAAGAAAATAGCTTTAAAACCCAGGCTCATATATCATCCACAGGAGACTTGATTAACAGTACTTCTTCATAAAGGGATATGAAAAATTTGGGTTATGTAAGTTGAATTATGGTAAACTATAAGCAGGGTCAGCATATTGTTGAAAACCTATGTCCACAACGCTTGGTAATAACAGGATGTCGTGGCAGATACCTAGGTTGTCACACATGCATAAGCAAGATCAGGTTGCTGCTTAACATGCCTCCAGAAGGACTACTAGAATATTCAAAAAAGCTTTCCTGGCTCTGAAGAAAAAAGCTGGTTTGTTGGACGATGCGGAGATTTTTCTTTGGGAGGCATGCCACCACGCACTGTTCTGAAAGATAACAAGGTGCTCAACAGAGGCAGAAGAAAAATTTCCCAGCCTGCTGAAGATATCAAGCTTGATGAATACTTCAGCTCTTAGTATTTGTGTACCAGCTGTAGAACATCTCTAAATACTTTGACTAGATTTCACTTCACCGAAGAAGGTTCTCTTCTCTAATCCCACATTTGAAGTTGGGTTTTCAAATATCTCTTATTTAGATCACAAAAGCAATTAAAAGCACCTGCACAACATTTGTACTGCAGCTATCATGAGGCTGCAGTCGGTGGTAAAGTAAAAGAATCTGAATTTTGCCAACATAGGAAGCTAAAAAAATTGCGCTTGTAGTAATGTCATTAAGTAGAACTTATTGGGCGGACTTTCAAGGGAACTTTATAAAAAGAACTGGGTTCTTGTTGCTGAACTGAAACTCTAGGTTGCATTGGAAGAACCTGCTGCTTTGCAGCACTTTGAAACACGGGGTGTTTTTTGAGAAGGGGGCGTTGAATGCAAACTCCAAGGACTCTGCTAGCATAGTTATGTAATCTATTTCCCGTCTAATTAAATTGGCTTTTTAACCATTGCTTAGACTAATGAAACAATTTCATGGAATCACAGAATCACTGAGGCTGGGAAGAGGCCTCTAGAGATCATGTCGTCCAAATCCCTGACCAAGCATAGTCAGGTAGAACAGGTTTCCAAGGACCAAGTCGGGTTGTCAGTATTCTCCAGGGCTGGAGACTCCACAACCTCTTCACTCCATTTATGTCTTCTAGGGGTTTTTATTTCACTCACATTACACCTTCTAAGAACTTCAGCAGACCCTCCAGTTATAGTGAGTTAAATAGTTAATAGCTTTTTGTCAACTAAAATGCTGCTCAATACAGCAATGGTTATATTTTGGTTTTTCATGAAAAGAAAACTTCACTTCGAAGTGGACTTTGTGGATCTAAAATGAGCATCCTGTTCTACAGCAATGCAAAATAGCTTTTCAATCCATAAGAAACTACTCAAGATCCTGTATTGTTAGTATTATTACCCCTTTTCGGTAGAATTTTCAATCCTAGTGTTTCGTGGAAAAGTGGCCATGAGTTTGCATGATGCTGCTTTTAAGCTAGGAATATGACTTGTCTTGTGTATCTAATCTCTCTCTCAAATGTTTCTTTGAGAATGGAAGTAGATATTGCTGTAAACAGATCACGGTTTGCTGAACAATTACATCACAATTCTGAAAAGGTAAAGTTAGCTCAGAAGGATAAACAAGCATGAGGACTTCGTACAGCATAGGAGTATTACCAAACCCCACCAAACCTATTTTTAGACTTGATACAAAGCCAAGGCACGTGAGAGTTAGAAGCCAAAGAGCACTTTTTGTCTGTAACACAGATAATAATAATAATAATAAAAAAATCAGGATCCTGATTTTCCACGCTTTGTTTGTGCAATAAATAGCACGCTACCCCACAACGACATAGACAAGAATCTAGAAACTCATGTACTTTATTACATAGCTGAGAATACAAGACAACACTAAAACTCGTACACTACAAAGGTCTTTTACAAAAATAAATTAAGCTTTAACCTAATGTTGCAGAATTTCATTTCAAAGTAATACACAAACAAATGTTGCTTGCTTTCCAAGGCACAATGGTATAGACATAAAACCTGCAGATACGACATATTTAATACAAAAATATAAATACTGTTAATCTAAATGACAAACCAGCACATCTCCTCCCATGTATAAACCCTAATTTAAAAAAGGTTAGCTTTATTCTCAGCCATGAAATGTAACGCAATGACAAAAAACCCTATTTCTTCAGTGACACCTACTCAGAATATGTCCCTATTATACCAGCATAATAAGTATAAGTACTCAAAACTTTATAAAAATTTTGCTGCATTATGCAAGGGAAGTTTAGCTGGTTTTCCTTTTCCTCATAAAACTGATCCTCACAGACCTGACTCTGCAAAGTCTGAATATTATCCAGAGTTTGAAATGCTCCTTGAAAGACCGAGTCCTTGCTGAATTACATTAATAACTTTGACATTAGACTATTACTTTGTTAAATAAATTATCTTTCTCATTTATAAACAGTGTCAAATTCCCGAAAAACATTCTTCCTTTAAACCTTGTCTCTGAAAAACTTCCAATGCAAAGTGAATTAAAACATTGTTTTATTGCTAGCAAACACAAAGAACGGTTCAAACAGCAAACAACATAGAATTGTACCAATTTGACTTTTAAATGAGCTAATAGCGAACTTACAAAGAAAAAACAATCTATTTATTGCTCAGCCTTTCTTAAGCAAATTAAAATACCAAAGTAATCCAGATCATACAGATTTCACACACAGTTCACTGAAAAGAATTTCAGTCTTGATTCATAAAGCTGATTCTTTGGCTGACTGAATGTGGTGTAGCAGTTGATTACAATAGACTGGCGTTTGATGCTTATGTAGAACCCCTTCAACTTCTCTCACGAGCAGTTCTGGATATAAAACGCTTCCTTCTTTTAAAACTTCTGTAAAACAAAAGTATGTTTTATACATCATTTGATGCTCTGCGTTTCCCTATCCAAGTTCCCTCAAAGTAGCCGAAACGTAACCTGGAAGTTGTTGTTCTCCAAGTTGCGCAGTTCCAACCACCTGATTGCTCCCTCATCTGCTGAGGTCTGTATGCTGACATTTACGTGCTTGAACACAGACTGACCCGCTAATAGATCCCAAAGAAGCCATCAAGCCAGCTAGGATATGGTCACATCCTGCAGCAGTTACTGCCTGTGCTCCACATCCTGTTTACCACCTCTAAAGTCTTCTGGTACATCAGATGCACTGATACTCTCCCTCTGGTGAGTGTTAGACAAAACATGACATTCTGCATGCAGGTAGAAGGTCTGAGCTCATGCTGAATCCCAAAGGCAAGCTTCCAGCCGGTTAGGATTAGCCCCCAGCTGTAGGTGCTACTTTCATATAACACTTGAAATCCCGATTTTAAAAGCATTGTTAAAAATATGCATGACTGAAGTCTTACCTAGGACTGCATTTTGGATATTTTGATCTGGGTCATCGAGATGTATCAACAGTTCTTGGTACAGAAACTCAATATGACTTTCCATGGCAGATTTCACATCGCTGTCCTTTAAGCATTGAAACCAGTTAGTTAAGGTGTGAGCAGCTGCCAGTCGTACATCACATGAAGCATCATCCAGACGCTTTAAAACTTCTGAAAAGGAGCATATACATAACCAAACAGCACTGTAACAGCAAAGTGATCTTTTGCATTTGAAAAAATAAACGTATTTTGTCATCACTGAAACTATTGTTGTGTTTATGATGTATTTGTCCTTTTAACACTGTGAATACTCGAAATCCATTGTTCCCAAAAGTACGCAGTGCATTGCTATTGGATTGTTATGTTATCAAAAACATTAAAAGAAGGGTACAACATTATTTAGATTAATTGCACATTCTCTAGCACTCTTTCTAACAAGGTACTACGGATGTCTATTAATGCATTACAGAACTACAGAGTTTAAGTATTTCTATGTTCTATAAAGCACAGTATTCTACCAAACACTACTGTTTCAGTGAATGACTGCATTGCAGACTGTTTGAATATGCAAGATGCAAAGACATACTTTGACAATTGTCTGATCACGTGTTTCTTCAAAATAAAAATGTTTGTTAGATTTCTACTGTGCCATGTAAGAAAAAGTATCAGACATTAAGATGCTGAGTTTGGGAAAGTCTGATTGATTTGTATATATCTCTGAGAAGGTAAATCCTGTTACATAGCACAGACTGTACTTCTCCCAATTCATTGTTTAGCATTTAAACATCATCCTAAGAGGCATTACAGATAATAGCTCTATTTGACATTACAGGACCATAAATTACGGTTTTCTTCTTCCTTCTTTTTTTTTTTTTTTTAAATAAAAACCCAACCCACTAACTATTCAGGTCTATTTATGGTACCATGAAATGGTTTGCTCTTGGCACTCTGAAACGCAGCAAGGAGAACAATGTGACTACCATTTATATAATGCATTACTGTTCTGCTTTCACTATAGTTAGAACATTATTTCATGTAGTCTAAACTAGGAAGCAATGCAGATGAAATACTGGCAAGCCTTGCAAAGACCGTAATATTGAGTGAAGTTCCATCTAGTGGTCTAATGCATAATACCGTTGGGAATACTGCTCAGTTCTGCTCAGCTGGGAGCGGGGGCATTTCCAAAGGACATTAACTTGCCTGCAATACACCTCAGCAAAATGAAATACTGCAGTTAAAAAGCTACTACAGAAAGGCCTTGCAAGAAGCAAGGGCTGTTGGAGTCACACTCTACACCTACTCAAGTGTTTCCTAAAATGTGTATGTGTACTTGGTACACTTTAATCAGTCTTACTTATTGGTTTAAGACTATCTCTTAGTCTCTGCAGGATCAAGACATTAAATTGCCTCTCATACATGAAAATGCTGCTAATGGTATGATTTTGTGCAGCACTTTACTTTTTCCATTTCCTTAATATCTACAAAATGACTCTGGGGAAGAGCTACCCAAATAGTTAAAATACCAGATAAGAGAACACAGAAATAGCATTAGAATATATGTATGGGAGTGAAATAAGAATGGCTGAGAAACAGAGCCTACGTAAAATCTGCCCCTATTTGCAGATCTGCCCTCAAACTGTTCAAAGGCTTTTTGCTGTTTACATGGGATTAAAGCTAGATGCCAGTGATGCACGGCAGTTTTTGTCATTCCTTAGTCTGTGTTAGTGCTATCACTGCTACCGGCTGCAGTGAATTCGCAGGTGAGGTGAACAACCCGCACAGTGGATCCTAAAGCTATACAGTGAATCTGCCTACTGCTCCAGCATGCTGCTTTTCATCCTTAAAAGCTAAGCTACAATACTTCAGGTAAAAAAGCAACTGTAACTCTTCAACACGGAGATCTTGATTAAAAAAAAATTAAAAACTTTTACACTTACCTGTGTAAGTGTTGATAAATTTACCTTCATCAAACTGCCTCCCACAGACTTTTAAAAAAACACCAACAATACGACAAGCCATCAGTCGAGTAATTTTAGAGTCTTCATCCATGGTGGCAATAATTTGGGGCATTAGCTCCTCTTTGACTTTTAAGATCTGTAATTAACACAGAAGAACAACAGCTTTTCAGTCACTCTAAAACAGTAAGTTTATTGGTTATATTAGTTATCATTAGGTTTGACAGATACCATCTTGCTTAATTTAAAAAGAAAAAGTTAACTATAAAAGTTAACCTGAAAATCTTTGAAGTTCCACAGCTCTATTTTTGCGTCTCAGAAAGCCTGGGAAATGAAAATCCACCAGTCGATCATCCAGTTCATGAATGCTTAATATATATGCAGATGAGTTTTATGTAACTTCTAAAAGCTTTAAACTTACTTGCTTTTTTATTTTTAAAAAAATGTTGGCAAGATTTTAAATAATTTGGAGATGAGGATTATGTGTAGGTACCAGTAGATGGTGCTCTTATTCTGAAAGGAAGCTTTTAAGTAAAGACTGTAACACAATGTTTTGGTGAGTTTCATGATGATAATACCTACATTTCGTATACCTGATTGCAAAAAAAGGCATTAAGGCACTGATTCAGACAAAACGTTGAACTAGAACAGCAGTCTCTCATATAAATGTTTTTGTATATGTGAACTCGACCAGTTACATGCGTTTAAGTGCTTTGTTCAATTAAGGTCTGTTATAAAGACAATAAAGACTATGAACATTTAATAACATTTTAATTCCATTATTCCAAAAAGCAACCCCTTATATTTAACATATCTTCAGTGCTTCATATCCAAATGCTATTTTTGTTAGCAAAGAAGCTTCAAAAAACCCCTCAGATTCAATTAATCCTTAATCACTATATTAAATTAATCCTTAATCACTATGCTGGGTAACATTTCTTTAAGTGTACTCCTAGTTAGCTCTCTACTTCAGTTTCTACAGATACCCTTCAAGTTCCACCTCAAGTCCTCCTGCCCTTTCCAGGAATCTTTTAGATTTATTTTTTTTCCTAAATGGACCTGTGGGCTCCAAGGCAACCAGACGACTTGTTTTTGCCACATCACACAAAAGCATGTCCTGGCTGGCTCCAGTGCTGCT
This sequence comes from Leptosomus discolor, assembly GCF_034619465.1. Lineage (NCBI taxonomy): Eukaryota > Metazoa > Chordata > Aves > Leptosomiformes > Leptosomidae > Leptosomus > Leptosomus discolor. The sequence continues at coordinate 6,986,584 of NC_141404.1, forward strand.
GCACAGGCGCTGGCTCAGGGTCCAATAACATCAAGTGCCCAAGTTGTTCTAATAGTGGCCAGTGTTTTGGGCTACGGACGTGATGATATGCTAAAACAAAGAGCGACAAAATTTGACAATGGTGAGATCTACAGCTCACCGTATTGCTGGCCTCGGGCCTCTTACCAGGATATCACTGTCCCTCCACTACTGATCGTTTCAGTTATTAATACTTAATTACAATTAATGAATTTTGTTATGAAAACTATCCATCCATCTGAAAATATTATTTACAATAAGTATTTATTCTTCTTTCCCCCCTTGCATTTATTCTGTCTTCCTGCCTAAGATTTCAAAGTGCATTTGATGAGAAAGAGAGAATTTACCTCTTTCGGTGAAAGCATTTCACAGTGAATAAGAGCCCAAAGGCACGATACAGCTGTAGTGCGGATGGCAGCTGCTGTTCTTCCAGCATGCCACTGCAGATTAGGAGCCAGTATGTCTTTTATCACAGTCTCAAGGTAACTAGGGAACAGCCTGAAGCCAAAAATAAGGAAGCAAAATAAAGGTTCAAGAGAAAGTGATAAAGAGACTGACAGGATGTAAAAGAGAATTTTCTGTCATAGAAACATAGGCAGAAAACGAAAACAAAAATAACAGACCCTGTAAAAAATAAATAAAATCTTGTAAGACAATGTGATTATAATGTATGTGACAAGCTTTTCATAGCTTAATTTTTTTTTAGATAATATTTAAACAAATACCTAACATTCATGGAAAGGGGAGGCTAGACTTTCTCCCACTTCAGACGATGCCCATGACTCACTGTGTTATCTTGATAAACTACTTACGTTCTCTCTGTCTCATTTTTCCCATCTGTGGAGTTAACACCCCATATGAATGCTGAGAGGATTCATTAATATTTGTAAGGCTTTGAGACTGTCCAGTGAAAAGTATTTATAATGTGGAAAGTATGAATGCTATTGATGAGACCTGGACTACTGATACTGCAGGGAGTCTACACAGAACACCTCAGCTTTCCCTTGGCTTGGAAACTCGTCTCCTTCAAGGATGAGAAGTCTGTAAGATTTTCTGATGGTGCAAGTCCCAATACTAGTTTGTTTTCATAACAAACTCACAAATGTATGATGGTTTTGGTGATGCTTCTTCCTCCTCCTCTATTGAATAGACTATTATAATGCTAAAAGCTGTGAGAGTCAGCAATTGCAGTGGGCAGTATTCCCTGACACCCATTTAATTCCAGCTCAAAGAATTTTAAATTAAGGGAAAAAGATACAGATCTTATACACAAGTTCAAAAAGACTTTGCTGCATCAAAGAGGCATGTGTGCCAGGCTGTGACTAGCTGACCAAGGCTCAGATTATTCACTGTGCCTCTCTGCCTTAAAAAGCAGCTGGCAGCACGCAGAACAGATTGACAAGGAACAGGCTAAATCTACCTTGATTTGTGTCCCACTCCTTTCAAACTTCCTCCAGACCTCGACTGTGGGCACCTGAGTGCAAAAGAGCACATCACCACCCTGGTGCCTGGCAGAAAGGGGAGAAGCTGTTGCTGACTTTTCTGAGTCCTACATTTCCAGGATGATTAAGTGGCTCCTACAGAGATGTGCCAAGCCATAGGAGGAACATAATGGGTAGATGTTAACAACAAACAATTATCACTAAGTATTTTTTAAAAAAATCCCCACAACAGCAAAACAAAATCATCCAGCAATAAAAAATTCCATAATAATATTGTACGAATGTAATAGCTGTAATTGTATCTACTTTCCTGTAACTACCCTTTACCCACTGCAGTCAGACCATGTCATCCAGGTGTAATCTGACCGAAGTATGACCAGCTAGCCTGCCAGGCCTTAATTATCTATTGCACACACACAAAATCGAAAATCTCTATCTTCAACACGATGAAAAAGATACACCTGGCTGCGGCTGAGCCCCTTTGCTAAGGGAGCGCTCTGTGTCTGAGAAAGGCAGAGATCCATTCTTGCCTCCTGTCCAGCAGATGGCACTTAAGGTTCAGTTATAACAAGAAATCTGACATCCCATTAGATACATCTAAATTTGCAAAAAACCTTTAGATTTATTATTTTAAACACATTTTTGAGAATTAATAATTTTGTGTTCAAAAAATTGCTGGGAAAAAATACAACTAATGAGCAGCATCATTTCAAATTTCCTTTTAGCTCCAAAGCTATAAAAAAAAAAGCTTTGTGCTATCTGTGCAACTGTGCTATCTGATCAGTAGCTGCTTCTGGTTTTAATAAAGCCTTCTGTTAAACTGCAGAGTCAAACCAAAATGTCAAAACATAAAGGTAAATTCCATCGGCATTATGTTAACCATAATGCTGTGCTATTTGTGAGAACATTTGTTCTAGTGCCTTGAATTAGGATCAGTAAAGCAGTATCTGGCAATTATCTGACTCAATCATCTCAGACTCAAACAAAATTAGATAACCACACAACTGTGTTCAGCACAATAACTGAAAGCTTTCCTATCTAAACTGTTAGAATGTTTTTAAGGAGCTAAACAAATTACTGCCAGCAGTGAACCAGAACTTGTGGAACCAGAACTTATTACTACTTCACTACACTATCTCTCATTACCATTAAGATATATCTTTTGCTGTTGCTGATGCAATTAAATTCTCACTCTTTCCATTTTCAGATCTTACTGTTGTAAATCTATGTAACTTAATTCTAAAAGCAAGTCATTTCCATGAAAGAACATACCCTGTCTGTGCTATTTGTATTTACAGAGCTGAGACTTTATTCTCAACTGGATAGGAAATAACTAAAATGCGATCTGTGTGTACAATAATACCTAGCTCTCAGGCAGATATAGAAAGCAGAGCTTGGGTCTACATTAAAATAGCTATCTCCATTTTATGGACTCATATATGTAAACTTTCATTCCATGTTAATTATTTTTTATACATTTTTGTTCTGGATTGGGTCTTCTGCTTTTAAGGCACTTCTGCGCTTGGCTTTATAAGTTTGTGAATTGTTGTGTTTTGGGCTTTTTGTTTGTATGTTTTTGTTTTTTTCCCAAACTTAATATCCTAAATCCAGGTAATTGGAAACACAATTAGATTCGCTTTTACAAATCAAAACCTCCCAAAGTGTTTTGCAAACAACTCTTCAAACACAAGAACTTTACATGCTACTTCCTACATTAAAGCACTTGCTGTGACAATGCTAAGCAGGATCAAGACTTCAAAGAATCGTTTAGCTCTTGCTACTGCATTTTAGTGCCTGAAGATGAACCTACCGGTAAAACTCATTGCATTGCTCCCGTTCTCAGACGACAGAGCACCTCATTGGGAGTCAGACTTAGCCAGGAGTTGTTCTCCACACTCACAGGTCTATTAACCTCATTGGATGTACCCAATCTTGACAAAAGGCCATTCCCTCACATGGCCCCGAGCAAAACAACTTCCATCATTGCTATCTGTGGAGAGCTGGTGTGATGCATGGCTACAGTCACTGGCAGTATTACTTTGAAATATAGTCTTCTATTGTTTCCACACTGGTAATTTCCCTTTCCTATGAATCCTAGTGATGCTGGCAGCTCATGGGGTTGGTTTTCTTCTTCCTCTCTTTGGTTCCATTGTTTATACAAATGACTGGGCTGCAGATGAAGGATCTTGTTACTCACCCTATTTACTTGACTACTACCAAAGCAAAAGTTCACTCTTTGATGATGTTCTCCATATGGTCCTGCACTCATCATCTCTCTCTACCAGCAGCACCTACATGACCTAACAATATACTTACCTGAGCACTTCAGAGACTTTCAGATAGAGAAGTGCTACCAATCCTACTGTACAGGTGAGAAATAAAGAATGAATAAGGCTATGTGTTAATGGAGAAGCCCTTCCTACCTCCTTAGCTGCCCTACTCAGGAACATTGTGGGTCAGGACCCTGTAGCATGCCATGTAATGTACCTGTCATACTGCTTAGGTGCAGCCTAAATGACTTTCTGTAGGTCACAATAAGAAGCAGAACAGAGAATTTAACTCAGTTCTTCCAATTCTATTCTGTTGTGATCTGTAATGCTATTTCTGAGGAGGAAGAGCAGGAGACCAGCTAACTGAAAAAGTATAGAGAAGAAATGCCAGTGAGACTAACTTGTTGACTGGGTCTGAATTTGACGAAATACTTTGTAGAAAATAATAAATGTGATTGTATGGTAGATGAAGAGGAGCTAATAATGTATTCTGCAGTAAATAAAGGAGAGTAAAATTAGGCCATAAAAGCAAATATATAGATAGAGGAGAGTCGCGTTATCCCATTTTTAGATTGGAATACGTTATTACACACTTCATAAGCATTATTGTTGTGTTCAGGGCATCACAGAACACATGAGATGACATTTCTTGGCTCTACAGGCTTTGCATTCCCAGTTAGATGATACAGATCTGAGACGTAGCAGATTAGTTTACAACAAATAGTCAGATCCTGGATCACTTAAAATAGTTTTCAAAGTGCTTTTCTTTCTTTCTTTCAGGAAGATTCTTGCATATCTAGATGATCTTGTAACTACCACTCAGTTACATGATTATTTAAACAAGTAATCCACTGACTACAAAGAGATTTTTTTTCATATGAATAGGGATTTTAACATTGGATCCTGAAAATATGGAAAAGGATAACAAGACACTTGGTGCAAAAGCTTTCAGTGAAAAAAGGACAGCTTCATTATATTCCACCTTAAGCACACTAGCTCAAAACCTATTATGGGATGCATTAGCAGAGATTCTTCAGCTTACCTGGAATCCTCCACTGCATGGGAACACCAGGGCTCTTCCTCCTCCCCCCCATTATAGGATGCAGGCCATGAATATACTAAATATATCTAAAAATGGTAAAAATATATCTACATTCATACTAGCATGGCCTCGTGGAACCCAAATGAATGTTCAGCACTACAGAATGCCCACTGAGTGCCAATTTGCTCATCAGAATCATGAAAAAAACTTTTAAGTATAAATGACCATTGCTATCAAAGTACTTTCAGGAAGAACGCTCCCTGTGATTGTTTGGTTTTTGCTTTTTTTTTTTTAAAAAAAGCGTTAGAAATGAAAAAAATGTGCATCAGAACACATTTACATACTAAATGCAGTAGGTATGGTTTGTGTATTCAGGACAACTTTGCAGAAGTGTTTGCACTACTAGTAAGGCTAAATTAATAATGACAAAAGAGCCCCCTGTTGGCACTGCTATAAATGGAGGGGTTTTATAAGCACCATAAATTATAGTTAGATTGTACTTGCAATGCATAAATAGCGCCAAGCAACAGGAGACTTCCATCTTCAGTCACTGAGAGTAATAATAATTCCTTATCAAACATTTAGTTCAATGCTTTTTAAATACCATGTTATATCATTGGCACTTTAAAACGTCCATTTTGGAGGGTGTTTTATTGTTTCCTTACAAAGAATACAGGCAAAGTTTAAGGATTTAGGAGCTGTCTGGGAGAAAAATTAAAACCCAAAAAACTAACCCCCCCATTTCTTTCCTAAGAGTCCCCATTTTAGCTTTCAAAGATGTATTGTTTTCAACTACAGCTCTTTATTTTTTGAAAACTATCCAGATCTGCATGACATCCATTTTAATTCTCCATAGTGGCAGAGGTAGAAGGACTACAGTGCAGCAAGTCCAGACTTCAATTTATTTATATATATATTTCTAAATTATTGCACTCCGCCCTTCTAAGCATCGTTAAAAAATACAGCAAGAAAAAACATGCTGTAGAATATGGTGGGAAAGTCTTTCTTCTTCCAGACATGCTAACATGGACACAATTATAGGGGTTAAATAACCTCCATGGTCATTACTTTTTAATGCCACTGTAGTGTCCAAACAGCTGTGTGAAATTAGAACTCTACTTACCCCTGAGAATTGACAGTTTCACTTGCTTTCTGGAGCAACTGTGATAAAACAGTGAAAAGTTTTAACCGCATCTGGGGATCTTTGTTTGGCTGAAGACACGTCTTAAGAATGAGAATAAAGTTATTTAGAGCTTCACCTATGACAGGACCTAGAAAATAAACACGTAAGGCTTATTAGTACTCTGAAGTAAATTCTATTTAGATGTTTAATATCTGAGTGCATTCAAATTTGTAACATGCCTGGTATTATAGCCTTCCACCCTTGAACGGCAGCTGTTGCTGTATCCGTGTTACATCGTATTAGGCAGTGCACAAATACCCAAGCTAACTCTCCACGGGCTCAGGTGCCCCCAGCCTTAGCCATGGCAGCCCGGAGCTCCCTGAAGACTGGTGTACCCCACATCTCATTTAGCCAGCTTGGTATTGCCGTACTACATTGCGTGACGTAGCGTGGACACATCAATGACATCTGCTAGTTCCTGGGACCAGCAGTACTAGATGACATTTTGGGTGGACTAGTGCATTTGGCAGGAGGATTTACGCTGTTCACTCTGTAGCTCTGAAAGCTTGAGGCAATGCACAAAGGTTTGGTTTTATTGAACTTAATGAAAAATTACACTGAATCTGGTATGACCATGACACCCCTCCAAACAGCAGCATTAACTATGTTTTTTTTTTTTCTTTCAGGTTCTTCCACATGCAGCATTCAAGGAAAGATGTTCATGACCCCCAGAGACACAGAAAAGGCCATGTTTGAAAGGGTCAGCCTCGAAACTCGGATAATAGAATTATTGCAGCAGTATTCTTTCTCCATGTTTAAATAATGTTTATTTGCATTTTACAAGAGAATCTAAAATACAGAATGTCACAGAATCACAGAATGCCAGGGGTTGGAAGGGACCTTGAAAGATCATCTAGTCCAACCCCCGTGCCAGAGCAGGCCCACCTAGAGTAGGTCACACAGGAATGCAAATATGATGAATTTTAGAAGCTATTTGAAATAAAAATAGTTTCCAAATTCATTCTCTAGCTTGTTAACATCTTCACATCCTAAGACAAATTCTGTTTTCATCACTAAACAATAAACAAACTAAAAAAAACGTAAGCTGTTATCCCCACATTTGAAGAAGTTATTTTCCCAAACCAGAAGGAAGTTTGTGCCTCCCTCCCTGATAATGATTAACATGTGCATGGTTTTAAAGAGGAAGAATACATCTAGAGTATATTCATGCTTTACTCTGCAAGCTTCTTGCTGTAGAATGCTCTTTCTGCTCTATGTTTGCAATAAATTACTTTCCTCTAGGAACTTCTTCAGCTTTGCATCCTTGTGATGCACATTCCATTCAACTCCAGTCACTCAGAAAATCCCCCCAGAAGGAGACACAACACTGGCCTTTCTGCTGACAAGAATATTCCTCACACATGGAATGGACAGATTGAAGTATTCAAGGCTCCAAAACAAGTTCAATCGCATTTAATAATATCTGGAAATATAATGTTTAAAATAATAATTACCTCCCCCCAAATCTTCACTGTCTAGACTGAAGCAATACAGGGTGTTGAACTGCAGTTTGCTAAAAAATTCCTGTGCCAACAAATAGGTCTTTATTTTCACTGCATTTATTCAAAATACATTGCTTCATGTGAGTTCCAAGACACTTAAAAGATACTACTGTTATATCAAACTGATAACAGCAAATTCAACAGATGGAAAATACATGAAATAAACTACATTGCTAATTTCAGCTTAAGCATACATTCCTGAAAAACAGTAAAAGCTGAGAAATTTGAAATGAGTAAATGTGATTAAATTGATTAAACCCAACATTATGTGTGGGAATGGAAAGAAAGGAAAAAAAATAGCTGTAGGAGCTGCTGCGTCAGACAGAAAACACAGACAATAGCATATTACCAGCACTGGGTGCAAGCCAAAATGTTTGCCCAGACATCTGATGATTTATTTAGCATTAAGGAAAACAGAGACAACTGTCTAGAAGTTCCTCAGTCATGGAAAGGGGAGAGCAAATATACAGAAAAGTTGGCCCCTCAGATCTTGCACTGAAAAAACTTTTTGTTCTTTCTACAGATGAAAAAAAAAGAAAAAGTACTTATGCTGGTTGCTGCACAAACCAGCAAGTGGGTGGTTCACACAGGTTTGTTGAGGGTTTTTTTTTGAGATTCAAGGGTTAAATGCAGAAGATACAGTCCCTTAAAACATACCTGTCCACATTTACCTACCTGCAGTAGCTGAAGTAACAGTCTACATCCCCTTTTTAACTAGCAGAAAGGAAAACACAAATAAACAGGACTTTCCATTTTAATCATCTTAAAATGAGCATCTAGGTGAAAAGAACTGCCTGTTACCGTGTTCCTTGCCTGTAGATGCGGTCTGGAGAGCTGCGTCAGAGAAACGTTCGCTGTGCAGACCTGAAGCTAGGTGAAATGTATGCCAAAGTGTTTCACTAATGTGTGGAATGTGTAGAAGAATATAAGTTAGGAAATATTTGTACAGAAAGATAGTATCTTTTATAAGACTAGTGAATAGATGGAAAAAATAAGATAAATTTTTGGACACCTAAGCTACATCAGTTCGCCTCCCCATAATCCTGACCTATTTAATTTACCTGAAAGTGTAGTTTTACATAAGTGCTTTTAGTATGATCCTTGCAGCCAAGGAGCCTTTTGGAATCTGAGCTGCTTCAACATTTTTGGTTTTGCTTTCCATCACACTCTTAAGAAGTTTCTGAATATTACACTATTCGTTATAACACACAACATGCCTGCAGGCTATGGAGATTATGACTTTAATTTTTTTAGAACTTTTAAATAAGTCGTACCTGAATGAGTTGCAATGACATCTAACTGTAATATTTCTGGAGAATAGCACGTCCAACAATCACATGATACTGAAACCCATTCCATAAGATGAATTATATGCTGTTTGTAGAGATCAAGAAAACTATCCAATTGCTGCACGTCAGCTAATGAAGACATTGTTTCCTCTACCTGTTAAAACACGGATAGGATATTTTTAACTTAACTGAAACAATGTTAAAAAAAGAAAAAAATTAAAACTCATAATAATTATACTATAAGAACAGAAGGGACACAAGAAGATTTCCATAGTTTCCACTTGCACAATCAAGATATTGATATTTAATACCTGCCTATACGACATCCATTAACTTTAACTAAAAGTGAAACATTTGTCCTGACTTCAAAATGAAATCATAAGGAACACAGCAATGCAACAGCAGAACAAAAGAATCTCTAATCCATGTGAAAACCTATCCAAAAGCTAACCATGTCCTAAAAAAGCTCTTACTAGTTTTAAAGATGTAGTGATTTTTCTGCTTAATTTAAGAATGCTTTAAAACATTAACATAGAGGGAATTTCTCACAATCCCATCTAGTAGGCTATGGCAGTTTCCAAAAACTGTTATTGTTGCATCTCAGAGAAGACAAGGTATCTCTTCTCTCCCTCCTTGAATTTTAATTATGCAAGATGCCTCTCTTTACAGTAGCTGGGCAGGTTCATTCTGAAATTCTCAACTTCTGTGGCTTAGAAGTACCAGAATTCACTGTTACATTTGAAATACCTTCTTCATATTTACATTTAGACTACTCTATAAGTCAGGCAAACAAAACATGTAAAATAAAGCATGTAAAAAGAACTACTAAATGAATTCCAGCTATGATCACGCTCGGCAAGGAAGCACACAGATTTTCTTAATCACTTGTAGCAGATTTATTTCAAAGCAAAGGAAAATTTGCTTTTTCAGTTCCTGAAGACTCCTACCAGAGGAGGAAGGAAGAGATTAAAAGCATGCTGAAAGCAGCATCTATAGCCTTGGTGATTTCAATGGACAGTGAATCAAGAATAGTGAGCAAGCCACCATTAGAAACCCCACTGAGAAGTAACATATGTTGTCAGCATGGCCAGTTCTAGCAGGGAAAGATGTACTGCAGTGCTATGAGTAACATCATTTGACTCTAAGTAGAACTACAAATCGTAGTCATATTTTCAATATTTTTAAGCTGAACTCAACCGCACAAGTTAGCTGAAACATGGCCAGGACCGTTCGAATTTTACAGACTAATCACTTGCCAGACAAAGATGCTATTATGGAAGTACCAGATGTGGAGAAAGTAAATGAGATTTCTAGGAAAAAAAAAAAAAAAATCAGGATTTGTTAAGGACAAAGGTTACTCTTAAAGCAGGTTTGCCTGCCTCAAGCACAATAGATTTCTCCTTTCAGAAGCTTTATGCCAGCCAAAACAACTCAAAGTAACTTACATGTTAAATATTCATTTATCTGTAAATTAATTGGAACATTTTACATGACAGAATGTGTCAAAACAGAAACTGTTCCCCACTATTAATCCCACCACAATCTGCAAGACGTTTTTTTCCATTGAATGAGATACAAAATAATACATTGTTAGCAGGTGATGTAAAATAGTAGTTTCAAGAGTGCAATTAAAAAAAAAAGATAATAAATTAAATATGCCAACAGACTTCTCATTAAGAAGTGTCTCACAGTTAAAAAAAATAAATAGCAAGGGTGATTTTCTTTCTTATATTTGAAAGCTAACAAGTTTAACAATGCGTCATTTTCATGCTAATAATCAAAGAAGACCCAAGGTAGCGCAGGCCACTGGCAATAAAACAAAATGTTACTTTAAGCACCAGTTCAATCACTGACAAGCTCAATACATGCTTAACAGACTCTAACAACTGATATGGCTTCAGTCTATTGGGGCTGTAAACCATACGCCTCACCATGATACCGACGTGCTCAGTTGGTGGTCTTGATCTTTCTCCTTAGCCCTAAGCAACCAGAAACATTGACGAACACAAAGCAAAGGGGTCAAAAACAAAGCAACGCTGCGGGTGTTCACAATCAGGTCACATCACTTGTGGTCTCCGCTATCTCTGCAATCTTCTGTCCCCTTATAACAAAGCCTGAATTGAAGTTCTATAATGCAAATTTTCGAATAATTTATGTTTATACTCAAAATCTTTTGATCCTGAACACAGATTTCTTTTCTGAACAACAAATTTATACTTGTAGAGCTAGCTGTAATATATTTGTTCTATATGGTCTTAAGCTATTTTAACAGGGACTTCTTGCCTTCTGCAAGTTGTAGAGCTCACTTTGAAGTTTTCAAATAGTCAGTAACTGGGGGAAAAATAATAAAAAAATTCAAGATATATTTGTCATTGTGACAAATTTGAAACATTGCAATCATGTAATCTCATTGCCAGATTTTCTACCTGTCTAGCTGAAAGAAAGGCTAATGAGAAAAAGGATTCTCATCCAAAGTACTGTCAACTTTAAAAACCATCTGTAACTGCAGGAAAGTCTTAAACCTTTAATAATCTTGGGAGATTAACTTTTCCGTATATGAAAATCAGGATTTATCTCCATGAAACTGCTTTCTTTGTAGGAGTATGACTTTATAAGGTTATCAAATGGACGTTGCTGACTTTATAGACCACTGTAGGGCTAAACAGACAAGATACTGCAAAACATACCAGATTCATCTGTCCAAAGCTTAAAAGAAACAAAACCAAAACAACCCCCCCCAAAATCCCACCCTCGCACTGGCTCTCCATGAGACAAGTCTTCATGTTGTACCTCTTTGACCTACAAAATCTTCTCAATACTTGTTTCAAGCTTTGTTCTTCTTTACTTCTTTCAGAATAGTTTTCTAAGCGTATGCCTTCTGAGGGGCAGCCTGTCAGCTACGGGGCCATAAATACTGATGCTACACAGGCCTTTGGAACACCGTGCCTGGGAGCAAGAGAAAAGGAAGCAGAACAGCCATCGCATTTAAGGCACATGTTTGAAAAAAGACAACTTAGGTCACAGTTGTACTACATGATGATGGCTTGCTGATTTATTTGATATTTAGCTTGGGGAAGAAAGAGGAAGAGAGAGTGTTTAGCCAGAAAAGCTCATCTATTATCAGGGCACTGATTTTAAAGCATTCCTGAAACATTTAAACTTTTGGTTCTGGGGAGGAGGTAAAAAGGTCAACTACTGCAAAATCAGTCTGATCATTGTCAAAAGATAAAAAAAATGGATTATGAAACTATCACTTTTTTAAGCCTAGTAGTGCTTTTGATCTATAGGTGAATTGTTCTTTATAGTCAGAAAATAAACTGGAGTTTTTTCCTGGCCACTTGTGTGCTCCTGTGTATAACTTAACATAAACAATAATCCAGTGACTTCTATCCGCCTAAAAAGTGAGCATCAACAGTTCAACCAGCACCAACAGCATGCCCAAGGCTTTGCAGAATCCAGCAACAAGCACAAACTCTTGAACATCTCCTGTCCCAAAACTTTACCTAAACCACGGCCCAGTGATTAGTATCCACCCAATTGTTCTAGGCCAACAGCAACCCTCGTCCAACTGTGAGCTTCCCATGCTCCAGGAACATACTTTTAAGCCATCTATTCCAAACCTAATCTGAACACACTTTAAAAGATAAACATAAAAATCTAGTATTAACTATAGTGTACAGATCCATACTGGGTGGTTTTCGCCACAAAATAAAACTGAATTCTAGGGCCCTTCTCAGAACCAGCATATATTCTAACTCTATGGCCCTTCAAAGTTATGAAGAAATGTAATTCTCCAAGCTCTGCTGTCCCAAACTGTAAACCCAACTCCAAACTTAATTCTGGTATTAATCATAAACAGTACGTACAGTGAGAGATGCTTGGACTAGCCATGAGCCATTACTTCCCACTGGTACAGACCACAGCCAGTGAACAAGCCTTAGAAGATGTAGCAGTAAGGCCAATTCCCAAGTTTCTTATCCAAGTAATATTCTTTCCTGTTATGTCAGCCAAACTCAAGTATTAACCAGGCTTCTGCAGACCACATTTATGTAACAGGAGTTAATACCTGCCTTAGAAAGATCAGTGTACGCTCTACTCTAATAGTGTCTGCAAGATGCAACAGTACATTCAGCTCTTCCTGCACCACTGTTGACCTAGACTTTAACCTCAATTTTAGTCCCACTCTAACCCTAGCACTACGCTTTCTTCCAGTTCCATAAAAGAAATAACCTGTAAGACCCCAGTCTCTGTTGCTGCTAATCTTAATTACAGCCCTGTGGATTTGCAGGATCCAACATTAAAATGAGATCTTCAAACTGTTGTCTGGAAATAGTTGTAGCACCTAACAGCTATGAAATGTGACCTAGCAAAGCAGAAATATCAATATTTTGATTTACAAATTATAACAGTCATAGATCTTTCAGTTTTCACAGTGACTTCTGAATATAACCACCACAACAGTGCCATAGCGTTCGCTGGACAGTTTTATGACTAAGCACAGAATCCAAGTATTCTCTCTTGCTTCTTTCATTCTAAGAGTGAATCTGATAAATCTGAAGTTACATGTATATCTAAATGTTTAACTGTTACATTTCTGTATGATCTTTGAAATAAACTGCTATACACACACATGTGTGTACAGATGAAATAAGCAATGCCCAAACAAAAATAGTAGTATTGTACAAGTTCTTAGATCTTACAAATAAGATTTTTATGATTTATTCTTCTGGAGAAGTTGCCTCTGTCTATTCTAAATCCAAAGTAATTTCAGCTATGGAAAAAGATGAGGGCACAGACAGAGGGTACAGTCAAGCTCATGTAACACCAAATAATTTCAAACTACCTACCTTTGTGGATGAGCTTTTAGTTAATGATTTCTGTGGTTTAAACCTAACAGCAAGACAAATAATTATGGCTCTGTTTAGACAAAGTGTCTTATCAATAGTAAAAATCAGAAACACACCAAAATATTAAACCAGCTCATAGTTTACCTTTTCTTTAAGGTGCTGAGAACATGGTACTGCCATTATTGTCACCAAAACTTGCATTAGCTGCAAGTTAATTTCTTTGCAGTCTTCCTGGCATACTTCAATCAATGCTTGTACACAACAAAGCAACTGCTCCATATAAAAGACCTATTTTTTAATAAAAGCATAAATTTATTAAGTTTTGTTATAAAACATAACATTCTCTTTAAGAGATATGGGAAGTGACAATAATAAAATCTGAGCACTGTATAATTCCCATAGCTGGTAATACAGATAATTTCATGTTAGTTCTTTCAATGACCTACATTCTACTTTTTATAGAATACAACATAATCTTCCTCCCACACCATTTGTTCATATTTACCTTGTCCTGTTAACAAAATAAATGATCCTGCTCTTAATCATGCAATTGCTCCACTCTGTGAATAAACAAATTAAAGCATTTTGGAATGCTTACCATTGGTACTCTCTCATTCTGAAGCGCTATTTGTTAATTAATAACGTATTTGTTACAACTCTTTCAAATATCATTCCATACTTGACTATTTTGAATGGAACAATAATGGTTAAATACATAAACGAAGAAAACCTGAGCGTCTGCTTTTATCCCAGCCAAATTATCTCCTTGCTGCAATATAATGCATGTTATCTTGATTGCACTGATTATCAGTTGAAGTCAATATTGTTGTCAGTTAGCTTGCAATAACTTCTGTGATAAAGTGCATCAGATATTGCATGAAGCTGTCAGGTTCCATTCAATGAACAGAAGGGGCCATTGTTACAAATTTACTTCCAAAAAATAAATCAAGTCTAGGAATAGTTTAGCTATAAATGTTATTAATCTCACGGACATGGTCAATCCTTAGCTAAACAGTGTCTATGCAGCATTTGCTGTTAAAATAGAGAAAGACTGTTTTCCAAGACCAAAGGCTAGAAAAATTCCACCAAACACTTCAGCTGCAGATGAATGTGTCTACTGTATCTAATGCCAAATGGAAGTGGTAAGCTCAAGACCTCATAGCAATTTTGCAGATGTACTTCAGGGAATTGTTATTTCAACAATCAGGTTATAGTGCTTCCAGTTACATGAGTTCCTAATCATCACAGGCTTCAGGGAGATTAAGGTTAATTCCTGCACCACTGGTACATACTCCATTAGGGAAGAAGCCTAATGAGGGGAGAACTTCAAACGTATATCTTACATTGGCTCAAAAAGACAATTACGCTGGATTCAGTCTACATGCATGAATAACTTTTAAAGGGAAGTCTGCATCTGACATGAAGTCAGAGTTTTCCGAAGGCACAGCATTGGCCCTTTTTTGGTCATCTTCAAGAGCAGAGGCCTAACAAACTTTCGGTGGAATGGAAGCTGGGATTTCATTTGTGGGTGAAATTGTAGGGATTCTTCTTGTGCATCTCTAACAGATCTAGTTCCACATCCAATCAATTGAAGGGAAATAAAAAATAATCCTGGAAGTTAAAAATCTCCATTCCACGTCGAAGAGACTCTCTCACCTCCTTATACAGCAATTGATGAATATTCTTCAAATGAAAGAAATTTAAAATGAAATACGGCCTTCAGGCTCAGCCATTAGTTAAGGGTACACTTGGAAGCAATTTCTAATTTATAAAGGCCTTCCTCCTAGATTCTCACTTAAAGAGAAGCAACCAGGCCCAACAGTTTACAAAGCATGCTCCTAAATGTACATGCAAGAGTACCAGTAGCTTCCTTTCAAAATGGAGAACCATAACAATACAAAACAAAACAAGAAGATGATATTAAGAGTGAATATTTCTTGGGAAACCTGACAGGCTAATTACAACAGACTGAAAGGTTTTCAGTCATTTTTACTGATAAGGATCAGAATATATGATCTTGTTTGGATTGTGAACACAAGGCACTTCAAAACATGAGTTAAATTCTGCCTCTGGATCAGCCAAGGTAGTTCTCTGTTAGCACACGATGTACTAAACAGCTTCTTCTCTCCCTGTTTTGCCTTTTCATTTTCCTCCCACTATCTGAAGCCTTTTACTTGAAAACTTGGAACTTTACTTCAAACTTGAACCCACATCTGCTGAGAGGATGGACTGCTAGCAAGTTTTTGGGAAAAGCAGATTTTTACCAGGAGACCACAACATGGCCCAGGGAGGACAGGGAAGCTCCTGTTTTGTCTCGGACACACATCCACAACTATGTCCTGAGATAGGGTGGGGTAGGTGTGCAAGGGAGGGATAGGAATGGGAGCATTTAGGGACAACAAGGGAAAAAATAAGCTGAGAGAACCACTGGTCTAAAACTTTGGTCTGTTCTGTATTTTCCAGTTAGCCTCACCTCTTCAGATCGTTGACAAACTCCAGCTTGTGACAGTGTATTGCCAAGATCAGTCAAATGAGGCTGTAAAATTTCTTTTGGGCTACCTCGAATCACTGCAGTTAGAACCATTATACAAGATGGCTTAGGCGTCTTCCCAAAGGCTGATTTGATTAACCTCAACGACACCTTAGGGCTGACAAATGTTCCAATCAATTCTGCTGTTTTCACACACTGAAAAAAGAACATGAATAACTTGAGCATTTTCCTGAAAACACAAAGACCATTCAATATATCACGAGCTTTTTCTTTTTATGATTCCAGCTGTTATTTTAAATGCTTCAGCAGTTGCCTTGTAGGCCTTTTCCACTCACTCAGTAATGATTATATGCATGAAGAAATTTTCTTGACATGTGTTCAGTAAGCACATAAGGCATCCAGCACTCTCCTCGGCATCAGACAAACTTCCATGAGAAAGTAAGGCACAGAAATGAAGTGTACAACTTTCAGCGTAATAAAGTCTCTAGTTTAGAACAACCAGATGTTGCAGATTTAGTGGTTTAGCATTTTGTCCTCCAAATGCTGTTCCAAGGCACACTCCTAAGGTGCCCACCACCTGTCAATTAAAAGCAACAACAAGAAAACCCCGAAAGAGGAATTTTTTTGTTATTGTACTGTATTTTGACATTGACATTACAGCTCTGGTTTAGTGTGGAAGAACTGCCATAGGGGAACTGCTCACTGCTTTCAGTCTCTTACTTCTTTAACTGAAAAGGCTTAAATGATTATCTATTCCCCATGATACTCACACCCCTCAGAGACATACAGCTATTTTGTATTCCACACGAAACACCACCACACCAGAGCTTACTCCCTGACTGATGCCAAATATTTACAAACAGGTGCACAAATACAGATATAGTCAACTACTGTGCCATTACCTGTGCAACAGGAACACTTCTTCCAAACCCATTTATTTAACGGTCGGCTTACTTCCCCAAACACAAAAGCTTATTTCCCTTTGTACATAATTTTCAGTCTAGTGATTTAGCCACGGATTTTTAATTGCACCTAATTAATATTTGAATCATCCTAGTTTTTTAAGTCTCAATGGAAGCATGTAGCCATGAATTCTATAGTTTAAATCTGCACTACATTTAGCTAGTTCTTTTCACAAGGGTGAAGACTCAAAACAGTTACAACATGCTGTGTGTAGATGTGAACCCTGTCCTTGTCCGTATTTGCCATTACTCTGGGAAGCTGCATCACTAAGGAGATAAAAGGCATTCACAAACAAAAGTTTCTGAATCTTAAATTTTGGCACAAGGAAGAGTAAAATTAAATACAGAAACCATCTCCTAATTGGGAATAAATCTCTTGGAAGCACCTGCAAGAAGACTAGTGGTGGAATTCCAAGAGAGATAAATACAGTCAAAAAAAGGAAAGGGAAAACTATGTGCTACTTGAACACATAGATTTGAATTTATATTTATACTAGACAGGAAATTTCACCAGGACAGCATGGATTTATTCTTTAATTATTCAAGTGTCCTCATAAATTTTATACAAGCACTAAGGAACTTGAAAAGCTGCACACCCACAGTGGCATATCTCTTACTTCACTCCTGGGATACTGATTTCCTAAGGCCCGTACACCCCTTTTTGAAACAACAAGATAACATCCAGGTTTTCTTCTCTCTACTATTGATCAGTGTGTGACTAACTTAGTTTACAAGCTCTATCTCACTGTAAGGAGATATGGTTAAAGGTCAGAAGCTGGTTCTGAAAGGGAAGGTGGAAGGGATGGAATACCTAGAAGCGGATAATAGAGCAATTATTGAGGGAAGGGGAGGAACAATTCAGGAAAAATGAAGGGAGACAGACAACAATCAGTACTAAGAATGACTAAAGACAACCAGAAATTGCAGGAAAAAAAAAGAAGAAAAAGAATGATTTCAGAAATGGATTTCACTGGCTATATAGCTCAACTATAGCAGGAACCTAAAGAAAAGCCTGATTTAGGAAATCAATTTTTCTGACATTGGTTGGACTACTTGTGCCCAGTAATACAAGAATACTTACTTACTATGTTAAAATAAATGTAAGTATGGGGTCCACATGTTTTTAACATCAATAAAAACCTGAGCCTGATCCTTCAGGCAATTTCCAGTGACCTAAGGCAAGGTCAACCCTCAGAAGACGGACTCAGGACTATAAAGGATAGGTTCTTTATTCAGTGAACAACAGATACTTCAACAGATTAAACTTACATTTTTAACCACTTCGCTTTCGTCATCCAAGCATGCTTGGTACAAAGTTCTAAGCAGCAGCTCCATGTGCTGTGTTATGTGATCTTCCGTGTGCAGCAATAACGTATACAGAACCTGGGATGCTTTTATTCTTGTGCTTTCAACCCAGTCCGTTATATCATGACAGAGACCTGGAAGAATTTTGGAGACGTTTCTTGACACAAGTTCCCGACAACCTAGTCCTGGTCGAGTCACTAGAAGAAAACAAACAAATAGAAACAAAACAAAAAGAAATATCAAAGGAAAAGCCAATGCACATTAATCCTTAGAAAAGTTTAAAGTCTCCAAGGTAAGAGCTATGGGTGTCTGCTTCAGCACGGAACAAAACATTCCAAACGCTGCTGAGGAATTTACCTTGTGCAAGTTGCCTTTCTTTAATATATATTGCAGAATTTAAACTCCACACAGCTCTCTGAAAATTTGTGTATTTATTACTGGACGGTGATTTAGATTGCGTGCTTTAAAATGTTTACAGAAGGGGAAGAGAAAGAGAACTTAAACGAACATGTGACATTATCCACTTTGGAAAACACAGCTTAATAATTTCCTTTTAATTTTTATAGCAACACAAATCTAATTTAAAAAATCAAACCTGAAACACACAGAGATAAAACAGAAGAAAGACTTTTGCATGCAAATGTTGTGGTACCACTGAGTTAAATATAATTTGGCGGGGGAAAGAAAGGTAGAGGTCACAAATACTACAGGGGACACGAACTGCAGTAAAACAGACCATGTCACTTGTGCCCTCTAAAGGAAAACGTTAAAGGTGTATCGAACAAACTAAAAGTAGAAAGCGTACTATGACTTGTACAAGTGCTGTGTAATATATCAGGCCAACCAAATTGACAGTATTTTAAAAAATCACAGCTATTATACGATCTCTTTTCTAAGGCTGTTTCAGGAAAAGCAGTTCACTGATGTGCCTTTTCCACCTCTGTCCGATTTATATATTAAAAAGCACATTTCAAAATAGTATGAAAGATTATACAGGAGTAGGTGGGGGGAAACTTTTTTTTTTTTAGATTGAATTTAATTTGTAAAGACTTTGTGGAAAGTGGGGTTTTGGGGTTATGTTTAAAAACAAAAGATAACCCCAAGTGTTACAAATACATATTCCCTACCTCAGTAAAGGATGCAGACTTCTAGAGAACTAATAAACTTACCTTCCCCAATAAATGCTTACTGACCTGTCTTGGTAATCATCAAATTTACACCTTAGGTCATTTATAAATCACTGAGACTCAGAGAAGCAACTTGACCAATATCATAAGTAACTAACAAACCACCACTTCTGTACTTCACACAGAAAGCTACGACCACTTTCCAAAGAACTGCATTGAACTTTTTTAGTGACTTTCCCTACAGCCAAATTTTTTCCTTGACACATGCTTATACAAACAAAATCTAAAAAGTTGTTCTCTGAGAACCACCATTTTATAATTGCCACTCACAATGTTCACATACTGTTTTAAGAAAGAAGCATTATTCATCATGAGGTGTCAAAAAACATTGAACGTGTGAGTGCGTTTTTTATTTCTGGTACAAAGTTCTCCTGTAAATGCTCAGAAAGGAAATGACTGAGATGTCTCCGGATATTTTCCTGCATGGGCCCATGTAACTACAAATGCTGAAAGGAACAGACTAAAGTAAATGGTCTGAAGAATACAAAGGGCTTACAGAAACGCCTATGAAATATCCAGAGTATGAAAAAAAAAATTAAGCATCAAGACATGAATTGCTGCCTCTTTTGTCAATGGAGGATAACATTTTGGATTATGAAAACTGACAACGAATAGAAAAATGTCAAATAAACAAATCAACTTCAGACAGCAAATACAGACTGGCATCCTATTCAACCTGAGGCAGAATTTTGTTTAAAGAATTTGGACCATTCTTTATCAGCAGTTCCTTCATTTCAGATGTTCAAATGCAGGCATTTATCCCTGTAGCTACTCCTGTCAAGGACTTCCCTGCTATAAACTGTCTGCACCTGTATCCTTAGGCAATGACTGCTGTTGCTCAACAGAAAGCTATTCAGTTGGTTGGATGACACCAGGTATGAGGTCTAACTATTCTTCCTCTGACCTGCAGTATCTGTCATCGTGAGATCAAAGCACAGGGAGGCTCATGTCAGGTCCATTAGCTTGACAGTTGGACAAAGATAGTTAAGCAAAACGTACTATAAACTCACAGTTGTAAAAAAGATATTCCAGTACATTGAAGAAGTCAGAAGGAATTGCAACAAAGTGTTAAAATACAGAGTTATCTTATTAAAAGAAATACAAACGTTTGTGGAGGGGAAATGGAGGAGAAGGATACACATAACAACTCATCCACATACAGTCTGTGGCAGGACACCACAATTACTTGAAACTAAGGTATACGAGTGTCTCTGATAAAGTTTCCTATCTGTAAGATTAAGTAGCCAATGATCCTTTCCTCTCATTTTTCTTCTCTTTTGTCACATAAAGCCTGACTGTTAATAAGAACATACAATTTGGAAGTAAAGATAAGCAGCAGGAAATTGTATCTTAAAGTCACTATTAACTTGGGACTAAAATTATCAGGTCAGTTCTTTAAAAATATTCTTTAGTTACAAATATATATATACATATACATGTGGGTGTACATTTGCCACGTTCAAGCCTTAACTGCATCATTCTACCAAGCAAAATGTATGAAAAGTCAATTAAATGGAGGGCTGGAACATTGCCCAGATTTATGAAGCATATTTATTTTGCTAAGAAGATTATTTCAGAAAGTACATATCATTTAATTATGAAGTAATTGATAGATGTCCCTTTCTAAAAAAAACCAACCAAAACCGTGTACGCACACACACACACATAAAACCCAACACACACCTAAAGCAAACTGAACAAGATAACAGTATTGGCCATATCAATGGTAACAACTGTTTCAAGGACTAGCATATGAAGCCTTTTATGACCTTCACTATATCATGGTCTAAATAAGTGACTGGAATTTAGACACTCGACTTCATTGGTTTATGTATGCTAAAAAAATTCTCTGACTGCCAAAAAAAGAAATATGTTTTTGCCATCACCAGTGGAAGTAAAAGCATTCTTCACCACTTACAAACCCCTGAGGTAATATTATATATAAAATAAGGAAGAAAGAAAAAAATGTTGTGGAAAGGATAACGGATCAGCCTGCCTGTCTTCAAAGCTGAACAGTTCTGTCAAACCAGTCACCATTATGAAGCGCTTCCCCTTTCATTCAAGCATTACTGAGTAAAACAACTTTAAAGGGAAAAAAAGCGCCAAAAACCAAAAAAAAAAACCCAGAAAGTAAAAAAATGTAATTTCAAAGAAGAAAGGACTCCGGAACCCACTGTCATGGAAAGGATTTTGCTGCTGGGTATTCTGTGATTGTCACGTAGGCACAAGTCAAGCATGAACCTGTTCTTTCACACCAAGAGAGTTCTTGTTCTGTTAAATACGAGTATAGAAATCAATAAATGACTCATTTAAACCCTCTCTTTCACCAACACCCATATGTATATTTTTAAACATTAACTTTATGAACCTGACACAGGAAACAAGCTTCAAGCTACTGCAAACACAACGTTTTAAAGCTACCTATAAATCATACAGTACGAAAAGGTAATCTACCCGTGTTGCATATTTTGGGGTTTTTGTGTGTAATAAAGGAAATTATTGTTTCTGTTCCCGTGTTCTTCATGCATACTGGCAGATTTCAGTGAGCATCCCAGTGCCTCACAAAGAAGTCTGAAATCATTTCACTGCAAATTTTTCTTCCGCACCAGTTCTGTGGATCATTAATGCTGTGTCTAGTTCTTATTATTCAAGGACTCAGCTCACACGTTCTTTCATCCTGCCTTCCTTTCCGGTCATCTCTGTGTGCGTTCTTCACCCGGCTGCTGGCTAACGTACAACTTTCTGCTGCTTCTGCACCACTGCCTTACCTCTTTTTCAGCATAGGCATTTTAATTTACAGTTTCTCCAAAATACATTTTGGGATTAATGGAAAAAAATGAACGTAGTTACTGAACAAATATTTTTTAAAATTTAAATTTAATATAAATAGTTTAAATAATTTTATATAAATATAGGCTATATACTATATTTTATATATATATATATATGCTAGCCCTATACATTAACTAATATTAAATCTTGTAATGGATATTACGCATCCTGCTCTGCTGTTGTTACTGCACTGCAGCTCTCAGGGATTATTCGGGAAGTAAAAACCACTTTCAGTGCATCACTTACCTCCTTTGGGATAATGAGATGGTGAAACACTAAAATCCATCTTATCTTTCAGCTCTTCTTCATTCTCTTTCTCCCACTGCAAACCTATCTTTTCCCAATAAGTCCAAGCCAGTTTCCTAGACATAAAATAAGAGTTTTACACCATCATGTCCCCAAAAGAAAAGCTGTTTATAACAAGACCTCCACAAACTCTGACTTCTTAAATTCCACTGGAAAGATGGGAAGCATTCCTGCCATTTAACCTAGGCACACTGACAGTTTACACTTCTTTTGTACTCAGTGGACACAGGTCACCTCTTCCAAAGGATAATTCTGTCTCTGTCTATCTGTCTGTCTTCGTCTCTCTCATGCTTACTTGAATGTAGCATAAAGGGCAACATAACAAAAGTTATGAAGCTAATGCCATCTTTTTGGATTTAAGAAAAAAAAAAAAGTGTTTTTTTTTTCCTCTAAGCAATACACCTGTGAACACAGAAATACTTTCATGTACAACTATTTACGGGGGGGGAAGAAAAGGAAAACCAAAAAGCATTCTCCTTACGTATTTTCAGGAGTTTCATCAGAAAAGCTGCCAAGTAACAAAGGGATCAACTTGTGAAAATACGAGTATCTATCTCGTAGGTGCAACAACCATTCTCCAATGACAGATGTTACAGCATGCCGAACCTACGTGGATACAAAAAGGCTACTTTAAATATATCATGAAAATACCAGAAAAATTAAAATAATATTTATTTTTATTATATAAGACTTGGTAAAAGGCATCAATAGTCTCAGAAAAAATTACAGGAACCCAGGATTTCCTCACTTGCAGGAAGCATCTTAAGGAACACGCAAGGTATCATGCTCCCTCTTGTGTTCTCACTCTGGCTTAGTTAGTCTTAGACTATTTGCTGCACAAAAGCACATCTCCAAGAGGAAGACAAGATACAGACCCAACTCAGAAAACTCTAAATTCTCATGGCTAATGTCTCTCTGAGAATGCAAGAAATGTACATTTCTCTGGAATTTGAAGCTTTCCAAGCACATCTCCAGAAGACAATTTTCTCTGTTCTCTATAAAGGAAGACTAAGATAAATAATGTAGATATATCAACTCAAAAATTAAAAGTATTTTATTTATTATTAAGCTGCACATTTTAAAATTACTGCATCTTACGAAGAGACCAATAGCATAAATGTTTGTTAAGCTTCTGAGAAGGCCATAGAACCAAGTCCCAGAGAGATTTGAAAGAATGTAAGACAGAATTGAAGGCACCCATTAAAATAAAAGGGTGCCTACAAACTTCAACAGCCTGCAGAATTAGACAGCAGCTGACTAGGTCACCAACCTTGGTTTTGGATAGCTTACAATTGATAAAGCCTGTATGTGATGTATTTACATATCTCAACTGAATGAATGAAACCTGAAAATTATGGGGGGTGGTGGTGAAACAGATTTAAAATAAATCTAGAAAAAAAAAAAAAAGAAGATACACACACCTTGGGAATCTCATCAAATAGTCTCTGGGCCAGATGAGACAGAACATCATCCACAGACTTTCCATTTCCAAACTGTATCACTGCTCCAGTAGCCTGGATTACATCAACACGAACTCTGTAGTGCTGGTGCGAAATTGTCTGCATTAAGGGTTTTATCAGAGATTCTGACTGCATATGGAAGTGCTCTGTTAGGGCAGAGAGACAGAAAGTTCAAACACGCCTTTCTCTATGTGGATGACAGATTTTGAGCAATGATTTCTGTAACACTGAACAGCAGCCTGACTAATGTCGCTGCATTGATGTAGCATGCAAATTTAACTTTATTTTGTATTAGAGCTGACCACCAGCACACACGCACTCCCTTAATCCCCTCCTACCGCTATTACCCACATGCTGTAATCGCTCAGCATCCATCCCTGGCACGGTTCTCCAACAGATCCTCCAAGGCCTCCAAAGTGCGCCCCTGAAGGTGGGTGCAACTGCTCATCTCCCTTCCACTCTCCTAGCTGCATCCCTGTTACCTCCTACCGGCCCCTGCCTGAGCCCCCGACCCCCCAGGAGTCCGCAGGCTCACACCAGCCCACTGCTCCCCGCCTTTGCCCATCCCTAGGCCGCACCTGGGATGGCCTGGGCGCAAGCCACAGCGCACCGGCAGCTTTCACGCCTGACCTCGGCATAGCGGTCGAGGAGGGTGGCCTGGAGGATGCGGATAACATCGGTGAGGTAGGGGGCCACGGAGGCCCCGCAGCGCCGCAGCAGGAGGCTCAGGAGCTGGACGAGGCCGAGGCGCAGCTCCTCGCTGGGCTCAAAGCCCCGCGGCGGGCAGAGGCGCTGGGCCAGCGCCGGCAGCAGGACGGGCAGCGCCTCGCCGGGCCGGTCGCCGTGGCTGAGCCCATGGCAGAGGAGCTGGAGGGCGACCTCCCGGCACCGCTCCGCCGCGTCCCCCGCCAGGCAGCGCGCCAGCGGCCGCAGCAAGTGCCCCCCGAAAACCTCCTGCACCACGGCGCCCGAGAGCGGCCGCTCCTGCACCTCGGCCCGGATGGCCTCCAGCGCCCGCAGCCGGGCCGCCCGCCCGCAGTCGGGCTGCTGTAGGCAGCTCAGGGGCCGGCTCAGGGCCTGCGCCACCTCGGCCGCCCCGGCCGCCGCCATTCTCCGCCGTCGCTACGGAAGTGCGGCGGCGTTGCTAAGGACGCGCGAGGCCTTTACGGCGGCGGGCGAGCGCTTTACGGCGAGGCCGTGCCGAGCGTTACCGGCTGCGCGTGTGGCGGGCGCTGGGAGCGCGGGAGGGGACAGCCCCGCTGTCGCCGTGCGCCCTCCGCTCTGAGGGGACGCCCCAGGCCCCACAGCGACGCACCGAGGAGGCAGGGCGGTAGTTTCAGCAGGTACGATGGCTACCGGCAGGAGAGGGACCCGTTATTCGTGTCACGCGGGGGAAAAAGAGATGCAAACGTGAGAGAAACCCCCGGGTGGCCGCGGATGGTGGAAGGACTGAGGGGAAAGGCGGCGCCACCCGGCCGGAGGCTCCGTGCCGGGCCACCGCAGCGCGGCACAGCTGCTGGGGACGGGAGTGTTACTGTGGGGAAACTCTCCCGTGTTATTTGCATCACTTTTCCCTTCTGCCTTGTCGCTGGAGGGATCAGCGGTGCAGTGGCAGTAAGTCACTGGTTTCTGTAACAGCGTGGTGTAATTTTTAGCGTCCATTTGTATTAGATAGTGTGTATTCATGTTGTGTTCATATTGTACTTCCTTGTGCTTTACACAACGTAATGTTGCCTGTGCTGCTCTGGTGACGGTGCAATCAGTACGCACCAAACCAAAAAGGTTATCAGGGTCTTTTTTGTTGACTTATCAGACTTAAAGTGCAATAAACTACTGAATTAATTCAAATGATCTGTTTAAAACAGCCTTATGTTTACCAGCAAAGGAGTTTATTCTCTTGTTATGCTGCTCCTAGCTTGACTGTGACCCTTTGGAGTCCTTTTTCACCCTTTCACCCTTTTTTTTTCTGCGGGAACTGTGAGTGTGAAAGCCCTGGGAGCAGAGGAAATATCACCGTGCATCAGAGTATTCCTGACAACGCGTGCTGGCACCTGGCCCAGCAAAGGCACTGGCCCGTGGCTGAGTCCCAGCTGCAACCACACTCCTTGTAGGCCTTGTAGAGAGGTGCTCCTGGGTGTGATGGCTTTACTTTAAACACCCAAGCGACCGAGCTGGTGAGCCACCCTTCCCAGCCCTTCCTGAGCTGTGGGATGCAACAGGCCCAGCGGCTCATGTGCCACAGGGCGTGCTGGGGCTGCCGCGCTCCTGCTGCGACTCTGCAGCCTGTCCCCTGGGGTCAGGTCATTGTCCTTTGTGGCCAGGCTGTGTCCTTCATGGTCAGGCCATCATCCCTCATGGCCAGGCTATCGTCCTTCATGGCCATCATCCCTCGTGGTCAGGCCATCATCCTTCATTGTCAGGCCACCTTTCATTGTCAGGCCACCTTTCATGGCCAGGCCATCATCCTTCATGGCCAGACGATCCTTTGTGGCCAGGCTGTGTCCTTCATGGCCAGGCCATCATCCCTCATGGCCAGGCCATCATCCTTCATGGTCAGGACACCTTTCAAGTCCAGACCATCCTTCGTGGCCAGGCCGTTGTCCTTCATGGCCAGGCCGTTGTGGCCAGGCCTGACCTTCAAGGCCAGCCCGTCCCCCCTGGCCAGCCCGTCCCAGCGTGGCGACGCGGGGCAGGCCGGCCGTGCGGTGCGGTGCGGTGCCGGTCCGTGCCGCCTCTCCCGCGGAGGCGGCGGGGAGGCCGCGCCCGCCGATGAGTGACGGCGGCGGGACTTCCTGCGGGCGAGCGGCGGCGGCGGGGCCGGAGCCTTTGTGCGGGAGCGGCGGGCTGCGGCGGGGGGGGGAGAAGAGAAGGTCCCCGCGGCGCCCCGCGGCCTCGGGCGGGCCGGCAGCGAGGGGAGGAGGCGGCGGCTGCAGTGCGGGTACCGGCAGGGGAGCCTCCTCCACCGCCGGGGAGGGAGAGAGGAGCCGCCGCCGCTCCGCCGGCTCCGCCGGCTCCAGCCACCCAGGTATTTACTGGCCCTCTCCGCTCCCTCCGGCGCTCCCCGGCAGCGCTGGCCGAGCCCAGCCGGGCGCGGAGCCCGGAGGGGGGCAGGGAAGGGCCGATCCACCAGCCCGGGCCCCGGGGATGCGCTGCTTCGGGCGCCGGGAGAGGGGGGGCGGGGAACGCCCGGCCGGGCCCGGGGGCGCCGCTTCGGCGCTCTCCCGCCTCCCGGGGCCTGCGCCGCTGCCCGCCGCCCCGCTCGGCCTCCGCCGCCTCCGGGGTTCCAGCGTCCCGGGCAGGGGCGGCTGGGAGGGCGGTGTGAAAGCTGCCCTCGCGGTTTTGGGGTCGTAACGGAGCGGTCATACGCTCGGTGGGGGAAAATAAAGAAGGTTTGGGGTTGTTTTCCCCCCAGTTACCAAACTTCCTTTCGGGAGGCGCTGCCCCCTCCTCCCCATCTGCCCCGGGATCGGGAAGAGTCGTTTGATGTGAAAGGGGGAGATGTTAAAATTTATCAAAAATCCTTTTGTTGCGGAAAACTGGGTTTCTGGTGACGGGGAGGGAATCCCCAAGGGAGTAGAAAAGCGAGGCTCTACGCCGTCATTTAATAGCTGTCTTTGAAACTCGTGGCCTTGTATGATTAATTGCACCGTTATTTCCAAGAGTTGACCACTGTCTAGGAGTTAAAAATGCTCTTTCTGTACTTGCCTGGGTATGTTGATTGTACAAAGATAACACAGTTCAGCATTTCCACGTACGACCCCAGAACATTGAACCGTTCAGGATCGACAGCTCTTGAATAGGCAACAGACAGTATTAAAATGTCTTTGCTCCTTCAGAACTCTCTGACAAAGGATTTGCGAACTGTCTCTTATCTCTTTCTTGCACCATTTTCTTACCTAGGTCTGTTTTCTGTTTACAAGCCTGAAGATGGCTGCTGCTGCTTCCTGCAGCGTGGAAGAAGATGAGAGCTTGAAGGGATGTGAACTCTATGTTCAGAAGCACAACATCCAACAGATTTTAAAAGAGTGCATTGTAAACCTTTGCATAGCAAAGCCAGACCGGCCCATGAAGTTCCTCAGAGAACACTTTGAAAAATTAGAAAAGGTCAGTGATTTTCAGGTGACTTAGAATTTTCCATTTTTAAATTGAAAAAGATTGTTTAAAAAGTTTCAAATATTTTGGTACATTTTTCCTTTTAGATTTTAAATTATCTGGATACTGTTAAAACCCAGGCTGTTAGAAGATAAAACCCAACTCTCTATCTGCCAATGTCTACTATATTATTGGCTATTGTGTAGAATTTTTTGTGCATAACACTAAGATTATAATTTCTCGTCAAACTGCACTTATTAAAAATGACCCAGAGAGTTACAAGCATACCTTGTGCTGTGGTACATGGTGTCCTGAGCTTTCATCTATGGCAAGAACCTGTCTGTGAGAGCAAAAGATGCTGTTCCCTGTTTTTTCCAGTGTCACGTGATGTGGTTTTTCCTTCCCCTAAAACTGAACAAAATCAGGAAACCAGCAAGTTCTGAAAATCGTTGAATAGTTTGCCATTTAATTTTACTCCTCTCACCCATCAGCATTGCTTGTCTCAGGGTCCTCCAACAAGAGATTAATTCAGAGAGACTTCATATGCTGTGACTGTCTTCAAAAGCAGCGTAGAGGGGGAAACATTTTAAAACATTCCCAGACAAATTCTTACTGAAGCCTATGGGTGTCTTTTGCAGGAGCAGCATGTCGTGTGACCACAACTTTTCTCTGTGGGTGGGATTCCTCCAGAAGTAAAAGGGAGCACAGGGCTGCAAGTTGTTGGCTATAAAAGTCCTCAGTCTCCCAGAGACTTTATTCATATATTTAGTTTAAAAGGAGGATTATTTTCTTTTTTTTTGAAGGAAATGTCTAAAGCTTGTAGGCTTAAGATAGGAGGTTTATGTGGTTTTTTTTTCCTTCTAGAGGAAGAACAATAATAACCAGTGAATAATACAGAGCTGATATATTAAATGTGATATAGGCATTTTATACCTCTCTTTGTCAGGTTTTTAGATAATTTTTGTATAGGCAAGTAAGTATACGCCAGATTTGTGTAGCTTTAAAAAAATGCAGGCATTGCATTTTGGTGGAAGCCCAGTAAGACTGCCTGGAACATCAGGGAGGGGAAGTAAGTACAGGATGGTTTTTGGTTGTAATGCTTATTATTAAAACCAAAAATCCCTTAGTTCTGCATATCCTAAACTTCTGAGAGCCAAGACCCTTTTCAGGAGAGTCAAATCTGTTGAATTTCCTTGGTTATGTTATGAATTGTTATCTGTCTTAATGTGTGCAATTCTGAACTTCCTGGCAAGAAGGATAAGCACCATTTTTTCAAAAAAATGTTAAAATATGCTGTAGTATTTTAGAATATTCTCCTTAGCTAGTGGGATTATTGAGTTGTACTGGGGGAGTTTAGCTTTATTGATCTAAACACAGTACACAGAATTGAGACAGGAAGGCAGTTCATACCCTTGAGAAATTGTACGTTCATTCATGTGATCTCCTGTTATTTCCCAAAGAACAGGAGATACCAGAATTCTGTAGTAGGATATCAATCGGAATGCAAACGCAGAAGCTGATGGCTATCACTTGCCTCAAAATGAAAGGAGATGATTTAGTAACAGCCGGTCTCAAGGCATCAAATTCAGTGAATATCATGCTTAGTATGGAAGGAAGCAATCTTGCCACTGACTGTAGAGTAGCCTGGGAGCTAAGCCTGCTGAGTCTAAAGGCTTTAGGATGATTTTGGAGGTTTTCAGCACTGTAATTCTTGTTCCTACAGCAGTTTGACTTTCTTCCCCAACCATTTCTGAGGACTGTGTTGAGACCAATTGCACTGTGGAGGATTTTGTGCTGTAGGATAGTATTTTGACTTGGTCGGTGGCATAATAACAGTTCAAGAAAGGCTTGTAAAGATAGAGAAATCATTTCAGTAAGCTTTATCCTGTTTTTAGAAGGCACTTGTCTTATATAGATACTTTGAAGAAATCTTAATGGAATTGTGAAGTTAGCAATTGCCCATTAGATTTTTGTGTGTGAATAAGCCATGTACTGATATGGCGTGTTTGCTATTAGCTCCTTTAATTTTGGTTTTGTGCAGGGAGAGGAGTGAAAATCTTCGTGTTTAAGCACGATTTTCTAAACGAAGTCATGCATTTTTTCACCATAGTGTGGTATTTTGGGGTTATTTTCAAAACTTATTAAAATAGACAACATGTTCCACTGAAGAGAGCGGCAGAATAGCAGGTTATCTGTCAAAAAATCATGTGGGCAGTTTAGAGATGAAATGTATGATATTTTTCAAGTGATTAAAAAAGGAGCTTATGGAAAACATGTAGAGCTCAATCCACATCAGTGTACTGGAGGTATCTCAGAGGTGGGAACAAAAAGTTTATTTTGTTTTGCTAATTCTTAACTGCATCTCATAAAATCAACTCAGAAAAGCAAGATTTATTATTGTATGCAAAATCAGGCCAGATCATAAATGCTTTTCACCTTCTGATGACATCAGTTAGGTCCATTGCCTTCAGCCCACATCTGTACTGCTAAATGAGAAAGGGCCAGGGACTAGCCCCTGACCCCACGACACTAACTGGCCCCAAATATAATTCTTAGGTCTAACACGTCTAGGAGCAGATTTGTTTTGGCAGGAGTCGGTACGAGCAGCTCAGAACAGAGCCAGGGAATGAGCTAATGGTTGAAGGATGTGGACAGTCTTGGGCTAGTCTTCAGGTCCATGGCTGGGCCATTTTTTATTTCACAGCGTAGACATGGCCTGAGAGGGCTGTAAAGGGAGAACATGAAAAAATACTTACAAATAAAGTGCTAGAGATTGAGGTTTGATGTTTGATTCTGCAGTTGTCGTTTTCAGCTGGAGAAGGGCCAAGGTTAGGAACACACGCCTGATGCCTTTTTAACTTTGCAGCTTATTTGTATCAAGTACAATATTAAAAAACATAACTCTGAAAATAATCGTAGGAGAACTTTAGTAGATATTTTTCTGTTTACTTAATCCTGGCAGGACCTGCTTGTCTTAAGATGCCAGTAATTGCTGGGAATCAGCCTAAGTTTCTATATTCTGAAGTGTACAAGTCAGTTCAAGATGACATCTATTCTGATCACGTTAGCAGTTACTTTGTAAAAATCTCTGACATTCCATTGACCATAGAAAAGAGTTGAAAACAGTTTAGATACCTGTGATTTTGAAAAGTATCTGATGCTTTCTTTTGAATAATTTATTTTACATTTCCCTGTGACCGTCTATACTTCTTGTTGATTGGCTTTTTAGAGTGGGGGGATAGATATTAGCTAAGAAGCTGTGGCATTATTTTAGCAGCTGTAATTAGGTCCTGTTTACTTGAGGACTAAAGAAGGCATAGGAGAAAAACCAGGAAACTCTTTATCAGGAGATAAAACCCATCTTTTATCTCTGGTTCTTACGTTATGTAAAAAAGTTAATAACTAAGAAGTTACAGGCAAAACCTTGTATTTTCAGCTATACTGAGACTGCAAAACTTTCGTTAGTGTCAGGTTGCTTAGTGCTCTGATTATATGATCAAAGGGGAAGTTACCTTGCCAGGCTAAGCTAGACTGTTGTTCAGCAGAAAAAATTTACGATAAAGAGTAGAACTAATGAAGACAATGGCACGAAAGAAGGGGAAGCAGCAGGAACCTTCAGGATATATATAGGCATGGCCAAGTACTTTGCTGCAGCCATTTTGCTTGCAGTGCATTTCAGAGCAGTGGCTTTGCTGGCTGAACCAGATGGTCTTTGCTGGTACCTTCTGGACGTGAGCTCTCTCCTGGTCCCTTCTATTGCCCTGTCCACACACAAGAAATACTGTCTTTTACATACTGAGCTTGATGTCTTGAATTGCTATGGATTGGCAGTGGTTTTATGGACCCAGGCTGATGCTGCATGTCTTAAGGTACCATCCAAAAGTTGAGTTTTAGAAAAAACTGGACTCTACCGTGTGTAATTAAATAAAGCAAAATGAGGTTATCTGCGTAGCTCCACCTGGTGATATTAGACAGTATTGCATGCAGACCGGGTCAGAAAAATAAAGGCGTTTGTGACAGGTTTGTAGTAAACTAGCACTGAAAAGAAAGTGTGTAGTAAACTACAAATTCGTTCGCTGTTAGTAAAATACAGTTTATTTATTTATCATAAAGAATTTCAGAACAAAAAGTATTTGAGCATCAAAATTTGAGCATCAAGTTTTTCTTCTGCAACAGTAGTCTCTCTCAGTATTTACATTTTGTCACAACAAGAAATTTTTCAGTCAGTAATTTCCACCAGAACCTGTCCAAAACAATGAAATTCATTCTTATAAGTACAGGTGATTATGCTAAGTATAACTCATTCCTTTAAGATAAGGTGGGGGTGGGTTATGGATTGGAAGGAAAATCCTATGGAGGAAAAACTATTGAAAAAATGCATTAACTAGGCAGTTTGATACAAAGTAATAAACCAAATATTTCTATGTCTTTCAAAGCTTGCAAAGCAGCTGGGTGGTATCTGCTTGGTGGTCAGAAGTGTTGCTAAAGCATGTGAGAACATACCTGAGCTACCCGAGACACTGGTAGCAACTCAACGGTGGGAGCACTGGGTGCCCTTGCTGTGTGACTGTGGTTCTGAGTAGGCTTGGGCAGCCTCTGATACCAGAACTGGGGAGTGCTGGGTGGAAATCAGCTCAGGTCGGGCCTCTGCAATTGCCATAGTCAGCCACACGCAGTGTTAGGAGAGGTGACAGTTTTTTGGGAACAGGTAAAGGAAAAACTAGGTGAATTTTTAAGACCCCTCAGCCAAGCTTTCCTAAAGGAGGTTTAGGGAAGGGTCGAGGATGAAGGGAATAAGAGCAGAAAGAGAAAAAAAGTTTTTTCCTAAGAAATAACATTTTCTGTAAGTGAGGCTGTGCTTTTATGAACTTGTGCAGAACACGTTAGAGCGTTGCTGAGCTCCCTGTTTTACTTTGTGTATCTACAAGTGTGAGTAGCTTTCCTGGTCTCAAAGTCAAAAACTAACAAAAATGGAGCACAGTGATGGAATGAGAAGGGAAGTCTGTCTGGATGTGGTCTTTGTTTCACATCTCAAGCTATCACATTTTACATTCATCAGGATATTTAATCCATGTTAATCTTTAAGCATCTAAGTGGCTTTAAAGAAACAGGTTCATATTTAGCTTTAAACACATGAAAGAAATACCTTGTCAAATTTGTGTGAAGTTAAAAATGGTGCTGGGTCAAGCACTGTCTGATGGCAGATTTCACTAGCTCACAGCAGACTTTGGGAAAGCTCTCAATGTTAAAGGGCCTTTAGGGCTAGGAACAGGTACATGCACATATCTGCCTCCAGCTGACTGCAGCCTTTTATAGGGTCTCAAACAGATGTAGGGGCCCTCAACCTTAATAATAAATACCGATTGATTTTTGAAAAAGAGTTTGCCTAGGCTTAAATCTTGTCTGTGTTGGAGTCCTCGGCTGCAGAACTGGCTGAGTACCTACCCTCCTGCTTGTCTGCAGCTCAGCAAATCCTTCACTAATCTTTTGAGAGGCTGGTTAGACTACAGAGCAACTCACCTCGGACAAGGTAAAATTCCAGATTCAGGGTTGTCAGCATTTTGAAGCTGTACTCCTGCAATTCTTCCTCATTCTTTGTGTTTTACAGTTGTCAGGGCATTGGGCAAGGCGCTCTGACAGCTACTGACCCTTTCCATTACAACCAAATGCTTGGGCAAGGCAAGGCAGTATATTTTCTGGAAGACACTAAATTGTCTTCAAAATTATTTCCTTTTATTCTCTTTCAGTTGTAGGAGGTGACTGGAGGAGCAGAGGTAGTTAAGCCTTTTCTGTCTTCTCACAGTAATTATTTTAAACTGAGGGGCATGCTGAATGGGAATGATAGCAAGAAGAAAGACCGTGTAAAACATGGTACAGTTCAAACCAGATTTCCAACATGAGGATAAATTTTAGTTTTGCTCTTGTTTTTCACTTAGTTTTCAAGTAGTTCTTAGTTAATATTCTCCTAAATGCAGAAAAAGATGACTGTATTTTTAAATACCTTTTTAATGCTGCATGAATTCATTTTAATTTGGCACATAGGATGAGGGTTGAGACTGTCCGACTGGACACCAGTAAGACTGGGTGGAGAGCTGTTTTCACAGCAGGTTTAAGGTTATTTGAGATATGACAACATGTCCATAATTATTTTAGCTTGGATTTATGGCAAATTGTGAAGAAAAAAGTACTTAATGAGTTGTGAGTACCCCACTGAAGGGCTAAGAGGGACATACAGATTCTTGCCCAAGCATGCAATTCAGGTTGCTATCTAGCCTAAATACCCCTCTACCAGTGAAGGCACTTACAGCACATGGAAGTTGTTTGGGGTTTCAAAAATTAAATGCATGTGGAAGGGAGGAGGATGAAAGAGAGAAAAAAACCTGAGTGTATATTTAAGGTGGGCAGCCCAGCACACATATTTTCATATTTGTGTTAACATCAGATAATTTCTTAGAAGAGAGAATAAATTGAGTAGAATTTTATTGAGGTGTGGAAAATGTAGAAATGTTTTAGAGGCAATTTCCACTCTGAAATGCCTGAGGGAGCACCAGATTTTGAATAACCAACTTTGTCCGCAGCACACTTGATATAAGGGCATCAGTATGCTTCTAAATGTTGAGTGGACCTACACAACAGAAGTATTTTAAGGAGCAAAATGACATACCAGCATTTATGATTTCCTCTTTGTTGATAACCTTATTTATCAGCTATCTTTTTCTGTGCTCTCATGGTCCATTTCTGCCTCATACATGTAAGCCTCACTGAGATTGGTGGTGTTTCTCTTGGATTAAGGGTCTGCTGGCTTAGAAGGCTGGAATACAAAATAAATAAGCAGCTTCGGCATTACATATCCAGTGACTAAAAACTTCAGAGTGACTTAGGTG
This sequence comes from Leptosomus discolor, assembly GCF_034619465.1. Classification (NCBI taxonomy): domain Eukaryota; kingdom Metazoa; phylum Chordata; class Aves; order Leptosomiformes; family Leptosomidae; genus Leptosomus; species Leptosomus discolor. Next base: position 7,021,696 of record NC_141404.1, read on the forward strand.
TTCTGGTTGTTGCTGAAAAATATTTAGTATTTTAGTTTAAATTATATTTATCTAGGAGAAATAGAGCTTTTCTGTGGGCATGTTTCTTGTTATACAAGGTATGTGTGCATATATTGTTATTTGGCTGGATTTTAAAAATGAGACATGTTGGCTATGATTCTCATTGATTATATAAGCTTTTAAGTATCAAAAATATGGTTTGTGTTTTGTAATACAACCTCTCTTTCTTTACTGCGAGGTGTATGTAAGAAAGTAGGGAAGAGGTGATGGGTTGAGATACTGCAAGACCCTGGAGGGGAGAGCAAGAAGGGTTAACATGTTGCAGGAGGTAAAAGGATGCCCATAAAGGGACTCAAGAAGGCGAGCAATACAGTCAGAATGGCAGAAGAGTAGGCGGATTTTTTTCAGGAGAATTTTGCCTAGATCTGAGATTGGGAATGAACTGAGACGCAGAGAGGCCACCGAGGATGCAGTAGTAGTAATCAAAACAGCGGATAACTATGGATTGGATAAATATATTAGTAGGAAAGTGGGTGTTAAAGATATTTCTTAGTGATGCTGTAGAAGAAAAGATGGCTTTTCACATTGGGAAAGCAGTGGAAGAATAGTTGGTATTGTGTGAAAAGTCTCCGATTACAAGGCTGAATGATCATAAAGGTAGTAGAGTTGTCCAGCGTGACAAAGACAAGACTGGAAAGGACATTAAGACCTCCCAGATTTCTCCTGCTTTCAGTGATGGCATCAGTCAGTCCTTTGCTTCCAACAAAGCAGAGTGCTTTGCCTTTGGCCTTTATTAGTTGCTATAAATCATCATGTCAGCCTCCAGGAGTGATGGGGCGGTGTTAGAAACCTTCCTTGTATTGAGAGCATCTCCTCTGGGTCAGTTCCAGTGCAAAGAGAGATTAATTACATGCGCATGAACTATCCTGCATGTTTTCTGTGGATAAATAGAAAGCAGATTTTAGGTCTGACAGTCAGAAAACTTTATGAATGCGCTTGAGGAAAAAAAAAAAAAGAAAAAATATTTAATTTAGAGTGTACTTTGTGTTGTTGCTTTTGAATGAAATGAATAAAATGTAGGAGACAGAGCAGAGATAGTGAGCAGTGATACCGAATGGCTGACTTGCTTTTAAAAGTCTCCTTGGGATGTTGTTGTAAAACTGCACAGTGATTTGGAGCCTCCTTAGGTGCTGTCCTTCCTTCATCTGAAACATCTTAGTTTCCGGGTGGTGACAAAGCCTGAAAGAAGAGACCGGGAGAGGAACTACTGGAAGTGAATTTCTGTTTGGAAATCCTCGGGCTGATAGAGAAGAAAGCTTCTGGGTCAGGAAGGTGTGCGCTCTTCAGCAGCAGTCTGAAAGGAAGGGTAAACCTAAAAACTGTCTCAGCATTGTGGCTGCTTCATTTGTGGTGTTTAAACTCATTAAAAACTCGTGGAAACATTAATCAGGAAAGGCGATGACCCCATACGCTGAGGACAGCACGCTGAATTCCTGTGTTTTATACCTTGCCTCTTGTAGCACGAATGTCTTCGCTGAAGGTGGACATTCAAATGGGTCACTGCAGTTGTATTTATTTGTTCTTCTTTCTTTTAATTTGAGGCAACAATGATGTATTTTCTTTCATTACCAGTTTGTTATCGTTGAAGTCAGTAACGGTATTCCAGTTTCACCATCCATCTCCCCCAAGAATCCCAGGAAAGACTTTTGTTTGCAACTTCAGATAGGTTTTTGGTCACTTGCAATATGGTTTGCATAGAAGTAGGATTAGATTATGCATATATGAGATAGGGTGTTATTGTCACACAGCAATGTTGGTTTGCAGATTTGGGTTGTGTTAATGTATCGTTATGTTGGACTGTGTGGGTGATGCTGGAGGCTTCTGTCAGCAGTGCATACGTGGTCCCCTACTGCCATTTAAGACTATGTGCAATGTCCACTGGGGCTAGTAGATGTGACACAGGACAGCATGAGACTCGTGTCCTCCTCAGCTGGCAGCTGAAAGCCAGTCACCCAAAATGGCACTGGCCTATGGATAACTGGATCAGACCCTACATATCCTACAAGTCAGAAGTATCTCCACTGAAGCCAGTGCAGATACTGGTGTGAAGGGAAGAATAAGATGCTCACTGGGGCTTGCTCAGAGGCAGTTACACAGTTTTGCAGTTGTGTCTTCCATGTGTTTTTTCATTTTAAGGTGGACATAATTGGGCAATATGATTGTGGATTAGCTGTGCCATCCGAATAGAGGGTGAGATCACTTGTTGTCATGACAACAAAAGATGGTGAGGTGTTTACTTGAAAGTGAGTTCTGCACAAGCGTTCACATCAAGCTGTGTCTGGAGATCAGTGTTTGAAGAACTATTCTTCAGAGAGTCCATTCCTCCTTTAAAATATTTGCTGTGTTTGTGCAGTTTTACCCCAGGATATATGGAAGACAGCTTTTTGAAAGCTTAACCCAGGACAGAGCGTACGCTTTTATTTTCAAAAGGCACTCTTTAGTTCAGTAATGGAAAACCTACCTAGACTACAAATAGCGGCATATGGAAAAGCCAGCCAGTCAACTATCTGCTGTTTATATAAAAGGAGTTTGTAGCGAAGAGACTTCCTTTTAAAATGAATCATATGGTAACTCACTTTTATAATCCTTTAATATCTTTTTGGCTTTAAAAGGTTGGATTTAAGAGCATGCTTTGTGATATTAATTTTATCTCACTAAGCTTTCCTTCGTTTATAAATCTGTGCTGGGGCAGAGGAGATATTATTTACTAATTCCTTGCAAGTGCCTTTTATACAATGCGTACTGAAAAAGAAGTGTGTATTTGATATTCAGATGGGGCAAACTACTACTTTTCTCTATGAGTAAATATGCTGTGTATAAAAAGAATTGTATAAGTGCTCCATACCATTAAATAGTTACCTGACTGCCTTCTTGTTGTAGTTGCCTTTTAGTGTGCTTTCAGCTGCTTGCTGTCCAGAAAGATCTTCATTACCTTTCAGTTAAGCTTATGAAGAAGGTGCATTTGGTTGTGCTCATTTAATATAAACAGAGAATGTTAACACTAACAAAGAGATATATAAGCTGCAATAGCCAGTAATGTTATTTGAAGTTCCTCAGTTATAGGTTTGGGATAAAATATAATGACAATATCACAGAATGGTAGGAGTTGGAAGGGACCTCTGGAAATCATCTAGCCTGATATGCAGCACACATATTTGTATTTTAAATATTTGTGTTTCTACAAGTGCATAATTGTAGTTAAGGAAGCTAAAGACAGACAGAGAGGAGTAGGGAAGAAGTTGATGAGAGTGCATAAATAGGACTTGCAGTTCTTACATGATAAGAAAATCTAGCTTAGTCATTTTTTTACATATCCAGTGCTGCTATTTGAAGTGAAGAAGTTTCGGTAAGGATTTAATACATTTTAAATCAGTTTTTTTTTCTGTTTGTTTTGGTTACGGCACCTAACTCAACTGTGTTAACGGCCCAGGAGTCACGGTGTTGTAATCCCCATTTAAAAAAAATGCTGATCTCAGAAAGAACTTGGCACTTTCTGAAGGAGGTCAGGACCTTGAAAAGTCAGATCTTTAGCCAGCCCTCTACATTTTATCTCTGTGCTTGTCTTTTAAATACTTCCGTAGTCCGTTAATCAAAACAAGATGTCTTGTTGCTTTGAATTATGCAGCATGGGAAATACTATTTAGTTATTTACTTTAGGTAGCAATAAAGATTGGTGTCAAAGGCTCCTTAGGTTAATGAGAGAGGCAATGTCAGTAATGGTGAGGAGAGAAACTGGAATAAGACCAGAAAAGACAAGTGGCATAACTGGATTTGTCAGACATTTGTAAACATCAATGGCAAAATATATATTAATCATCTGTTTTTCTTTTAAGCTTAAAAATTGTGAACTTGTGCCAGTTTTCTGTACAGCTCTTTTCTGGTGTCGTACCTGATGAGTTATAGTTAACTCATTTCCTCTGTCAATGAGACCAACTGGTTATGTTGGTGATCTGCCACATGTCTAGTGCTGGTGCTCCCAGATCCTCCCTCCTCCACTGACTCCATGTATTAGCTCTGATTGGAAAATCTCATTGGAAAGGAACTGTGTAAGACAGAGGCTGGGTTCTGGCATCCCTGTCAAAGGAATGTTGGTTTTATGGGGTGTGCAGGGACCTCAGCATTACTGCGTTTTCTTTTAGGTAGCCTGCAATGCTGCTCATCTGAATCGTCTCAAAAATACTGGAGTTGTTCAGGGAGTTATTGGATGATAGCTGGCTACGTGTATGTCAATCAGTGTCACCCTGAGACTATCATGGTGTGAGTTATGCCTGTGGCAGTATAATAGATGACAGCAAATAAAATTACTGGACTACTGCTGCACAAGACAGCTTGCCTCCTTACAGTGCTCATGTCATTCCTGCACGTGCTGAGGACAGGACATGCGGTCCATCCCATCTCCAGTTCTCCCCTGCCTTAGGCAGGGTCAGCAAAGACTAGAAGGAGCCAGCTGAGAAGGCACTGAAGTAGCAGCAAAGGCAGTGTGGTGTGTTGTGAGCAGGATGGATACCAGGCTGAGGGGATACCAGGGGGTGAGGAGGTGGGCTGGGAACAAGCAGTTGAGCCCCCGTTCCTTTGGCTGATAGACATGGATGATGCAAAGGGAATTTTACTCCTGTGTGCTTTCCCTTGAATCCCAGGAAGCTGAAGAATAGGAGATGGGGCTCTGGGAAAATATTATGATTATGGGTGATCTTGTTTGTCTCAATTCTTTAGAAGTCAAATAATTCTGTGTAAGAATTGACACAATCTTGCAACTCTGACATCCTTTCTTGAAGGCTTTCTATACTATTTCCTGCTCTTGTTACTATCTCTTCAGGGATTCCCCTTTGTATTTTATTCTCTGCTCCAGGAGCATGAAATTTGAAGAACAGCCTCCATATTGGCCAGCTGGTGCTAGGCCAGCCATCGTTTTTCATAGTCCTCTGGAGCCTACCTTGGATCTTATTTGCTCGGAAGTAGTCCCATTGATTGAAAATCTGGAGCAGGGAGCATCTTTGTTCTTTCTGATGATAGCAAGCCTGCAAAGCAGAGCAAGATGAAGAAACCTATCTGATATATTGATGTGTGAATTCTGATATGTTCTCTGTACAAGAGACAAAGATATGTACAAGCCAACTGAGAAAATAACAGTTGCAATGTTGGAGAGTAAGCAAAAGAGGTTTGTTCTTTTGCTCTCTCAGCTAGGAGTAGCTGCGAGGATGTGTATGCAGTTTATAATACATTGGTTTCCATTAAGCGTAAGAAAGGGTTGAACAGGTCAAGTATTGGAGTGATGATACCCGTACACACGTTGTAGTTAGCGTCAGTCCTTCATGCTGCTCACATTAAATTTTTCATTTTCTTTCAGCAGTACATGTGTGTAATCATAGAATCATAGAATAGTCTGTGCTGGAAGGGACCTTTAAAGGCCATCTAGTCCAGCGCCCCTGCAATGACCAGGGACATCTTTAGCTGGATCAGGTTGCTCAGAGCCCCGTACAACCTGACCTTGAATGTTTGCAGGGATGGGGCTTCCACCACCTCTCTGGGCAACATGTGCCAGTGTTTCACCACCCTCATTGTAAACAATTTGTTCCTTATATCTAGTCTGAATCAACTCTCTATTAGTTTAAAACTGTTACCCCTTGTCCTGTCATAACAGGTCCTGCTGAAAATATTATAGCCCCCCTTTAAGTACCAGTACCTTTAAGTACTGGAAGGCTGCAATAAGGTCTCTCCAGAGCCTTCTCTTCTCCAGGCTGAACAACACCAACTCTTTCAGCCTGTCCTCATAGGAGGGATGCTTCAGCCCCTGATCATCTTTGGGGCTCTCCTCTGAACTCACTCCAACAGGTCCATGTCTTTCTTGTGCTGAGGACTCCAGAGCTGAACACAGCACTGCAGGTGGGGTGTCAGGAGAGCGGAGTAGAGAGCGGGAGAATCCCCTCCCTCGACCTGCTGGCCACACTTTTTTTGGTGCAGCCCAGGATACGGTTGGCCTTCTGGGCTGCGAGCACACATTGTCAGCTCATGTCCAGCTCTTCATCCACCAGTGCCCCCAAGTCCTTCTCCACAGGGCTGCTCTCTATCCCTTCATCCCCCAGTCTGTATCGATACCAGGGATTGCCCTGACCCATGTGCAGGATCTTGCACTTGGCCTTGTTGAACCTCATGAAGTTCATATAGGCCCACTTCTTGAGCTTGTCCGGGTCCCTCTGGATGGCACCCTGTCCCCCAGGCATGTCGACTGCACCACTCAGCTTGGTGTCATCCACAAACTGAGGGTGCACTCGATCCCACCGTCTATGTTGTTGATGAAGATACTAAACAGCACTGGTCCCAGTATGAATCCCTGAGGGACAACACTTGTCACTGATCTCCGTCTAAACATTGAGCTGTTGACCACTACCCTCTGGATATGACCATCCAACCAATCCTCACCCATCAAACAGTCCACCCATCCAATCCATATCTCTCTGATTTAGAGAGAAGGATGTTGTGGGGAACCGTATCAAAGGTGTTACGAAAGTCCAGATAGATGACATCCGTAGCTTTTCCCTTGCTCAGCGCTGTAGTCACTCCATCATAGAAGGCCACTATGTTGGTCAGGCAGGACTTACCCTTGGTGAAGCTGTGCTGGATGTCTTCAATCTCCTCCTTGTCCTCTATGTGCCTTAGCACAGCTAGGAGGATCTGTTCCATGATCTTCCCAGGCACAGAGGTGAGTCTGACAGGTCAGTAGCTCCCAGGGACCTCCTTTCTACCCTTTATAAAAATGGGAGTGTTAGACTATTGCAAACAGATGGAATTTTAGATAGTAGCCAGGAGGAACGGCTGGCTTGGGTTCAGTTGTTGGGTAGAAACACATCTGGGTCATAAACTGACAGCCATCCAAATGTAGAAGTAAAGGGGTTGCTGATAGTTGTAAAAGAAGAGTGAATCGAGTATATCCAGCAAGTTTGCCACATGGGTAAGAGATGTTTCATTGTCTCTTTTTGCCTTGCAGGAAGAATGCAAACAAATACTGGCTCGGCAGAAATCCAGTTCCCAGTCTGATTCGCATGACGATGAGATTTCCCCTCCTCCTCCCAACCCAGTGGTAAAAGCCCGACGCAGGAGAGGGGGGGTCAGTGCTGAAGTGTACACTGAGGAGGATGCTGTTTCTTACGTCAGAAAGGTAATGTGTTACCATCTGTCTGAGATGTACAGGACAATCAAGTGACTCATATTTTGCTCATAATTTGGACTCATGGGTCAGCCTTTAGGATGGTGTCCTCATGTCGGCGTATGCATGGCTCAAGCATTTTCACGCTCAAGTTCTTTTGCTGCCTCCTTGATTAAGTACTTTCCCCATCAATGTGGCTTCAACTTTCTCTGTTTCCTTTTTGAGATGCCCTGCTAATCTGTTTCCCCCTCTAACTGGGTCGGTAATTCTCAGCCATTTTCTTGGTATTCACAGACTCTGGCAGCTTCTGAGTTTTGTCAGACCTCACAGTTTTGGAAAGCAGCCTTTTCTATTGCTGCTTTTCCTGCTTTTTTTTCCCCCAAAAGTCACTTCTAGCTCAAGTTTTCTTCTAACCTAGGTAATTCAGATTCCCTAGGCCATTCAGGTATATGGTTCCCATGTTGGTTTGGTACCACCTAACCCATGCGTTTTTGGAAATCTGGTGACTATGTTTGGGCGATTTTATGTGACCGTTATCTTTGAAGAAATGCCAGTCCCAAATTGGGTAATATCTTCAGTAGTGGCACTAATTTGGGCTTCTCTCTTTTTCACGAAAATACCTAGCTATGTTATATCCTTGATATCTCTTAATAACTCTGCAAAATTTTTTTTTTAACTGTCCAAAGCTTTCAAAAGTTATTAGAAGACAGACATTACAATAGCATATGTCGTGTTTGTTTAGGGAGCGAGGCTAAAAATGCATTTCATAAGGTTGACAGATGCTACTAATGTGCTTTTGTGCACGCCTGGAGTAGCTTTAATGCAAAGAGCTTTTTCTTTATGGGAATACATTTTGTCAGTGACTGGTTTTTGGCAGAATACTTTTTGCCGTTGCAGTCAGATGTGCTTTTGTCATCCACTTATGATACAAGTTCACTGGCTGCTCTGGGGATTTCTGTCCCAAGAAACAAAGAATTAGGAGACCCTTTCATCCTAAAAACAAGTATGGCAGAGCACTCTTGTGGCAGTTAAATAATGCTTGCAAGTATACAGTAAATTTTAACAGTACTGTGGTCACGCTATTAGTGCACTGCACTGTTAAAAAACTTGTGTGATATTTTAAAAGCCACTTTCAAACACTTTTTTTTCTGTGTAGTTTGCAATATCCCCCTTAAAAACTTCCATGAAGAGATCACATTTGTCTCTGCTTAATATTGGCTCCATCTGACTCTTCTGAAAATCAAAGGAAATATTCCTTCCCACACCCCTGAGTAATTCTTTTATATTTATAATGGAACCTGAAGTTAACTTTGTTTTCTTCCTCTTTCAACGCTGATGCCAATAAGCCCTGACAGTAGCATGGGTAGGTAGGAATCAGGAGCAGCAATATTTTGTGTGTTCTGTGACTAGGGCTGTTATGGTTTTAATTTCCTTGGAACTGACTGAGCTTAAATAATAATAATTTAGGGGATGGTTTCTTGTCAAGCTACAGATGATGCAAGGGATATAGAACTAGCACTGGGTGTGTCAGTGCTTTGTCTTCTGCCATCAGCGAATGAATCCCATGGTGCATCCCATGGATGTGTGTTTGTGACAGAGATTTCTAGAATACAGAAATAAAGGGAGACACTGAAAGGACAAATTATGAAACTAATTTAAAAGTGTAAAAAGCAAGGCAAGGGTTGTGTTAGGCTATTGCAAACAGATGGGATTTTAGATAGTAGAAGAACTGCTGGCTTGAATTCAGGTGTTGGATAGAAACACATTTGGGTCATAAGCCAATTTAAAGGATCCCTTGAAGGGGTGAGCTATAGGATGAGTAGTGCTAAAGGCAGTGCCATGAATTATGTCACTGGAGAGAAAATCAAAGGAGATTTAGCTTTGTGATTTGAGCAAGCACATGGCATGCCTCCATTCTGAGGAACAGAAAGGAAGATCTTTGCGGAGGGTTATTTCATTGCTTCATTCCTGAAACTAGAGAAAGCAATATTTGTCAACACATCTGACACAACATGTAGTTAACAACTAACAGATTAGGAATCTTGCTGTAAAGAGGGTTATCGGCTTGAAGAGAACATTCAGTGATTACTTGGAAGAGTAATGTAAGAAATGGTCAAGTGATTCTTCACAACATTTGATTTTGGTCGGATGTCTGGTTAGTGTGACACCTGAACAATCGTTTTCTGTGTCCCTGCCCCAACAGACCCACTTTGGTCTCTGCCTTGTGGCTTTCATTGCTGCAGATTTAGACTGAGAAAGGCTATACTATCCCATAATCAGCCAGAAGGGTTGGAGTTGAATGTCTTAGTTATTTGATTATCTACCTGTTGTAGTTTAACCCCAGCCAGCAGCTAAGCACCATGCAGCCGCTCGCTCACTCCTCCCCCCTCCCAGTGGGATGGGGAGGAGAATCAAAAAAAAAGTAAAACTCATGGGTTGAGATAAGAACAGTTTAATAACTAAACAAAACTAAAATATGATAATAACAATAATAAAATTTAAAAATAACAAAGCCAATTACAATAATAATAAGGAATATAAGGAAAAAAAAAAAGAGATAAATAAAACCCAAGAAAAGGCAAGTGATGCACAATGCAGTTGCTCACCACCTGGTGACCAATGCCCGAGCAGCGATCTGCCCCCACTGGCCAACTCCCCCCAGTTTATATACTGAGCAGGACGTCCTGTGGTATGGAATATCCCTTTGGCTAGTTTGGGTCAGCTGTCCTGGCCATGCTCCCTCCCAGCTTCTTGTGCATCTCCTCGCTGGCAGAGCACAGGAAACCAAAAAATCCTTAACTGAGGATAAGTGCTACTTAGCAACAACTAAACCATCAGCGTGTTATCAACATTATTCTCACACTAAATCCAAACCACAGCACTGTACCAGCTACTAGGAAGAAAATTAACTCTATCCCAGCCAAAACCAGGACACTACCCTTTTGGCTCAGCAGCAGTAGGCAGAACAGCTAGGCTCGTCTTAATAGTGCAAGAGTTCAGGACTGCAGTTCAATCCAGGGTTTGTTTGATAGGGTGAAAACCAAGAATAAGATACTGGCAAAATGCTCATTTTATTTAATGTTGAGGAATTTGAACTTTTAGATAGATTACATTTCACTCTGATACAAATATGTGGTTTATACATATGTGTTCTCCAGGATGAGGAAAGGAAACTACCTACAAGTCAGCATATGTAGTAACTTAAATAAGACAGAAATGCTATTTCTGCCATTAGCAGATGGGAAAGATAAATGCCCATTATCAGATCTTTTTTGTTCAGTAATTAAAACAGGCAAACAAATGCTGATTTTCAGATTGGAGTAAGGTTTATTTAACATTTAAACTTTTGCTAGGCTTGATTCTGTCCTGTTGTAATGAACTATTAAGGAAAATCACATTTCTAAAGTCAAAGAACATTTTTTTAAGTTATAGCCTTGTTACAAATGTCTCGTGTCTCTTATAATCACAGTCTCTAACCAACAGAAGATGATGTTTGGCCAGTACAGAGATACAGTGTCTTTACTAATATTTTACCAAAATGGAAAGCTTAACTTGCAAAAGTCTTGTAAAAAAGCTTCACCCAATATAAAAACATACTCCTGAATTTCAACATATGTTTTTAGCACATTAATGTGCAATAGGACTTTTGCCATCTCTCCGATTAACAAGTAAAAATGCCTCTTCATTCTCAAATGCAAGTCCTTCTTGTCTGCCATGAAGCAAAGGCACAGGATTTTGACCCAAGTGGGCCTCTCAGGGGCTTGGTTCCATATACCACAACTAGTACTGAAAAGTATGGTTTAATCAACACATCTTTACCTTTTACCTAAAGAAATGTTGCTTGTTGCCTGATTTTACAGGTAGGTTGCTTCTGACATTGTTTGTGGGGGAAGGAGGATATGAAATATGTTTTCCTCAGTCCAAGAGTTTTGAAAGGAGACTACACAGCTGCCAGTACCTGCTAATTATAGTATTTTATGGATATCCTTCTCCCAACTCATTCTGGAGCTTATATTTCTTTCTTGGTTGTCATATTGAGAACATAAATTCTTATCCTCACATTATAAAAAGTATAATTTATTACTTTCTTAGTGGCTTTATATTATAGCCTAAACCTGTCTCACTGTGTGAAATCAAATTGCATCCATTATCTTGAATAGTGGAATTTTCTATAGATAATCAGATCTGTGAAGAAATACAACCAGGCATGTAATTACCCTTTGTTCCTTTCTCTATAGGTTATTCCAAAGGACTATAAAACTATGACTGCTCTGGCAAAGGCCATCTCCAAGAACGTGCTCTTTGCTCATCTTGATGACAATGAACGAAGGTATGAGGTGCTTTATGATGGAAAGGAATCTAGAGCTTGACTCGAGGACAAGAAATTATATTAAATTTTAACTCAGGGATCAGAACCACTCTCACTGATGCATTTGAATCATACTAGATGCACCCTCACACACAGGGTTTTATGACAGAGGTTAAAATCACAAGCAAAAAAAGGGCAAGAACAGGTTAGAATGTGTTCAGACATTTTTAGTATTTTCAAATCAGCTCTTCCTGATGAACTTTATTCTAGGTTACTTAAGGAATTGGCTAAAACAATCTCAGAAGCATTTGTAGTTACTTCTGAGAACTCAGGGAAGACAGGTCAAGTGCTGGAAGAGTGGGAAAGAAAAAGCATAATATCTATAAAGAGGTAAAAGAGAATTATGGGTAAATTATTTTGTTCTTTGAAAAAATGGAACAAACAAGTTATGTGTAAGTACCTTAAGAAGATCAAGGAGTTCAGTATCAGACAATGTGACTTTTAAAAACTTGAAAATGTCTTTCTACAACTGAGTAGCAAGTCTTGTAGCTAAGGAATGCGTAACAGAGGCCAGACACCTTAACTTCTGGTAACATTTTCGACATTAATGTGCACGATGGTTTCATAAACAATCAAGGGAAACATATCTTCAGTGAAACCACTATGGACTCTATGCAAAACCCATTGGATTGCCATACCAAATAGCAGTTATCTATGTTCCATCATTCTAATGAAAAGGTATATTGAAATGCGGGAAGGCTTGGTCTGATTTTCATCTTTATTGTCATTAGTGACCTCAGTGCCGGAATACGGTATGAGTGTTGAACTTTTAGATTAAGTGAAGATGGGAAAGGCTGCTAAAACATTGGGACACAAGGCTAGAATTCAGAATTATGCTGACAGGTTGAAGAAATGTTCTAGTAAAAGATGGATTATCACTGAGCCAAGGGCAGAGAAGTGTACTTGGGCAGGAAGAACACCTTCATAACTGTAAGACGGTTTTGCAAAACTATATGGACCTTACCGTGAATCATGGTCTGAACATTAATTGCTAGTGTCAAGCTGTTTTGAAAATACTGACGTTTTGCTGGGCTAACTAAACAGGAGAACATGCAAGACATGTCCTGGTGTTGGAAAGATTTCAGCTGTAACAGTGTCCAGTTTGGGCACTGCACTTCAGGAATAAACAGTTGGAGGAAGCTCAGGGAAGAGCAGTGGGTACAATCATGGATCTAGATAACATCACTTCTGAAGAAAGAATGGGATTGGTTGGCCTGCAGAAGAAGAGTCAGGAGCAGAAGGATGTGATAATAGCTTATAATTGTGTATGAATAATGGCATATGAGGAATAAACTGCTGTGTGTGCCAAAGGGTAAAGAATAATGGATTTAAAGTGCAGTAGGAAAGAGTCAAGTCAGCTACTAGAAGGAGGTCTCTGACTGCTTGAGTAGGTTGTGGAGTCTCCACCACTTGAGGCCGTTAAGAACAGATTAGACTACGGTCTGCCAGGAATGACGTAAGCAGTGTCAGTTCTGCCTTGCAGCAGATAGGCTAAGTGATGTCATGAGGGCCTTGCCAAGCCTACTTTTCTGTGCTTCTGTGGTTAGAAGGGACAAAGACTTTGTCTACCCTCATGTTTTTAGTGCTGGCAGAACAGCAGCAGTCCTTGGTGGGGCTAGTCAATGGTTTCAGTCAAAGCACGTTCGAAGTGTGCAAATTTTGCTCCCTCTTGCAGACATTTACACAGTTTAATTACTTTGCAATCCTAATTATTATGATATTACGTTAGCGTGCAGATTTCTGGCATAATCAGAAGAGGATTAACTTTGCGCATTTCTAGCTTTTTCACGCACAAGAGAAAATTCTTGTACAAAACTGCTATAAATCCTAAGTATACCATCCGCATGCCAACATGACAGGCACTGAAAGGATAGGTTTTAGGGCTGGAGAAGGGACATTTCAGTAATATCTTATCAGAATACAGTGAGGGAGAAGAGCTGAAAGAAAAGTGCTTTTTCTTGCACTGTGCTGTTTGTACGTCATAGTCATGGTCTCTCCTATCCATTCCCCATGTTCCATTTACCTCCGTCAGCCAGGCTGTCCTGTTACGGATATATGTTAGGAGTGAAGAGATGTGCACGGATTCCCATGTGTGTGCTGCAGATGGGTTGTAGACTGTCTGCTTTTGCAGTCCTCAGGCTTGACCAGGTGTACACTGCCTCTGCTGTCAAAAGATGTAGAAGCTTCTTGGTTTCTGGCTTGTGCACTGGAGCATATTCAGCTATATACCATCTCCCTTGCTCAGGGATGCATCTAGGTGCCTCATTCAAGCTTCATGTCGAGCATGGCAAGCTATTGCTGACATTGGGAGAAAAAAAGGAACTCACAGAAGGACGCATGCATTCTGATTTTGCAGACAGGATTGCAATGAATGAATAAATTGTTCTCTCTTTGCATTTTACTGAGTTCACTCTTGACATCATCCTGTTGCCCTTGTCTGGTTTTGTTTGTCGAGTGTGGAGAAGTCGGCAGGTCAGAGCATACCATTGCCCTCACTCCCAGTTTGCATCTTGTTGATGCAGATAGGTAGTTCAGTAAAGTAAGTGGTATATGACTTCATTTGGGTTCTGTCCTCTTGGAATGGTGGAAAGCTAGGTGAGGTTATTTCATTTCCCGTGTGGTGGTGGTGGTGTTTTATTTTACTCAGTGCTTTCTGCACTGAAGACAGTATCATTGTTTTGTTTCATTTCGTGGTTGACCATTAGCCAAGATGTAGGAGATGTTCAGGTGGGGGAGGGATGAACTAGCAGGGCTTAATTCCTCATTTACAGTGGATGACTTTTACAATTTTCCTTCTTCTTTGAAAAAATATTTATGTTAGTCTGCTCTATGGCTGTGCAGTCCATGTGACTTGTGTTGCACTTGCTACTTGGCAGCTGTGAAGGTCTTTATGTCTGACATAAACCTTTATTTATAAAGGCAGTGTGTGGCAATTTATTTCTGTGTCAGATATTGCATGTGAATGAATGATTAATTGCATGAGAAGTCATACTAAAGTTAAGGTAAACAAGTATCTTTTTGCACTGGTGTCTGAAATACTTTTGTTCAAGTCTTATTTTAGATAGCATCTTTTCATGTGCCATGCTTAAAAAAGGATTGTCATCTATCTCATGCATGCACACACACACATGCACGCAGTCTCTGGTGTAAAGTTATACTGAAAAGTGCAATAAAAGTGAAACTGTAACTGCGTCAGTACTAAAAGCAGCAGAGCTAGTTATCAGCAACTTTTACCAAGATGTTCATTTCCAGAGTCACTAATATTATAAAGAACAGTGCAGCTCTGCAAAGTGGTGAGGCAGTGCACTGTTTTCTCATGAGACATTTCCATGGGCTTCAAGAAGATCTTGATTAAACTCTGGATTAGGGTCCTGGTTCTCTCAAAGCCAGTGGCAAAATGCCCATTATCTGAAGTGGAAATGTGCTTTTGACTGTAAAGGAGCTGTTGTTCTCATTTGCAAAACCAGGCATGTGTGGCTTTTTGTGTTTCTGCACATGTGCACCTGATGTATGTTTTATATGTGTCCTCCTTTGTCTAGGGCTGGTCTGTAACATTATCGAAATTTTTTTTTAATTGATGAGAAACTAGCTGTAAAAAGTTAAAGCAACAGCGGGGCTTCACAAAATTAATTTCTTGTGTTTTAATAGGTATGGTTTGATTTTGATTGTTTATTAGTATTGCACATGCAGCAAAAATACTGGACTATTCAAAATTTCTGTGAAATACTCACAGGCAGGGTAAAACTTTTCCCCCGAGCGGTGGGGAAAAGAGGGATGTTAAGAGAGTGATGGGCTTAATGATGAACTAAACAGCTTAGTGAGTTGCAGAGAGTACATGTATGTGTATCAATGTGCCTACCTTTGGACTCATCCTTGTTTCTTGTCTTGTTGTCAACCCAGAGTCGGTTGCGGTCTTCTCAGAGCAGCCATATGTCATGTGTGCTTTGATGGAGTTTGCTTCCTTGGCTGGGATGTGTGTCAAACGCCATTCACTTTGTTTCAGGCTTTCATGTATTTACTCTGCAGTTAGGATGTGTTTAATGCCTGGGTAGTTAAGCTTGGATTTTGACGGTGCTGTTATGTCATCCTGCAGGTCCCTAGGCACATGTGCTCTAACTTCTCTCTCCTTTCCCTCACTCCATATGATGACACATTGGCTGGCTTAGGTTCACGTCGGGGTTTTGCCCTTCGTACTGTGTTTCTTCCATACTCCACTTCCTTCATGACTCCACTCAAAAACTCTTGGAAGAGGCTGCTCAAAGGGTTTTGTTAGGTGGCAGTGGAGCATGTTAGTTAAGCTCACATGTGACTGCAGTGACATTTTCTGGAAAAGCATAGTTCATGCTGGTGTGCAAACATCACGCAGAAGCTGTGGAGGTGGCCACCAAGAGGTCAGTTTTCCCAGGCAGAGAGTGATCTAAAGACCTGCTAGTTATGACCACTGTGAGATCATCAGCTCTGGTCCCAGCTTGGTGCTCACCAAAGCCTTACGTGTATACGTACAGTCGTGCAAAACAGCTTCTCGTGTGAAAGCTCTGAAGTTGCTCCTTGCAGCGTGGAACAACTTCTGATACAGAGGACAGCACTGTGCAGCGTGAGCACTCAGAAGAAATAGGAAGTGTTCTGCAGTCTGCTCAAGGATGAACAGAGAAAACATCAGTGGAGCTGGACCTTCAGCCAGGTAAGAGGCATTCACCCACTCTTTCATTATAGTGGGGAAAAGTGAAACGACAACATTAACTGTGAGGGGGTTTTGCATTTTGAACATAAATTTATTTTTTATAGATGATATTCTTTGCAACAGTCTGTCTTTAACATCAATTGAGGGCAAAAGCCATCTTGTTTCTCTTCTCTCTCTTGCACTTGTGATCCGAGAGGAAGTCCCAGCAAAAAAAAAAAAAAATTAAATTAAATCCTTGATTATAGCATTTGTACCTAATAAAAAGAACTCCAAGATGAACTTACAGACTTTGCAGAAATGCATATTTCAGAAAGTGCATCTATCTTTTTAATGGCCTTCTGGAATCTGGTAGGAAGTTATGCTTAATAACATTCAAGCATTGTCTTGGGTGGCCTGTGCTATAGATTCTAATGGCTGAGCAAGGGGAAGAAGTTCCTTACTGATCTTACCCCTCCTGGTTCCAACGTGATCTCATGGTTCAGGTCCATTCTGAAGGCCATCAAGAGTTTGCGTAAACTTTCCCCCTTCTTTTAGTCTGTGATGCTCGAGAGTTTTGCATATGGGAGAAATCAGCAAGGCAGGGTGCGTTGTGCTGGTGCCCTCTCTGCTGCTTTCGTTTTGTTTCGTCAGCAGGCAGGGAATGATTTCTATCTATGCAAAGACAGAATTACGCCCATAACTTGGCAGCATTTTATTTCCTCTCCCACTCTTGGGTATCCAGCAGCTTAACGTCCTCTAAGGCTTCCTAGTTGTGAAATGGTGTACAAAGTCAAAATTGGTGACAAGGGGCTGTTCTGATTGTCCTAATCTCTTCTAACCCGGCAGTGCAGCTAGTAAGAATTTTTATTGGTTCAGCATGTAATGCTGGAATGCAAGTACACCCACGTGGCTTTGCCACGATGTTGAATAGTGATGGGTGGGGAAAAGAAAGAGATTGTTCATTTTCCTTCTGTGGATAAAAATGAAAGACACTTTTTCATCATTTTATTGACAGGATATTCTGTCTCTACTGGACAGGGGCAGCCACTGAGAGGGGGACAGTGAGAAGGTTCAGAGGTGACCCACTGTGGGGATGGAAGTTGGACCCAAAGCTGATGATTGTCGAGGAGGAGAAGGAAATATAACTGAAGTGTAACCAGTGGGTGAGAGAGCAGGACTGAGAGCAGCAGGAGTGTCGGTCCTGGTTCTGGGATGTCACCAGTGCCTGTCTGCCCTGCTGTGAGTCATGAGCCACGTCTGTCTGTCTCTGTTCAGAAGCTCAGTGGCCTCCTGATCACGTAAAGAAGTGGAATGGTTAGACATTCACCGTATCTGTATGTAAATGCTATGTAAAATTCATATGTAAATCTTGTTCATCAAAGAGTAAAGAGAGTAGATAAGTATTTAACATGCACTTCCAGACTCCACTTTTGGCATTTTATCTAATATCACAATTTTTACAAGCATTTATTCTTTATTACTAATGTACAGGCAGCTGTAATGCCTGCAACAGCTTTCAGAATACTTTTGTGTATTTTATTACTTGAACTAATAATAAATTTGTTTGTTTGCACAGTATACTGGTGTGAAACTGCTTTGGAAACTGGGTCAGGAAATTGTATTTAATGCTTTTACTAAAATACTGAGCTCTTATAAAGATGCAAAAAAAGCAACAAAAGTGAACTAAACAGTCGACAAAACTGCTGTATTTGTTACAGCAACACACAGTGTTGTATTTACTCGTGTGTGTTGCCTGTATGGCAAAGGTAGGAGAATAAAGGGCATTTTTTTTATTTTCTGTGCTTGTCGGGGCCAAGATGTAAAGATGAAAATTGGCACTTGTACTGGGCATGCAAGCCAAGGGTTTTCTTTAAGCAAAACTTTTTACCCTTTTCCCAGAATCCTCCCAAACATTGAGGATGGCACATGCTATTGTGATACTGTAGATAAAATTGGAGGCAAGTTGTTGTAGATACCATCATCTTGCTGTTAGCATTTCAGAGAAAATTTCTGCTACCTTCTTACATGTTTTAAGTAACCCGTGTTCTGCCATTCACGTAGTTTTGTGAGCCATGATTCGTGGCAAAGTGGGGTCCTATAGGGACTTACTGGGCATAAACATACACTATTTGAAAGGCATTAGTGCCTAAACAAAGGCTTCCTCAGCACTGAGACACAGTAATAGTATTAAAATGTATTGAGGGCTGCCACAGAAGGGAAATGACTATTCGTGTATCTGTGTCCCCTGAAGACAAAACATCAGAATTAGGCTTCAGTTGTAAAAGATGGATGTAAACTAGAGACGTGGTAATAATTTCTAGTGGTAGGGATACTTAAACAGATTGTAGAATCTATAATTGCTAAACCCAGATTAGGCAAAACTTTTGAACATAATTTAATTTGTCCTCTGGATGGGAGAAGTCTCTTGGGTCTATTTTTGTGATTCTTGGATCTTCAGTAGCGGGAAACTGGTGTATTCTTTCTCTATACATTTTTCGTTTATCTTTTTTTATCTATTTGAAGGGTTATTGTTATTTTGCACATCTTCTGTTTTCTCAGCTAGATAAATTTAATTCTCCCCATCTTTCTTTGCAGACCAGACTCCTCAGACCACTGACCATTTTTCTTGTTCTCCTCAACTTTCTCCAGTTGGTACACCTCTTTCTTGTTTCTTTATATTTTTCACAGAAACAGGATATTGTTGACTCCTACTTAGCATGTGAGCACTGAAATCATTGGATCCTTTCCTGCAGAAATGCTACCTTGGCAATGAATCTTCACCATGTATTTATGCCGTTGGTTATTCCTACCCAAATATACTTAGCTGTTGTGTCTTTATTGAAAGTTCATCTATTTTCTTAGACCATTTTTTCAATTTGTAATCATTTTACATCCTAATGTTGTTTTTTTGAAGTGCTTGGAGCTCCTTACAGCTAGGTATTGTCTTCAAATTCAGAAAACACACTCTTTATCCAGGTCAATAATGACTTGGGCACTTTTTTAGTACAGCCATAATCTAACATGAGAACAGTGGTTTTCCATAGCTAACAGGTGAATTTTAGTTGCCGTCCTGTTGATCTCATATTAAAAATATTCTTGAAACTTCTGGTGATTAGTGAATTTCAAGGACATTGTTATTGCTATAAGCTTTATTCAGTTCTGCATAATACCATGTTTTATTAAAGCACTGGCTGCAGGCCAGCTGGAAAACCTCATATATGTGGAAGAAACCTAAGATGGCTCCATTCAGGAGCAAGACATTTTAGCAACAGGATGCCATAGCTGTGACATATTCATTACATATCCTGTGTTTTCCTTGCATTTGTGACTTAACTCTTTTGTTAAAAAACAAACACAGATCTAGCTTCTGCCTGTGCTTTGTATATTCCTGCACTGTGCATAATAGTGCAAGAAAAACGATTTTCCCGTGGTACCGCATTAGTATTTCTGTGTCTCCAGGAGTCTGTGTAGTGCTAAAGCCACATGGATGGTAAGGGGGGATACTCACTCTGCCTGCTGTAGGTGTCTAAGTTAGCTGGTGCTCAAAACACCTCAGTTAGGAGCCTCAGGGTATGGTTTCACTGTTGATTTAAGCCAAATTCTGAGCTGGTACTAGAGGAGGAAGTAACACGGTGAGTGCCAAACCTTGGCTGCATGTTCCTGTTGCTCTTGTGGCTGTGGTTACTGAGATCAGCTCTCTGAAAAGGGATCCTCACCCGGAGGGTTAGTTTTCAGTCAGATCAGGCCATTCCTCCCACCCTGTACCTGGCTGCAGAAATACTTTGGCTAGCTGAAGGGAGGTGGTGGAAACAGGCAGCTGGGAGAAGAGGGCAGGGCAGGACCACCCCTTTTGGCAGCAGCAGGGGCCAAAATCAAATTAGGTGGTGGTGAAGCTGTACCTTAAGTTCCCTTACTAGTCACTGGAGAAAGTCAGAGGGTGGAAATAGATGGCGTGAATACCTCTGTAATAAGCAGTTGTAGAGCTAAGCCACTCAGAAGATGAGAAATGAAAAGAAAGGATAAGAGATGAGAGAGAAATTGTACAGCGGGGCATAGCAGAGTGAGGGGTGGAGGGCTTTGCTGAGTGAGTAACATGGCTTCCTGGGGTTATATGAGGATTTTTGTGACCAAAGAGTTAGTGAGGTTTCTTCCCCCTTCTTTTTGAAAGTAGCAACAGAGTGTACTGGGATGACAACATTATCCCAGTACACTTTGTGCAGGGTGCACACAGGGGCAGGGTGCATCCCGTTTGTGGAGGTGTGAGTGTCCCATCTGTGCTGGAACTCCAGGAGGTGGTCAGCTGACCGTGATAGCTTGGGAACAGAGGAGATGTGTGTGTGCAAGTTACATGTACATGGGACAGATTTGGTACCAAAGAGACTGGTGCAAAACCTCTCTGTGTGGGAGATTTTTTTCTGATTGCCAGTCGAATTAGATGATTAGCCTGTCCTTTGGATTCTACTTGTAAGCAACTAAGAAGAGGAAACTCATCTCTCACATCAACCAAGGCCTACTAAACAAAGCTTTCCCTCTGTGGACAACACCAAGGTATTTTCCAGGTAAACTGCCCGGCAATCCAGCTTTTCTTTGTGCCTTTTATGCCTTTTTTATGGCCTTGATTCAGCATGGTATTTAAAAGTGCGTGTTTAACTGTGCTGGTCCATTCACTTGCTATGGATGTCAAAGGAACTATTAATGTGTTTAAATGGAAGCACACTCAGTCTTGCTGAATTGGAGCTTGCCAATGAGGAATACTACTTAAACTAGAAAAAGTTATGGATTTTGGAGACAACAGTCATCTGGCAGCAGAGATGGAAACGAAACCAGGTAGAATTGCCCAGCCATTGGAAAATAAATGATCCAATTCTCCATTCAAGGATTAGCCATGAATTTAACACTGACTTTATTTTCCAGTACATCCATCTCGTTTATCCAAGAGTTATTGCCTTTAATTACCATTGTGGTGCTTGCAGGCAGCAGTCTTTAAATTAGTTATGCAAAGTTCTGCTCTCAGCAGTCATCAGGAGATTGTATCTGCTTTAGTATCAATCTCTTTACAATAGCCTGACAGCGTACAGATTTTGTACTAGGGATGTACTTTTTGTGATGTCAGTTTTTGGCCTGGTAGATAGGTTATTCTCTTAAACGTAACCAAAAGCACACACATTTGGTGTTTATGGATATTTTTATCTTGAGAAACAAATACTGTCAGTTCACAGCTTTTTAGAGGTTGTGATTCACCCTCAGTGTTTTGTTAGATGGTTTATATTCTTCATTGCAAATACTAGTGGCGCCATTCCTGGTGGTAGTTATTTTTAATTCTGCATAAAGTAGTGGTTTACATATGGGCAGTATGTCACCCGTTCTGAAAAACTGAGTTAAACCGGAGAAGTAATTTACATAAATCCTTTTTAGATCTAGACAAATAGTATTCATGCATGCTTATGAAAAAATCTCGAGTCTAAACTTATCTCTCTATATATAAAATAGAAAAATTAAGACTACTGCTGAATTTAATAGGCCTTGTAAAATCTTTCTACCACTGCAGTATATATGACTGTGCCTTTGCGTGCTTCTTTACACAACAATTAGCTGGCAGTGGTTCTGAAAATGTGTTACTCAATGCTAAGGCTTTCCAGAATTAAACACAAAGGTTGAATGAAAGAGCATCCACTCTTCTCAGCAAGGCTTTATCTTCTGCATCAGAGCAGCTGGAAGCTTGTTGGGAACAGTAATTTGTCTTTGTGCGTGGACGAACAAGGGTTTATTTCAACTAAAGCTCTTTAAAATGATGCTTCCTTTTTTTTTTTTAACCCCAGAAGGATTGTAGGTAACCTCTCAACAGTTACTCCTGCTCTAATAAGTCTTCATTAAGTGACTGATTCTGCAACCTTGCACAGCTTTGAAAGCCTACGTGTCTTCAAGTGGGAATATTACCAGTACCAGTACTGGAGGATCAACTGTGTATAATTGAGCTGCTTAGTTATACATTTAGAAGGATATTCAAAGAGCTTAAAGGAACTAGATATTCATGTTGATTGATATATAGTGGGAAGTGAACATTTAACTCCTATAAGGTTCTCTTGAAAAGCCCCATCTTATGTTCTGAATGGTTAGACCTGTGCATTTCCACTATGAGATGACATCTGCTTAGTAACACCATGTTTGAAAAGACAGAAAGAAACTAACCCAAACAAAAAATAATCTATAATACTACAAGATTTAGTGGTGGTTTTTTTCCGTACAGAAAGAGAGGGTTCAGCTCAACAACCAGATGAAATTTCTCTGTCATTCCCGTGCACTTAGTGGAAATACCAAGTGTAAGTTATTTGACTGTTAGGCTGCTAACCCTGTTTTAATGAAAAAAAATCTGACAAACCCAAACAATGATTTAGTTCTTGTTTTACAAGTTCCTTACTAAAGACTTTGACCTGAAGTACATCGCATCTTGTGAGGTAACAGCTGGTCTATCATTGTCTTCGGAAAAAAGTAACAGTTGCTAAGATTTCAGGAAACAAAGATGGTCTTTGAATCAACTGGAACAGCTGTAAGAGACTGACACACCATGCACTGTCAGCTGCTAAATTCAGATATTCAGACTGCCCGAAACGGGATACTTTAACCCTTTGGCACCATCAGATTCCTTTTCTCTCTGTTTTTCTTTTTAAGAAAAGCCAGAAAAATAAATTGAATTTTCAATTTGCCTTTTGCTTTCAGAATTTTTTTTTTTTAAATCACAAAACTGTCACTGTCTTTGTAGGGATTTTATTTTTTATATTTATTCAACTTCTGATACATAAGCAATAAGATGATATGCATGTTGACAGATGAAATTTGCATTAGAAAAGTATAACATGCTCTTCTGTGTGGTGCATTAAATAGAAAATATAATAGTGTGTTTCCAGAAAACAATGTCAGATGCTATTTTAAGGCACTCAGCATCTTCCAAGTTTGGTATGTGGAGAGTGTGTTTAGTCTGATAAAGGAGAACGAAGGTGAATTGGTCATGCCTAGAAGAGAAAGGTGGGTGATAGCAACGGTCTCTTTAATGGACAGAGGCATGTGAGATCCAAAAAGCTGGTGGCTGTAGTTGGGCACATTCAGACTGGAAAAAGTGTAGTTTTTTCTTTTAGAGCAATCAGGGAACTGATCCATAATTTAAATTAGCTCGGGATGTGGCAGATTTTCCATTGCATGAAGCCTTCAGATCAAGCTTGGCTCTCCGCTGTTGCTAGTTCTTGCAGCACTTTCTGAAGTGCTCCAGAATATTGTGGATTTTTTTTTTCAAAGATGGCAAAATGTGATGACATGAAAATTTATTTCACTTAATGAAGAGTCAGCAACCATCTCTTGTCAACGAAACACTTGTGTGACTTTGGTATGCCTGAAAGCCAAGCTGTTAGAACTTGGAGCCTGACTGATTTTTGGGTGCCTGAAATAGGCACATACTGGGTCTCTTGCTAAACCATTGTTTTAGTTCAGTTACAAAGGATGGGATATTATTCAGGAGCCTCTGAGATTTTGCAGTCTGTGTTAGATGGTATCAGGAAAGCTGTAGTCGCCTCAACATCTGTTCATCAGTTAACTCCCAATGCTGCACAGCATGGCTGGTCTTACCACTTGGTGAAGGTGAAGCACCCAGCAAGTGGTACCCCGAGCCCTCTGCTTTGTTTCATGCAGAGTGCTCCTGATCAGACAATGAGACTGGTGTCTCAGCACTGGATGCTGTGTTTTCTTGCCCAAAGAGCTGTGCTGGCTCAGGCTTGCTCCTAGGTGATTTACTTCCATATTTTCAAGCAGTGCATAGTGATGGCTTCTTATAAAAACTTTTACTGATCACATATAACTTACTTTTCTTGTGCCCTGTACTCGTAGGTCCTGATCCTGCACTGTCTTGAAAGACTGGCAATTCTCATCACTGCAGAATCGAGATTATTTTATTCCTCTGTTTGTGGATATGACCACATGAAAAAGTAGATTTATGTCATGACCCCAGAGGATTTGAAAGTTATTTGCTAATGCACATGAACGTCCTAGAGTAAAGGCTGAGATAAATAGAATGATTTTCCAGAGGTGATAATTGAGGTAATCAGAAAAAACGGTGCAATCTAGAGCTTTAATTCTCATTAATAGGAAAGCACTTTAGTGTCCTGATAGACTATTTTATATTTACATTTTTCATATATCTGATAGTCTGTGAGATCTATTTGTCGTGACGAGTCAAGGAGAAACAAGAGAAACAAACCATATTTATTTATTTTCTGAATTTAATTTTTACTTTTTTTTTTTATTCTTTATTGAAAAGATTTGTAAGAAAACTTTGAAATGCTCGCTCTTCTTTTCCCTAACAGAGGCACATCACTATCTTAGGAGGTGAATGGGAATTACTTTTTAATATCCAGAAACAGACCTTGG
Organism: Leptosomus discolor; assembly: GCF_034619465.1. Lineage (NCBI taxonomy): Eukaryota > Metazoa > Chordata > Aves > Leptosomiformes > Leptosomidae > Leptosomus > Leptosomus discolor. The sequence goes on from NC_141404.1 coordinate 7,046,344, forward strand.
CCTTTTGACATCCTAATAATTCCCAGGACAGCCAACTGAACCTTCACCACGATAGATTGGATTTGCTATGTTAAAATATTGTAGCGGTGCCCTGATTTCAGGTCCTGACAGTTTCATCACCACAGTTGACCTGTGTTCCTCATACAGCTGCTTTCTGCAACATGGTTACAACATCCATGCAGATTTCCCTTTGCTTTTAGAAACTTGGTTTAAAATAGTGGTAAGTTGTATTTCATCCAAGTTTACTTGCTATTCTTCAATGGTATGTCTTGTATCATATTTCCTGTCTTATTTATTAACTCCTGTGCTTTGACTAGAACTTATTTCCAAGAATATGAAGTTTTTGTTCTATTATTAGAGCACAGGGTTTGATTCCTTGACAGGTTGAAGAGAGCTTTGCAGCACTTAGCAAGAACTGCCCTTCCTAATCAAAACTGTCCTCAGCAGCATCAGCTGGTTTACCCTGGAACTAAAATATAGCTGAAATAAAGCTGCTCCGTTGCTTGGGTAGTGTGTTGTGGCATCTGGAACATAACTCCTTTTCACACTCATCCCACCCTCTGATACTGACATTCATCTTCAGAGCAGGAGATGCCTTTTTGAGCTCTGATCCCTTACATACGCATCCTGATTGAGTTCTTCATTGATTCCAACATCTATAAAGTTTTCTTGGCCATCATATACCATATTAATGTAGGCTTGTGGTCATCTGACTCCTGGCATTTTTTTGGTAATAAGTAAACTGCATTTAGACTAGAAAGATAGTAAACCTACTACATTGGTGCACCTTGGGTTCTTCCTTATGTTGCAGGGTTTTTTTCCACTGGCTTCTGAGTGTTTCCATTTACTGTGGTCTTTGGCTTTGGGACTTCCTTCCTCTTCTGGTTTAGGATTTTAGCCAAATTCAGCTTTTGAGATCTGATCTTCACTTTAATGTGCTCAGTGTAGGCTCTGTTTAATTAGCTGGGCTATATATAATTCTGTCAGAAATTTTAGATTTCTTTTGCAGCAACTTCCTATTAGAACAACTGCCTGATGAATAGTTATTGTGAATGTGAATGATGTGCATTTAGAATAGTTTCATTTTCAAAGGATGCTTTCATGGAAAACAAGGTTAAATTGTGTGGGAACAATGGAGGTTCTGCAAACAGCTCTGATATAGGTAGTTCCTTTCTTCCTTCTAATACTTAGTGTTAGAAATCAGATTAGAGCACAAGAGATACGGGGAGAAAAAGAAAATACAGAGTTATATTGTTCTTAGATTCCAGAACCACATTCTTAAATCCAACGGGTGAAATGATGAACAATTCACGCAAAGGATACATAGAGCTTATTTCTGCTGAACTTCTCCACGTTTCTTGTTTATCAGTTTTATTTGTTTTGTTGCTTTGTTCTAGTGCCGTAGTGACACCCTCTGGCAATGGCAGGATAGTTTCATTGCCATTAGGGAGCTTTTAAGGAATCGGTGAGCAGTCTCACTGGAAAGGCATTGGTGTACCCTGTGCTTCCTTCCTTCTCAGAGCTAGTTTGGCTCAAGACTAGAAATCACACACATGAAGTTAATTAATGTTGTACATGAACGTGATGACTAATTGATACAAATTAAAGTACTGTGTAATAAATAGTGTTGGGCAGCTATTTTTTTTGGTGAGCGACTTGAAAAGCCTCCCTTTATACTTAAATTAATTTGTTTACATCAACTCTAAAGCACGCTTTTCTCTTCTGGAGTGCAGCCTCTGAGCAAAGCCTTACAGATGCTCTGGCTGCTGTGCAGCTTGCACCAGAACAGAGGTGACTCACTGATCTGTTCTACCTGTGAAATTTTTAAAGATGGAAAAGCTATTGTGAGTCGTGTGCCTGCTGTCAGTTTTGAATTTTGCATTGGTAATGCTTTTATTTGTGCTGTTTTACACTATGGGTCACAAAATGCAAACTTCTTGCAGCTGAAATTTTTTCGAGGCAGTATAATGAGAAAAACCAGTAAGCTGTTGAGACGGCTGGAACAATGAAGTGGGGCAGCTGAGGCTGGGAGAAAGGCATTAAGACGCTTAAGTCCTATTAAAATCAAGGTGTTGGAGAATACTTAACGTTTTTTGTCAGATCTCGATCTGTGTCTCATTTTGTTGAGCAAGTTTGTGCGTGTCTGCAGGGCAAGCTGGTAGTACAGAACTGCCTAAATGGTCGAGTTAGGGCAAAGCAGCTGCCTGGCTGCGGCAGCACGAGGATCTGTGCTGGGTCCCTCACCTGGCTTCTCAGCAGCCTGAATTAGCCCAGATATAGAGGATTGTGCTGCTGGGCTCCTTCCAGTGCTCAAGCAAAGTTGAAGGCTGCGTTGTTGGAGAAACCTCCATGCAGAAATGGGGAATGGCAGTTCTGAGATAAAAACCTTAACGGCACCTATTGCTCTGTCCTGTAAGGACTTCTAACTGGAGCAAACTCTCCTCAGTCCCATAGCAGGGACTGAGCTGGCCTGGGCTGGCACTGAGGACTCTTGAGTTAGGACACAGAGACTTCTCAGCCTTGTGATGAAATACAAAGCTCTGGCTCAGCTTCTGAAGGCAGCCATCGTTGTGTCTGCCACCTGGGGTCACTGTGTTCAAGGTTATTAAAAAGGAGAAGTATAAAGTAACAAAGAAAATAAAAGCAGTAAAAACCGTACTTCCAAAACCTAACCCCTGGAGGCTAAAATTGAGATTGCCATAAGTATACAAATTACTTGAAATTTTTATTGTGTGAAAAAATGAAGCCGTATATTTCAGTGTGTAAACAGAAGTCTGCTTTAACAGCTCAGAGATTTGTATAAAGCAAGAGATAAACTACCACAATAAAAGTATTATCTCTCATAGACCTTTTCTTATTGGATTTTGTCTTAGCTTTTCTACCTGTTGGTTCACACAGTCTGTTACCACTGACTTTAAAGATCTTTGTAGCAGTGTAGTTTTGTGGTTGAGAAATCTTTAGTGGTCTTGACGCTGATCTTGTTTTACACAGGAATTACTGCACATATGTCAGTGGCTTTTCATATTATTTACACATATGAGATTATAGGTAATACATAGTTTGAATCTGCACCGGTCTTACAGAATTTCTTGAATGTGCTATTATTTAAACCTTTGTCTCAGCTAACCCCACATGATGTATTATGTACCTACAGTATTTCTTAAAAGCACTTTAGCTGAATTTTCAAGCTGGCTAGGCTTAAAGTTGTCAAAATACGTATTTATGTTAAAACTCCTCAGAATGCTGTGTGGATGTAAATCTTTCCATGGAGGTGCTGCATCACGCAAGAGAAAAGGCTGCTTGTGCGCTGGGAAAAGAGCAGCTCCGGATGATGCAAATGCTACTTCAAACCCCATTTATTCTCGGAGCGGCATCAGCAGTGCGTGTGCTGCTCGGAAGCCGGACATCCCCAGTGCTCTTTGAGAGCTGTCTCTGACAGCAGCTGCAAAGTCACTGCCTAGTAGTCTGAAACAGAAAGTCAAAGCTAAAGCAGTAAGGCACAGAAGGCCTTTTACCACTCTCTTCTGTTCACAAATCCTTTTATAAAGACCTGCAGATACGCAGAGGACATATTTTTACTGCTATACCTGGCCACTGGGTGGCCTCCGTTAGAGCTGAAGAAGATAATGTACATCTATGGAGTGTATCTTGTTTTTTTTTCTCAGCTAAATATTGCTGAAACTTCTAGATAATGGGGCTGAATGAGACATTGCGTGTAATTCAGGATCTTCTTTAGTATGAAAAATTGGTAAATCAATATTTTGACCCCTTTTTTTGTCATTACTAATTAGAAATTATGTGTATAATTTGCTTAATACTTTTGTTGACATATCTGTGCATTTGATTAGGTAAGCATTTCAGTTACAGATATAACTGAAGGACAATAGGATGGTGAAAACAGTATTGCACATAGCAGTGTTTCTTCTATAGCTCTTTGCAAATGGAAATCATCCATTCTTTCCAATACTGAAGGGTTACATAGTCAGAATTGCATTACTGCTGTGCCTTTTCAAATGAACTTTGCATCATTGACACCACCTCTAAATAAAATTGTTTAGCATCTTTTGTAATTACATGATCTTTAAAGCATCTCTAGGGACCACATTTTAGTCCTATTATAATCAGTGTTCTTTGGAGTAATTAATTATTTATATCATTTATGAGGTCAGAATCAGAACATTATGTTTTCATCTCTTGTAGTGATATAGCTCCTCATACAGGGTATCATGCTGCTGTACACATAATTAGTACTATATGAAGAATATAAATTAACATGTTAGTTTTGATGGGAGTGTTGATGATGTTGAAAAGGCATCATTAATATGCTCAATAGTGAAAAATAATACTTCTGATTTTAGCTTCCTTTGCTTTTCCTTTCAACTAGTTCAGCTAAAAATATGGCACAGCTGCTTTCCCTTTACACATGCGAAAATGTTTGGAATGTGAAGTAAGAGAGAGAATTGCAAGCCTTTGGGTGAGAAAACATGAGATTCGGTGGTGAGACACCAGTCTCATCATCTCATCAGGAGAGCAGGGCAAAGGGGAGGGCTTGGTGGTACCACTTGTGGCTGTAGGGACTGGAAGGATTGGTCCTCCTGGCACAGCAAAGCAGCATGACTGCAGTAGTATGAAGCATGATGGGTTTTGTTACTGGTTGATTATGTTTGAGATAAATTGCCAACTCCACTTGGAGTGGCTAATGGCACTTTTTCCTTCTCTGTGGCCTAAGTTGTTTTAAGCACTGTTGAACTTGAGCAGTCCCTCGAAAGCATATCATCTAGGCCTCGGTTAACTGCTGCTAATGGATCAGATAGAAGATTACGGCAGAAGTAGAAGATCCTTATGGATGTAAATCAATACTTATTAATGACATCTAACTGTGTTAAGTCTCAGGAGAAAGGAGAATCCAGCTGTAGGATCTGATCTGTACCTCGATAGAAAGTTCGTGCAGGAGACCAGCAGAAAGGATGAATGGCAGTGAAAAGCAGATGATGGAAAGCTTTGTGAAGTGTGTTTATATTAATAACAGTTGGCTCTTAAAAGGTGCTCTTTGCCTGTTGTGCTTTGGGCTTTTTAATAAGAAGGGTAGGTAACCATTATGTACATTGAATACTTTTTGGATATCCTTTGCTGTTGTGGTTGGTGAATAAAATTACAAAAGTGAGTATCTGATCCTGAAAGTGGATCTATGCAAACAAGCTCTTATAATCTGGAGGAGCTCAGTGGACATCAGTGGGAGCTACTACAAGCAGGAGGATTAATCAATATTAAATTGATGGCCAAAGTAAAGGAGCTGTGGTCTGGGAGCAAAACAACAGAAAATAATGGTTGGAGAGAATTAAATTGTGCTCTTAGATAGCTCTTTTGTAAAACTAACTCAATCAGAAAGTCACTAATTAGTTTTTACAAATTCTGGGAGTAGTTTAAACTTGGCTGCCTTTCATAGTTACTGGAAGTCTCACATAGAATTGCGTATATTTCTAATGTGATTGAATTAATGGTTTTTTGTTACTGGAGTCTGCGTTTTCCTTTCCTTATTTTGTTGTAATATGCAGGAGCATAATATTGCATCAATGCAACATTGCGTAGATTGCAAGTATGTTTTCCTAACTGTCACTTTTGAACGTTTCTGTTTTTTCTCTTAGTTTTCTTCGTGTTTTTTAGTTCTTTGCTCCCTGATTCAGCCTCTTGCTAGGAGGGTGACCCAGCTTTCCAGTCACACAGACATGAAAAATCAACATAATTAAAAGTCATTGTCCTTGTTTGGCTGGGTTAGAATCCCAGCCCAGCCATGCGAGGCAGGCCGTTAGCAGTGTCAGTCAGCCAGGGCAGCTGACCTGAGGGAGCTACAGGTGTAGCCTGTACCATAACGTCATGGGCCTTATAAAGGGGGAAGGTTTGCTGAGGAAAGGAGCTCCTGTGGGGTTCCTGCTGGGGTTCCTTCTGTTCCTCCTTTGGCTTCTCCTTGCTCCTGAGGACAGGTCTCCTGTCAGTTGTGAAGTCTGTATGTTCATTTAGCTGAGTATAACTCTGTATACCTTTGCTGGTACTGGTGTTGTTTTATTAGATCTGTTTTTGCTTTAACCCACGTGTCTGCTCTCCTTTTCCTGATTCCCCTTCCCAGCTGGTGAGGGGTTGTTGGGTGATAGAGCAACTGTTATAGTTTAGCCCCGGGTATGGGCTAAATGTAGACAGTTATCTTAAAGCAACTTCATAACAGTTTGCTTTTCTAAAATGCAAATGAGATACGAGAGAAGATTCACCCGTGTTTGCTACGTATGTTGTTTGGTAAAACCCATCTATTGCATATGGAGATTTGATGACTGGTAGGATATTGTGGTTATTTTTATTGAAAACTCAGGGTTTAACTTGTAGGATGTTTTCAGTTCCTGGCTTACATTGTTGATTATAATTTCTGGTCAACTTGAATTCTCTTCCTATCTCCATTCCCCTGCTATTCGCAGTGATGCCACTCTGCCTTTCCCTCTTAAATCCATCAGTTTTACATTCTGGTAATTTTCCGCTTTTCTTCTCCTCTCGGCCCTCAGCGTGCTGCCTTATATCTCTCTTCCACTTTGCAATTTCTGATTTATTTCTGGCATTGGTTCAATTTCAGAAAAAAAAATAATTAGCCCATGAGTCTTGAAAGGCAATAGAAATTCCACTTTTATCAACATTCTTCAATTAAAATCTGATATTACCAATCCTGTTTATAAATAACTTTATTCCAAATTTATGTTGAAAATACCTTACACCATTCATTCCATATATATAATGCTTTCTTATGGCAGATGAGGGGAGACGTTTCTGTGAGACTAGTTACATTTACAAGTACAGAAATAAAATCCATTGACTACACCCCAGTGTCGTACTCACTGTGTCTGTGCTCACACTTGCACGCATGTGCATATAAGTTGCTTTGAAAGATGAACTTGTATATGAATATCTGATAAGATATAAAACTGAAGCCTGAAATCTGGGCTGATCTCTTGAGTTTTGGTTCAAGGCCAGATTCTGGAAAATGATTTGAGTTCCGATTCGGGCAAAATCCCTTGAATATGTTTTTCTGGCAATATTTTTGAGAACAGCTGATCTTTTCACATTTTTTCCATTTGGGTTAGGAATCTTAAGACAGTAACCAAGATGCCACTGAAATACTGCTGCTCATTGAAAGGAAAATGCAACCCATATACATCGTGCCATAATTTTGGCATTTTCCTCTAGTGTATCTTAAAGCTCTAGATGATAGATAATGACATTAAGGAGAGTGAGTTGAAGTTAATTGCAAAGCATTGCTTATTAGGTTTGAAAGAGATATAATCACAGGGCATTCTAATTTCTTAAGACACTGATTAATATAACAGCTACAGAGAAAAACTGGCAGCAAATATGTTTCTAGGGAGTTTGCAGGATTGCTGGTTTATGCATTTTCTTTTACAGCCTACACAGTTGGAGATAATTCAGAATCTTACTGTTTAAGAGTAAGCCAAGTATCTAAAATCTTGTGACCATATTTAGGGATGGATGAAATGTTTTGGTTAAAATAGCTCACACTCCCCTACACATGCCCGTATTTCTGTCCAGTCTTCAGAGCGGTGAAAGGAAGAAACAAGGAGACCTTAGAGATTTCCTTTGCCTTTCTTTTAATCCATCAGCTGAGTGCTAATGATCTCACACTGCTTACTTCAGTGTGAGATCGCCTGCCTGCCCTCTTCACCTGGATGAATCACCCAGTGTCTTTACCAGTTACTGTATTCATCCACAACTCTCTTTCGGTTTGATCATCCCATTGGTTGAAGCTGGAGAAGCACTTTGTGGCATGTGGCACTAGTTTGTTCTGCATCTCATCCAGCGTGATGCTGGGTGATGCCAAGTAGGGTTGTCTCCTGGCAAGGGTGGAAGAATAGGGGGAAAATTCAGAAGATATGGGAGTGATAGCATTATTTGGGGCTTACACCTTTTTCTCTTGCTGTCCCACTGATACTGACCTTTCCTTGTTAACGTTATTCCCTGTCCATCTGACATGTTTCTCTGGATAAAGGCTGTCTGCATGTCTGGTAAGAATGTGCAAAATATGGAGAGGGCTAGTGCAGTTTAAAAATAACATTTATTAGCAGATAAATTAAAGGCTAGAGAAGGATGTTTGGTGGAACAGCGAGAAAGGCAGTCCCAAGCTACATCTGTAATAATGACATTCTTACAGTAGTCTCAGACAATCTGTTCTCAGTATGTACCAGGACATACATACAGCATTACCCGTGGCCATGCCAAGAAACTGAACTCCGCACATCTCCTGATAGTCAGTAATTCAGCACAACACATGCAGTTAGACGGATTCTCCAGCTCTAATTGAAATCTAGAGTGTGCTCAAAAAACTCCTAAAGCAGGCAAAATTAAACAGGCTTCAGCTACATAGGAAGGGGATTCTGAAAGCTACCAGTGGCAAAATGGAAGATTGTTTTTGAAGAACAAGATGTCTCATTCCTGACCCCGTCACCTTCCGTGCGAGCCAGGGGGAGAGCACTGATGCCAATCCAATAGGCATGCTCAGCAGATGTCCAAGTCTCTGGTTTATATCCAGTGATACTAAAGGTTGTTTATGAAGGCAAGACGTTATTGTTTTGAGTGTTTGGCACTGCCTCTCATCTTTTAAAAAGTTGAGAGGAACAAATCTGATGAAGTTTCCAGCTATTTTGTCTCTGTTACAAGAGCAGGCTGTCAGAAATCAGTGTGTCTTCTCTGACAGCAATCCTGCACTTGTTTTACTCTTCATTGCCCTGCTAGGAAACATCTTTGTCCTTGGGAGTACAATCTGTAAGGGGTCTCTGGAATCATTGAGCTCAGCCATCTGATTCTGTAGAAACCCACGTCATATGATCCCTCAGATAAACTGGAGAAAAGAAAAGTATCTTCGTTTAGGTTATTGGGCTACAGTTGTTGGAAAGCTGCTCCATAACACTACTGTTCCCATGGCAAGAGAGCATCTTGTTTCCAGACTAAATGTTTATATGTGTTGATTTTTCATGCCCTCATTGTCCATTAGCTAAAATAACCCTTTGTCAACTCTGATGTTCACCCTTACTCTTGCCTCTCACCTCTATGTATTTATAAATTAAAATTATATCTGGTCTTTACTTATTTTACTGCTGTAAATGATTCAAACTGTTCTCTTCTGTTATAAAAGATCGGCTCTCCATTACACGTATTACCCCAGAATACCTTTTTCTACATCTTTTTAAATCAAATGCATCTTGTTTCTGTTTATTTTGCATGTGGTTGATTAGAATTGTGCACAACATTGAAGTGAGATCATTTGCAGAAGTGCTTCTTACAGTGCCATTAACACTTCCTTGCTCACTTGGAGGTGACCCACTTTATACTGATAGAGGGTGGTTTTGCTTTTTTTCATGGCCAAGGGTAAAAAGGGTAGCTTACAGTTATCCAGTGATTTAATAAATTCATCTTAAAATAGAAATCGTTGCTGTAACTTCAACATGCATGGCCTTTCATGTTAGATTACTAAATTTCATTCCAACTTTATTACTTCAGTCATCAAAAGCATCCATTTTTTCCCTGTGATACTCTGTGCAATACCTCCAAATACAGCATCTCCACTTCTTAAGACTGGGCCTTGAAATATTCTTATTAAAATTACCTCTAGGCTTGTTCTTCCACTTCCAATATAAACTGTTGTTAATCTACCTTAAATTATTGCCTTAAACACATTATGGTTCTTCTTCCTAATCAACTTTCCTATTTTAACCAGCAGTTTACCTCGTAGCACTGAACATGCTTCCTTGAAGAACTGATTGATTTATTTTGTCTAGAATATCGGTTATCAAATAAAGGGAGAAAGCAGATATTGCAGTGTGTCTCATTTTCCAATTACCTCTATGACTTTCATTTTTCTTGCCTTCAAAACTTGTTTTTAAGCCTTGCATTACTGAGGTTGGACTAACGGTGAATCTATAGCTGCACAGGTTACCTTGGGATGACATCCAACTATAGCCATCAAAGATAATGAACAAAGTGCCTTTTAGTTCAGTCTTTTCTGAGTTGATTAATAAAAGGTCAGACATTCACTCTGCAGTCCTGATTTCACATCAGGAAACATATACCTTCCTGAGCCTTTTGGAGTAAGAATTTCAGACTGTGGCATGTCTCACAGCTTTAGTTTTCAACTGCATGAAGACTAACTACTAGGCTATCTCCCCCTCAAAATTCTATTGACGTAGACAGTATTTTTAGAAATCTCTATTTCTAATTAAAAAATCAAACTGAAAGAGCTTTATGCTTTTCCATTTTTTCTCCCAGCAGGTCACTGAGTCACTACTACTCTTAAAATCTTATCCAAACTTTCCTTGTTATTTCCTCATCGTTTTGCATGCTGTGAAATAATTACCATATAAAATATTTCACTATATAAATGAGTTCACCATATAAAATATATATTGTATTGCATTAAGAATCCATACTGGGCTTTTCACAGTAGCCAAGAGAACTTCAATTTTAAGGGAAAGTTTTTGGCACTACTTCAAAGTGAAAGTGACATTAAATGTAAATATTCTGAATATTGTAATTGTTATTGCTGTTCACAGATAGTCCCTTTTATGAGCATCCTCACAGGGGTAAATAGTTTGCAAGAAACAAGATCTGCCTGTTCTGGAAACAGCTTCTGCTCGAAGGAGACAGCAGTCCTTTTGCTGAGCATTTCGAAGTTGTGCTTATTAGTTGGGTCTATTTTGGCATTATATTTTCCTAACAGGACTGTTCTGAAATTATCAGTTCTTCTGAGAACCCATAAATGTAGATTTTTGGCTTCTAATTTTGAAAATCTTGGCTATAAGTTTTATGTAGTGATTCTGTCTGTCGAGAGAACACTTAGCCTGAGATCTCATCTGGATTTAGAAGACAGAGTACAAAGACAATTTGTCTTTTGCTTGTCAGCTTATTATCTTCCTTCCATGCTCCAATTTTTGTATAGCTGAAAATCACTTTTCCTTTCTTTGCAAGCTAAGAAATAAATCCTGCTAAAAAGTGCAGCCATTCTGCCATTCCTTGAATTACTAAGAACGTTAATAAAATTTAATGAAATACAAAATGTTCATATTAATGAGACTTCAGAGGCTTCTAAAATATTTGGAGCAGTAATATTTCGTGGATTATTTTGGAGTACTCTGTAGAGGTCAAGTGTGATATGATCACTGAAACCTGTGGCTATACTGTAGCCTTAGGAAACCTGCGTAAAAAATAAACCACATTGCTTTGAGAGACCAAAACAGCCAGCAGGAAATAAGGGCAGAACTATACGCCACCGAACACCGACGGCATGAGAGAGGCCATTAAAACAAATAATATAAATGAGCCTGAGACGGATATAAGACCTGCAAGGTGATTAATGCCTGTGGTGACAAGTTGGAGGCATAGGAGGAGATTAAAGATTAAGTTAAAGGTAACTGTGCTAACAGGCCTTTTCCTGCCCAGTGCTTCTAATTGCTCTTCCTTCCTGCAAATCCAGTGGCCAGCACTGCCTGCGCAGTGCTGCATTCCTCCCTGAGACTTGTCAGACTGGTAGATAAATGAATTATTTTTTTAGAGCACTTTGTTCTGTCTTTTCTTCCTCTTTTTTTTTTTTTTTTTTTTTTCCCTTTCTCCTTTTTTTTCCCTTTTTTCCCCTTCCTTTTTCTTTTTTTGCCTATTCTGTCACCCCTTCGGTGCATAGGAAATAATTCAAAAGTCATGTGGAATCTGTCCCCATTGGCTTTAGGCAATGTGCTGCATTGGGACTGTAAGTGTACATTGCTCCAAAACAGCCTCCAGCTGCCCAAGTTGGTGCAGTTTGCAAAGGGGAGGCCACCAGGAAGCATAGGTAAGGATTGCAAGTTTCTCTCACTTCGTTTTCCAAAGCGATTGTTCAAAGAACGAGAAAAACCTAGAGTATCAAAAAAGCCCGGTCTCCTGAACCATTAAGGCTTAGTTGTAGGTATCTACTGCCTTATTTGCAGAAGGTTTTAACACTTGACCTGGAAAGTCAACAAAAGAATCACCATCTCCCATCTTAATAAATTAAGGTCTATCTTCTCTAATCACTTCCTACAAACACACAAAGTCGTCTGTTTCCTTTTGGCTTAGATCTTGTATACTGTTTGGAGGAAGAAGGTCTACTTTTGTCAGCACTCCTGTTAAATTTATTTGCTTTTCTAGTTCAAGGAAAAAGCCTATAACTCTGAAAGTCATCCAATGCTTTTATTTATTTATTTTGCTCAGTTTGATTGATACATCTTTGTTCTGAGCTCATACAAAATTGACCACAACTGTAGTAAAAGTGCCTCCTGTTAAAACACTTCCAGAATATCCACGTGTTCCCCTCCTGCGCTTGCTTTGCATGGGAAGAACCTTGACCTTAGATGGAGGTGCAGTGAATTCAGAAGTGCACCATCAGAAATCTTTCTGGCTGATAAGTCCAGAGCTTGACAGTCATTCAGACTACTTTGCTGTATATAACTTTGCTTCTTAAGTTACAAGCATGGGTTCTCAAGCTAAGGTGGAAATAGCTAATTTGCACTTAAGGTCTTGACTTCCCTTTGTGTTTTAAACCTTTCACCCAGCTCAGTGAGCAAAGGGAGTCACCTGGAGAAGCAGAAATATCACCCTTAGATATCATCAGTGCCAACATGTGCAAATAGATGTCTCTAATGCTGGTTCATAATTGTTCATTGGGTCTTTCTGGCATAATTAAGAAAACATGCTGTAAAAAATGGTGTTGATGGTCATTGTTCCAAAGAATTTGTGTAAATATCTGTAGATATACTTGTGTCTATGAATATGTATATACATATATATTTATTTATTTCATGTTTCATAGGCCACCAAGATATATTGTCCTTGGTAGTAAATATTGACCTCGGATTTATCTCAGTCAATGTTTACCTCTTAGGCCAATAAATCTTGAGGTTCACCTTAACGGAAGTCAATAGTCAATATCTGCTTAGTGTTCAGCTCCATCATTAATATAAATATTTTAGTGACCTTTGCATGTATTAGTCTATTTTTTTAAAGTCAACTTAATGTTACAAATCCTATGGCACATCAGTAGTTTATTTTTCAGATTGGTTTATTTGTTTGAGTTTTTTTTAATGACCCCTGATATTGCTGTTGAGGTGTTGCAGAAAGCGTGTGGTACGTTTTTTGAGGAGAATCTCAAGAATGTGAGTGCAGGTTGCTATTTCAAATGGAGAGGGAGGTGGCCCATAGTACCAGTGTGTATTTGTGCGGTTCATCATGTATTTACCTACTACCAGGGTATAAGCGTGTCTTTGATAGCTGGCTGTTTTCTGGTCTTTTTTTTCAAGACTTTCTTTGTATGAACAAATCTTTCCAAGATCAAGTATTTGCTTTTCTGTGTCTGTCACTGAGTTTAGGGTTAGCAGGGACCTTTAGACCACCTAGCCTGACCGTTTTATCTCCTGCCATCTTTATCTCCTCTATTTAAGAAACACTTTTCACCGCCTTCCTCGTCCCTTCTCTTTTGACTCTCACCAAGATGAAATTTCTCTGCAGTGTTCTTATGAAAGTTTTCTTTTTAAATGGCATTTGATTTGGTGTAATAACATCTCAGTCTAGATTCAAACCGAAGTACCCCAAAGTCTGGAGCATTGCTTTGTGAGTCTGTCTGGGCTGTCACCCCTAAATACAGACAGACACTGCCCTTTCCTGCCTGTATGCTTAGACATGAACATTGCATCTAAATGTTATCTCGAGCTGTTCAGACATGGGTGGGGTCCCTCCTGGTGTCCTCCCCCTAGGAAGTGAGATGCACAGTGGGGTTTAAACACCTATAGCCTTCTTCCACCTCCTCTGGCTGCAGGAACATGGTGTAGGTCCACAGGTTGTGAAACCCTCTCTTTAAAATCAAGCAACCTGAAGGATCCAGTACAGTTACTTAATTCAGGCACTGAGCTCAAAATTTTCCTTGTTATTATTATTGCGTTACAAAGCACATATATAATACTCATGATTACAAGCCACTTCACCAGCACAGATAAGAGAAACGTTATTCATCCTAGAATGTTCTCACTCCAAATCCCTGGTTCTACCACCCCCTTTTCATTAAATTACTCCTTTTATTTCAAGTATGAGTGCTGACTGTTCGCATGGATAAAAGCTTGCAGGGTTAAACCCTTTGTGAGCCTATAGAAAATGTTCTGTGAATGTGGAAAGGTTTCTATTATTCGTTATAAAGGTGCTGTCGGGGTAAATGGTTTAAAAACGTGCTATGGAGAATTCTGATCCTTGTCACATGAAACGGCATAAATGTCAGACCAGGGATTTATATGAATATTCCCTGAAGAGAAGCAAAGACAAGGAATTAGTTGTTCTCTTGTCCTATTTATTCCCTTTAATTGGATTTATTTTAAAGTGGGCTTTAGTATAGAAATTTCTGCTTAATTTATTTATTGTATTTTGGAATTCCATATCAACAGAGATAAAGCCTGCTTGCCCTACAATAAAAAATAGCTTTAAACCGCTGGAGATACATTTCTTAAACAGCAAAATATTCCATTTTTTTAAACTATTTTTTAAACCTAACCTAAATTGGTTCTCAGCTTACAGACATAATTTAAGGTGCCGGTGTTGCAGTTCACAGCAGTGTACCCAGCCAGGATTCAAGATTCAGAGCAATTATACCTGCTGATACATCAAATCTTTGAGAGAAGGAAGAATGAAGCTTTTTTTTTTTTTTTTTTTTTTTTTCCCAGAGGGATTTATGTGCTACAGGCCATATCGTAGCTGGTTTATGCGAGAGACCTGATAGAGCAAGCACAGCACTTGGCTGGTTTTCGGTGCATGCCTCTAAGTCAGACTGAAGAGCAGCTTACTGTTGTCAACGTTTGATTCATAGAGTTGTGTAAATGGGCAAAAAATTCCTTTCTGTCATGCCAGAGGCCAAATTAAACAGAAATCTGTGAACCGGGAGGGTTATTTAGTTGGGAGGAAGCAACATGAGTCGTGTGATAATGTACTCCTGCAGGTTTTTTTGCAATTTGTTTTGGGGCTGATTTTGTCCTGGTTTATTTAATGCCATAAAATATAATTCTTCCTGCTGAGAAGTTGCTTAAAAATGATACCGGTGTGAAGGCAAACACAGAGTTAGCAGAGCCAAGCAAAAGGTGTTTGAAGGTTTGGACTGACCACAAATGTCTGCGTTGATACTGATCCACCAGCCTGCCTGACGAATTCTTCATGTTCCCTTTCAACCAGGCATTTAAAAAATGTACTGCAGATATGCAGGAAGGCATATACAACACTGCTTTTTCCCCTCTCCCATCCCAGCAATGCTAATGAAAGCCCAACATAGCTGAGATTTCCAGATTAGCTATCACCGTGGAAAGATAAAAGTAGGCCCGTGCACATTACATTGCAGAATTGAAGGTTGGGCACTCTTGATTTTGTTAGTGTTTGCAGCAGAATGCAGAAGAAAGAGATTAGGGCCATGTTTGCTAGGCACGTTTTTGAAACACAGCAAACTGCTAGGGAATTAGTGCTGTGAGGTTGCAAGTAGCAGGTGCCGCTGCCCGTGATATTGCTGGGTGTCTTCCAGATGTCTTTGATGTGCATTTTAGTGGTGGGTGAAGATCTGGAAAGAAAATTACTGAGAAAGATGGAACAAAGTAATGTAACTGCATCCGAGTTTATTTATATAGGTATGAAGAAAGTATTCCCTTAGGTCTCTGTGCATCTATTGATTTAAACAGCTCTTCATGCTTAAAAAGCTCCCTGTCCTTCAGACCCCTGCAAATACAGAGCGCTTGAGAAAAAATGCATGTATAATCTGATCTGATCAATCTCTATTTTCTCCTTCTTTGAACTAGTAGAGCTGTGAAAAAATGAAGCTGCTTAATTGCAATAGTTCGCTAAAAAGCTCCTACAAAAGAAGTATTTATTGTCTAGGGAAATTTTATCTCTAGTTCGTTTTATTGTAAAAGATTCTATCTTAGAAGTGCTGTGAATCAGAGATGAAGGGGAGTAATGATAAACTTAGGGAAAACATAAGGAAAATGTGTGGGTGTATGAGTTTGCACATGTCTGTAAGCTATAATAGATATGCAGATAGAAAAGCAAGTGCTTGTGGACATGTGGTTTTGTGTCAGCTATGAATTTTATTCATCAGCTATTTAACACTAGATTTACACACTTTAAAAAACTAATTCTGACTCATTCGAGGGAGCCTTTATCAGCTATTTTATAATGATTTCATTTACTGATCCAATTACAAACTAAATTGAATCCTATCCACTAACACAGGTTAAAGTGTTTTTATTATGCACAGCTGTTTGATGTCTCCAGGTGTGGGCGCGCACAACAAGGACGGAAATTAATTAAGCAAGACGTGGGAGATGGTTGCAGCCGTATGTTATGTGCTTGTCAGCCAGGGGAGACGCATGTCAAACACTGCTTGATTAGTTGCAGCACGATTTCCTCCGACTCGCAGCAGGCACGCCGCTGAGTGACTCGGGAACTACGGCTGCAGAGCCTTGGCTTCAGTCTCTAATCGCTTCTGTGCTTTTCCAGTGGCACTACGTATTGATACACCTAGTACTAAAATTGCCCTAGGAGTTTCCTGATGTACAGAACTATTATATAGGAACGTGATAAAAAACCTGCTCTAACGACATTTATATTGAGCATCTTGTCATTCTTTAGCATCGTGTCGTCCTTTAGCGTTAGCATCTTTAGCATTCTTGCAGTATCCTGATTTTTATGTTAATGGCAAGGGCCACCAGCCATGGAAAGGAAAAGATTTTAATCTGATACCTGGTAATTTTTATCTTTTATCTATATTTGTGCTGATACAGTTGCCAGGCACAGGTGCTGTCTTGTAGCACTCAAGCCTTTCTTCTAGGTGTGGAAGCCGTAGTCATAAAAATAGTGCGTAGAAGCACTAGGTACATGATTTGAAGGAACAAACACAATTATCAAATACAATTAAGTTTTCTTATATTTATAGAAAACTGTTACAAGTGTTTCTTGCACAGAGTGAAAAAAGGTAAAAAAAAGAAAATAATGAAAATTGATGAATATTGTGTTCACGCCCTTGTTACTACAAGGACAATAGTTTGCTTGTAGGCATGCTGTGAATCGGAAAATTCGATGAAGTATTAGAATTAATCTTTCTCTGTCAACAGTTTGCTAATCATAGGGATTCAAGAAAACACAAATACATAAACTTTCTTTATCATGAAAGAGTGTCCTCCATCTCAATCTCAAAGGTGAAACAAAAACCGCTATTACTGTAGTGGGGGAGGTATTTCTCTTCAACACATAATGTGAACGATAAGGTAATGTGCATACTATGTTTTTTAATATAGTGTCCTATATCCTTATATAGGGATATCCCTAGGGATATAATGTCCTGTGTCCCTATGTTGAGGGACATCTCCTCCGTCATCTGCTCCAAGAGGTCATGTAATAGTGCATTTATAACTGCAAACCTTTGGGAGCTCTTTAAATCTCAGAATCTGCTAATATATTTTCAAAGAACTTCAGCTGTAGTATCCACGAAATTGGGCCACGTTGATTAGTGATCTGTATCAGTGCCATTTACCAAGGGCTTCTTTAGCTGTGTTACCTGAATACTAGCTTCATTGGGATAGTCCAGAAGAGGGAGCTTGAAATTAAAGAGTGAAGAGATTTAAAAGTGCCAGAAGTAATAAATTGTTCAAATATGGGAACTTTGTTATGGTGACCCTTTATCATTGCTGGAATTTGCTTCGTATTAATAACAACAGAGATTTATTTTGAGGATAGTAGTTATTCTTGTGGTGTTGTGTTTCTGGCCCGCTAGAAGCAATTTTCTTTCGGCTATTCAGTTGAAATACTTACCTTTTTCAGCATGGTATCAGATGTTGCTTTTCTAGAATGTTTGAGAAAGAGACAAGTAATTAATTATGCAGAAACTGTAACTCATATATACTCATCTGTGGCTTAAAGGGCCATCCTTTAGTCAGCTCAAATACACTGACCTCGTTTTGGTGACACCTGGGATGAATTTGGCCCCCTCTGTCTGAAGTACATGGTTTGTCATTGTGCTAAGCGTTTCCTCAGGTCACTTCTATGATGCCAACTCATACGAGTAACGCCTTTGACTTTGTTACAGTGCCCTTCTGTGCTTCTAATAATAATATATTTGGAGTTTTCTCAAAGTAAAAGCTTCAGTAGCATATGCTTACAGCAATGCTGTATTCTTACAGTGCATAACCTCCTTAAATGTCTCTATCTTTACGTTAGAGTCCGGTACCTGCTGGCTGAGGAAAGAGTTCCTAATCACTGTCCTCTACCTACTAAACCAGAAAGAAGCCTGTGTAGTCTAGTATCTGTGTTTCTCTCTCTGTGTATATATATATATATATATATATGCACATCGTAACCAAGTAGGAATTTTATTGACCCAGGTTTCTCTGTGGGTTTTTTTGGCTTGTTTGTTTTTCTTCTGGCATTTAAATTTTTTCCCTATCTTGAATCTTAGTTCCAAGATAAAAATCTTGAGAATGCTCACACGCAGAAAACAAGCAAACAAATATTAAGTTCAACTGAAGTATCATTTCCAACAATGCCTCATTTTGATTTTAACCTTTTATTAAGGAACTTAATTTAGAAGTGATTTCATAGTGAAAAGTAGATCCTCTGAAGATATCACAGTAGGACATTTAGACAGTTTCAAAACTTTTAAAACATTTTCAATGGGAAGTGACATCAGCCCTTTTCCACAGGAATATTCAGTTTCAGCAAACTGTTTTATTCCCTCCAAAAAAAGGTTACCTGATTTCTAATCAAGGCCTCCTGATAGGTGCAGACTTTGTGGGTGAGCGGTGGTATTAGTGGTGTGAAGTTGGGGTACAGTCTCCTTGCAGTTATTCATGCAGAAGCACGCAGATACTCCTACATCAGTACACAGAGAGCATATTTTCCGTGCATTATGCATGGGATTTCCTCCAGCTGGCCTCCTGACTCATGCTCCCCCGCCTCCCCCATGTCTGCGGCTGAGCGCAGGACCACCTCATCTCTCCCACTGGGAAAAGCTTGGTGCCAAACCCTGGGCTCCTGGCAGGCGGAAGGGGCTTCCTGACATCCCTACTCCAACCTCCTGCTCAAAGCAGGTCTGGTCAGAGTTGGCTGCTCTAATGAAAAGCCTTGCCCAGTTGAGTTGGGAAACAATTCCCTTCCCTGGGCCCCTCTTCCAGTGTTTGACCACCCTCATAGTGATTTTTTTTTTTCTTTATATCAGGTGTTAATTTCCTCTGTTCCCCTTTGTGTCTGTTGCCTTAACATCCTTCCACTGTGCACCTCTAAGAAAAGTCTGGCTCTGTTTTCTCTACACCCTCCCATTAAGCACTTGTAGACAGCAATACAAGCTCCCTGATCATCTTTGGAAGACAATAAACACAGTTCTCCCACCTGCTCTTCATCTGCTGTATGCTCCAGGTCCTGGACCATTTTGGTGGCCACTGTGGACTCGCTCCAGTTTGTCAGTGTCTTTCTTGTATAGGGAGCCCAGAACTGGACATGGTACTCCAGGCTCTTACAAGGGCTGAACAGAGGGAAATAATCAATTCCTTCAACCTGCTGGCTACACTCCCATTGAAACAGCTCAGTCTGTAGTTGTCCTTGAAGTACAAACTGTATAAACCTATGAAACTGGTCTGCCATGAACGCCTCTGGAGAGCTGCCCTGTGTTCAACTGGGTCTGCTAGAAGGGGTGCTCTGTGGCTGCAGCCTGGCGTTAGCCACAACGTGGTATGGGACTTAATGTGTGCACATTGTGTAATGTCCTCTACCTCCCGGCATCTGTCGTGTGCCTTGCCACGGGGCTTCTTATGCAAACAGGCTGATGGGCCTGGAACTTCCCTCAACCTTGTGAAAGGTTAGGTAGAGATGATAGTGAGAAATGGACCCGAGCTACATTTCCACCGAGCCCTGCCTCTTGGACAAGCATGGTATAACCAAGGCCTTGGCAGCATGACTTCAAGGAAATGGTGCTTCTGAGGAGTGGATGGGAGGAAAAGAGGCCAAGGCAAAAGTGGTGGGGTAGGGTGTGGGATTGGACCTTGTCACTTTTGAGCCACAAGGCTCAGTCCCCTTTTTTGCCTCTTACTGCAGTAGGCCATGGCAGGTGGTTTTCCAGATGAAGATCCCTGCAGAAACTCTTTGAAAGCTCTTGTTAACATGTGGAAGATGACATGAACTATTGACACACAGATGTATAGAGTCTGTAAAATGAATTGGTGTTCTGCTTATAAAGTTGCATTCAGTTCCTTCAGTGTAATAATTAATGAACCTATAAAAGGACTTCATAAAACAGTAAGAATGGAAATTATTCTGAAAACAGAAGATGACAACTTTTTATTTCTTTCTGTTTCACATGTCTGTTAGTTATGTGGACTTGTGGCTTAATAAATGTTACGGAATTAGACAAGGTCTTTAAAGTTAACCTGCCATTTAGAATGTCTTCTTATGTCCAATTTCAAAGACTTAAATGGTTATTATAGTAAAATTAATGCATGTCTTAACTGTAATAATAACTGAACATTGGCCATTGTAATGAAGTAATTAAATATTCTCAATTGTTAATAGCTTTGTATGCTGCTATAATTAATTTGTTACTGTCCTAACAGGAAAAGAAATTTACAGAAGCAGATGGGTAATGTTTTTGTTCAGGCTTCAGTACTGACTCCGTTTCTTAGGTACATGCTTGTGACACCACGTATTTGATTATAGCAATTGTAAGCTCACGGCTGTTAATTTTAAATACCTCTAAAAAGAATCTTTTATTTTACCTGGATGCATTGCTTTTCTTCTCAGTAGTCAGTAAATAACAGTAATAGTTTCTTGGTGGTTTCAGCAGTGTACATCAGCAAAGACTTGCAGCGTTCCTAGGAACAAGCAGTATGGGTCGCAGCCTTGTACTTACACATAGCATGGACCCTTGCATTTTATTCAGTGGTAAAGTATTGCATTCATTCCTTCACTACATAGATGTTAATTGAAGCCAGTTTGGTTTAAATTCTGTGCTCTTCATCCTTACAGGGCAGGAGAAGTGGTAGTTAGAACAATTGCTAGAAAGTTGTTATCTTTTCAGGAAATGAATCACAAGAAAATCTTAGACATACATGAAAAAAGAAACTCACTCCCCACCCCCCCGCCCCAACTTTAGAAATCTTAAAATAGTACCCCGATATAAAAGCTACAGCTAAAGAAAGGTGGAGTACTATCAACTCTGTTTACTAAACTTTAAAGGTATGTAAGTAGGAAAGGTTTAAAATGCTGGAATCCTCCTGCTAGCACCGCCTCACTCTGAGAAAATGTTGCATGTCTTTTGCTGAATTGTGCCAAAGCAGCTACGTATCTTTTAAAGCTATCCTCAACAATACAGGGCTTGCTTTGTTTTGCTAGAGAGAGAGCAAAAGAAGAAAAAACTCTGTATAGCGCACACATAGAAGGCTTTCTGAGTCTGCCTGCACAATGAAATTGTTCTGATTGAACTCTTGACAAATTATAACCCGCAGATATAACGAGGATTTTCCATTTTTGCCTAACACGTATACGTTTTGTCTCTTCCATTTTTCCTTTCCTGCAATGCATTCAGCACAGCAAGGGCTGGAAAGAAATCTGATTGTGAAACTGATAAATTGTCTTACATAGTTTCCCTATTTTGGCCATTGCCATGGTCTGGTTCTGAAAGTGCTTGGAATCCTCCTTCTCTCACTTTGTTTTAATAAGCTTCTTCTCAGTTGCCCATTGCCAGTTCTGTATTACCTACAGTGCACATTGTTTTTTTTTTCTGTCTCATATTCTACTTTGACTCCAAGCAGCCTCAGTGTAAAAGCAGATGAGATGATTTCTTATCACTCACTTTTTCTCGTGAGAAAGAGGACCCCCTTGGCCCTGCACTCTCTACCGGCTTCTTCTTAGCACAGTCATTTGCCTCTTGTCAAAAGAGGTCTATAAAATGCTACTGAGTTAAATCAGCAAAGTGTTTAATCATATTTATTTTGCAATCACTGTGATAGACTCTTTGTTGGTCTAACTAGCTGCAGTCTCATTGATTCAAGTGGAGTTTTCCTTCTTTGCATGAAAAGGGAATTGGCTCAACCTGGACAGGAGGCCAGAAGCCATTACAGATGACAGACAGCAGAGGATCAGCCCCTCTGATTTCAGGTCTGATCGCAGTTGTTTGCAATTCTCCTGTACACTCATGGAAGACACTTTATGTGTTACAACTTGCTGCAAGCCTTTGATATCTTTGACCTTTTAAAAAAAGTCTTTTAAATTTTGATATTCCCTATGAAGACAGATGGTATTTTTTGATTGAATAGATAGAGATTTCATGTCTAAACGCATTTCTTGGTTTCACTTCATTGGACTGGTTAACCGCTCTCTGTATGTTCTATGCTGCTCACAATCTTCTCTTGTAATTTGTTTTTGAATGGTATTATTAAAAAAGCTACAAAGAATTAAACATGCAGAAATCCCCCTGGAAAACATTAGTAATGTCCTGTTAGCGTCTCCCTTTAGATCCAAATGTGGATATTTGAGTACATACAGTCCTGCATGCAGCTACACTTCCAAGCCAAAAACTGCCCTTGGTACCTTCTGACTGGAACAAGTGTTAGACTCCAAGTGCCATGAGTAACCAGATGCAGATCCTCTGGAAGTAGGTAGGGAAGCTGTGAAAAAATTGCAAAGCCTGTCAAAAGCTTTGGCTCTGGAGAGAGTGAGAAAGAGCCCTCCAAGTACTGATGCTGAGCCCGGGACACACTGGGTGCAGCGCATCTCTCTTGGTTGCAGTCTCATGAAACAACAGCTGAAATAGCAGAACTGGTGCCCTGTTTTCTTCTTCTGTCCCCTGAATAAGTCACCTGAAAACAGGGCAAACGATACATTTTCAACAAAATAAGGAAATCACTCTGAGCAGTTCTCATTTACAGCACAATCATAAAAATTCTGGCAAAAAGTCAAACAGTTTCCATATCAATTCAGCGCACAGCATTGCTAGCACGGTCGGTGTCAACAGCTAAATAGCTGGTGCAGAGGCAGAAGACAGAGGCTGCTGTGTTCTTGGTGCTGCAGCTCAGACAGAAGATGAAATCATGGTAGTTCAACATTTGGTGACGACTTAACTACTGATTTTCTGGCTTTCTGTTTATGCTGGAATAAAACCTGCTTGCGCTTGAAAAAAATTTTGGTCATTAGGAATCTGTATGCATATGTTTGGCCTTAATTATTTAACAAAACCTTCAAACCCAAGAAATACAACTATCTACTTTTGCGGAGCTGTAGAACATACCTACAGTCTTTGCTTGGTGGTGGGTGGTTGCAGCACTGTATTTGTAAGGGTTTTTTTTTTTTACTGTAATGGTGAGAAAGTGATTTTGAATGTCTTATAAACAGGTGCATGGTACAAGAAAAAAACAACAGGCCATATTTTTGGCCTTGGCCGTATTGTTCATGCCTTTGGCAAGTGCCACTTCTTAACTTAGTATTTAAAGCTTGTTTTCTCTACATAGTACAGACCCAGGACACATGGCTGAAACTGAATATGGAGCATTGGATGTTTATTAGGGAGGTGGAAAATATGACTGTTTATTGTAGTTTCAGATTTTGGCTTGGGTCGGGAACAAATTTTTCAAATTTTCAGAGTATTTTGGTATATTGATCCTTGTGACTTTTTTTTTTTTATTTCAGACATTGAGGATAAAGGCAATAAGAAAAATTTCCAAACAGGTTCTACACCTAGTCTGAATTAAATCAAAAGCCAGATTTCAGACAGTGACCTTAAGCGTTTGGTACTTTAGGAGATGATAATTTCCAGAAGGGTGGGCTTTTTTGGTGGTATTCTGAATGTCCCAGTTCTTGGCTGCCAGACTTGTAGGTTGAGAAACTTTGAGGTTGCCTGCTGATCTGTATCATCTCAGTTCAGAGTCCGTTTAATGAATCTCAACTTAAGCATCCAAAAGCAGAAACACTCCCAACTCATTAATCACTGTGAGAGATCTTGTCCCAACCATTTCAATTAAGAACAAGAGTTCCCTCATAGGAAAACATGATTATGTGTTTCCAGTGACAGTCATGATTTTATTGGTCGCTTACATTTATATATCAAAGATATGCCCTTGTTTCACTTTGGAGATGTAAGTCAACATCACCATGACTTTAGGTACCTTGTATGTCTGTGTGTTCATAGGTGTTTTAGACTGATGGCTGATGACATGTCCTTCAAAGGTCTCTAAAAATCCAAGTCGTGGTCTAACAAGATTAAGACTTTGCTGAAACACATTGTATATGTATATTCTCTACAGCAGAATGTTAGTGTAAAACTGCTGCTGCTGCTAATAGACTTTGGGTTCATTACACTGTCAGCTGAAAGTTTTAGTCGCTGAGTTTTAGAGAGGGTTTTCTTTTTTGGATAAAACCAGAAGGTGTTGTAGAAATGAAATGTAGAGCATTTTGGAGAAGTGTGCAGTGCTATACATAATTTATTGGGCACTGTTTGTGCAGTCAATTGTTAAGTTATAAATAAAATACAGCCTTAAAACAAAGATGAAAGGCTGAAACTGTGGGTAGTTATTTCCTCTGTATTTCTGTTAAAAAAAAAAAAAGGTTTCCATGTTTGTTCAAATAGTCACATTTTGGTTGGGTTATTGATATTCACAGTGTTGTGCCTATTTTTGGAGGTATCGCATTGAAGACTTTCTTCTCTGCCACACAGAGTGCCTCCAATAAATCTTCTGCAGGCTCCAGGACTGTTCTTAAAGCTCTGTGAGGTGCCCAGGCACAGTCACAGGGAAACCACAGGGAGGCAAATGAGCCTCTGTCATACTGAATTTCCATGTCCCAGAGCTACAGAAGAACAGCTTGACTTGCCTCATCAACATAAGGTCCCTCGGTGGCTGTTGCAGTTCAGCACCCACCATCCTGGTAGTTTCCCCCATCCCATCTGAACCTCAGCTCCCATTTCTTTTAGGTGGAGGGCATCGAGGGTTGGCACAGGGACCAGCTCTACAGCCAGCATGAGATGGGTGCTTTCTGCCAACAGGGAAGTCCCTTGAACTGGAGAAATGCTGAACCCATTTAAGATCATTAAAAATCAGTTTAGGATTTAAAAATACAGTCCATATACTTTTCAGAATAATTTATTACAGGTCTTTGCATTGGTGCTCAGAATGAGCTGAGAAAGAGGTTTCTCCTTGGAGCCTTTGAGCAGGCTTTTTATCCATGGTGGAGGTATTTCCTGAATGTGAGTAGGAATAGCATAGCATGGGCCTGGTGGAACAACAAGGATAAAATATTTTGTTGTAGGTCATCGGCTGAGCATCCCTTGCAGGTACTGCGGAGCAGCGGGAGGTGCCTCGTTTGAAATCTCCCACTTCTTCTACAAGTGATTCTGACGCAGAGCTGCAATATTGAGGAAAAACATTCTGGCTGCTGAAGGGGAAAGACATGACCAATTTGAACTTAGGAGTGAAACATTTCCTAGAACTGAGCCTGAGTAAATTCTGGAACAGTTGAACAGGAAATAAGCTAATAATGGGATTTTACAATATGTATTTCCCATATAAGGCATTGAAATGTAGCGTGGGTTTGTTTGCTGATCTTGTGGCTACATTGATGAAAATTTTAGGTTTCTTCACTGTTTGCGCTCTGTTACGATTGTGAGGACTTTGCTCCATTCCAGGCTGAAGCACTTCATCTCGCTGCTGTTATCGGTGGTCCCTGGATGGACCATTCCTAGACCAGACCAGGGAAGAGACTATTTAACAGTTCCTCCTTGCTGCCTTTTGTTTGTGTCGGGGAGTTATTTCCTTCAGCCCTTGAGACTGATGCATAGGAAGGGGAAAAGAGGTGGGGAGTGCCCGTCTCTGCTTCTGAAAATAAGTTCCCCAAAATCTGATGTGGGGAAAGGAAGCCCTGGCTCCATGGAGCCTGCTGTCTCCCTCAATAAACAAAGGACTGGATTTGGGCAAGTTGCCCAAAGTGTTGGTGCAGGGTGCGTTCCCGTCCCAGTGCTCTGCCTGGCCTTTTAAGGATATGTGACAGTATGCTGGAGACCACAGTAAGGTGTGTAATTCAGCGATGATTAATGAGCACAAGGCTCTTCTGCAGCTTCGGTGTTTCTGTAGCATTGGTCAAATTCCCTTCTCACGAGTAACTCGCTAAGATTTCCAGAGTTTGGCTTCTTCTGCACTATGAGTGCGATCTCTTGCCAGCTCTTATGCTACATTAATTTAGAGCCATCTACCTTTCCAAATGTGCTCTGTATTGTGGAACAGGTTTTGCTTGTAAACGCGAGGCCAGATGTTCAGAAGAGGAGAGCTCCCGTTTAGGCATCTAGCAATTACTGCTGTGACACATACCGATTGCAGCTGAAAATCTGAAATCTGTCTGCTTAGACAATAAAATACTCAGGCTGGCTAGTTTGTGCAGTGCTATAAGAAGTGGCTTATATGCATATAATTCAGGAGTCCTTTCAAAATAGCATGCACTGAATTATGGTCTCAGTTTTAAACCACAGCTTGTGCCTAACTAGTTATTTTGATTTCTTGCCAAGCAGGAGCTCATTTTCCAGTTAAAACCAACATTTTCCTGTTCTTTTTCTGGAAAATCTGTTAATGAAGGCTAAATGAAACAATGACGGTAGGTCTACTGGCTAGATAAGAAATAGGTCTGATTCATTAATGGATGTTTCTTTTTTTTTTCCCAGTGACATATTCGATGCCATGTTCCCCGTCACACACATTGCAGGAGAAACAGTCATACAACAGGGTAATTCTTCCTCTCATTGTTTCCCTTGTATGTTTGCTGAGATTGTACAATTCACATCTCTCCATTTGAGATGTGCTTAACAGGGAGAACAGCCATATTCCGAAAGCATCTCAGTGTGCAGCTATATCATACGTACTTGGATGTAGGTCTTCTGCTACATGTGCGGAGGTCTCCTACAAAACCACACTAGTAGATCTCCAGGGTTTCGAAGTGCTGCAGTTAAATGTAGATAAATAGCACTTCAAATTAAAATGTTCATTCCTTAATTGAAGATAGTCAGGAAGTAATCCACAGCTCAGAATGCATAAGGGTGGCACAGGCTAGCTGAGAGTAATTAGAGATGGAAAATATTTTTATGGTTGTTGGGAATATTCAACACCTCATTGTGCTGTATGGTAGTTATCATAGTTATCACACTTGGCAACCTACCTGCGTGCCTGCAGCACGTTGCGGAGGACTTCATTACCCTCAGGCTATATTAAAGCCTCCTGTGTGTTTACAGTGAATGAAGTGTTGAATCATTCAAAAGAGATAAATTAATGCAATTGAAAGATACTAATAGGAAGAAAGCAATATTTTGATTTATGAAGACAAATAGGCAAGGATGTTTCAGAAAATGAATCTCTCTGTAAGTTACCTGGTGTACAAACCTGTGCAAATATGTGCAGGATTAAATATAGAGACAGGAAATTATTTAATAGTTTAGCAGACCTTCAGGAAACAATCACCTTTTGTATTTTACTTCCAGGTGATGAAGGAGACAACTTCTATGTGATTGACCAAGGCGAAGTGGATGTAAGTACACTCTTACAGTATAATATTTATTTTGAAGCTACATAATAAAATTATGTGCTCTGGCACACGGCTTGATCCAGCCATGTGCTGTGGTTCTGCCTCCTGTCTTCCTGAAATAGATTTCACAGGATTGGTCTCATTACTTGGCTTTTGTTAAGTCATTTGTGCATAATTTTATAATTGGCATGTTTTACATCCTAGCTTATTTGTCCATTCCAAGCAGGAAAATATGCTATCAAAACCAAGCAAATGACATTATCTTCAGAACCGTAACCACACCTGGAGGTGTGCAGTCTTTGGCAGAGCAGGCCACCATGCTGGAATGCACCCGAGGGTTCAGATCAACCATAAGGAAAATATTTTCTTTAATCAGTTAGCTTAGCTCATATGTTGGTTTTTTTTTTTTTCCAAATTGAGATACAGCCTCAGGCAGCGAGTTTCATCTTAGAAACCTTAATTTGCTTTTAAAATTAGGTCCAAATATACGAACAATGGAGGATATTAATAAAGCAAGGATTCTTATAAGTGTAAAGTGATCTGTTAGACCACAAAATGTTTACAGGGGTATGCAGTGGTTTAATCAGCAAGTTTTTCAAAAGAAGCTTCTTTCTGAACCTGCCTTCCAAATCATAATCTATTCACCTCTTACCATTTTTATCCTCTATGAAACTCACCCTTCTGCAGTTTTGCTACAAGTTCCTCATTTGGCTGAATTTTCTACAGACATCTTATGTATCCACAGTTGTCGGACAGGACAGGCTTCCTCATTAGCAACGTTGCTCTTCAGATGCCCAGATGAGTTTTGTTTGGCATATTTCAAGAAGAAAGTGATTTATTTTAAATCTGGGCAGGAGGCATACAGTTATTTTAGTGAAAGTTATTTTTTTTAGCAGTCTGTTTGTGTCAAGAGACCATCTAATTGGTATTGTTGGGAATTGAGAAACCTCACATGCGGCCTCTGCCTCTGGAAGTTGCTCCTCAGGAAATCCGTCTGACTCACTGTTCCTATCAGGCATACCTCTCAATAGCAAACATTGCCACATCCACAGGGCCAGAAAATAAAAGAGCAATATTTATAGAATAGCGCTAAAATTTAGTTTTAAAATAATTGTTTAGGGCCCAATACTGAGCTTAATGAGTTCACTGGCTTTGAATCAGACCCACAAGCGTATGTAAATGCACATATTGAAGTTGTAGATTAATCCTCTTTAAAAATAATTTGTCCTCGCTCAAAACCTTTAGGAAAGCTTTCTTCAGCATTTGGCTCAGGGATAGTGGGGGACATTAGAAAAAAGTCTGCAAAACCCTTACAATTAATTTCAAAAAAGGTAACCTTCCGTATGCACGTATTGCTCTCACAAAGCAGTGACAAAACGGGGAAAATAAATGTCCAGGGCCTAGCCAGCTTTGTGTCTGCTTGTAAAACCATTGCGCGAGGTGGTTTGTGCATTTTCTGTCCCTGGTAGTTGTCACTAATGGCCAAGGTGGCTATGGGTCTGCAAATGTTAGAAGGGACTTGTTTAGTGCACCCGTTGCTGTTTTCTCTGTTGGGTAAGATGGCATCATAGTTCCTTTCCCAGGTGTATCCCGGCATCTACTCAGAAACACCTTTACTACATCATGTTAGTTGTATATCAGAGGTTCTCTGTGGTTCTCTGTGGTTTTGTGGGAAGTTGAAATCCTTTCATAAATAATCCTGACCAGGAATGGCCCAAGAAGAGATACGTGTCCAGCTCATTTTTCATCTTCATTGATGGTTTCATGGGTTCATGAAAGTCTTTTGCAGAATAACCTTATATTTCCCAGAACAATTCAGAGACCTGTGAGGCTTCTGAGATAGGATATGGGGTAAAATTTGAAAAAGCACAACAGTGACTAAATGGCCTCAGTGCCACTGCATTGCAATTACACGTAGGCTCTTAACCTGTATAGATGGTTTTGAAAATTTTATCCCTGATTTAACAAGCTAAGCACCAATCCTTCTTTAAGCACATGAGCAATTCTGTTGACTTCAGTGGGACTTGCTGCTTTGCTAAATGAAGAGCACAGCTTTGTTTTACGCTGTTAGAGTTGAAGGCAGAAATTTTCTTTGTATTCTGAGTAATTTGCAGTCCTCCAGTCAGTTCTGTATGATACAGGATATACATTTTTCCTGCCTTGTCTTTGAGACTTGCAACAGCAGATTTTCTAAGGAATGAATGAAATAACTGTGTTTCTTTGAGTAGATTGCAACTTTGATTTCACGAGCATTCTCAAGCCCTACTCCCCTAATTGCTAAAATCAGCCTATAGCTGCTAGGACAGATCAAACTGACCCACAATAATGTCATCCTGACACTTCTCAGATACACCTATGGACAGTTTTCTGGCATGACCTGTGGGACAAATACATCCCAACAAGAATTAAGAGGTGCCATTTGGACTGAGCTTATTCCAGGGACAACCAAAGCTCCTGACCTCCTAAGTCTTGCAAAACTCCTCTGTGACCAGATCTCATGCTGTCCTGCTTCAACATCCCGCTTTCTTCATCCTGCTGCGCCTTACCACTGCTCTCCCTATCTCCTCAGCTAGGTGCTCTCTCCTTCCTAAGCTTTTCATATATCTTCAGCCAAAACACATGCTGAATTCCTTTGAAAGATGCTGTGGAAGGCACAAGAAGTGTTCGCTCATCCAGGAACGCGTTGCAACTACACCCTGGGAGCTACAGAAGTTACCTACATTAACTGCCTTTGCTGGGAAGCTGCAGGAAGGCGAGACCGTTTTCACACCATAGAGTAAAGTCTGTACCAGGGCACTTAGAGCAGAGTCACTTACTCCTGTATAAGGCAGCAGCTCCCAAACCCCATGGGTGTGCACTATTGCACCGTATATAGTGCTCCCCAGAAAAGAGTTCTTCCACTTTCTGGGCAGCAGTGCTGAAATCCTTATTGTCTGAAGAAAATCCAGGCTGCTAGTAAGCGAGCTGCAGTTCATTTAAGCCCTGCCAGATACTTTTTTGGCATGCTTCCACCCTTCTCCAAGAAAAAAGGCGACTTGGAGAGTAGACAATTGACCCCGAGACTTAAAGCCTCAAGCCATTTTCTGCCTAGTTCAGCCAGTGTTGGCATATGCATGGAGGCTTTTAACCCCTGGCCAGGCTATCTCCCTTCATCGTTTCCGTGATTGCACTGAAGTGGCAGGTATACCAGGACTGGTGGATTCAAGGAGCAATTTACTCTGAGAACCTCCTGAGTGATAAGCACCCAGGGTTTCCGTACACATGCAAAGATACATGTAAAGGAGATTGCAATTGCCATCATAAAATTCCCATCCCCTGGAAGAAAGTTGTGGCAAAAGTGGAAAAAAAAAAAAAAAAAATCTATCAACTGAGCAATCAAAACCAAACAGAAACCACCATCAAAGCCAGAATAACAAAATCAGTCTGTGGTGTTTTGAGTTTAAAAAAATGCAACATTTAAAAGTAATTTACTATTAAGAGTTTTGGCTTAGGCACCCCAAAGAATAAAAGCATTCTAATATTTTCCCTTAAAATAATCTGAGTCAAATTAGAAGTACAATAAAGTATTTTTACATATAATAACACTTTATCCTCAACTCTTGCACTTTCTTAGGGTAGAAACAAGCCTTATTAGCATAGAATAAAGTATCTGTACCTTTCCTTCTTGGTATTGCTATGAACAGCCAAAGAAGACTCAATACCCTTCTGTTGGCAGGCACACTTAACATGGGCTCTGGGCCAAGGGAGAAGGGCACAAATTTTCAGACATAAAAGAAAGATTTTTAGAAATCAGAAGAGGTAGGTTTTAGAGAAGCTGGGGTTTTCCTCTCATGTGCTGTATACTACAAAACAGGAAAACTTTGAACAGAGCTGGCATTGGATGGGAAAAGACATTATAGCAATCTCAGTTGTAGTCTTCCTCCTTAGCACTTCAGGGTTGAGGGGAATTGTTAACTCATGACCCAGCCCTGCAGATGGATAAAGTTTATACTAGGTAGATGATGGCCTGAGGTTTGAAGTCTTAGAGGTCAATTGTCTACCGGAAGCTTTTCTGCTCAGACAAATATGAGCGTACGCCAAAAAGTAGCTGGCACAGAGCTTAAATTATAGTTTCCAGTAAAGATGTTGAAAGTACCTGCTAAAGTATGTGTCTTGCAAAAATCTCTAATCCATATTTCTAAATATAAAAATGACTTCCTGTTTATTATTTTAATCTTACAACCTCACATTTTTTTACTTTAAAAAGCACTGTCAACTACCCTTTTAAAACAGATATATTTTTTTTAGACTCAACGACTTCCTATTCTATTTAATGTCACAGCAACTTTCTCTACAGTCATTCTCAGGTTTTCTTCTTGTAGAACAGCAGCTGAACTATAGTATGGTGAAAATCAAAACGAACACTTTTCAGTATTTTTTCTTAAATAGTTCTGTGTTTACTGTATAGATCTATATGTGAAGCTCTACATTAATGTTGTGGACAATAGATAAGATTATCTTTTGATTATAAGTAAAATCTTGAAGCCCTAATTCATATATAGAAACTGTCTAATTTGTTTATACAAAGATGAAAATTACATGGTGGTTTATGTGAGAATACAATTGGATTTTAAAACCAGTTATATTTTATGGTTAGATTCCATAGCTTGCTTTTGATTTTAATTCTTCCATTATTAATGATCTTTCTAATTTCAGAAGAATGGTTTTTGAAATTTGAAACAGAGCATTTTAAAGTTTGGAGTTTTTCAGCCTGAATTTTTGAGGATTCTCAAGGCAGTCTCCAAGTTTGTATATTTATACTTAAGAAAAGCAAATTCATACTACAAATAAAGCACTGGCTTTATTTGAGAAAACTACCCACATATAAATATCCTTCATGTCTAAGGCTTGCTTATTTTTCCAAGAATAAATAAACTTCATCTTCATTTTTGGGTAACAAATACTAAGGCTTGACAAGACACAAAGCACAAATTATTACAAACAGATCCGAGGGAAGAGATTGAACATCTAAAAGTCACAATGCCTGGAACAAGCGAGATTGTCCACATAGGTCACAAAGTGGCAGCAAAAACAAAATAATGCTAAAAGTTAACTTGAAATCAGCGATACAAAATTAAAGTAAATTCACTCCAATGAAGCTCAGAGATAAATGTTCATATCCTGCCTTCAAAGCAAAAGGGCTGTGTTACTGCTGGTGGTAAGGTTGCTTTGTGCTTCTCTACACAACACGAAGATGAGTGATGCCAAGATGCGTTCCTGTTGCATTGAGCATTGTGTGACTCATTGCCTTTTCTCTCACAGTTAGCGCCTATGTATATCGCAGCCCATGAAGAAGGGAACTGCTGATGTTCACAGAAGACTTTTCCCACTTGCCTCCTAAAAAAATAATGAAGTGAAGCAAGTTGTGTGATTTTCAAGCCCACAAAAATTTCAGTGCTCGTACTACATGATAGAAAAGAATAGAAATCTAAAATACTTTTGATCTGTGGGAAGTAGGTGGTCCTGATGGCTTGGTCATATTCGGGCACCTGCAGTTCTGCATTCCTCCTCAGCTGCATGAAAGAAGAATGTTACAGCTATTAGGGAGCTGTGATCAGTGGCAGGTCAAGTAACAATTAGGAATAATTCACTTACGTACTTGCCACTTCAGTGAGAGTTCACAAAAGTGTAAAATTGCCTGAGCCAAAACCTCAGCCCAGCATTTTTTAGGATAAAGAAGGAGATCATCTGAGCTGCTGCCATCTAACATTGGCTTTCATAAGCTGTTCTGAGCCTAAAATAGCTTTACTTCCCACACCTTACAAACAGAGCTACTTTCCTTTCTACTTCTTTTCTTAAATCTATTTTAAAGGGATTTATAGTGGAGCCAAACTCTCTGTTAAAGGGCAGAATGGCTTTGTAATGTGCCATCAATGCACTTCAACTTCATCATGAAGACGAAAGTTGATTGTTGACATAGGCCTTTGCAGAGAATGAAGTGCAATGGTTTTCCTCCTAGAAAACAACATATATTCTCAAGATGTTTTCTGTTCTGGAGATTGATATTGGAAATGGCATTTTTATTGGTGGAGTGAATGTTGGGCCCAAAGACTGTCAGATCAGTGATTTGGTTTCATCTCAGAGTACTTTAAATCTGACACCCTTAAGATGGAGGAATGGCCGTTTGCATAAACTGTTTACAGGCGAGATTTCAAACACATTTTGGGGAGTCTTGTCGAGTAAGACAGCAAAGTTAAAGAAGTCTTAGAGCAGTTTAGTAGTAGCCTCTCTGTATAACAACTGTGCAACAGTAAATGTCCATCCTTCACTTGCTCTACCTTGAGTTTTACCAGTGTAATTCCCCTCTCTGGGCTGCAGTCATATCATACATACTGCTTTAACAAGAAATGTCACTATATTGCTTAAAAAAATACGTGTTGGAATGAGTTTATTTCCCGCTTATAATTCAGACCCTTCTGCAATAGCAAAACCTGTGCTTTTCAACCAAAGAGCATGTAGAAACACGTGTATTTTTGGTGTGCTGAAAAAGAGTCATTCAGGATGTGGTCCAAAACTCACTGGAATTATTAGATTTTCCTCATCGTCCCTGACACTTTTTCCTGAGAACATGAATTACTGTACTGTAGCAAAACCTGGGTGCATACAGTGAAATCCCCACAGACAGGGGCTAGCCCTACATTCAAATATGCACCTGGACAATTTTGCAATGGAATAATTGAGTTTAAAAATTTTCATACATGCTCGTTATGTTACAAGCATTTCAGAATCCTAATTTTATTCATCCATTTCTCCTGCTTTTGTCACAGAAAAAGATCCAGGAGCCACAGTATTGTCTGCTTGTTTCACCAGGAAAGTGCTTGGGTTTGCCTGGCTTTTTCAGAAGTTTTATTTGCTTTCATTTTTTTTCATCATGAGGGGAATCAAAAGTAGATTCAGCGTTTTGTGAGATTTGCTTTCTGCAGTGAGTGTAAAAGTTTGAAAGGAAATGCTGTTGTTATTCTCTTGTGTGATATTCTCCTATGTGACATTCATTCTGTCATGGCAAAGAAATGAAGCTATAGCTTTTGTGGCTTGAGCTCTTTCTTGGCAGTCTGCTACCACCTGCTTGTTTGGGCTTATTTTTACCCTTTATTTCAGCCCCTTGATCCTCAGATGCTCTAGGAACACCAAGAGCCACAACATTGCCTGGAATTCAGCAGTGGTGCTAAAACTGCTCCTTTTCAGCTGATGCCTAAGAGGTCTCGTGATCAGCTGAACTGCTCCATGGCCTCATCCATCTCCTACTGAACCAGCATTTTACTGACCTCAGTAGGAGCTGGATCAGTTCTTAATTGAATTTTGGGAAGATAAATTGGGATTGATTCCAGCTGTAGTTTGCAATATGCCTTTTCATCATAAAATGAAGATAGAAGAAAAATTAATACTGACAGTTTGTTGAGTTTTGACCCCAGTTCATTTATTTTGATCACTGTCTTTTCTCATGCCCAGCTTGAGCATGGCTCTAATTCATATATTTTTTAAAAAATGCTTGTCTGTTACTCAGTAATTGGTAATAGGTTATGGTCTTTTCCTTCGCCATAGTTTTCTGCTTAAGATGATAATACTTGTGTATTTTCTTCACATTGTTTCTATTCACGAAGCTTCCAAACGGATGAAATTAATTCTGGTTGATTTCTGCTGTTACTGGTCTGTCACAGACTGGGATATATTCTGCACTGGGTAAATGCGCACTGCCTTTCCTACCCTCTAAGCTCACAGACACATTAACAGAATGAAAAGGGTTTATTGTGTAGGTTTATAGCAGTGAGCCCACAAGCAAGCTGCAGAATACACAATCCATACCAGTCTTTGAATACTCTATTATGTCTTATGAGCTGTATAGTGAGGAAAATGCAGCCCAGCAGAAAGCACCTGCACGAGTTACCCTTTCTCCAGTGAAGGCTTTACACAGCACTCAAGTGTAGGATCTCTTCTCAAATTAGGCTTCATCCAGGAAAAATACTGTGGTAGTGGTATCAATCCAAACTGTGCTTCAAGAGGATATGTTGGCTGTGGGTCAAATACTACTTCCTAAGTTTTATAGAGCTGATCTTAAAGACAAAGGGTAATTCTGCATACAGTTTCTGCAGTCCAGAGCACTTAGAAGTCTTCACTAAGGGAGAAAGAGATCTCAATATTTATAT
The DNA here is from genome assembly GCF_034619465.1 of Leptosomus discolor. Classification (NCBI taxonomy): domain Eukaryota; kingdom Metazoa; phylum Chordata; class Aves; order Leptosomiformes; family Leptosomidae; genus Leptosomus; species Leptosomus discolor. Next base: position 7,082,139 of record NC_141404.1, read on the forward strand.
TTAAATGGTTGTTGGAGGCACCAGGCTTATGGAAGGAAGAAAATAACTCTTTTTCAAAAGACATTTCCCTGTTTTGACTGTTTTTCATGTCATGGCCATGGTGCTTTTCAGCAAACCTCATTAAACATATCAACAAATCTCCTTCCTTTCAAGTTTGTCAGCATTAATAAAAAGCCAAAGTTGTGACAGTTCTGCTTGTTGACTGTCTGAGCCTTGAACACAAAAGGGAAAACATGATGCCAGTTAACCATGGGAGCTGAGAACTTGGAGAGTAAATGCAATCATTGTACTGAAGCAAGATGACTTGAAATTCTGTCCACAAAGCAGGTTGTTGCCCTCTTTGGGGACCAACTGCGGAAACTGTTACGCTCTTGTTTCCTTGTCCCCAGCGTTAGCCATCAGAAAGGAAATGGCTAATAGCTTTTCAGGTAACTGGCAGTAGGAGGAAAACTGCAACTAAGTCCTCAAACTGGTTTTGCTTCTTGTTTTGTCTGGCGCTGTGGTAGGTTTATGTCAACGGGGAGTGGGTCACCAGCATCGGAGAAGGAGGCAGCTTCGGAGAGCTGGCGTTGATCTATGGAACACCCCGGGCTGCCACTGTCAAGGCTAAGACAGATCTCAAGCTCTGGGGCATCGACAGAGACAGCTACAGACGCATTTTAATGGTAAGTTTATGGAGAAGGGCTTGTTAATGAAGTTGGTATTTTTTACGTTCTTTTGTAGTGCCAGCACTTCTGTTCTGTGTTCAGAGTGCACTGATGATAGAAGGCTGCACAGTCTGTGTTTCTGCATAAAAGAGGGAGGGCATGACAATAACATTGAGTAACTAAATTAAGTGAGCTGAAGGAAAAAGGGACAAGATTCAGCAGAAAGGCGCTGAGTCAGAAATGCAATTGAATAACATTATGCATAACTATTATACATGAATGAAAACCTCAGGAGGCCTCCGTTACCCATCGAGGCTTTGCAAATCCTCTTCTTACCGTGAACCTCAAAATGTCTTTCAGCACTACCGCTTGCCTAAGAAGCCTTTGTCTGAACTTGTATTACACTCTTCAAGGCAGGCACTACAAGGTAAATCCAGCTCTTCTAAAAAAATAAAAGTCTCGGCTGGACTGTGCCCTCCATCTTCATTAGCCAGCACACAGCCACACATATCTATCACAGGATGGTAGCTGCAGAGTCCCTGCTAATGATTCATTGCTCTGCTCCTTTCAAACTCCCTCATCTCTGCAGTAAAGCTCAAGAAACCTTCTGGGCACCTGGGGGGTGTGCCAGCTTATGGATTTGCTGTTGGTTCTTGAGTGGTGAGTTTATAGAAACTTTGACAGATAATTAACTTTAGCAATGTCATAACTTTCTTTTATGAGTTTGTTTCTGATGTCTATGTGCATATCTTCCTTCGCTATAAAGTATTCCTTTCTTTTTGATAATTAACAGACGTAACTCTATGTAAAGCTTCTTTCTCAATAGGACTTGTCTCTAAAAGCTGCATTGTTTCATTCTGATCTGAAGGAAATTACACTATGCTCTCAGAATAGTAGAGGAGTGTGTGAGATCATCTGTATTTACAGTGGATGTCATAGATAACAGAAAAATTAGCAGAAGAATTGAGTAGATTTTACACTTAAATGATTAGTTCTTAAGCAACAGAGTGTAAGAGTGGTCTTTATGTTGTGTGATGACTGTTGGATGTCTGTATGAAGCATTGCTGGTTTCCACTTTGTATTTCATGGGCTGAGTTCTGTATCACATGAACGAACATCACACTGACATCTAAGGGAGTGCCTCTGATGGAAATTTACTCTATCCCAAAATATTCGGCCTGATTGCTCCAAGACAAAATAGGGGAATAATGATGAGAAGTGTACTGTCTTCTCCCTTGTGCGTAAGCAGAATGAATAGTTTTTGAATGCTTCCCAGTGGGGGGAAGCAGACAGTAGTAACTGAGACCTTTCTACAAGGTATTTCTAAAACGTGGAGCAGTAGAAATTCCTAACGGATTTAAGAGGCACACTCAACTTGTTTGTCCCATGTCCTCCATGGATGCAATGGAAGGGTGTCTGGGATAACTGTGCGATGAACCTGCATGCTGCAAGGAGGAATCCAAGGTATAAGAGAGGAGGAACGTAGGAGGGAAGTAGATGTCAGGACAAACCACATATTCCTTGGCTTTTTAAGCATAGCTTTTTACAGCTGCCTGTACACTTGCTACTAAAGAATTGAAGGGACAGATTCACAGGCCTTGTAGCCTGGAGGTAATTTCAGTTTTAGCGTTGATGAAAATAGTGGTACCTAACATCATCCAACCCTGTGAGCTTTCAGGTTTGGTCATGTGTCCACTACCATCTGATAGCAGCCTTCAGAAGATGAATATTTGATGCAGAGACAGGATTTTACTAAAAGGGTTTAAAGTCCCAAGTGGAAGAGACTGTGTTTTTAATGCTGGCTTTAGCTGTACATACAACTCGAATATTACAGATACACTTCTGTTTGATTCTAGTGTAGGGCTAAGTGCTTTGCAAACTAATTTACATATCCTCTGAACCAGTGACTGCTGTGCCTTACCTAGCAAGCTCAGTTTCTGCAGTTGATGAGACCTTTAACTTAACAGGGAGGTATTTTCTCTCCCTCTCTCTCTTCTGTGTTTTTTTTACAGTTGGGGTCATTAAAAAATGGTGGTCTGTTGCATTACATCGGATACCCAGATAGTGTAATGGTAGTATTCCCAACACTTAGATAGGAAATATTTCAGGTAGCATGGTGAATTAATTGCTGCAGGTGTAGAAAATGTCCAATTTTAAGTGCTGTCCACGGTGAATGCTATTTATCCATTCCAGACTACATGAATGCTGTCATCTTTTTACTTATTTGTAGGCGCAGCATGGATAATTCTTTTGCTGTAGGTGAAATGAGACACCTGTCTCTCTGCATTCGTGTGAGGGCAGGTTACGGTGGCTCTCTGCACATTTCCTCAAGCTTAAGAATTAATTACATCACGTTTCAGTGGCTGCATTTCATACTTGAAGCTAACTCCACCATTACGTGGCTGAGTACAGTTCTGTTGTACTCAGTTTCAAGATGTAGCTGCCTTTCAAGTCCCAGAAACGTGGTTTCCTGCCATTTAGCCCCTAACCTAATGTTTCTAGAAAGTTGCTGGATATTTTGGGTGTAGAAATGCTTCTGCCTTTAAATAAGAGGTAGTACTGTTTAGGATATCTTTTGAAGTATCATTTAAGATGGTTTTAAAACTTGAGAGCGAGCAGGTTTTTCTTTGTAATTTTGTGTTTGCAAATACTTCTGTCCAAGGAATCAATGACCTTTTCGTCCTAAAGATATGTTTTTTTTTTTTCTGTAGACAGAAAAAGCCCCTCCATAACCTGAGATAGTTTTTTCTTTCATCTGCATTCCTTCCTGGCCTTGACCAGCCCCATGTTTTGTCAGTCTAGTGTTGAAATTTTATTCAAGTTGCAAATATTTATTTGCAAATCATGCCTTCAGACCCACACTTGCCAAAAAGATTTTATCCTGTCATGAGACACTTGACTCTCTACCTCATTTCTCCTTGCAGGCTGTTTTTAGTTCTTTGCTTCGCATTTAGTAATTTCTAGTTTGCATTTCTGCTTAGTGCCATTTTCCCCACTGATATGTCTCGTTGGTCCTGACTTGTTTATGGAATGAATCAAATGCATCTCAGGAGGTTTGGGAGTTTTAATTTTCCTTTTTTTTGGATGGACAAAGCCTGATGCAAAAAGTTCCTGCTGGCCTTTAGTTACACTTGTCATCCATTTATTATTTAGCCTGTCCCAAAGGAAGTTTTTTAAAATAGATATATTTCTTTATATTTCATAGTCTCAACTTAAGTACCCTGATGGTTTGAAGGTCACATTCAAGTTTGTTTTAGCAGCTGTGATGATTATAAATGTTGGGATAGTTCTTTTTGTCAGGATTTGCAGTCAAATTGCTTGGTTTTCACTGCAGTCCTTGACAAAGTGTTATACCATGAAATTCATTGTGCTAGATGGGTTACAAAAACCCACTTCAACATGTTCCCCCCTCAGTACTCACAGCTTATCTGTCTGTCTGTGTGTTCCATTTATTTCATAAAATTATCTGTGCTGAATTGCATACTTTTCACTCTTGCAAATTTTTGTATGTATATATTCTCTGTGTGCACACCCAAGAGCACACACACATTTTCTGTATATGTTCTGTATTTATTTACCTACATTCTTCTGGGAGAGATGCAAAGGAATTTTTTGCCACAGGATTCTCATGTAATTCAGTTGCTGAAATGTTGCTACTCTCTTCTTTGCAATTGGGATTCAAGAGCGTCACGGAGTGGGGAACATCCCAGGGTAGTACAATATTTGTATTCTAAATATAGCAAATACCACAAATACCAGAGAAGCAAATGTCTGTATCCCAACATCAGACTGATCCCCCAGACAATTCAGTTCCCAGACTGAGGAAATTTGAAGTATTAATTTCTTGTAATTTCTTCTTTAAGAAGGCTTGATTCAGGATAGTTTAACTATCCTCTAGTGCCCGTGGTCCAAGGTACCTGGCTCTGAGAGCAGAGTCGCATGGGATACAATACTTTTTGCCTATTTGGCAAACTTTGCTTACAGAAAGTGAGTTGTAATATTGGGATGTGAGTCATGACAAATCAAGGTTAGTCAGTTCCTAATGTTATGCCTCATTTTATTTATGCTATTTTGGCTTTGTTTTACCATCATTACACAGCTTTGAACCTGAGAACAAGTTCTTTAACAAGTGCCTTTTTCTACGTAAGTAAAATAAAGTCAGAAGGACTTTGTGTTGCCATAAAACGTAGGTTGCGTCGTGGTCGAAACATAAAGCAAATCCAAAGCCTGCAATCCATCCAACATCTGTGCAACGTAGCACCGGGATCTTGCGGGCTGTGCTGTTTTCGTGGCCAGTATGCACGATGACTCTTTCTTTCATGCTCCTGTAAGAATGTACAGCCAAAGCATCATTCAATATCAGGTTTATGCAGGGATTAAACGGGGCTGGAGCAGTCCAGAAGGCCATTCCGGCACCTCCTGCCAGGATAACTTTTTGTTTGGAACTTGAGCCGTGCTTTGCCTTTCGGTAGCCATTTGTTTGGCTTCTTACTGAAGGTGGGGGTTTTCTAGGAAGGACCCAATCAACTCCACCCGGAAAAATGAAGCAAGAAAGAAGACATGAAGAGTGTTGGAGGGACAAAGCAAAGAGGCAAGCAGAGGGGAAGAAAGACAGAGACTGGACTGGAGGAGTGGGAAGAAAAAATGGAGGAAAACAGGGAAAGTGAAGAAGGGGCAGGAAAAGAGATGCAACAGTCCTGTTCAACGAGACCTGTTATAATCTCTGGGGCATTCAGTTTTCCTAACCTGTGTATTGCTTAAGCTAAGGCTAGGGCTTGCTACATTTTTAAGTGGTTCTAAACCTGGCTTTGAGCTCTTTTCTGGGTAGATTTGGCAAATGCAAGTGATCTCGTTTCTCCTTGGGAGTGTTTCAGGGAGGAGCACTGCAGCTTAGAATATTAATGAATCTTTGTAGTTAGTGGGAACCACTGTCTTTAAGAAGATGAGCTTGTGCATGACAGCTCAGAACCGTGGAGAAAGTGAACAAAGGAAAGGGGGAGAGGGAGAAGCAGAGACTATTGAAATAAGATATTAATAGGTTAGAAAAAGCAGAATTAATAAAGACTTTTTAAAACATGCCATCAAGAACTCTGCCAGTGCAGAATTATTCATGTACATTTACTATTGTTTTTATCTGGCTCAAGCAGTAAGATTTCTACTGCTTCCCTTGGGAAACTTTTCTGCAAGAAAATAATTCCTACGTTGGGAAAACTTTTTTGATATTGATCTTAAATTAGATTTTCTTAATTTTCTCTTATTACTTTGAGTTATGTCATGTTATGCTGTACTAAATTGCCCTCACTTTCTGTCATATATCTATAGATTATTATCACTGTCTACTTAAAACCCTTGCAACGATGCATGCTAGCTATGAGCATGACATACTTATGATCCTAGTGTTGAGCTAACATACAGGCTGAATTTGGTTTGCTCTTTCCTTATGGGCTGTCCCCAAGCATTTTAGCATTTCTTAAAGCTTTGTTTGGTTTGGGAGCGCTTTTCTGGAGAAGAGGCACCAAGACAGTGTAGCACGCAAGGCACCACCACATCGGAACCATGGAGATGGAGCTTCTAAACTTCATTCCTGGACAACGTCTTTGAGTATACAGAAGAAAATAGCCTTGGCTGTATTCTTCTTGCAGTCTGATGTTGCAAACAGGGTCTCACCTATTGTCTGTAAATCTCTTTCAGCTTTACAACTTTCCAGTCTTCTTCCATTCTTCAAACATCTGTGCTTTGGATTTTTTTGTCTTTGCATTTCTTAGCTGTATTTTCCAAACAGAAGCTCATGCTATTATTTTCTACTCCCATTTCTAATGTCTCCAGGTCCTTTCTTGTTATTTTCCTGTTCTGGCAAGCTTTCATAGCATCTCCTAGTCTGCAGATATCGTTACTGTCTGATTTGTTGCTGCTTCTAGAAGATCCTTGAAAATATTGCATAAGAACAGACTTAGCACATGTCCCAGGGAGCATGCCAGTTGACACTTCTGCAGAAATTACTTGAAGGGTAGGGGAAGAGGTTATGATGGTGTTCATACCTGTGGCCTTAACAATTTGGGTAAAGTGACTAGACCAAATTAAACAAGTATAAAAAGGACATCAGGAGTCAGAGGTGACATTATGCCTATGGGAGAGGATGAGAGGGGAATATTAGTCTGATCAAGGGAAGTGGGAAGTAGGCACGTTCTCTCACTGTTTCATGGGAAGAAAAAGATGAATCATACCAATGAAAATAAGCACATGCTTTGGTTGCTTGTAAGATTTCTACTGCTGAGTTGGTTTTAGCATATATTAGTGTTCTCTCAGAATCTCTTCCCCTCACTCTGCTTGTGAAAGCTTGAGCAGAAAAACACACTCAAGTGAAAACAGGGTGCGTGAGGGTGAGCCAAGCTTCTCCTTCCTGGAAGAGGAATTGGGATCTGGTTGTGCCAATTGGGATCCAGCTTTGTGTGCTTTGAAAATGCAGGGAAACCTTCCGTACCTGCCTGGGCACCCTAAGGTGAAGCTCTGCTGTCGGTTGGCTTGTGCCACCCTGGAGGCTGTGTTTGTCTCCTCCGGATGAGATGGAGGGTTGGATGGAGCCATCTGGCAGGTTGAATCATAAGCCATCAGTTGGGTCACCTTGGGTTTCAGTGCATGTGCTGGGAAATAGGACTCCTAAGCCTCAACCACTAGTTCTTCCCTAGGCTCTTGTTCTCCCTTACCTTTGTGGTGTCGTTCTGAGACATGGGATATTCAAGACAGTGTAGCTATCCATTAAGTGAATCCCACTGAGGTTCAAGATACTATCACAATACGAAAAATGGTAACAGCACATTTAATTAATTCTTTCCACTTCAGTTTTGCTTTGGCACTTGTCTTCATGGTGGATTCTGTACCACTACCCTGGCTTAGTTTAGCCAAGACATAACACACCCGTTTTCCTGTAGGAAGTGCTGGGCTCTTGCTCTCCGGGCCAGGTGGGATTCCTGCCATTCTTACCTTCCTGGGTCTTGTCTGCATCTCGAAATACTCGAAGCTGTGGTTAGGTGTCACTTATGGCTACTGATTACTGCTTCTTAAAATTCATCTATGTCCGCAAGTCATTTAAAAAGCATTTTCCACATCTGTCCCTGGGTGCCCCAGCCCATCAAACTAAACCACCAATCTGGTTTTCCACAGCTGTCAATTTTGCCGGTCTTGTTTCCACTCGATTGCAGGGAGGAAAGCAACAACTGTGCAGTGTCCAGTTTTCCATTCTTTGTCTCGCAGCGAGCTGTCAGGATCTGGCGTGGTTTGCAGAGCCTCCTCCGTTTGAAGTTGTGGGTTTTTTTTTTCTTTCTGGCACTTCAAATGCTCTCAGGGCCCCCGAGGTTGAGAACTAGGTTTGTCAGACAGAGAGGTCAGACAAGGGTTACCGATGCTATCGCTTAGGGGCGAACTGTCATCACCAGACTCAGAAATTATGAACGGGGTGCGGAGGGGGAGACCTCAGTAGCTGGTGCTGCTGCTGCTCCAGAGATACCTGGGAGGAGTGTCAGCTCCTGATGGTGCTGCGGCTGTTGCAGAGCATGGGTGGCCCCAGGAGAGGGGCACAAATGGGAGCTGTCCCCAGAGGAGAGCAGCCGGCAGCTTCTGCTGGTGCTGCAGTCAGAAGCTGGAGCCAAGGCCTGTTGATGTTGGTGGAAGGATTCATGTTGCTTCTGTGCTCATAGATCAAACCCTACCTGCGCAGCACGTGTAGGAAGAGGGACGATGTTTAATTCTTAGTTATGTCATTGGACTTGAGTACACCGGCCTTTCCCATTTTCATACTTAAGGCACTGCTGAATGCTTTCACAGTGGAGGGTAAAAAGTTTCATCCCCTTTTTCTTTCTCTATCCCCACTTTCTGCCTGTGCTTCGAGCACTTACCAGTGCTCACTTGGAGAAGGAGGAATCAAGAAGTGGCTTTTTCTGTGGCAGACACATTTGCTTCTGTCTTCTCTGCCCAGCCATCTTTATTTCCCTTTTCTTCAGAAAATGAATGTATCATCTTTGTGCTGTACTCCTGCCTTGTAGATCTGAGCAGCAGGCAGCAGGCAGCCTTTGACATCCACAGGGAATCTAACCAGGTAGAGACGATGTAGACTGTCATGTAACAGTGTGGAATAAACTGCATGGTACCAAGGAAGACCCTGGAGTTCCTCTTTGGTATCTGGGAAGGTTTTCTTTTCAAGCCATTTGTGTCACTGCAGAAGGAGTTAAGCATGAATGAATTATTTTTGTATTGGTTGAACAGCATAGTATTTATTCATACCTGAATCTCCCTCAAAAATGCATGCTGGAATGGCTACTTATGGTTTCTGTCTATGGTGATCAAACACTATGTAAGCAGAGGGTTTCTCAGTAATTTATCACACAATAAAGTCTTAGTAGTGTGGGAATGACTGTGCTGGTGGCTGCACATACATTGATGGATTGTCTGCTCCATAAACACTTAAACCTTGTTAAAATAATAATATGAATAGGTTGCTCAGCAGTAACAATACATACAACACTATGCAGAATATAAACCAGGCTTAGAGATAAACGCTTTTGGCATTAAAGAGGTTTTAACCTAAGAAGATGGGACCCATGAGGGGAACATTTTAAGTTTTATCCTACTTTGTAATTGTAAATTCCCTTCTAGCAGGGCCTCATTGGTAACAAGATATATATTGAATTAGCTAAACAGTTAATTGATGAAGCTCTGGCTTTAAAATGAGTGCCTGTAAATAATGGATACAGTTCATCTGTGGTGTCCAGTAACACCAGTGAAGTCAGTGAAATTACACCAGGATTGAATTTGATTCCTTCTGTCTTTGCTTATCAGCAATACAACTTGCCCAGACGTTTTATGGGGAAGCATTTGCCTTAGGCTGTTTATACTGGCTATGCTTAAGATTTGGAAGGGGAAGGAAAAAAAAGAGCAGCTGTAGGAAGAAATCACAAAAATACTTTGTGTAATGTTCTACCTCCTTTTTCTCTCTCCTTTAATAACAGGGCAGCACACTGAGAAAGCGGAAGATGTATGAAGAATTCCTGAGCAAGGTCTCCATTTTGGGTCAGTTGCCTTTGGACTTGCCTGTTAGTTCCTCTGTTATATGTGTTGGCAGAATGAATTTTGGTCTTTGATGGCACGATGAAAGCAATGGTGGTCAAACAGAAGGTCTCATGGTTGCATCGTTTATGAAGGAATGAAAGCGTAAAGGGCTTTTTTTAGGACTTGTTTTTCTCATTCTTTGATATGCACTGAACATGTGTTTGAAGGACAAGTATTTCTTTAAATATGGGAGCAGGCATGGACTGGTAACCTTTTGGTAGCTGCTGTTGCAGTAAAGACCATGTGGATAGAGGAGAAAGCAGTGCAGAGTTATGAATTTGTCAAAAAGTTTAGTTACATCCTTACAGGTGGCCGGTGAGAAGCTTTTCCCTGCAAGAATACTGTATTTATGTGCGCTAAACAAACTAACCTTACCAATCAAAACCGACTGATTTTTTTTCTTCTGTGTATTTTATGGCCCCTGTCTCACATTCTTAAAACATCTGTTTAGCTTCTTGTCCTTGGATTTTGTTTCCCTTTGATTAATGTGATAGCCACGAAATTTGGACATGTTCTTGATAGCCTTCAGTAGGAAAAACAACAAACCCATAATGCCTGACCAATCAATCACCATTAGGAGAACAAAAGCTTCTAATAAGGAAGACGGTGTTAGACAGTACAATGAAATGTTGATTCTGTAGGAGAAGCATCATGTTTCCACTGGGACTATTTTGAAAAAAACAGTTCAGGATTAATTTATAATTATAAATAAAATTATTTATATAATTATTTATATTTCTACTTAAACACTTTCTGTTTCTTGTTTATGTTATTCATCTCCCATTTGAGCTTAGGTACGTGAAATATGAGAGTGTCTTAGTGAAAATATACTTGAACTTCTGAGACGTGCTGTCCATGAAATTTTCGGTTATATTTGTATACTTAGGGTAAGGCCAAGTATGTTGCTCACTTATTAATGAAGTTTTCATCATTTAAATGTCTTCTTTTATGCTTAATTTAAATCTTCCTAAATTAAGAGCACAAATTATACTAAATTACAATGAGTATTTAAAGAAAAAAGGATCTCTGCACCTGCACTAATGAGAAGCAATTACAACAATGAGACATCTCAAAACAATTTCGGAGTAGGAAGGTTATTCAAAGATGTGCTTCCTTAAACATGCGGTTTGCAATGTAATTATATCCTAGTTTGTAGTACAGCTTTTGAATCTCAGTAAAAAAAGAGGAAGGACTTCAAGATTTTAACCTTTTTTAAGTACAGAAAAGCAGTGGAGAAAATAATGCATCATTTCAGAGACATGGAGAATTTAGGTGAAATCTGTACAGATCTGTTTCACATGTCTAAAAAGTAGATGGCTCCTGGGAAACAGAAAGGTGTTTTAGAAATCTCAACACAGCACTGAGAAGTCAACTTCACTTTGTGCCTTACTGTGGTCAGAACTCAGTGATTTCTTGTTGGAAAAACCTCTACTGCTTCTTACACATATTTTTTCAAGGTCTGTCTAGTGTCTGTAACTAGCCATATAATTGTAGGAGTCATATTTTTTTTAAATCTAAGGATTTTTTAGATTATCAGTAGCTGCTTATAGTGTGTCAAACGAGATGTGAGAAAACCAATTGTCTTAAGTATTTCTTCTGGAGTTTAATTAAATGTAAAGACATGAATTGCTACGTACAATTTAGAAATTGAAAAAAATTGCATATGTTCTATTTTATTTTATGCTTGACTTTAACTCTGCAACTAAAACTTTAGGAGTTTTATCGTGTACAATATTCTATATAATGCTCTGTTTGCAAGAATCATTAGCCAAAGTATTTGTAGTGCTACAATTCCCTTAGACAAAAGAGAGACACTTCGTGACTAGAGCTAGAATTAGCTTTAGATTTTTCATAAAGCCAACTTAAGAAGATATTTCAAGAGACTCTTTCTTTTCATTGTTAATTACTGAGTTCTTTTATTTTTTAAAAAATGAAGAAGCCTACTCTAGTCTGTATGAAAGAGTTTTATGCTTATTTTTAGTCAAACAGAGCACTTTTTGAATGTTGCATTGACTACATGTGCTTGTTCTTTGATATTAATTCTTCTGCTGCAAAAGTCACAAATACACCAGGAAAGTGCATTAGTGATTATAGGTGAGGAAAATATTAGAACTTGTCATTTCCCAAACAGCAACAGAAAGTGGCATAAAACCATCAAGACGTATGTGTGTCAGGCAACTCAAAACTTCCTTTTGGTGCACTGATCACTTCTATCTGGTTTTGTTACCAGACTCAGTGTACACTTCTGAGCTCAGCCAAAAGGCTTGTTAAGTTTTAAAGAACAACTCTTTCAGCCTCACCAATACTTATAAGCAATATTTTGAACAAAATGGTGAAACCAGAGTCTGAGAGAACAGCTCAGGTCTAATCCTGGTGTCAGAAGCCATGTCTTGACTCATATTAATTCAATAATTCATGATAAATAAGGGTCAGCAGAACTCTAGTATATGCATTTTAGCCCAGCTTTTTGAGGCAGTGAAGGTTCTGTCATTGTATTACCTGTTTCTTGTAAGAACTTTTAAACCTGTCACTTCTTTCAGTCAAATCTGATAAAAGTACAGAAGTTCAAGCACAATTCATTGTCTTGAATTCGCATGCAAATGGATAGAGGAGAGGGACACAGGTTGGCACCCCTCCTTTCCCTGAGGGCAGGACAGGTACCGTTCTTCCCTTAGCCAAGGCAGGAGGAGGGATGCAGCGGGACAGTGACCAGTCTCGTGCAGGCTGTCTTTTGCCGTGTAGGTATCACAGGGGTTGTGGCAGCTGCAGGTGGGTGATCAGGACACCAAGCCCCGAGAAGCAGGGAAGGAAAAGAAAAACACTTTGTAAACCATCCCGCTGGGAAGTGAAACAGAGGTGCCACTTCAAACACCCATACTGAGCCTCTGGTCTCGCTGCCACCCATGCTACCAGGGTCCTGCCCTTGGCTTCGGTGGTGCATGGTCTCAGCCACGGGTGAAGAGTCATCTTTTAGACTGGCACTTCTGCGTGGCTTATCTAGCAGGCCATCAGAAACTGCCTGAGAGCCTCTGACGAAAAGACAGTAGGGCTTGTTCTGACATCTAGTGTGGGATGTGGTAAGAGAATCTCGGCGCTCCCATATCGCTGGTATCTCCAAACAGCTCCTAGGCTGCTCCAATCCACTGCAGCATCAGGGCAGCGCAGATCAGATCGCAGGCGTAGGGAACCAGAGCCAACTTTTCCTGTCCAACTTTTAAGATTATTATCTGGGTGATTACTGAAGTCTAAGATACAATGAATAAATACATTCGTGTTTCCCAACCGGAGGTTCGTGCGAAGTGCCTGGATGAAAGAAATGTTTCTTTTATAACAGAACCAGGCGTAGCAGAGCTGTCAGTTTAGATACGAATCTTCAGCCAAAGTTAGAGTCTTTTCATAATAAAGATTTATGATCTTCAATATTTTAGAGTCCCTGGACAAATGGGAGCGGCTGACAGTGGCTGATGCACTGGAACCTGTCCAGTTTGAAGATGGAGAAAAAATTGTTGTGCAGGGAGAGCCCGGTGATGACTTCTTCATTATTACAGAGGTAAGATTGGCATTCTGGTAAGCTTTTGTCATTTCCTGGTAAAGATCAAGGCTTTGTATTAAGAGACATTTGGATTCCTTACTTCAGTATAAATCTGAACTAACTCCACTCAAACCAGGAGAATGACTCAAAATTCAAATTAATTCAGGCGCTGGTTCCATGGAAATGTCTTAAGTGGGATGATCCCTAATTTCCAGTAAATGGAAGATGCAGAGGAATTTGAGGTGTGTCTAGTGTCTTTACCGTTTGAAGGTTTGTTTTCTACATGATATTTTTCTTGTTCCAAATTGCCAATACTTCATCCAGGCTGGGCAGACACACAGTGCATTGATCGTTGTTCCCAAAGGGACTTAACAGGGGAAATCACAAACTAACATCTGTAAACTGGAGCAGGAGACCTGATCTGAAAATGGATAATTTGTTCTTTGTTCTGCCTTAAACTCTGTCCAAATGGCTGAGCCCTTTTCTTGTTTACCCTCACACAGGCAGACAGATCTGTCAGGCAGCTGAAAATGCTGACATCTTTTTGGGAGATTATCTGACACGTCAATTCCACCATCTCACTTCTGCAAACAGATGCTGACGGGGTTTTTCCTTCCTGTCTGACATAGATATTTGGATCCTTGGTATCTTATACAAATACCTAGGCCCTGTGATATAACAAGTTATAAGAAGGTATTAGAGAGACTCAGACTAAGGATAACAAGACAGCTTTAGGATATGATTGTATATGTATTGAAGGAGGAGCTTTTCAGTACCAGCTGTGAGTGTTCATACATAAATATGTAGACTGGGAACAACCAACATATGGCTGTGTGGTGACAGTTCAAGTCCACATGCCAGGCCAGAGGTTGCATGACCAGCAATGAGGGAGTGGTGGCACAAGATCTAGGAGGTAATCTGAATGTCTCACTGTGGGAGAAGGTGGGTCAGATGGATGTAAGGAAGTTGGTATCATTGTGTTGCCTTGGCATCCAGCTGTATGTACACAGAATACATCTCTGGCTCCGTCAGGCTGCTGTGTTGTGGTGTGATTTAGGAGGAAAGAGACCATGCTCCACTCAGGTGATAAAGGACTTGTACAGCGCCCATTCCAGATGGTTTAGAGGCCAACAAGTTTTTCTTTGCTTGCTCCTTATCTGTGGATTTTTGGACAGGTGCCTTTATCCAAGGCAGCCAGAATTTGGTTCATAATCAATATCTGACACTTAAAATTCCATCCTTCTTTCCTCTTGAGTGTTGGAAATACATATTTGATTTATAAACATAGTTTCTCTTCTGATGCTCACAAAATTGTCAGTGCAAATAGCTGCACCTGGCTATCACACAGTGAGACACCTAAGGAACTTTAAATAAGTGACGAGCAGTGCCCCTTCAAAACAACAGTGTCAGAATAAAAGAGACAAGGTATTAGATAGGGTTGGTTTTTTTTTGTTAACAAGATATTTATTATATAAGAAAAATTTAGGAAATAGAACTTTTTTTTTCAGAAATATGGAATTTTTGTTTCTATTAGTGTTACTAAGTGTACTGTTATTCCTTGCGGCAGCATGAGACTAGGAAAACCTAATTTTCTTAGCCATCGAATCCCATGTGGAAAATTGGCAGTTTGCTTAAGAATTACCAAGAGCCTTTATTTCCCCCCTCTTGTTGGAACAGCTGTTAAGACTTGAATGGGTAGAAAAGTATTAACACTGCACACTGCATAATGATAAAGTATCTGCTCACCTCACTCTTCCACTATAAATCTAACGTAGTTTCTCACTTTGGAAATTGCCTGTATTTTTCTGCATTAAAGAATGAACATCCAGCATCAACTATTTCTTGTGCTGCAGTAGTGTTTCTGCCTGCTCACACATACTTTAAGCTTTGTGTTTTAAACCTGACTTCACAGGAGCGTACATCTTTGATGTTAAACATTTCTGCAGGAGAGTTGATGCGAGCTGCCAGGAACACATTATTCTTACAAACTGGTTGAAAGTAGTCTTGGCTGGTTTGTTGTCACAATATGTTGAAAAGCCATTAGCTTCTTGCATATGTTTTTTGATGTTTGTGGCCTTATAATCCAAAACACTAGAAATGCAGCCAATTTGTTTGGCTGCTGTATATGTAGAAATCATTTTGTGTGTCACCAGAATGCAGTCTCCTTTGGAGCACAGTATGTCCAGTAGTACAAAGCTAAACTTTGCCACACAATTTTTGGGCAAAGGACTTACTTATTATAAACCGTGGTCATACATGGCATGCATTAGACAAATTAGTTAGCAATTTACAAAGCTTTGGTGCACCAGCATCACAGATACTGATTCCAGCTGGGATCTTGTGACTCCTATCACAAAAGCTTCTCTAAGACACCCAGGACTCCCATATGGACTTTAAATTGTTAGCACAGTTTTGTATGAACTTCATAAATTAATCGTTCGTTTCTGGTTAGCCTCCAGTGCTGCCTTCCTCTGTGACATCCCTTTGGGATACCATCTTTGGTCCTGCAGAAGGACAGAGCCTATAAGCGAATGGGCACCCAGGAGACTGGAGAGCAACCTTCAGTCTCCTTCTGAAAGGGAGACTTCCAGCCTCGGTGATGATCAGGACAGCAATTCCTGCTTTAAACCAGGAATATAATCCTGGTTAGTTTGGACAAGAATATTTAGTCTCCCCCTTCTGTCAAGCAAGCACAGTCACCTTTTCTCTGTTTTTCTTTGTATAAACATTTTTTCATGGCTTTCTGCCCACCATCTTATCTCCAGTGTTGGACAGATTGTAGTAGGGTGCAGGTTATTTGAGGTGCAGGCTGTATGCATGAAAATGGTACAGTGCCCCATGGAGAGCAAGGCTGCAGCAGGAGCTCAGCCAAGTTATTAGAATAACAGAAAATATGTACAGGGAAGAGTCACAGGAAACCAGGGCTTTTTAAGTTCACTGCTCACAAAGCTGTTTATGGTTCATTTTTTGTTAAAAAGTCTAATCAGAAAAGTATTACCCTGAGATTCCAGGATGGCTACAGTTTTTCTGCCATCCTAAATCTTCACAGGCACCAGTCAGATGTTTACTTGCAGGAGGTTGGGTGCTTTGCCATTTAAATCTCAAGCAGCCTTCAACAAGATTTAGTTTTAGTGTTTAAAGGCTGCGATTTTTTCTGGAGATAGAATTATTTTAATGTTTATACCATATTCCTTAATTTGAAAATAGGATCAGAAGTGAATGTCTGCTTACAAAAGCAAGTAACCGCTGCTGTGAGATTGATTTACTGCACTTGAAACTGGTAATTAAAAAAAAGAAAAAAGAAGCAGCCCTGCAGTTTCTGTATTTTCAGATATTTCCAGGTCTTATTTTCCCACTATGGTTTTCACACAACAAACTCGGGCTTTCCCAGACCAGACAGATGTGGAATGTATCTGCTGGATTCCAAGGTCATGGAATTATCCCATATGAGATTCCTGGCACAGAGGTGAAAAACTTTAAGCACCATGAAACAATTGTTGCCATAAAGAATTATATTTTGGCAAGCGTAAATCATAACAGATGTACAGTTTCTAACAAATAAATTTGCAGTTGTATCGTACACTGCCACACTGTGTACCCAGCAGTAGGGAGGATTTATTCCTCTGACTTCAGATAACGCAAATATTTTTAGCTAGTGTTTTAAAGTGGTAGCTTGCAAAGGCGTGTGAGCTTTGCAGAGTTAAATATCCCAGCAAATGTTAAGTACCTTTAAATGAAATGCCAGTTGAACGGGGGTTGGTTTTATTCCCAACTTATGCTTTGCCACTGACTTCAGCTCGAACAGTAGTTCAGACTAGTGTAGTAGTGCTCTGAAACTGGAAAAAAATGAGGGTTTTGCCGTTGTCTAGGTTACTGAGAAAGGTAGTGACAATAGTATTAAAAATAGCAGTTATGATGATGTACCACTCTCTTAAGTTCAGCTTCAAACTTGGCTGGGTGGCACAGTACCTCGAAGTCCCTAATGCAGCTGCCAAAAATGTGGGACCTGCAGCCGGATAGCGCCCTGCTGGGTTTTCCAGCTCCCACCCCTCCCCACGTCAGGTCATTTGGAGCTACTTGTCCGTATACAGCACACAGATACTGTCACGGGGCTCCACCAACTGTGCTCGGGGAGTCTTTTAATCTCAGCTCCACAGTGAGAGCTTGCTGAACTGCTGCCATATGGCCCTAATACTCCATAAAGTTTGACATGGCTTAAGAAAAATGCGTGCACAGACACAAACATATGCAGGTGTGGGAGGAGAGAACAGCAAAAGGTTTATAATAGTGCCACACTGCGCCCGAAGAGCACATCTTGTAACTGTCCTTTAGATGTGCTCTCTGTAGCCTGTCATCTCCTTGGGGGACAGTTTGGTTTAACTGGTGCAGAAAGCAAAGAAATAAAACGGCATGGGAAGTAAAACATTTCCAATTAATAGTTGATCGAGCTGCCCAGCAATAGCATGCAGCAGCCTAAAAATAAAAGACCTAAAAATAGAAGATAATTCATAGGAGAAAATTCAAGGAGAAATGGACCCATTGTATCAAGTAGTTTCACATTAGATTTTTTTTTAACTTTAAAAACTAGTATATTTAATTGCAGATTAGTGCTAAGTTACAGGGGGTAGTTGCACCCTCCTCTGCAACTCCTTTGTGAAATGCACTTCAAAAAAGCTGGGGCTTTGTGTTCTTTGTTATTATCCTGATGGACAGAGAGGAGGCAGAGTCAGGGCATCTGATTTTCAGTCTCACCTGTATCATTGGTCCAGTCTGTTGGCCAAATGTTACTCTCCCTGTTTCCCCATCAGTGGGAATAATCCTAATGACACTCCATAAAGATCAGCAAAAGCTCAATGGGAAAAGGCATAAAGTATCCGTCGGGACTGAAACCAGGCAATGGGAATAGCAAAACTGACAAACAAGAGAAAAAAGTCCATTGATATTGCGGAAATCCTTCCAGAGTTAACGCATAGAGCTGTCTCATTGACAGGAATTCATTAAATTAATTGGTAATGATTATTTGTCCAACACTATTCGTGGATGATCACATTGAAGAGAGTCTTGTAATCCTCGTGGGGCTGCTAGCTTTCATGCTGCTGTTGACATTTCAAGTCAGGGCCACAAACTGGCTCCGGTCTGGGCAGGATCCACTGCGAGTTCTTGCTGAGAGCGTACTTGAGATACTGTCCCGTAGGTGAAATCAGTGTTTCCAGCCCTGCTGACACTCTTGGCACGCTACGGAGAGTCTCTGCACAAATGCAGTTCAAAGCCTTGTTAGGTGGAACAGTGTTTGTAAACTCTTCCTGCCATGGTAACATGCACCAACAGAGGAAGGTCCTCAGTCTAACTCGGAAGGGCGCTCCGTTCTTCACAGAATTGGGCCTTTTTGTAGGAAAAGTCGACTTGAGTCTTAAATTGCACAACAAGCATCTGAAGCTTTGTGATTTAAAAGCTCCTTAAGAAGGAAAAGAAAAAAGAAAAATAATAGCCCAATTGTTTCCTGCTCTAAATTGTTGCTCTTTGACTTTCTAACCTAAGAGAGACCCCTTTGACACCTACCCCTGCGACAGGCAGGAGAACTACAAAGTAAACTTCTTTCGTCTGGTTAATGAAGTCACTGCCTTAGGCACACTCTGCTATCACACCTGATAATCTCTTTAAAAACACAGTACGATTAATTATTAATTAGGAAGATGAATGTTGTCTAGAAAGGGAGTTTCAAAGGCTACAATCTGAACAGCTTAGTGTTACCAGGATTTTGTTGATACCAAAAATGTTTGTCAAAGGCAGTCTGCAGCAACTCCTAGTATACCTAATAAACAAAATATACCGAATAAACAGAGCCAGCAGTCACTGAGGGCTCTGTCCTTTGCTATTTTTAACTGCAGAGACGTTGTTTCCCATGGAGCTCTTACAGGAAAGGTACATTCAGTTTTCTTGGTATCACCTACTTGTGCTGGAGCAATAGCATTTCCTTTGGCCCGGCTTCAAAGTTCATCTGTATTCAGGATGGCATTTTTAATGGCCAAATGACGTCAAAGATTGAAAGTTAGGTGTGTGATTGGGTCCCATCCTGATTAGGGATGGAGGTGAAGTATTTGCTGAGTCAAAGGGACTAAAATGTCAATTTAGTCCAGCTCTTGTTAAACTCAGTTTAACTTTGACTTCCGTGGGCACTGGGTCAGGCTGCATATACATGCAATATCCATATACCTGCCATCTGGAGCATGTACTTATCTCTCCTCTGTCAGAAAGGGACAGTGGTTCATAGGAGGCAAATGGCTGCTCCTCTTCTTCCCGCCAGCCATGGAGGACCCGTCTGTGACTGCAGCTTTTGGCCCGTCCTTCCAGTTCTTCCTCTGGCCCCACTAATAACCACCACAATGAGGTCACCTACGGTAAATTCTGCAAAATCTGAAACCTCAGAAGTGATGCACAGTGGAGCATTTTCTTAACAATTTTGTGACAATTCAGATTAGACAATATTTGTAGTCTATTTTAGAACTTTGCAGATTTTGTTCCTCGTTTGTGGCAGAAACCAGGACAACTGTATGTAAATTCTGTGAGTTGCTATGAACCCAGAGACTGGAGAATAATATATAATAGTTTAAAAATGTACAGTTAAAAAATTACTGTCAAACCCAGTCATGACTCAACCTTGAGTCCACAATCAGAATTAAGTCCTCTTGCCTCATCCTTCTCCAAGACCGTTAAGATCAGCTAGCTTTTATATTATGAAAATAAACCTTTAAAAAAAAAAAAAGCCTGATGGCTAGGAAAGCACCGTAAAAGCAATGTACACAGCCAATGGTTTGTTACGGAAAAAAATTCTCACCTGGACTGGCACATTCATGCAGTATGACCAAAGAATTTTAAGAGTCGTAATAACTGTGGTGTACGTTATATGTAACCTTCGAACCAGCTTATTTCATTTTAGCTACTTACCTGTCTTACATGAACATCTCATGAACTTCATGGGTTTATCCTCACCACACCTCTGTGGTGCGGTGTGTGAAGCAACCTCTGCGTTGCATGGCGCGGTCTGAAGCACAGGTACAAGAATTAAGATAGTTCTTCATTCCTGCTGAAAACAATCAAGGGGAATTAGGCACCTTGAAGGTCTGGACCGTTGTGATTTTGCTTACAGAAGGTCTAAGGCAGAGAAACAGTGTTAGCCCTATGGCCAGCATCCCAGGCCAACACATCAGCTGACCATTCTTTTTCCTTTATGTTAAATTTTACCACCCAAAAATGATGGGTGTTATTTTCTGCTGCAGGTTATGTGGAAGCCACTTGCACTTGGTATTGCTGACTGAAATTTGTTTATTTCTTCCCTTGTTTTTATATAAAAGTCTTTCATAAATCAAAGGTTGGCAAATAATAAAAATCCAAGATTATTTACTGGCTAAAGAAATATTTGCAGTGTCTTTGGCTACATAGTTCAAAGGATTTGTCTTCTCTTGGAAAGTAGCCCTAGAACTGCTGATTCTTAGCTGTAACATAAAAGCCGTCCCAGGAATGATGCTATCAGCAGTCCCAAAGGGCTCAAATGGCAGCAGAGGAGCGATATGCTAGTGGTCTTCCAGGACATTGTGACAGAACATTGCTTATGCCAGCATCATGAGGTACACGCAGGACTTGCTGTGTTACTCTGTGTCACTGGGACGTTGGTAAACTTAGGTCTTGAAGCAAAACCACCGGGAGGATGCAGTGTAGCCGTGCTGGTCTCTAAGGCTTAAAAGTAGTTTTCATAGCCTCTCTTTTGCACATGCTATACCCAGTGCAAAAAAAATGTGTATGAATGTTTCCCCAGTTGACTTTTGACATGACAACTTGTGTAGGAGTCTTCAGTCTCATTCAGCTGTAATTTAAAACATCTGATTTGTAAACCCATAAAATTGAAGTTTATGCTGGAAATACAGACACACCCTGGCCTCTTACCACTATAGGATACGTGGAAAACTGGGAGATCATTTGGTGTGCAGAGGAGTAAAACCCGACATTAGTAACTGGCAGTTTCGTTCTTAATATATACATACTCCATTTGAATTTTCAGAAAAATTGGAGTGCTAGATTTGCTCCGTGTTCAAAAGAGCCTGTGACTTTTTATGTAGCTAATACTTTCTTTAAGGCATGGTTGATGCTTTGACTCTTCTCTAGTCTTGTCCAGTGGTGTCTTCCTGCCATGGAAGCCTGCAAAAGCAGCGGAGGTTCCCAGGTAACGAAACACCTTTCCATGTGAGTAAGGAGAGCAGCACAGGCTGTTTACCCCTCGAGGTTTTCAGGAGGTTCTCGGGATCCTTATAAGCTCTTTTGGCATTGAAGACCGAGCTCGCAAGCCCCGATTCAAAGCACTTAGTCAAGGAGATCAAGAACTTTATGGCCTTAGGCACCTTAAATCTAAACTGAAATTAAAGTCATCCACTGTCTCGGGAGTTAGGAGCTCCGTCCTGAGGAGTGATTGTCTTTGAGAAAAAATACTGCAATATAAACAAGACCTGAAATATACTGGTGTCCAACCTGGTGAAAGGGGAATGGAGAATTTCCTAATCCCTGCTTCTCTGGATCATGTTAAAGCTGTCCCTTACTGGGATGGCTTTTGTCCCTCCTCTGCAAAGATACAGATTTGCTGAAAGAACATACCCCTTAGAGCTCATTCATTAGCTGTGTAGTGTGGATTTTGTGGAGCGTGCAAGGCTATCAGCAGTGTGCTCCAGGAATAAGCAACTTTGAGCACATGAGATTTTTTTCTTCTGAATTTCAGAATTTGGCCCTTTAGAGATGGTCCTTTAAATTTGGTCCTTTAAAGGTCCTTAAAAACACAAGATTCACCAACTGAAAGGACTTACAGAGAGCTTTCCTGATCTCTGTGACACACTCTCTTCTCTTCCCCAGTTTGCTCCAAGTTTTATTTCTTGCTCAGAAGCTGTTGCCCTAGCTGGCCACAGCTGCTCGCCCAGCCCTGGTCACAGCATTAGTTATGAGACTTTAATGACGATGTCTGCCTCAGCCTTTTGCTTGGTCTGGTTACTTCAGCATCTACAGAATGTTTTCACAAAGAAGCAGATGGTGGTAGGAGTAATTGGGCCGTAAAACAACATTAACAGCTAAAACCAATTTTCACCAGAAAGGATTTTGCGGGAGGGTGAGGGAGGTTCAGCACTGTTTTCTTGTTTTCTCTCCCGTACATTCAACCCTGCCCCTGCTGTAGGTGGTAGCGCTCTGCACTGTCTGCTTCCAGGAGATGAGCCCTGTCAGGTCAGTCACAAATATGAACAGTTGATGAATAACCCATTATAGAGTCACTTTTATGTTGACTCAGTGGACGTTTCCTGGCTTCAGAGAGAGTCGAGATAATGGCTAGCTTTGTAGAAAGAAAGAATCTCTAAAATGCAACATTTTTTTTCCTTTGTGACTTTTATTGCTTTGTACGCTGACATGTCTGAGGGAGGAAAACTGTGCCTTGTTGCCAGTAATCCACAGCACTTGGCACAGAAGGTCTTTAAAATCTGGCACTGGGATGAATATTAATTCAGTTGTTTTCCCACAGAAGCTACTGATTAGTCAAGGCCAAGTATCACCGAGACAATTCATTAAAACCGAGCATCTGAGCCCACCTTTACTGAGTGGATCTGCTTTTCGTCACCCCTGCGACAGGTGGACTGAATGTGTAATGAGAGGGACAACTAAAATCTTAGATTGGAGTAAAGATGGTAATGCAGAGGGACCCCAATGGCTGGGCTGTGGTGCAACCACTTCCCATCTTTCTGGGCATGGAGCCAGGACAACTAGCCAAGGAGGATCTCGCCCCAGGCAAGGGACTCCTCCCATGGCTCAGAGCTGGTATCCTTACCCCTCTGTCACCATCCCCTCGCTCCCAGGCTTCCCAGTCCCAGTTGGCAACTGGTGGTATGGAAGAGAAGCATGGGACTACCATGGCACCAAGGCTGGGGAGCGCGGAGGCCACTGTGGTGTCCCTGATGAGGGGGGATGACGATGACTGTCGATGAAATCTTGAGTCCCCCAACACATGGTTACGCCTCTATTGAACACCTGCATGATGATCCAGCCTGATGTTAGCTCTGCTGCTGTGGCTCAAGGGCAACATTTTGAAGTCAAAAGACTATAAAACTTAATGTTTTGATTCTGAAAAGCCTTTCAACAGAAAAGGCTTAACCAAAAAAATGCCAATTTTTTATTCTTTGTGCAAAACCCGCTTTATTTCGCCAGAGTATTGCAGGGGTCTCCATGCATGAAGCAAATTGCAGTTGGTGCAGTGTTTTCTGCTTCTTTTGGCTTTTCACTATGTTTACTGGTCTCTCTCTGCCTGAATCTTGTCTTCCATCTAATAGCATTTCTTTTACTTCAAGGAGAATACATAGATACAGCACAGGTTTCATGCAGACTGTATCAAAGAAACACTGAAGGGGAAGATTGTCTGAGATACTGCAATAGGAGGATGAACAAAGCGGTTGAAAAGGTCTTCCCATGTCAAACATCTAGGATTTTAAATACTGAACGATCAAGGCAAAGGTGTTTCCTGGTGATTAATGACGGGCTGGGTGTAGTCATGTCTGGGCCTTAACCCTGGCCTCTCATGTATCCCTAGGAAATGCCCTGTGGCTCAGTTGTTTCTGCTGTTTTAAGCTACACTTGGTTTATGATTGATTGTCGTTTTTAAAAGTACCTTTATGTTTTTGACTATTTTGGTGACTGCTGTAGGCAGCTTTGTTCCTCTCTCTCGGGTCTGGATGTTATTCCTCAAGTAATACAAACGTGCCGAAGTAGCAGAAGTGGTGGAAGCTTAGACATACAGTCGGTGGTCTTGTGCAGGTGTGATACCACTGGTACACGCAGCGAACTGCAGATCGTTTGATACCGAGTGCGGCCGTAGAGCTAACGTGTAGGATCCATGCCAGCTGGGTGGTGACGTTTGCTTTCCAACTTTGCTAGATTGCAGCGTGCTTTAGTGTTGGTGAGCATTATGGCCAATAAAATCCGATGCATTAATGTTATAATGACAGCGTAATGATAATCATACACATTGACTCTGCGGTTGTGTCGCTGTAAAGGCAGTTTTTGCAGCACTGCTCTCTCTCAAGGAGGTCGTAAGGGTATCACGGTGCACACGTCGTTACTCTGCTGCTGCCTTTTGAGCTCGTTTGACCTTGCGTTGTTAATCCGAGCGACACTCCCAAGGTGCTGGCTCTCTGAAAATCCACTGAAATCAGTGGCACTCAGGATTTCCAAGTCACAGCCAAATTTAAAAAGCTGAATGTGTAAAATGTTGTATATTTGTTTTCAAAAGCTCTCAGTAGCTCATTAGCTTGGGCATTGTCTCGCCCTGTAATCTGTGGTGAACCCTAATGGATGCAGAAAAGAGCTGACTTGCCAGAGATAAGCAAACCAAACAAGCGCCGCCTTTTCAGGCAGTGCAAACCCGGGGTCTGCTCTCGTTGCCCTTACCCGCTCAGCAGGCATTGCAACAGGCGCATCGTCAATGATAGCCACAAAGGGAAAGCTGGCCAAACTGGACCCAAGTTGGCTGAGGTTTCACATCAGACAACCGAACTGATTTAAACGACTATTTTTTAAAGTGGAGGGTGAAGCATCAGCTGACAGATCATAGCAGGCCTTGATCGCTATTTCCAGGAGTGTTGTAGCATCGGGAGCTGTAGCTTTTGACTCCTTAATTTAAGGTAGTGATTCGGAGATGCTCTATGAATGACTTAATCGCATGCATGAACCAGTAAGCAGTCAGATGTGATTAAATAAGGTGCAACTTACGATGGTTGTGAGAAAATTGCCCAGACAGTGCTTGTAGATAGGTAAATGGTGCATTTTATGAGATTATCTGGAGAAACAGGCAACCGGAGGAAAGGCATATGTGCCCAAAGGCTCTTCTCCCTTTGCGAGCTGTGCTCGTTGGTCTAATAAAAGACACAACTGCCACAAACCTCGTCTTGCCTGCAATTAAATAAAATACTCCCAGAATCCTACTGTGTGAAAGATCTTTTCATTCATTTCAGATCTGCCCTAGCTTCCATCCAGTCCCGTCTGCTTCGCTGCGTGAACAGGAGCGTTTTATGCCACTTCACAGCCTCTTCCTTCATCTTTTATAGTAACTTCACAAAGATTGAACAGCGACATATAACAAGGGTTTGTGTGACTGTGGAGCGAGGGGAAACTTATCTTTTGAATGTGTGAATTATGAAGTGTGTGGATTAACAAAGTGAGAAAGAGCAAAGGTACGTTCATAATAGCAATTGGTAGAGTTAATAGCAATAGCAGATGGATCGGCCTGACCTTTTCCATCTCTAGTTCTATAGACTGAACCGCTCTTTTCTGGTTGATGGTGAAGAGGAAAACAAAATAAGCTAGAAAAACTTTCTAAGCTCCAGACTAGGATAAAATGGTAACATTTTGAGGGCATGGGGAAAAAAAACCCTCTCTTTGGTGCTTTTCTTTATAAGTAAAAAAGTATGAAATAAAAATAGAAATAGTCGCTTCCCGCTTATGAAAATTAAAATTCTTTTCTTTAAAAGGTAGAAATTTATTCTGTATACTTAGTGTATCAGAAGGACATAGACATTGATGTTGCATACACTTATGGTAGGATAAATATTCTTCAATTTTAATAAGGATAAAGATGTCCTTTATTACAGATGGAGCCTCACTTGTTTTTACTCATTGCTCTATCTTTAAAATGGGAGTTTAGCCCAACAAAACCAAAACATCAACAAGATTGACTTTTAAACCAAAAAGTTTTTAAAACAGTGCTGAATTTCCTTTCGCACCCGCTGCCCCCGGTGAAGGACTATACTGCACAGCCTGCCCACCCACGGGTAACACGGACACACCACTGTCCACCACATTTTGCCTTGTGCTGCCCCGGAATCATCCCATCCGATCCGCTGAGCTGGAAGAGAGGAAAAAGTACAGAATTTCAGGTTTTAGCATCATGAACCTTTGCCTTTCATAGCCAGGCTGCTTAGGCCAACTGCTGGCTATAGGATCCGTACGTAAATATAAAAACGGGACTCCTGAAGCAATTAGTGCTTATAAGTATGTGCAGGGTAAGGCCTGGGAATCTCCACGTTGATCTAGATGGGTCACTGTCTTCATGCCACGGGATGTCTCACTCGTCCGTATGGTCCAATAGTTTAAAAGTGAAACATCTATCAAAATCTCATTACTTTGGAGAGGATGGGAACTCATGGATTATAAACCTTCATTTATTTTTTATATCTTAAATTATGGCGCCGTATCTAAGCCATAAATTTTTACAAAACAAACTGCTGATGCATTTGAAAGAGCCCAATAAATACTCTCAGCGCTGTGACAGAGCAGTGACAGAGGGAGTGAGCAGGTGCGTGGGGTGAGGGTGGCAGAGAGGTGGTGATGGCACATTGCTTTTGGAACTGCTACGCTTGTTGTTTTTGCAATAAGATGCCCATATTTACTTGGAGGAGAGGAGAGAAGGTTAATGGTATCGATTCCTGGGAATACAGGCACTCCCCAGTGACTGAAAGGGAATATTCCTGGATCCACCAAAGATCATAATTTCACTCCCAAGTGTCTGCTAGCAGAAAGACATGCCTGTCTGCCTTCAGTTTAATATCATCACAAAGTGCTGATTTATTAAATGGTGTCAAACTTCTTGACAGTCTTTGAGCCTGTGCTCTGTAGGTTTTGCTTGGTGGTGTAGGAGGCTGAAATGGCTGTCAGTGTACAAGACGGTATTTTTTAAATTGAGCAGCACTAAATCGCCTGATCCTGCAAGTCTGGGATCGTGCCGTTCATTTCAGAGAGACTGATCTTGCCAAGCTTTGTGTGCCATTTAAGGGGAAATCTTTTCCACTGAGACCAAATGCTTTTGGGAGTGAGAGCGATAAGCCCCTTGAATCCTTGCTAGATAATGCTCGTGCCTCCCGGGACAGGGCTCAGGAGATTTATTCACTCGTATCATTTACAGCAGGTAGGGTTTGCTAAAGCGCAAGGAGGACAGAAACCTCAAAAACTGTGTGGTGAAGATTTGACAAGTGAAAGGAAATACAGCCATGAAACCAGTGATGGGAGCAAGGGTAGGGGTCAGCACCGAATTCATTTGCTATGACAACTTCATTGAGTATATGGGTAATAACCTCATGTTTTCTGTACTATTTCATTCTGTATTATTTCATTTTAGTCTGTACTGGTTTATTTCTGTATTATTTTTGCCCTGGTTACACCGGTCATCTTCAATTGCACTCTTCCTCTGATACATTCAGAACAGCATTAATTCCAGAGATAAGACACACGCAGACAGATAACAATAAATACATCTTCTTTGTTTCGTGGTGTGGACAGTCTTCCCGCAAAGGTCACTCTGACAGTGCTTCAGGATGTACTTGTGGAGCTGGTGACTGGTGCAAGGAGAGGCCACGGGGTGTAATCAGATCTTGCATCTGGGCGCTCGCTGTCAGGGTTTCAGGAAACTTCTTTTGCTCCGTGATAGACCTGTTCTCACTGGGCAACGGGAAAAGCCTGTGTGAGTGTTAAAACAAGAGTGGAAAAATATGTATCTGGAATACGCATTGCTTTATCCTGCCAAGCCAAGTGTTTATTGTGGAGGCCAGACACATCTGTCCTCCTCCAACAGATATCGTGGTGTTTCTTGGATTAAAAAGGCCGACTGTAGTGGAACAGTGGAAGAAATTGCTTCAGAAGACTGACTTATTGGAGTCCTATATCATATGGACCCTGTCAAAAAAATATTAGCCACAATAAAAGCTGACACTTGGGGAGATGAAAGCAATATTGCTTGATATTGTGATTACCTTTACGGCAGCATGCTCGAGTGGGCAGTGGGGAACCAGGTCCTTTCTTCGTTTGACCTGGGCAGTCAATATGATCACTTCGGGGATTTCTTTCAGTTTATGTAATAAAACATCTGTAATAAAAGGGGTTTTTTTTTTTAAAAAATAGTTTTGGGAAAGAGACTGGAGACATGGATTGCAGACAGCTATTTGGGTCAAGGGGTTAGGTTTTTGCCAGGCTCCAGATGGGGACGCAGAGAAGGACAGGGGCTGGAAGCGATTCTGGAGCTGCATCCATCTACACTGCCCAGGCAGTGAGAACAGCAGCAGTTTAATAGCCGCACCTGATCTGAAGTTGGCAAGAGAGAGACCAAGATACACGTTACTCCCTGTATGGGGTATTTCCGAGAATGCTGCTTTTGAATGTGTGTTTGTTCTGAAAACTTGCAGTAAGTGTGAATAACAAAACTCATTACACTATCTTTGCATTTCCATGCCCTTGCAGATTTACTGGAAGATCTTGGAAAACAGCAGCTTTGGCGGAACAATTTAGTTATATCAAGGATAAGGAATTTTTGCTGGAAACTTGACAGGCACCAAATCACTTTCTTATATCCAGCTCTTCCATTGACTTCTGTGGAGGGCCTTACACTTGCTGTGGCCAGTTTTATGTGTATGGCATGTTTTAATGGTAAATAAAACCCCAAATAAACCCCACAAAAGACCAAACCCAACCTTCCCCTGTACGTTTGGCTTATTTTTGAACAACCTTGCCCAGTTCAGGTGCCCTTGCTCGTGCATGTTGTGCCAAGGATGTGGTTCCTTCTGCCATCAGCTGCCGGGTGTATTAAGAGTGAAGGAACTGAAGCCGAGAAGGGTTTTGTGATTGTTTTCTAACGGACCTGGATTTACAGCCCTGGTGTTTTTCCAGTATTTTTGTAATGCTGATACAGCGTGTAGCTGTGGAACAGCAAATTGTCGTGACCAATGCAACATCTTGACCGTCTGCTATCTGGGGGTTTATACTACACCCAGGTTACTGCTAGTGGGCAAAATGAGAAATTATAACTTTCAGTGTGCCAGATTAACTTGATGTACATCCAGGCCTGTATAAAAACCATCAGCTGCTTAGCTTGTGTCAAACAATACAGTATTTGATTTTTATTTCTGGTTCCGGGCATCAGCAGAGCTAAGATTTACCTTCTCATTTATACAGCACATAAGTTACCCTGGAGAGTGGCCCAGCAATTTGTAAAGTATATGGGCTTAAAAATGACCCTGTTATGAAATAGAACGTGATGCAATACAACGATATTACAGCAGCTTAGTTGTGCTTGTTCAGAAGGAAGCAAATTATGATGATTTGCGACATAATAGTGGATATTCTACCTCTCGTGGTTACTCCTGGGCCCTCAGGTCCTAGAGCAGCAGATGCCAGACCTGAAGCAGCCTTATGTTGCTGTTCGATGGCGGTGTTTGGGACACGGGAGGGTTGTGTGAACGCAGTGCAAAGGTGGAGGGCCGTTCTGCAGAGCGCTGAGCGCCTGTGACTGCATCGAAGCCCATGTGTTTCAGGGTGCTCGGTGCCTCCTCAAGCCCCCCGCTGCGCCTGGAGTCTCACAAGTTTCTTTTGGTGGAAGGAAGCTGCAGGGTATTTGCAGCCAGTGAAGCTGGAGGGAGGTTTGGGCTCCGAGCTGGGGAGGTCCTGCAGCTGGTTGCAGGCACCAACACTGCAATGCAGGACTTGGGTGTTCAACTGCAGAGTGGTGTTTTCCAGTAACTGGCATCAATCTTCCAAGCACAGTCCACATTACTGTGTCTCCTCCCCTTCCCTGTCCTGGTTGGGGCAGCTCAACCCTCATGTGTTACTTTCCAAGCTGAAAATCTTAAAAAAAACCATCAAAACATCAATGTGCTCCAACTGCACTGTCAAAAAATGCCTCTCCAGTCTATTTAAAAATCTTGGCTTTTAAAAATCTTTTAAATTTCAGTTAAAATCAAAATATGTTAACATTTTGCCTTTCCCTATGCTTTTGGTTTGCAGTCAGATCATTTCATGTGTTACTGTAATTTTTTTCCCAGAAAACCAGATCCCTGCTCTATTCCTCTACAAAAGGATTATGCCACAATAATTTAAGATTTCCTCCAGGTCAGAATATTTCTGCATGTAAAACCTCTTTGAAGGTCTAAATAGACTGTAACTGGGTTTTGACATGTATTAGCACGTGTCAAGTGCAGCAGTTATTAAGGGTAGTGGAGACAAGACACATTCCATCTCTCCAAGCGACTGACTCGCAGGTGTCCAGATCACTGCAGGCCCCAAGCGGGCAAAGCCACTAAAAAAAAAAAAAATCACCCTTCGTTGCAACAAGCATTAAAAACTCCCTTTACCAACCATTTCGGGAACAGACCCAGAGAATGATCAGGTGAGGAGTCAGCGCTAGCTGCTGTCTTAGAAAATCATGTCCCAAGATTGTGACTGGGAAAATTGCCTTTTTTTTTAATTCCTTTTGATGTAAACCGTTTCTATGTCTCCTGGAAGGTTCTGAATCCACCCAGAACATATTTTTAAATTCTATTAAATCATACGTTTGCACAGCACGATGTGCATTAGTTACATAGGAGTTACTGAGTTCTGTCCTGTTCCTCTTCCGCGTGAGCTGCACCTGTCTGCACCCAAACAACTCATAAGAGAGTGCCATACTGATGGATTTCTCTTTTATCCTTTAATTCCTTTCATTCATACATCAGGAACTGACTGAAATTGTCATCTCTCCCGCAGCAAACTGAAGGAGTGTGCCGTGCAAAAGGGAATACTCAGGGCTCGGTACTATTTAAAGCATAACAGGTTTAAGCAAAGCCAACTGACTCTCTGCACTTCTGTTCCCAGGGCACAGCTTCTGTGCTGCAGCGCAGGTCTGACAACGAGGAGTACGTGGAGGTTGGAAGACTTGGTCCATCGGATTATTTTGGTAAGAAAATGTAGCTTAAGCATGGCTCAGAAAGCCAGGCAAGGAGCTGTGTCAGGTAGTTACTGTCTTAATTAGTATCCTGCTCTTTTGCAAGCGAGGGGTTACGTGTAGGTCAGCCGCAGCTGCAGCGATACCGAGGGTGAAGCTGTAACCATTCCTTGGTTTGCACCTGTGTAGCTGACAGGAGGCAGATCCAGAATCAGCAGCACAGTGGAAAGCAGTTGTTTTCAAAGGCATTTTACACGCATGCATTATGCATGTGTCATGCATTTGTACTGTCAACAGAATTATGTAAAGTGTCTGTCAGGAGATACATAAAGGGAGATGTTCTACAGCCAAAGCAATGGATGGGGGCTGGAATATGCACCCTCTGAAAAACAGGCACAGGGCGTGTGACGGCGTGTTTATCCCTGTTTCCAGGTGAGATAGCGCTGCTGCTCAATCGGCCCCGGGCGGCCACGGTGGTGGCACGCGGACCCCTCAAGTGCGTAAAGCTGGACCGGCCCCGCTTCGAACGAGTGCTGGGTCCTTGTTCCGAAATCCTCAAGAGAAACATTCAGAGATACAACAGCTTCATTTCGCTCACCGTCTAAATGATTCCTGCTGGAAAGCTGCCTTTGTGTGACCTTGTGCACTTAAGTTTGCTCTGTGCAGCTCCATAGCTTTATGAAGAAAAAACACGGGAAGTGTGCATTTTATGCCTGTTTTTTCTGTTTGTGTCACGTGCTGGATGTCAGTTCAAATCTCATGTATCATGTAAGTAGGAAGACAACTGTTTGGGTAAGACTAGCTTTGGGGAAGATTAGGCTCTTGGCTTGCCAGCAAGATTTTTACCTATTGTTGGATCATATAGCTTAAAACTGTGTTTTTAACTATTTAAAATTCATACGAATTTCTAATTCCCATAGCATCTCTGAAGTTGGTCTTAATCACCTTTTGTCAAGCTTCTTTGATCAAGTGATGTCCCGCTGCTGGTCACTTTTAAAAGACTTTTCACTGGTTGTGGACTGGAGGGTTCTGAAACCCCACGGGGCGAGTGGCAGTCGCGCAGTTTAAGAGGGAAGGCTGGAGGAAGGTTTTGATCATTCCAGCAAGCCAGGGAAAAGTAGAGCTTTTGAGTCATTTTGGTTGTGGCTTAGATATATATAGATATTCCTCCGTGTTACAAGCCCTTTCAGGTCTGCTTTGTAGGATACACCAAGCCAAACAGCCTGCTCCATCTTCTGGGTGAAGAGGTCAAGGGACAATGTTTTGTAAGAATTCAAGTGGAGCCTTTAGGACCTAAGTTACTTGTCCTCAGCTTTTTTGTAATTGAGAATTTGCATTAGGTCCCTTAGAAGTCCAACGGGAGCTTCTCCGCTGAATTAAGGGGGCTTCAAAACACGGTTATCTGCAGCAGAGTGTCCTCAGCCACTTCTCTGAGAACGATATGAAATGCTGAAGAGGTGGTGCCTGGTGCACATCAGGGGCACAACAGCAGTTTGTTTTCAATAAGATCCACTTAATTAAATTCAAAGGCCTTTCTTTTAGTGTGTATGACTAAACTGTAGGATTTTTTAGGATTTTCCGAAAGCCAAATACCTGCTTCAAAGTGCTGCCTTTCCTCCGAAAGACAAGTACTGCATAACGAAAAGCACCAGCATCTTGCGAGAAGCTCCTAGAGCCCAGGGCCTTCCAGGGGGGTGCAGCCTCGCTGGCAGGTGTTGCTGCCCTGCCCAGACACGGGTCTCCTCTTGAACGGAGCACTTTGCAGCTCCAGACCCCAAGGACGGGGTCATTTAGCGTATCCTTTGCGAAGCTGTTCCTCGGAAGGAACGCTGTCCTCGCTAGCAGCAGCAGAGCTCTGCCGCTCGGCTGCCCTGGTTTGCACCGCCCGCTTTTCAGCAGTGGTGCAGTGAAGGTGGCCGCAATCTCCCTTTTGAAACTAGAGGTGTTAGTGAAGAACATGGCTAAAATTACTCCTACTGACATGCAGTGTGCTTTCTTCTTTGGAATTAAGAAAAACTAACTTGGGACTGCCCTATCGACTCCCCACCAAGAGGGCCCGATATTCCAGTAGCTGCCCACCGTGGTTTTTACATAGCTAACTGCTGCTCGACTTCAGATTCCCTCTCATCACTTCA
Source organism: Leptosomus discolor (assembly GCF_034619465.1). Taxonomy (NCBI): domain Eukaryota; kingdom Metazoa; phylum Chordata; class Aves; order Leptosomiformes; family Leptosomidae; genus Leptosomus; species Leptosomus discolor. The sequence goes on from NC_141404.1 coordinate 7,115,313, forward strand.
AGGTGCTTAATTTATTTCAGCATATTTTCAGTGGTCCTGTTCGTGTACATTCGTTGCTACTATTTATTATAACTGTGTATTGCTTCTTGCACGTGTTATTAAATATGACCATTCACATTTTTCAACCTTCCAGTTTTTATGACGTATATTTGTATAGGCAGACCCCCGTTATATAGAGAGAGATAAATGTATATGCATTTGCAAAACTTTTGATTTGCTTCACTGTTTTTGTATTCTCTTGTGCAATTTTTAAAAGAAATATTTTTTAAAGGTTACCAGTCACTCCTGTCTGTTCTTTTACCTATTGCCTTTCTGTTGTATCAGTATAAAATTGTGTTTCGCATAATATGCAAGATACATTTCTTGTTAACACCAAGTATTAGCCTCACTGTTCAGAAGTTACTCGAGCACACACCCCCCACAGATTCTTTGCTTTAAACCTTCACAGCTCATGGAAAATACATTTGAATTGCAGTTCTGTTATAAGCAATCTCAAGAGAAGTGTAACCATTTAACACCGGGATTCCTATGCTTTAAGTGGAACAAAACGATATTCAATGACATTTTAAAGATAATTGTAATATTTGCAGTGGATGATGGGACAGGATTACGGTATGAATAAAATTCTTCTACATTATATGTGGCCGTTGTGGGTTTATTAATAGTGGAAGTCTGTAGGAATACAAGTCATGTTCTAGTTAAAATCTGCCTATCATAAAAAGTTTGAACTCTACTGAAAATAATCAGATGCAAAGGGACAAAAAATAGACCAAGAATCCCAGTGCTATATATAGTAATGGAAACCAAACTGGTTTTCTGGAGGATTAGCATGAAGAAAAAAATTTCTTCTGTTTAAATGTAACCATATATGTCTATATAAAGACGTTGGGGTTCAAGGTATCTCTCGGACCTTTGTGGCGTGGTTTCGAGGCCAGTAGCCTGGCATTCAAACCCACGTGGAACATGAAGTGTGTGAGCTGTCTCGCTGGTCGTAGGGGCCCTGCGTAGAGCTTCGAAACCCGCAGGACTGCTGAGGAGTCTGTGGTGCGGACAGCGGGAGGGCTTGGGGAAGAACAGGCTCGCTGCTTCTCAAGTACCAGTGCTGCTCCTTTTTCCCCCAGTGTCACAGACAAAGCCCACGGCTCCAACCACTCTGGGGATCTGTCCCAGTCGTTCCTCTCAACTTCTGGCCATGCACAGGTTCTTAGAAGTGCAGCTGTCCTGGGACTGAAGCACAAAGCCTCTTTTGGCACCAGACACGTCCTGTGCTGCTGCCATGGCTTGCGTTCATGCCATGGGCTGGCCAAGAACTACCTCGAGGACAGGCTTCTTGGAGAAGGCAGAGCCTCCGAAGGAGCCACCCGTATCTCGTGCATCAGGGTGAATGCCTGGGTTGAAGGGCTGCAGCGTGCGGCTCCTGGGCGAGGAGGAGGTGTTGCGCGTGCTGGTGCCACGCCACCTACGATACCCACCAGCGCTCTGGGTGGCCACACAAGTAGGTAGGTCGCGGTCCGAGCTTGGCTCTGGGGCTGGAGCCGTCACCCCAGAGCAGCGTGCCGGGCTAGTGGACTCACTCCATGCAGCTTCTCTGTGGTGGCCCCTGCGCAGGAATCTTGGGCGGCTCCCGGCACCCAAGGGCTGTCCAGCTTTCCGTTTTTGGAGTGTGTTATTTTTCCCCCCTTTGCTATGATTCAAGCAGGAAGGACTCATCTTCCCAGAGAATTACTCACATTATGTAGTAATCAAAAGTGACCGCTCTCTCTGAGGTTCTTCCAGAAGGACATTACCAGCCCACGCTCCCCAGAAAAGAGCATCTCACCACTCCTCATTGTCATTCTTTTTTCGGTTGGTTTTAATTGTGTCGCAGTCATTTCAGGACTCCCAAGGCAAAAGAAAAGACTTTTTTTTTTAATAGAAACTGATTGTACCTCCAGGTTTTTGCAAGGCCCATGTGGCTGACCAGGCCTTAGTGTGTGTGTCAGATTACTGTAAGTTCTCTTCAGCATTCCCACTGCTTTGTGGGAAGGGGCCCCTAAAGTTGTGGAGTCATATGGACCCCATGAATCCTTGATCCTCCAGCAAGCACCATTTGACACCGTGTTACCTCTCCAGGTGTTGGTGGAAAACAAGAGCTGTCGCAGAGAACCGAGTCATCCCCATGCAGGCCAGTTTGGTTGTTGGCTGCTGGTTTGATTTTCTTGCGGTGAGTGGTCTTCAGAAGCAGAGTCACCACACGAAGGGTGACATTTCTTCTGCTGTGGAGGTTGCGCAAGGTGTGTGCAGCGCATTCAGTTTTAAGTCTTAAATGGTGCATAAATCCTTTCACTGACCTATTTATGGAAGAGATCGTGTTTGTTCTTTGCGCACGTTTCTGCGTAGCAGCTGAGGGAGAGAACATTATCTTGTGCAGAGGCAAAACCATGATGATCTCCTTGAAGAGAGCCAGAGATCCTATTGCCTGCTGTTCGTCACAGCACTGCATGAATACACAGTCACTGCCACGGCAGTAGTGTCCCCAAAGACCGCTGCAGGTGGAGGGGACTTAGCAGAGTAGGTGGTGTTGCACTGTTGACCCAGTGAGCACTAACCAGTTTAAAAGCTCAGCTTTGATATTTCAAAGACCAGCTCACCATGTAGAGACCAAGTTGTCTGCTCTTACATTCCCAGGCATGTTTTTTTAATTTGTTTCTAATGATTTGGCAGCTCTGACTGCAGCTTGTTTTCGCCCTCTTCAAGTGCACGACTGCTCAGAGTGTTTCCACAGCCAGAGTCACTTCTGTAGGTCCCACTTCCCTCAGGAGAAGGAGAACATATTTGGAGATGAGCGTACGCATAGCCTTGAAAATCCGATGTTACGGGAAAGCATTGGCTTCGACGCTCCTCCTCCTCCAAGGGTTTCTCTGTGGCTCTTTGCTGCTCGGCAGACTCTTATCTGGGATGCAGCGCTCGCACAACAAGCTGACCTTTTCTCTGAAAAAGCTGCCTGGCCAAAGGAGCTGGCATCTGGAGCCATCTGGTATTTTTGTGACGGCTGAGGATGATTTTTGTGCTTGATCAGGCTCCAATACCAGAGTGATTCTACTGATGTCTAAAAATCTGGATTCAGCTTTTAGAAAAGAGGCTGCACTTGGCCTGGGAAAGGAAAGCAAAGCGTGAGTGTCTCCTTGGGCACACTCTGACTCCTCTCTCAGAAGTGCATGGGTAACTTTTCGCCTCTGAGTGCTCCAGCCCCACCCCAGCCATGTTTTAATCCTTGTTTTCAAGTCACTGTCTGCAAAAGTATCACAGAGAGCCTCTGCTGCCCAGACACGTCCCATCCTCTCGTGCTTAGGCAATTTTAAGTGTGCGGAGTTCTCTTTAAAAAAGTCGTGAGCTCTCATGGAGGAAAAAAATAATCATTTTACCCAAGAAGACTGCTCCTATTCCAGTATAAACTGTCTCCAAACATGGAACAGCAGCGTGCCATGTTGCTGCATGGGCCAGCAGTGCTGAATGAATTGGCAGATGCTGCGCTGCTGCGTGATCTCTGGTAGCTGGGCTGCGAGAACGCTGCTCCTCCCTACTCACAGCTTCGGTTCAAAGCCCAAAGAGTTGATTTGCCAAAAAAGTGCCCCTTACCCAAGCCCTGATGGGATAACTCGAGCCTCGCACTGCCAGGACTCGCTGGGTGCATTCATGTTACCCTTGGTGGGTGCTAACAGCCTCCGCTCTTTGCAGGAACTGGCAGTTGGAGACGGGACGTATAGACTGATGATGAGGTAGGGATTTTCTCACCACTGCCTGCTGTTACTGGCACTCTGGATGTTCACACTGCTGGCTCTAGGGAAATCAAGCCTTTCTGGGAAGTGGCTACTCCCTATCCTCTTTATACAGAAAATGTATTGTTATTATTTGAAAGCACTTTTGTATTGCCCTTAGACTACAAGCATGGCGATTGTTCCATTAGAAGACATCATGGTGCATAGCAGTGAAATACGACGTACAGTACCATGCAGTATGTATTTTCCAGATAAACTGGGAAAATAGTGAAATGGATCTGCAAAGTGGGGGTACAATAGCTGCTTGCATTCCTCCACATGCGTGGAGTTTATGTGCGCTACAGAGTGACTCTGTTCCGTTGCCATGTGTTCACGATGATCAGATGATTAGTCGTATTTCTAACCGCTGTCATTTTCTCAGTTGTATTTGTGGGCCAAGCACAAAGTCCCAGCGACTTCAGATCGATCACGGCGATGCATTAGTGCTGGCTAAACCCTCCCACCGTTTATTTCCACTACAGCAGTGAGAGGGAACAGATTTAGCAGCTGAACAACACAAGAGATTATTTCTCCTTCTCATCCAGGGGCAGCCCAAGCCATTTGCCAGAGAGAAGCAGTTGGCTGTGTGTGCAGACTTTGGGTTATTTGATTGAGACTTCCCAGCCTGGAAGTGCATCTCCTCCGCACCCCACCCTGCCCGGGGAGCTGAGCGTGCCGCAGAGGCGCCGAGCAGGGAGATGCGTCACTGTTCACAGTTCGACTTGTGTGACGATGACTGCGGGAATCGCTGCCGGAGGAGAACCTGCACCTCTCAGCGCCGGCTCCGGCAGAGACGGAAAAGCCCCAGTCTTGGTGCTGCAGTCAGGAGGAAGGAGTCATGCCCCGTTCCTATGGCTCTTGGCGAGGCTGAAGGTATCTGGGAAAGCAATAGAGCTGCTCCCCAGCCTGGCAAGCCTGTAAGTCGCTGCTAACGGCCACCAGCAGCATCACGAGCTCCACTCCCACTGATGTGGACGCTCAGATGCCTCCAGCGCACGCTACCATGGGCCAAATTCCCATGAGATGGCAGGATGGTTCATATCCTTGACACATATCCAGTAAAGGATCACACCCTCTCCTATTGCCTTGCATTTCTGGCTCTGAGCCCGGGATTTAGCTTTTAGAGAAATACAGGATTAGCCAAGGAGGGCTTTTTAAATCATGGATTTGCAGGGGGCAGGAGAAGGTACCGAAACGGCCAGAGGTTCCCGAGGAACATGAGAACCAGCCCAACAAAGGCGCCCTTGTGCGAGCGGGGAGATGCAGCAGAACCTGTGTCCGGATGAAAGCTGCCCTATCAAAATAGCCATAAACAAACCCGCCTCCTCTGCTACAGAAAAGCTGTTGTGCCAGGAGCATATTAAATTGTATATGCTTTTTCTCAAGGCAAAAGAATTGCAGCAGTGACGGCAGCTGTGCGTGCTGGAGCTGAGCCACTGTATTCAACTAATGAAGGCCTCGCTGAGGACGGGGTGGGGGAAGGACTGCGGATGAATGTATTATTCAGAGGGACCCACACTGAAATAATCTACCGGCACCGGGGCTATGTGGTAGGGGGGGGGAAAAAGGGATTGCCCCGACACCGAGAGCTGGTGTGTTTGCCCGAGGGCGGCACAGGTGATGGGCCAGGTCCCCTCCCCGGCTGGGATCTGCAGTCCTGCGGGTGTTGCTGTTTACAGGATGAGGCAAGAAGTGTTTTTCCTTCCATGAGTTTCCCTGGGGAGGTTCTCGGTCTCAACCCCCAGAGCTGGGCTGCAGCTACTGCTCTGACCCAGATGGAGGAGCAGGGGTGCACAGGAGATGGGGGGGTGCCCAGCCTGCCCAGCACCGGGTGTACGGGAGATTAAAGATTTAAAACCAGTGAGGAGCAGGGAGATGTGGGCAACCCTGTCCTCCATGTCAGTGGGCTCTGCTGATGGCCACCTGGTTAGTCCCAGGCGTGGTGGGTAAATGGGACATAAAGTGGCCTCATACCCCCAGGGAGGGTGGTCTCAGCCCGTTTCTCCCCCGGCAGGGCTGCTCCCTGCCCGCCTCGTGCCTATATCCTGGAGCAGCAGGGTGCAGAGGGCTCGGCACTCACCCACGCTGCAGCCAGCGCCTTGTCCCAGCGAGGCCACCCCTGCGCGAGCGTCCCCGCGCCAGGGGCAGGGGCTCCTCGCAGGGATCCCTCTGCCCTCCGCAGCCTCGGGATGTTGGTGCGTTGAGAGCAACCACGGAACGGGATTTCATCACCATTCACACTGTCGGCCACGTGTGAAATGAACCTTGCAGCCAAGCCTGTTTCTTGGTTGGAGGAGGATCCCCGAGTGCTGTGTGTGCTTTGCCCTTAAGCTATCTTGGCCTATCAGAGGTCCAAGCAGATTAGCCAACTAATCTATACGGAATCCTCTCTCCAACATTTTCAAACTGTCCAAGCCTGAACCTTGCAGTCCCTGCACAGAGGAGACACGCAGGTCCCACAAGAGCCTAGATCAGCCAGAGATGACCTATGAAGTATGGTGAGTACCTAAAATCTTCTTCCACCTTGTGCTGCAGTCCCCTGGTGAGCAAAGTTGAGTTGTGAGTAAAGAAGACAGGATCATTTCCCATTCCTCCCAAAATTTAGAAACATCCAGAAAACTAGCAGGATGCTTTCCTTATTAACTCAGGAGCATGTGAGCGTAGAGGCACCTCATGTAGATCCTCATGTAGGAGGATGTGAAATAAAACAGAATAAATTCAGAAAGGATGACTTCTGTGCAAACACCTTGCAGGTGCCTCATCAAAGATGAGTTTATCCCCAGGCAATGTAGTTCAAACGCTGCAGCAAGGAAATGGAATAGAGGAGCCTGACACCCATCTCAGCTTAAATCCAGTCACCGCAGCTGTCCCATTCTTTAAGGCAGAAGAGGAAATTTATGGCTTTCCTGCAATGTGAGCAATGCTCTGAGCACCCACAAGGTAAATGCCCTTTTGTGCTTGAATCCGTTCCCTGTCTGAAGTCACTGTGCACATAGGGCTAACATGATTCAGTGAAAGAAAACCCATTTTGGTTTCTTTTTAAGCAGATTACAGCAGATTAGCCGACTAATCTATATGCAATCCTCTCTCCAACAATTTCAAACTGTAAACAAATCCAGCCACTTTTGTATTGTGTATAAATATTTACTGTGGATTATATGAAGATTAGCTTCAAATGATATTTGCAACAATGGTTTTATTTTGTGACTTGCTACCTTTAGTAATGTAAAACCTTTTGAAAGAAATATACCTTCAACAAAGCGTGAACTTAAGGCCCATCAGCTGTACAATAGCATGTACCACAGCATGTACACAAACAGAAACTCAGTAAGTTATTGCCAATGGATGAAGAAAACTAAGTGGTTTTGTGCACTAGTGGTGCAGAATAAAAGTGCCTGGGATTATCAGAACATGGAAGTAAGATCTTCCCCATAAGACCTGACTTGGTGTTAGCAGCTGATACCTCACTGCTACTCACCGTTGGTTCTTTAGCTGCAGAAAAAAACCTGTGCATGGTTTCAGGCAAAGGGCTTTTGTTGGATGTCACCATCCTTGGGTGGTCAGTGTGAGTGACCCTGGCCCTGCTTGCTGCCCAGGTGGCTGGTCAGAAACGAGACAGCCTTTGTAATGAAGCAGATAAACTTCCTGAAGGTCCGGGGTTCCCGTTGTACCTCCAGCCATAGGAGTAACCAAAGAGCCACCTGATCAAAGCTTCAGACGCTGCTGCTGACCCCGGTGAGGTCCCTGCAAGCCTGGTGACTTGTGCTGTGAAAGGTCCCAGGTTTGATCCCTGAATTTAAAACGTCACTGGGGAGGTGAGGGGTGGGAATTGCTGTTGGTATCCCACAGCTCGGCAGAGGAGGGAACCAAAAGGTTGAAGATTAACATCTTTTGCTCTGCCACATGGCCTGGAGCTGAATCTCGGTGCTCACCTCATGAAGGGATGGTGTGGGAGGGCACCGGCAAGCGGAGGGGGAAAGCAGGGGGTCGAGGCACAGTAGGTGCCCAGAGCACAGTGCATCCTTCCAAAATACAACAGGCCAGAGGCCGCTGCTGAGGGGACACAGAGAAAAGCAAGCGTAGGATCGTGTTTGGCAGCACGTCGTGCTCCAAAGGGGGTGTTTCAGGGTCAGCCAGCCCGCACCTCTACCCCTGTGGGGCTGTGCCCATGGCTCTCCAGGCTGGCCGCTCGGGTACCGCTGCTCCGCAGAGAGCACAGCCGGCCTCAGGGAATGTTGTGTCTACCAGGCTAGCGAAGGAATGCTCAGTTTACAAGACAATGGCTTTTTAGGAAGCCAGAAAAAGTTAAACAGCCTTCCCAGATGGAAGATTGTCCCTTTCCACCCTTTGTATAATTAGGGCAGCTTCATACTCCTATAAAGAGGCGATCTGTTTAATATAAGAGATTTCAAAGTCTTAGCAAATGAGTATCTGAGAAATGGCTTCTGATGTGGTTTATGTTCTTTTTGATAGATTTAGATTATGGGAATGTTGGTTACAGAGGCAATGAGTGATTCATGCTGAAACCATCCGGGTGCCATCTGATACACACTGTCCACCCAAAGGTAGAGGGAGGCTGCCTGTGTTGTATTAGTTCCTGCAGTTTAAGCTGTTCAGTGGTAAGTTATAATTGCAGAAAAATTACTGCAGCAGAGAAAAAGAAAGGGCTGTGTTTTGCAGAAGAGAGGTAATCCTTACCAGATCGACATTTCCATAGCAAGCTGGGGTCTTACAGCGATGCCTCGAGACCTCAAACCGACATGCTCCGTGCAAGGAGCTATACCGGCACCTTAGAAAAAACAAGGTTTCCCTGGAGAGTCTCTGGCTGCTGCCTGATGAGCCCAAAGCAACACAGACAGGAGCTGATTGCTCTGTGCTTACTGCCCACCTTGGAGCTGCCTTGGAAAACCTCTTTCCCCCACTGACGGCAGCTTTGGCTCAGCAGCACTTGCAGGATCAAGCCCTTGAGCAGATGGGGGAAAGAAGTGGGGGGAGAAATAGCATTCTCCTCTGCATTTTTTCCCCTATAGTCAAGCATTTTGAAATTCTGTCTCCATCTGAAGAACATCAAAGCAAGCAAAAGGGCAGAGGGGGGCTGTCTGAAAAATCTCCAAGGGGAGCTGCTCTTCAGAGAAGGATTGTAGTCTTCCAGCTTTGATGTGCTCCCTGGAGCCCACGTCCTACCAGGTGACACTTTTTGCCTAGCTGAGGCTGGCCCTCGCTGCTGCGCAGGCTGCCGGCTGAAAATTCACTCGCAGACGAACCTCAGCACCGCAACAGGAAAGCAGACACCGAGCGTGGAAAACTGGGTGAACAAAGGCACGGGGTGCAAAGTTGGGCAGCGATGAAGCGGTCACTATTATCCAGTTGCCTTGCAGCGTATCTCTGGGCTGACTCCTGTCACGAGGGCAGGAAAGGTGGGACGCAGGAACGCTCCTCATCAAAACTCAAGGATTCCCGTTGGACCTCTGTAACTTCCCCAGGACTTGTGTGAGTGCTGGGCGAGGCCACGAGCCAAGAGCTTTGCAGCATCACATACCTTTGTTGCCATGTAATAACAGAAGACTGGAGGATCCTATTTTTGTTTGCAGGTTTCCCCCCCTCTATTGCTCGTGTTTCAACTATACATAAATCCAGAAGGAAAGCTTTTGTCCTCTTTCACATCAAATTTGTAAATTTTTTTACATCAAATTTGGGGGTTCCTTGACCGCTTACTCCATGTTTATTCATTTTAAAATAAATTCAGAGTCACTAGGGATCAGTGGCTTGTGCAGGCATCAAGAAAGCCCTCAAAATGTTGGAGGCTGCTCGTACCGGAGTGGCAGCCTCCAGCCCACCGAGCCCTTTGGCGGTTGCGGGAGCACCAGGACCGTGCTCGATGGCCTTGGAGAGGCTCTGTCAGAGCTGTGTGTCCTCCCTCAGTGAAGCCACCCTTCCCTGCCTCCTGTTTTGCAGTGCTGTGCTGGCCGGGTGCCTGCAGGGTTAGTTCATAACCCCCATTTCACCTGCAGCCGCTTCCCCACACAGAGCATCTCTGATCAGCAGAGAAAACAGCTGGGGCAGGAGGGACGTGTATCTTTCCCGATTCAGCATCCCTTTTCTATCGCAAGCTGGTGGCCTTGGCTGAAGGCCGACGCTCCAGATAACCGGGCACCGAAGAAAGCCTCCCTGGGCTGCAGAAACGTTGGCCGAAGAGTAGCGCCAGCAGCTCCTGCCCGCGATAACGCCCTGTGCTTTCAAGATTTGTTGCCTTTATCCCCATTTACTGCCAGCCTGAATGTTTCAATTATCTTTTTTTTTTCCCCTGTTTTGGCATTTCCCTAACAAGCAGTGTTATTTTGTTGCTTCTGTTTCAGCAGGGACAGACGGGGCCTTGTTTTCCAAACATGGCACACATACATTGAAAAGCAAGCGGACGATGGCAAAGCATATTTGGTCTGCCTTGGTGATTTGAAAGGTTATTATCTGACCTCTCGCCCATCACCTTAGCCGCATGAATCTAGCAAAGGGGCCGTTCTTAGTCCTTTAGAAATGCGTCCTGTTTCCTCTGCAATGGACTCACGATTTCACTGCTGACCCCCCACAATTCATTCCCATAGTTCATTTACTCTGAGTTTCTTAGAAGCTAATCTGCTCCCCATCTTGACTTTCTTGAGACAAATTCAGCCTTGGGGCAACTTCACCCATAGCTAGGAGTAACATCAGCACTGACTTTAGTCCACAGTTCCTGCTTTTTGGTTCTAGCAGTATCTCAAATTGCTTATTGGCATCATATGGTTGTTTTCAAGATCTCACAGAGCTCCAAGTCTTCCTCTCTGATGCTACATACGCTGATAACGAGCCATGTTAGCTAATCCCCCATCAGGATTCATAATGTCAGAAGAAAAACCTGGTAGAAAAAATGTTCATCACAGTTTGTTCTGCAGTACAAAAGGTCGTTCTGGCTCAATAGTTTGTCAGAAAATTTCCATTTGGTGTGAAAGTTTTCAGGGGAAAATTGTGAGTTTCTCCTCTGCGACAATCAAAACATTTCATTTTCCAATAGCTACCAACTGTCCCCTGCAACAAAGCGCAAAGTGAGATGCAAACATGAAAGGTCACTTTCTTCAAAAGTGCCCATGAAAAGCCTCTGCACGTGTCTCCAGCCGCACTTCTTGTGACCCTAAGGCACCTGTTACCCTCCAAAACCCCTCCAGACAGTCTCCAGACCAGCATGGCACCCACAGCTCTCCAGCTCCCACAGGCAGCACACAGATTTCCATAGGGCACAACTAGGGTGGTGTTAACTGGGGGAGGATTATCTGTATCTGGATTCCACACTGCAACGTTCAAAATTAGATTGTTAAAGGGAAGAAAAGCAGAAATATAAACTGAAGAGAACTCTCCTTATGTTGCTGCCAAATATGATCCTTTGGCATTAGCAGATTAACCTAAACAAATGCTGGCCTCTGGTTTTTAATCCTTTTCACGTCCCACTCGTGATTACAGGCGAGGCTGTCGGCAGACCAGGTCACGTATCTGAAGCGATAGAACTGGTGTGTGTCCTTAGCAGGAGATGTGTGTGTCACGTGGGGTCCCGAGGAAACACCAGCACCTTTCCACCCAGCAGCGTGTGACGGAGACAGGGTGCTGGAATGGGAAGGGATGAATCCGAGCGCTCATTTCAGCCCAAGCAGCAGGTGGGGAAAGAGAAATAGTCCGTACGAGGCAGAAGGCTGCTGCTGCACGGCTGTCACCGGCACCCAGGGGAGCAAGGGTTATTCGATGGGCTTCAGACCAAGCCAAGCCACACGCTGCCCATTAACCAGTAGGTGTGAGAGCACCTCAGTGGAGCCCCAGGCAAGACCTGTCTGTCCTCCATCCAACGGACACTCCTGAAACCAGCCTGGCAACAGCCTCTGGGAGCCAACACGCTTCGTTTTACCAATAGAAAAACAGCTACGCACGAAACCTCAGTTCCCAGGAGGGCATGATTAAAGGAGTGCATTTTGGCCCAAGGGTGGAAATGGATCAAATCTGCACGTTTGCACTCAGTGGCGCGGTCTGTTGGGTGCCGCACAGGTAAGGGGAGGGCTGTCTGTGGAACAGGGTTCGCCTGGAGCTGCTGCTAAACTCATTTTTTAATGCAGCATTTTTGATTATTTCCTATTCACTTGATACACCACCAAAATAGATCCAGTTCTCCCCTGTTTTAGCCTCTGCTAAAACCCTCAGACCACATCTTCTCCTATAACAAAAAGTATGTGGAATTGGCTAAAAGAGAAACATTCCTGTTCTCACAACACTTTAAAAAAAAAAAAAAAAAATCCACTCCTTTCCTAAAGAAAAAATAGCACTTATAAGACTTTATAAAACTGCTTCTGTCCAGAAGGCTCCTGCGTCAGACCAGCTTTGTTCCTTTAACCATTGCTGTGCCAAGCCTCGCTGTAAATTATTAATCATCTCAAAACAGCTGCTCAAAATAGAGGCGAAAGGGAAGACTTGATAACAGCAATGCATCTGACATAATTAATTTTGATCTTACTGAAAGTCCTTAAGAAAATCTTTAAGAACTCGGAGTGGGATAAGGGAATGGCAAAGCTGTAGGGACGCAAGCAGAAACCCAAGCACGAGACCATATGGCCTGCTGGGGGGGGTCGAACGCAGGACGCCTTCGTTCAACTCGGTAACTGCGAAAGGGAGAATGAGAGAGAGGGAAATCAAGCGACGCGCTGAACTTGCAAATGTTTTTGGCATGAAATCATGAGGGCAAATGCAAAGCTATCCGCCCACCAGCACATGCGTGGAGCTGCCGCTTTAGGGGGACAATCCTATATATATATATATATATATATATATAAGGGAGTGAATGAGATGGCAAGGGGCTTTCACGGGCTCTTCACGACGGAGGAGAAGCCTCGTGGGCCACGCTACCTCGCTTGTGAGCTCAGCACTGCGTAACAGCAGATACTGAAAGGGTGATACGGGTCTTGGGATGAAAGCTGGATAAAAGCACATTTTTGCAGCAATGCAGTGACTCCGGGCAGGCAGCCGGCCCCTCGCGAGCCAGGACGAGCCCTGCGGATGGGGACAGCTTGCGGGTGCTTTGTGTCCAGCCGTGGGGTGACCCTGTCACCTGCAGTGCCGCAGAGAGCAGTGCCGAACAGACTCTGCGTCTAGTTGCGGGGGAGTGTTGGGAAAACCGCACCCAAGCAGAGCTGCCGGGGGAGAGAAGGACATTTTGTTGTGAAGGGGTTTTTCTTCTTCTTGAGATTTTTTTTTTCTTTCAAGCTGCATTTCTTTGAGAGGCTTTGTGGACAGTGTGGGCAGAGCCAAGTGGAAGGAATTTAAAGGGAGAAGCCAGTTCAGGGTCACAGCCCGATACGCGAATATAAACCAAACAATTGCTGATGGTACAAAGCAGATCCCCAGCGCCGACGCAGGGCCCTTGGCGTGCGGCGTGGGACCGGCTGGGGGGGCAGGCAGGAGCAGCCGTGCACCGGCTGGCTCTGCGCATCTGACACAGGAGCACTGAGGGGCACAGGGAGCCCATGCAGCCAAAACAAGGATGAAGGCACGAGACAGACCTGCCTGGGGAGGCGAGGAAGGGCAGAGACCTAAATAACAAGCCTGGCTTGGCTGTTTTGGTCTTGGCCCTTAAGCTGGGGAGGGAGTTTCTGGGCAGCATTCCAGCGGGGGCAAGGGGAACCCGGCAGAGAGTAGCTCAGTGAACATGGGCTGAGGAGGGAGAACATCCAAGCCGAGAAGCCTTGCAAGGAAAAAGAGTCATTTGCTCTGTTGCCTTCACGTACAGTTGAAGACTTTACCTGTAAGGGGTCTGATGCCCTGTCAGACTATTGAGGATTTAGTAAATGAAACTTGGAAGGCTGGGTTGCTCCTCTCCTGGTCCACGTGTAATGACCTTAGCGCCATTTCATAGTCATCTCTTCTCTGGCACCTGCTTCTTCCTAATTCATGCACAGCTAGGTTAGAAAATAACCACCGTCAGGAAGGAAGATAACGTGGCAAGAAATTGTAGCTTAGTTTAGTATGGCTTTTGGCTCTTGTGTGCATGGCCAGATCTTGTTTTCACACTGTTTTTAACCTAGGGACACTCCAGCCACAAATTTCTTACTTGCTTCTTACTCTTCCTTCTGATACTTTGGCAAAGGGTCCCTCAGCTCCGAGGAGTCTTTCATTAGGTACATGTGGGATCAGACTCAGACCTCTGGGACGGCAGCGTTGCAGTCTTCCTGAGACTTAGCAACAAGGCTATTTAAAAAATGGCTCGCAAGGTAATTTGGGAGAGAAGGAAACGTCTTTCCTGCGGAAGTCAGCCAGGTGGGCAGCACTGCAATTAGAATTTCCTTCGCCACAGACCATGCATGAGTACCGCAGAGCTGTCACCCTTGTGCAGCAGGTGACATTTCACTCTGGTTTGATGAGACCACCACATACCTCTCCAGGCCTCCCAGCCAAAGCAGGTGGTGTTTTATGGGGGAAGGTTTTCTGGCGTGACCACATGCACACTAGAAATTGGACTGAGACCACGAAGTTCGCTGTTGACAAGAGCTGCATTTTAAAGCAGTGATATAGAAGTTAAAGACTCCATCGCTGATTCCCAGTCTCTTGAGCCATCTGGCTCCCTATCACTATTTTATCTTTCTCAAGTGCTGCGAATGTTGAGGCCCTGTTCTGGTGTAATGGCGTTCCAAATTAGATCGACAGCCAACTTGGATTACGCAACCATGAAGCAAAGAAACACAAGATGCAATGCAGAAAGTCCCTCCCAGCAAAAGGTTTCTGATGGCATTTATGGGTGTAGGTGGCTCAGGGCCTTCAGGGGAAATTCCAGATGGATGGGAAAGTAGCAGTGATACAGCAAACCCCTACGGAGGGTGGGACCAGGGGCACATGGTGAACCACCAGAGAAGATGGGGTTATGAGATCAGACAGACGGCCTGGGGAAAGTCAGCAGAGATGTGTGGAAACGCAGTGGGCAGCTAGCAACATGATGCTGAGATGAGCATGAGATGAGAAGGGTGTGGTAAGGCAAACTCCAAAAGACTAAATTCTTGCTTAACGCCAGGAAAAGAAGCAGGTCCATCCTAATGACGTCAAGAGAATACTCCACGCTCTGGGTTAGTCATGCTCTTAAGTGCTGGGCTGCATCTGGGCTGTGTTTGACCCTGCTTCTCCATCCCTCAGAAAGCCAGGGTTGAGTAAGACCACACACCACACCGCACACCTCCGGAGGGAAGTGATTAAGCCATGAATAAGAGATCCACCAGCTGCTGTGCTTTGTGTATGTGCATATGCCATGGAAGTACTACAAAAAACTAAACCTTAGGCCAAGAGAGCCTGGGACCAAAGGTGAGACCTCCATGAAGGACCGTGACAACAGCTACAAGACTAAAAGCATAAGCAATGGAAATGGACACCATACTAGCGCGGATGTTTGAATTTGCCATCTTGATTGTAAACAAAAGAAGACAAAAGAGTATTTTTCAAATTCTTCTCATTAAGTAATGCCTCGAACTCCCGTTAAAGTGGGAGCTGATCATGCACACCTCTCTGATGCCCTTGGGAATTTCTACCTAACTTCAGTATCAGCCCTACAAAGACAGGTGGGTTTTTTGGCAGAAGTCTGTGACAGCTGGCTTCAGATTTGGCTCTTCCTTGTTTCTGAATGGCTTTTATGCCTGGCTACAGAATATTTTTTAAGTCATTGATAATTACAATAGAAGACTAATCCCCAAAGACTGCTACCACTGACTTCTGTAAAAGCAGGATTTTACACTGTGTGTTTCTAAGGGCACATATTTTCCCCAATGGCTTTGGACTTGGACACAGATCCACCAGTTATGCTGGTTGTCTGTATTCAGAGTAGAAGTAGAGCAGGCATTCAAACAGCTTCAGTCCTTGATCTGGCCTTTTTCACTTCCACAGCAGCCACTAAGAGCACCCAGGGTTGAAATGGTGGCATCCTCAACCATCCCCAGCCCTCACAGCACTGCCCCTGGACTCCAGTCATGCACCAGCTGGAGGAGCATCCCGTCGCTCTGGGGCTGTCGGGGTGTGTTGGAGCAGTTGGGGCTGGCTGGCTGCAGCTCTCATCTTCTCTGGCATCCACAGAAACTGAAATGAGACAGGAAAGCTGTGGCAAAAGATGGACAAAATAAAGAGATGGAGGTGATCTGGAAACCACAAACTGGGGAAAGGATGGGCAGGAAGAAGGGAAAAATGCAGCGAGAGGAAGAAAGAAAGAAAAAGGCATAGCAAAGGAACAGCAGTAATAAACCCTGTGATAGAAACAGAAGCAGTTTAACGTTTGTATGCATTGTGGTTGGGCTGCTGCCCATGGTATTTAACTTCACAAACTAACCCAGCCATTATGCACCGAACAATCATTAATGCAGCAGAGGCAGCCAGACATACGCAGGAGTGTGTTAATATAAGGCCTGATGTAAAAAACACCTGCTAGTTTGGCAGGGCGTCTCAGGAAAGATACATGTGGCTCATGTGATTGTGCAGTATTTACAAAGGTATCTGTTGCTTTCTCATCACACCATGTGTAATTCCCATTTGCCTTAACGGGAGCGTCACACAGTGATGGTATAACAGAGACACCGGACTGAAGTTAGATGGAGCTGGTCCCATTTATGCTAGCAGAGAAGCTGACGTCTTCAATGTTCTTCTTCTTTTTCTTTTTCTTTTTTTTTTTCTCATCTGAAATATCTAGGACATGGAAAGGAATTCTCTCTCTCAATACCTAGGCTCCAAGGCTGCCTTGTTTACAATGGCTTAAGCTTTTATAAGCCTGAAGGAATTGCACTGATGCCACGAAGTTACACAGGGAAGAGGCACTTTCGGAAGATTGTAACACTGTGGCTGCCTTATCCTAATCCCCGACGCCACACCACTGGAATGGATGTGTGTCATTACTGAAGTCTTAAGAAGGGCTGAAAAACTCTCCTGATATAAGATGCTCTTACAAACTTGAAGACCAGGCTGGTACCGGGCAATTTGGCAGCAGTACGGGGCCAGGCTGCTTCCAGGAGTGTCCCAGGGACGGAGGGCTCTGACTCACATGCAGAGAGCAAACAGCTGCAGCGGTTTAAGATGTTACCCCACAGCTGTCTGCCCGGGCTCTCTGCGGGAGGCTGCCCACAAGCAGAGGTGACCGAATGGGATGGACGGCTGGGCCTCAGCTGTCCCAGCTCAGGGCCCAGGGGGGATGCACGGAGAGGGCAGATGGAGAACAGGAGTGGCTGCAGCGTGGGCTCTGATGCCTCCACCACAAGCTGGGGAGGCACCTCTGGCACAGGGGCAACGCACGATGGAGGGAACACCATAGACTGTCCCAGGAAAACTAATTAGAGCTCATTTGCTAGGACCCTCAGCAAACAGATTTCTTCTCTGCTTCCCCGTTGCTCCATGGGATTTCTTTCCCAGGGTTTGCCCACTTTTGCCTCTCTCCTTGCCCAGACGTCCTTGCTGGAGATCCGGCATCTCCCACTCCCCCCCCTCTCTGCAAGGTGCATGCACAGGAGAAAGCCTCCAGCACAGGTAGCCAGGCCATGGGAGCAGGCAGTGGGCAGCCAGAGCTACAGCCAGCCCTAGCAGTTAGCCGAGACACGAAGCAGGAATGCAGAGAAAGCTGTTCTTTTATGCCCTGTCTCTTGGTGTTCTTCTTGGTATTTAAAACCTTTTCTGCTCACCTTTCTCTTTTCACATTTTCTTCTAGCCCAAAATAGCTGCAGCAGCACAACCCACTGCCTTGCATTTCGTTCTCAGTCTCACAGTCGCCACTTTATTTTGCCTTTTCCCAGTTTCATGAAAGAACGCAGTCGCATGAATAACAGGATTATTTATCATCCTCTCCCTTCCCTTCCAGGATGACTTGCTGTTTATGGAAAGCACTCGAGTGCAGGAGAGATGGTGCTACAGTTAAACAGACAATGCTTAAAGGGCCATTGCCTGTGCTCTGGTTTAACATTGTATTTCTTGCTGATTTCCAAGAAAGAAGGAGTTCTGTATCCAGATTGATGAGTTCAGCATCACAAATCACTGCTGAAATAAACAAGTGCTACATTCAAAAGGATGGAGAAGGTGGTTCTGCACTTCACTTTTTGCACCAACCAAGAAATTCACTTTTGGTGTAACTGTGGGGATGTGTCCCCTTTGTAGCCCAGCAGCATATCACAGGCAAGAACACGCTCCTAGTGAACACGTGATGGTGGCTAGCAGGTGACAGACTCAGCTAAGACATCTGCACGTGGCACAGCCAAATGATGTGGCCGCTGTGTGCTTCTAGGAGGCCTGTTGGACCTGGAATGTAGCAGGACAATGCTAAAACTTGTCCTGAGGTGGTGGGTGGCTGAGAATAAAGAGCTTTGGAAATGGTTGCTCCCAGCTTCTCATCTGCAACTTGGCCACAGTCCCATGGCAGGTTCACTAAGTAGCTTCACTACATCCCCTCTGCATTTCTGATTACTGATGTGTCTTGTGGTTGTAGAGGATCTTTATCAGCTCTTAGTACGATATTGCATAAGTGCCAAGTATTGAGAATAAGCAGCTGGAAAGCACTGAATTCCCTGAGATTGTCCGCTGAGGAACAGAAGACACAATATGGGTTGTCTGCTCTGGTCTGGGCACCCCTGTTAGTGGGCCTGGGCATAAGAGCGCGGCTTGAAAGGATGGAAGTGCTCAGAGAGGATTAGCTTTGGGGGACTTTGTTACTGTGGGCTCCATGAAGCCCTCTGGAGAGATACTGCACTGCACTGGGGACTTCACGCATGGTCCTTTGAACTATGTGCAGCCACCGAGACCACGTGCAGACCAGGCTGCTGTATTCCCAGATGTAAGAAAACAGAAAGAAAAACGTACAGAACTCTACACTGGTCTTTCTGTTAAAAAGTATAAAGAAAAAAGAAAACCACAAACGAAACCAAAGCAAACCAATCCTTTTATTTGCTCTTCTGCTTCCCCTATATTAACTGGGTTTCTGTGGCAAAAAGGGTCAGAAATTCAATTAGGAAACTTCACAGCCATTACAAACATCTGCAGTTCAAAATAAATTAGCAGTTCCACTACAGCAGCCTTCATATCTCCTTCGTCCTTTGGGTACTGCTGGATCCTGCAGTCTCTGGTGTGCGCAGAGCTGAAAATGTGTGTATCATTCTCGTGAGTTTTTATTGTAAGGGAGGGAATCTCACAGGACAAATGTGTAATGTAAGAGCAACAAGGTTGCATGGATACAAGAACACAAACGGGGCGGCTTGCACTTTGAGAATACAAATTCTTCAGAAGAACAACTATCTCACTGTGTTTGGATGGAGCTTAATAAAATGGACTGCTCCAAGCTAGGCCTCTATAGGCTTCCAAGCTACAAACAATGAAGAATAATATCACAATTTTATGGTACTTAGCATGGCTGAGTTACATCCTGGATGGTCTCCACAGAATCACTGTGACTGGCTTTGATTTGAGTCAGAGGAGAAGAGCTTTACACCCACATCGCTGAGGAGACATGTGCACACCATGCACAGGACCCCGGAGGCCGAACCCAGAGCGTACTGCTTTCATTTACAACGTATATCAGTATACCTTAAGCTGGGCTGGTACTTTTACAGTTAGTCAGCTGGATGAACTAAGTATTACTGACAAAACACAGCCCATTTTTAATAGCTTTATCCACCAGGCAGAGGATATCCCGTGCTCACAGCAGCTCCGTTGTCCCACAGGGGTGGAGAGCAGGGAGCAACTTCATATACCCACTAAAATAGCGGCCTGTGCTGGTATGCAAGTGCCCTAGTTTAATGCCTAAACATGGTATCTTACTACCCAGGCTGGCAGGGCTGCCAGTTCATATTCCAGCCCTGAAGGTGAACTGTGTGTCACTCAGTAGTGGCTCCTGCAGCAGGGAAGGTCAAACAGCCCCTTGCTTTCGGCTGTGCTGCTGAACCTCTTGGGTAAGAAGCAGCTGGGCAGGGGGGAGAGAAGAGCACATTAACAAGAGCATTACTAACTGTCTGTCTTTGCTATTAAACCAAGCCATTTCTCCAGGGAGAGTTGGGCCTAACCCCCGCTGAAGTCAAAGGGGCAGTTTTGGGGGGAGGATCAGCTCTAGCAGGACCCTGCCCCATTCATAGAAGAGCAAAATATCTCCAGAAATACTGTGGCTTTAAGTGTCAACCCACATAGGTGGTGCGGGCCACGTCTACCCTCTGTGCCCAGGGGCAGGGACATCACAAAACTTTTCCAAGCCCCTTCTGATCACTTCGAGCCCCTTCTGATTGCTCACTGATGCAAACCTTGTAGCAGATTTGCATCTTATGACTATTTAAGAAAATTATCAACCATGAAAGCATCTGGAAAGCTACACCTACAAAAGCTTCAAAGAAAACAAAGCTCAGCCAGAAGGATGGAGCCAGTGCAAGGATTCAAAAGGAAGAGCTGGAAAAGGAGGAAATAATGTTTGTAGGTGTACCAGCTGGAATAATAACTGCCTTGCTTGTTCTCCTTGCAGCTTTCCTTGTTGCTCTTTGTGGGCCAAGTTTCAGGAAAGGGAACGGTTTGCCTGTCATCGGTGCTTTCTGCGTTTGTAATCCACTGCCCGTACTCCACCTGCGACAGCTTTGTGCCTGTTTCTGCAGGCAGGCAGCAATCAAGCTGCAGAGCAGGAAGATGACCTTCCCCCACCAGGGCCACATGCCCCTCTGAAGCTACAGGCCAAAGAAATTTTCAAAACCAGGGAGAAACCACCCAAAGCAGGTGAGCTTCCTGTCTAGCTTTCTGGATTCTGTGTTCTGAACTCCTTTGCGTTATACTGTGTGGCGCTGACACTGAACGGTGTGGGTCCGAATCGCTGAGAGTATTTCTTGTGGCCCCTTTGCGGAGACAGGACACTCTCAGCTCTTGGTTCTTCTTCAGCTGCGGTGGCAAGATGAATCCCGCAGAGCACACCAAACCGCTTTGGCCAGCCCCAAACAGTCACTCCAAGAAAAGCAGGAGACCCATCCAAAAAATAAAACCTTACCCAAACTCGTTCTGTTTTGTTAATTTTAACATGATTATCAATGAGGCAAAATCCCCACTAAAATCAAGTCTGAAAAAGACTCAGAGAGGTTTCCCAAGACTCCCTCAGCAGGAATGTGATTGCAATGAAATGATTCCTCTTGCAACTTCAAGGTTTGTCAGCAGGGCCAAGCAAGCGCCAACATTTCAGCTGAAATAGTTGCCACGGGTTGCAGGTACCACTTCGAAGCCAGCCCAGTGACCCCCGTGGCTTCAGCCCCCTCCCGTGCACCGCAGCGCCTGCCTTGCAGCCCATCCCCGGACCACACTTCACCCAGCAACCTTCCAGTGACCGGGCCGCTCTCGCGCATCGCAGCCCCAGCACGCTGCTCTGGAACACGAGTTGGTCCCTCTGCACGGCTTGAGCTGTGTTTCTAACAACTGAGCCAGCAGAGGTTTCCATGAGCTTTGGAGCCGGTGCTGGAAGCCTGATTTGGGGCACCCTGGCTTCACGCGTCACCGCCTGCAGAAAGCACTGGTGCCACTGAAGTAGTTTCATTCTGTGTCAAGGAGCTACTGCATCCCTTCCCCCATGCCGAGGGCTGTGCAAACCCTGGGAATCCTCCCTCTCAACACTCTGTCATAGCATAATTCTGTTATAATTCCTGACATACGAGGGACTTCTAACAGTACGTGCTCTAAATTACACAAGCGATATCTTGCTCGCTGCTCTCAGATAAATAAAAAAGTGCAAAAGCTAATTTCCAGTGCTCTGTTCTTTGTACCGATTTCTTTTAAACCTATAAATACCATCCTGTCACTCTTTCCACATGTGTGGCTTGTAGGTATTACATAAAAGATGATATTTCATGTTTGGTGCGTGCATGTTTAATAACCTTGTAGACTGTAGGAAGGTGCCATGCTGAAGTAAAGACGCATTTGGGTGCTGTTTTTCACACAGACGTATCTTTGCATGCTTGTAGGGACTTACACGGCACGACTGCATTTCTAGATCAAACAATAGACAAGGAGAAAATGTCTTTTGTAAGCAGACGGACAACCCAAGTATGAAGTTGTTTGCAGAATCTGTGTGAATTTCATTTACGTTCCCTGGACTTTGGTCTCTTCTGGGATCTTACATATTTTGCATTATTATAAAATATTTGCAATGATCCATATAAACAGTCTAATGTTAAAAGCTACTCCAAGTGTAACTCGACCCAGAGGAAAGATGCTTATCTGAGCTCCACAATGACAGATTTAAAAAAGATGCTGATGCAGTACGTTTCTCCTAAAATGAGGGAAAAGTAAGAAAAATCAAAACTGCAAAGATTTTTTTTTACCAACAGATAAAGTAGGAGTTATCTCTGTGTTGGCTTTTGTAGTGGAATACCACTTGAAAGAGCTACAAATACCCGGCACTTCTGATCCAAGACACGTTAACCAATGAAGGGAGGAAGGAGAGGAGTAAAGGCTCCACGAGCTGGTACTGTCAGAACCTATTTCACTGTTTAGTAATTATTTTTTTTTATTACTATGACAACACAGAACGTAAGAATTGTTTCTTTCACCCCAGCAAATGGTAAGTGCAGATGAGACTTTTTTTTTTTTTCAGTCATCACTTTTTACTTCTGCGATATCAACACCTTGTGTAAGAAAGTGATGGCAACTACCAGAATGACTTGCCCTGGTCTGCCTCCCGCCTGCCCTGCTGCTCGCCAGCGCAGCCTGCGTAGATGGGGCCGCTGCAGTGTGCCATTCGGAGCTTTTTTTTTTGCATCAGGAGGCATTTGAGAATGGCTCCACACTGGCTCAGCATTTTCTGTCTTAAAAAAAAAAAAAAAAAACAAACCAAAAAAGCATTCTCCTTTTTAAAGTGCTTCCAAATCTTTTACATCTCTTTTCCTTTTCTCTCTTTTCAACCCCCACCTTCTTTTTTCGCCCTTGTGGTCCTGGAGACCACCCTGTAAGTCTACATGACATCATGAGAGAGAATTAAACGTACTTGAAAGGCCACTTCTGTTTTGGTGGGAACTTCTATGCAATTGCAAAGTGCCCATTAAAGCACAGGTTGTTTCCTAGAAGCATGTCCAAGCCAGTAGCGTGCAAACCCCTTCAGGGCTTCTAGAAAGCATTCGCTTTTGAAATGCTGAAGGAAATTCAGAGATGAAAGGATAAGTCTCCCTGGCTGTGCATTTACAGTCTATTGTCTTCCATGAAGGATAGTATCACTCCTCAGTTGTGTTATTGCAGTTAATCCACTTAAATGCTATTGGATTTTCAGATGAGCTGAATTCTTTGCATCTGCTATTAAGATGCTTTGTTTAGATGAGAAAGGGCTGTTATTTAAATCACAATGAGTTCAGGGAGATGTCAGGGTGCAGCAGGCACCTTGTGCCAATCTGCGCCGGGGAAAAGGGGGCATTTTCTCTCCGGGGCGGTGGGGCGGGAGGATGCGAAAGGAAAGCGAGCTGCCACCGCCCGGCTCCGGCACTGATGCTCCGCGGGCCGGCTGCGGGGGGGAACCCGGGGCCGGCGGCGGTGGAGCCCCGGGGCGCCGCGTCTCCGCGGCCGCGGCGGGGAGCCCCGCACCCGCGGATGCCGCAGCCAGGTGCCGCAGGGCGGAGGGCGCCCGCTGCCCCCCGCCCGCACCGCCCAGCTGCTTTTCATTTATTTTGGGGGTGTGTGTGCGCTTTTGTATTTCTTAAGGGGGGGTGTGTTTCTCCTTTGCCATCAAGGCTGCGCCGCAACAGCAGCGAAGCTACGTTAAAAAAAAAAACAACCCACCGCCGCGCTGCCCCTCCCCTTCTGCAAAAGGCAAGCCCCCCCCCCCGTAAAAAAAAAAAAAAAAATAACAGCGATTGAAAAAAAACCCACCCAAACCCTCCGTGGTCATGGCGATCTCTTCCGCCTTATATAAAGGCAGGGGCACAAGGTGGATCCCGGGAGGTTACACGGCGGCTGTTGCGCAGCAGCTCCCAGCCCTTCCCCGCGCCTCGGCTCCCCCGCCCCAGTGCCGCAGAGGGCCGGGGTGGCGGGCAGGCTGCCCCGCTCCCTCCCCGGCCCCCCTTGCCCTCCTCCGGCTCCTTTTTTTTTTTTTTTTTAAAAATCTTTTTCTCCCTCCCATGTGGGCAGAGCCCCTCTCGCCCTGGGAGCAGGGGCTGCAGCTGGCGGCGGCCCCCACTACTTGTTGTTTGGGGGTTTGGTGCCGGGAGTACCGGGAGGAGGGACGGGGGAGGCGCATGGCAGGGAGGGGAGCGGTATATGCTGCTCTTCGCCGGAGCCACGCTCCAGACAGGCCAGCGCTTCGGAGCGAGCCCGGGAATCCTCCCTCCGCCAGGAGTTGCAGTTCGTCTCCGATCCCCTTGGGATTTAAACCTTCTTGCATATAAATATATTTTTTTTTCCCCTTCCTCCTCCTTCTCTTCTCTTTTTCTCCCGTGCAAAGTGGAGAAGGAACTGCACCGAGGCAGCCCGCGAGATCTTGCAATATTGCTCCGATTTATCACTGCTATTATTCGTAATTCATTATTATTTTTAACCTCACCCCAACCGGGGAGGGAAGCGGGACCGTTCTCAGCAAGAGAAACATTTCGATCCGTATCAATAAAGATTTTTTTTAATTTTTTTTTCTTCCCTTTTTGAGGAAGGGGGAGAGGGTGGAGGGCAAGCATAGCGGGGTGGGGGAGAAGCCGGCAAATAGAGCAATCCCTCAGTCCCGGCGCGGAGCGGGAGGCCGCGGCGGCGGGGGGAGGCGGGCCCCAGCGCCGCCCGCCGGAGGGGGGCCAGCCGCCCCAGACAGGTGATGGGCGTTTCAGCTGCGCTCCGGATCGACTCCTTGGGTTTCACTTTGGTCTGATCTAAGCAAATATGCAGAAGTACCGGCTGGTCTAGTCCTGAGAGCCAAGAGGAGCGAGCGAGAGCAGCAGAAAGGAGAGCAGCCACGCTCCCGTAGCGAGGGGAACATACAAACAGCGGCAGCGCCGTAATTAAACCACCGCCGCCCCGAGGCAGCCCTGACCCACCCTGGATGCGGAGGACCCCCGAGCCACCCCGCTGCCTTTCCCCTGAGGGATGGTACTGAATTTCTGCGCGGCAGGAGCCGGCCTGCAGCTCCTCTCCATCAGCGTTGCCTTCCCTCCGTGTCTAAAGTGCACTAGACCGCGATGAGGACCTGGGCTTGCGTTTTGCTGATAGGTTTTGGCTACCTGTCCTTTACCTTCTCCGAGGTAGGTGAGAGCGGCTTTCTGCGTCCTCGGTCGCCGGGGGTCGGGGCGGAGCGGCGGCGGAGGGCACGGGGGAGCGGGCTGCCCACCTGGGCTCCGCGGGCATCTCCGCGCCCTGGCCTCGCCGGGAGCGCTCGCCCTGCCCCAGCCCCTGCGCGCCCCAGGCAGAAAGCAAGTTGCCATCTCATGCCTGCCAGAGGCGAAGGGGAATGACCGTGCATTCCGCTCCGGGGCTGCTAGCTGCCCTTAAAAATTATAAATAAATATATATATATATTCACGCCCCGCGGGTGCAAACGGGCTGCGGCTATTTGCAAGCAGCGCGGTGCGCGGAGCCGCCTGGCAGCAGCCGCCCCCGCGGCGCACGGCGCTGTACGGAGCCGGCCGCGGGCACCGTTAGTGCCGCGGGCAGAAGTTGGCTGAATCCTTCCGCCCCCCCCCCCCCCCCCCCAAACGCCCTTCCCCGGTTTTTGAAGATCACCCGGCTCAAAGCGGGCGAGGGTCGGGAGCAAGCCCGCCCGCACACGGCCGCTCGGGGAGGGGTTGGGGGGGTGGGCGCGGAGCCGCGTCTTGGGGTGGCTACAGGTGGCCCTGGTCGGGGCGAGCGCGGTGCTCGGCGCTGCACGGCGGCTGTAACTTTTCCCGGGACCGGGTCTGCTTGGCACTGGGAGCCGCGACGTGGGCGCTGGTAGGATGGCGGTGGCCCCGTGGGACACGGTCCCCCTCCTCCCCGTTGTCGCGGGAATCCGCGCCCGCGGTGGACTTCGTGCCCGCTTGGGCAAACTTCAGCAGCCGGTGCCCGGGGTGGGTGTCCAGCCGTCGAGCGGGGCTCGGGGCTCGGAGGCGCAGCTCTGCCGGGCACACGCTTCCCCCGGTCGGAGCCGTGCGGAGCTGCCCGCCCGGACGAGCCGCGGCGCAGTTCAGCGGGCGGCGCGCAGCCCCCGCGGGCGCGCCGGCGGAGGCGGCGGGGAGCGCTCCAGCGCCCGGTGGAACAGGGGGTGTGCGTGTGGATATTTTCCCCTGGTTCGTCCAAACACGTCCAGCAAACACCATGCACGCTCCATTAAACCCCAAACCCCCCAGCCCCGAAGCGCTAAATCCCCGGTGCTGCAGGGGCGGCGGGGGGGGGGGGGGGGGGGGGGGGAGGGCTGCGCGGTGCTGCGCGGTGACCCGCGGTGTGTGTGTGTCTTTGAAGGAGGCCGAGATCCCGCAGGAGCTCATCGAGCGGCTGGCGCACAGCGAGATCCACAGTATCCGCGACTTGCAGCGCCTCCTGGAGATTGACTC
The DNA here is from genome assembly GCF_034619465.1 of Leptosomus discolor. Taxonomy (NCBI): domain Eukaryota; kingdom Metazoa; phylum Chordata; class Aves; order Leptosomiformes; family Leptosomidae; genus Leptosomus; species Leptosomus discolor. The sequence goes on from NC_141404.1 coordinate 7,141,621, forward strand.
CGTAGGTAAATTAGTCCCGTCCTCCTTCCTTCCGCGCCGGCGGCCGCCGCCGCCCCGGGGGGGAGGCACCGCGGGCGGCCGCGGCGCAGCGCCCCGAACGGCTCTCGGCGCTGCGGCGGCGCGGCCCGGGCTGCCTCGGCTCAGGGACCCAGGCTGAGGAGCCAGGCTGAGGAGCCAGGCTGCCCTGGGCAGGGGAGTTGTGTTTCGGAGGGAGGCGGCGGCCAAGGGGCCGATCGGGAGTTAAAACTTCGGGGGGTTCAGGGTGGAGAGGGACCTAGTGACCCTCTGTGTTTTCAGACCTCTCCGTCTCTCAGTGGAGAAGAATTTCCATAAGGTTTGTTGTTGGTCTTGCATTGCTCTGTTATCTTTAAACTACTGTCCTAGAGGTATTTAAAATATTTGAAACAATATTTATGAATGAAGTAATGTCTCTTCAAGTGCTGGGCTTTATTAAAAGGAAAATAAACCGTCCATGCTGATTTTAAACAGGAACCTGCATATGAAGCTTACCCTTAAAAATACACTTTTTTTTTTTTCCAAAAGAAAATAGCGCAGGGTTATTTTCTGCATCATTAGGCATGCAAATGGGTGTAGTGAGAACGTGCAGTTCAAACAGATCATTGCAGCAGTAAATCAGATTTAGAAGCACTGTATTACTGGGTTTCTTATCATTTGGTTTCACTTGATGCACTTTGTTCCTGGTGGTTTCTTCCCTTAGTTGGGAAAGAATAAACCCGGCACCTTTGATGTGCCCAAGGGAAACCTGCCTCTTTCTGAAGAGCAAACATGGAGATAAATGAATGAATTCTTGCTTGCGTTGGTACTGGGCCATCTCCTTTTAAACCATATGCTGTGTATTTTTGTGAAGTCTGTGCCACGTTCAATCACCTTCATTCAGTGTTGCAGGATCCTTCTAGAGTTTAACTCACTGCTTTTTGTATAGGGCTGTATTAATGAGCAGGAGCGCATTAGGAGCGTATTTTACAGACATAGCTTTCAATTTCCATGTGATTAGGGAGCGAATGGTTTCCCATTACACTGAAAATGGGAATATTTCTCTCTTGCACAATACTTTACCATGGAGGCTAATTACTAATTACCAGATTTTTTTGGCTTCGCTTTAATATTTTTGGAGGGCAGTGCTTCATCATTATTGCTTATCACTGCAATTAAAGACGCTTTCGCAACAGGGAAGGGGCATGCGATACATATTTCCCCACTGAAGACTGTTTGGGACCAGACAAGTGCACTGCTGCTGAAATCTTTTTCCCAGTGAACTCAGTGGAAGGTTTGGCTGCTGTTGGAGAAGGGCTGGATCTGAGCGCTAGCGTTTTAAAATGCTGCATGCTGCTTCTGCATTTGAGTCAGTATTCTGTAGCTACCAGAATACATTATTTCTTCAAATAATCCAGTGTAACAAGCACATGCTTCATTTTTACATACCACTTACAAGAAGAGCAAAAGTTCACATGGCTCCATTGCAAGAGAATCAAGCAGACAAGTGGAGCAATGTTGGGAGCTGAACAAATGAGTAGATGTAGTAGAGAAATTTCTTTCAGAAAATAATTATTCACCTCATGGCAAATATTAACCAGAGGATGCATGACCAAAAATTGGAAGAGGTCAGCCACAAGTTTACCATTTAATTTTGCTGTTTTCCTGCAACTTGTCAGTTTAGAAACCATTAGAGAAACAAGACACATAAATATTTTACTATTTCACCATGGAACAGTAATGCCTTAAGACATGAACTCAAACAATATTAAAAAGTAAAACCAAAACATTCAGCCTTTCACCCTGTTCTTGCTTACGTGGATGCTCTTTTTGCCTGCTTGCTGAGATTTATTCTGGGCTACACAGGCAGGATTGGATCTTCATAGGGAGTAACCGGTCTTTACTACCCACATTTACATTTTCTGGACACAGTCCTAAAGTCTTTTACTATCACAAGTAATTCTTATTAAGGGTTTATCAGAGTTACTAATGGAACATCAAAATTACCACCTTTTCTTCAGTAAACAGGGTCGGGCCTGTTTACTGTATTTAGTATTAGCTTGGATTGGCAAATCAAATGTTTTCTAGTCACCGGTGAGACGATATTTCTAAAATGTATTTCCTCAGGGCTGTAATTGCATTTAGGGAAGGGCTAGTTCAGCCAGGGTTTGTACAGTAGATATATTTCTATTTTATAGCATATACGGATTTAAACTGAGGCTCAGAATAAAAACACTCCAGTGATTATTTTCTCCCTCATTTTAATGCACGGTATTGCCAGTCCTTCTGCATGTGAGTAGTCCTGTTTAAACTCAGTGGGTGGACTCGAGAATTAAGAATGATCTCGTAGGGGAAGAGTTTGCAGGATCAGGCATGCATGCAGAAAATATCTGATATTCCTGAGTAACGAGGCAGAATCTGTGGAAGATGAAGGAAGAACAGCTGTTTTTCTCTCCTGCAATGCAAAGCATATATTTTTAATTGAAAAAGTAAGTTTTATAAGAGTGGGCAGGTTTTTCTTCTATTCTGACAGATTTGGTCTCTATATTGTAGTGCAGAGATGACTGATAACCCCCTTCATAAAATTAGAAACCACACCCCCAGACCATCTGGCATATTACTTAAAGAAAAACACTACCCAACATGGAGCTTATCATTGTATTCAAAAAAGAAAATCCAGGCCAATTTGTCAGAGCTGCATGTCCGATACAAGAGAAATCCCTGCAAAGGCAACATGAAAATTCTCTGTTCCTATCAGAAAACAGGGTCTTCATAATAATTTGCTGTGTTTGGGATCCATAGTCAGCGATGGAGTTTCGTTGGCGTGACAGTGAGCAGAGTCTGACCCTGTTTAAAACAGAAAGCACGCAGGATCCCAGGAAGTAGGCAGCTGTAGCGTGCAGAGTACAGTTTTACTACTAACAGACTAAATCACCGAAACGGGGGCATTTCCTATATTCCGCCTGTGCAGTTCTCTTTGGCTTAGCAGCGTGGTTTTTTCTCCTCGCGCTTCACCTCTCCCATCTGTCCTGTGGGAGGTAGAGTTCATTTCATCACCTATTATGTTTGCCTCCCGCTGGGAACAGATTTTCCCCCAGTCATCTCCCTGCGTGGGGAAATGCAGGGCTGAGTGTGCTTCTTTGCATGGTTTAAGGGCATCAACCACAGGGTCACCTTAGGCCATGTGAATTTAACGGCCTGTGATTAAGAACTAGCAGAGCAGCTTTTGTTAAGTGGAGAAGTGTTCTAAATTAACAGTATACTTTCCCGGAAAAGTGTTAGGTGGCTGCAGAGCTCAATCTATTGGAAAATCTTCTGTTGACTTTGTGGCTTTTGGTGCGGTGCTCAAATTAAGGCTGTTACAGTGCAGTGTGTTGGCTTTTCCTTGCGCCTCAAACATCGCCAGAGGTGGGCATCTGCCGTCTGTGTCCTGTGGTTTTCCTGAGACAGATAGAGGGAATACTCCTTCTCCTTGACAGTTGGTTGATCACATCTAGGTAAAGGGTAAATTAAACAAAACAGGATCTTGCAGGCTGCTACTTACATTTCCTTTAATAGATCCAAGTTGAACACTTAATGACATCTATCTCTGCACTTGGATGTCAGAAGGGCATCTTTTGCATCAGCCAGAAAGAAGATCAGACCAACAGATTGACGTTGCCTTGGGCTTTCTGGCTCTAGGACCAATTTGTAGGATGGACCGTTTCAGCTGTACCTTACATTGAATTCCTGAAAAAAGGAGAGAATGAGAATTTCCTAAAGTGCTGCTGTTGGTACTAGAAGTCTTGGACCTACCCTTTTTAGGTGCCCATCAAGGTGACATCTAGAAGGGTTTCTGTTAAGACTGCATGTGTTGGGGATTGTACCTCAGATGGAATTGTTTGGGAAGGAGATGGCAATGTGAAAGTGTAAATTGATAAATATAAAAGAACAGTAGTCTTAGGATGCTTTTCACATGCTTATTTAGTGGGAAGAGTAATCGCGTATTGGCAGAATGTTGCAGGAACTCTGTGATTTATACTCCATGACCCAGTGGAAAAATGCCAATCTGACAAAAAAGAACAATTTCAGCTACACTAATGGATTGACCAAGGCTAATTGTAAAAGAGTTTTTATACCCATCATTGATACGTTGTCAGTACATAAAAGATTACAGAGAAATTTCTTGATCGGCTGCCATGAAAACATTTTTTTATTATTAAAACGTTAAAGGAGAGCTGCGTTAATGTGGCTCCCTGCAGCATCCTCCCATCTTCACTTAGTGACAAGCACTGTTCAATTTCTAAACTAAGAACCACCCGTTTGTAAGCTTTCTGCTCTAAGCTTCATTCTGTGAGGCGCTAAGCACCCATAACTCCTGTTTCCTTTGCTAAGAGCTTATCCTTATTCTGCAACTTTATGCTGCTAAATCAGTACATTAGGGGAAAAAACTGATGCAAACTAGGTGTCAGGCTTCTTTCAAGTCAAACTAGAGAGTGCTGTTTGTAGTTACCGTAGCATCGTTGTTTTAACAAAATAAAGTCTTCTGGCCGCATGTCCAGAGTCAAGTGTGGGTTTCAAAACTGACTTTCTGATTTTTCAGTCCTGCTCAGGCAAGACTCCTGTTGACTTCAAGATTGCTTGAAGTGCAGTGATTTTCCCATTGACTTCATTGGAAAATGGAATTCCTTCCAAATGCCTGGGGGGATCAGGGGGACACCAGGTACCTTTAGCATTGTAGCATCTTCTGGCTTCAGCCGTGTGCTGCATAATTCTGTTTATTAAAAAAACCCACATCGACGCTGTGTCGATAGAAATAATACATTTTGTGTTGCATAATGCATTGAGGTTTGACTGGAACTTGTTTTGCAGTCTGCTGCGCTAGCTGTGTAGATCTCTTTTCTTAACCCCCACAGCGAGACATGAACTTATGAAATGATCTACATGCCTAAGATATGTAGCGAGACAGTGAGATACAGTATGAGCCAGAGGCCTTCTTCACCTTAGAAATCATCTTATAAGCAACACATGCTCCTCGACGTGTCATTTTGCTTTATAAACATGATGATAGAATATGGCTAATTGCAGCTGAGTTGAGCAGTTATATATAAGCACATGGCTTAACATATTGGTTAGCTGATCATACTATTCCTTTAGTCTTACCAGTTTCTTTAAACAAGACAGCAAGAAATCAGTCCTGTTAGAAGGGAGCTATGCCAGCGTGTTGAATGTGGGATTAGGACCTGTGGCTCAGGCTTGCCGTACGGCTGGCATCATCGATGGTTTCTCTTTTCAGCAAGATGTCTGTGCCCACCAAGCAGTTTGGATTAGAGGCATTAGTTTTGTGTTTAATCTTTTTTAAACACTGTTTGCATGTGGACAGAGATGCTTCTTGCTCTGAGCCTAGCTTGGATCTTGCACTGAGCAGAATTCATGCTGCTTTCTTTTGAGTATCACTTCATTGCCTCAAATTGAGGGGGAGGTTGTGACAACTCGAAGCTGCCAAAAAGGAGGTCAGTGTTAAGGTGTTGGGTGGCTGAGTGCTAGGAAGCAGAAGAGGGCTGGAGGAACATCGGAACGGATCCTCGTTTGCATAACGCCATTTGGGGTCAGGTGGATGGCCTGGTGCCATTGGAATGGGATGCAGGAGACCTGGCTCCGCTCTCCAGCTCAGCTGCAATCTTCCTGTGGGGTCTCGGGCAAGCCATTTTGTTTACCTCACTGATGAGTTTTCTGGAGTATGGGGTACAATAAAAGCAAAAATGAAATTCATTAGCCGTGGCTGTGTTACGTTACAGGATTGGGACTGCAAATAAGGCCCGCTATCAGCTAATCAGTTAGGTTCCAAAATTTCCCATCGAAATCGGTGGGAAACAAGCACTCTACAGAGGAAGTAGGAGCCAACTTATTTGGGTAGATTGAGAGTCTGGATTTCACACTGACTTGTCTGAGACGAGGATCTGTTCAACTGATAAGAAAAACAGACAGGACCAGTGGGTGATCCTGGCACTACCTCTTGGACCTCCCATTTCATCTTCTCTTAGCTACCTGTGATAGAATTTTCCAACAAGTGAAGATAAACCTCGAGGCACAGAGCTCTTTCTAAGATGCTGAATGTACCACTGTCTTCATGTCTTAACCAGGCTCTGCAGGTGATTTCACAAGCTGCATGCTCTTTAGGGCAGGATTTCTTGGACGGAGGAGAAAAGGAGTTGGTTGGTTTGTAGCGCGGACCCTTACGATGTGTATTACCAATAAAGCTGAGAATAAAACAAGTTCCAGGGTCACAGTCAGCTGTGCATACGAAACAAACTGTGAGTGCGACAGTGCAGGAGACAGGAGCGTAGGATGTTGGTAGCTTGTACAGAGCGTAGTTGAGAATTGTGTAATAGCCATTTACATTTTTTAGTGCACATCACAGTTTTCTTTGGAGCCGGCAGTGAAACCTTGAAACTCTCCTGTGACGTTGCAGAGGGCACTCGAAGCAGCAGAGTGCTAAAAATCTTAGTTCTGGTGTACTGGAATCTGTATGCAGTCCTCAGTTTGCTTACATCTTCCTGATCCCCTGTTTGCAGATTGTGCTTGTTGTTTTCAGAACCCCACTGCATGGGACACGACCTGGACTGCTTCACTTAACAAAGCCAAATAGTTGGAGCAGTTATTGTGTTGTTTTTTATGATAAATGAAATGCCAAGTTTTCCATCTTTGCTTTTTCTCATGGCCCTTTAACCCATGTGGTAGGCTTATTTAGGGAACAAGACAAGCCTGGATGCAGTCCCAGAGTTTGCAGTAGCTTCAGATGCCCCTCCAAAGGTTAGGATACTTCACAGGGGATTTGTTCTGCAACAGAGAGGCTAAAAGGAAACCCATGCTCGTTACTTCTTGCTTTTGATTCTGTCCTAGCACTGCCCTGAAAACCAAACAAGGGAAAATTTACAGAGGCAGCATTGTTGCTGTTGGGTTTGTAATACCATATTTTCTACTGTAGCCTCATACCAGAACTTCAGAAAACTTACAAGAAATGTTTCACGTGAAGTATTATTGTTCTTATTTCTACACCTTTCCAGTAAGAAAAGCTGAATGCTTTTCACATAGAATGCAGCTGTTTTACTTTAGATACGGGGCTGTGTCACAGAGTGTGCACTGTTTCTGGGGCCTTTCAGTAAAAGGGATGTTAGATTTAGATTGTACATGCTTATACATGACATTTAACGTCTCTGTCTTCCCTGCCTCATGCCCTTGCAGTTGCATTGACAGGAGTTACATTAGACTAATTGCAGCAGGATTTGGGCTTGTGCATATGAACAGCACAGATTTGTAAGTGTGAAACAGCACCGTAGCGACATCGATGCAAATAACGTCACTGAGTTTTAACGTTTTGTTTCCTGTTCTAGGATATGATGATGTTTCAGAAACAAACTTGAGATCTTATAGTGTTCATTCTGCTAAACATGTGCAAGAGAATCGTCCTGTGCCCATTCGCAGAAAAAGAAGCATTGGTAAGAAACAAGTTATTTGTACTTAGGGAGTAAAAACGGAGGGGGTGCTTTTGGTCAGCCAAGCAGGACATTTCACTGGAAAACTGTGACACACACAAAGGAAAAGGGCCATTTCTAGTTTCTGCCTTTCTTTTTGCACAAAACGAGGCATTGCCTGAGAAGCTGTCTTCTGGAGGATGTCCATAGGAGACAGACAAGCACAAATTCTTTACATTCACTTTCTTGTTGCAGCATGTTAGAAAGCTAGACCTTGGTTGCAAAATGCTGTGATATTCAATGTATAATTCATAGTGTGGGGAACAACTACAGCAGTGTGCTTCAAAAAACATCAACAGTTGGTACGAGTTTTCAGTACAGAAGCTCCACAAAAGGAAACAGCTTGACTCTTTATTCACAAGAAAAAAACCAGTTTATCCAAAAAATTAAAAGCCATTGACGGGAACGCTGGGGCATTGATTTCCGTCATTGTGTAGGGCACCAGGCATGTTTACAGGGGATTTTGTTCTTACTAAACAATAATGATGGTGATCCAACAGAGCCCAAATATAAATTTAAAGAGATGCTAAAGAATTTTAGAATAGGATTGGTATGCAGTGCTTGTTCGTCTGAATAGATCTGAGTGTTTTCCCACTCCATTTGACTGTGGAGAACGTCCATGATCTTATCTGTTATAGGTAATTCGGAGTCAATATGTTTGTCCTTTAAGCTCTGGTGGTACTCTGGAGATAGCACAGCATGCTGTCAGCGTGGATTTGCAGTGTGAATTGGCAAGTGCGCTTGTCACATTGAATGCCTCTAGAGAACAGCGGTTCTGAAACAGTCTGCTACACTTGGCACCTTACTCTGCAAGGTGTTGAATGCCTCCCCATGAAAGTCAGTGGGAACTGGATATGCTCAACAGCTTGTGGGAGTTGCCATCTATCTTGTAGTATTGTATCCGTTAATTTTCTTGGGTCCATGGCATTGGGGATTGAGAAGAAAAATTTTCACTCTGTTTAACTGACTGAAATGCATCTCTTTCAAAAGTAAGCCTAGATTTTCATGGTACAGGCACAGGCCAGGCCTGAACTTCTTGTACTTCAGAAGTAACTGAAGAAGTGCAGGCAGTAGTACTGTTTCCTGACACATGTAACCCAAAGCTATCACTGCTTCCCCTGTAAGGCAAAAAATCCAAGCTGCCTTTGGAGAACTTATCATCAGACAAGTTGTCCTTGCAATTGCTATTATTTTCTGGACCGTTTTGAATTATCAGCTTGACCTCTTAGGCAGTCCCTGGGTTGAGAACGATACGTGGTTTGGATTTTCCATGGCAGCATCATGCAGCAGTAGAGCTACTGTTTGTGATCCTCATGTGGCTGAAACCGTTGTCTGCAAGCTCACCTTACCTGAGCCCCAGCGGGGTATCAGTTTAGCTGCAGGTGTTTTGATCATGCTGCTCCTGTGGTTTTGCCTCACTAAAGAAATAACAAATTAAATAAAACCCACCATGTAAAAAGCTTTGGCAACTTCATTCGGAAAAAATGGCAGTTGCTTTTTGGGATGGCAGATGGACTGGACTCTCTGATATGGGGGTGTTAAGGTTTTGGAAGTGGAAACCCAAGACTTGAAAGTTTCGATATGGCGCAGATTGTTTCCCAGCTCAGCCAGTTTGGGTGTGATGCAGATATCCTCAGTGCAACTTCTGTGGTGATATTTGCCAGATATTGTGTGTTTCTGTGATAATATGTGTGTGCAGTGACCGGCCCAACGTTGTAAACCAACAGCTAACGTTACGCAGTCCCTGTGAGGCTGTATTAGAGGATCGTCTAGTCTGGAGAAGCCTAATGATCTAATCTGGCGTGGTGTCGCTTCTAAAGAGGCAGGGTTGTCTTATCTAATGGTATGTGCTCGGAGCTATGTTGGGAGCCAAGCTATTGTAAATCCTCGTTTTAGAGCTTGGCTTTGGGAGGGAGTCCAGCCTCCCCCTAGGGTAGCACACACAGTGTAGTGGTAGGCAAACAGTACTTGGCACCGACTTGTCAGTAGGCAGTGGGAACTGAGAGCACCATCTCAACCCCCTAGCTAAGGCTGCCACTCATAAATCGATGGTGTAAAGTATCTGGGTGCTCTGAGGTGAGAGCAGCTGCTCACCTGGAAGTGTGAATTTCTTGTGTTCGCAGAGGAGGCCATCCCGGCTGTCTGCAAAACACGGACGGTTATATACGAGATACCTCGGAGTCAGATTGATCCCACCTCTGCCAACTTCCTGATATGGCCCCCCTGCGTGGAGGTGAAACGTTGCACTGGCTGTTGCAACACCAGCAGTGTGAAATGCCAGCCATCGCGGATACATCACAGAAGTGTCAAGGTGAGCAAATCATGGCTGCAGAGCCCTAAGAGGGTCCTCTTAAGTCTAAAACCTCCAGGTATTCTTGTGGCTGTTCTGTATGACCTGGATCTTTATTATCCATCCTCACAGCCGCAGGATCAGGTACAATGTCCCTCTCCATTTTCAGTGAGCAGATGGCCTTTTCAAGTTACATGATCATTGGAAAATCTTGGGTTTGGATTTGATTTTCACAGGATTCCCTTTAGGTTTTTCTTCTTTTGTAATGAAAATAAAGTTGATTGTGTCTTTCCCATGATCTTGCACAGCACAAATCTTAAAGTTAAGAAGATAAAATGACTCAAGGGGCATTGGACTTAAAAAAATAAATAACTCACTGTGTGGAATGCTGTTTTCTTAATTAAATATTATGCAGCCTAAATTGGGCTTTTATATTTGACAACATAACACTTTTGATCTGAAAAAATGTGTTTCAAATTATCTTACCCCAGGGACAGAAGACTCAATGGCTTCATGCTGTATTTACTCATTAGACAGAATCCCCGTTGCAATTTTCCAGTAAATATTACGTGAAATATTTCTTATGTTCTTTCAGCTTCACTGTGTTCTAATTTTTATCAGTATTTAAACAAGTAATGTTGATTTACATCTGCGTGTAGGGGATTAGACTTACACTTAGCATTTGTATTGTTAAGACTCTGCGTTCTTGTTGCCCTGAGTATTTTAAGAGCAGGATTTAAAAAAAAACAGCCCACATTCTTGAACATAGAGTTGCCCAGCACAGCACACTGATCGCTGTACTTGCAATGAGCTTCTTCGTGAGCAAGGTGCTGTAAATCCTAAACACAAAATAAGGCATCTTAAGCCATTTCATTGTTTTTTATATGCCCAGGCACACATCTGAGCAGGATTTCTTTTTTGTTTCTGAACATCTGAAAAATATTTTCACCCCCAAATAAGCTGGAGAAACATCTGAACAGATTCCCTCAGTCTTTCCAAAAGTAATTGTACTTTATACTTGCTTGCTGCCCTTCATTTGTGGGATATGCTTTGCAGAAACAATTAAAAATTCAGAAAAATTTGGGATCAATAATTATTCGAAGGCTGAGAATAAACTGGGGAAGTTGAAGCACTACGGTTGTAAACCATTCAGAATAGGAGTTAAACAGCAAAGTGCCTCAGGTTTATAATATCTAGTGCTGTTGCCTTTGGATTCAATACAGCTTCCATTTAATTTTGTGTAGCAATTAATAAGGACAAAGCAGCTGGAGATGTCCAGCAAAGAGTTGAGCCGTGTATTGTGAACTTGCTGTTGGTACTTGTGTGTGACATTGCAACCCTGTGCTTGCTCCCTGCCCCTGCAGCGATGGGGAGGATCAGAGAGACAGAGAAAGGTTTAGCAGTCGAAGTCCCCTGCTGCTGGGGACACCGAGGGTTCCCTAGAAGCTGCAAACTCCACAACTGGCAGCAGCTTTGCAGGGGCTGCTTCCCCAGCGCACCACCACGTTAAAGAAATGTTAGTTTTTCATTCAGTCCGCTGATACGGTTTTAGTGCTTTTAGATTTGCATTCATTTTAGTAGAGCATAAGCTAAAAGTACACTCAGCTGAGCAGCTGCTTTTTGAGGCTGTGCAAATATATTGCCACCAGCAATATCAATATATGTCAGCCAGCTTTGGAGGACATTTTTTTTTTCCAAGCTCCAAGACAGCTCCAAACAGTCATTAAGTAGAAGGGAAAGAAAGGACAAGAGGTCAAGCAGGAACAGGATGTTCATTGTAAAGGTTGTAGGCTGACCCCACTGTCACACCAGAAGTCTCTGAACAGAATCCATATTTAAACCCTTCAGAGTCAGATCCTCTTGTAGCTTTGATATAATTGATGGTTTTATGGGCCTTTTGCCAGTCCTACGTTCAGAGATGAATGTCTGCTTGTGCCATTAAGTAGCTGGCCCAGAGCGAGGGTCGCTGGAAAGGTAGGGGGAGCGGTTTTGGAGAGCCTTCTCAGCTGCTCCTGCAGTGCGGTTGGAAAGCCGTCTTGTGTTTTCCCCTGATGTCAGCCTGCATAAAAGCCCTCTTTTGATTGAACATTGAAAAGGCTTTCCCCACTTCCTCTTCATTGACAAGGTAGTGAGATCATAGCTGGCCCATTCACACTAGAAAAATGTTCATCCAGAAAGGTCAGCAAGTGGGTTTGCATCATCCAACAGGCGAAAGCAAAGGGTGTTTTCTTTGTTTTACTGAGGGCCACTGTAGTCGAGGTTAAGAGACGGCTGTGGCGGTGTGGGAGGAGCAGCGGAGGTGCTTGTGTTGGGGAATTCCATTCTTGGGACATGATTCAAAGGCTGTAGGGTTCGGGGATGTCCTTACTTTGCCTTCACTGAGCTTTGGTCAGTGAAGTGCCATTAAGGGGCTTGTGGAATTGGAGCTGTAGGGAGGCTCCAAGCCAGGGGTGTTGGTGGAACAGCTTCCCCGAAACAGGTCCTTTAAGATTTTCCTTTCATGGCATAGGTTAGTGAAAGGTAGGTTTGCCCTGCACGGTAACAGAGTGAGCTTATGGGAGCGCAGCTTCCTGGTCCTGAAGCCATCTCTATTCAGCAAACTGTACCTGTACAGCACTGCAAAAATCGGACTGAAATAACGAGGCTGTTTGGGAGTTGCTCTTTGATAGGAAGGAGAGAATTGAATTTCTCTCCTGCTAGACTAATGGTGACAAGGATTGGTGAGAGGGGTGTTGTCTGTTACAGATGTATTTCCTCCCCCATCTGCAAAACCATTTTAGTAATATCTGCAGATTCTGTTGCTTCCATGCAGCGAGATCAAGTATTTACCAAGTACCAGTTTATTTGGGAGGTTTCTGAACGGAGTCTTCCTAGTAGGTTTTTTGTAACGTCGAGCATGATGTTCTTAGTTTTTGGTCACAGCAGCAAAAATACCGTTAATATTATAGAGCAAATCCTGCCTATACTGCTTATTTTGAAGAGCCAAGCTGAGCATTATGTTTTTTTGCAGCAACGCTCATTACCAAACTAAGAAACAAGAGCTAAATCACTGCATATACCTCAGCTTTGCCTTCTGCTTGGCCTTGGGCCATAGCCATACCAGCTTTAGCTGTTTCTGAATATTCAATGTTGAGCTGATTTGGGGCAATCTAACCCAGTAAATTCTGTAAGAGGGAAAGACAGAGAAAAAGAGCCAGAAAGGAAGGAATGCAGGAGCAACTCCTCAACTGTCATCTGGGAGGTGTTCAGAGAGGTTTCGAAGAGAGATGGAAAAAAAAATGTAGGAATTCAGAACAAGTTGTTCAGCAGAGCTACCCAGCCTCTGAAGAGGTTAAAAAGGCCTTGCAGAACAGATTGCGCGTGAAGGTAAAATGGCTGTATGTAATGTTTGCAGGTTTAAGAACATTTTTCTTCAGTGACTGTTTCTATCATTAGGATAAAGAGCACTTTGATTTTAGCTGTGGCTTAACTGGAGATTACTGCCAGCACTTAGTGGGACCTGCCGGCAGGACCAGCTGACAGGTATCGAAGGCCAATTTCAGAATGGGAGAAACAAGGGAAACTCCGATACGGTGAAGACAAGACAGAAAACCAGAGGCGCCCTCAGAGCGCAAGAGAGGAACCCTGCCATCACACGCCGCCTGGCAGAGGGCGAGCTCTGGCTGCTCCTGCTCAGGGAGAGAGGACCTAGAGACCCCACAGCGGCCTTCCCACCCCGCCCCCGAGGCGGGGGTAACGCGTTTGCTGCAGCACCCTCCCGCTCTGCCCCGGGACCCTTCCTCCGGCCCTGGCTGAGGCACCGCCAAACCGCCCCCTGAGGCTGCTACCGCCGCCGGCTCACCCTGCTGCCCCTCCTGCGGCGCCTTCCCGGCCTGCCCCGCGGCCGCCTCGGCTTCCCGCGCTGCGGGGACTGCGTTTCCCAGCGAGCCCCGCTGCCGTGAGCGGCCGCCCGCCGCCTCCCCGGGGCCTCTCGGGGCCGCAGCCCCCCCACCCGGGGCTGTGATGGGGCTTCTCCTTGCCCCGGGCACTGACAGGGCCACCCGCTGTGCCCGGAGCAGTGACAGGGCCGCCCCTCTCTGCACTGACAGGACAGTGCACCCCTGGGCCTTGCCTCCCTGCAGGGAGAGCTCTCACTGCCCCACCCTAAAGAACTGTGCATGAGGCAGGGATTTTGCCAGAGGAGTGCCCTGTAAACCTCTTTAATGGGTATTTTAGGATGGGTGGCTGCCAGGCTCTGGGGCGGTTGGCCTCCCTGCCGCTTCCCAGCCTGCCTGCGCTGGGGAGGCAGGCACAGCTGGTGCGGAGTGTGCTGGAGGGCACCGCGCCAGGCCTGCCCGCCGGTCCCTGCAGCCGTGCCTCCCGGCCTGCGAAACGCTCGGGGACTTGCCAAGCTCCGCAGGATCCCTGATCCCTGCTCAGTCCTTCTGGTGCCTTTATACCCTCTTGACTTCCGTCTTCCCTGCAGATCTGAGGGCTGTAAAGATCACAGTTGCAAGGTGAAGGTTCGTTCTACCTCCATCGTATCAGCAAGCATTTAGTTTAATACAGAAGAAATAGGTGCTTCCAAAACCCATCCTCAATCAGTTGCTTTTTTGTTTTATTTCCCGTCTTGTATTTAGCTATCAGCCATGAGTTTTGCTGTTATGAGGAATTTTCTGCACTGAGACTTATCTTGCAAGTTCCTGCGCATGATAAGTTTTGGCTTTGTGCTGGAGGTATTTTGAACACTTCTGTTTACAGACTTGGTTTTTTCTGCTGTTATTCTCTGATTTCATTCCTCCTGGAGAAGCTCTAGAAAATGTGTTCCCGTGACGTTTCCCTTAGGCCACATATTTTAATCAGATTTGTTTTCTTTTTACTTAGCCACCACACTGTACCACAGGATAGTACCTAGAGTCTACAGTGAGGCACATGTGGTGCCACTGATTATGCACCATTTTACTAAGCTAGTCAGTTATTTCAGTGTCTTTTTCTTAGAGAGTTTTTATACAGTGATATTTTGTGGTTTGGAGGATTTGAGGATTTTTAGTTTTGTTGTGTTAGAGACAAGTAAAAGAAGCTAATGTTGGTTTGTTGGGGACTGACCATCTCAAAGCATTTGGTCATACACTTGAAAGTAACTGTACAAGATGAACACCAGGGAGGAAAATACAAAGAAGAAAAAAGATGCTAACACAAGGCCAAATCCCATGCTGTAAGCATAGCTATCCCTGTTCATACCTACTGAATATCTGACCTGCGACCTTCATCATTTTAGATTAGCGTCCTGTATGGCAGCAGGTATTAACAGATGACACAGGCACAGCAGTTTATCGGGTTTGTGCTACTTCAGTTTGAGTATTTGCAACATCTTACAAAGCAGCATTTCCTTTAACTTGTGTAGCATGAAGCAGGGCAGTGGAATGTATGCTGGATTGTATTTTAACTACAATGCAGTAAAAAACCAGCTTTAAATTGCTGCATAAATTCATTATGATCCTATTCTTCAAAGTATTCTCTTTTTTTTTTTTTTTTTTTTTTTTTAACTGTTGTTTAATACCAAATAGCCACAGGAACTGCATATATCTTTCAGTTTGGAAAACCAAACAAAACAAGGAACGACTTTAAAAAGCTTGATTACAGTTTATTTTTGTTGCATGTAATTTTCAATAAGACTGGTTTATTCTAACAGCTGTAATAAGCGTGGCAGATCTGAAAGCTGTTTCATGATTGCTGGGTCTCTTTCTTTGTCTCTGATGGTGGAGGTGTCTTAATTACTGTTTGTTTTTGTAAATTTTAAGGATTAGTCATCCTTTGATGCCAGATGACTCAGTTGTACTGTACATTTTCAAATCTTTGCGTTCAAAGGCTTGATGGAGTTGGGTTCTGATAGGAGATTTTGAAATGTACTGATTCGACCCATAGTTAGTCTTTCAGCAAAAGCGTTCTTGTATGTCACGGCCAGCTCTTAATCTGTTTATGTGGAGATCTGACAGTTTTCTAAGATACCTTTTAATGTGGAAACTTTCGTTACTGCATCTGTCTCTCTGCAGCTTTTGTTTGCTGCGTAAATGAAAATCGTCTCCAGGTCTGTTGACACAAGAGGTGGTGACTAAAATGTGGATCTGAACTCCTCGCTCCATGAAAGCAATGTCAGATCTCCCACTGACTTTAATAAGGCCAGGATTTTGCTCTAGCTTCTGTTACTGTCATTCAGAGGTCCTTGGTAGTTTGTGTCCACAGAGAGTGTTTCTGGGAACTGGAAAACTGATGTTTTTTTCCAGCCACCACTTTCATTTTGTGACAATGTTCTTCTGGTTTTGGGAGGGCCAAGGAGTGATTTTCATAGTGTGAAGATGGATTTGGAGCATTAAATCCCCACCAAACACGCAAGTAAACCATTACCAGGAGAGTCTAGTGTAGTTGCGGATGCTCTGTTTGGTAGTAACTGGAGCCTTTGGTTGGATCACGTAGGTTTTGTAGAGACAGCCAGCCTCTCTTGTCCTTCTGCTCCCTTATCTATCTTACGATATGCATACCTGTACTTTGCAGTAGTCTTGTTTGCTGTGGCAGCCACATTGCAGCCCCCTTTTGTCAAACGGCAGATAAATTATTAGTAGGACTGAGAAGCTGTGATTTCAGTGATTTCCGTTTCAAGCAAATGATTATCAGCTATTCATGCAACGTTTAACACCACTGTAAACTAAACACTGGACCCCTTACACGCTGTCTAGCTCTCTCTCTGCCCACGTTATGCCATGTTCCCTTGCATGGCCATGGCCACCATGCCTGTTACACTTAGCATGAGTCGGTGCCCAGCATCCCACAACCCATTCAAGTGCCCCAGCACAGCAGTGTTCCTGCCCCCTACATTGTTCCTCCTCTCCTGGCTGCCAGCACCAAGTTGGTCAGGATGTTCTCGTGTTCAGTATCCCCCCACCCCAATGTCCTTCTCTTCTGCATTGGCGTCCTTCAGATGAGAGACCTGGTGTAGCCAGAGCTTCTCCAGCATGCGCCTTCCTCCAACCTCACCTTGCCCTCCAGACTGTTTTTTTAAGGATGCAGTGCTTTGGTCCAAAGTGGAGCAGTGCAGTTCGTTGGATTTGAGAGAAGTAGCATACGTGCCAGCTATCCAGGATAAAGCCACAGGCTGGAACCAGTTTGCAAGTGGTAGTTCCCTTGGACCTAAAAACAGTGCATGGGAGCTCATGTAAACAAGTCCCAGCTCACTGCAAGAAGTAAACAGAGATTGCTGCTTTTTAAGCTGATATTCAGATCCTGGTTCTGTAGAGTTGAGCACTTCACATTCAGAGGGCTCTGGAGACATCAGTTTGTAAATTATAAAACTTATTATGAACCAACCTAATGCTTTCAGTGTTAGCCTTCAGCTTAAGAGCAGTGGTCAACATGTACAGCAGGTCCTGCTCAAAGTGGCAGTCTACAAGAACAACCACTGGTTTGCATCTGTCTAGAAGTTTATTGTGATATGTGTGAAAACTGAGTTGCTTAAAGCTTCCAACTGAAATGAGTGGGAAATTGGTTTTGTCTCTTGGGGGAAAAGAAAGTTGTTTCAAACTGTTGAACTTGAATAAACAAATAGTCTGTGCAATAAATAGTTACAGGATGCAAAATTATGATAAAAAATGATTAATATGCTAATGTTTTCTAGGGGTTTGGCTACATTAAAAAATAAAGATGTATTGTTACTGTCATCAGTTCTGCACAATAACTATGTTAATGTGTCTCAGTACATCCCTCGTGATATTTTGTAGGTGGCAAAAGTGGAATACGTTAGAAAAAAGCCGAAATTAAAAGAAGTTCTGGTGAGATTAGAAGAGCATATGGAATGCACCTGTACATCATCAAATACTAATTCAGATTATAGAGAAGAAGAAACTGGTATGTTTTCATTTTATTTTTGCATCAATGCTGATTTCACACAGACCTTATTTTTATGTTAGTAAAGAATGTAAAGCAAAGTTTGCTTCAGTAGAGGAGCTCCCAGCTACTTCTCTGTGTGTTGAAGATAGAAAATTAGGGACAGTTTGTGCTGTATAAAGAGTTTGGATTTGAATTTCTCATTAGGTTAGCCTTTAAATAAACATAAATGTCCAATAGTGTTCAGGTCTTGGTTAACTAAGTTAAAGGTTGTCATGTTGCAGCTTATTGGTTAAACCTAAATTTGCCTTACCAAGACAACATTTAAGTTAGCATGGGGAAAGATTTGTGGGGAAAAATACTTACTTTCAATGTGACTTTCATAAAACACCTAAAATCATTAGCTGAGATCCTGTTACTAGAGTGCTTGACACATATTCAGGAAACCCACTGCAGCAGAAAGGACACCTCCCTTTCTCCTGATTTTGGTCGATGGCAGCCTCAAAAGTTTGTTTTGCACTTCTGGTGGGAATTTAGGGGTGCAGTAGACCCAGCCCAAAATTAGAGTCAGTGAGGAGCAGGTAAATACAGGAGGAAAACTTCCCCAAAGGTGATGGATTTTGTAGGTGGCTGGGTAAGGAAGGGTTTTCTGTACTGTCTCCACCCAGCATGGAGACATAAATCTGGTCTAAGCAAATGCAAACTTCAGTTGCTATGTACAAAGCAGAAGAATTAGAGTTTGTATAAAAGGACTAAGTTAGGCCTCTGCTGTGATTTTATTGGACATCAACTTATAATCTGAGCTGAGTGTTTTAGCTGAAACTAGGTTGAGTTATGAGTAGACAGAACCATGTTTAAAATGGTTATTTTTATGTGTGTATGGTTTGATATTTTTTCTATGTTTTCTATTTGGAAAAAAGTTTCGTTACATCAATTTCAGTTTTCCAAAAATGTCTTTAATTGCCACAGACTAAGCAGTTGAGATTTTCAGATGAAATATTTCTTTTTGATGTGTGTGAAAAATGGGGTAGTGTTGTTATGGAAGAATACAGAATTCTAGGATTTAATTACTGATAGGGACAAAACTTGCACCAGCAAGTGGATGGCGAGCTGAAAATAGCTTAACTACAGAGCTGAAAGCAAATGTCGAATACTGCATGGTTACAGTAATTATAGATGGATCTTGGAAATGACGTATGCAATGCCAACTTCGTTTATTATTTCTTTACTTTTGTATAATTACTTTGTAAACGGAATGTCAAATCAGCCGTTATAAAGTTATTACTTTAATGCAAAGGATAATGAGATTTCTTTGAAATGTAAACGGTTTGAGTATTTATTACTTCAGTGTTCAACAAAATGCATTACCTTAGGGCTTTTTACCAGCCCTGCCCTTATGTTAACAGGAAGGCCTAGGGAATCAGGTAAAAAACGGAAACGAAAAAAGTTAAAACCAACATAAAACCTACTGGAACTATTTGATATTCAGGTAGGACCTATATGCTGAACACCCTAATAGCACAAGTACTGGAAAACTTAATCAAATATCATCACTTCAACTTAATCACTGTTCAAAATCTTGACACTTGCTACCTCAAGGCTGCAAAAAGATTAGATTTGATTGGCTTTGATAATTCTACCTGCTGGTATTTTTCCTTTAAGCTCCACATCACCATCAGCATCTTACATTCTTGAGCTACTTCCTTTTCTTGCCTTTTTTGTTTGTTTTTTTTTTTGGAGGGTGCTAATACTTCAGCTTCTGAAATCTCAAGTTCCATTGCCTCTGCTTTCGTTTCATTATTATTGATTTCTGAGGTCAAAGCATCACATAATAATGCATGAATGAATTGCCAGGTTACAAATTGTTGTGTTCCCAGTCATTGGCTGTGAAACATTGAGTGTACGTACAGCAAGTACCATTATATGCGTGACCATCAAACCCATGTTTCGGTATGAACTGGGATTGATGGTACATGCACCTGGGGTGGTCTGGTGATCCGCCTGCCTGACAAGGAAGATGCTTAGAAGTACCATTGTTTTTTGCTTTGCAGGGCCCAGCGTTGCTTACAGCAGAAAGTTAAGATCTTTTTTTTGGTCTGTTTGGTCTCAGTAGGATGATGACAGTCAGTCATCAAAATTCATGAGGTTTTCAGTGTAGTGAAAAACTAACACCCTCACAGTGCAAAAATGACTGAAATCCTTTGGCCAACATATTAGCAATGCATGATGATGGCGATACACATTCCAGATTAAATACAGAATTTCCGTTTCTTAATGACTTCAAATTATGTAAACTGCAGCACTTGCAATTGATTCTAGTATTTGGAGTGGGAATGATTTGGATTTTGCAGTGTATGTGCCTAACGCCTGGATGATGGTGAATTTAATTTCAAGCACCTATTTTTGCACATAAACTCCCGATGGCAGTTTTCATTTATACTGATGTTTCGTTTCTAAAGAATGCTAAACTTGGTATCCTGTTTCAGATTAACAGGTATTTATTGGGAGTAGTATGATAGAAGCAAAGATTTTCTAAAATTCAACTTTAAAAGTGAGCATGTAAACTCAATCAAAACAGCATTTAGAACTTCTTGTCCCAGGTTAGTGACTCTTCATGCAGAACAGTTTTTTTTAAGTCATCTACTTAGAGGTAGGACCTTTGATTCTAATCATAGAGTTATTGTATCTTTTTTCTCTCCTGCAGATGTAAGGTGAAAATAAGCTAGAAAAAAAACTTCTCTCTGGGACATGGATGTACATGGTTTGTTACATTCCTGAACCTACTATGTATGGTGCTTATTGACTGTATACTTTATTTGTTCTCCTATGTGAACTGACTCAAAAGAACACTTAATGAGAACAAAGAGACAATGTACATTTGTTTAATGTGACATCAAAGCAAGTATTGTAGCACTCTGTGAAACAATAGGAAGCTTCCCTGTCCAAAAAAGAAAAAAAATGAAAGAAAGAAAAACAGAAAAGAAAAAAAGACAGTTGAATGAATGGAGGATACCAAAAGTACTCAAAAACATGACAAAAATCTAAGTGAATAGTGGATTTCTGTCAGAGCAGTCAACGGTGCTTTACGTCAAGAAATGTGCCTGCGTTCTTGATGAAGATGGATGGACACTGGTGGACTTCAGGCACAAAAAAAGCAGGAATGTATGAAATGATCAAATGCCACGCGAACACTATAGAACAATACATCCTTGCTTGGTGGTGTTTTAAAAGTCTATACAAAAAAACCTTCTGGGGAGCCTTAAGTGGATTTTTTTTTTTACACCATAAAGTGATTATTAAGTTTTCTTTTTACTCTTTGCCTAGCTTTTTATTATCTCTTGGACTACATTTGCCAATAACACATATAAAAGACTGGTATAACAATAAGCAGAACACAAAACATTATGGTATTTCTCCTAGTGGGATGCGAACTAATGAGATGTATTAAAATAAAAATGGTATACCTATGCATAATTTTCTAGACGTTTCTTGGTTTATGTTCCCCAACCTCCCCCGTAATTTAAAGCATTACATAAAAAGAAAAAAAAGAGAAAAAAAGAGAGATGTGCGTAAACAAATCATAGGATATCCATGCAAAAATCCTTTTTTTTCTTTAAGACTTATGCCAGTTGCCTACTAGTGATACTGTGTTAGCAAT
The DNA here is from genome assembly GCF_034619465.1 of Leptosomus discolor. Lineage (NCBI taxonomy): Eukaryota > Metazoa > Chordata > Aves > Leptosomiformes > Leptosomidae > Leptosomus > Leptosomus discolor. The sequence goes on from NC_141404.1 coordinate 7,162,934, forward strand.
TGTCATTCTTATCAGCATACAGATACTTCTATTTCACATGTTGGAGTTGTGTGAAATGTACAAATTCTTGTATCTGCATTGTACAATGTCATGGTGGCATGGGTACTACCTTGCTGCAAATATTTGAACAAAACCTAAAATTCTTTATTTTTGGTAAAATGTTATGCTTTATGTGTATTCAACAGAAATATGTGTTTTTGTAAAGGTGAAGTTTGTATTTTTATCTAAAAATTAACAGTTTTATATACCTGAGAAAGCCTGCTATGTTTTCTTGAACCAAAAAAAAAAAAAAGAAAAAAGAAAAAAAAAAGCATTTTGTGGTCATATTTTTGTAGTAGAATAGCCCAAATAACATCAGAATCTATTTTAACTATAGCAGGGCAGATAAAATACTCTGGCACCAGCTCCTATGTTTTCAAAGTGCCAAAGGATTAAATGTTCAGTTCCCTGTGGATTGCAGTGGGAGCCACATGGCTAAATCCTTCTGTACTGCTTTGGAAATTTAGGGCTGTGCCAGATATGTCATGGCTACTCACTTGGCCAAAATCACTGCCCCGCCCCAGTAGTTTGGATTATGTACCCTTTGTTTTATTTGGATTATCACATTGGATATGTAAAATGAACTACTGGATTCTTTTATTTGTGAAACATCTACAAAGAGATGAAAGAGTTTTCTTAGTTTGGAACGACAAAAAAAGTTTGTCTTGAAGACAGTGTTTCCACTCAAATAAAAAATATCTTCAAATGTGAATGAACTGCAGAACCTTAAAAGAACAGATTTTTAACCTTTCCATTTCTTTAAATATAGTTCAAACATTCCCCTCCTGTTCCTGTAGCTATGTCCAATTTCAACCAAACAAAGCAATGTTAGCTAACAGGCATTATTGGCTTCAGATGCTAATGCAGAGATAGAGTTAGTCACCGTTCTATTTTGTGATCATTTTCCCAGTGTATTTGTTGAGCACCAAAACTGGAAATACATTTAACTAAGATTGTCTGTGCTTGTTTTCCACTAAGTGTACTGTTCACAATGTTATGCACATGAATGTATGTGTCTGCGTTTAAGAAAAGTGTATAAAATGTAATTTATATATTTATGTTTCAGTGGGATGCCAATAATGTTGCTCCGTTCCTTTTTTGTCTAAAAGATATCTAATGAAAAAAAAACATATCCATTAAAATCATGTAGATGAAAAGCATTATGTGACCCACTCAGACACTGTGCAGGTATGAAAGAATGTCAGAGTCACTTAAGTGGAATAATCTGCAAAACAACTTTTTGAGAGTCCTGTGGTTGCACTGGCATTAAGAAGGTTGCATTGAGATGTGTGGGCCAGCTTCCCTGGAATAACTCCATTGAGTACAATGGAGCTCTGATGATTTACATCAAGAGTGAGTCTGGCCCTATAGTTAAGTCTTGGAAAAAAAGCAAACTGAGAGGCATGCGTTTTATTGGTGCCAGCAAATAAAGGTGTTATGCCAAATTCAGAAAACCAGGAGAGAATGAAGACTGAATGGAGTCTTTTCCAGTAGTCGTTTGTTTGAGACTTGTAGTCTCGAGTTAATTTTGTTACCAGGAATGAAACGCACATGAGTCTTTGTTCTCAAGCACAGTGTTTATACAGCATGCAGCAGAAAACACAAAAATCTCAGGGCTATATTCTCAGCTACTATAAATTGGCAAATGTTTTCAACTTCAGCAGTCCCTGAGCTAATTTACATCAGATGAGGATCCAGTCCATGGTTTTTAAAATACGAGGAGTAGTGTCACTTACTGTAGTCCAGCTGAGATACTTCCTGCCACCCTTTCGAACCTTGCAGGCTATGGTGTTAGTCCTTCTTCAAAGTGGCAGATACAACCAGAAGGAACAGTGACATTAAAGGTTGTGACACAGGAGACATGAATTCAAAGTTAAGTTGGACATTTCAAGGGCCATATCCTCAGCTGGTGTAAATCACCATCACTCCATTGCCTGCAATGGAGCTGTACCAGCTTACACCACTTGAGGGGCTGGTCCCTCATTCTTTCTCATCCTTTCACTACTCGGTCCTGCAGGGATCTCTGATGTTGTGTACGGTTAATGTAATCCTGTGTTCTCTAATACTTAAGCACAATAAGTGAATATAAGAATGAGTGTCAGACTTAACTTTGAATGTCCAAGCTCTGAAATGGTTTGTTTCACCATTGTGGCTGTAAATTAAACAGTTCTCTGTGCATTTGTGAATGCCGTGTCATATCTTCTTCCGCTGTCTACTGGAGGTGGACGCCATGTGGACTTTAAAGTACTGCATTTGGAGTGTTACAGGGAAGGGTGTGAGCAGTGGGAGCCACAAGGTGCCTGATTGACAGCTCTGTTATTTGTGGGCTGGGGGGCTAGTAGGGGACTTAATGAAGGAACTGAAGATGATAGTTGTTGTAAGTCATGTTTCCGTACAATCCTTCCAACACCTTGTTTTTGTCCTTGCGCATACTAGGTAGAGATTTGAGGATAAATGTTTTTCTGTTTTACATTCTGCAGTCACTTCCTCCGTTCAGAGATTTGGAAGTTGTTGGTCTGGTGTAATCTTTTTTGAGGTCTTTTCTGGTCAGAAAGTGTATGTGTAGGGGACTGCCCGAAAATAATTTTGGAGTTACAGTATGGTGCATGATCACTGATTGTCTAGTCAATTATTACATTTAATTCTGTGCTTCATCTTTCCAGAGCTGCCCTTCAGTTGCTTTTGTTGAGTGAAATCAAGGATTACGTGCCAGTTTGCTTTCCTTTTCTCCTGTCCTCTGTCCTGCTTGGCATCTGCTTTATTAGACAGTGCACGGTGACTGCAGGCAGTTGCTCCTCTCCAGGCCTGGAGGTTCCTAGGCAGCTCCAGCACTTCCGTGTCTTTGAGCTTAGGCTTTTTACTCTGCTTGGAACAGCATCTCACGAGTCTCCTCCCTCCAGCGGGCTTCAGCATTCCAGCTATGAGGTTCTCTTGGCTGTCCTCCTCGGGTCCATGTTGCCTTTCTGTGGTCTACTTTCAGATACTCTCTGCCTGACTTTCCCATCCCTCTGTTTCTGTCTCAAAAGTGATTTTCCCTTCGTAGGATCTGTCTCATCATGTATCTCTTCTCACTCCTCCTGCCTGACAGAACAGCCTTTGATCTGTTTATTTCCAAATCAATTGCTTTATCTAGGCATGTGCCTCGAGATCCTGTCTCCCAGGCCTACAGGCCCATAACTGACCCCCTGTGAAGGACAAATGCTGTTGCATAGAGACGTGTTTGTGGAGAGAAAAGGATTCATCTTTGCATTTGGAAAAATACTTGTTACTGAAGGCTCCCTGCTAAAGCTCTGTCCAATTCCAGCAACAGTATAACTCTGGAATCGTGGTATTGAAGCTATTCCAGACATCTGACAATTCAATTAAGATCAGTGACCCTGTTTATAGTTTAATTTGAAAATGTACCCAAAAGCAAAGATGAAGTTTCAAAGCTACCTCAGATTTGCATGCTCATATTTTACTGTAAATTGAAGGAAGTCATGTTTGTAGGCCTCTTCCATGGCTTTGAAAATCTTACTCTGGATATTTATCTGACCCTCTCTTGGGCTGGAAATTGTGGTTGCTTTAAAACAGAAACAATGTGGAGGTTTTCAATTAAATAATTTCCTTGGTGTTTATAATACATGGCTTCTAGTACTAGCAGATCTCAAAACCAGAGTGAGGTAAAAATCATTTAAACCTGTAAGAATCCCACTTAAGTTTGCTTTAATTTCAGGTAACAGAGAAAAGCCTATCAGTGTTGCATTCCTCAAAAATCGGCCTATGTTTTGTATTTATTCTTCCATTTAATTACTGTGTGTTTTCCCACATTTTAATAGCAAGGTGTTATTCCATGTCTGAGCTTTTCTGTGCCTCTCTTTGCTGTAGCATCTCTGCAGCACAGCCTTGAACTGGTTTGTACTCATACCTCCTCTGAAATAAAGAACTATTGTTATCCCATTTTAGGCGAGACCGAGGCATGGAGAAATGACTGTGCAAGGTCACACAGCAAGGCTATGGCAGAACCAGGGATAGGACTCAGATCTGAGTGCTCATCCAGTGCCCTAAATCACACGACCATCTTCCCTTTCCAAGAATGAATTCTTGCACCCTTAGAGCTAAATACTGAAAAGATTGAGGGTAAGTCATTTTGCCTCATTATTGTGCATTGGATACATGATCAAAAAGCACTGCCATATCATCAGAGAATGTAGTGACTGATGAAAATCCAGCTTTCTGCCCATGGCATTATGCAGCCTTTTATGCTATCATGAGCTAGTCATTTCCTGCATCTCTAAGGAGTCAACCTTTCGTGACTTACAGTGAAAATTATGCGCATAGAGCAAATAAAGATGCAGTTTTTATGGGAATTTACAAAAAACTCAGTAGACAATTTTCATTGTACTTCCCTTCAGTTCAGTGTCATTCGTTCCTTTTATGGTGTGGGTAATGTTTCCTAAGGGAACTGTTTTTATCATGGACCCAATCCTGGATTCCTTTCCCAGGCCCTAATGTGGCAAAGCACTTTAAAAGGTGCCTGTGTTTGCCCTCCTTCAAGCTAGTGCCTAAGTGTGCTCGTATCTTTGGACAAACATCCCATAGACCTCAGGCAAATGGAGCAGAGTTGATGCTTTATTACTCTATTTTAAGTAGGGTGTGCCTTCCTGACACAGGATCCCAGCTGTGGGATGGGGGTCTTCATGCTCTTAGGGTTGAAGTATGTTGTAAGCAACCCCAAAGATGAAGTAACAAGACTAGAATACACAACTAGAAAAACAGCTGGGAGGATTCCACTCGTTTTCTACTCCTATGGAGGTTGCCATTTTGAAATACATATTTGTTCTTTTTTAGGAAAGTACTTTCCTGGCATGGGTGGATTCAGGACTGCAATTACTAACACCAGTGAGCCCATTTAAGATTATCTGTCTGCGTACCTCAGAGAATACAATTTGAAAATACGGTCATGCCCATAACAGACAAATTTGAGATGGGAAAAATAATGACAGCAGATTTCATGTGAAATTTGGCAACTTTATTTTAGGGGGGGGAAAAAGGAATTGGAAGATAAAGTGAACAAGATCAAAAGCTCGATCATTCATTTTTCAGTTGTGGAATGTTACCTGTCCCTTTAATCGTTCTAGTTACTTGCTGCGTCAGGCTGAATTATGTGCTGAAGTAGCTCAGAATCACTGCAACACGTAAAAAGCTACGGCTGGCTCTCGTTGAACTGCTACCTATTATCATGGCATATAGTGATATGAGGTGAGGTGGGGCCTGCAATCGCAGTTGTAAATCAAAGAACAAGTCATAGGTTAGGTACTGTTTTCCTTAGATATTGTCTCCAAGTTTGTTTTCTGTGTGCTGGTGTCTTGAGGGACGTTTGGTGAGCCTTTCAGTTAGGTGTAAAGTCGAGAATACATAGTTCCCAACCTGGAACTAAGGAAGTGCTAACTCTTAGTCTTGTTCATAATCAATAGATGAAATTCTGGCAACATCCTGGTGATAGAATTTCTGTCACTGAAGGGTTCAGTGTCACATTCTTCCAGTGTTACTTCTTCCCCTAGAGGGAAATCCAATCATTATTAATGTGACTCTTTAGCAGGCCATCAAATCTGACTTGGTTTGAGTTTTTAGCATCTAAAAATTTGTTTGGACTGATACTTGTGCACACCGAATGTCTTGCAGGATCTTAGATAAAAATACACAACGAAAGGCTGACTTGTGTGCTTCAGCAGAAACAAAATCCACATATGAAGGCTGGAGTAGTCCCTCAAACAGGCGAACAAGGAGCCAAGTTTGTGACAAGTGCTGCACACTCATCTTCCCAAGATGAGACCTGATGGTTTGGCCTCTATGTACTATCTTTGATCTTGCGTAATGAAGGCAACTGGTTTTGCTGTCCATCTTTGAAATTGAGAGTAGCTGTTAAGGTCAGGTATGCAAAAACCAGAAGCACCTAAACATACAGTTGAGCCCATAGCACTTGAAATCCCCTGGGGATTTTGAAAACATCTTGATTCTTGAAAGCCATCACAAATGAGTAGAAGAAAAGCGTTTTAAACACTTCTGAAAATCCCACCCTGGTTTATTTGGCAATTGAAAAAAGAATCCAGGAAAAATACTACGTATAGTGATGATTCAGTGACAAAGTAGGTGTTCATAGAAAATGCTCATGCTTAAATCTTTCAGCAGTTAATGATCATCTTTACAGACCATAATACTTGAATACTTCACTTATCGATACATCAGGGCTTGGATGAACTTTGAGATGTATGAAAATGGGACACTCCTTAGGCCAATGGTAGCTCTATGTTCTAGTAACTGATCAACCAATTACATAATTGGCCAGATCACTGACTTGCATAAGTGGATACAACTCTGTTGACTTGACTGGAGATGACAGTTACCTGAGAATTGACCCGAAACTCTTGCCACGAAGCAGATAATGGTTTCATATTTTGCTGTTTAGTGTTGTTGTAAAAATAGACTTACTTCCTGGAGCTGTTAAAACAAGAAAATCTGAAAAAGCAATTTCCCACAGAGACTCATCCACACTGGAATTTGCCAAGGTCCCCGGATGTGAGCATGTGCTGTTAGAAAACATAAAACAGCAACTTTGTTTAGGGAAGCCTCTGACCTGTCAAAAATGCAGAGCATTTGTTACCAGACTTTTCCTTGGCAATTAGCGGGTAGAATTACTCATAGAAATTGTTTTGTTTGCTCACAAGGGGAGAAGCAAGACATAAATTCAAGATATCCCCTGTTTGACCACAAGAAAGAAGACTCTGTTCACAGAGGGCCTGTGGCTGAAGTGCTGAGCGGCCTCAGCTCCCTTTGGGGTTGAACTCAAAACTTGTAGACCTCAGTGACGTATTTTTTTCATCAGTCTAAGGGATTTGGGCATCCCATTTTAATTTATTTTTACAAGACTTTCAAGAAACCTCAGTTGGCATCAGAATGCCTCTGTCTTTGTTCTGCAGAGAGACTTAATTATGACCCAGGGGTGTCACCATGAGTGTTGCCTTCCTTCTCTAGGTAGCGGCACTGAAACCTTAGAGTTGCTTTCTGCCCTTTGGTGTAGGTGTTTCTCAGCAGTGACTTTTCGAGTGCCCGTTGCATGCCCTGTTCGCTGCTGGGACAGCCTGACATTACAGAAGGAGAGTCCTTACTCCAGCCGTGTTTAAGCTGAAGATCAGGGAAGTTTCAAGAGGCCAGATTTTCTACTATGGGCCTTGTTCTGTTGGAGCCTGTTGCTCAGCTGTGCGGGGCCAGAGAAGGAGGGAGAGATGCTGCAGCACTTCAAGGAAGCCAAGATATGCCTGCTCGTGCTCAGACGGTCCTGCCCGAAGACATGTCCTCCCTGGCTGCTGCCAAGCACTGCAGTTACCCCTTTTCCCCCTTGCCTTGAGGGCTGATGTTTCCATGATGCCAACATGTCCCTCATGCAGAGGATGGTCTCATGCTGCATTGTGTTGTTGAGGAGACGTGGTATCTACAGCAAGATTCCCACGCAGACTGGGGGCTCTGTGCTCATGAACTTGGAAGATATTTCTTGGTCCAAATGCACTCACAGTAAAGTAGGCTGCTCAGAGGTCTCCTTGGAGCCAGGAAGCTACTCAAAAATGTGTTCAGGATCTGAATTCCCCTTGACTGCAATGGGTTTCCACAGCAAAAATGACAAAGGCAATTTATCCCAGATAGGGTGGTTTCTTCGGCAGGCCATGTAGGAGTCCTGCAGGTTAATGCTCAGCTCGAGTACTTTACTGATTGCCACAAATACTGCTTTTAAATCAATTTGCCACTATTTATTCAGGGTTATGTTTCTTTTACATGTGCTTAAGAAGAGCTTGCCTAACAGCTTGTATCCATTTGTTTTGAAGAGCCCGCTGGCTGATCCAAAATGGTTAGGCTATGTCTGCATATCTGATAGGGGTTTTGGGACCTTGCAGCTGGGGTTAGCAAGTGCAAATGTTTCCCATTAGCTCCTTGCATTCCCCTAAGCTGTGATTCAGCAGGAGAGTCAGCGGAAAGCTGAATTTGAGGCATGTGAGATGTTTCTTTGAAGTTACTTGTACTTAAAGTTAGGCATGATCTGAGTTGGCTTGCTAAGCTGAGGCCCTGAAGAGCCTACTGTGCTAACACAGTGTAAGCTTAGTCTTTTCCTCTTATGCATTGTCTGGAGTGAGCTTAGTTTCAGAAGCAGTCTGCAGCCTTTCAGTGATCTATTCCATAGTATTGAGGGAAAGCTTTAGCTATTCAGTGGCTTTCTACCAGCAAGCTCAGCTACACTAGAAAGCCTGTAGCAATGCTTGCCCTCACTGGGCCTCTAAGGTCTCTTCCTTCCTTATTTTCTTCAACTTATTTCTTTTCTAAGGGAAGTGAACAAAAATATCATAAAATAGTACCTTAAAAAGGTGGGAAATTAAGCAGATCATATGATCTTGATTCCTTTATCTTGCTTAATTAAGGAGAAGTTTGCCAATAGTGAACCGGTATTTCCTAAAACAAGCATACATGAAGAACACTTTGAGCAACTTCAAAAGAATTTTCAGGCTAGATCAGGAAAAGATAAAACCAGAAGTGTAGACTTCTAATACACTTTATAGCTCTTTACTTAACAGGAAGTACATTGTTGCATAGGATACCAACGAATTCTGCAGGATGAGGTTTCCAAAAGCAAAAAAAAAGGCACATTCTGTATCTTAGAGGAAAGGTATCAGGGCTTTTGCAGCTATGATAGATGTGCAGTGGATGTGTGTGATCATGTCACCCAGAAAGAGTCTACCTCTGGGAAAAGGCTTTTTAAAGTTTCAAGTGTGTACACTATTGAATTTCTGTGGCAACTTTCTGGTCTAGTGATGAAGGGAATGGTAAAAGTCTATCTTGTTTTGGGTTGCTCTGTTCTACGCCCTAGAAGGCAGAAACACTGCACTGTGTATATCTAGCTGCAGGGAGGACAGCAGGAACACATTCGAATGACTAAGGATGAACAGGGTAAAGTTGGTGCTGGTGTTCTCCATCAGGTAGTGAGGCCAGCAGAGTGAGAATAGCAAAATGGATTCTCAGATTTACCAGTGACACTTGTCTGGAAAATTAATACTTGACAGACTCTCAATGAACTCAACTGAAGAAGTAATCCTAAAATCCTGGTTTTGGACCAGGGGCTGCATCCCAAGATGCTGGATTTACTGTTAGTGAGTTGATGCTCTCAGCAGTGTTGTGAAACAGGAATATTTCATATTTGTAAAGCACCTAGAGATCCCATGGATGGCAAGTAAGAGTGTTCTACTGTTTAAAGAGTTCCCTGGTGTAAGCAGGCCCCTCGATGGTGACTAGAGAGCTGAGGGGTTGTGCCCCAGACTCAGCTTACGGTTTCAAGTCCAGACGTGCTGTCCCCAAGTTAGCACCAGCTGGTGTTGGGTGCACCTCTATCATGTGCGGAGTATTGCACACGTGCCAGTTGCCTTGCTGTTCATCATGGGGGATTTGAGGACCTCCCAGCTCTTGCATTTCACTCAGATTGTAAGGATAGCTTTGCTGTATGTATGAACAAATTTTAGGCAGCAAGGCTTTTCCATCAGGACTGAAGTACATGGGTAGTGAAGCTTGAACATTTTTGTCTTATGTAAAGGCAAGATATTTAAACATCAGGCTAGTTGCTCTTTGTATCTTTAGGCACTTAGATACTTCTAAACTTCTGGTCACTGGGAGGCTGTTTTACTGAAAATCAAGAGGCGTTTGCCCTTGTGAAAGTTTCTACTCATGCTTGAAAGTGAGATTTGGACTCCTAGGTCACAAAGATGTTTTTGCAAATGTTGTATCTGTCTTTCTGCTTCTCTATAAATCAACCTGCTTGGCCTGAACTGAATGTTTAAATAATAAACAGCTGAAGGACAGTCTTGATTGCTTCTTTCTGAGTGTTTCCCTTATGGAGCACTTGGGGTCACATGGCATCTGCTCTGACCTTAAGGACCTGCTTTCTGGAGGCTTTTTTATGATGCTAACAAATGCCACATTTTAACTAGCCATTAAATAAGCCAGTCAGTGGTAACTATTCAGGACAGGGATTAGAAGAGTATTCTTACTGGGATACAAGATGGCTCTGTCCATGTGCTGGCCAGGGATGAAGGGCTGGAAAACTGTGTGGTGGAAGAGACTATTAATGTGATTTTCCACAACTTTCCTTGCAGCTGCATTTTTGAGGAGAGAGAGAGAGATGGCTAGGCTTGCAGTAACATGTTGTGCCGTCATAAATGCTACAGCCACCATCTGTTTCCAGCCCACGACTTGAAAGAAAACTGAGCAGTAATCTCATAATTCACATGAGCATTTTACACTTGTGAACCCTTCCCAACCTTTGTCTGATAATGAGGGGAGTGCATGGTGCTAAGGTTTGTATTTTTCCTGCACGTATTAGTGTTTATTTGTATGTCTCTTTCTGTTTTGTTGTTGTTTATTTTTTTCCACGGGCCCACAAAAAAACTTTCTCTGGGAGGAAAATCAGAGCAGTTCCACAGTCAAAAGAAACATAATAAAGGCGAAATCCCAATTCTGTTGACCTTGCTGGCAAAATTCTCCAGGAGGAGGTGCATTTAACATTCCTTGCTGTATCTGTCTTAGTTGCTTGTTGATTAAAAGAAAGAAAGACATTAGAAAGTGAAGAGGCAGGTTGCTGAACTGCCCTTTACCTGCAGAAACAGAGCTGCTAGAGTAGCTGGACATGCGCATTTTAAACCCACACCATCAGATAGGATGGTAATGGTAGGTTGGATTTTAATGAAAACAAATTCTTCTGCTAATCTTTGCTTGGGGCTGGCCCTCCATGAGATTAAGGATACCACCTGCTGTGCCAAAGACGTGCTCAGGTTCCAGGCTGCTGGTGGGTGGGAAGAACACAAACATCTGAGAGTGACTCTGGTGAGCGATCGCAGTCTGTCCTGTTGTAGTGCCCTCAGGGAAGCCAAAGAGTTGAGATCATTTAGTTGATGGAAATACTGCTCCCCTCCAGCCTGCAAAGCAAGGCTAGCATCATTAAGGATTTCTTTTTGACTGTTCTGCAAAACCAAGGGCTGCTGTTTCTCTGGGCTTCCTCTCGTCTTTGGACCCATTTTGCACACCTCTTCCTAGCACAGCCGAACTGTCTGAATGAACTCCTGCTCTCCTCTGGCCTTAGAAACAATGACTTTCATCATCTCGACCAGACTGCAGAGAAGTTTAAGGATGAAAGGGCTTCTCGTTTCATATATCCCACTGCTGCTAGAACTATAAATCCTTGATGGACTGAGTTTATAGCAAACTGCTACTGCAAGCAAGTGAAATTTATTTTGTGTTGTCATATGTATGGTCAAACTGTCCAAGAAGTTGCCAGACAAGAACTGAACTGCTGATGGGCAACCCATTCAATCTCTTCTCATTTTATTTAAAAATAATAAATAACTGTCAATCAAAGGAACTCAGTTTGACATGTGCTACCTGTTGGGTGGTCCTCAGTATCTCCAAGGTGTGTATATAAGTGGAAGAAAGCTGCCAGCTATTTCCAGGTCCAGCAGACATGACATGAAGTTCCACCGAGAAAAAATTTGTGGGGTCACTAGAGTTGGGGACAGGTTAAGTCCTTTTTTAGCACCACTTGCTGTTCTGAATGTTTTTGATCAGGGGGCAGGGGTGCACAGAGGCCACATCCGGCCACGCAGACCTCTGTTTGAATCCATGACAAAGCTTCATTGACCTGTATTCGGCAGTGGTCCTTCTCCCGTCCTGCAGATTGAACAAAGATGGATTTTTGGTGGATCTCTGGGGCCTAGAAAGCCGACCCATGTCTATTTTGGTGCCTTGTGATAGTAGATGAGCTAAAAAAGCAGATAGTAGAAACTCTTATAGCTGATGGGGTCTGAATCACATCTATTTCTGTATCATTTTCTTACAGAGCGAACAAGCCTGAAAAGTTACCTTATTTTTAATTTTTACCCAGGCTAAGTAATTATAGCTGGGGGTGTTGGGAGCTGTCCTATTAAACGAACTTTCCCCTGTTGTCCTGCTGGATCCAGTCTCTGCAACCTCCTACCCCCTTGTCTGTAGTTTATGGCCACATCTGGAGTGTATGCCCTGCACACGTGCTGGTAGGAGCCTTCTCCCCACCGGCGCACACGTTGAGGCCTTTGGTGTCCGTGGAGTTACAAGCACCTTTCCCAACACTTGTTTTTTGCGTGAGAGGGAGAGAGAGAGGGGGCACGGGAAGGGCAATGGCAGGGAAGGCCTCTGACATGAAATTCCCAGCAACAGGATTTGCACATTTTATGACTGTTCAGATGGAAATGCAATGGAGCTGAATTATTCCTCCTTAATCCTGCTTTCTCACTTTCCTCCCAGTAGCCTCCTCCCTTCGAGTTTAGGTAATACAGAAGCTTATAAACAAATCCCACCGCGTGAAAAATAGCAAAGGGGGAAATAAAAAAGGGACCTGGGTTAGGGCTGTGATGGATAGACAGGTGGAAGGCAGGCACCAGAAGGGAGGATGAATGGTAAAAGCCTTTGATGGAAACACTAAAGAGCTATTGAAAATCCAAGGGGTGGGGGGAGGGAGGAGAAAGAATAGCAGGAGGAGGGAAAGCAAGGGAGCCGTGCCCCCTTCCCCGCCCCCCCGCCCTCTTTCTCAGGATGTTGAAAGTATTTGTCCTTCGTTACAAAATGATTGAACTGCCGCCAGGCCAGGCCACCCTTCCAGCCATTGCACTGGGAAACTGGCACTTCTGAAAGCCTCGTCGCCTCTCAAATTTTATAGCTTTCCCTTTTTGTGGGAGTTTTTGTGTTGTGCTACTTGCAGGATTGTTTTCAGATTTGCTGCTTATCAAAGAAACTATATTTTCTTGCTCTGACAAACACAGAATCCAGGTAATGACAGGAAGAATTAAAAAATAAAGGCCCATTTTTATGAGAATACCCAGCTGTCTGCCTTTTATTGAGTCAGAATTTCATGCATTTGATATTCATGGTGTTGCATTAATATTCCTTTAGTTTATCTCTAGCACTTTTTGAAGGAGGAATTTCATTCTGGAAATAAAGCTTCTACTTTACTGATGTCTCTGTGTGCACAAAAGCAGCGCCTGTTCTTCATAGTCAGGATAGTGAGGAGGATCCTGTTGTATCATAATTAAAATGTTTTTTGCATCAGGCAAATGCAGACAACAGTGGGAAAAGATCATCTTTCCCCTTTTCAGAGTGGTCCCTGAAGTTCTGCTGTTTCTCTGTCCTGCAAGATCTACAGATGGGAAGAACTATTGAAGATGTGCATACGAGACTGTTATTGCTGCCAGAGGCTGTATTTATATCATGTATTTATGTGTGTATGTATTTATATAAGCCTGATGCTCGAGAAGGACTGAAGCCATGTCTATTCTTAAGAATTAGTTCTGGGTGTCTGTAGATGTATCCCTCTACCCAGTCTCTTGTTAACCAAGGGAAGACCCAGGGCCATGCTATCTGCTGCTATGGTGTCCGCCCGATGCTACTCATGTGCCATCGCTGTCAGAGAGGCTGATGAGCTTGAGGTGCCCTGGCCAGGCGGAGTGAGCAGGGTCCTGGCTGTCCCCTGGGCATCTACCTCCTCTGTGTGCTGAGCGGGTGCATGTCCTCCCTGCCCATCGCCTGCATTGCCCTCAACGCAGCCCCAAGGGCGCTCCTCTGGGTAAACAGTGCAGTCAGCTGTCTATTGCCTCCAAGATTAGATCCTGGGATTACGTCTGTGACCGGCTGGCCATGCCGTATGGTTAAAATAGGCCTAGGAGAGCAGAGAGGTGATACACAGCCCATACAGAGCTCAATACTGGGGGGGGGGGGGCTGTGCTTGCTCACAGACTGCAGCTGAAAGCAAATCTCTCCACTAACTCAACTTCTCAATAGCACTTCCCACCTAAACTTCTCCAGTGCCTGGTTACATTCATTAATGTTTGCAATGCCCCAAGAGAGGTAACGCTGCCTTTATCCCTACTTCCAAAATAAGAGACATGGTAAGTGATTTGCTCAAGGTTAGATGGGGATTCACTGGAGATGGTGCTTCAGTCTCCTGCTTTCAAAGGAATTGGCTGCAGTGACCAAAGCAAACAGCCCCTGCTGTTACAAAGCGGGACCATGGCGTGTCATTCGCACTTTGTATCTGAGATGCTGTGTCTGGGAAGGTATCGCTGTCCTTGCAAACTAACTGCTAGTTCTTGAGCGTGGGTGAACACTTGTCATTGTGCCAGGATGACACAAAGTCTAGAAATTATGATGGCAATTCAGGTCATGGTGTAACGGGAAAAATGCTGCCTCAGAAGTGTCCCCGTCTAGTGTCACTGCTAGTGATTATTTAAGCTGCAGGACATGGCTGTGGCAAAGATCAGGTTGTAGCTGATATGAATCATGCCTTGAAATAACACTTTCCTTCTTACATTGTGAAAATTGCAGAGGTATGGGAAGTGAGGGAAAATGGGATTTCCCTGGAGGTTAAAGATTTTCCTTTAATCAGCTTTCATAATGTTAATTAAATGTTTGGAACAATGGCTCGGTCCAGGGTTCCGCCCGCTCTTGCGTAACTATCTCACAATACCATTTTCACTTTCATGTTTATTTGCCAGCATGATTCAAAGGGAGAGCTGAGCAAGGCTCCCGCACCAAGAGGCTGTTTGGGTTTTGGGAAAACTCAACTCCCTCTCTTACCTCTCCTAGAGAGAGAAGACCCAAACTCTCCCCTCTTGAGAAGGAGCAGCCTAGAGGGATCACAGCACTTTGTCTGTCATCATTACCCTATCTGCAGATGGGACTAATAAAAACTTACTGGTATTTTGAGACTGGTACATATAAATATATACCCACCCATATGGAGAAATGGGTGTGTTTATAGAGATCGGTACATGGATAAATACATTCCCAGTAGGTAAGATATATTACGGTGCCATTTGTTCCCTGAATTTCTCACTGTTTCTGTAGTGTAGTTGCTATGTGCCCACGGGAGCCATCGTTTCTGGTCCTTTGAGCAATGGGCTTAATATAACCCAGGCTTGTATCACACACACATGGAGTGCTCAGGGGATGAGAAAATTTGGGGAATGGTTCGCAGGCAGGGGATGAAACTGATTTTCCCAGGGACATCACCCCATGGGAGGGGGAATTGTGCTGGGCATATTTCCAGAGCCCAGGAGGTCCTCTTGGTGCCAGACTGCGATGTCTCTCCTGGTGGTCCGAGATGTGTTGGTATGTCCGAGAGCTGGTCTAGCAATGTGCGCAGAGCACCCACCAGCCACAGGCCTGCAGGGGGGTGCACACACATACAGAGCCACAGCCTGGCCACCTTTGTTCTTCAAGTTAGAAAAGACTTTTTTTGAAAATACTGTATTAAAACTTACAAATGTCAGACACTATCAGAAAAAAAAAGTGAACCTATTATAGTCTAGGTCAAAGTGTTATCTAGCCCAAGATTTTTAAATATGTGCAAAATGCAGTTTCTGCAGAAGGACCATTAATCAGCCGCTGGAAGAACTGCCTTTTTTAAGCTGCAAGGATGAAAACAAAAAGCTGTGAGTTCTGGGGCGGCTCCATTTTCCCATTGTATGGGTGGTGGGTCTTGGTGCAGGAGGGCACCTGTATTGGTGCACGCTCTCGCTTCCCTAGCAACATGTTAACATCTTTGCAAAAGTTGTTTAAATACACCGAGCCGCTTGCCACGCAAGCTCGACATGGCAGTTTCCCTGTTGACACATGCTTTTGTCTGCTTAGAGGAGGTGTTCTGTAAACATAAATGTTAGATGGTTTTTATGTTACTTATTTCTGATTCATTGATTCTAAATTAGTAGCTCAGAGGCACATACCTTTCGTACAGGCAGGGAAGGGATTGCCTCTCTTCTCCCCACCTTTGGAAACTTTGACCTGCTAAGTTCACAAACTGTAGGAAATCTCGGAGGCGAAGTCCCAGGTACCAGCAGCAGTAAAAGGCAGGAGTAAACAGATTAGGTGTGTTTAAAAGACGTTTTAAGGGAGCTTGGACTATCTGGCTCGGTTTCCATGTACCACAGGCAAGATTAATTTCAAGCTGATTTTGATAGCGTGGAGGCTTCATCCTCAATATAGGAATTGGCTGTGTTATTTATATAGAGATATATATATTTAAATTTATTTTCTGTTTGGCAGTGTGGGACATGAGGAATTGAAACTTCTTCTCCACACCCCTTTGATTAGCACAGGAGTGGCAGGAGGAATTTTTTCTGTCTTGGTCATTCTGGGCAACCTTTGAGCCCAGCTTTTCCACCCTGTTGCCATTAAGGCGCTGCAGAGGCCATGCGAGCGAGCCCCCAGCCAGCTGGGAGCCGTCAGCTGCCTTCAAAGCCTCGGCCAGATCTTCTGTGATAAATCTATGGTGAGGTGTGTAATGCGTGTGGTATCAGCCCCATATCCCACACAGTTCCTGTCCCAGCAGGGAGGAAGTTTTTTTTTTTAAAAACTGGAGTACAAAAGGGAAAACCCATTTCTTGAACTTTTAAGTCGCTTCATGGAGCAGTCAAGGGTGTTGGGGTTGGGTTTTACTTGTCTTTAACCGAGTGCTGCTGGCTGTAGGTTTTACCACCGTTTCACAGGAATGGGGTGGCAAAGCCCTGAAAGCTGAGCTGTTCCCTCCTGGATCCTCCCTTGCAGATGGCAAAGGACATTGTTAGTTTACACACGAAAGAACTGCAGAATCCTGTCTGCACATTTTGGGCTGAGACAAATGAAAATTTTGTTGTCAGTCTGGCTTGGCATTACCTTTCCAATTCTCTTTTGTTTTCTCTCCCCGTGAATCATCTCTCCATTTCACTTCTCTTTTGTTTGTTCCGTAATTGCTGGCTTAACCTGGAGGCACGAGGCTTCCTTGTGGAAACATCACCATGCTGTCAATCAGCGAAGGAGAGGTGGTACAGCTGGTACAGTCCTTCCTCCCTCTCAGGAGTGAGTGAATCATCCCTTGAATATGCAATATCATCCAGGACAGGAGCCAGGATCCTCAACAGGCACATGAATTCCAGCATCTCTGGAAATATTATTTCCACATTTTGGGCAGGATAAGAGACAGTAAGTAAATAAGCAAGCTGTGGCATTTGCAATCTCTGTAGTTTTATTTAAAGTGACTGCCAGTGCTCTAAATACTTGTGTGGGTATTAAAAATATGAAAAGCATCTATCCTTGATCTGATACTGCCCAAGGCAACTTCATGGTATGGCCCATTTAATGCCATTGAGCAGTCCATTGAACAATTAAGAACCCACCAGAAACAGTAACTGCCTGCTTTCCTCTGAAAATTCGCATGAACCGACGCATCCCGACTCTCTCCATTGCTGGCCTCTGTATTTCTCCTTTGGGACAGCGTCAGTGCTATCTCTTGGTCTCACATCGATATGTTTCACATCACCCTCACACAGGAGCAGCAAAAGGCACATGGGCTCCTTTCCTCAGCTGGGTTCTTGTTCAGAAGTGTTTCTCCTCCAAGGAAGAGGCCAGTTTCCCATGGTTGCTCCTGGGCTGTGGGTGGGATGTAGCCAGGGAATCAGGGAAGATTCACTGGGCAATCAGTCCATGATATAGCATTTTATAACATCAACTGGTTTCTTAAGCTCTCATATGCTGTGCTCATGAATGCCATAAAACTGCTCCTGAATGAATATACAATTAGATTTCACTGCTCAATGTGTGAGAAATACAATGGGAGAAGAACACTGATCCGATCAAGCAGAGAAATACTGGTCAGGAGGGCTACAATATTGTTTTCTCTGTTATTAATACCGATAACTAAGACTTTTTCTGCTTTGTTTTTGTGCCAAGGTTATAGCAACATGTTAACCTTCATCAGTCCTTCTGACGATAATGGTGGAAGTGAAAAACCATTAAAATTGTCTTCCTATATGTTTAAACCACTCTGGCACTTTTCCAGGCAGTATTTGTGCCCCTGTTTATGCCGCAGACCCTGGTGACCCTAGAATACTTTTATTTACGACAGCATAAGCATCATTTCCATGGCAACATGCTTTTCAAGCTGCAGATTGAGGATTGCAATTTCCTAAGCAATAGAAGAAGCAATGGTGGATTTTTTCTCCTAATCGGCTAGTAGCAACTTTCACGTGCAAAATGCTTAGCCACGACAAGTCATTTAAAAGCTACATTATAATCAAGGCAATTTTAAAGCTCAGCATGGTTAGCCTAAAAGTAAAAAAGACTTAGATCCAGTTGTTTAATGGAAATTAAGATCATGCAATGTTATCCTCACTGATAACTGTAGTAAATTGGCTTCAACCTGCCCTGTGATGCGGCCTAATGAGGAGCAGAGCAGTTTACTTCACCAGAACAACACATTATTTACAGGAAGACTACTACATATTTATAATCCTATATGGTCTTGAACAATGCTTTCCTATATTGGAGGAGACGACAAAGCCTGTTTGAAAACGGTCCAAGCTATCAACAAAGGAATGTTATTAACAGATATGTTGGTTAGCGGCTCCTGTGAAATTGCACTTAGTGCTTTCTGCCTTCAGAGAGCACCAGGGTGGAGCTGATCTCCGAGACAGAAAAGCTGCCTGTGCATACACACATGCCAGCAGAGCCCTTCCCGTTTTTGCAGACAGAAATACAGAACTGACTCTGTGGGGAAACATCTCTCAGCAGCACCCACAGTCTTGCTTCCCTGCCTGAAATCAGTTTTAAAAAGTGGTAAGTGTTGTCACTCCACAAATAGGGAAGCTGAGGTGCAGAAAGATGCAATGATGTGTCTGAGGTTGCCCCAGCTGACAGTCAGAGGTGCTCCCCGGAGTCCCAGGACACCACCCTGTCTATCAGGGGCCATGATCCATTTATCAGAGTAAGGTGCTTGAAGGCTCCAGGCGTCCCCTGCTCAGCCGGGTTGGTGCCCAGCACTGCTGGGACCATTTCTACTCGCTGGAGGACAGCACTTCTCACAGCTGCTTTTGTCACCATCTCTCATTGCCAGAGAATTTGCATTAAAAATACCGCTTTAAGGAATTCAGAAAAAGATGAGGATTTTCTTTCCTGTTGGATTGTCCTTGAGAGCAATGAAATCTCTCCAGGCAGGTTCTGACGCTGACCTGGCCAAGCCCAGGGAACTGCTACATACCTGAATGGGTGGGCTTAGCAGAACTGACTCAAACCTCTCAATATTATCAGTTACTCATGTCTGCGATTTCCAAGTTAGACCTTAATGGTGAGGGTGTGACTGTAGAATTATCACAGGTAAATTATCTAAGTCATGCTAGAAATTATTTCAAAGAAAATAGAAGTTACTGTTGTTTTTTTCCCCCCCAGAATTATTTGGGGTGACAGGTAAAGAGACATTAAACTACATTCTGTAATGGTAGAGGTACATTCCTACTTTATAACAAACATGTTTATACTGATTTGCTTTGGGCCTTCAATATTTTTTGGGGCAAAACTTCCACTGGTTTTGAAAGCATTAGGACAGCAGAAGGGACCTCCAGGTTTAGGGGACCCTTACACCTTGAAAGGTATAGATGGTCATTAACTCCTCTAGGAGAAGCTCAGTAAAGGCTACTTTAAACACAAGATTTTCTGTACCAGGACCAGTTAAGTTGGCATTCTGGGCTGTTAGGTATTGAACCAAGCACACTACAGAGACTAGCGTCAAAAGCTTTCAGGACGCCAAGAACTGCAAGAAGCCCTGGACTAGATGACCTTTAAAGGTCCCTTCCAACCCAAACCATTCTACCATTCTATGACTAAATCCACTGCATACTAATGTGTAAGGCCATCCTTAGCACCCCAGCATCCTCCTCCCTTTGAAGTTGGTTGTCAGACTTGATTTGGAGTCCAAGCACCTGGGTTAGGACATCAGGGAACTGCTAAATATGTTCTGCCCCAGGGAAAGCTCTCACCCTCACACCGGCTGGCGATGGAAAAGGAGGAAGGTTTTTCAGCCTGCTCTTACGGTTTCAGACTTGAACTTGGAACTGTTTGTTTTTGCTACACCACCCCTTCCGCCCTAGTTAATAGTCAACTTGAAACTCAGCTTTATGTCCCATGTGTTTGATTTACATTTCAAATGCAGGGCCAGCAGAGCAGGCTGTCTAAATCACTTGTCAGCACAAGGGAAGGAGGTGACACAGTGGGAGGAAAAAGTGAAATGCGGCTACGGCCCAGTAGAAATACTCAGGCAGCTGGGCAACGTTGTTACTGGGAGAGTCCCCAGTAAGCAACAACTGCTCACCTTGCTCAAAGGCTGAGGTCTAACCCAGGCAACACACAGGGACCAGCTTGTCTCCTTTGATTTACGCTCGGTTCCTCCAACTCTACAACCCTGCATCCTGTTTTCCTTCTTTGCTGCAGCTGTACATGGAGGTGAGGGCTTGAAAAGACCTAGCGGGAGGAGTTTCTTTTGAAACCAAAAATAGCCCGTCAAGATTTTATTTATTTTTTTTTTTTGGTCAGCATGTCAGAATCTTAAATTTATCACCGATCTGTAGCTGAATTGACATACAGGAAACCTATCTAATCGCGAGTCGGAGGGCACAGGGCAGAGCGAGTTCACCGGCCACTCTTGAAAGCTGTCTGGCTGGAAATATCATTTTCAGCTGCTCTTTGATGAGGTAACATCAAGGAGCAAAGCGACTGCACACACCACACGGGCCAATGCCAAATGGTTTGCAGGGCCAGTCAATGCGGCATTGAGGAAAGGGGAAACATTTGCAAAATCAGTCAAAAATGAATTAGATGTGTTTTCAAGCAATTACGTTTCAGACTGTTTACTTTGAATGACACAAATATGATTGGCCCGTCCTTAGAGACCTTCATGGGCTTGACCTGATGGATGTGGCAATGCCTAATCCTGCCCTCGTTGATGCTGCCTGGAGTTGTGTGTTTGCGTGTTTAGACAGCTCACGAGCAGGGTCTTGCTGGCTGCTGTGTGCTGCCCTGATGCATTTATACAAGAGGATGACCACTTCCTTTTATCTTTTTAAATTAAACACAAGATCCTCGGGCTGCAGAGAGCACGACCTCTCGTGGAGATGGCAGATGGAGGAGCCAGTGTGGAGCCGCAAGCCTAGCACCATCAGAGGCTGGTGTGAGCATCGTGCCTCTCCAGCGAGCCCACACCTGCCACAGCTTCCAAAGATTTTACGGGAAATAGCTATGTCTGCTTCTTGCGAGCACGTTAAAAACTACCTGCCAGGTTCAGCCGACGTAAATCCCCATAAATTCATTCACCAGCGTTACTCCCAGAGAACTGCTGCTTAATGCTCTGTTTCTTCATAGCTGCAATTTCTCTCAGTTTATTTTAACGACGGTACCTTGCTCTTAGTTTCACCACACATGTCCTCTATTGCTAAAAAGGCACTGATGAACATGAGCTGTATTACCAGAAATCACATTTCTGTTCCTGTTCCTTGGCTCATTTCTCCCTCATTTCCCATTACCTTCTTATTTTAAGACTCCATGCCTGACATACCTGTCAGCTACATCCACTCAAATATTTATCGAGTAATTTAATCAGTGAATGTCATGATAGATTGCTAACTACATTGATGATTTTCTCCTCGTTCACATAGTTTGGGTTGCTGTGCGTTAGGAAGCTGGGAGGCTGCAGGTTCGTGAGGATGTATGAACTCAATGTTTACAAACTGCAAAGAATTCCTTCTTTTTCTTGCAGCCCTGAACCTGTGAGGTGCCTTGGCTGTGCTGCACTGAAGGGGAAAGTGCTGGAGATTGCCGGCACTGGGGCATCGACGTGACCCAGTGTCAGCCTCAACTGTGGGCCAACCTCTGGCACACACTGAGGGAAAAGCAAACAGAAGAGGGGCAGAGTCCACTGAAACAGAGAGTGAGGGATTTTATTTTTAGATTTCAGAGGACACCCCCTTTTTTTGACCCTCCTCATCTCCAACCTGTCTAAAGCCAGTCATTCAGGAGAGAGAAAGTACAGTCTTTCATAGGAGACTATTCCCC
The DNA here is from genome assembly GCF_034619465.1 of Leptosomus discolor. Lineage (NCBI taxonomy): Eukaryota > Metazoa > Chordata > Aves > Leptosomiformes > Leptosomidae > Leptosomus > Leptosomus discolor. Next base: position 7,184,924 of record NC_141404.1, read on the forward strand.
CAAAGAAAGCTCTTTCTTAAGCCAATCCCAGCTTCCAGGCTAGAACAACTTTAGGAGATACACCGAACCTTCAGACTATGCTCTTGAAGCCCACTGTGATCCCAGGCTGGAGCGCTCCTGCCCAGAATGAGTTCCTCAGAGCCAGACATTAAGGCTGAGGCCCCAGAAGCCATCCTGCTGTGTGCCCCAGGGTTGAAAAGACATAGGGTCTGGTGGTTTGGCTGGTCAGCCCTTTCCTCACCTCAAAATGGGGCCTCAAAGAAAGGGAGGACTGAGAAGTGGCACCCTTTTATAGTGTGAATAGCTATATTATATATATATATACACACACATATATATTTATTGCCCTGCTCAGCAATACATTCCTCTGGAGCAAGGTATGCTCCATACTCAGTGATTTCAAAAGAAGTTTAAAGAAAAAAAAAGAAGGAATGAGGAACTAACTCAACACACCCTGTAGGTAGGTTCTGGCTTCCCCAGGGGGAATTATAGTATAAACTTCCAAATAGTATCTGCTTAATGTGTTATAAACAGCTTTTCCTTTTCTTATTCCCCCTCCTCAAACCTGAAACGGCTGCTTCTTTACCAGATAATGCTCTGCCTTGACAGGATGGGAGAGATGTTGTATATGTATAGATATAGATACTCTATCATCTATTTCCATTAATAGGTATTAAGAACAGGGACAGAAGTGATAATCTCACTCTGTTGCATCCTGTGCCCAGTCTCCAAGAATCCTATTACTTAATGTTTGAAACATCCTTCAGAGGTAGATGAATATAATTGCCCCCCACTCATTCCTGGCTCTGGAAATGGCAGCACACTTAGAGACACGCTTACCGCAAAGCACTGGCTTTGGCTACAGCAATTCTGCACTTAATGTGCATGTGCTTAAGGGCTTTGCTGGACTGGCTGAGCTAGTGTGCTTGATATCTTGCAGGATAGGGTAGGAAGGCAGAGAGAGATTAAGGATTTTATCATGTTCCCAGGAAAGTACAGTACAGAGTTTCATTGATTTCTGTGGAAGAGAAGCCGTCCCTAAATAGTTTGCACAGCTGGGAAAGAAGCCCAGGAGATCCCAGTGTCCTGTCCTTTCCTCTAACCATTAGGCTACACTTCTCCTCGAAAAAATAGGGACACGGGGGAGTTTACAGTCCCTTACAACCATTCAGGTTGTTCAAAAAACAAGCAAAATTCTCATATAATAAATAATATAAATCTATAATAATTGCATAATAATATAACTGATCCTGCAGCAAACCCTGCAGAAAGGCTGCATTAAGTGTAAGTGCAAGGCCAGAGACCATGCCTTTCTGAACACTTTGGCAGTTGTACCAAAACAGCAGATAAGTGGATGCTGATACAACCTTGCCAGAAATGTAGATTTTTTTTCCCCTTGTAGTACCTGTACTTAGCTGAAATTCCAGAAGTGGTTGCATTTTACTTAGGTATATCTCCTGCAGAAGTGGCATGAGCTGTATTAGGAAATAGCTTCAAACTTACTGAAATTCAAAGCTTTTTTAGTGTATCAGTAACCTCAAACAGTTCTTGTTAATTGCTGAAGTAATACTGCCTTCACTACTCAAACAGCATTAGCTGATTTTAGCCAGGCTAGGAATATGAAAAAAAAATCTAGGCTAGAACATCTCTTCTTAAGACTTTTGTAGATGCAGTCAGACTAGGTAGCTCAGCATGCCCTGGTTTTCTCAAAGCTTTCTGAAAAAATTATAATAATAATTGCAGTATATTAGTTAGTCCTCGGGGATAGCTCCATTTTCCATGCATGTAACCTTTACTGCTTTGGGATGCAAGCTATTTGTTTTGGCAGCCTGAAACAGCCCATAACTTCACCATGATAACCATTTTTAGTTTGGCCCGTAGATTTTTTTTTCCTTTTTCAAATCCATTTGTCCTGAGAAGTCAAATTCCTGATTTTATCTTGCACCACCCACCCTCTTCACTCACAAAGGAGACCTCAGAACAATCCCTCATCCTCTTGCCTTGCTCTCTGGTTTTCCCTTGCCTCGTTCTCAAAGACATTCATGTTTCCTTTTCACTACGTCTGTGTTAAACGCTTCTGTCCCTGAAATTTCTGGACTCTGAGGTAGGGAGGTTCCATATTTATTACCTTGCAATAACAGCTGAAATACTTTTGTTGAATTCACAAGTTTTAAGAACAAGAAAAACAACCCAGAAATAATTTTCCTGCCTGCCAGCTCTGAGTATTACATGTAGGATTTGGATTGCTGTTGCATCATTACTGGGAAGAAAGATTCTGTTCTTTGGGCTTAACAAAGCTACTGATGATGGGTGCGTGCATGGGAAAAGAAACCAGCTCTTTGCCCCATCCTTTTCTATTGCTTTCAGAGGAGAAAACAGCAAAAACATCTCTGCAAGAAAAATCATTCAGTCTAGTTGGCACTGGTTTGCCATTCAGCAGGATCATTCAGGCTGTTTTCATGGCTGATTCTTTTTTTGGATGTCCAGCATCCAAATATAGCAGATGTGGGTGTTTTCTCTCTTTGAAAAGAGAAAAAAAGCCATTTTGATGAGGACAGTGGGACTGAAGCAGAGCGTATGCAAAGTGCAGAGTGAGACCTGAGTACCTGATGAGAGCCCTCAGTTGATTTTGATCTTCACATCATCCTGGAGGCAGCCGTGAGGAGGCTTTAATTAAATTATAGCAGAACATGGTGCTGTTCCACATTGCCCCAGGACCAAGTTCAGGCCAGAATCTGCATAAGGTAGAAGGGACACAGATCTGTCTTTGCCCTGTTCCTTCAGAGTGTGTCCCCCATGAGCTACGTAGCTTTTGCACTGCATGCTCTCAGGAGCTGCCCAAGTGCAATTAGACCCGAGCAAACCCAGTGATGGGGGGAAGAATTATGTTGAAGAATTGTCTCAGGAGTGCTGGGAATGCGGAAAAGGTTTGAGAGACACTGAAAAACCACTTCTGGTAAAATATTCTGCTTCACCAATATTTTAGGTGCAGGAACAAAATGATGTTGAGTGTTTGTTGCTTCCCACAGAGTGAAAAGCCGTTCCTTCAGGTCCATCCCAAATCATCTATGACTAATTCCCTCTCGGAGTTAGCAGGGAGAGACACGTTGACCTGTTACGCAGAGAGTTAGCAGGGATTATTTGGTTTATCACAGTCAGCTTTCCTACACTCCAGAGCCACTCTTACTCCCAGCCAGATGTTCAGAGGTGGGCCCAGCATCTGTGTGGTGCTTCACCAGACCCTCTGAGTCCTTGCTGACAAATACCTGCAAAAATACTTTTCATCTGCTTGGCTTGCCACGAGGACCATATGAAACTGCCTCACAGACAAGATTCAGCTACTTGGACTCCCAGTTGGCCATCCACGGTGGGTAGTCAGGGACTTTTCTGGGTTTTGAACCTCTGCCTCCTTGAGGCACTCATGTAATTGCCCATTTTGCTGACAATCAAGATTGCTCAACAAACTCTGTTGCTTTTTGGGAACTGATGTATAGATATTTTTCAGAAACATTAACGGGTTTACTCCCATGATTAGGAACAGATGAACATTAAAATAATTAATAGATTATTAGTAGTATATTTCATATTTTAATATTTCAAAATACAGATATTAATTAGTTCATGTTAATTTCTAGCTAATTAGCATCAGGTTTCTTTGGTTATGGGCTTTGCTCAGTTGAAAAGTCTACTGCTTCTGGGAGTTACGTTTGAAATAGACTCGCAGGATCAAAATTAAATTTTTTTTTTTTTGTAATTACTATTGTTTTCAACATCCCAGTCTGGGGAAGTGTTGGACCTATCTCTCCTAGCCATTGCTGGAAGGTGTCCTGTGTCATTTGAGGGAGGGTTACTGGCTGAGTACAAACACACCACATCTTAGGCGTGTCAAGGGAATGGTTTCCACCACATGCATAATGGCAGAGTGGCAACTAGCCCGAGAAGAGCTTCTGAAAACACTTGATCCTCATCCTGGCCACAGGGACATGCAGCATCAGAGGTGACCGGCAGCCGATTTCTGTGCAGTGGAGCAGCTGGCTTTCGGGCTGCTCTCCCATTTCCTCTGTTTCCTACTGCCTGCTTTAGTGCCTCACCTCCACTCCTCACTCGACTGTTTCTTTTCTCTGAGGGAAAAGTATATTTTGCCCCTATTATTTAGAAATGACCCCATTTTTATTTAAATCTGTAATTGCTTATTCCCACCGTTACTCCTGATTCAACACCATAAAGAATTAGTCTCCTTGATGATGTCTAGGAGAAGTCTTTTTTTAAACCTGCTCTGTCAATCCAGTGGCACAACCTAAGCTCTCAGATATGTTTCATCACACACAGGTGTCATTCCTCTGAATCTTTTCAATTCTTCTGCTAAACTGTATCCCATTTATTCTGATTATCTAGAAATCCTCCCTTCCCCTCCAGCCCAGTCCACCTTTCATCCTGACCATCTGGAAGACTGCTGTTAAGCAATGCTATCTTGGTCTAATTTGTAAGAAATAATTGATTTATTACTGCTACATACTTTTCCTGATTTTCCTGGGCATGGCAGAAATAACAGGCTGTTCTAGTCTTGAAGAACTTCATATAAATTGCATTCACATACAACATATCTCTGCGATAAGGGGACCTGAGCTCAAAGGAAGCCGCATCATATCTTAACTCTCTAGAGTTTGGGGGGGGGTTATTTTAATAATATCCTGACTTTAGCATATGCAATCCATGGTATTTGCCAAGCTTAAAACAACAGCCACAGGAGGATCCTGTCATACGTTTTGCAACCAGTTCTCACATCAACAGAGCGCTGATCCTGCGTGGAATTCATTCCACATTTTAGTCATTGTCTGAATGAGTTATCAAGACAGCTCTCTGCCTGGCTGGAGGTACCAACATAGTGCAGACAGATTTTTTCCCACAGAACTCTCCGAAGCGATACTGTCAGCATAGCTATATTTAATTGGCTCTACCCATGCAGTCAGTCTCTCAGTGCAGAAGAAATAGTTTACAGTCTCTGAAACCCTACACTCCTCTCTGCCACGGAGCAGGAAAAAGTAACATCTACCGTCATTCCTTTTGCATGTTGCTGGATCCAGGGGGAAGGGAAAGCTAATAAGACAATGAGGACATTGAAAACAATATTCTAAGAGGCAGAGCAAGGCAAAAAAAATAAATCGGTAGTCAACATCTGCAAGCAATCTTTAACCACGGCTAAAGACTGCCTTTAAATTCACATATGTCACCTTTGTTTAGGCTTACTATTAGTTTAGAAATAACCTGTGATCTTTCGTATATCATTGCTATTGCCGAGTGAAGAGTTAGGACAAAGACTGTTGCGAGCAAAGAGGTTTCCCCCAAGTTAAATGCCATTAGGCAGAAAATAACTGACATTTTGGGAAGATAACATAGGGCAGCTTTATGCGCCCTCTGAGTTTTTCGTGACGTGCCCCTGCAGCATGCCTGAAAGAGCTTTGTGCCACACGCATTAAGGTAAAGGTCATCTGTCCTAAAGTGATTTCTATGAAATAAAATTGCCCGTTTCCCAATTTTAAAAAAAGGTCTAATTCATTAATATGGCAGAGAAATGTCATTACACGCTAATCAGGGGACTGAGGTAAGTGGTGGGGTAATGGTGTGATCTTCACTTCACATCTGAAACAAAAGCCTGTCGGGGTGTGGAAGAGGGATCGGTGAGTGATGTCTGTGAAACCTGGGGCTGGGGTATGGGTCTGCTCCGCACTATGCACGACATAAGCGCCGGGGGGAGGGAGATAGTCATTGTAGTGTGGTTTGGCAGGGTTTAGCATTGGAACAATGACACTGATGAAAAATAAAATGACCAGATGACACAACACAGCATGGACAGCAGTGACAAGAGGGATGGAGAGTGCCTTACCTGGGAACGAGCACAGCCGTGCTGGGCAGCTCATCATGATGGAAAATGCAACATGATCATGGCAGGGAGAAGGCCAGGGGCTTATATGAGACATCTCCCACCTCTTTAAGTCCAAAAACCTATTTCCAGTGTCTTATTGTTAGAAGTGTTACTGAGCTGGGAAGAGTGGAGGTCTGAAATCCAAACATTTAAAGACTACCTTGTAGGTTAAAGCTTTAGGATCAATGTCGATTACCTCTTACCATACTGTATATGGTATGTGTGCAAGTCCTTTTTCTAAAGTCATAAACTACATCAATTTTAATTGCCCGGCTCCAGATTTGCCCTTCTGCAAGGCATAGGTATAAAGTTGACTGCTCTTGTGACACAGCTTAATTCTTAATTCTTCAGTTAGACTGGAAAAAATCCAGAATCTTCTTGCCCACTATGTCCTCCTCCTCCCCCCGTTATAAAAAAAATACCAAATGTGCAGGTTATAAATAACGCAAGTTATCTAACATTTCACCATATAAGGAATGAGCAGAACTGGAAATGCTGATTTCTTTTTTGCCTTTAGCACTCAAATTAAATGGACAATGCAGCAAATTGAGTATTCCCAGCAAAAATGTTTTTTGTGTAGTTCTGGTGTTCTTGTGTCTTACTTGGAGCTTTTTTGGCCCATTTGCTGGTACTTCAACATAAATTTGACGTTGTATTGTTAAAACGTATCAGTCTCTGACTGATTTCAAAGCAAAGGAAACAGGGCTCCTGGACTCTTGTGTTAGGTCCTGTGTAAGGGTAGGGAGCACATAGGAAGGAACTGTTTGTTAAGTCTTATGGGGCATGTATCTGCTCACTGAAGACTATCATGAGCTCAGTAACACCATCTTCATTGCTGTCTTTAGCCAGAGAACAGATATTTTGAGGGCAAGCACAGGCAGTTAGATCTGTTTTCATGTAGATTAATCTCGGGGTAAGGATAGAAGCTAATCTAGGGCTAAAATTGGAGTCTGAAGGAATTGGTTGGTTTACATCATATTTTTCCTTATTAAATAACGGATATCTTTCCAGACCCATTTTCCCCATGAACAGGAGCTGGTTCAGTTCTGGAAAGCAGTTCCTTTCCCTCTGCACTTCTCTGAAGCTTTAACTGGCCTCCAGTTAATTCATATGGAATTAAATAAGGGGATGAAGATATGAAGCTGTTCTGAGCCTCTCTCTCTCTCTCTCTCTCATACAGGGTGATATCAGCTACTGAAAAGCAGTTTTGTATCCCCTGGTAACACCAGGCTCAAGAAGCATTTCACAAATAAAGAATCTGGACACCTGATTATTAACAGCCCAGCACTCACTTCCAGTTATCTCCTACCCTGTTTGCTCACAACCAGGTATGAAAACATTTCTGCAAGTAACGGAAAATAATGGAAAAATTCACTGATTTTGGAAGTAAAGTGAATTAAAGCAATGAACCGCAGTACATGTTCTTTATGCATGTACAGCAGCATAAGGAAACTGTGGGAAGCTAATTTGCAAGCCTGTTTACTGAATACCTGGAACAACTCCCATTTCCCATTTAAATTAGCTACAGGAAGCCAAGTGTCTAATTTGCTTCTCCGGTACCTGCTTGTTCCACTCATTTATGTCCTTACTCTCATGCATTTTAGTAGACCGTCTCTCCTGGCATTTCAGATGTTTATTGCTGTATCTGTAGTCTGTAGTAACCTCTCCAGGGAAAAATAAATGCTAGCACACTGGGCTGGCTGGCTTTGTACCTGTTTTGCACTTCATGGGCACAAACAGCTATTTGAAGTTCAGGAGAACAGCAGGTCAGGTTTATAACATTCAACAAATCCCTGAGCCAAAACCAGTATGCAGCTCTTGCAAAAGCTGGGACTTTGAGGGACAGTCTCTGTTTTGCAATCAATGCTCAAACCTGTTCCATATCCAGCGATGTCTGGCTATCCAATGTTAAAGCAAACGATACCCAAGCAGTGTAATGGTAGTATTTAAAGTCATCCCTTCCACACACAACAGCGTCTCAAACCTCATCTGCTCAGGGCTAACCCAAGCTGTGAAGAAAGCCAAGGGCCAAGGTTTTGTCTTGCCTATGGATATAGTTATATAATGATTCTTCATCATTTGTGGCCTTTTCTTAATCAAAAGCCACCTTGGAGTGTGCTGATACTGTAGGCAGTGGAAGGTAAATGCCTCTTGTTTATAGTTGAAAACGCTTGTTTACTCGGAATAAGATTTGTAATGGTGCAAAGCATGCAGAGCAGTATTTTAAATGCCTTCTCCAACCTCTGCTGCTAAGATACTTTCACCAGCCAGCCTGCCCCTCAGATTAGAGGTTGACTTTTCAATAGAACAATAAATGCCAGTTCACCCTCATACATTTTCTGCATTTGTTTGTTTGGTATTGACAAGAGAAGAAAATTCCTTTATTCTTTTCTCTCCTCTCCCTCCAGAGAGGTCAGGATTTATCCCTGAATGATTACATGATCTGTTTCATGCTAATTAAATAGAAAGCGAGTAAGAACTATCGTTTATGGAGTCCTTAAGCCCAGAGGTCTTATTTTACATTTCAGTACAAGACTGAAGGAAATTGAAAACATTATTCCTTAGAGAACTGAGATATAAAAACACTGGGAAATATTCATGTAAGCAGAGCACACAGAAATATCTTTCATTTATGTTCCCATTTGTTAAAACAAAATGGTACTTTTTTAAGCAAATGATGAAAATTGAATACTTTCTTCACAGTAGGAATATCACTGGTATCAGTCTTATAGCCAGAATGACCATCTCCTCCCTGGCCCTGGAAAACATCCTTTACAATACAGTGGAGTCAGAATTTGTCCCAGCGGGTGACCTGTATTCTTAAAGCTGTTGTGATTTTCCCAGCGTTCTTCTTTAGAATAATCACTTAAAGTAGGGTTGGAAAAAAGAACTGTCATTCTTCGAATATCAATGTTTGATCCACTGTTTTGACTCTTTTAAGCACGTATCATTACATCTTCCTCAAATACCTTACATAGTGAATGAAATGCTTAACCAGTAGTTAAGAACAGCGTATTTTTAAATCAATGCTCAACACTAAGTAGTTCAATGGAGTTCTAATAAAAAAAAATCCTCAACAGCTAGCAACCTGGAACCTGCAGCTGCTTCTTTTGCTTTCTCAATGATTTAAGATTGTTTAATTTTACAGGCCTTATTACATTACATGATCTCACCCTCTCTGTTCTTCAGGTGGATGAAAACATTCATTGAAATGATCTTCCTGTGAACCTGCAGAACTCAGTTTGGTGGGGGAAGAACAGGACATAGGTGGTAAGTGTTTCTAGGACTGACTCACCTACCTCTTGATACTACTGCTAAATTAAGTTACAGTTCCTATGGAACCTGCCTGGAGAGTACAGTTTTCAAGCAAGACTCGTGCTAAGACAGGTAATCAGTGGAAGGAAACCTTGCGATCCATCAAAGTACTGCTGGAGAAGATGAATTACAGAGAGACTTTGTCTTTAACTGGCTTTGAATAGAGTTATAGGTGAAATTCCTCTCTTACCTAAGGTCTTAGTTGATACATATGAACAAATGATTCAGCGGAAGGTGTATGGGGAAGGCAGCAACAACCCATGAATAATACGTGAAAGAGCCAAAGCCATTTATCTTAGCAATGGTCATTAAAGAAAGACTGAAAATTTCCTTTCTCCAGTGGATGGTCTCAGTAAGCTTTGGGATATCAGTGCAGTCACCCATATCATCCCTGCAGAGCAAACGGAGGGCGTTTTCAACAATAACACAGAGTTAAATAAAGCCATTACTGCAAAATTTCACAGAGTTTGGAAAACTAGACCCCGTGAATGTCCTTCGTCCAAATGTGGGAAACACTAGCTCAGCCATACTATCCTCCATGGCACCTTCTTGGAGGATTGTGAATGTACCTATCAAAATCCCTTCAATTTCATGGTTTTTCACTGGCTACTGATACCAATGAAGTGCTTCAGGAATCCTTCCATGCCCAAAGCAGCTGTTTTGCACCTGGTTTTATGGGAAACTGTGAAATGAGATTTTCTCAAGATTTTTGGGGGGTTGAGGGTGGGACGAGACCTGATGAATTTAAAACAACTATATGAAGCTTTATCACTGAAGGAAACTCATACATTCTGCAAGAATTCATTGCTAGAAGTCTAATGAACTATCAGGACCTCACATTTCATATTTTGATCTTTTACTGATTTTCAGTAAATATTTTTAATCAGGAAGGCTTACTATGGTGACTAATCTTGGAAAAATCTTTCATACCAAGAGTAAGACACAAAAGATTTGGTTTTCTGTACATAAATAACTCACAGAGAATAAACGTAATACTGTAAAATGATTTTCAGTTATACAAAATACTGTGCTAAGGCTGCTGGAAATTTTTCCATCAAGATGGAAACTGAATTATTAGTTGAACATGTTTATTAGTATCTGCTTTAGTTACATTTCCATTTTCTGTTAGAAAACTGATATTTTTTTGGCTGAAAGTTCTTCCCTCCTCCAGTTCCCAGTGCAAAAATGTTCAACCATTTTCTACTAAACAGGTTTTTGGCTTTCAGGTTTCCAAGAAACGAGGCAAATATATCCACCGTATTCCCTGCCTAAGCCACTTGATTTTACTACAGCACTGGGTATGTTTGCAGCTCAGTAGAACAATAGTGTGCAATGCATACCAGCAGATATGAGGGAAAATCATGTCTCTGCCCCCACAGCTTGCAGTGTGCAGAGAAGAAAGGGAGAGGAAGCAGAAAGAGGAAAGATGTGCATAAGCAGATGTTTAGGTGTATTTTATAAGCTCAGTTGTTCTTTCCTGCATAAGAGCTCCAGTGAGAATATATGCCTTGGGGTGAAGTTGGGAAGAGGATGATATGGGTAAAGTAGGAAGGAAGAATGGTGAAAAAATAATGGTGGAGAGAAGGAACTATGTGAAGGGGGAGAAAACTGATAGAGAGAGGGGACAGATCAGAGGAGGGAAAAAAAACCCCACAAGTGAGGAGAATGATGGTGTATAGTGGAAGACCTGCACAGATAGGAAGGAGCAGGACAGAGGGAACCCCACACTCATTGTCACTGCAAGCAAGGAGAGCAAAGCCTAGAGTTTCAGAGCTGAGGATGTGGCAGGGGCCCAGTACCATGTCTCTCCCCTTGGCTGCTGCTTTACTGTGCATTTGGTCACCCAGTTTTGTGTCTTGGCTAGGTTTCTCTAAGAGGGGAAGGCAGGAACTAGAAGGCTGTGACTTGCACCCTCCCCATCTGTTGCTGGGACAGCAGTGTGGATGCATAGGGCTTTTACCCCTGTGACAGATCAGCGAAAGGGTGGCTGGGAGCTCTCAGCGGGCTCCCCGTGGAGAGCAGAGCACAGTGTACGGTGTGATTAAACTGGTAGCTGCAGATGAAGTATTTACTGCAGTGGGAAAAGATACACAAATGCATTTCATTCTTCTACTATTAAATCAGTGACAGGCAGCATGGCTGAGCGAGCCAGGCGATCCTATTACATTTCAAAAGGTAGCTCTAAGGATTCATCTTCCCCACACTCCACGCTCCCATATGTTGTGTGAATGAGATGGCTTCACTGAAGCTACTATCTCCTATTGGCAAGATGGGTATATTCCAGGAAAGCTATTAAGTGCAATGTCTAAGTCTGATGCTGATTGTATTTCCCACCCCAAAAGCAAACTTTCTTTCTTCTCTCTGGCTGTCTCATGTATTAGCACACATGAAAATTTTACTGATATGAATTATATAAATCCACCAGAGAGGCTGTTCTGCAATAGCACAGAATAGGGAGGCTCTATTGTAACACAAAAGCACATCATGGATGAATGAATATAACGGAACAACAGAAAATCATTAACAGTCCACAGGCCAGCTAAGTGTGCTGACCATAATTTATTCATATTTGCTTAGGTTTCTCTTCTGATTCTCACTAGACATAAAATAGAAAACCTGTTCAGCCATATCCTGGATCCCCGCGAGAAATGCACCTTAAAAATTAATGACAGAAGTGCCTTCTCTTTGGCCGTCCCCACTGGCTTCAGGAGGGTGACAGACATCTTTTGATGAATCGCATCTGAGTGGTATAAGATGTTGCCACCTCTCTGGTAGCAGAAGATAGCACCATTGGTCAAGTAGTCCCCAAACCTCCAATGACTTCCTTCATTGCCTTGTTCATACCGGTATGGCTCAGACACTGTGGAGCAGTGGAAGGAGGAAGAAAAGAGGGTGAGGGGAAGACCTTCACCTGACAGGTCCCAGGGTGCTTGAAGTCTAGAGGTCAGGGCCCAGCTCTTCAACATGCCCTGGCAGAGCACAGGCGGCCCGAGAAGACTTTCACAAGCGATGGTGGAGGAAAGCCCCATCTCAGGTGGGCGTTTGGACAAGTTCCCCTGGTGCTCTCTGCATACCCAGCCTGCAGGAGGAAGCTGAAATGCCAGGAATGTTCCTCAGAGCAATGATGAGCCAAGTAACAGAAACACCTGGTTTTAAGCCACCTCCCTGAAACAGCTTATGGGAAAAGGAGCAGCCCTGGCTCTCACCAATGCTCTCTGATAAGTCGCTGAATTGCTCCCTGGCTGTCCCCAAGTCATGTTCACTCAAACATCACTTAGACACACCATTAAGGTCTGTTCCTCAATAAACGTTTCCCTCTTCAGAAGGAGACAGAGCCCACCCAAGTCTGGCCAGACGGTAAAAATTTGCTCTGTGCTTGGCTGGCTGAGTCAGATGGCAAGAAATAAATAATTGTGTGCATGAAAGTCCTTTTTGTCTTGGGTGTGGGGGTGGGGGGCCCTGCTGGCATTTCGATGAGCTTTTCTGTTTTCTTGCTGAAGTTCTCATTTATGTGCCATGCTCTTTTGATAAGCTGTGGACACTTCTGAGAAGCCTCATATGGAGACAGTCCCAATCATTTCCTGCAGCATGGCTAGATACAAGTAAAGGACTGCACCATCAATCTTTACAGAAGATCTCTTGCTTACAAGGGATTTGGGATTTGGTTCCAATCTGGCTAAAACAACCAACCCCTTCTTCCCCCAAAATGAGAGATCAACATAGATCAGTGGGGAAAGGTGGCACTGCCTCACAGAGCTTGGTAGGGGAAAGAGGTGCGTCTCATATTCATGGTCCTTCCCCCATATAGGAGGACGACTGTGACATTTGAATGATAAACATGTTATTAGTTCTGCATCATGAAAATCAAAATTCAAATCTACTTTTCCTGAATGTAGAGTGCCTACCCAGGGGCTTTTTATATTCACTGGGTAAGACCACTGAGGAGAATCTGGATTACATTTTAGGTGAACGTGCTGCCCCAGAATCCTTTAAAGTTAACCAGCCTATGGCATCTTCAGCTTTCTCAATGAAAACCCTCCACATCTGCCGAAAGAAACAACAGGAGCACATATGAGGGAAGAACCGACGTGAAATTTGAGCTAAGTTACCGAGTGGTTTCACGGTCATCTTCCCCTCCACTGAGGTGGTTGGAGAAGGATGTTAGTGTCAGTGACACTCTCCAGCTAAACCTCTGCTCCTTTCCCTGGACCAAAGGCAAAGGCAGAAAGGGAAAACTAAGAAGCCATCAACGCTGCAGCCCTGCCAACAGGCATGTAGCTGCACACAGACAGGAGACCACAAGATGTGATGGACAAAGAAGAATATGTGTTGGCAGCGAGTGCTTGATTTGCATTTTAAACAAAACACAGCAGGCAAGTTTCCCAATGAGTTCAACATTTGGTCAGGGGATATGAGTTCCTATAAATGTATTTGTAGTTATGCTAGTGACTAAGTCAACCTCCTCCTCTATCAGCAGGCTGTTACTAGTCTGAGGAACAACCAGCTCAAGCTGTTTTTGGAGCTGCTTTTCCGAATGGAAGGAGAGGGTCCTCCAGAGGGTGCAAGTCAGCAGCTGCCTCTGCCATTGAGGCCAGGATGAGGCCAAGGCAAGGAATTGAGATGCCACCAAGACAGAACTTGGATGACTAGGTTGCTTTGGTGATAACTGGTATGTAGGGTCCTAATTGCTTTAGGTGACTGATGGCATTATTCGGAGTGGCACAGGTAGTCAGCAGCCTGGTTCTCATGGACTTTGAAATCTGAGCCGCGGCACAGAGTTGGGCTGTTCTCAGCTGCTGATCATCTTTTCATCAAGGCAGTCCTGATTTCCAGGCTACTTTTGAAAATGGGTCTTGAGATCTGAGATTAACATTTCCCAAGATATTGAAATAACTTAGGGGCCTATTTTCTGGTATTAATATTTTTTAGCAACAATAGTTGTAGCTTGGATGATAGATTATCGCTCTTGATTAAGAAATTACCTAGGTAAGTCCTCCAAAAAGCCATGTGGCTATTGTTTGAAACTACTTCTGGATTTCTGATGCTAAGGAACATGGTTTAGTAGTGGATTTTACAGTGCTAAGTTAACGGTTGGACTTGATTTTAAAGGACTTTTCCAACCTAAACGATTCTATGATTCCATGATTCTTTTCCAAGGGGTTCTGCTTCACTGTCCTCTGTGTGGGATCTGTGGTTCTCAGTCCCCAGGGAGTAGGTGACCACCCTTCTTTTCTTGATGGCTACATGGATAAGGTCCCAAATTTTTCTCTGTTGAAGTATGGGGTCATGATACAGAAGAGTCTGAGAACCACTGGTCTATATTTATAATTTCCTATTTTGTGCCAATCCTGTTATCGTTCTTCTAATATACAGCACTTTCATCTTCCCAGGGGTCTACTTCCTTTGAAATATTTTCTTGGTCTTTTTTTTTTCTTTGCATTTTTGCAGTGACATCATCTGGTTGAAAATAAACTTTTTTTAAATTTTGTTTTGTATAAAACTGGCATTTATGAAGCGAGATATTGCTACATTTCCTAGGTCCTAATTGTATTTAGGTCTGATTGTTCTTTATTTAAGATCCATGTCTAAATTCCTGTTGACCCAATAAAAGCAAGTTCTATAAAGAAAAAAAAAAAAGATTTATAGGATTACGGAAATAATGGATTATTACATAAGCCTTTTCTAAAATGGGAAGAGGTAATTAACCAATTGGACTGGGTTTGCATGGCCTATTTATCTATCAGGTATTGTGAAAGTTTCAATATGTTTCCTTTATTCATCTCTAATTCCCTGCTGAGCCAATAATATTTCCAAAAATACTTAGGCAGAGGGTGAATTCGTTGGTGTCCTACTAAATGACAGCTTGCCTACGTTTTTATGATCCAGTCACAGTAGGAAAGTTAGCATTGTTTAAAAAAAATAAATGCTGAAATCTATGTAATTGTTCTCCTGCAATATCTAGGCCAGAGAGAGCAAATCACATGATACAGAAACCTCCTGGGAGAGTCAGGTGGAGGAGTAGGACACCAAAGAGCAGCAAAGCTCCTCTGTGCCCAGCAGTGGTGTTGATAACGTCAGTCGCTGCGAGGACCTCTGACATCACCAGTCACTCCCCAAAAATGCACTTAATAAATATCTATGATGAAATCATTGCTGAGTCCCTGTATGAATACGTCCCCTTTGGCATCATCAGGGCAAATAGGAGCCAACCTCTGCTATGCGGGTTTTGGTCTAACCCAGTTTGCCATTAAGTGGGTTGCCACAAATGAATTGGCTGTGAAAGGGTACTCAGAGACAAATTCTGGCTTCAGTGACTGCATCGGACATTAACTGCGTGTCTGTAGGTGCAGTCAGCTGGTTTGCTACCTAGTAACTGGAATGAGATTAGAGGTAGCTAAAAACCCACAATTTTTGGAAAATGCCTAAATGGGGAATAAGTATCAGTTTTCCATTACAGAGGAATTAATTAGGAGACCATGACAAACTCTTTACTTGTCATTTGGGCTTGTTCTTCGGGTGAAGAGCTGTCACTTCCAAGGCACGGTTTGTCCCTACCTCTGCACCTGGTCTCCATGTGCTGCCCTAACACGGGTGGTTAATAGTGAGAGCAGCAAGCAGACTTAAAGTGGTTGCAGCCCAAAATATATCCCTTGCATCAGAGACTCTGTGTTGCAAAGGGGATACCACGTTGCTCAATGTCCTTAGTGACTGTCGACTTTTAGAAATTTGTAGCAATAATCAGTGTTTGGAGGCCTGGGCTGGCAGCTGGACCTAGTGCTGATTTACCCTTCCCATGTGTGGGGTTAGGTCTGCCTGTGTCTTTTGTTCTAGATTTCCATTTTTCTCCAGTAGTGCCGGCCACACTTGGATTATCAGGACAGAGTGTGACAGGGTAGCCCTAAGGACAGAGCTGCTTCTGACCCAGGGCTGAGCATCTCTGCTTTTGTTTTATTTTATCCAGGAGTTACACTGTAAGAAGTTAGTATTAAAATAAAGTCATGCCACTGGTTCGCTGCATTCCCCAGTAAGTCCTTCAAGCAGGCCTTGTTTATTGCTGATGGAGGTGCTCACACACACAAGACCATTATGTTTTGAGATGCCAACACTGAAACAACCTTTCCAAAGCATCTGTAGATAGGCCATCCTTTTGTCCTCCTCCTCCCTTCTCCCACCTCTCACCATTCCTTAAGCCTCCAGAGAAACAACACTGTGAAAGGTTGCATGGAAAAAAGTGAGGAGCTGTAGACACCGCTTTCACCTGCTGTGAGGTGGACGATAGCTGGAGGATGAAAATATTTTCTTGATTCTTCTAGGAGGAGAGTCTCATGTGAGCTCTCAAAATAGGACTTTAGCAAGCCAGAGCTGAATTTCATCCCGGTCCCACTCTCTGCTGGAGAAGGAAAAACTCAGTATTATTAACGTAAGAGGTGATGTTAGCTCAGGAATGTATGCCAGAAGAGGCTGAAATCCCTGCTGTACCTTGTGGAGAGCTGGAGCGTGATGGTTACAGGATGGGGTTGGTGCCCAATTCTGTGGAGTTTCGGCTGGAACCGAACGGCTAATATGCCCTTGAAAATCCCAGCCTGCAATTCCTCCCTGCTGCAGTTACAACAGCACAAAGACAATGTGGTAATGTCTGCTGCGTTACAGAATCTCTTTATCTGGAAAAAAAAAAAAGTCCTGTCAGACTAATCGGGGAATTAACAGTATTACAAAAGTGCTCCTCACAAATGCTAAAATGCAGACATGACTCAGATTAATTTTCAGATCAGGAAAGTTATCTTTCTAGTGTGCAGCACTAGCCTGTAAGAAAGGTTTCTGGCTTTAATACGGGTTTGTTTGGTGGCACTTGGCAGAGAAACAGAGGCCTTTTTTTTTGAAAAAAATTTATTATTATTTCAAAATCTACTGGAAAGGATTTAGCAGCCTTTTGGAAACCTTACATTTTCTCCATTTTGGGGAGATTTTTGACCTTTCTTAAAGACTTTAATTGTCCAGGATTGTCACATCCGATTTCTTTAAATACCCATAAGAGGAAAAACTCACAAAGCAAATGAAAGGTTAGTGAACTTTGCTTTATTTTGCTCACAATGCGAACTTTCAAACGATTGGAAAATAATTTCCTTCTATTTTGAATGATAGAAGTTAAAGATAGGAATGACCTATTAGATCACTGTGAGCATTTCTTTGACAATGTAGTTCTGTTTCACTAATCGGAAGAAAGGAACACAAATTTTGGTGGCTGAGCAGTTCCAATGGCCATTAGTGGTGTACGGAGACCCTCATCACAAGGAAGACCTGAGCCAACTCAGCAGGGACTGGATGCCTTCACCACCCAGCTTCTTTTTGGTGGCCTTATGAAATAAATGGCTTGTGTCTGTCCAGTGTAGAGTAACCGGGAATGAATAGCACAAAAAACACGACTATGACTGCTCTATTTATTGGTCATTTTGGCAGCATGGGTGAATAGAAAATGGATGTGGAAACTGCTCAGAATTTCCCAAACAGGGACCTTGCTATGTGGAGGAACCTGCACTTCCTTCACCCTTTGACATTTTATTATTAACTACTAATTTTGAAAGACATAGCCCATCTAATGAGCACAGAGCTAGCTTAGCACAACAGTCATCTTGTTGGTTAAAAACACCCATCTATGCTCCAACGCTTGCACGACAAAATTTGTTTTCCACAATATTTCCTAGGCATAGCTTAACTGCAGGATAATTTTTAAAATAGTTTTTTTCCCCTAAACCAGTATATTACACTAGTAGAATGTATTGCAGGTGGCAGGAAAAGACTTATTCTTGTCTGATTTGGAAGTAATCATGGAAACGTCTCTTAGCATATCTCAAAACTGGAACAAATTGTTGCTCCGCAGCGTGCAGCTCCTGCCCGCTGACTCCCTAGCAGCTCCTTGGGACAGTCTCACTCCATTTGAGTATTTTCCATGGCCTACTTGCCCTGCGGTTTAAAGGTCCTTAAACAGTATCAGACAGTTTTGCTTTCTCTACATCTCCAGAGGGTGACAGACACAATTACTGCTATTCCAGTTAAAATTTACCCTGAGCCTTCATGGCACTTTATTGACTTTGGCTGAGGCTGGCTCAGTGCTACCAAGTAGCAGGGTGCAGTATAAGGCATGTGTTGCAGGCTGTCAGCCCAATGCGCTCCAGAAGCTATGATGGCACCTCCTCAGTAAGCTGACTACGTGTTAGGTATTCAAACACTATTGATGTTAATCTTCATAAAGCTGAGCTGTATCCCATAAACACCATCAGAGACCTATCTCTTCTTCTCATGGATCCAGAATAAAATCCTTCTTCTTTTAGGAGATGAGAGAGAAATTGGAAACCATCCCAAGTGTGCCAAGGGCAGGGAGAATTTAGTGGGAGCCAAACTGTCATAACGTACTGGTTACAGCCAAATGCAAGAGTTTCACAAGCATTTGCTTCCTTATCAGAGGCTTGAGTGTGATACAAAGAGTTTAGATATGCAATACAGCTGTAGAGGATCACATCTGAAATGTAGTAAGATCTAAAGAGGCTGATGTAGTTTGGGTCTCATTTTGTCACTGGGAATGTCTTGGGTTAAATCCAGACCTGTGGGCCATGCTGCATCTGCCAACACTGAAGAATGAAATGGAAAAGGGAAGGAAGTGTGCTGAGGGATGGGTAAGGAGATGGGTGGTGTCCAACTGCAGTGTGGTGTCCTCGCTCAAGTGGTCTGCCAGATGGGGCACAGGCACACTGACTTCACACATCCCTCACATGGCCTCCACCGTGGGGCTTTCTCTTTTTTAAAAGTGGTCTTTCCTTGGTATCACTTTGGTACCACTGCTTGCTCTAAGTGGGGCAGTTCCCCATGCCGTAGAAGATGCATCTGATGTAGAACTTTTCCCAGCACCTTGGAAAGCAAGCTGATCTCAATGCATGTCCCGGGTTCTCCTCCCTGGTGGCCAAATGCAGATCATGGTTGAAAGAAGAAACAGATCCACATGTGCTGAACCCTGTTCTCCACATGTGAGAACTGCAAGGCTATAGGAATTGAGAAACACAGGGCTGGAAAGTCCAGCCTCCTGCTGTGTCAGGTATCATACCCAATAATCCTCCACTGATTTAGAAATGAGTTTCTCTCTGTCCCCTTTCTCTCTGCCTCTCCTGATTGTGGCATTAGAGAAACACATAAAGATGCTGTTAAAAGGCAGTTAGCTGAGCTCCTCTGAAGCTGTATGTCTTGTGGGGTGTCAGTCCAGATTTGTCCTGAGGCCAGGAAGACATCTCCACATGTTATCTGGTGCATCTGACAGTCTTTGGTGGTAGTGCCCCATGTTGTGGGGTAAATGCCACACAGATGAAGATTTATTTCCATTTTTATAATGCCTCCTTAAAAGACTCACGTGAAAGAAACAAATATAATGACAGGAAAAACCCTTTTAGCCTGTGCATGCCCATTTGTATGCCTGAATAGAAATGCCCAGTGACTTTCAGGATGCCTTTGGAGACTTGGGCCAAACTATTTCTTGAAAGGCCTTATAAAGGATTCAGTTTGACTTGGAGTTTCCCCAGCATGGTCTTAGCAGCAGAGCATTTAATTATCTTGAAATAGGTGGAGTTCATTTAGTCCTTCTGTCTTTGTGGAATTTTGCATGTCCTGGAGAAACCCCTCTATTTCCTAGATTTTGAGAATGCTGTTCTCTAATACATTTCTGCTGTATTTATCTCATCATTTATATTTTCACTTTGTTATTCTTTGCTCTGCCACAAGTTGCTTTGGGGTGGGTCAGCCCTCTGTTTCGCAGTGTTTCTTTTGAAATGATGTGCAAGAGCACACATTTCACCTTGGCATTTGGCAGCCCCTTCCCCTCTTGTATTCATGAGCTTTTAGAAATGTCCTGCAGTAGCCTTGCCTGACTGCTGGGTGTCCAAGTCTTTTAATAGTTCTGCTAAGTTTAATTTTACTTGATTTTGCTGCTTTGTTTTTATACACATGCCAGACAGCTCATCCCCTCAAGAATGTCCTGAAGGCATCCTCTGCCATAATAAATAACAGAAGTGATAGTTAAAGTATACATATATAAATAATGTTTGCTGTAGTGTGTGAGTTTGCCTTGCAAATATGAAAATGTGACTGAAGGCCTGAACCTCTGCATTCAAATCCTTGCTGTACAGTGAAATGAACTGGAATGTGCTACAGCGATTTTCTTTGATAATGTCTGGCTTATAATTTACTTTTGGCTGAAGCAATCAGTGAGGGAAATCCATTTGAATAGCTTTGTAAGAATGCTTTATTTTTCTGGTGCTGCAGGCTGCAAGTTTCACACTCTGAGACTAAATCCCTTTCGTATCGTCCAGGTCCTGGGGAGAGACATTTATTTAAAAGTAGCTGAAATGAAGCACAGAAACAAACTGTAAGTGATTTTTGGCATTAGAAGTGCAGTGACTGTAAAGTAGTGGCTCAGCTCCATATTTTAATAGGCTTTAACGTATCAATTATAGTGCTGAGTAGTAATTAGGGCTGTACAGCAAAATGCAGAGTGACCACTAAACCATTCCAAAGTTGTGGGAGCTGGTGGGAAGGGGGATTTGGGAGCAGACTGAATTCTGGTAATCATATCACAGGATACGAAAGAGAAAATGTGACTATTAAAAGTTGAATTCTATTTCAACAGTGCAGACAAGCTTTGCCTACCCTCTGAAGGTGAATTCTCCCCACAGCATGAAGCTAAGTCAATGGGCTGAGCAGTGGATAACTCTTCTGGGACCCCAAGCAACAGGGTGCTTGTCCTACCAGCCTGCACAGCCTCTGCCTGCTCTATTAAATGAAATGCATCTAAAAGCCCTGCACTGCTCAGCTCTGCTCAGCTGCTCGGGAAGCCTCTAGGGAGGGAGGGTGAAAGCTGAGAGCTGGGGAATGCTGCTTCTCATTTCAGCATGGCCTAAAGACACCCCTAAAATTCCATGGTACAAAGGGATGCCTGGCCTCCAGATATGCTCCGTCCACCCTGCACTCAGCTGGTGAAACTGCACTGATTCTGACTTAGAAAGAGCATGCCAAAATTTCAGAAAATGGGGGCACTGCAGCCCCTTAATAATAATAATGTTAAGAGCGATGGAAACCATGAAATTACAAGTTTTCTTCCCTTGCTAGGTGTTTTCTGCTCAAATTGCTCTGGAGACAGGGTGAAGTGTCCAGTGGCACTGTGGATGTTTGGTTGTGGGGATGGCAACGTATATCCACATGAGTCTGCCTGGTCAGTCCTGTAATCCTGAATGAGCCAAGCCCCAAACCTTCTCTTGTTTTCAGCGTAGAGTCAAAACCACGAAACACTTCTCCAACACTTGTAACCAGTGATCAATTGTAAGCTAAAGAAATATTTATTTTAAAGCGTAAAGTGAGCAGTGTGAAATTTTGCACAGGATATTCCTCTTGATGTTACTATTTTGATATGCCTAAGTTCATTGGTATAAATAGGGTGCAGTTGTCATCACATTTAACTAAAAAAAGCCCTCCTCAGTTGACAGCGTAGGTATCACAAAGTCACGTAACCATTTTCACTTGAGCCGTATGCAAGCCTCTGAATGACAATTCTGCTTTTCTGGCCTTGGCTGGCATATAATTTAGGAGCAAGGGAAGCCTTTCAGAAGCAAAGATTTGTAGGCTTGACATAGAGCACTGATGAATCATATACTTGAAAACTTCATCCGCCATAGTTGAAAACAAAAATCACATACAAGCCAAAAATGCAAAGTGGGCCCCCTGGATGTGACACGGCTTGGCTCGCCTCCAGGAGGCTTCAGCAATCTTCTAGCATGGTTGGAAACAGGCCAACAAGTGTCCTTCATGAGGGTGGAGGGAAGGGAACTTTCACAAGAACTAATTTCTGCAAGTAAGATCTCACAGAGAGAAATGGCTGTACTACCCTCATGAAGAAAGAGATGAAAGTTTATCCCATTTTAGGAATTGGTCTTGTCTATCCAGCAAAGTACTTATATGGCCTCCATTACTGTCCTGCCTGAGTCAGTTATAGTCTTTAATGCATTTATTCTTGTGGGTAGGAATGGCTGATATTTGTGCTTCAGACAGTGAAGACATGAATGGGAATACACCCCACAGAGAGAATGGATATTAGCATTGCTAGTCTCAGCAGCAGAGTAAGTCAGGAGAAATTTTACTTGAGCATAAAAAAACTAGAGAGAAGAGTCAGTCTGTATGAGGGTAGGGAGAACTGCCAAGACTCAACTGGATAAGTAACACATAGTAAATGCTTAGAGTCACCTTGCCAGACAAATATTTGCCTTTCACTTTGAATGAAGACCAAATCATGTTCTGACTAGTAAGACCATGAAATTCCACACATTTTAGTAAGTTGAGTGTCCTACAGAAACTCCTGTGGTAAGAGTATGAGGGCACTTTGGGGGTTTGCTGGACAGACAGAAGAAAAAAGACAACTCAGGAAGATATTTCAGTGTAGGAAAAAAATCAGGGGGAATGCTGGAAGCTGGGAACAGGGTGGAAAAAAGCTTTGTAAATGAGTGTGGCTAAATACACCACCATACTTGCTGCATAGTCTTCATATTTAGCTATGGTCAGAGGGGTGGAATCCAGGAGCTGAAGAAGTCAAAGTCTCTGGGGAAACACTGGAGAGGAATTACATCTCCTCCCTAGATCAGATTAGCTCTGAAAAATATGTTATGGGAAGAATTAAAATCTACAATAAAGACCACAGTCCCTGAACATTTGCACTCATTTCTAACAACCATGTAAACTTCCTTCTCTTGTTCAGTGAACCTAATGTAGAAGACCATGGTAAACAAAGCACAACACTACAATTGTTCTTTTTGTGACAGATGTGACCTTGGTGTCATTATTTAAGGACTACACTCAAGGCCAATACTCATTGCTCCTGGGTCATTTGCTCCATCTGCTGTAATAGCCTTTTATGACCAATTTTTGGAAATAGCTGATTTATGTCAAAATATTGGTTGCTATTAGGCTGTTATTAGGTGAGCAGCTCTGATTGAACTTCAATGTAATTAAACCGGTTTTAATAAAAAAATAAAAAATAAAGGAGAAAGGCTGAGACAGGCCAGCTACTTGATTACTGGGCTAAGCAGGAGCAAAATTCAGACACTGGTTGTGACCCCTGTTCAGTGCAGACTTCTTTTCTACGTTTTTTTCGGTTGTTTTAAAATGAGCCAGAAATGACGCCTTCACGATTTCCCTTGGGAAACCTGCGATCCAGAGCTCTCTGCATTCAGTAGGAGTCTTTCCATTGACTTTGATGGCCTTTGGACTGGATCCTATATTTCCATGGCATTTCTGGGACGTGTGTCTGAAATTCACTTGCTTTCCTCGAGCTTTCTCATGCATCATTTTGGCTAATACCTTTGCTGCCATAAATATAGCATGGTGCACAGTTAAGGAGTTCTCCATTTTTCAGTCAGTAGAAAATATTGTCTGATAGTCTGCCTAATTTTACTCTCCAGTTTCATCCTATTACACATCTCTATATCCCCCTGGGCCCCTGCAATTCATCTCCTTTCTAGCACCTGTACAATCATGTTTTGTTACCTTGTATCATGTATGTAAACATGGAAAAACTTAATTAAAATGAACAAATATATCAAATTATTTCACAATATACGATCTAAGTACTTATGTACCCTTCAAAGGCATATCTGAACCACCTGAATAAAGGAGTGTTTAGCAGCTATTAATTAAGTGATGTTTATACAATGCTTTGAACGTGTAAAATGGTGAGAGTTTCCAAGCGTATCACGGACATTGTTGTCACTGTTATACAAAAATCAGGAATGTACTGAACTTCTGTGAATCCCTCCCAATTACCAAAGACTTTGTGAGATGAAGAGGATCAGCCACGACAAACTAACAGATAGTCTTTCTTCCAGACGGGTTGTCCTTTTGTCTCCAGAAAATGGTATAAAGTGTAATTTTTTTTTTTGGCCATCTTGTTTATTTAAGCACATTTGTCAAAGCCCACCGCAGAATGGTTATTCTAGCTTGAAGAAATCCTTCCGGGTCAGAAAGTCCTTTGGATGGCTCAGATTCAACTGCTCTCCCTTCTCATTCCTCCCTTTTAAGTCCTGAAAGTCTGTCAAAGTCTGGGCTGAATTCCTGAAACCAGTTGGAGTGTAGCTCTTCTTTTGTTCCCCGCTGCCAACTGCAGAAAGCTATGTTCACCGGGTTTTGTAGTCACCAGCTTTAAAATCCCTAAGTCCCATGGCTTCCTTTGAATGGCCAGATGCAAAGCAATGCTTTAAACCTAGGAATGACTTTACAGAGCTTTTCACTTGCAGTGGTGGATGGACTGCTGTGCTGTCTCTGATTTCAAGGAAGAATGCCTTAAGCAGCCTATCTGTTTCTTAAGACTACCAGAGGTAAGGCTAAAACTTGCAAAATAGCATCTGGAAAGCCCAGATCATTTTCTAATATAGAAATACTATTTTCATCCTTGAGGTTTGAAGGCTATAAATATAGTTCTATCAGTGTAATTAATTCAGCTTAAAGGGATGTCTTCCACTTTTAAGGTATATACATTTCTTACAGAACATGGTTTAAATGAAGAGCTGCTTCAAGTGCTGTAGGGCTACTAAGTTTTTTGCACTTGAAGGTACTAGATGGTTGGTTAATTTTTGTCCTCTCACTATTCATCAGTGAATTAAATTACTGTTCTGCTTACGGATAGAAGTACAACCCAATTCATTAATCATAGTGAGATTTTTAAACCTGCACTAGTCTGTTACGACTTGTTCTTCATAAGGCTGGAAAATATTTCTTTCATCAAAATGGCTTAATGCCTATAAACATGTTCTAATTATATTTTCTTGGAATTAATCAAGTTCATTATGTTAAGTTTGGGATCTACATCTGAAGTGAATGTGAATTGTGAGCGTCTGCCACATTCCCTTCAGACATTACTGATAAAAATAATGGTGTGAGATTTTCAGAAGTACTCATTTTTGGCCCGATCCTGTTCCTCTTAATGTCAATTGGAGTTTTACCCTTCCTTCAGTGGTGTGGATTTCAGCCAAATCTGAGCACTTCTCAAAACCTTATAATTTTGGCAAATTTCTCAAACAACGTAGGAGAAAAAGTCTACACAAGGTGTCATTTGATTTAAAATAAGCAGTAGTTATCCCTTATCCCTGTTCATGTGTCCATCCGTCCGTGTGTCGTCGTGTCGTCGTCGTGTGTGTGTCGTGTCGTCCCCCCCGCCCAGAAATAGAGGCTTAGTGAGCATTTGGGACAAAAAGTGATTAAACTTCACTGAAATCTGCTATCAGAGGTTTGGGGTTTTTTGCATGAGAAAATCCTTCGGAAACCTACAGAATCCCTCCCAGAGTCAAAAAGACAATGGGTTTTTATAGAGAAGCCCTCCCCTTTTACAGAAACTAAGACAGTCTTTTTGATTAAAAGGCCTTTGAAAGGGTGATCTTTATCTCACTAGTTCAATCACAGTTGTTTCCATTTTGGTTTTTTCACAAGGACCAAGTCTTGAGGTCCCTAACTCAGAGTTTGATCAGGTCAAAGGAAGTTTTTTCCTGAGTAATGGTCCCAGGATGTGGCCTGCCACTGATTCCTGATCTTCCTACTGAAGACAAATGAAATCGTACTTTCAGCACTGTTTAATGTTAAGGATTGTCCAAAGGGAATTGGTTTAAAATGAAGGAAGAAACTCTGTACCCACCAACCCATCATCAATGTTATCAAATTCCATATTTTAACGAGACCGACCTTATGACATGGTCAGGCAATGCCCAGAAGAAAGCTGTCTACCAATTAAAATGTTTCTTGTCCTTGGTTCTAAGAGCTATGGAGTCAGCAGTGGAAGTGATGCAAGGGGGTGCAATTCTGGGAAGTCAGGGAGCTAAAAAAATCTTAATTTCACACAGACAACTGGGCCTGTTAACGTTTATGAATCTTACTAATTCCATTCCAGCAACACTGAATGCCCCTAGCTGAGATCAGTGCCTGCTACTGTAGACAGGTACATGGGGTGGGTTTCCTCTCACTTCACTGTCTCAGAATTGGCTGTCTGGCTGCAGATAGGTGTCTAGACTTCCATTATAATCCGTGGAGAGAAATACCTGCCTGCAGAAGCCAACTCACCGCATCTGACCTGTAACTGAGGTGTGACTAATCACCCTCTGGTTGTTCTTACCTCTCTCCACTGATGACAGGGAAAGCCCAGATGGGTAGACACCTCTGTGTTAGCTGAAGTTGCATCAGACGGATCCTACCCAGGCTGCTCACACATTGCTAATTGAAGTGGCAAAAGATCTTGCAGGCATACATATATTTAAAATAGCCCGCTCAGGCATTGCAGGGTGGGCAACGTGATGTGGGGTGTAGGTTTAAGGAGTTGGCCTGACTTGAGCAGTTGCTGTTGGTGACTGCACTGGGAATGTCCAACTGACCTTCCTCAAAGGGAGCTATGGAGCTAGCCTAGCTGCGGGGGCTCACCTTGAGAGGCCATTCCTCACAGCCACGGTGGAGGTGGACAGCAGGGGGTGAGGGAAGGAGCAAAGAGCTCATATATGTGAACCACCAGAAAAGGCTTTGGCTTTGCCTAAGTGGCAAGGCAGTTGCAACCAAACTCAAGAGCTCCCAGGACGAAAACTCTTATCCTGACCTTTCCAATACACGGCTTCTAAGTGGCTTGGCTACAAACAGCTCACACAGCTGGGGCATAACTAAAAAGCCATTTTCATTTGTTTCACAGGCAGCATACACATTTCTCAAGTGTCCATTGGTTACAGACTATCACTGATAGACCGTTAAACTTGGCCCTGGGCTTTACTTCTGGGCCTGCCTTTTTGTTAGACACATGCATTTCGAGAACTGCCTGTCAATAATTACAAGGAATAGAGTCTTGGCTCTCTTATTCTGGGAGCTGCCCTGCTGCTGGAAAAAATGTAACGGAAACATACTGCTGCAGAGTATTCAACATTGTGACAATGCTTGGCATGAGAGATAGCTCTTTCTGACAAGTTAAATGCTAATTTTTATTGAAGGTAACAGTAAAACGTGAAATTGTTCTCTGCACTTCACTTACGCAAGAAATTAGGAAGAAAGCTGCCAGCAATTGCAGTTTCAACATTATAAACTTTACTCCACAGCATGCTGCTGAACTAGAGGAAACCCTTTGATTATTAGAAATCCATGTGGATTGCTGATCACTGGGGAAAATACATTATTTTTTTCCTCCACAAAGAGACAAATACACATTTCTTTGTGGGGAACTGAAGCAGTAATTATCATAGTTATTGCAATGAGGGATTGGAGTAAGCCCGGGCCAGTGATCCAAGATTTTAATCAATCAATGTCATTACCTTCTGCAGAAGGAATAAAGTTTAAAGGAACAGTCAAAACCTAGGAGTTCACTAGCTGAACCTGACCCAAAGTCCTTTGAAATCAATGACCATGGGTTGATCAGTGTGCTGGTGTGTGTGGCTGCTCAGTGCAGCTCCAGCACCTGGGTTTCTGCTTGGGTGCTCAACGACAGCCAGGAATACTTATCCAAAGTCTGCCAGTTTAATGCCTAAACTGTTCGTTCCCTCCATTTATTTTACATTGTGTTTTGATAATTTACAATGAATATTCATATCTCACCTGGTACATCTCTGAATATAATGAGATGAACCTAGGAAATGGAGCCAATAATTGCAGGGCGTAAAATATGGGACTCTTTTTATTCAGCTTCTGGGTTGTAAGATACATTGTTCAGGTTTTTCTTCATAGGCACCAGGAGTTAAAAACTTACAGTTTCTTCTATTTTAAGGAAAAGCTCTGATCCTCATGCAATCACTTGTCTCCTGGGAGACCATTTAAGAAAAACAAAATACCAAGAGATGAGGGACAATTCAAAAGAGTTAGAAGCAATGTATTTGTGTTAGAAGTATTGATTGGTTTTTCTGGAATTTAATTTTACGCTCAGCACTCCAAAGGCCTTAGGTACAGAAAGGTGCTCTATTACTCATTTTATCTGTAAAGCTCTCCCCCTCACCACATCCTGTAAAAGCACTCAGGGTGTTGTATAGTAATTAAAAGGTGATATTAATATTTCCTGACATGCACTATAAAACAGCTCCGATCAGCTTCCTGTGACTATCACACACATAAGAAAAGAAAAGGGATATAGCATAAACAGAGAAAGAAGATGATTGTGAAGGTGGTTCTGTATCAGACTCTGCGAAGATTCCTCTGACTTTCTGCTTGAGTGTCCTTTTTTCCACAAAAAATAAATCATCTTGGTTTCCCTGTCTGCTCTGTCTCTTAGACCAAGACAGCTAAAATCTCCAGATGCTGATGTTTTTCAGGCTTGTTTCCCATTTGGAGCCTCATGGGCAAATTATCCTGTCATTCAAAGATTTTTCTGTAAGAAAATAGGGGAATTTATTCCTCAGAGTTCAGATTTCTCCAGCCTTTGTGCTGTCCCAGCCATCGGCATCCGAGACGCCTGATTTGAAGTGCAGCAGTAATTTTTTGTGCTTCTGTTGTGACTTTCTGTAATGTGGGCTGTAGGCAAGGTGACCTGCCAGATATTTACATCACTTGGCCTTCCTGTGAGAGGGAGGGACATGCCTCTCAGAGCAGTGCTCTGTAAGAAGAGCATGGTTATAAAATAAGGCCACAAACCCAAATTGGTAAAACACCCATTCTTGCACAAACGTCCTAATGCTGTGTGGTGCAATTGAAAGAGATTTTTGCTGTGGGATTTGAATTTCTGCATTTACTTTGGGTCTTCTGCTTGTCTCACTTGCCTCTTCTCCAATATTTTTCTCCCTACACTGAGTTTGGTATCTGCTGCCTTGCTTTCCCCCAGCGGAAATTGTTACAGGATTTTTTACATACAAAGGTTCAAAAGAACAGCCACAGGGATGGATCCACGCACTAGCTCAGTGTGAACCTGACAGTGGTCGGTGCCAAAATCTTCAGAGTGATGGGAAGGATCTAAGCATATGCTGCCGTGAGGTTACCTGGCCTCCCTTGCCATTTCCTTGTGGGTTGCATCTTGATTTCTAGCCATTAGAAACTGGCTCAAGCCCTAAAGAAGGATGCTGAGTAGTCGCACCATAATTTCCTCTCTTGGTATTATTTTTGACACTTTCTGGATATCCTCAGAAATATTCAGCCTTGGTTTTGATACTGTTAAGCCCTCTGTGACTGTCTGCAGTCGTGATGTCCATAAATTCATTACACCTGGATTTAAGGTATGTTCCCTTTTATTGGTTCTGGATTTGTTGCTTTTCCATTGCATTGAATGTCACCTTGTTCTTCTGTGGCAGCAACATGGAGGGCAGAGCACCTAGTCTTCACCACTGGGAATTTTACAGACATCAGAGACAGCCACGTAGTGTTGTTTCTAATCCTTCCAGTCTCTTTTATTCACCTGGGAGTTTCAGCCGTCCCTTGAACATTGTCTTCCCTTCCTTCACCCTTCCCTGAATCCCTCTTTCTTCTGAGCTTAATGCTGCATATTTAGGTTCTGCTCTGCCATGCTTCATCATGTCAAGCCCAACTCCACTCTCAGCGATTCAGCAAAGCACTTAGGCCCAGGTGATCTTTAAACTCAGAATATGCTGAAGTGCTCCACTTAACAGAGATCAGATTATCCATGTGCTTAAAGATAAGCATTTGCTTAAGTACTTTGCTGAATTCAGGCCTAAACACACACATTAAATTCATCAGCTAGGACCCTTGACAAATTTTACCACAAAGGTGCCTATCTCTCTCCATTGACTATAAAGGAAGTCTAGACGACTAGTTTAAACTAGATAGCTAATCTTTAGACAGCTAAAATTAGGTGAGAGGAATCCCACCCTCCATATCTATCTATGGTGTCAGGCACTGATCTCCATTGGGGGCCCTCCATACTACTGAGAGGCAAGTAATGACGATCCAAAAGGGTGATGGGCCTGAAAGTTTATGGGGAGTGAATTTCTGGCTCCCTCCCTTGAGCAGAACAGCACCCAGTTGCAGCAAGTCAGAAAGTTAATGTCTTGTTTCATTCTCAGACCTGAATTCTGCTCTGCAACAACACTGGGCAGTTTTCAAATGATCCCCTGAAAAGGTGAGATTTTGAAGTCTATGTACTTTGAATTGAGATACATAGCTGTCCCGAAAAATTCCCCAGAAAACTTTCAGCTTTGACCTAGTGGTTCAAAGTTACACAGACTGAGCTGAAATGTGACTTTAATGTTATTTAAGCTTTTTGTTTCAGTTTTGATCATTAAACTCAGAGTTGCCACATAGTCAGAGTGATATTGGGTTTCTGCCAGACATGCCAGTGGCACAAACATATGAGCCATTACAGAAACAGTAACTCAAGAGTGTTTTAAACACTGATGTGCCTGCAGAATTGCCATTTCTGTACTGTAAGATGCAAGTGAGAGCTGTCAGCTACATACTTAAATGTCCCTATGTGAAATAGCATTGTTTTGCATTGACCAAGGTTTGCACCTTGAAGCCCAGACTGTGGGTGCAAAGCAGCTGATGGAAGGAATGTGCCCAGATTTGTGCTCTCTGGCTATAGGGTGATACAGTGCACTCCTGAAGCTGCTGAACTGGTGTCTGCTTCTTTTTTTTCCTGAAGTGAGATCAAGGGAAATAAAAAAAATAATATCCCAAACCAAGACATGGTGAGCGACTCCCTACCTGGAGTCTTCATTTTGGCTGATACCAATTGCTTTGGGGGATCTATTGTAGCCCAAGCCCTGATTACCCAGTCCTGACTTTGCCTAGCACAGTCTGCTTTGCCACAAGCAGAAGAGGCTAATTCTGGAGTAAAGAAAAGGAAATTTCTGAAGATATTCACATTCTTCTGCTGAGTTAATCTCTTAAGAGTGACATATCTCATTAAGCTTCCAAAGCTATGTCACAGCTTTAGGTTGGTCCCTTCATCTAGGGGTGCTCACCAGCTC
The DNA here is from genome assembly GCF_034619465.1 of Leptosomus discolor. Classification (NCBI taxonomy): domain Eukaryota; kingdom Metazoa; phylum Chordata; class Aves; order Leptosomiformes; family Leptosomidae; genus Leptosomus; species Leptosomus discolor. The sequence continues at coordinate 7,216,106 of NC_141404.1, forward strand.
ACTTTTGGGTAGGACTAGAGCCAGGCATGCACTCAAAGCCACGGCTTTGCAGCTGTGCTGCAAAGGGCCAAAACCAAACACAAAGTCGTCTTACATGGGGACATGCCTGCAAGGTGCAGAGAAGCCAGTCCTTGCTGCATGGCAGTTTCTATCCTAGGCATGCCCTGCTTGCAAAGGCCCAATCTGTCATATCTACATGGAAATAGGAGTCTGATAGTCTTGCTGTGTTTGCAAGCCTCAGAGATCACTGGGGCCAGGAGAAGCGGATAGTCTATTGCTCTGTTGGAACTCCAATAAAAACTGGAGTTCCCCATATTTTTTTTCTCTCTCTCCCCCTTCCCTTCCCTCTTTCCTTCCCCTCTGCATGCCTCTGTTTCTTTGTATTCACTTTCCACATAGGATCATAGAATGGTTTGGGTTGGAAGGGACCTTAAAGATCATCTAGTCCAATCCCCTGCCATGGGCAGGGACACCTTCCACCAGACCAGGTTGCTCAAAGCCTTGAACACTGCCAGGGAGGGGGCAGCCACAGCTTCTCTGGGCAACCTGTTCCAGTGTCTCACCACCCGCCCAGTAAAGAACTTCTTCGTATTATCTAACGTAAAATCTACCTCCTTTCAGTTTCCAACCATTTGCAGCACATCTGTCCTTCCATCTTCCCTTCTCCCCTCAAAAGCCCCTGCACTCCAAACAGGAGCCTGTCCTTTTCTGTGAGCAATGGTAGAGTCATGAATCTAGAGATGATGTTCTTCACGCTGCTCATCCTGGACAGAAGGACCTCCCTACGTCTTCTTGAACTGGTTACCCATGCAAAACAGTGCTATCAGCTTGGATCTGAGATGCCATTTTAACCTCCCATAAGGGTTACCATTCCTTTGTGATACTCAGTTTTCCCTTCCTACTCGTCACTAATAATAATGGCTATCCTTGGAGTGGAAAAACTTGGGGTTTCCACCATGCAATGGTTCATTTAGAAATAAAAATGAATCAGAAACTCACACTTCTTGAAGCCAAGAACATTATATTGGCACTGGCACCTAAGATGGGAATTAGGGAAGTCTCTCCTGGGCTGGAGTCCTTCCTGGCTGATCTGCAGGATTCCCGCGTATTCACCACTGGGTCCTGCTCCAGACACAAACGGGGTAGTTTGACAGTGGAGGATCAGATCACTCAGTCTGTGCCCTAGGAAAGAAAAGCTTGTTTCCTGACAATGTATTTGAGTGGCACAGACTGGGCAATACATTGAGGTATTAAGCTGTGCAAGAAATGGAATGTCATAATTACTCAGATTTGAAAAAAAAAATCAGCAAGGGAAAAATTAAAACCCCTCCTCCCCCACCAGAAAGCATGTCATTTTTTAACTGTGCCTCTGAAGTGTTAGTTTGCTTTTGGCATTTTTCCCCTTTATCTAAACCTCTCAAATAAGCCATAATGACAGCATAAGTTGCATGTTACTTCATGTACTGCCTTGCAAAGCGCTGGAATTCCTTAAGTGTCTTAAATTATGGGCTACTTTACGACAAATGACTTATATTCTGCTGATATTTACTTATATGCTGTGAACAGCACATATATTGGATAGAGTTCATATCATTATTGCATAGACATTCATTAGTCTATGCACGGTTAAAGCCTCACATGTTTTATTGGATTTAACAGTCTAATGAACTCTCACATGGGACAAATGCAATGAAAATACTTGTTGATCTGTAAGTCAGAACCAGCAAGACTAACTATAAAAAGTAAGGAGGGATCTCTACCAAAGCTTTACCTCTAACTGAAGCTCAAACATGAATGAAAGAATTTTTGACATTAAGTTGAAGTTCTTAAAATTTCCTTTAATCTTTCTGCTTGGATCCTTTTTCTTAATTTCATGGAAAAGTCTCACAAAAGCTTTTTTCAATATATTTTGATTGGGTTGGGACCAGAATTTATTAGAAAAATATAAGAAAAAGGTAATCTCAGGGAATTTTTCTTCCTGGGGAAAAAAAAAAAAAAGAGATCTGTGGAGTTTCAGTTAAACAACTGCTATTATGGGGCCAATTCTTCCCTGGCCTATAATATGTTTTGTCATTTAAAGTTTTGGAAAGTGGGAAAGCAGGAATATTTATCTTCTGCAACAGAAGTTTATACCTACTGTGCAGTTGCCTAAATGAGCACAGGAGGGACACGGTGGGAATCTGGACAGTGGATCTTGCAGAGTTTGGACTACTAAGTTTTCCATTGATTCCCAGGGTGAGGAATGAGTGCTCTGACATTTTTTCTCTCTTTTCAGTGCAGAAACTCTTATGAGTAATACAAATCTGCTATTTTTGCTGTCATGAATAATACGATTTTTGGTACTTTACTTACAAATGTAATAATTTTTTTTTTAGTTGTCACAACAGCTTTATGGTCCCTGGCTACTAAAAAGCTTAGTAAAGTTTAGTAAAGTTTAATGGCACTTTAACTACTACAAGCCTTTAAAAAAGAAGTCAATAACCTGACGAAGAGGATCCTTAGTGTAATGTCCCGCTCTCCACAAAAACATAATCACAGAGATTATTAAGCCCTAAGAGATCCTACACTTAACACTTTCACTGGTACAAAACTAAATTCTGCTCTTGCTTGAACTATATCAAATTTAGGCTAGTATACATGAAAAATACCTCAAACATGTCGCTTTCATGCAAATGCAAATAAGCCATAATACAACAGCGATCTCTGCCAGCGTAAGCCTCTGGGCACTGCTTCTAGAGCTCTTCGTTTTGAGTTCGGTCCTGATTCAGTAACACTGAATGTGATCTTAACTGTATGGAGCTGCCAGCTGTGCCTCTAAGAACTTAGGTAATGAAAAGTGCTGTTGTTTTTCCTGGGTCTACACATTTATTTCAAATAAAAGAAACCAATGGGACTTAAGCACATTATTTGAATAGAAGGAATTGCTTATGCACTGTGCTGTGCTGATCTGGGGCTAAATGGGAATCTCAGGAACTTGTCATTAGTGGGTATTGACATTTTCTGAGGTATTTGTAGGTGAGCTTTTATTAGCAGCTCTGTCCTTCAATAGTGGTTAATAAATCACCGTTGAATTTGCAGGCACTCTCAGAATAGATAGGAAGCCAATTGGGCTCTGAAAGATTACTCTGCTATTTGTTTAGCCACTGGCTCTTTGCTTGTAACAGATAGGTTTAAGAGCTGGGAACGCTACATTTCCCTGTATGCTTTAGTTGACTTGTTAGAGATAGTTGTTTGTGTTTGATAAACGAGAAGATGATGAGGGGCTGGCTGAATGCAATGGGGTTTTTTTATCTGCAAAGGTTAGGGATGGGAATTCCTCAAGTAGGCAAAGCCGCCGGCTTCTGGCAATGAGTAACTGTTTTGTCTTGGATGCAACCTGAGCTCGTTAGTGCTCTCTCTTCCTTTCACACATACACACACACCCTCTTGGGTCTGCTCCAGATCTGCATGATGGCTTAGGGGGAGCCAAACTGTTTCTTCTCTTCACTTGCCTTAGAAGTCTTCAAGTGTGTAAAAGGCACGTGTATATCTGTGAATCCCCAACTGCTTGAAAACACACTTGATTGCACTGGAAAATGTGCAAAATTGCAAATGGAAAGGTGCTAAATGTGCAAGAAGTGGAGAACATGGGGAAAGCGAAGACCTGTCTGGGGGAGCCGCTGCAGTTTAGAGAAGTGTCACAATGGACCGGGCAAGTTTAGGGGCCAGGTTTGTGTTCACGTTTGGTAAACGCATAAGCAATTACATGCAGTTTGCTGCAGCAGTAAACAGAGAATAGGTATCTGGGCATAAATAGCTGTGTGCACATGGCTCCTATGTCTTAACTGCCTGTATGGGGATTCATATGTGGGTACTTAACAAAAGAAATTGTATGTTCAAATTTTTACAAGGAGTACCCGCGGCTTTTCTGAAAGCATCTAGCTAAGTGCACATCACAGTAAACATTTCTGTTTAAAAGTCCTATTGCAAATGCTGGGATTCTAAGCAACATCTCTCTGCCCTGCTCTTGCAGATTTGTATTTATGGTATCTCTTAGCAGAGGTGACCATAGGCATTCGCATTGGACTGGATGATACCTGGGGGTGCCATCCCACCTCAAGTATTCTCTGCTTCTGCGATCCCACTCTTGGACATTACCATAGTGTGAGACAGTTGGGATTTGCAAGTTGTCTTCAGTTTGGCTTTTCTGGCTTGCATAGAAGTTATTTTTTATAAGTGTGTAATCGAAAAATAATGATTTGAATGTAACGATTAGAAGTGGGTCAAAGAAGTTGGATGAATTGTGCCGTGGGGGTGTTTGGAGCTAGCACATTAGCTGGTAGCTCCCCAAATGCTCTTTGAATAAACAGGCAGTAACTGCAAAAAGATTGATAGTTTGGCAGTTGAAGTGGCCAGTGACCAAAAATTGCCCTCTGTCATCATTGGTGGAAAGGAATGGTTTGAGTTATGCTGGGCTGCCTTAATTTTAATCTGTCTTAATGAAGAGTAAATGCGTAGTGTGAAAAATGAAATAAAACAGCTTCTTTTCCCTTAGGGTGATACAAAAAAGATTATTTCCCTGTGGAAAGCAGATGTTTAATTGCCCAACACCAGAAGCAGAATAACACATGGCTGGTCTATCTGTGTATGTTACAGCTGCGTGCGCTGCATACTTAAGCTGCTGTGTTACAGCTGATGGCTGCAAACTGGATCTGTTCATAAGGTAACTGCCAAAATTATCATGTTGTCTGAAAAATCAGACTCACCTGATACAGTGGGTGAACAGGGAAGGGAATGTAATTCTTGCCATTATTATTACCTGTGTAAAAGAGTGGGAGTAAGTCTAGTACAATGCCAAGGTTCCTTCTGTTATCCAGTACAATGCAATAGCCCTACTGCACTATGCAGAGTGGTTTCTTGAAACCTCTCTCCTGTCCCACTGCTGCTTCATGAACCTTCTGTCAGTCTACCTGGAGGCTGGGGCTCTGCACCCAGCCAGAGCTGCATTTCAGCTGCACTGAAGCTCTTCCACCAACAGGAACCTCGCGCAGGTTGACAGGACTGTGGAGCAGCGCTGTCAAACTTGTAAGATATGTTAAAGCAGTGGAAGGAGAAGGACCTTCGTCGAAACAAGTAACATGGCCAGAGCTCAGAAAATCATACATTGTTTAAAGTTTGTATTAGCAGTTTGCTGTTGACTTAGTCTGGCAGCTGAGATGCAGTCACTGCTGTTATTGTTTGTAATGGGCAATGGCAGAGAGAGCCAGCGTAGCACTGACTGAGGCAGGACTTTCAAGCCAAACCTATTCCCCCTTTATATCTTCTGCATCTCTCAGGGCAGGGAAGGGAGAAGTAAATGCACTCTCAGTGCAGCTGGTGAAGACATTACAAGAAGCAAAGGGACATCTGGGATGCTGGGCACCCTGTGTGACTCTTGCAGGGACTGAGCCAGTAAAGATTAACACCTGCTTCCAACAGCCGTGTTCTTAACTAGCAACTTCCTTCCACAAAAGCTAACTTTAATTTTTTCCCCTCTCTTTTTATTTTGTTTCTAGCAGTGCACAGTTTTGTTGACAGCAGAGGCTTGTGTGTTGCAATAAAGCACAACTGGTGTCCCATATGCCCTGGTAAGTCTCTCGAAAAAGCAAGCAGACTTGCTTCCCCTTGGAAACTCCTCCAAGACAGAAGAACCAGGACACTTTGGATGTCATCATAACACATGGTTTGTGAAATGGCATCTCTGAACTTCAGGTCCAACATACATAGAACTCCTCCAAACCTCCGATTTAAGAAAAAAAAAAAAATCTGTTTGATGAATAAGCTGGTTGTTTTTATTTGAAAATTTTGGCCGGCTTGTTTGAGTCTGAACCCCTGGGAGACCCTCAGGAAAAAGGCAGCAGGAAAAGGAAAAAAAAAAAAAAAAAGCAAGGGCTTGTGAAAATCATAAATAAGGGAAAATATGTAATATTCAATTATTTCTGGTTGCAGAGCTTATTCTTATTAATACACAATCCCAATAGCTGGTTGCCATGATACAGGGCAGTTGTGAGAAAAGGTGCAGAGTGAGGAGGGGAATAGGTTTCAAAGTACGCCAGGGAAGTATAAGCTTTTTATAGTTTTACAATATCTGACCTCGTAAAGTCTCTCTCTGTGTTGCCTTTGATGGGTGGACATGAAACTCCCTGCAGAAGTGAGATGATGTTGGTGTTGCTCTGGCAGTCGCCTTGATAACTGCCTTCCCAGCTCCCCTGGGACTAATAGTGATAATTAATATTGGGATTAATACAAATATCACAAAGCCTGCTGGAGAGCAGTGGGTGTTACAAAGAGCATCTACTTCTGCAGGCACTTGGCAGGGTGGTGATGGGAAGGAAATGGTGATGGGAAGGGAGAAATGTCTCAAGGAGCTAATGAGAGCACTGCCCTGTCATGTTTAATGATACAAACATTGTTTCTGAAACAATAAGATATTTGGCTGGCATCATACGTGACTTATTCCTACAGTTTTCAATCCTCAGGTGGCATTAATGGCAAGGAAGGCAGCTCCTTCTGGCTTGCCATTAAAGCATGCCCTTTCTGCGTAGGTAAGGATCTGGCCATGGGCTTGGAAAATGCATCAAAGCTTCCCTGTACACTCATAACTAGCTGGATCTGGAAGTCAAGGCAATGTCAAAGAAGGAAGTTTCAGAAATACTGGATGTCGATGCCTCACTTCCTCAGTGGCCTTCTCCTCCCTCCTAAGGCCACTCCTTGTGCCAGCTCAACATCTTGACCATACTCTTTAAGCTCTTGAGTAACGTGGTCATCTCAGAGATCTCTCAGATTTTTCCTACCCTTTCATAAGGCATTTTTTCTGTGATACAAAGCAATTTGCTGGTCTGTAAGGAAGCCCTTCTGAGCCACAAAGCCCTTGGTGCTTCACAAAAGCTCCCAGAGGTGGAGCAGTGACAAAGCATTGCAGAAGTCCTATCTCACAATAAATGAGTTGAGGTTACAAGCATGGAGACAACAGGAATCTCACAGCAGAGTTGCCGTGGTCAGTGAGGGATGCTTTGTTCATCTTGTGATATATATACCTGGTGAGCCAACCTGAAAGAGATCAACAGAGCTCGCGGTCAGTTTGGAAGGCCAGGCTACCTGTGGCTTTCTTGAATCCTCTTGTGTTTGATAACCCCCTTGTGTTTGTGTCTCCCTCATTTTTCTGTTTTCCAGGCCGAAAAGCCCAGTTCCACCTGGGCACTCCTCTGCACTCAGGATTTGGGCCCAGCACAGATTTAGAGAACGAACATTTATGATTCTATTATATATGTCCTCAGCTCCTGTGAGTGTTTTGGGTAGAAATCTTAAAGGCTATTTCGCAGACATGGTCTATCGCCTTATAGTAGTAAATAAAAAAAGTGGATATGTCTTGCTTACAAAGGCCAACCAATATCCCTTTAACAAGAAATGGGTTTTCTGTTGCTGTCTTACACTGCTTCACTGTTGCCCATGGCCCTTTGCAGCTCTGCCTCCTTGCAAGCTTTGGCCACAGCCAGCAGACCTCGTGGGGCTTGCCTTTCCCCTACCAGAGCAATATTGCTCTCAATAAAATCAGGACATGGCAACCCTCTTCTGAATGTGACCTTTCCTTTCAGCTTCTCCCTGGCGAACATACTTGCAAATGGCTCAGTTTCCTGCTGGCTCAGTGTGAATTTTTCAGCACAGGGATTTCTGTCTGGTGTTGCTTTGCAGCATGAAGCTAACAGGAGTTTATGGCTCAGGAGGGGCAGAAACTCTGCAAGTTAAACCTTATATGTATGATCCCACCAAGTGTCAATCGAAATAGTTCTGTGGATCAGAGACTGATTTCTTCTCCTCTTCCTCCATGGTGATAAGATGATAGTTGCACCCCATCAAGTAAGCACCTAGAAACCCCAAATGCTTCAGCCCTGTAGGTACAGAAAGAGCAAATATTTCTGCATGTTGGTGTTCTGTTACAGTTGTCAGTGGAGCAGAGGAAGGGTAGCGCAAGGAAATCTTGCTGACAAGCTCAGCTTGTTGTGCAATTAACTGACACCTTGTATTCATTTGCATATGTTTAAATGAATTAGGCAAGTACTAAGGCTGAAGCTAGCACCCAGACATTTGTATTTATATAAACACACCCACCTTTGCTAAAAAGGTCATTATTTTCGGCATGGACTTTGTCTCTTTCTCATTTGATGACATGTATCTCCTCATATAGAGTGTTTTAAATTATTTATAGAACAAGCTTAGATCCTTATGATATTTCTAAATGAAGCATAAAATAAACATTATCTCACATGTTTTAAAACACACAAGCTCCATTACTGTTTTATAATTGCTAATTAACAGATAAACGTTTCATACTCCCACATTTTTTATCCTCCAGATACAGCAAAACAAACAGATTAACAGAGGAAACCTGAGGACTGCAATATCTGGTTTATGATAAGAGCATTTAGTAAGAATGTACTGGTGGTTGTGTGATACAGAATAATGAACCATTACAGAGGTACATTTGTGTTGTTCTCTGGTTAGAGTGGGAACTGAGATTTAGGCCACTTGGGTTTTATTCCTGGGCTTGCTACTAGTTTAAATGGCTTGTCTAAGGCCATAGAATAATTTCAACCATTTTATAACTCTTGCACTGTAAAATGGAAAAAATATATTAAAAACTCTCAGATGTGCACCCTTGTGTGTCATTGCATGGGAATGTCATCATTATTAGACCAACCTAGTAATATAATGCAAAGGTCTAGTATAAAAAATAATTATAATAACCAGTAACACAGGATATCAAATAATCATCTTCAGGTGACAAATACAGGAAATCTGAGGAGTACTGAGAGGGGAGTGGGACTTCTTCAGTTGCTACTTAGGTCTAAATTACCTAATAAAAACAGGATGTGATTGTATGATACTGAGTCATAGATTCAATGTGAGACGCCGTGCTATATTAGAAGATGAAGTAAAAAGGTATTTTGAGTCTCTCTGGCTAGAAGAAAATCTCTTATCCAAAAAACCACATACATTATGGTTTCAGATATCTGCATTTTTCTAGCCTAATTCTTGATTATTGCAGAGGAGGTATTTGTTTAGCATGGGGCTCTTCCCAAAGCATCACCATTTAAATTCTCCAGCTTGCAGCAACACACTTTCTATTTTGGCAAGATGAATCTCCTGGTATCTGCATACCTCTCCTGTTCCTTCCTTCCTGTAATTAGGGCTAAATCTGCTCCAGGACCTGTTCTTTTGTAGAAGGCACCATTTTTAGAGCAATACATCATTGGCAAGTCATGACACTAACAGATCCTCGGAGAGGGCTGCCTCTCCAAAGAGACACGGTATCACCTTGATCACCGCTAGACACCGTTCAGTAAAGAGTTCCATCAGTTCGTGAAGAAGCAGGAATAAACTCATTTTAGCTATAAGAATGCGGGTGGAACCTGCTTATCAATTAAATAGGCTCAACAAGGTATCTCTATTTTACCTTTTCCTGTTTCCTGTCAATATTCCCAGTAATCCTATTTTGATTTTAGGGATTTAAGTTGAGCTGGATGGATAAATAATGGTGGTTTTTTTTTTTTCCCCAGAAATATTTGTTTGCATCTGAAAATGAATAATTTCTAATTTTGCACTTCCTGTGCCTTTGCTTTCTGTGAGCATTGGTGCGATAGTTTTGTATTGACACAACTGTTTGCAGAATGCAGGCATCAGAAGGAGCTGTGTCTGTGACGGCTTTTGTGGGACTGAGGAGTTGCTTATGTTTATGCGGCATGGCTTTTTTTCTCAGTCTAAACACTTGCCTGTAAAGAAGTTTGTGAATTGGTTACTGATCCCAACCTAGTTGAGCTGCAGATGAGAAGCCGATGGTTTCAGAAACTGCTGCTTCACAGGCGAGTCTGGTCCTCAAAGCTTGTCTGTCTTTGCTGTAGATGAAGATCAGCTGATTGAGATGCTAAAAATAAACCACACAACAGAATTGGCCCATTCACCAGCACAGTGTAGAATATCGACCAACAACCAGAAGGCATTAAAAATATTCAGAATAGAACTGAAGAAACTCAAGTAAATAAATGTGAAAAGAGCCCCAGATCTGCTCATCGTGTAATAACATTTTTTTGGTGCTTTTCTGTGTTGTGGGGGCAATTCAGAATCACTAAATGAACATCTTCAGAGACAGTTTGTTAAGGAGCTCAGTCTGAGTGACAAAATTAGATGGCCAAAGCTAGAGACTCTGAATGCTGCCAACATGTTGGCAAACTGGGCCTTGTCTTTAGTTACCAGTATCCTCTTGAGGAAGTGGATGCTGGAGAGTGAAATCATTCTCCTGTTATGATGATATTTCCCTTTCTCACCGGTACTTGGAAGGAAACCCGATGGATTAACACATTAGTTGTACTGTCAGAATGGCTCAGAGACTTTGAATTTTCAATATTTCAGATATTTGCATAGAATGAGAGCGCCTGGCTGAAAACTTGCATGTTGTTCTGGCTGAAAAGAAAAAAAAAAAAGAAAGAAAAAAAAAAAAAAAAGAAGGGGTATGAAAGTAAACCAAATCGCGTTTAATCCAAGGTTAACATCTGACTCTTGTGTTTCATCATGCACGAGCACTTGTTCCCCAGTTTGCCTGGAAGGTGAACTCCAAGACCAAAGCACAGTCTTTCCAGGTGGCAGTGTTGCTGTAGACACATCCTAGCATGACTACCTGGCTGATGGAAGGCACAAGGTGGTCCTGGTATATGCTCCTGCACAAAGGGAATTTTTTTCCAATGTATATACCCAGGTTTTGGTAATGTGTGAAATTTAAGGTCTCAGATATGTTTCTTATTATAAAAGAGAGGTAAAGGAGATATGCTAACTTTGCTAACTTTTTAAGTGTGTAAAGGAGGTATAAGATACAGGTGCAAAAAATGCATGTTCCTTGTCCACTGCCGTCCCAGACAGGCCATGTCTCAAATGCCCTAAAAGCAGCTGATACAAAAGTCACCATCCAGTTTGATCTTTTTTTTTTTTTTTTTTTTTTTTTTTGCTTGGCAGTATCCTTTGAAAAAGGGAGAGACTGGAGGTAGAATTCCCTAGTCCTGTCTTCTGAAGAGCTGCGCTGGTACCACTGTGAACCACTATGCCAGCTATGTGGTCATCTGAACAATGCTCTGACTTGGCTCAACAGAGGTGGCTACCTCAACTCCCTGTGTTTAGGGGATCCATAAATTGTCTTGGTCCTGTATGCTGCACCTCTGGTTGCCAGCTAAAATAGGCTAAATTAGGCAATGTGATCATGACCCCTCCAGTCCTGCCATGTGCCTTGCTGCTCCACCAGCTGTTCTGCCCTGATGTTTGTCCATCCATCATCCATCCAGCCAGCCAGCCAGCCAGCCTTCCATCGCAGCAGTCTGAGCCAAGATGCCCCCTCTGGAAACACCACACTTGTATTGTTCTCAGCTGAGCTCAGAGCGTGTTCGGAAGCAACACCCAGAGACGGGATTTCCTTCATGTCAGTGCATGGAGGGGCTCTCTGCTGACTCACTGGACTGGTCCCAAAAATATCAGGCTCAGAATAGAAACCCTCGTGCCCTTTCTGTCCTGGAGAACAATGTCTCCCACATTTTTTCCACCTCTAAGTATCAAAAAAACCCCTTTTTGCTTCCTACTTGGCAGGGTTAAGCTGGAGGGGCTCAGGCCACTGCTCAGAGCACCTGACTGTATGCTTTAAAAGGAGAGAAGCTAATCACTGGGACTGTTATTTACCCCTGTTATATGCAGGGCTTTCTGGTGGTGTTTTTTTTTTTTTTTTTTTTTTGTTTTTTTTGTTTTGTTTTGTTTTGGTCTGGGAAGATGGAAACTTAAAATGGAAACAGATTCAAGCAAACACCTCCCTTCCCAGCCTGGTTTCTTTTTTTTTTTTTCTATTTTTGCAGGACAGTTATAAGAACAGGGTCAGAACCATCAATGAATTCAACAGTGAGGAAAAGGAATATTACTGCAGTGTGGGATCCCTCACAAAACTGGAGCCCATGGGTTTTTGGAGTGTTTGCTTATTTTCTGTTATTATTTATAAAATGTCTAAACATCTGTCAACCCCATCTCAGAAAGAGCAAGACCTTTTTGTATATAACTAGGTGTCAGCAATATACAAATCCAGTAGCCAAATCTCTGTGGGTTGGCAACTGCTGGTGGTCCCTGTACCAACTCTGTTCCTGTTGGGTTACAAGGGAGTCCTCAGGGAATCACTTTAGCAGTGGGACCCCAACCTCTCAGCCTGTCTGTTCCTAGCACCCATCGCTCAGGTAGCCCAGCTGCTCTACAAGCTAACAGCACTATCATTTTGGGAACTGATCTGCTAGATTTTACCAGTTACCGTCTGTATGAGCCTTTTCCAAACTACATCACTTCAGCTGAAGACCAAGTGGGTTGCTGGGCTAAGCCATGCACTTTCTAAGCATTGGGTAGGCAGCTTAATAATTTCAGAGATAATTTTCAGAGCTTCATTTCTTAAGTTATTCTGAAAATCCAGGTCTTGCAATCCCACGTGGGAGCACTTTCAGGGACCCAGGCTGTTTTCTCAATGGAGATGGTGACTACTACGCAGCGAACTGAGAAACAGTGGAAACCATGCTCCAATAAAAAACAATCGTGGACGCTGGAGAAGGGCATTTTAATATACACCTCCCCAAACAGTAAGAGAGGTGACATTCAAATGGTCTGGTTTTTAGAGACAAAATCCCAAATCATCTTCTCTAAAGTATGTGTTAAGCTTTTGAAAATCTTCCCCTTCCCCCTCTCCCTGCCGCCTCTACAATAAGTACAATTGTTAGACAAGGCAGGTCTTTGTGCTCCAAATTTAATACATAGTTCTTGACCCATGGAGTGATAAACTGGAAAATAAATGGCTGGATTTTCCCCAGTGTTGAAGAACGCCTTTCAGATTGACTTGGGAACTTGCCTATTCTTGTCTGCCCACCTGGCTTTCACTTTGATATCCCTAACATTATCCCAACTTTTATTGTCTTTTCATGTCTGTCAAGCCTTCTTCGCTAAATTACTTTCATTTATACATCCTCTCCTGCTATTTGGTCTCATCATCATCTAAGATTTAAGGTGAAAAAGTTTCTTCCATTTGACAGGGTGGGAGGTGGAAATTACTATGTGACCAGTAAACTACAGGTTACATAGATAATATGTCTTGTATATCAGCCAGTGGAGCCTTAAATCAATTCATTAGCTTGTATAAAGCTTTTGTGTGCTTTTTAATTGCATCATATCCAAGATGATTGCACATTTGCTTTAATTTAGTTTTTTTCTTTGTGCTGTCATCTTTCAGGATTCTTATATAGTTATGCTGAGTGTGTTTCTAAAGATTGTTTTTCTTTCTTTAGAGGCTCCATTTTTGGTTTTTTCTTCCACTTCTTGACACATCCCTAGCCCAAGGCAAAAGTGTGCATTTTGTTCACGGAAGGTAGACACAGGGATATTCTTCACTGTGCAAGGAGTGAAAGACAAGCTGAGATATGCTGGATTAATGAAAGAGGTACTGAAAAGCAGCTGGTTGATTCATAGCGAGCCATTCACTTACTTTCATGCTGCTTCATAGCAAAAAAATCTATAGACTGAACTATAATGTACAGATAATTTATCCTAATGCCAAGAAGCCTCCTAACCTTTTTGTAGGCTAAATTTTCTGCTACAGGCGTGCCAGGAAATATTGCTTTTTGGATGAAATTCAGGAGATTAAGGTAGCCCAGGAGAACCTTGTCTTGGAAGAGGACAGTTAGTGGAATAAAAACTTTTTTTTTGCAGTCTTTAGTGAAAAACCTAAGAAGTTATTAATTTGGGGAAACAAGGAAGAGAAAGACAATGTTTTATTACACTGTCAGTAACTCTAAAATATTGGTCCAGCCTGATGGCAAAGTAAGAACAGACATTGCTCTGATAAAATGATCAATTTCATTATTCCAGCTGAGATTTTTCTCCTTCATTTTTCTGCATATCTCTTCTGCTCAGTAAATCAAGAAATGTACAAAGGTCCTTTACAATGCAGACTTTATGTACAACAGTATCAGCCACAACAATATTCAGTCATCAAACAATCTTCAAAAGTACTGCTCCTTTTTTCAATCCCTGCAAGAAATCAAAACCTTTCAAACAGAGCCAGATTTTAACGAAGAGTGGCTGTTTAAAGCGGAGTTACCAAAAGCCTTGGCTGTGCCTGGACTTTTATTTTAAGGATTTGTACCATTAAATATTAATATAGTTGAAATAACTGAACCCCCTGAACAAATGAAATCTGTGCAATGAAAACAAACATGCTGTATAACGTGAGCCAATGCTACCCACAATGTTACTGAATAAATATGCAAATACAGACCCCAATTTCCCTGAACAAGTTTTCTTATTGACCTTCTGGGAGAATGAGAAGGAAAATATAAAAATTAAATAATAGTCACGACACTGAAATTTTTAAGAGCTGATCCAAGGCTCATTGACTTAAGGGAGCTTTGCCTTTGCTACCTTAAAGAGCTTGCAGTGCTGCAAAACCTGAAACACACACCGTGAAATCACAAAGCGGTGCACACTTGGCAGCAAATATGTCGTTATGGACATATTGCTACAGGAATTAAAAAGAAAGTTGTGGAGCAGATCTGCTCATTTTTTACTGGTATCTCCTGCATAATTTTACTACAGGCTCCCCATTTCTGCAGAGGTCCTGGCTGCAGCTCCACCCAGCCAGGCAGGCTCTACATGTTGCCTTTGGAGCCTGGAGTTGTGGTTTTGCACCTTGGAAGACTGGTGATGGTGAGAAACATGGGAGATCCTAAAGCATGTGGGAGATGCCCTGGGTCTGGGACCTTGGTGAGGTCTGGGCAAGATGTACTGTTTGTCCAGCTTATAGTCAACATTTTGAGGCATATTTATGAAGAGCATGCAATAAAATTGAAAAGGAGAAGTACATAGCAAGGACGGAAACTGAGAGGTTCTTGAATTGATTAGTGTACAGTCTCAAACGATACACTGGAAGGGTAGCAGTGGGGACCCCTTTGAATTGGAGACAGCAAAAACTTAAAGAAGTTGTAAAAAATACCATAGACGAACTTTCGATCCTTGTTACGTCTCAGCAAATTATGAATAACTTTATCAAATTATGGCACTGGCGTTACAAAGTTGTACAGGCAAAATAATGAGTGAAGTTTCTCCCCCAGTTACAGGATCACCTCAATTAACAGATTATTTTGACTTCTGGTTTTAAGACTTCGAATTTTCTTGGTAATGCTTTTTGCTTAATATAATATTTTAAGGTTTTCTTAAAGAAAAAGAAGTGTAATCCTGTGCCTTCAGCAGCTGAAGAGTTAAGAATAGTACTGATACTGTGAAACTTAGAAACCTTCACAGAGAGAAATATGGACTCCTATAGCCAGAATATTCTGATAACACACACAACAGCAGATGTAAAACTCCAATTTCAGATTTTAAAAGTGAACCATTCCACAACCTAACCTGTGATTTGCCTTTTTTTTTTTTTTTTTTTTGCATGAAAAACATACTATTATTCAGCTGAAAGGTAGTAAAAACTACTTAAAGTCATTCTCTTTTAACTCCAATTTGGTTGATATGAGAGATCCCTTTTGGGAGCAAATAATACAGAAGGACATATATTTACTTCAAAGGGGTAAAAAATAGGTTTTCAGCTTCCTATGATGCAGCTGTGAAAAGTGCTCAGCCAGTAAAGAAACAAAATCAAAACCATAGAAATATTTCCTCCAGAAATATTTCAAATATTAAGTAAAAACATTTACATAGAAAACCCCAATAATTTTTGTTTTGAAAGAATGTTCTGAAAAAAATGTAAATGTTCAAGAAAAGTCCATATGATAGAAACTTTCCCTATCATTTAGGTTTTTTATATAATCTTTCCACTGTGTTGAAATCTATATTTAAGGGAATTTTTCCTATTTCTTATATTTTGATTAAATTTTTAATTGGGTTTTCTAATGATGCACACCATTCTGGAGGCTGCTTCTTAAAATGTAACCCAAACAGTCCAAATACTCACATTAGCGTGCTGATATGAATGAGACAATGCATGCCTGGCTTAAACCCAAGTGCTCAGCCCTTCCAAAGCACACTGATTGGAGTCATAACCATCCAGCTAAACTGAAGCTGGTAATTAAAAATATGCAAAATGGTTTGGAAATAATGTGGATCTCTCTGAATGTGGATTTTGAATATGGGTGTCTCTCACATGGGTAAAGTGGATAATTGCCTGCCTATCCTGCTTCTATTCATTGTGAATAATTGAGTTGTTGTCAAACACTTCTAACACTGCCTATCACAATTAATATGAAAAGACAGAGGGGCTCTTTGAATAATCTCATTTTTGTGGCTGAGGAAGCTGTTTCTTTTGTATTTGCCTGGGGAATGGCATAGCAACAGGAAATGAGAAAGAGAGAAAGAATGGCGAAAACACTGCAGACTTTGCTTTATTTCTTCATTTTTTTATCACTACATTGCATGTAAGACTTCAGTATGACACCTGTGTTTCTCCAGGGCCTTCTTTTGTGCAAAACCCTATGGCTCATTCACCATTGGAGTGGCAGCATGAGCCTGGTGGATAGCGACAGTGAGGCAGGGACCAGGGTTGTCGAACATACATGGGGGGCTTTGCACAGGTCCCCAACCAAGGTACCTGTAAATCACGGGGTGTCTGCCAGGGAAGCCAGGCATTTTGGGTAATAATTGAACCAATGCCTACACAGTGCTCTCAGGCTGCAAAATTTCACCAGTGTGAAAGGAAGCCCATCAGAGCGCAAAGAAAGCTTGCTTGTACGTGACAAATGCAGCCTGTCTGCATGGAGGTGGGTGTTGCTGTGGGCTTTGCTCTAGTACTCGGATCCTGTAGGACTCAGGTAACAATTGTCATTGCAGTGGCTCCAGCAGTGGCCCATCACTTCCAGACCACCATGGCTTTTGCTTCTCCAATACCTGCCTTTGCAGGTCCTTCCACCACTGTGCTACTTCAGCAGTGTTTCCTAAGCCCCATTTCACTGCACTGCCACAGCTCTCCATCTGCTACTGCAATTCTCTTTTCCACATCTTTTCATTTTATCCTTCCTCTGACAGACGAATTCCTCACTGACTTCAGCAGCTTTTTGAAGTTTCCTTCATGGTGCCACTTTAGGGGGGGTTATCATGTTTTGCATGCTTGGACTTTTGCACAGAGACATGCAGATGACGCAGGTTGGAGCTTTTAAAAGGTGAAAGTGATGTTCCCAGAGATTTGAAGAAGACAGGTATGTGTTTTTGCCTCTGTTTGAGGCTCACCTGGCACACAGCGTGGGTGGAGACAGCCTGATGTCTCGAAACAGCCACAGCAGGTAGTTCCTGCTCTTTCCTGTGTGGTCCCCAGAGAAACCCTGACATTCCCCCCTCGCCCCTTTCTTGTCCCACATTTGAATTTTAGTTTTGCTCTGAGGTGTCTGTTCTCCAGCATCTCTCACTTTCATACGATTTCTTAAACGATAAACCAGCATGAGCCTGAGGAACAGCCCCAGAAAGAACACTCTCACATCTCCGTCCTCAGATTTTCCTGAGGAACAGGATCCTGCCTGGAGTATTTCTGGACACCAGAATTCCCTTTCATCATTAGGGTCTTGACATTTCTTCTCCCACCTTTAATATAAGGGAGAGGTTAACCCAGAGAAGCTGTAGCAGAAATCTGTTGTGCGTTGCAGCAACCAGAACAAACCTTTGATATCTGGGAGCCGATTCAGCTGTCATCTTCAAAGGCCTCTCGCTGTCAAACAAGCTTTTACCATAGTAATAATGCTGCAGTCTGAGGGCCCGGAGATGGTTTTGTCCGTGCAGCATCCCTTTTGTAGGGAATAAGATGCACTTGGGACCTATTACAGTCCCTGGCAATTAGACAGAGTGCAGCATCTCCAAAACGCCATTGTCCATGCAAATTAATTAATCCTCTACCCCTGAGACATGGGTTGTTCCTTGTGTTTTGATGGCAGTGGCTAGCAACTGGCAGTGCAGGCAGCAGTGGAGGCAGAGATGAGCTGACCCAGCCGAGTGTGTTAGCAGCCTGGGGCTGCTGCAGACAGGAAAGGGGGGCTGAGGCCTCCTTTCATCTGGGCAACTCAATTCCTGGAGGCCAAGTGACTTCCAGAGGCCACACAGCAAGTGTGTGGCACTGTCAGCCCTGGAGTTCAATCGATGCCTGACTGCAGGCAACAGCCCACGGTATCTCTTTCCATTCTGCAATTGTTAGTGTGTTATAATAAATTCCTCCAGGGACTTGTGCCATATAAAACGTGTAAGTCAAACAAACCGGAAAGCAGATCAGCTTTGCACTGTCATTTATATTGGAAGAGTAGGCATGTTAAATCCTTTTTTCCACAAATCCCTTTCAATAAATCAGTTTTGGAGCAATGCAGCTGTTTGTCGGGTGCTTTAACAGTGCTGTACTTTTCAATGACTCTCTGTGTAAAGAGACATTCTTGAAAGTTGTGCTAAAATAGACCAAGCAGTTTTGGAAAAGAGGTGTGCATTCAAATATCTGGAGTGAATGAGTTCATTCTGTGTACCAGGGAAATGCACAGCAGGCAAAGGGTGGCCAAAATTACAGTCCAGGTAATTTCAAAATGTTCTTGGCTTGCTCCACACACAGGTGTAAATCTGCTGGATGCACTGGAAGAAACTGCAATTCAAATGCAAAGCGAGAGCCTTTGAGAAGCCCTGGGTGAGACATGGGAGGAAAGCCTAGCTCCTGCTCATTAAAATAACCGTGCTTGGGAGCTTGCTGGCTACACCTGCTCTTAGGAGTACTGGCAATGCTTTCTGCAAGGCACAGTTGTGCACCATCTTTTGAAGGCAGGTATAATGCTCAGAGGCATTGCCCCAAAAAAAGCTTATGCACAAGGTAGGTGTTCCAGATAGTGCGGAGGGCACTGGCAGTGATTTGTATCACTGAGTAAAAGCATCACAAGGAAAGCATGAAATGGAGCTCATGAGAAAATTGGGCAGCTCAAAGTCAAATTATCTTTCACTGGCTCTGTTCTAACAAATAACCCATCGTGGCTGCTGAGCTGGAAGGATCCATCCCTTTCCACTGCCCTCACTCCCCTTAGTTTTGCACGGCTTATCTTTTCATGGGGCAGAACAGAGTCTCAGGATTTTAATTTGGCTACAAAAGATGCGGGATTATTACCAGCTCCTGTTAATACCCTAGGGCAAAATACCTTGGTTTCAAATTCATCTCCACGGCCCTCCGAATTGGCTTAGAGGTGTCTGAGCAAGGGGAAGAAGAAGCCAGAGCACCCCAGCTAAACCATGCAGGATTTTGGTAAACTTCCATTCTCTTTTCTCATTTTTGAACCTTAAAGATCTATGTTGCATTCAGTCACATAACTACACAAATTAAAAACTCAACTTGGCATAAATCACCCCAGAGTCCTTTATTGGCATCTTTCCTGGAATGCCAGCTGTTCGAGCGAGGCAGAGAGGCCGGGCTGTGCTGATTTCCCTAGCCTTGCAGATACCTGGTCCAGATTTGTTTTTTGAAGAAATAATTTAGCACACAGGTGGTTTTTGGGTTGAAAGTCACTGTTTTTTTTTGTAGATTGCCAAGACTGATGCGACATCAGGTTTGGATCCAACTGCTAGCATCAGGGAACTGAACTCCGGTTTTAGCAAAGGATGCGGTTAAGTCCATCTTTGAATGCAGTTGCAGATATTTTGGGACAGGAATAAAACCAAGAACTGTTTTCTTCTGAACTGCAGTTCAAATAAAATAAGTTCCATATCGTGAATGGTGATTAGCAGAATGGATTTTATTATGACAAAAAAAACAGCAATGAAAAGTGGCAACATCGAAACCTGTGAACATTTTCTAGGTTTGCGTGTTGGAAGACATATGTATTTTTAAATGTTAGATGTTTAAAGGGTTTGCAGATTCCTGATGCACAGCAGAACAGAGTAAATAACTTTGTATTCTTGGGGCCACACTCCCCCATGATGCCACTATACACTAATTATCTGCATAACAGATGCCTCTGCCTGAAAGTAGTATTTTTGTTTCCCCATAGTGCACTTAGAACTACTGGGGCATGTTGATTGATTGCCATTACTGAAATCTTCTATCACGTAACATGTATGCAAGAAAATCAGCCCTAATTGAGACAGGAGGTTAAGGGGGGGACCATGAGAGATAATGGTGATAAATTGAAAGAGGGGGGGTTCCAGCTAACAAAAGAGTTTAAAAGAAGAAAAAAATTCAACATGAGACTTGTCCACACTGGAAGAAGTTTCCCAGAGAGGCTGCATTTGGAGGGTTGGGCTGGACAAAGCCTTGGGCAAGCTGGGCTGAATTCAGTGCTGTTCCTGCTCTGAGCAGAAGACTGAACCAGAAATCTCCTGATGCTCTTTCCAATCTGAACGGTTCTGTGCTTCTGCGAGAAATTTCCAGCAGCTGGCTTTTGCCATTTAAAGACAAATGGCCAGGTTTCCAGGCTTCTGTTACCAGGAGTTCAGGTTTTAAATACAAATAACAATTTTTGTAGAAGGTTTGGGAGCTAAAGTCTTCAGCAGGTGACCCTGCCTGCACTCCTACACACCTCTCTACAGCTCTGCATGAGCACTTGTATTTACTGCTCCTTCCTGGCCATGATCTGACATACCCACAGCAGCACATCCACAGGGAGACTGTTGCTATTACGTGTAACATTAAGGTTTTTTTTCCTCCAATGGCATGTTTACATTGACAGATAGGTGCATCTCCAAAACAGCAGCTCAATCCTTACTGTCAAACTTGTACAAGCAGTGACTGAGTTCCATTCTGGAGCTCAAAATTTTTGGTACACTTAATAGATTATCCTGGAACAGGCCATCTGTGTACTTGGCTGGGTCCCATATCTATCACAAGATGGTCCAGGAGGCCTTACAACCATCTACTTGACTTTATCGACAGTAGGTGGACTCAGGTGAACTTCAGCAAGGTACTTGGGTGGAAAGTTAATGAGTTTTTACAAGCAGCTTGTTCTCAACTACCCATCTCAAGACTCCACTCCCTTATGGTGAAGGGGGAACCGATGCAGATGATGCATTGACTCCTATCAACATGCACAAGGCATGGATTTTGCAGCAGTTCCTGCTGAGCCATGAAGTAACCACTCAAATTCTCTCCTCATTTTCTTCTGTTCTCTGCCCAATTTTTCACTCTAAAGGTGCTGATGGGCTGTGTTGGGCAGGATAATAGGCAACCAACACAGGTTGCAATCTGAATATTTGTTTCTGATTACCATTGGCATTATTTTTATTGTTGCTGTTGAATAAGGATGTGTGTAAATTCCAGCAGGGAATCTACGATCTACCTCTGTGTTAGTAATTGCTGATTTGATTTCCAAGTGTCCTACAGCCATATTGATGTAAGATTTCCAGCTTTCGTTGTGAGTTAATTGTGTAACATGTACACATGAAATCAGCCATGAAAAATGTGGAAATTTCCAGCTCTTCCTTTCCTCTCTTTTGTTCAAAATTCTGTTGAAAATGTGGGGTTGGTTGGACACAACTAGGGCATGACCAAGGATTGTGTGCAAGCTGTAGTCAACATCTAAAGAGAAACCAGCTTGGTTAGCAAGACTGCCGCAGGTGATTCTCACTGCCACAATACAAAGTGTTGGGGAAAGGAGGATGCACAAGTTTCAGTCTCTTTCTGTCCACTATGTTAATGAAAAACCCCTGTTCCACAGGCTAGCGGAACTGACCAAGGTCAGGCCATTTAGTGACAGTGGACAAGGATGGCCAGGCTGAAGGTACAGCCATTGCCCTCATCCACTTATTCAGAAGGACTTTGGCATAATACCTTTTAAAATGAGGAAAATTTCTGTTGATCCAGACAGAGTAAATGCTTGGCAGTGCTTGCTATCTGTGCCTTACAGGTATGAATCCTTCTTTCAATATGCAGCACTGTCAGCACAACCAAAATGGCAAGAAGATACCATGAGAAATGCACAGCAAAATGGTATGAAATTATTTTTTCATTCCTTAGGATACTTCTTCCTGCTGAATCTATCTACCACTTTTAAAGTGACACTATGGTTTTAATGCATGCTTTCTTGCCTTTTGTGCTGCTCTGGATAGAAAGGCAGTTAAGGATTAAACAGGAGGAGGTCCTTGATGTTGACAAAAATGAAGGCTTTCAAATCTGAAATTCACTTGAGCAGCCTGGTGCAGTCAAAGAGATGCACCAAGTCCACCTCCTAATACGATGTCAATGCGAGCATAAAAATCAGGTGATCCATCCCATAGGCACTTTAGGCAGACTGCTGCAAATAGAGACTACCTAGGACACGCTGCAGGGACACACAGACAAAAAGTAGCTGGTCCCTGCAGAGCCCCAAGCCAGGTTTCTCCCTGAGTGTCTGCTCTGCTCCGCTGCCACCCCCTACGGCTCCAGCAGAAGTGCTGCTCTCTAAGGCCAGCTTTGTGTTGTGCTTGGCATGCAATAAGGCCCTGAAAATAATCTCTTGTATTAGCTGAAACCCTCTCATGCCAACTTCGTGATCCCTCTGACATATTTGCTGCCAGCTTTTGGTGTCAGTGTGTTGGCCCGTGTCTCAAAGCAGTTACATTTTTAATGCTGCACAATACGTACCTTCTCTCTGTGCCCCCCTCGCTTGTGGATGAGTAGGATTCAGGGAATTTGGCTGGATCATCGCTTTCCCCAGTAAAGACTGGGGACTGATGGAGAAAATGATCTGTTATCCCCCACAGTGTGTACCAAAATGTCATGTGGTAAGTCTCGTTCTGATTTCTAAAATGCTGGATGACAGCCACTGCCTCTGCTCCTCCAGCCCCATACAAACTCTTTGGGACTGTCAGTTCTCCAAGGCCTTATTTGAACAATTCACTGAAGAATTGGAAGGAATAAGGTGATCTAAAAACACAGTGAAATTCTCAAAAAAACCCAGGAAGGTTGTTGGTTTTTACCATATTAAGAAATAACTGCAGTCTGTAGAAAAACAGTATCAAAATATTGAAGAGAATTGAACAGCCATCCTTATAAAAAATAAGCTTATAATCATAATTAGCTGAGCACACCTTGAAATAATACCTGAGTAGGTGTAGGAAGGCAAATAGTTTAATATACTTCTGTAATCTTCTTCTCCCAGGGGCTAATTTTCACTCCATCTTTAGAGAAGTCAAAAGATTTGCCTAGGTGGGCTTTTCTGGGCACTAACAGAGGGCCAGGCCGGAATCCTGTCCCTGGTGCAGACCAGTAAAAAAGGTTGTTTAGTTGTTGGGAGGTAGAAACTGGTTTCAGTCCTGTGATGGACAGCAATAGCAAGGCAGTTACTGAAAGCAGTCTTTGCTTTCACCTGTATAGCTTTAGTGATCACAGGGCTGCGTCACATCTGCCAGGTAGTCTGGGACCCTGAGGTATAGAGATGGGTGCTGAAAGAACAAACTTTGTAATAACAAGAACAAAACTGAAAGCACCAAAAGGATGAAAGCATCATAATGGAGAAAATCAGAACGTGGCCTCACACAAAGCTGTGAGGGGAGCATCAGTGACCGGAGAGCACTGTCCACACAGCATTGGACATGCACCTGCAGAGCAACCCAAGCCATTCCTTAACTGGAAAATGAAAGAGTATCTGTGTTTTTCTTCAGCTCAGCCTGTTTTCCTGTATTTGAGCCCACCACCAAATATCTTGCTACAATAGATTAAATACCTCAGGTGGTATTTGACAGATAAATTGAAAACAGTGAAAGGTGTACAGTGCTGGAAAAATTCTTCTGATTCAGCATCTCAGCTGTCCTTCACAGTGTTGGTATTTTTCTACCAAATAACATTTGGCCTCCTGAATTAAGAGATCAGTCTTAATTTTGTCCACAGATGGGAGAGTTTTGCTTTTTCCATTTTGTCTACATGTACAAAATAAAAGCAAATTGCACTTTAGTTTCTGTGGACAAAATGGGCTTGGGTTCTTTGACTTTTCTTTTAGCATTCTTTCCTGTCGACAGCACGATTTGCACAAAATTACATTTTGTTGATAAAAATGTGCTGAAATGTCTTTCAGTTTCATTGACTGAATGATTTGCAGTAAGAGGTTTGACAAAATACATGTTGTCCACAGAATGAAATGGGGGGGTGGAAGGAAGGATACACTTCAGACATATGGAGTGAGCACTTATATACTCACTTGGTTTGTTAAAGCTCTGCTCAGAGAGTATTAGAAAGGGTTTTGTGGGATTCAGAGAAGACAATAGTTACTTTGGAAAATCTCATTCGCACAGAGACATCTGGCAGTGGAGAAAAGCATAAAGAAAGTTAATGGGTGCAGAATTTGGCCAGAGATCATTGCAAGTGCTGTTATACTTCTTTAGATGTCTTTCTGTCCAAATAAATTTCCTCCATTAAGTTTACAGATCTCCTCATTCAGCTTTTAAGGGAATACTCGTATTGGAAATGAATGAGACAGGGAAAAGAAGTATGTTAAAATTTATGAAAACATCTGTTGGAAGTTCTGAGAAAGATGCTTTTGTTTTAATCATCTAAGCAAGATTGATGGATTTTATCGGAGCTAAGTACTGAAGAGTCCCAAATGGGCTCTTTATCCCAAAGGCAAAGCATTTAAGCACATGCCTAATTTTAAGCATGTGAATAATGGCCTCATTGACTCCAATGGAAAACGCAAGTGCTACAAGCTGAGTATCTTGCATTCTAAGGTAGTTTGGATTAGTGGTAAAATCATGACCAAATTTGCCAAAAAAATATTTTGAGTGTAATTATAGCTAGGACCAAGTGGTTTTGGTAAAATAAATAACATTAGATATATGCAGCTTGTTTTGATATGGTGAAATACATTAGGATAGAAAGACAGTTACTGATAAAACAAGATAAATATTAATTCATTCGAGGAGATCTACTTGATAGGCCTTAAGTGCAGTAACACAGAGAGGGTCAACCTGGTGGGTAAGCAAAAATCTGTCGTCCATGGTGATATTGCTTCACTTTATTCAAACCGGTTTGTTACACAATATATTTACTGCTTTAAGTCAATTCTGAAAAGAACTTTAGCACCTTTTTTTTTTTCTTAGCTGTTTTCTCACAGCAGCATCCTTTTGTTAAGCAGCAAATCTGTCTGTCAATCAGAGAGGAGGAGGAAGAACGAGAGTCAGATCTGTGCTTTCTTTCAAGAGTGGTTCTGTAGGTGTGGTAATGAACTGTGACTTCTTCTGGGAAATTTGGGTTGTGAATTAAATTGTAGATGGTGCTAAGTTTCCATTGTGGTGTCCAACTCAACTTTCTTTAAAGGTTGCTACAGGTATCAGAATATGATGCCAAACTACCTTAAACCACTATTCTAGACCATTATTCTTACTTCAGGATGTAAACGCCTTGATTCCACCCCCACACTAAAAAATCCCACTGGCAGGAGCTGTATCAGGGGAATACACAATAACACTTCATGTGAACATACTGAGTTCATTTCACCCTGCTGTCAAAACAGATTGCAGTTTTCTGTTCAAAAAACAAATGTATCAAAGCAAAGGAAACACCTGTGCAAAATGCTGCTTACACAGGGACAAGCTCCTTGTGGCTGGATGTGCTGGGGCGCTGCAGAAGCTGAGGAGCAAAGTGAGCTCTAGTGGATAGGCTGGAGGAGAGAAGGAGTCCAGCATGTGCCTCAGATTAGAGTAGGCTTTGGATTACTCTGATGTTTGTGATCCTAAGAGAGCTGATTTTTAGGAATTTCAGTCTGACATAAAGGTTAACCTGGAAGCTGGGGGAATGAGCCGAGGAAGGACCAGACGTGTAAGCTAAGAGCATTGTCATGGACCTACCATCTCTTCTGTTCTGATGAGGAGGCCAATGTCCATGATCTTTTCAGACAGGCATTAGCCAGGTGACCAAATGCTGTCACGCTTGACTCATTCCACGCTTGCACCTGGTGGCTATTGATTCCTGTTTTTGGAAAGCCTTAATATACATTGCACATGCCCCTTTTGAATGGAAATGCTGTGAATGGCATTTAACAGTGCAGGCGTCACTGCTGCAAAACTAAATGTTTCACAGACATTTTGGAAATTGCTTTTTTTTTTTGGCCATGAAAAAGCTTTTTCTATTTTGCTTGAAAGATGCCATCATTCTTTTCGTTCTTAAGCAGTAGTTGTCATCCAACTAGCCAAGAGTTGGAAGTGTAGACTTGTTTTCAGACTTAGGATGGGATGGTGGTTTATGTTATGATGTATATATATCTTTACACTGAAAGTTGTGCATGCCTAGGGCTAGCCCTACATATTGGGCAAATGTGGGTGCCTGTCTCAGGAAAACAACAGTCCAGGTAGATTGCTGTCCATGAACTCATGAAGAAGGCAGCTGGAGGGAGGACATAGTGCAGGTACTATTGGCAAATCCATTATCTAGAAGGAAATCTGCACCGCAAAAAATGCTACACAGAAAAGTTGCATTTTCCAAAGCCATGGACAAAAATGGGAGCAACAGAACTGAAGTGAAATGGAAAACTTAGGTCAAATTATTTCAAAACATGTAAGCTATAAACTGCCAAAAGAAGTCCATCAAAGTAAAATTTACACTTGAATTCATAACACAGACGGTCAGACGTTGCTGGGAGAGGGAAAATGCTGGGGTACAGTAACTGAGAACTGAGCTAGGGCTTACCTAACTACAGAAGAGGACAGAGTCTGTCAGAGCATTTTCTAATTCTGTTTCTATTATCTGAGAGAAGAGCAGATGACGAATCTGTTAGTTCAGAGTGTTGACACAATACACTTTTATAATTTTTTGTCAACAGAACGTAATTGTGTTCAGATTACCCCACCACAGGGGAATAGCCATAAGATCATGCTGTCCACAAAAATAAATGTCATGTTCTATTTCTGGGAAAACAAGAGGGAAATAGGAGAAGCAATGCAAGAAAAGAAAAACCTTGAACAAACTCTTTCCTTTGGACATAGTTTTAGTTATACAGACACTGTGATAGAGCAGTTGTTCACCTACATTTGACACTCTCAGGCCCCTATGTTAGATGCCAAGCTCCTGTGCTTCTAATGTGTTTCCCTCCCTGCCACCCCATCCCATAGAATCCAAACCCTTCAGTGCTCTCTTCCAGCAGTCTTCTGGAACCGATGCCAACTACAAATCATGAGCAGTGTGTCAACAGCAGGAATTGCAGAAACCCATCAAGGAGGGAGAGCAATGTTCTGCAGGGCTTGGACATGATCAGGGGTTGGAGCAGAGAGCCTGATGGCAAGGCTTAGGTAACAGGGAGGTCCCCCATTTGAGTTACCTCCCTGACTGCCTTCATTGTTGGACTTCAGAGGTCACCTGGCCAACAACCTGAAGTATGACCCCTTTGAGGAGATGATAGTTGTGGGGCTGTTAGCTTCTCTCTCCCAAGCTGGATGCCCCCTGCCCATGGGAGGGAAGGCACTAAATTGTGCCTTGCTCTGTTCCCACAGAAAATCATTCCACCTCAGGCATCCGTTTCCTAGACAAAACGCAAACTCAGCTGCAGAAACATGTTGCATTTTTCAAGATTAGGCAAAGCGAGAACATATAATTTTAATAAAGCAGATGGAAATATTCAACTGGTTTCATTCTAATGGAAATAAAATTCTGCCCATCCATCATCTTTTCTTACGAAACTCTTGAGACAGCTGTAAATGGGAATCTGAGGGCTGAAGGGGTTTTGGACAGGTAGCAGTGTTTGCACACAGCAGACACAGGGGATTATTCAGTATGGGGAGGAACCAGCATCACTTTGTGCTCCCTCATGGTCCAACACAGGTGCAGTCCCTCCTGATTTCCTGTAGCAATTAGAGTGTGAATCACAGCAATGCATTCAGATTTTAAAATAGAAATATATTCTTAGGGGGAAGAAGCAAACAGAACAACAACGTCCATTCTCAAAATTGAGACTCCATCATCTCCCTTGGCCCAAATTTTCTTTTCTTGTAAAATCATGTCATGTCTCACACCTCCCCATTAGTTTTCAACATGCTACTTTACCAAATGAGAGACCCAGAGGGAATGCGGGTTGTAGGAACTTTAAAAAAAAATAAATTAATCTCCACTGAGAGTAACATGTCAGTCAACATTGCATCAATAGCCTGATGGAGTCAGGAGAGGTGACTGAGAAGGAAACAGGAACTAGCTTGCAATGTTTGATGATGAAAACTGAGATATTTAAAATCTCCAGTGCCCATTTGCTATGCAGTCTGCTCAGATACATTGAGTGTGATTACAGCACCCAGACAGAAGAGTGTCATCTTCTGTGCTCTTGGTGCCACTTTTATGGCAATTTAGAAAATGATCACATAGAGATGGAAACACTGATTAGTTAACACACACAGCCTTCCTGTATTCTGTTCATGCAAAGCTTTGAACTTCTGGAAGCTGTCATACTGAGAAAATGTCTATCCTACAGGTAGCTATGATTATATTTCTGTCACTATTTACTGAGTGACACTGTATGTGAGCTTTGTGCATGACATGGAGGGTCTTCAGTCTAGAGGGGCAGCTACATCTTAGATGCAGAGAAGATGCTAATTAAAGCAAGAGACTGTTGGGAGAAAGCATCTGCCATTCTTCTCTAATTTCTGTCAGCTTTGGAAAAGAGGGGTTGATATCATGTCTAAGCCTCACTCCCAGCAGGGCAGATGTTGTGGTTTGAGTTTTCAGTCCTCCATCTCAAAAACACTGTTTAGGCTGAGATCCAGACTGAGAACTGATCGTGGCAACTTCCCACAGTTTAATTGTGAGCAGGTACCCAAATAGACTGTCCTCTCTACATTCCCCAATCTAACTCTCCTCTCTGAACCTGCCTGTGTCTTTTACAGTAACATCACACAGTGGTGGAGCCTGGTCTCCCGTGCCATTTTTCGACTCACCCAGATGCAATGAAGCTGCTTATTAAGGGAACAACCAGAACAAGATAGGAAGAGTACAAAAAGCACCCAAAAGCCCCAAAACCCAAATAATGAGCAAATCCTAGAGATAAGGAACAGGATGCATTGCTCTAAATGGTTTGCAGGAGGCAAGTAGCCATAGCAGGGAGGACAGCAGACTGCAACCCACTGCTTCCAGGATGTTGCTCTAACTGACTAGGCCTTTTATCCTGATCTAGTATCTCAGCACACCCTCATTCAGTGGGGGACACAACCTTGGAGCTTTGCTCTGTAATTTGCAACCAGGTTGGTTTTTTTGTTTGTTTGTTTGTTTGTGCACAGTTTCCATCAGCTACAAAGGGTCTCATTTCCCCTTGATTTGGGTGCTGAGATATTTGTATGAAAGAATGGAACAATGCCCATATGCACAGCTAGATACCCAGAGGAATGTCACTAGCAGTGAGGATTCAGTGAGTGAGTAGCTGGGAATTAAACTGATGTTTCAAAGAGAGAAGGGGTAAGGTGTCGTCTGGTCACAGCTGTTCAGCTGTGCAGATGAGATGCAGAGGATTTCTCAGGTGGAGCAGGCAGGAGGGAGGCACTGAAAAATGTTTTCATCTTTGCTTCTGGAGAGTTTAAATGAGATCACAGCAGAGCAGCAGCAACAGATGTTCACTCCAGCTACTGTGTCAACATCCAAAAAATTGGTATGACAGGTAGGTATCCCTCTCTGAAGTATTATATTTGACAAAGTGGCCCTGGAGCAGGTGGGTAGCTTCAGATAACTTTCTGCTCCATGACAGGTGAGAAGTGTCCCAGCTCTCAGGAGGTGCATTCAGGACCGGCTGCCATCTGATCTTGATGAATTATGGCTGAGTCTTAGATGTAGGTCTCAAATTGACACGGGACTGAAATGACGTTAGGCAGATCATGGCAGTCCAACGGAGAGACATAAAAAGCACATGAAGTTTTTTGAGAGTACAACAGCATAAGATGTATATATTTAGAAAAAACCAACACTCTTCATCTCTTACTTTGCTTCTTAAAAGGGGAAACTCCTTTTAGTTCACGAAACAAACATCCCTGACTTTCTATTTAGTTTAGCTTACTGGAAATTTTTAAAGAAAACTTTAGCTCAAAGTAGCTGAATGCAAAGCCTTATTTTTGCATAATCACTGGTGCCAAGGGCTAAAACACAGCACTTTTTTAAAAATTAGGGGCTTTAAAAATAAGACATCAACATCTCTCTCCAATTTCACAGTCACCATTGTCCTTTTCACCTAATTTCTCTCTTTATTAACAAAGACTGATTAGTCGTGCCTACCTGGTCCGAAGCACAATGTTTCTTTATGAAAGCTCCAGTACAAAAAAAAAAAAAAAAAAAGTAAATGGGGAGAGAGAAGAAACTAATAAATGACCCTGCTTGATACCTTGGCTGGTAATACAAATATCAACACAGCCACAGTTCAGTGAGACACTTATGTGTGTGCTTATATTTAAGCATGTGTTTAAGTCAGTTCGGATTGAGCTTCCTGCCAAGGACATACTTCACTTGTGGGACATATGTGACTTAAAAACATGTTAAGTGTTTCAGTGATTTGGTACCAGACCAATAAGTACCCATCACAAGTTGCTGACCAAGTATGTGCATCTATTTCTCAGATAAAGGGTGTTCACAATGATACCATTTGGTTGCTGTGCTATCAGCCCTGCTGATCTTCAAGTGTTGCATTGATTGAAGGACACTGAGTGATAGAAGGAGCCTCTGATAATCTGTCTCTGCATTAGACGTTGCTTTGTGAGCCCTGCCTAGCTTGCTTTAACATCTTAGGAGAAAACCAGCAAATCTGCACTGCCAATTTGTGAGTTATGGAAGGGAACAAAGTATTCTGACATGATGGGATCTAGTCTTGGCCGAGCATGCTGTGGTAGGGCAGAGGGAAACATGAGCTAGACATGTCAAACAAACATGTGAGCATCTTCAGATGTGGTCTGGCATTTTAGTAACGATCTTTCCAATGAAGATGTCAAGGATCACCTTGGGTTTTCTGGGAGTTACGGTTACGGTGCTCTGGAAGGAAATATAAGACCTGCCTTCGATGCAGCAAAGAGAACTGATGCTCTACAGCCATTCCTTAGAATTTAAGGAAAACTTTGGAAAATTATAAACTGACTGTAATCCTACAGTTTTGCAAATGACACTGCTTTGTTTGTGGAAGTCATCCCAAGCTGTGCTTTTTACATCTTTTTTCCTCTCTAGTGACTACATATGCGGCCTCAGTGTTAAGTATGCAAAGGGCCTTGCTGGGCAGCTGTAGGTGGTCCTGCTGCTTGTTAAACATGACAGTTGAATGTGTGGATGCACAGTAAATGAGTGCAGTTCATCATAGCCTTTAGAAAGTTAATTGGCTACTAAGCTTTTGAAGGGTCAAATACATCAGTATCTAGTCCGACTCTGCTCTTTGAACAGCAAGTGGTTAGGAACAGGTCTGATTAGCATACCTCTTCACTGTCTTCCACTTCTGATATATACTTATGAATGACCTTTCGCTGCAGTGTGTGTGTGAAATGGATAGAGAAAAGCACAATCCCTATAAATAGCTTGCAGACAGAGTTAAAGGCTGCACTTAAAACAAAGTGCATAATGTTTTTAAAGTAAATAATTAGGGCCAGCTTTGTGGGTCTGCATTTTAGTTAGAGTTTGAAGCAGATGAAAAGCATCAGATTTGATTTTTAACTCGTCTTTCAGCTCAAATACAAACCATAGACAAACTTCAATAGATGTGCATTTGTATCCAGGCTTGTTCAGTCTGTTGATGGCTGAAAATCCATCAGAATTGGTTTTGCAGCATTTATTTTTCACAGTCACGGACTTTCTTGCTGAATCATATGTTACTGGTCAATCCTGTAGTTTCAGAAATGTATGTTCTGGCATACTCCCCCTGTCTTAACAGGACAGACCCCAATAACAACACTAGGTGGAATTGTTTTCTGAAAAGATGGCAGAACATCTGAATTGGCTCCAGGAATGCTGGTTGTTTTCATTGTTTCAATTTTGAAAACAATTTCTTGTGGCCTGGCTGCAACTGGATGAACTGCTGTCTTGAACTCTCCCCAGAACTCAGATAGATACTTATTTATTATTTAAATATGAGCTAAGAGCGGGAAACTCTTAAAACTCCCCAAAGCTCTCCTCTAAAAATAAAGATCCATTACTTCATCTTCGATAAATAATTCTTAATCATTCCCCCAAGTGAAATTAGACTCCTGCTTTCTATCTCCCTGAGTTTCCTTCTTGGCTTGCTTTGACTCTGGGTGCAGCATTTTTGTCTTGTTCTGCCAGTGACATTCAAGTGTTAAATCAAAACTTCGTGAAGCCACGCGGAGGGCGATGTCGATTCCTGATGTAATTCGCATAGTAGCCTGGAATGACCCCCATCTGCTCATGGTGACTTCTGTTTGTTTTGGCCAGTGCCTAGAGCTCTCTTTTCGCCCCTCTATCTGAAAGATATCTTGCATATCCTCCCTGTTTATGATCATACTGGCCTCTGATGTTTCCTTTTTAGCACTGTTATCCATCTTTTGGGTTAGACATAAACCCAGGGTCCTGAATGCTCTTAGTCATTGAAGATCTGATGGCACTTTTCACAAAAGGAGATGACTAACCTCCATGTCCTGGCCACAGGCCAACTTGGCTAATTACGGTCTGCCTACCAGAAATTCCTCCTGCCATTTCAATGGTCGTGTTGTTTTTCACTTTCTGTCCCAAACAGCTATTGAATAGATGCTGTTTTCCTCTCCATGCTGCAGTTCAGTAGTGAATGACATTTTAAGCTGGTAGCACTTCTTTCTGCCTGTGAAATGCTTTGAGTCTTAGGGGCATGCTAAGGTGCTACATTTTTATTTTCAGGAGAGGTGCCTGTAGAGTGACTGTCCCCAGTTGCTCCACACCTTGCCATGGAAGGATCCTGTGCCAGTCTCCCATTTCTCCTTACTGTCTATTTTTATCTCTAGCTGTTATCTCGCTAACACTGTGTTGAATGACTTCAGTATTTATTTATTTTCCCATCTTGCTTTTCTTGATGCCTTTAGAAAGAAGCGCTGGGGAAGGTGCTTAGCTACTATGAAACAGCCTATGGACTGAGAGGAGTTATGTGCATTTCCAGCTGCTGAGAAACCTGGCCAAGGACTTTTTCCATATACAGAAGAACTTATAATTTAAATGAGTACTGTTAACTCTGGTTGTCTTCTGGTTGATTTTTAGTTTAAAATTAACTAAACATATGACTGAATTTTTCTCAGAGTGGGTTCCAAAAGGATCCAGAGGACAGGAGACTGTGGTGAGACTTGGCATGTAGGAGGGCTGCCCCTCTGAAGCCTGCTCACTCCAACTACAGACTGCTCTCTCATACTCACCCTATTACCATCTTAAGAATATTTTCAGAGCTCAGCTTTCACTCAATCAAAAAAGTCGTGGTGCAAAACAAAGCATACCAGGTCATGCCAAGATGTATGTGGCAAGGGTAGAGAGGATATGTGAAGCACCAAGAATTATATGCCCAGGGATAATCAGATTCGTGCCATCTTTTCTATTATTTTCTATTCTATTTGATCATGGTTTGCCAAAATCAACAACAGTGATTTTAATACAGGTGCCTTTGTTCCCAGAAACAGTCTGAATGAAACCTGGGATTATGAATTCTTTCCCACAGTCATACTGAACCTTGGGAAGCTTTCCTTGCAGTGGGTAATCCTTTTATTATTTATTTTTTCTTGTTCTGTTTGCTGTTATTAGCTTTCCTATGCAGCTTTGATACTACTGTTGTAGTATTTTGCTTTCCTACACCACAGTGTGACAGAGGGGCAATACACGTTACAGCTGGGTCTTGTAAACGTGCCTTTGATTGCTAATGTGTCTTGGAAGGTCCAATCCAAATAATATCTGAGATGTTAGTATTATGAACACTGTATGGAGGGGCTGCCAGCCTTAGTAGAGTCAAAATTTGGGATCAAGGCTGAAGCAGAAAAAAGCCTTGGAAATCTGCAAGTTGCC
The DNA here is from genome assembly GCF_034619465.1 of Leptosomus discolor. Taxonomy (NCBI): domain Eukaryota; kingdom Metazoa; phylum Chordata; class Aves; order Leptosomiformes; family Leptosomidae; genus Leptosomus; species Leptosomus discolor. The sequence goes on from NC_141404.1 coordinate 7,250,058, forward strand.
TTCCACACAAGCCCTCAGGCACATTCAAATGTAGAATATGAGAACTAAGTATGAAAATTGAAGTAATGAAAAAAAATTGCCCCAGTTTCACTGTTCCTTCAAAACTTGAATCTCAGCCCAAGATCACAAATAGGTCCTCTCAGGTTTATAGACCTATAAAGAGACCCTGTGCACTGTTTTGAGTAAACCTGGACTAATTGATGGCTTAGTACTAAAAAATATGTGAAACCTGTGGTTCTGCACAGTTCCAATGTGAAAGACAATGAAAATTGTTAAAAGGGAAAGGTGGTTGGTGGTTAATCACATACATGAGAAGCAAGTGATGAGAGTCCCTCTTAGGGAGCTTTTTTGGGACAAGTCATGTCACATCTCTGTGTATCAGTTTTTCCATCAGTAATGACAGGATGGGAGGACTTATCTGCCCTACGTGCCTGACTGATTTGCAGAGTAGTTTGAAAATCCATGGGGATGGTGTAACAAGTGTTAAAATTGCTTCTTTCAAAGCCACTTCAAGTTTCTGGTTTTGGAGGGCTAGGAAATCTTACCTTTTCTACAGTGGAGAGGCAACAGCTGACCTATTAGTTTGTGTCCTATATATAGTGATCCATCAACACCGGGATCAATTTCCTGAAGGTCACTAGCTCTTTTAAATCCTGCCATCATCTTTGAATTCAGATACCATGGATTTGGCTTCTCTCTTCCTCACCTGCGTTTTCCCTTCTTTCTCTTCTGATAAACTCAGGCATTGCAGCTTTAAGATTTTAAGACCTTTCCCAGATGGAAAAGGTCATTTGTCTTTCGCTACTCAACACTTCCTTCATGAGTTCATTTAAACATTGCCAGACATCAGAAGAACAGAACTCAGCTGTAGGGTTATCTATGTCTCATTCGCCTTTTGTGTAGGTGGCAAAACTGATCTAGAACAAAACTGTTTGGTTCCCATAGCAATTTACAACGTGAAGCGACCATAGTACTGTACTCTTCCCACTCCTTATCTACACCTGTTATTTCTTGCTTTGCCACCCAGCTAAAAGCTATAATGCTGACGTTATTTTAAATGGCATTAAGCAGGCTATTCCCTAAGTTTCATGCAGTTTCTCACTGTTTTCAGTAAGGACAGGATGTACTTTTAATCTAAGTAGTAAAAAGCAAACACTTTATTAGCCACTTCCAGTTGGAGTCTCAATGAAAAGTTAATTAAAGGAGTGGAATGAAGGGATATTATAGTGCATCTACTAATCTCGGTGCATTATTTATATGAAATCAGTCATCAAAATTAGTCATGTGCACTATCTTGCTGTGTGTGGTCTGGTTTGAAATGGTGTGTTTGTTTCCATTCCTCTCCACTGGATACAGTTAAGATAGATACACATTTGATGTGTTACGCAGTCAGATCATATTTTGAAAGTTTATTATGCTCTCTATCTCTCTGTATCTGCAGGCTCAGCATCAAGGGACGATTAAAAGCTTTCAGCTGAATTTTGCAGCGTGTCTGAGATGAGACGAGTGACAAAAGTCACCCTTTCCCTTAAGCCACAGCTGCTGAAATGTCCACTGATGTGGTGCTGGCTGTGGGGATGTCACCTCCCAGCCCTTTGCCGCATTTCAGCGTGCCGGGTGCTGATTGTGCATCTGGCAGCGGGCTGCTGGGACAGTGCTTGCAAGCGGAGCAGTGACCCATAGAGCCCTGGGACAACAGTGGCTCCGGTGAGAACAAGGGCCCCCTTGTCCTCCCTGGCAGTGGCAGTGGAGGAGCATTGCTTGCACCCGGGCCTGTGCCAGTCTACAGAGCGCTGCCTGCTCTGTCAGGGAGTGAGATCCCTCTGTCTCTGCTGTTAGACACTAGTAAACTCTTACCCACTGCAGGTATCACATCTCTTGCTTTTTTGACTTTTTCTCTCACTTTTCTCATAGGATGTGCACCAAGAAGAATCAAGGCTAACACAGTAGTTTCAGGTTCTTCCTTCATTCAGGGTGGTCAATGAACTGCTCCTTCCCTCCCCTTCTTGTCTCATTCTCTCCCGCAGAGGAAGCAGATAGAGTTACGACTTTCAGGCGAGGAGGATAGTTTAATGATCCCTCCTTAAGGTCACTGTCAATGCTGTTGCATCAATTCACCTACTAGGGGCTGCTCTAAGAGCAGTGCTGCTGACTGGAGATGGAGTGGTATAGCGTTACAAAGCAGTGCATGGAAGTTGCCCACTTAAATCACTGAAGCATTTTAATTGACATTCAGTAACTCTCTCCTTTTCTGAGGGCTGCCTTTAATAGAGTGAGCACTGCTAATGCCGGTCATGGGGTTGCTCTGTGCTCCCTGCTACAGCTTCTGGCTGAGCTGCAGCAATAGCACAGCTCCTGAGAAATGCAGCTGAAAATTTTGCCTATTCCCTGTGAAGGGGCAAACATAAAAACACAGCCAACTTGCTCAAGTACAGCACATAGCTGCAAGCAAGTTCAGCTTCAGTGGGAAGAGCCAGGTTAAGAAAAAGTGGCTGTGCTGGCTGTGGACTGCCCAGTGCAATGGAGACTCTCTGTGAGCTTTTCCCAGAAGCTGTAGGAGAACTTGCCTGCTTGTTTGGGGGAGCAGGGAAAGCTAAGCAGGGAGATGGGGAAGTATTCCAGCTGATCCCCTTCCCTTCGGTTCTTCCTCACCTTTCCTCATTGATGTCCTTCAAATCTATTGCATTTTTAAACTGGTGAAGGGCTTCTTAAATTTCACATCAGCATCTACTTGTTTGAAGACAGTATGTTTTGGCATACAGTTTCATAACATGGCAATGATTTAATTATCTCCAGCTTTACTCTGCAACAGCAAGTAGATAAATGCTCTTTCACCATCACACTGCTTTTCTTACTTGTGGGCAACTTAGGAGCTGATATAAGGACGTGATAAGGAATTCATCTTGCAGTCGCAGATCAGACATATTGATCCTACAGAATGAGGACCTGTGCTCTAAGCTCTTGAGCATCTTGTGTTAGGTATGTAGCTTCTCAACTAACTATAACAACAGGGAACCTGTCTTTAAGCTGCAAAAGGGCAGAATGGGAGAGCAAACCCCATGAAAGGGCGTGGTAAAAGTCTCAAATGTATATTAGACCAAGATGCATTTCTACTCTTTGTACATATTTTGGAAATTTGTTATCTTGAAACAAATGAGCATCTGTTGTTGAGATGCGCTATGATAATGAGGGGTTGCAAAGTGGCTTAAGAAACTTAACAAATCTGGTGAGCTAGACACAACAACTCATACTACTGTCAGGTAGTGCCTCACTCTGTGAACAGCCTCATTTTTTTTCAAGGTTACATCCCTAAGCTGTTTCTCCCAGTGGGTGCAAACTGTGGTCCTTTTTCCTATGCTTCCTATAAATGGGGCAGCTAGGAGTGAACCTCTCAGCTGCAGCATGAATGCCAGATATGAAAAATCCTTTTGAAATTTCAGTACAGCTTCTAACAAAGCTTGGAAGCAAGCCATAGTCTAGAATATTTTCCATATTTTATAATGTTTTCTCATTAACTTTCTAGTTACAATGACTAAGAACAGGGTCAATATCTTCAGTTGCCTCTTCTTCAGAGGCAAGGTTCGTCCTATATTCCAGAATGAACTATAGCAGTAAGTATAAAATGGGTATCTCTTGATCAAGGATAGATCCCCTCTGACTTTTCTCATCAGATATTAATAAGCGAGAGGCATTATCACATTCCATTTAACAGGTGCATGGAAGAAGGGAAAATCTCATATTCATTTAATACCTTCTACGGTAACATCCTTCATCAGCTTTTGCTAATTATTAAGCTGAAGCCATTTTCTATTTTATTTTCCATTTAAAGCTGAAGATGAACTTCAGGAGACACCACCAGCAGTTTATTTTCTAGGTTTTGCTTTCTTCATGCAAAGGAATGCCAAGGTAACCTCACAGGGTTTCATTTAAAAACAAGAGTTCAGAGGAAAAATACCATGGCTTTAGACCACTGTCTCTGTTAGTTTATTAAAATATTAGTCTTGTAGGTGTGTTAGATTGATTTGCCTTCCGTGATGCTTAAAAATAGCTGTGAGAATAATGGGTTTCATCAAAAATCATTAACTGGGACATTACTTTCATTTTTTAACCACAGAACAAAGTGTCACAGCCAGATTAAACAAGCCAGAAAGCATTTGGAGTGCACACAAACAGCTAGCAATTTTTATATATACCTTAACCATGGAAAATCCTGAAAGATATTAGCCGTCTTCCACTGCAGATTGATCAGAATCCCCAAGAAAGGTCAGATTGTTTGAAGTGGCTGGTATTTGTACCAGCTGACATGAAAAGGCTCAGTTATTTATAGCGCTTCGCCTGTGTCCCCACAATGCTAGGGGACTGAATGAGATTGCAGAGATGAAAGGACGTTTTAGTCTAACAACTGCAAAGAGCTGTAGCTCAGCAAAATTCTAAATTATGGTATCACCAAGCAGGAGAGTTGCCTATCTTAAGCACAGATTTTAGTCCTTGTGGGGGTAATGAGATCCCGTAGGAATCTTTTTTTGGAGGGGGTGCATTTTACCTTGACAATGTTTAACTCCCTGTGTAGTGCAATCCAAACTTCAGGGCTTCCCTTCCAAGCTTTCCTTGTAAGCTGTGTCATCTTGATCTGGTTATGTCAGCTAGCCATGTTGATGAGGTTGGGTTTTTTAGCTGTAGGACACGGACACGGAAAGCAGAAACTGGGGTCATATGATGAGAGTGGTGGAACTGGGAAGAAATGTGGATCAAAGTTCATCAGGGTGAATGCTCATCCTTTTGCTCAATATTTGGTAGGTGAGTGACCCATCAGAGCTCAAGTGGGAGAAGAAGAAGACATTTCTGATGAAAAGAAAGACATTGATAATATGTGAAAAAGTAAGAGCAGTGACCATGGCCAATAGGAGCAAAACCTCCTGCAAACTGGCATGTAACTCCAGGAGATCTGTCCTGAAGAAAGCCAAAAACAGCTTCGAGTTTTACTGGGCTAGTCAGGTCAACAGAGAAAAGGTGATTTCTGCTCACCGACAGGTCCCACATCAGCAGGTAACGAAAGAAATGAGTTGTTGGTCCAAGCAGCCAAATGGAAGAAAAGTGGCCCTTTCAGACTGTTCAACCTTGTGGGAAAATTCTCTTTTGTACCAGAAGCAACAAGGCATAGAACAGCCAAGCTGTTTTTTTCTTTAAATCGGTGCTGCAGTTTGATGTGAGATGCCCTTTAGAGCACGGTGATCAGGCCAAATATGAACAGGGCGTTATCTTCAAACAGCTCATGAGCCTTCCTGAACAGATAGCCTGGAAACAGCCCCAATGACTGGCCCTAATCCTAAAGCCTTCCCTTGTGCAGATAAACTCCCTACAGCTAGAGGGACGGAGGAAATTACTGATATTCTCTCATCTATTTATATTTAGACAGAAGATTAAACAACTTGGAGCGGTAATGATATGTCCATGGCGTGGCTCCTGCAAACATGTAAGCACTTGCAAAACTTCTCTGCATAGGCTTAACTGGAAATGGGCTTGAAATTGTGGACGTTTTCCAACAGAGTATGCTTAATGGAGGAAAGCTGTGGCTAAACCAACTGTTTTTTTCAGGGGGAAGTTATTGAAAACCATCATTTTGAGGAAAACAAAAGTTTGTATTTTCACTCAAAAATTCCTGTTGAATTTGTGTTTTTATAAAACTCTAAACAATTCCATAGAAGTAAAGCATTGCAACCTTGTGAAGATTGCAGGCATGTTGAAGCAAGTTTTTGCAATAGGATGTTCTGATGCCATCAGAGCAAAATCATTCAGGATTTCCATTTCATAGGAAATATCAACTTTTCATGTTCTTTACCTGGTAAGTTATGTAAAAAAATAAATCAGAAGATTGTAATAGCCCTGGCTTCGAAGTGAAACGTGAGATATCAACCAGCTTTGTTAAACACCCCTAAACTGTTTACTGGCACAGCGCCAGTGCCAAGGTAGGCACCTGAGAAATTTTATGGAATTACCATGTTATTTCATGTTCCCTTCTCCCACTTTCTTTCTTCGAGTAAACACTTTCTTGCAAATAACACCTATTTTGTCAAGTGATGAGAAAAACACATGAGAAACAGCACCTCTTCTCCTGCTGTGTCCTTTCCCCTGACATGGCGAGGCACAAGCAACCTTTCACTGGTCACTTGGAAATGCTTTGCTTTTCACCCTCATGTTATTTTCGTCACGCTAACTAGACAGAGAGGTAACTTGTGGTTTGATTGTGTTTACATGGTTTTGAGGCTTAGCTCCAAGAAGCAATTTCTGACCATTACTGACTGCTCTAAGAAGAATTTTTAAAGAATTTTGGTGTTAGACACTAGCATTGGTTTTCAGATAGTGTTTCATGCTATCTTATGAGAGACTTACACAGACAGGACTGCCTTCTTTGCATTATCACCTTTGTGTTGGTAAGATCGTAGTTACAGTCTTAGTGCAGTTCCCAGCGTCACTTTTCCTTCAACTTCCCCCTGAGCCCAAACACTAGACCAATAACCTGTGCCTCAGATACTTGATGTACGAAAATGAAGAGTGACAACTTCCTCACCATGGGACACCATCTCTACCAGACCTGTCTGCAGCACAACAGAGAGCTTTCTTTAGGAGGGTCTGAAAGGGTGGTATGAATCTCTGCAGGAACGCAGACTCATCACAGATGACCTCAGTTTCTTCTCCAAATGCCTGGACTTTAAAAATATAAATACGCAGCAAAATCACACTGAACCAGCAATTCAGACATCCAATCTAAAGATTCAAGTTTGCCCCTGGCCTCACAAGACAGAAGACCACAGCAGAGATTTCTTCACCAAGAAGAGATGAGGGAAGAGGCTGGTGACAGATGTTAATTAGGCTGTAAAAATCACCCCTGGAAAGAGCTCAGACGTGATGGGGAGCCTCCCATTATACATTTCTTTCCTTGGAGCTTACTCATGAGTCCTCTAATTAGTGTGGAGGCTGGCTATGAAGAGTACAGTGTGAGAGAGGTGGCATTAAGGAGTGCCTGTTTTCTTAGCCTCGTTATTTTCCTCCTTGCTTTCTGCAGTGTATAGTTTATGTTAATTGTAGCAATACATCTGTCCTCAGAGTTTATCAGATTCAAGGAGATAAGCTATTGCCATCAAAGCCTATTTTGAGCTATAAGCTCCTAAGTAAATCAGTGTTACATGAATTAAGATTGCCTTGAGATTGTCTCCATAACATTTCAGCTGCCCATATCTGGAAAGAGTTTCTGATCAAAACTCTTTGTAAAAGATGACTCTAGGAACTTTCTCATGTGGCTTACAAACTCTGTGCCCATTCCGTCTCAAATGAGCTTTAATTACCAGGGGTTTTATGATGTTTCAGAAGTGAAATGGTTTATACTCTGGTGATAGGGACTGCATAGGAGACAATAAAAAAAAAAGGAGAATTCCACAGCAGTGGATAGATTTTTTTACGTATTTTTACGGAAAATTCTTAGCCTTTTCCACCAACAGTGAAGAGAGAAAGCGTATTAACGAGCAATTAGGTTGTTTTTGTATTTCAGTAGTTTTACCTGTTGCTCCTACGTTTCACTTTGCTATTTAATGCACAAATTCAACCACAATTCTGTCCATTTGCCTATCAGAAATGCCAAGCATACTTCCACCTACCACAAAACCTATCTTTTTTAGGGACCACCTATAGATAATCTTTTCCTTGACTACAGAGGACAGCTGTCAACACAACACAAGCCCTACCACAAGCTCTGCACAGTTCAGAGTCATTGGCATTCTCCACTCACATGATGGCCACAATGGAAGATAAATATGGAGGGGTGGTCTTGCATGTCAGAGCTGAAGTAAACGTGTGGTAGTGTTGGGGTAGGTGAAGACACACAGAAGCTGCTACACACAGGAATAACTTCAATTATCCAGTGCTGCCCAGCTCTGGACCTCTAGAAGAATACATATTTACTAGTCTAAATGAAATACACGTCATATGAGTGTTCATTACAGTCTATCTTGGATAGGTTAGGGAAGACTAAAAATTGTGTAATTGTCAAGTGGTTGCTGAACTAGAAGCTTTCCTCCACATAGAGAGCTGATATTTTGAAGTTCTGTCACCTGCAGAAACCTTACTCCCAGTTAGACTCAATCTCATCTGAAAACCTCAGATCTGTCTAACTGGCAACACTGTTCTCCCTGCAGTTATTAGGGTCCAGGACGGAGCCTAATAACTGACTCTTCTGCATCCCTAAGTCCTGTCCTTGCTTTTACCATCAGTCTGTGGTGCAAAAATGGGCAAATTGTTTGTCCTCTGTGATAATGTCAATATTGCATCTGGAGCCAAGCCTCTGCTCAAGTCTGAACTTGTCCAAGAAATTTGGATTCAGGTGCAGATGAATCGGAAACACAAGAAGGAAGACAATTTTGACGCTTCTGGACTGTGACTTCCTCTGCTTACATGGTGAAATGACTCTAGGAGCTACTGCAAAGCAAATAATAACACCACAACATTTTCGTTTTCGTTTTCTTGAAGAAGTGGATCCGACCTGGACTCAGCCTGGACAAGCCTCTGTCATGTGAAGGTTGCTTTGATTTATGCCTGTACATGACAGGATCCAGGTGGCCCAAGGAGAGCATTAAGTCGTCATTGCTCCCCGCTCCAGACAAGCGCTGCGTGTTTCTCAGTTGTATCCAGATCACTCAAACAGCAATTTAATGTTGGTCATTCCATAACATTGTAAATCAGGCCACAAAACCCCACATTTTGAACAGTTCGTGTCATTGCCTAGGGCAATACCGCAGACAGGACTTCATTTGCTTTGAACAAAATTAAAACGAGAAATAAAAATGCTGCTTTTGACAGCAGTTTAATTTTAAATAGATGGCATATTAAATGCTGTTTATTAGGGCAGTGTATTAATTATGCAATGTCTTTCCATTGCATCTTGTTTATAGGAATGGACTGAATCACCCCAGCTTGTTGTGCTTCACATCTGTTAGGGCTGGCTTTCGTTTCGGCAGAGCAGTTACCCCTTTGCAATGTTTTGATACGCATCACAATGTTTTGCTGGTAAAGCCGTATTATCAGACTAACATTCTGAGACAAGCTTTGGGCTGAGTGGGTTTCTGAAGCTTGGCAACACAGACATCTTTGTATTTAACATCTTCCTAAAAATAAAAGTTGCAGTGAGGATAAATAATTGTACTCTTGCAACATGCTGGTTTACTTCTACCACAAATTCCTTAACCCTTTTTCTGTTTTGGGCACTTTTGTAATCCACAAATTGTCATGCTTCCATGAAGTGAGTATTTTTGTAACATCCAATAACAGCCGTGTGGGGTAGCTCTTGGTGACAGGCAAGCTACATGCTGATTTTCTTAGCAAATGTGGTCTTGCTCATTAGTATCAAAATTCAGGTGATATATCTGGTCATAGCATTACAGAATTCTCTCTCACAAGACAAAAAAAAGCTGTTTTAAAAATAATGTTAATGAAATAGAAGCCAATAAAAATACCTGAAAATCGTATGGCTGTGGGCCATCACATTGAACATATATATTTCTAAAATGATCTAGAAATCTTTTCTTGAGTGCCAGGAGCAGTAACAGAGTGCTTGTGTTTGTACACATATGTGTGTGTACGTGCACATACACACACTAACATTTTTGGCCCTTTTTACTGGGTACCTCTCTTTTTTAGGAGCACAAAGTACATTGAAAAGGCTTCATTTTTCACTGGCTGGAGCTCAGCATATTTGCACAAACCAGCTTGTATCAGAATTCGGCCCTGAATAGCTTTTTTTTCCCAATGATACATAATAAATCTTCCACCTGAAAGATTTTCAGACACGCTCCTACTTGACTCAGGAGTAGTATTCATTGGAAAAAAACTTTGATGGAGAAGGTTTTTTTTTCCCATCAGTAAAATGCAGTAGCACTAAACTAATAATAATAAAAAAGCAGTTTGTGAGCTCATATTGCTTTTGGGGAAATTTCATTTTAAAAAAAGTGATGAAAATGTTCCAATAATGTTGAAACATCCTAAATTAGTTCCATACTTGAAAAAAACCCCACAGATACATTATTTTCTTCTGAAATTGTATAAATTTTTTAAAAAAATCAATACTACACTATGTATTACTTTAAATTAGAGAACAGCCATGAGTGAAACTTTAAATTTCTATCAAAGCAAAAGTTTTCCATGTGAAAGAATTTTGCTCTGAAAGGCAATGTTATAATTGCTGGGATCCCCAAATCTCTGTGCAATGACATTTCAATTCCATGCTTCATTTTGTTCAGGAGCAAAATTATCAGTGGTGAAAAAGAAAATGTGTTGATTCATCAAGCAACCCATTTATTTCTCTGAGTCCTGCAGTCTTTTGGGTTGTAACTTCACTTGTTTTATTTTATTTCAAATGTCACAGTTCATATTTTATGGAAAGCTTTCCTCTTCCAGATTCAAGGTCTGGTGGCTGAAATTTCAGAGAATACATTGGCCCATTTACTTCTCTTGACTTCAACATGTTTTCGCTTCAGGTTTGCTGTATGAAAACTATGTGTATAATCAAACAGCCAGGAATTGGCCTGTGGATAAATAGATCCACAAGACTTTCTAAACTTTGCGTAAGTAAAAATGTTCATTGAAGGTGTGACATTTCCTTCTGGGGTCACAATATCTGATTCCTAACCACAATTAAGAATGCTTTTGTTCATATTTCTTTGCAAGAATTTGCTCTGTGCTACGTAAGAATTAAGGAATGGTGGGCCACAAGCAAAACGTCCCTGGGTGAACCCTGTCAGAAGCAGCATACTTATGGAGAGCTACAGCAGGGAAAAGTCCTGAAGACAGCAGACCAGGTGTCACCTGGTTGATGACCATCTTCATGAAATTGCTGGCTACAGTCTCCTGGGGAGACTCTGATGTTAGTTTTGGATGAATATGGGAAATAAATAATTGATGATGCCTCTGAGATCTTGCTCCAAGCTGGTGGCCTTCTTCCATGCACAGAAAATTGGTCTGACCACACTACTGTGGATCTGCAGGGGTTCCTCCACTAGGAAGAAGCAGTAAGCATCAGCCAGTACACGAGGTAAAGGTTTATTTTTTTCTCTCTCTTAGGGAGTGATCTCTTAGAGGGAGCAAAAGTGGCACATGTTCATCCATGGATAGCAAACAGTTTTTGGAGAAAGCTACAGTACTTGATTTTATAGCTCAGATGGCACAAACCATGTTGTAGCAGGAAGGGTTTCTGAACAGGAGATGCAGATTAACTTCCAAGATGATGTGACTGAAGACTTTCATCCTGTTGTCATAAAAAACCACCCAACAAAACAGCAAGAAAGGCCCAAATAAACAGCCTTATTACCCAAGGACAATTTTATCCCTCAAAGGTGCTTTTGTTTGGGCTCTTGCCAGGTTCTTCAGGCTCTACATCCTGTGACTGTGGATGTCTCTCTGTTTTAGAGTGCTATGCTTACTGAATGATGTCAGTCTTCCTAAAGTGTAAAAAAAATAGGTAGACTACTTCTGGAGCAAAAAAAAGGAGAACTTGTCTTGAAAGTATCTCAGCTTCCTATTCTCCCCTGTACGTAGGTGTGGAATAGTCCTCTCCACACCTTCAATCTTTTCCTCATCTCTAGTAGAAAAAAGATCAACAACACAAGGAAAGGCAGCACATAAATGAGGGTTCTGTGCTGAAAGGGAAGTCCAGATATCATGGCCAGCTTGCATCAAATGAAGTTTCTGCTAGTGCCATCTAGATGACTTAAAGAGAGTATGCCTTTCTCAGCCCTTGGAGCTGGATAGCAGCAGCTTGCAACAAGCTCCTTCAATGCGTGCCTCCTTCTACCTCCAGTGCTCTTCTAAAAAATTTGGACAGGAGAGAGGATGAAACTCCACAGCTTGTCACCTGAGAGTGAGCCAATTTTCTTTGCCTGTGTTTTGAGATTAACAGGGTCAGAAGAAAAAAAATACAGAAGCCTACACATTTAATCTAGCAAAAATACTACAGCCAGGGAAGTGGCAGTGCTACAGGAGAGACAGCCAAGAACCAAGACTGAAGCTAGAATTGCCAAGCTGCACTGCAGCCCTCTCTGCTCTTCTTAGCTGTAGTAGCTGGAGGAAAGGTAACGTTCATACCAGTTTTCCAGATGCTTTTTCATTTGGTTGTGCCAATAAACCCAGACTCTGAGAGGTGACATGTTTTTTTGTTTACTGTTCATTCTCATTCTTCCTAGTCTTCCCAAAACTACTTCACAGGGAAAATTTCAAGGGCAAAGCATTTAATTTTTCCAAGTACTGGAGTTTTCTGTGATCCTGCTCCAGTTTGGAGTGGTGTCAGTGGATGCATTAAAACATTCCCTTTTTCGTGTGCTTTCCCATTCTGCTTTGGCAATAGACTGGCTTAAAAATCCAGAAACGATTCTTCCAGTTGTTGTTGGTTTTTTTGGGCACACAAAGTAAGCATTGTGCATTGGTTACATGGAGCAGATTCCAGTTGTTTACATTTCTTCATGTGGCGTTGTTAGGCTTAAGCAATTTGTCTGTTGATAGTCCCATATTAGGAGTTCTCATTTGCAATGTAACAGGAAGATATGATCAGAAACAGATCTGTGGTAGTCCACACATCATTGCCAACTATGTGGAGTGACAGACAGACTCATAAAAAGGCTACAGGGCGAGCTGAGCCAGAGATATTTTACTAGTCAGAGTGACACTCTTATGTATGAATGATTCACATTTGCTGTGAAAGCAAGCACGAAAATGTGTCAGATGGCATCTGAAGAGAAGGTAGATAAGGAGAAAGATGTAACTATTTACAGCTGGATTTTCTTTTTTGGACTTTGGAGTCTCTGAGCTGAAATGCATTTGACTGCTGTAAGACATAGTAATAATAATAATAATAATATCAATAATAATAAGCCCTTAAGACATTTCAGGTGTGTTGGTGTTTGTCATCTGCTTTGAACTCTTAATTTTGCTTCTTTCTCTAGAAGAGGGCATGCTGTGAACAAGGGCAACTTGATATGACTTTCACTTTGGAAAAGCTTTGTTGGAGCTTTCCAGTTTCAGGGAGCTGTCTATGAAGATATGCATATGGTCTAATTAAAAGCTTATGTGGCTGAGGTAGGTAAATAAGAGGAGGTTTTATTTGAAAAGAACACTTGCTGCATTTTGGCGAGGCTTTTAGCTGAAAGACATTTTGATTTTGATTTGCCGCATCCCACATATGTTTGCACCTTCATGCTGGCCTGCAGACAGTCAGGCTGCACCGATTCCTGTTTCCAGCCCTTTCTGACACTGGATCTGTGTTGCTGCACTCCCATTTGCATTTTTAAAATTTAAAATCTGCTTTGCACCAACATGTCTTACCTGTAATCAGTCCCTGCTCTGCAGCCCACGATGAAGACAGCTCACCTTGAGTTTTCAGGCTCTAGTCTGTTGGCCTTGATCTGCAGGAAACCAGGCTGCTTGAGCATAGCACTCCTTTCTGGGGAAAAAATCTCCATGACTTTGTCATACAGATTTCCTTGTTTAGTTCCATTTTTACAGCTCATTACGAGTGTAAAACCACTTATTTGGAATACAACTGTGGCCTGTCACATTACCATTTACAAAAAAAAAAAAAATCACTAGCAGAAGTAATATGCGGCACCACTCAACAACATCGGCTCCTGGTGTCATTCCGCATGGAGCTGACACCAGCAGCTATTGCTACAGCATCCTGTCTCTTCCTGTTAGTGTTTGGCAAAAATACAAGGAGTTGGTAACAAGACCTTGTAATGATCTTTACTGGAATTTTCCATGCTGGGTGTATTCCTCTGCCTGAATATTTTGGGGATGTTCTAGCAAAAATAGTTCCATTCTTTTGAAGGGATGAAACACGAGGAAAAAAGAATTTGAACAACTGTAAAACACTTTTTGCAGCTATTTCACCCAGAAGTTTGCAGTGCTGTTTTGCTTTGGAATAGGAGCTTGAAAATGGGCTGGGCAGCTCACCTAGGGACCAGGATATGGCTTTTTAAATCACTTCTGAAATCATGGAGCAATGCTGCCTGCACATTCTCAAGCTGTTAAAATTTTGAGGACCCATACTGATCTTGAAAACAGCGGCTTCAACAATCAAACCATGCATTTGCAGGTGCTCTTCAAGGCTGATGAAGACCATCCAATGTGGGTTAAGGAACAAGGAGCCTTTCTCTCTCTCTCTCAGCTTGCCTTACAGCACTGAAGACAAAATAAAGGTGGATACCCGAGAGAAGCAAGAGGCAGGCCGGAATGCAGCAGCAGCAGAGGATAAAGACTGGATGGGTTAGTAGGCCTTTGGGATGCCACTGTACCCCTTTCCAAATTTGGAAGCCAGTTTTTGCACTTCTGTCTGCCACCTTGCAGACTGTCTGACAACTCATTTTCCTCAGCCCTCACCACAACTTGCTCACAGAGGAAAATGCTGCCTGTATAATGATATCAGTTCCTCTCTCAGCTCAAAAGGAAGAGGCATACCTTGTTTCTTTCGAAGTCCAGTCTTGCTGGTTGGGTAGGTGAAACTCAGTAGGTTTCCACCAGTGAGTAGCCCTGGTTTTTTCGTTTGTCGTCTTAAAAAAATAATCCAAGGGTATTTTGTTAGAAAAGGTTAGAAGAACTGAATTGTAGTGTCTGGCATTTTGGCCTCTGGCACTATTTGAGAATGATACTGAGGAAATGAATCATGAATTGTGCTGAAGAAGGCTGTTGTTACCCTGTCCATTGCCTCACACATCCCGGGAGCTGGAATGCAGACAGTAAATGAGGCAGGGACCTTGGCGAAGAACACAGATGCTGGTGCGGTTGGGGGACCTGAGTCCCTGACCAGAATCATTGATTTTCTTCTGGAGTCTGCCAGGAAGTTCTGATATGATGCTAGATAAATAACTCAGAGGAAATGTTCCACATGACTTCACTCATGGTGAATTTGTACTTTCCTAAACTCCCCTGCTACATAGAAGGATCCAGACTGTCAAAAAAAAAATTTTTTAAAAAAATTTAGGATCTCACCTAGACCTGGAACAAGGAGGTTTGTATTTGTATATTTGTAATTTTGTCCTGTCAAAATGCAGTATATTTAGCTAGTCAGCCCCTACATGACTCACATTAGAAAACAGGACAAGTTTATGTGTAATCCTTCTAGGCCTTATCTCACAGAGGTGTTATAAAGATTAACCGATGCTGGTGGAATGTTTTCAAACTATAGAAGCAATATAATTGGAAACTCAAGGAATATATGAACACACCTTGGTTCGGTACCGTGCTTGGATATTGAGAACAGTAGATAGGAGATTACAAAAGAATACAAATCACACATGGTTTCAGTGAACCCCAACCACTCTTTGTGCTAAATAAAGTGAGAAAAATAACATGTTTTGAAATAATTAATAAAAACTTTATAATAGGCACACAAAAGGGCAAACGACGATGGCTCATGAAACTTCAATGGGCATTTCTTACTGTGCAAGCGTGAGATCTGCCAGCCTTAGCTTTTGGTAGTATAGAACTGTGTGTGGCTGTTATTGTAGAAAAAGTGGGGATTTGGCTGCAAGCAATGTGGAATACCTCAAGGTAACCTGGATCTGCTGGCACACAGAGGACTCTCCCATGCAGTGTTGTTCCACAGCACCAGGATCTACAGCCCTTGAGCACTACAGACCTGTACCTGTGCTTTATTCCAGCCCAGGAGAGCCCCTCAGATTGTGGTCTTGTGAGCCATTGATGCACAATGTGTTTTAAGGAAAGTTTTCTCTATTCATGGAGGAACCATCATCCCAGAACTGAATGACTCTTCCGCAGCTATCCAGAACACCTTTAGGAAAGAACAAGGAAGGGCTATCAGAAGATGGCACTTAAGAAGGATTGGTGCGATCTGAAGGGGGTTTAGGAAGTCCTTTTCACAAAATAACTGGAATTTATTTTTCCTTGCTAGGCTTCCTTGTCCTACGCTTTTCATTCACCGTGAGCCAAAATAGACCAGAATACTAACCCTCAAATTATTGGCAATTTGTTCAGCTCTCTAGAAAAATGCCTCCAATAAACACAAACCCTGCGAGTTAGTGTAGCATTAAATCAAACCTTAAAAGATGAAAAATGCTTCTTTCACTGTTTTATCTGAAGCCAAAAAGGATATTGCTTTACATTTTTTCGAAATAGAAGTGCATAGCTTTACTGCTGCCTTCCAGCATCAAGAGATGTTCCCCCCGGTAAGAGCTCATTAATTTGAGAGTAGGCTTGATTAGACTAGAACTGAACAAGACCGAAACATTTCATTTCATTCTTTCACGCTAATCTCTTGGCAGAACAAACCCCCTTTTGCCCGTCACCCCCACTCAAAACACAAACAAAAATAAGAGGTCCCCCTCCTTCAAAATCTGTATGGACCACAAAATAGCCTGAAGGGCTCTTTTGTTATTACCATAAAGTGCATTACACGAGTGAATAAAATAGCTGTTGGTAGCTTAGGTCTATGGGATACTAGTAATCCTATATAATTGCCAACTTGTGGGGTGATTGGTGAAAGAACCCTTAAAGCCTTTTTATTTTATCTTAGTAATGATGAGGGAGTTACCCAAAACATATGAATGCACCTCGCCTCCTTTAGACCATCAAAGGTTCAACAATGAATTCCTTTCTTTGAGAAAGCTGGGCTTTAGTCTACCATGAAACTCAATCCATGGCCCTCTAATTAATTTTGCTAAATAGATTAACCAATTGGAGTTGCTGCTTCAGAGGGAAGCAACCTCCAAAACAAGTTTTTCCCCATTCTCAAGGTGAGATGTTTTGCTCACAGGACATCCTTTCAAGTGCATTGGAGTACTTTTAGACTGGATTAGCTGAGGCAAATGGATTAGTCTTTGTAGGTATTAGAACCAAGGGCCTTTAAGAAAGGAAAACAAGGTGCCTAGTTTCACTAGTATGCCACTAAAAGCTACTTAGTGCAAACATCCGTAAAACTGTCAAGAATGAGGACTTGTAAAAGCAACTGTAAGCACATCCTCAAGCTAATTGTAAGACACACATTTACACAGAAGTATGCAAACTGCAAACACAGGTTGAATAGGGACCATCACACATGTATCTGATCTTGGTGAGCATAAAGAATTTTTACTGGTGTTTTGAAGGACACTTGAAATGCTGCAGCATCTGCTAATTTTTCTTCCACGCAAGTAATTTGATTAAGGCATTAATCCTCACAAAAGTAACCCCAAATGACACTCCTCTTTACTGACTTTCTGAAGGTCCAACCCAGAAAAGTGCTAAGCTTTACAGAATGGGGCAATGTGTTGCACAGTGGCAATGTGCAGCCATTCAGGGTTGGGTCCAAGACATATTTCTTGCATTTGCTTTTTGCCCAAGTGTGAAACAGTTGAACAGCGGGATGAGAATGCTTGTGTGACGCTCAGAAAGTGACTGAAGACGGTAGGAATTTAAAATACTTTCTCCTAAATGGTTGCCTCCCTTATCCCAACAAGCATTGGCTTGACTTAGCACTAATGAAGGACATGTTCCTATTTCTATAGAAAAGTTAAAAACACCCAACCCAAACCTACACCCGATAACTTAGATGGATGGGCAATACATAACACAAATAACAAAACACACACAAATAGAGTAGTTATTTGACCTGCTGCTCAAACATCCAAAGGTTATTAATCTCTCTAGAGGGTTCAAACAGCACAGAAGAAACCTTGGCATGCTAATAGGCCATTTGAATCATGACCAGTGCTTATATTATGCACCTCTCCAGATTAGATTACTGCTTCTCACATGGACAGTGTCTCATGTCCTTGGTTGTAGACGAAGTAGTCACTTGTGTTCTTTTCAGGAAAGATACACTTCGTTTGAGGAACATCTTACTATTTCGTGTTCAAAAGGGGGTTTTGCAATTGTTCAATTCCTCATTAGAAGTTTTTGGAATTACTATTTTGCAAGGAACCTGGAGTGCAACTCTTTTGCCTTTTCTTTTGGTTGCACAGATCTAGGTTGGCCTTAATTTAACTTCTGTTCTCATGCAAAGGAAGGGATTTACTGAGTCTTCTCTAGTTTTTCAGGAACTTTCCTCTTTTCTGCTTTGTCAATTGAAGCGCGCTTTTTCCAGTGATGCTGATAATCCTTCTACTGATTCGATAAAGCAAAGGACACGGTGAAAGCCTTTCTCATTGCCCAGTACCATCAGTAGTAGCCTTTTTTCTGAGAGGGTATGGTAATATCTTACTTAAATGACAGTATTAAGGTTGAGATATGGAAGAAAAGAAACTTTTGTGAAGGGTGTCTAATCCTTGGTCTTACTGAATGGGTTGAATAGGGACCAAATAACTAAAAGAATGGGCTTGAATGGTAAGTACTAGA
Source organism: Leptosomus discolor (assembly GCF_034619465.1). Classification (NCBI taxonomy): domain Eukaryota; kingdom Metazoa; phylum Chordata; class Aves; order Leptosomiformes; family Leptosomidae; genus Leptosomus; species Leptosomus discolor. The sequence goes on from NC_141404.1 coordinate 7,268,421, forward strand.
AATGCATTTATTAATTATAAAAATGCCTGAGAACTAGTGTGTATCAGTAAATACTCTGCATACAAATTCAGTAAACAAGTTTCCATATTATATTGAGATAGTAACAACTCGTTAATCACCCTTTAAAAATCTGTCTTTTACCTACTGGGTGAGAGCACACAGAAATGACACATACATTTGAGAATGTGTTCAAAATATCATTTTCTTTATCTATTTCATGAGTACTGTAGAAATGCCTATAAAATCCACCCACAGATAATGATCTACTGTTCAGTAGCACCTTCCATTCAAGATCTCACAACTTATTGCAATAATCTGCAGAATCTTACAACTGTCTGAAGAAGGGAGTGCATTTCTCTGATCTAGATATGTCCTTTTGGCAGCTACACTGAGAACATTGCACTTATCCTAGGGATGACATTGGCCTTTTGTCTGCTTTCAGAGCTAAGCCTGCAACACTCAGTGGGCAGAAGGGAAGCTGTAAGTACATAGACCCCTTCCAGAAATACTGAGATAATCTTAAATGTTTTTATTCATGCAGATGTAAGATGCTGATCTAAATCTCACTGTGAACAGTGGGAGATTTGGGTGCTCAGTACACCTGAAAATCCAGGCCCTTGGGATGCAATGTTCCCTGATGTAACCTGCAGACAGCACCACCATCGAGTATACAACTGAAACAGGGAAATCCGAAAAGGCCTTTGCTATCCTACTGCTTTGAACGTGACCACTCTGCAGAAAGCAGAGTTGCCATCTTTCAAGTGTGTTTACAGCACTGTTCTGTCTAGGTGTTAGAAAGACCAGTTAGCTTGAGAGTGAGCATCTTCATAACAACAAACTTACTTTTATGCAGACCTCCAAGCCACCAGAGCTCCTGGAAATCCAACAAAAGTACCTTATTTACATGCCTTGTCTAACATGCATGCTATTTTTTGTGTGGTGTAAAGGACAGCTTCCCACTAATGACACATCAGGGTTTATATTTGTTCTGATTGCTGACCTCAGTGAAAGAGGAAGAGGCTTTTGCTAATACTCTGACAACAGTCATGAAGCTGTTTTCCAGTATAAGAAATTTGCATTTGAAATGTACCAGCTACATGGCAGGTCAAGGAAAACAGTGCCACATGCAAGCTGATGAGGAATATAAACACACTGCATCAGATCTGTTAATAGATCTGATCACAGATCAGACTAGCAAGCAGGGACAAGCGATAGTAAAGTAACGTGAATGAAGGTAATGAAAACAGACTGGAAGCAGATTTAGGATGAACATAATTAGAGTTAATGTTAGCACTGAAAGCAGAGATTTGGGGGTTGGTGGTGCCTGGGGCTAGTTGACGTTTATCAGCATAGCTTGACTGTCTCTCTAAGTGGGGTTTTGTACCTGGGAAGAGATTCTGACATTTTGTTCACAATTGGACCACCTGCTCATGTCTCATCATCTAAAAAGAGCTTAAAGGCTTCTTAGCACATGGGAGGTATGGATCAGGCATGCAAAAATATTTAAGTCTTGGATGCAGCATCTCTTAGCCATAGCCACAGGAATAGATGACTTATTTATGCCTTCATTCAGCATAATCAATGAAACCATGCTGAAGTGCTGGGCTGTATCAAGCTCTCCCAAGCTCTCATCTTTTGATGCTTCTCACCTACCCCTAGCCCCAGTGGTATTCTGGTGATCAGCACAGACCAAGGGCCCCACCACATGTCTGGTCTGATGTGTCCTGTGCCAGTTAGAGGAGTGTGTCACAACCCCATTTTGGAATGTGATCTTGACCATTAAAAGTCTGAATATACTGGGCTCACAGGCACGTTTTCTTTGCTGTCAGGTCTAAATGTCCAACTCAGTCCCTGATTACTCCTGGCCTGATGTGGTGGGCAAATACTTCTGGGATGATGAGGGCGTGTGCCCTATCATAAACCCAGTGGGAACATATTCTTCTCTGTAACACCTATGGGACGATTTGGGGCAGGACAGAGACTAGCTGCTTTTGGGACCAGACTGGTTCATTTCACATTTTTCTCCCTCCAGATTACTTCTTACTCCTTCCACTTGAAGCTGCTGGGATAATCCTGTTAAGGAGAAACTAATTATTGTTTTTGAAACCAGTCATTGGAAAACTGGTATGGGGTAACAATTCCAGCCTTAGCAAGTTTAACAAATGCGCTAGAGCCAAAATGGACAGATCTGGATATTTATTTCTGTCAAGGGTTGAACAAAAACTTCCAGTTCAACCTCTTGAGTCCCTCCCCTCCTCCTTTCCTTTCCTTTCTCCCCCCTACACCCTTTGCCAAAGTTCAGCTCAAGTTGATGAAGAACGTATATTTTTTGAATGGTAAATGCCTGGCAGGCCTAGGAACTATCTACAAGACAGGTGTGTGGCTCAGGCAGCTTCCAACTCACTGCTTGGGACCGATAGTGCTTTTGTAAGAAAGCAGCTTCAATCCTGTCCTGGAAGAAACATTCCTGCCCCAGGGGGACAAGTGATTCATTCAGTCAATGAGGTCAGTTCTGCCGCAGATCTGTCTAAGAGAAGCTGCCAGCTATACTGAACTTAACTCAGTCACAAGCCATTATGGAATTTGTGCTTTCTACTCTTTTGCAAAATGGTAGGAATCGTGACCTTGGACTGAGCTTGGGTCTAAAATTCAGTGCCACAAAGATGAGCCATTAATGCAACCTGGGTGGGAGAGATTCATTCTTGGCGTATGAAAGCAAACAAGCCTGCAAGGGAATAAATGTCCCCAAAACTGAAAGGTAAAGGGAGAAAGGAGGAGGAAGTGAAGAATAGCTTGAATCAAGCTGCAAAGTTTGTGATTACTTCCCAGGGGGGGTCTCCTCACTGTGAGTGGGGTCCTAGCTGAAAGGGATGCTCAGGTGCAAAGGGGAGTGAGTGGGAAGAGAGAAGACCCTAAAACAAGAGCAGCATCTGAAAAGCTTTATGGGGTGTGATGAAATCACAGCTGCCAGTGGGGAAGAGAGAGTGTCTCCAAGCACAAGGTATGTGTCTCCACAGCAGGTGACTCAGAAGGGAAAAATGTATAAAAAGAAAGGTTATCAATCTCTGGGTCACAGCCCTCAAGGTGTTGCCAGTGTATGTCTGGGGGTCTCAGGAGTTTGCTCACATCCCTCCTCCAAAGGCTTCCCAGGAAGCATTTTTGCCTTGTCTGCTCACAACCTTCCAGCCCTGTTGCAGGGAGTCTGGAAGACTGTCCCCACAGCAGGTACCCTCCCTGGCTTGGCCCCATGAGCAGCTCACCGCTCTTTGTGGCTCAGTGTCTTCTCCTCACAGGCAGAAAACTCACCAGGGCTAGGCAGTTTCTAAAGAGGGCTTCAGGAACAGGTGAGAGAGATTAAGGATTCACTCTATAATGTCTGTATTACTACTTTTCTTACAAGCCCATAATTAAACAGAGTTTAGGATGTGTTTGGGCACCTGTGGATTCAGCTCCCTTATAAAGATGGATCAACCCAAAAAGTAGTTTTTCTCCTTAGGTACATCGACTGCAGACACTTTTGTGTAGACAAGAGAAAGGGACATTTCATTTCCAAATAGATGGAAGTGGGAGCCCTATCACTTTTCATTGATATATTTTCTTTAATATATCAGCAGCCACACAGAGAGGCATGCTGGATAAGGCTCTTAAAGCAACGGAAGCATTGGGAAAACTTCAGTCAGCTTAAATAACATGTTTTAGAAACTCTTCAGAGCACTCAGGTTCAAGAATATTTTGCTCAGAAGCTGACAGCTCCCCTTAAAAATAATGAGGTTCATTAATAGCTGTGAATTCTTCATGAAAGAGCTGAAGTTTAATACTCATGGGTTTGCTCTCCATTCACTTCTTATTGGGGTCATAGAGGATCCTGGTTTGTCTTCTAACAATGCTTTCCTCTTGCAGTTGAAAATCTGAGCTACCTGATTGTTGCAGATCTTTTGTCTGGACTAAAACAGTTGTATAACTATAAGAATTTTTTTTTTTTAAAAAAAGGTTTCTAAAGGGAGCAATAACATCCTTTAACAGAGAGGTCAATGGGGTTAGATCGTCAGTCACAAAACATCTGAGTTTCCTCTGATTTTATAATCAACTTTCCACATCATCCTGAATTGTCTCTAACCCAATGACATTGCAGAAGCGATGGCCATTTTTGTTGCTTTTTGTCATTTGAACGAAATGCCTTTTTTTAAGAGGGGTTAGAATATTTTGAGGAACAGGGGCCTTGCTAGACAAGTTATTTATTGCTAGGCTGCCCAAAAGCCCAAGATGCCTGGGAGGAAACTGTGTGCAGCTCTGACCTTAAGAGGCTTGGTGCTGAGAGGACTACACTAATCCAAAGCCAGGTAAACTTGGTTCTGCTTTCTAACTAGAGATTAAATAATCCAAATAAACAAAGACACTGAAGGAATATAAAATAAAAAATTACTTAAGTCACTGAAATTATACAGAAAAAAAATCAGCTTTGACGAACAAGAATTTAAGGAGATGTTTGTCCCTTCAACTCCACTTTGGTCAAGGAAACTTTCCGCATCACTGTTTTATCTGACTTCCTGGATTGAGTGTAACTAACCGACCAGCTTCTCGCAACAGAGGTTTCATTGAAGATTTTGGCCAAACTACCTCATGCATTTAGACGTTCTTGCTTAGTGAACCCTCAGGGAGAAAATTAGAACTTTTTGTGATTACCCTTTAAAGAGACAATATTTGATGTGATTTATGTATAAGACATTTTTTCTTTTTGGTGCCCTTGGAAGATCTTACAATGTTTCACACTCCCATGCACACCCAATACCCATTACTGACTGCCGTCCTCCTTTTGCACCCTTGAGGAAGAAATATTTAAGATGTCTCTTGCAGTTTCTTATACAAGTTCAAATATGTCAATGGGAAAACAATTGAGCAAAAAGGAGTACAAAATTTCAAAATGTGGGATTTCAAAAAGTGTCAAAATTGTGGGATGCAACAAAATATGGGGGCTTCCTGGTTGAGGAAACTGGCCAGGCTGGTTTAGGTCAGAGGAATCTTCACCTTCTGCTTCTTTGGAAAGCCCACGGCTCTTGTATGAAAGACCATAAAGCTTCCTTGTCCTTTTGACCTCATTCCGGTAGCTGTAAGCCTTTCTTGCTTTATCTTTTTGAGTAACGAGGAGTGTCAATGTATTTGTATCTTATGTCCCCTGGCCAGATGTAGGGTGGCAGTTGCACAGCTGCTGCTGGGTCATCCTGTGCTCCTCTATTGTCTCCTAGGGTCAGGGATCGATAACTATTTATATTTTGGAATGTAATTAATATGGTCAAATCCAAGCCAAGCGACATTGAAATTAATGGCAGTACTCTGGAAAATTCCTGTCTGAATTTGCCTTTTCGTCAAGATGTGAGTCATTGCAAGTCACATGTTTTGCAGAACACTCAAAAGAATGGAAGTGGAAAAGAAAAACAGGAACTAATTTTAGGGAAGTTTCTTTTACCCCCATATCCGGGGTAGACAACCACAAGACTCTGTATGACATCAATTTCTGGTGCAGGGCCTCTACAGGTGTCTAAAAACCAGTAGTTGCCTAATAAAATGCAACCTTTCTGACAAGCTTCTCGTGCATACCACAGATTTCTTTAAATACCCCTGAACAACTATTCCTTAATCCTTCCACACCCTTCGGGTCTGGTAATTGGCATGTACACATTATCAAGATGATGGTTTATGAAGACCATTGGGAATGAAGTTTTGTGTTTCCAATACATATATAAAGGTCAGAATCCACAGCACAAATTCACCTAAAACAAAGATAATGTAAATGGGGTTTACTCTGCTCTTCCTGCTGGCTAGTCATCTATTGATGTGTGAGCCAATATCCATATCATTGTGCAGGCCACACTTCCTTCTACCCTCCATGTGGCTTCCTCCAAACTCTTGCATGGTCCCAAGGCTTCATAATGGGACCATTGGTGGGTCAGTGAACAACGGGATGAATCTTTGGTGGATCTGGGTCTTGGTGATGCCCATGTGGCTACCCAAGAGTGGGTAGAGCAGTGGTCAATATCCCTTTCAAGCTTTAGAAGATATTTCAGATCTTGTGATTGCAGTTTCTCTATGTTAAATTTTGAACAGTTGATAGGATTAAGTAATTTTGAAGGCAAAAGTTCCTACAAGTTTACTCTCTTTATCTTCCATGACTCACATCAGTTGTACCAGGCTTGACACAACTGAACTATGATCAGCCCTGGCAATGATTCCTGAGCAGTTTTATCAACATAGGGCTGGAGGGTTTACTGAGGGCAGAGAGCAACATGTAGCATGCCACACTTCACAGCTACTTCTGGTCAATGGCAGCGTCAGCATATCTGCAAGGGAGCTTGGCATTCAGCCATGACTGTTAGTCAGCAGCTGGAGATGAGGTTAAAAACCTGCTGCTACTTCCCCACAGATGTGCTGGGGTCAGATGATGGCAAAAATAGCTTCCAGATATTACGTACTTTTCAGGAGCATCACCCATCAACCTGAATACTGAAGCTTGTAGGGAGCCATGGAAGATAGAACACTGAGAATTTCCACTCTCCTGTAAATTTCTCACCTTTTGTGACAAACACATTGGACCTGAAACTGTTACACTCCTGTCTGTTCTCCCACACCCTTCTGTGTCCTCAAAATGCCTGAGTTTTCCTCCAGTAACTCTGCCAACCCAGCTCCTGGGGACAACGCATAGGGACTTCTAATACATTGGAAATATTGATTGGCATCTGAGCTCAAGAGTAACAGATGACAGATGAGTCACACAGATATTGTATTCTATGGAAGCTGAAAATTCATGAAATTAAATACACAGAGAAATAAAATTGCTTTGGAAAGCAAGGACCTTTCTGATTCAGGTCAGTCAACATGCTAATTGCTTTCAGTGTCTCTTAAGAATCCAGCTCAGGGCAGCCAAAGATTTTTGACTCAGACACAGAGAAGGTATAGATCCTTGTCTGGAGGGTCTCCTAAGCTGTTTAACTCATGTATAAACTAAAGGACAGTTCAACAGATGCCAGAATAATTCTGGTTAAGCATGTCTATGAGGCAGAAGCAGACGTCTCAATGAAAACCCGATAGTTGCCTAGGAACCCAACAGGAAAGCAATGCTACACAAAGATGGATAAGGAGTCTACTCAGGCTTAGAGACAGTTAAGTGAGGCAGAGAAGGAGCTGTCTCCCTCTTTGTCTCTTTTATGTCTCAATAGCTTATTTTTTCAAGGAAGAAAGACTTGAACATGAACCTGTGGCCCAGCAAGGAAGGACTTTTTTGCTTCTTCAAAATCCAGGACTCTCTGGCAGATTCCCCCATCCCATAGCATTGTCCTGAGACTGAGCTCAACCACTAAGTCAGAAAACTAAACAAATACATTGCCAAATGACTCTGAGAGGGCTACATTGAAAGGAAGGAGGTGAAAAGATAAATGGTGCACACATCTCAAGCAACAAATGGAGCTCTGAGAGACCAGTAAGTGGTTTACTTTGATTTGCTCACCCACTTAAGAGAAGACAGATGTCTTGAGGCTTCACTGGAGAATGGAAGGCAGCCTGCAAATGAAAGGGCTGGAGGGAGGCAAGACAGTGGTGCCTCCTTTGCCTTTCAGAAAAAATGGAAATAGGTGTCTGCATCGCTGATGAAGGCAATAGGGAAGCTGCTATTCTCTGGCATCAACTGTTTGTGTTTTCCAAAACCTCCAGAGCAGGGTAGAGTCTTGACACCAGTTCAGCCCTGTGGTCAGTGGAAGGAGACTTGCCTGTGATGACTGTCCTCATCTGTTACCCACTCCCATAGATCAGACATGGAGCAAAGTGCAGCGACAAGTTCACAAGAGTAGCTTTTACCCGTGCAGCCTTGGCATCAGCCTGCAAAGACATCAGGAAATATGTCAGTATGGGCTGGTCGTGCAAGATGATGATGACCATTACCCAGTCTCAAACTAAAACCTGTGTGAATCAGGAAATGTGACCTTTCAGGGATCATGAAACAAACTCTAGGCTTGATGCAGTCGTCTGAACTGATGCCATTGATTCCTACTGGGGTGTGGTGAGAGTTGGGAAGACTCTGCATCATCAGTCCAGCAAGCCAGGGTGAGAGATCCCCTGGTTTACTAGGTTATTTTGGGACTTGCACTCCACGTTGTACAACAGTGAGGACCGAGGCACCTCATTACATATTAAGGGGGAGTATCCTCTTGGCAACAAAATGCATTTGGTTCCTACTAAAGCAAATATCTAATGCAAATGTCTTCCTCAGAACAAACCTACAGCTGAGAAGATGAGTGTAATTTAGGAGCTCTCTGGATGATGACAGCTGTCCCAGCGATGATGTCTCAGCCACAGAACAGAGAGGTATCAGTACCCAATAATTTCTCTAAAATAGGGCCCAGTTGTGACTTTATAAAATAGAGCCACTGCCGCTGGTGTCTGCTATGTTCTGCTGGGCTGGAGGAGGGTAGGATCTGACCTTCAGCTTTTCAGCCTCCCAGGCACCCTTCTTCAGCTTTATGTTCCCTGTTTCACACCAGTGCCTATGAGGACAGCCTCGTGATCCTATGGAAAACTTATGAATAGAATACACTGCAAAAAACAAAGTGAATTTTCCCCTAAAGCCCAGGAAAATTATCAGTCCCAGAATTCCTCCAACTCACTGCCCCCTCCTGCCACACACGCTCCTGCCCTCTCCAGCCTGTGCGCCCCATGCGAGGAAACCGATGACTTGGAAAAAAAAAAAAGACTGAGTCATGAGGTCATACCATTATCACATTTCTATTCCAGTGCTTTCTCTCGCTGCCTACAATTATCACTCTTTTATTCTTGTACTTGGCTTCTTAGACTTTGATCTAGTCCTTTGCTTCATATCCTTTGATGCATTTTAGCTTACATTGTCTGTAACCTGACCCCTTACCATCTAATTCCACCAACTTCTCACAACCCATATCAACCACTCTCTCCCCCCTTTCATCTTTCTTTTGTATAAATGTATACAGAGCTGTAACAAAGAAACTACAGTGTAGTTGTAGCACTTCCAAGATCGTTAGAAGTGCTGGATAAAATCTGCATTTATTTTGCCCCTCACTAGGTCATTTTGAAACATCTTTGTTTATTCCTTTTTTCCCTTAGACAAAATAAAAATGCTAAGGAAAGAAAAGCTAAATATGGCTTTTCCCCCTAAATTTGTTATTAAGTACTTTTTTTTAAAAAAAAGTTTTTCTTTAAAATTATTTTTGTTGTAAACCTATCTTCAAGTTCATTCCAATGACTTTAAGACTGTAGAGACACGGTACATTTTCATCATTAAATACTGGCAGGCTTTGATCATATTTACTTTCATTGACAAAAAGGAAGGAAAGGCCAGTGCTTACATTGCAAACACCAATTAGTGCAGAACTACAGTGTGTGCATGTGTATTTATAAATACATATTTAGACGAAAGAAAATAATTCGGTTTCTGCAAAGTAGGAAATGTGGGCAAAAATATTTGGCAGTATTTTGCAATGTCTAAGTAATGCAGAAACAGACTTGCAATTCTCAAAGGTCATTCAGGAGCCTGAAGTCTTTTTAAATCAATGGTTTATAGGACTTGACCATGTCTGAATATTTGGGAATATTCTTAACTGCGACTTCAGGTACCTAAATTTCTTTGGCAGTCAGGTAAATTCGTTTAGAAATTGGATTTTTAATTCAGAGACAGTGAAGCAATTTTATACATGTTTGTCCTGTACTTCTGGGTGTATATTTAGCAGTGAGTTGGAACTGAAAGAACAGAGGGAGAAAAGAGAGGTTTTTTTAGATGTCTCTGCATATTCAGAAATATATTTGTGATAATATTTCTCTCTCTGCTTGATAATAATAGACTTGTAGGGACAGAAGGAGGTAGCTGAGCACAGTTTTGCATGGTGGCTATGACTTCTAGCTCAGGAGTGATACTTGCTTTATTTTTAGCTGCTGGGAAGCAGCAAGGAAGACAAAGTGTGCTGGGCTTGAATAGTCCTGGTACCTCCCAGGCATGTCAGACAGGTCCCATACGTTTAGGGAAGAAACACTACTTGGTACTTGCACGTTCTCTGGCCACCCAGTTGCAGGTGTGACCCTGTTGAGTGCTGGTACTCTGTGGGCTTCAGACTCTGCTGAAGAATAATTCTGCTTTCCCCTTAAACCCAGTCCAGCTTGGAAATATGGTGGAAATCATGCTTTGGGCAGATGCTGCTACTCCACCAATTTGATCCACAGTTGTCAGGCAGGACATTGGAAAGGAACAAGATCCACTGCCTGTTTTCTTCTGCCCTGCTACCCCAGCGATACTGGGCTGTGACTGCCTTGGCAAAGCTGCACATTTAAAATGTACTGTGTTGTGTTATATGCATGGTGTCTCTGTTCAGAGAATCAGTGCAGACTCAGAACCTGACTTTTAGTCCTTTTCCCTCCTGCAAGTTCTTTTCTGTCTGAAATGTTGTAACTGTGAATAATATTTCCTACAGATACTTTGGGAATTTTCTAGCTAACAAATTCCTCCACCGCCAGCAGTGTCAGGCAAGCAGTATTGCAGGTGCCAGGGGAAAAAAATAACAAAAACTATAAAAAGAAATGTAAACAAAACCTTGACTTTTTGCTTTGTCCTGCAGTATCTAGTTGCTTGCTGTCTGATCTAAAGTCATATTTTCCATAACAGTGGGACGAATTGTTCCTGAGTAGTTTAAGCACCTGTGAACCTGGCATGCTGAGCTTCTAGATAATGCAGACATTGCAGTTCACGCTTCACCTCTCTGGTTCATATCCTTTCCTAGCTGGAAAAACCTCTGATAGTGACAGTATTTTGCAGCTGGAAAATAGGTCACCTTCAGAGCTATATATTTATATACACATGTGTGTGTCTGTGTGTGGATATGCCCTGAAGTTGAACAAATAAGTGAATAGTTATACTCAAATGAGAATTCCAGTTTTGCCTTTCATGAAAATTCCTGAAGGATTGGTGGGATTTAATTGAACATCCAGGATTGCAAATACGGCAGGAGGCTTCAGAGGGAACCCACGTAAACTGCTTTCTTGAACTAGAGCTGTTCAAAGAGAGTCTATCAGTAGATTAAGGTATGGTTTCTGTTTGGTTGAGGTTTGGGGGTTTCACCAAGTGTGCGTTTGTGGTCATTATGCGTGCATGTACACGTGCATGTACTCAAACAGAAAATACGTCCTTGAGATGAACTGCAAGAATACTGCCTCTGAATAATCAATTATTTTATGTAGAGGTTTCTGTGTACAGTGGTGAACCAGCAAGTTTATTTATATTGAAGAAGTTTCTCATCCATAATTGATGCCTAGATCAGCTCTGGTCTTTCCATGGCCTGCAACTCCTCTAATGTGGTTGTGTGTATGAAGCAGCTTTGAGTTTGGCATGAATGGTTTGCTTACAATCAATTATGCACGTGGTAGACACAAAGGCACTGTTCAGGGGACAGGGGGAAGCCTCTTTTTCGGCTTCTAAGTTTTCAGGGGCAAACACTTCAGATCAGAGGACTCAGTCCCAGAGTTCCCATCTCCCCATGGTTTCTCTTACAGCACTTCATTCTCTATCTACGCAGGAGCTGCTGCTAATCCGATGGCTGTAAAGTCCAGGAAAAGCCGTTTGGTTTATAGTTTCAGAGTTAAGAGGGAGGTATTCAGTTTGGAGTGACTGCCCATGATGGAAATAGACACTTTTATTCACAAATGTATTGTTAGTATTTTTTATTATTTACTCTGTTTCAGAGCACCGCTGCCATTTCAAAAGGAACATCATCCATGTAATGATTCGCTGCCAAATCTGTCTATAGTTACATAAAACAAAACATAACCTCAGCTTTGCTTTTGGAATATGCATAAGGCTGTAAATAAATGATGCATCTATGCATAAACAGTGTAATGAACTAAATTTTTTTCTGGAAATCATCAAGAGTTTTACATTTCACTTCAAAATAGCAAGAAGACCCTAGCTCCATGCAGCACAGACACCACTGACACTTGTTCAGACATTCATTTTAGCATGGCTACTAAAACAACATACAACTGGTTAAGGGAGTAGGAACCCAAAGGATTGGACCTCCTGCTCGAGCAAATCCATTCACAGCTGTGTTTGGTCCAATTCCTGGGACTTCTGCTGACTTACACCTCAGAGGTCCTAGTCAAAATCTTTCCTCTGCATAACTGATGAACATATGGAAAACTGCTACATTTGTTTGGTATATTTTCAGTCCAGGTCTGGGTTTTTTTTTTGTGCATCTATTCCTCCTCTTATCTCTACAGGGAATAGTCTTGCAAGGGAAAGAGAATCAAACCAGACAGAAGGCATCCCCTGTTTTCTAAATCCCATGGTGTTTTTTTAAGCTCCTTTTCTGCTCTCTCTTGGAAGGGAGTTCTTATTCTGCATCTTAGTCCTCATGGACCAGGAGGTCAAGCAGCATGCTGAGCTCCACAAGACCGCTGACATTAAGTGGCTGTTGGCCACTTTCTTTTCCTGGTATTAGAGAGGATTGAACTGAGCTGTGGCTGCTTCACATAACTGTAGCTGAAAGGACATCTATACGGCAATAAAACTTAACCACCCCAGCCATTAAATCAAGAAGTATCAGATCCTTTGATGGAAATATGAGTGTCTCTAAACTGGAGGTAATCGAGGACTGAATTTGACACACATGGTACTGGTATCTCGTAAAATGTCATGAATGCTTGACCTGAGATTTTTGAGACACAGCTGGTTCTCCAAGGTGGGATTTGTGTGGTGGTGGGGGGTTAGGGAGGTGATGGTTAATGTATCTTAAGAACTTGGTGAACCATTTATAATGGTCAAGGGAAAAAAAAAAAGAAAAAAAGCAGTTACTCATTTAGATGATTTGGGGTAGCATATTACAGCATTTTCTCACTGCCATCCACGTGAAATCTACCTTTAGTCTTCAAGGGGCCGTTAGTGTAAATATCCTTTTAAAATAAGGGTGGAGGATTTTTACACTTGAAAGAACCTATTAATACTTAACAGAACTATGAATGCAGCAGATTTCAAATGGCATACAGACATCTAGGCTGAGATTTTTTCCCCTTTTTTAACAGATCTAGATGCCAAATTCCAATTCCAGTTATTGGTAGCTTTTTGTCCAAATCGCTTTAACAGCTTTGAACATCTCAGCTATAATATGGTAGATTAATATGACTACAATTTAACTGTGAGGGACATGGACTAAGAAGGGCATAGCAAACAGAATCCATCTGTCTTTATATGATCCTCACCCCACCAGATCACTCCAAAAGACATCACTTAGCAGGGGATGCATCTTTCTAAATGGGTATGAGTTTTGTTTGCTTTTGAAAGCATCTCTGGGAGCATTTCTCTCCACTAAGACTTGTGTTGTCTGCTCAGTGCTCAGCCTGAGTGGCCTGCATGGATACCCAGGGATTCTGCGGGGGAAAAAGAGGGCTTGGTAATTTTTTTCAGCAAAACTGGAAGAAATCCAACTTTCCACAGTGCTCAGAGCAAGGGCTGAGGAAGGTTCCTCTGGCAGGAGAATTAGATGAGCTCAATAGCAACATGGAACGATCCCTCTACATCCATCCCATTGGACCTCCCCATCTTTGAAGAGCTGTATCTATTTATGTTTCACAAGGCCAAATGTCTCGTTCTTTCACTGGAAGCATGTGTGGGTTTCAGCATGGTATCAATTCCATTTTCAGACCATTCAGGGTTACTATACTCTTCTTTGCTCTTTACAAGCAGCAGTTCAAGACACTGTGAAATGCTACGTTTCTTGGCTAGATGGCAGATAGCAAATGTTTCCATTCAGAACACCTCTACCTTCTTGTAAAAAGCAGCCTATACATGACCATTTCTACACGTCTCTATTTTTAACATCTAAGAAAAGCAATCCCTTCTATTTTTAGTTACAGTTCAGTTCTGTAGGCTGGCTGGTTCTAATAAAAAAATTCTTCACACTCTAAAGAAAACCCTGCATTGAAATCACAAATCCAGGGGAACGTCCTGTACCATTAGCAGACCTACTGAGATGAAAACCTCAGCTTGTTAGCAAACAAAACATTAATCCAGGCTTGAGAGGAAAAACAGGCAAGGAAGAGGCAATAACCCCAATGAGTTTTCTACCATGCTCACAAAAAGAAAAACATCTTCACCAGTTCAGAAAGGAGGCCAGGACTTTGGACATATTTCACATCTCTCTTTGTCTGGCCCCCTTGGCTTAATTGCTAGCTGTGTCTCCTACAGCTGCTTCTCTTTTGGAGATGGTGCCACTGCTCTCCGCTGCTGGCTTCCCCATCCCTGTGGACCACAGGCTTTGGAACGAATGTTGCTTACTGCCTTCTTTGGGGCACAGGTAACAGGTTTCCCTGCTTGAAGGGTGCTGCTTTTAGGAGGACCTGGTATGAGATCCTCGTAACCAGGTCATTGCAATGATAGTTGTGCATTGCTGTGGTCTTCCTAGTATTTTATTCTGTCTCCAGGAGGTAAACGCCACCTTGCTGTCACTTGCTTCTTGCCGAACAAGAGCTTTCCCCATGCACATTCACCATGGGCATGAGTGGGAGCTGCATGCCAAATGCAACTGTTTTGTTATGACTGTTCCCAAACCAGCTGGAAAAAACCCCTCCTTCAGCCAGACGTTATTTAGGGGACATCCTGTGAAAGAGCAAATGTATAGCATATGTGGGCTAACCACTTGAGGGCCTCACTGAATGTACTTTGGTAAGGGTTTACGTGGGCCTCTCTGATTTCTGCAGCCTGGAGTATTGAGGGTTCCTCAGCCTACTTGGTTAGACATCTCATGCACATATTATGGAAGGATTGTGAGTCCTTTCCTCCAAATTTTTCGGAAGTTGGGGTTCAGGTTTCTGCTCTGCCACTGGCTCCTAGTGTGACCTTGGACAGGTCATTGAGATCTGGGTCTTCAGTGTTTTCAAAAGTAAGCCAGATAATGCGATGTAGAAACCTAGACATCTCTGAAACTCCATTCTTTTTAGAGTCTTAGCTGCAAATCTGTAAATCTAAGATGCTGTTAGTAATTAAGCATGTTCTTCAGAGAGAAACATCTTAAAGAATTTGTGAGCAACTCTGAAACTGGAAGTGGCAGCACTGTGAATACAGAGATGAAAAGATAGTTTCTTGATGCACATGCTATTCCCCAGGGTACAGAGCAAAGTACTTTGTGTTTCCCTGCATCAAAACTGCACCTCAGGGACATGAACAGGAATGGAGCGTGATCAACAAGCGATTGCAAAACTTGTACAGCACAAAGAAAGCAAAAGATCTACTCTTCCTTCTTGTGAATGTGGCCATATATATTCATCTTTCACCTGTAAATCAAGTGCCAAGGAAGTGCACCAGCAACAATCAGAGGGAAACCTGCTTCAGCAACCCTGCACACCTGGTCATGCAGGGTGAGAGGGAGACTGAAAGAGACGATTGAACTGAGTTATGGCATGCTATGGTATCTGCATATTATGGTGATTGACAGAATACAGAAATATCTGAGAGAGATACTGGACCTGTCAGGGTATCACCTGGACACACTCTAACTTCTAAGTCTTTTTCAGACAATTAAAGTTTTCAGAAGCCATCCTGTGAATAGCACCTTACAATGAACATGATGTGTCTGTATAATTATACCCAGTTTCTTGCTGTATCTTTGCACCGTCAGCCTAATCAGTGTTTCGCTCATGCTGCCCACCAGTTTCTTCACCTCCTGGGAGTACAAATTAGAAGCATTTTATTCATCTCAAAGGAAAGAAATCAGTGATTTTTTTCAGCCTTTACAATATGAAGCATTGTAGCAAGGAGGAGGAAAAATGAAGTGGTCTTTTTTATTTTGTGTGTGGAGAATCAAGGACACATACCAAAATGTATCCCCTGTCCAAAGTGGCACTCTGCCCATTCCTGTTTACACATGTTGATGGTGACTCAATGGAGCCCTTTGTTTCCGAAACGCACAGATTATTCCAATTGTGTGTGGAGCTTGGGTTTGTGTGTTACTGTCCACTAGGGGCTAAGAAAACACCAAAGATGTTATCCAATACCATAACTAACAGAATGGCACGAAGAAGAATTCAAAATCTGTGAGCAAAAGCATTTTTTTCACTCTGACCCTTGGACTGCTCTGGCTTGTGTTTCAAGCGTCTACATTGTTATCTAAAGAAGGAAACTGCTTCTGCTACCTACAAACTTGCTCATTTTCAAGGTGTTACACACAGAGTTCACAAGCGCTTGATTACAGGGTGGTCTACACTATAATTTATAACATTAATAAATCAGAGCCAAATAGTACAGAACACTCTTTTGAATAACTGCTTCATCAAGGATCTAAAATGTTAAAAATTGTGCTGATATGAAGCTCTCCAGCACTGTAACCTTTAATTTTACTTTGAAGTGGTCAGGATGTGTCCTGAAACTGGTGGGTTTGTATATTTATTCTCTGGAATTAAGAGTATAATTTTGCATTCTTACTCTGTCCATAATTTAGACTCACCTATGCAGTTTTTCACTGGCATTACGAGACAGAAAGCAGGCTGGGCACATGTGGGAGGGAAGCTGCTCAAGGCATTAACCTGTTAACTTCTCCATATGCTACAGAGCTGATGCTGAAAATGTGCTTGGGATTTTGGCACTTCTGGTTGAAATGCAAGCGGACGGGGAAGACAAGCCCTGCCCTCCACCCCATTTGCTTAGCCAAAGACAGAATCAGAGGCCAAGGTTAGTCCAATGATAATTTCTGCTGAAGATGAACAAGAGGAGAGGAAAACGCTGACATATATAACCTATTTGTATGCTTGAATATTTGATGGGTTACCTAGTTTTATACAAACCATCCTAACTTGTAGGTCAGGATGGAAGCTGAAATGGGAGGCAAGGATGTGTGACTGAAAACCTTTCTGTGTTGTGCCTCTGCTTTCTGTGTTTGTAACAATGCGTCTTTACAAAGGCCTGCATGTGATGAAGCCCTGCTTTCCTTGTGTCACACAGAGTGTGCAGTCATGCTTACATGCACCAAAATGAACATTTTCAGGATTATGGACAGAGTGAGTTAGTGGCCTGATGTTTGCTTAAAGGAGGATAGAACTGTTAAAAAAGAATAAAAATCATTCCCCATCGTGTACCTTTGACATCCATGCAGATGTCCTTTGTGGGTGAAATAGCAACCCAAATCTTTACAAACAGGTCCATCAGTCAACATGTTGGTTGAGATATCTCATCACGTGGTGTGTTTCCAACCTTCCCTGCCGATGGCTGTCTCCAGCGAGACTTGTGAGCCTGCTGCTCTGTAAGCTGTGCGACTCCTTTATGGTTTGTCACCACCGTTTAATAACTGCTACAGCAAGAACACGCGTGGGTCCAGATTTTGACCATATAAAACTGAAAGCAGGGAGACTGGATGCAGTGTACGTTTTGGTCTATGGAAGGAGGCACGTGCTTTCTCTGCTCTCATACCTTCCCACTAAACAATGCTGCATGGTTGGGATCTGGTCTGGCTTGCTGCCAGCGCTCTGACAGACTGGAGTGATAGGGAATGCTTGATAAGCCTTTGGAAATGCGTCTACCTGAAGCTAAGGGTTAGTGGAGGTGTTAACACTGATGCCGTATCTGACATCCGCAGTACAGAGAGTCCTAGTTCTTGGCACCTGTGTTTTCCCATCAAGTAACACTCATTTGTTATCATATATACACACCACAGATTTACATAGCTTGTAGGGATGAATCATGCATAATTGTGGCTTCTTATATGACAGTTCATATTTTAACAAATAACTTATTTGTACTCTGTGCTGAATGAGTATAGCAGGAGCGTGTGGACCTCTGGTGTCGGAACCATATTTATCACTATCTGGAGATAAAACAGGAGTTCAGTGGTTAAAAATGAAATGAGAAAATAATTGCCGGTTTGATTTGCCTGTACCATGGGAAACATTGTTTTGATTTACACATAAATATCTAGATATCTAATGAAAATATGATAGCAACCAGGAATCAACCATTCTTTCACTGAACATAATGGAATGAATTAAGAGGCAGGCTCATAACCATTTTCCCTATGTTCTGCAGTGCCATTTTGAATGATAATAGATGATCACTGGCACAGAGAGGAGGTATTCTCCACAGACTGGAGAATACTACATGGCATAGGCTTGAGGAAGTTCAATAGGTGGTGGTGTTATATCAGGCTGGAATGGTCACACATGACACTGTCCTTCAGAGTAGCAAAGGACGGGGACTTTGCCTGAATGCAACAGTGTCTGGCACCTTGTGTGTCAGCATCAGCTCATTATGGGTTACCCTGCCCCAAAATGTCCCAGTGTTATGGAAAATTACGTTCACAGCAAGTCCTACACCAGTCCCACCAGGCAGCGTGGGACTCATTTCACAGGTACTTCTAACATTCATGTCTCCCAGGGGACTAACCTGTAGGATTCCTGTAAAAGAGCTACAAACCAATGGAGCTTTTCTCTCCTGCAAGCCAAGCAGAGCAGAGCAAGCTGCCAGCACTGCTCCCCCGCCAGGTCTGACACCTTGCACTGAAGCTCCCAGCTTGAGAGGTCTGGATGTGAGCGCAGAGGGAGGGGTGGCACAGTCACGGCCATCTCCCCTTCTGATGAAGTGTGTAGAAAAGATGCAGTATGCAGGACATTTGGCCAAAGTACAGTGAGGAAAAAAAGAAAATTCATTGTGGAGAGACTCGGTTGCCGCAGAATGAGCAAGGGAGACACCTCTGCACATTACTGTTTGCTAGGCAGGGCAGTTCTGGCCACAGCGCATAACATCCTGGGGAGTGGGACCCTTGGGGTGTTGAGAGTAGGTTTGTTAACGGATCTCCTAGGGGTTGATGGATTTAATGGGTGAAGTAAGTCTGCTTTTATTTATTTTATTTTTTTGGCAGCTGCTGCCAGTGGAATTTTCTGCATTTTTCTGGCTGTTACTGCTTGTCTGGGCTATTTAGATGTTGACTTACACTTGCTTCCGTCGTGGTGGACCTTTCTTCAGAGCAACTGAGCACCTTCTGCAATGACACATTATGGTACATTTCCATTTATAAAATGTTCTGTGGAGTTTTAGAATGAGCTCTGAAATGATTATTAGGTACTGTAAGTGTGAATAATATTTGATCAGAAGCTCAGCAGTAGATTACAGAGGCTATAGAGATAGGCTATTGTTACGCAGTCTATTGACCTGTTAGCTCCACAACAAAAAACCTGCTGAGGGTTGGAGGGGAAACTATGAACATCTGTATGCGTGAGTGCTGCAGACCTAGTTTTCCTTCTCACTTCGATATTATCTTCTATACTGCTGTGGTTTTCCTTGCCTTTGTCATTATCAAGGTGTTTAGCTATGTTTCTGCTGCTGGGTTTACACTTGTATCACACAAATTAGGTCTAAATGGGATGGATACCTTGCTCAGCCTTTAGCATGACTAGCTCTCACTCAGGTCAATGAACCTTTTGGTAGACAAAAAACATTCCTCAGTTTTAGGCCTTAGATAAATCCCAGTGTTCGAGACCTTAGCTGACACTTTGCATCATTTTTTTTCCTCTCAATTTCTGCAGAAATCTCTGCTACTGGCTACAGATCTTTGCACTTCAAAAACCAAACTGACTTCCTCCTGTTGATAATCTGTTACGATCCTGTTCTGATAAGAGGCAAAACATTCCCTTTGACTTCCATATAACCATCCAAGGACCAAAACGTTCTGTGCAAACTGAGTAAGGACATAAGAAGCTAAAACCTTTGCTAATATAAATCAGTGCAACTCTGTGTGTGTAAAGCTTTGCTCTAGGCACAGACCTGGCCTAGAACAATAATTCATTTTTGTGATAATCTCTCCCTATAATTCAGTTCCTCTCACCTTGTAATATTCCTGCTGCTCTCTGTTGAACACCCTTTAGCTTGTCACTATCTTTCTCATCAGTAGTTACCAAGAACACAGACTGGGCTGGATACTGAAGGTCTGCCAGCCTCTATTGGTTGTGGGTTGGCCTCTTGGCCAGGTGAGGCCAGATCAAAGCTACACACAACCACCCTGGTTTTTCCTCTGTCTCATGCCTGCAAGGTCTCTGCTGAAGGACCACAGCTCTCAATAGAATCACCTTTTCTGCTACCTTGTCATCTTGCAAATTCTTACCCAGGGTGAAACATAGCTATACATAAATCTCTTCTTCCCATCGAGGTTTCTCCCTATTTCCTTTTCTAAGATCATGAAATGGCTTATAAATATGCAAATCAGTAGATAATTTTTCTGTTCCTCTTGGTAAATATCAGAATAGAGTGCATATTTATCTCTGGACTAGGTAGTAATATCAGCTAGCAGTCACAGCCTATAGTATGTAACATCTCTTCTGCTGCTTCAATAAAGTTTTAGTAGGCAGAGTCACGTCTATAGAGAGTTATATGAAAAGGTAATGGCCTTTTCTGATATTATGAATGCAGCAACACCCAAAATAAAAGCTTTGCTGAAAATTTATATTTTCTCAGTCAGGTCACTTAAGAAACTGCTGTGAGATTATGACCTTGTAGTAAAATAATGGTCTGGAAGACTGTTCCCTCTGCTGTTATGCACCACTGAATGCTACTGATTTTCATAGTTAATCATAAACGCTTGCCCTAAGTTAATTAATGTCCTCATTATGTCACACTTAACTGCAGCTTAGGAGAGTTTTTTGCCATTAACTTCCTCACTAGTTAGCCTTACAGCATCAAGCAGGAGAAATAACGAAGAAAGGATCCTTAAAACAAATCGACCATCAGTGTGACCACCACATCACAATTTGAATTTGCAAAGGTCAGAAGAAAATGCTCCCATCAGCCTACATATTTCTCACCCAGCGCGTTTCATGAATATCACGAGCTAGAGCGATCTTCACAGACACCTCTAGGTTGTAATTAGCAGCAAACCAGTGACTGCCTACAACTGCCAGTTAAAATGGTACAGTTTGGGATTTAGTATCTAGAAATGCCAAAGAGCCAAAGAGTTGAGGTTTTCACATAAAACTTGGGAGTCTTGAAGCTATCTGAGACACATTGATGGTCTCATGATAAAGCTTCAGATCCTTACTCTACAGCTCCTTTGCAGGGCTCTGTGTGTTGAAATTCAAGGACAAGACCATAAGACCATAACTCCCACTGCTTGGACTGTGAGGGTTAAAGGAAAGGAGGTATTTCTTTACCTGAAATGACAGATTTGAGGGGAAGGGCGGGGGGGGGGGGGTGGGGGGGTGGGGCGGGGGGGGGGGGGTGGTGGGGGGTGGGGCATGTCAGAGAAGTGTGAGGATGGGTCATGGCTATGGCAGAAAGTTACCAGTTCTTTTTTCTGTAACTAAGAGAGTCCTGATTCTTGTTTTTAAAAACTCCTATTTCTTCCAGACTCCCTTTTTATAGCAGTAGTTGAAGTATTGCTGTAAAACTTAGTTAGATGCACCCATCTCTCACGACATCTGACAGGTACCCTCAGTTCTCAGTTGCTGCACAGCCCCAGAGGAATTCCCTGCTCCAGAGCCATACTGACTGGCCCTCTTGCAGAGTGCTTACTTTTGGTCTTTCCTGTTTTATTCACCTCTTAATCCTAGTTAAAAGCTATTCAAAGGTTTGGTCTTTGTAAGCGTTTTACCTAAGGCATGATTCCATCTCAAACCCTAATCCAAATAATCTTGGAAACCAACCTGTCTGACTGACCTTCTGAAAACATCCCCTGTGTAACAAGATGACACGGACACTGCAGATCAATATCCTTATGAACACCTGATGCTTAGTCAGGGAAGTCAGCCCAAGGCTTCACAGCAGAAATTCCACATGGTTATCCTGGACATAGTTAAAATTAAATTTTGAGATGTTGCATCAGGATACAGTCTACCACTAACATTATCTTTCAAAATTCCCAGCCTTACACATCATGATGTGTCATGTTTGGTGAAAAGCAATACTTGATTTGACTGATGGGCTGTAACTAGGGTGAACTTATTAGTCATGATGAGCCTATTAGTCATGTTGCATCTGTCTCAGTGTAGGGAGGTTCCTATGCAATACAAGAAGTTACTTCTGTGTATAAAGTACAGTTGAGAAAAACCTTCCTTTGACAACAGGCATCTCCAGTTTCAAAGTGGTTTATGGCTGATATAGGATATTTCAATGAATGCCCTATTTATTAAGACATTCACAATAAACTCAGCAGAACATAAACCCCAAAAAATCAAGTTGTAAATCTTTCATCAGAGACAGTTAGTAAGAAATACATATAAATCTAGTAACATATGAAATTGTCGTCCTCGTGGTTTGAAATACCCCACTACAAGGTGAAATGTCAGCCACAAGGGTAGGGGCGGTGATTTCAGGGTATCTTTGCCCAAGAGAAAATTAGGCTAAATTTCATCAATCCAACATTTCGCCACAAAGACTACATGAAACAGCTGAAGGTTGAAAAGCAGCCCTGACTGGAAGACCAGCTTCATGTCTGAAAACACATTTCTATGAATCTGGGTCCATCATCAATGAATTTTTTTTTTCAAACTTTATCCTAGACCCTTTCCAACTTAGGTATTAATAGGTTTCCAGAGGAATGTGTATTACAGGACTACTGAGCCCAAGCTGGGATGTTCCAATGGTTAACTAGCATCAGTTAAAAGAAAAGTCATATTTTTCCATTTGATTTGCCTGGATTTGATTTCCAACTGTCAGTTTTTAACTTGCTGGAAGCTGGCTCTTATCACATACCAGTAGATCATGGTTTTCAGTGGGGAAGGGAAGAAAGGAGAGAGGGAGTAGACGTTGTCTGGGTGGTGTGGTGTTTTTTTTTTTATTTGGCCAAAACTCCCACAGCCTTGTCACTAAACAGCAATTGTGTAGTGCAAGGGGTTGCTCAGCATTTGCCTCACAGAGGTGATGCAGCAGCGAGAGTACCTGGTTTGTGTGAATGGCAACTGGCTGGAAAACGGCACTCACATTGTGCATTATCCATCCTTTTCAACTGCTCCCAAAAGAAGGTATGTGCCAGTTTCCCATGGTCAACACCCACTGTGACAGGAGCTCAGCTTCTGTCTGTCTTGTATGTGGTGGGCCATTAATATTAGTCCTACCAGGAAACCCTGTGTGGTTTAGTATCAGGTTCTGCTTCCAGCTGATGTCAGTTTTTGAGCTGGCTTCGGTATTTATAAACCTTTGCAAAGAGGCATCTGTGCCACACAAAACTTCACCTGACTGTTAATAGCTTTCAAAGTCTTTGCAGAAGACTCTGCGGAAGACTGCTTGCACACCTAGGAAGTACAAAAATTAAAATAATTAGTAAGATCAAAATTTGGGAACACCATCTAATGCCAGAGAAGATAATAAGAATCTTTCTAAACATTGGGATGAACTTTACACCAGTCCCTAAACAATTAAGATATGGATCTATGCCTGGAGAGAATAAATCTTAAAACGAATAAAAGCATGGTGTTGCTGGTAGATGATGGTGTTCTCAAATTTTGATCTTGCTGTTGTTCAAGTCATTGGAATAACTCTTGTTGATTTGAGTGATGCTGGATTAAGGCTTTCTATTGTCCCGGGGAGAGTGGCACTTATATGATGCAATGTGACCTTTTCTTTTCAAAACTTGATCTTTAGCTCTGCCGACTTGGCAATTTCATGTCAGCAAGACAAGCTCATCCTCTCCCTTTTTTATGAGACCATCTGGGAGGATGTTGCTCTCATAAGCACTACCTCTGTAACAGTTCCATCATTTTGAGCTGAAAATTCTCGTGCCAAATATAAATGTGGGGAAACATCCCCCTCCAGCTTGTGATAAGTGGTTGAACCTGGCACAGCCGACAGGAGGGAGAATCTGCCAGAAAAGCTTTAGAGTGTCTAAAGAGGAGAGAATTTGGATCCTTCTGATCTTGGAATGACGTCCTTCTTCCCTGGGAGATGGGATGTGTTTTCCTCCCCGAATTGCTTGCTTATCTATTCCGGATCAGTGACTGGATGTCAGCTGCTCCTCCTATGTAAGATGGTCTTTGTGCAAATGTATTGCACCCAGCAGAGGCTCAGGATTTCTTCCATTACTCCACAGTCAGTGACCCAGTCTAGCTCCTTGCTTTGTTTAATGAAGAAAAATCGTTCCATCTTTTGGTCTAGCCCTGATTAGGACAGGTGATGGAAGTCCTATTTCCCTAAACCTATCCTTACAGACTTTTTCCAGCTGGCAGAGCAGTTACACTGGTGGAGATACATGTAGTTTAACAGCTTTATTTGTGGAGTGTTGATGATGCACTAGTTGAACTATTAGCAGGTATTTTTGCATTTCATTTTGTTCCTTATAGTAAAGTTTCCCACCTGGACTCCTGAGGCAGGATGTGTTGAGTCTGGCAGATTACTCAGACGCTGTGCACTATTTCAGATAACAGCTCCTCCGTCTGACTTCACAGATCAGAAACTATGTGCTTTTCTGTGTAATTTTGAAATCTGAAAACTTGGACTCATTTCTGAGCCCTGCCAGTGAGAACACTAACCCTTGAACAAAGATGCTTTGTTGGGTGACAACCAAGGTGATATTTCTTATGCTCTGTAGAGCTCCAGTTGTTGATTTTTGTCCCCATTCCATCACCATAAATGTGACAACTTATGCTCTTAACTATTTACATTTTCCTCGCAGGGCTATAAGATGACTGGCACCTAGATCAACCTGTCATGAGTTTTTCAATGTTTCTTGTAGCAACATATGTATATGTAATTGGGGTGAATTTAGTTTTCCCTTCTCAAGGAATCAGAAGATGGACTAGTCTTTTTGGACCTTTTTTTTGGTAATTTGAGCAGTTCTTTATCCTTTCGTGACATAGATCTTGAGACTAATGGACTTTTTGGAGTGAAGTTTTTTGTAAGAAACACAAGAATGGAACAGATTGGAGATTGATGGCAAAAAATATGGACTGTTTCACAAAAGACGGGATTATGGTTCAATTTGTATTCCAACCAGGCTTTAGATTCATGGAGAATTGAAACTGGCATCGGTGATTGTTCTGAATATGTAATGAGTATTGAATTTATGCATTCCCCTGATTAGTGAAGCAAATAGTCAATAGGGACGTTTGGATGCTGCACATCAGTGTGGCAATCACAGAGGACCCTGAAATTGCCACGTGGCATTCTAAAGATGAAAAATTATCATAAATAATAGGGCTGCTTCTCCAGTTCGGAAAAAAACAAGTGCAGCACAAACAAAGTAAAATATCTGTCTTCCTTCCTCCCTTCCAAAAACAAAGCCAAAATTCACCGATTCAGTAAATTTCACATTTGACAGGATTATTGCATGAATGACAAACTGACAAGTTTTGTCCCTCTTTTCTTGTTCCAGCCTCACATTTGCTTGCTAATTCATGCAAAGTTTTTCTAAGTGCTCCATCCTGGAGGATGTTGGCTCTTCTGTGAAAAGCCGTTTCTCAACCAACCTATTTCCTCCCTCAGACTCAGTGATCCGGCAAAAGAGTGCAATGCTTCTTGCTTCAGCTCAGGCCAGAGGCTCTGGAAGACTAAAAGCACAACCTCCCCAGCTGGTGTGAATGCTGGCTTTTCAATGGCACTCCAGCATCCCTCTCTTCCTCTGTCACCTTGTTTTATTTCATATGATTGCACAAGATTTATTCCTCACACAAAGTAGAAGGGGGCTAAGCAATTACGTGTGCTTGATTTAGGAGCTAATAACAAATTGTTTGCAGGGAAGCACTGGTCTGCAAGGCTTCCCATTGCAGTCATGTCTCCCTGCAGCTCTCCAAGGGACTGTAGGGTCACATTACTTTCCCTGCAGTGCACTGAAGGTCCTGCATCCTCTCAGTGAGGTTGGCCCTACCTGTATGGCCCATCAGCACATTCCTGGCTTGACTTGAGGAGAACCACTTGAAAATGGCTGTAGATAGTATCCGTCAGGAATGTGCTAAACAAGCGCTCTCCCCTGCACTCACAGCTGCCTGTCTGGAGATCCTGGTTTCCAGCCAGGGCAGTGGGGAACTGTAGTTCCCTTGACCTGATTTAGATCCTGCCTAACTGCCCAAATTTGCAGACATGAACCAAGCAAAACATTGGTGTGCACTTGCCACAAAGGCAGAGACTGACAGTAACAATGCGGCCATCACAGATATGTGGACCAATGTTTAATGGCTCACTCCTGCTGTGGGCAACCAGAAACCTTGATATCTCTTTTTTAGAGATACCATCTCTCTCTTTTTATTTTTTATTTTTTAAAAAAAGAAAACATATGTCTGAAATGTAGTCCTGATACCTGCTTGCCTAAGAAAGGTAGATTAGTAGTTACATACTCTGTGTGCTGGTCAACTCCTTTCTTCATACATTTGCTTCTCAAGCTTGTAGACTTCTAGCACTCACCAGTGACCTTCCTCCATCTTAAATTGATTATTCTTGCAAGCCACCCTGAGCTTTGGCCATCCTGGTTAAGGACACATTCCCACACATTCTGGAGGCTCCTCTGCTCAAGAACTGAGACTGTACATGTCGCTTTAGACCAGTCACCACACAGAAAAGGAAGAGAGAGGGCAACACTGTGGTGTGCAGATGGAGTTATCGTGCCTTCAGTAATATGTTGGGAATTGGATGAACCTGCACCATGTTAGAGAAAGATCATGGCCATTTATGTACATAAAAACTTTAGCTAAGGACTTTCTTGCTGGATTCTTCCAAGAATCTTTTCTGTAGGGGTCACTCCTAACCCAAGCTTTTATTCTTGGATCTCAGTGTTTCTTTAAGGCACATCTCCCCTGCTCCATGCTTTTAATGGAGATACACTCCACTGTATTATTATACTGCATTTGATTTTATCTTTTTGGGGGTACTCAGGCGCTTCAGTTTGCAGACAGGCTGCCAATACATAGCTACTGTTATGCGGTTAATAAGCAGCACTTGCTTGCAAATGAAACCCAGACTGAAGTGCTCTTGACAAAAACCTGGATTAAAGGAGGAGTTTTTCAGTGGCTTGTTAAGCAAAAGCATTTAGCATGCAGATTCTCAACACAGTTTCTTCATATTCTCCACATCCTCCAGATCAAATCTCCTACCATTTGGATGCATCAGTTGCCTTTTGCAAGACCCCGATGTGTTCTTTCACTCACCAGGTCTAATTTTTCTACTTATTTAGAGAAGAGAAGAGATTGCCCAGAAACAGTTTGGTAAGATTCTGCCATACTAAAACTCAACGTTGTATTTCCACATTTCCCTTCATACTTGTAGTGGAATGTCCAGCTTCAGCCAATAGAAATTCCAGATTCTAGTGTGTTAACTTAGTTATCAATGTCAGCCTTTGTTTTTATAACTTTCTCTTGATCATTAACATCCCAGAGTTAATGAAGTTGTTCAAAATATTTTGTGGTATCAGACAAAGCTGGGAACAAAACAGCTTGATCAATACCTTTCAGTGAGAATTTTACTCCAAACCTGTGTTTTGAACATGAACCTTCAAAATATTTTGTTGGCCAAGACAAACGGTGTCTGTGCACAGTTATGTTTTTACAGTATTTTAATTCCAGTGAATCAGTACAGTAAATATTGATACACTGTTTTGCCTTCAGTATTTTTGGACTTCTGTCAAATTAATTAAATAGTAAATAGCAGAGTGGATATCCCAGCACACTGTCCTATTAAATGCTAAGCAAGATTAGAATGTCTGATAAAAAGGTCTTTATGCTACTGCAAATAAAGGAAGGACGCAGTGTTATATCAGCCTTTGTTGGCATTTCCCATGTGGTTTTGTGAAGTGAACATTTACTTTTTGTTCTTTAACAGACGAGAAAAACCTCACTACTGTGAATGTGTGCAACATACTTTTATAATTATCTTTCCGTCCTTATTTTCTCCTTTTTCACTGTTCTTCCTCCAATTTGCAGGGTTGTTTTTTTCTTCTTCTTGCAGAACTGAAAGAGACACCCGTAGGTTGCTAACCTCCATCTGTGATGGTGTCTGCAGAGTTTGCAGCTGCTATTTATCTGCCTGCACATGGATCATTTCACATTTCTCCGGGACAGTCTTCAACCGCACATAGAGGGAGCTGTCCTATTATCCTTATTATTGTCCTTACCCTGTTAAAATATCTTTTGTCAACATGCAGAGAACATCAAGCTGAGATGATTTCTCTAGACACTGGCTATCTCCCTCATGGTCCTCTTCTGTTG
The DNA here is from genome assembly GCF_034619465.1 of Leptosomus discolor. Classification (NCBI taxonomy): domain Eukaryota; kingdom Metazoa; phylum Chordata; class Aves; order Leptosomiformes; family Leptosomidae; genus Leptosomus; species Leptosomus discolor. The sequence goes on from NC_141404.1 coordinate 7,296,576, forward strand.
GCCAAGCCACAGGTATGAATTCGCTTCAGGGGCCAAGTTAGGAAATGTGTGTACTTCCTTTTGGGCGGCAGTGCCATGGCTGGGAGCAAGCAAACACCGCAGAGCTCTGACAAGCAGTGAAAGCTGCTGCTGCCACAACTGTTCTGGTGATCAAGAGAGCAAAACATGTTGTCTGCAGCAAATTGCTTACTCAGCATTGGTGCTGTCTGGCTAGCAAACCCTGCAGGCTCTTACAGTAGAAGTAGTTCACACTTTCTGACCTATTTATTGATTACATTCCTGACCCTGCAGGCATCTGCTTTAACAAAGGCATGCGACCAAGGAAACAATAGACATCCATGACATCCATCATATTATATAGTTTGATTTTCAGAGCTGATGACCCGAGTACCTCAATTTCTCTTTCACATTTATCTGTACATGTCTTCTGTGCTTATCTTTTGTATTGATTGGCTTGAGAGATTACAAAACTCTCACTCTGGCTTTGCCTCTGACTTCACAAACTCTTAAGATTTAAACACTTTAGTGCCGGGTTTCTGCAAACTTTCTTTTCTTTCTGTACATAGCTTGAAGATTCAGTATGATTCAGCTTTTAGTATGACTTGCAAGCGAAACTGAGTTCATATTGATAATAAAGAATGAACTGGTTTTTATTGACAGATGCTTAAGCTCACATTCATCACATCATATCACAACATTCCCAAGTAAATTTTGTTCATAAAAACAAATTGAAAACTTGACCCAGATAGACTTCACAAGAAAGTTGGTTGTCACCAGGAGCTGCAAACAAATCTCATGGAATATGAAACAGACTTTTAAATAGATGTGAGTCTGTTGACAGTCTGTATCAGCAGAGGTTTGGATAATTGCATCCCAGTATCCTGGATTATCCAGTTTCCATGGAGGTTAGGATAGATGGAAAGCAATCTCCTTTGCAGAAATATTACAATAACTTTCATATTGGTATGTAACAGGGCATATACTCTAGTGGATCCAGGTCTCATGTAGTAGTTCTCATTAGGAGACATAGTTTTCTTGTAAGCATTAGGTACGATCACCTACAAAATCCTGAAGGTCTTAACCCCCCCCGAATTTCTTCTGATTTAAAAGGGAAGTCTGTGATCCAAATCCTAGTGCTGTTTCCCCTTGTACACAGAAGTTTCTTCCCCATTGTTCAGGGTGAGCAAGGCAAATACTTTCACAGAGCCTGTTTGAACATGCATGTTTTTTCAGAAGGGAACGTAAAGCAATTTGACATGGTCTTGCTTTCTTTTGGAACATTGGATACGTCTGTACTCTTCTTTTCTTTGTTTGGTTTTTTTTTTTTTTTTCCCCCCTCTTTTTTCTTCTCTTTCTTTTTCCACATGAACTAATTCAGGAGAGAGCAAGGGAAGTCCTTCAGGAGAAGGAGGCACAATGTGTGCTGGAGTGACCTTGGGGATTTTGCCTCTGTCATTGCCCTTGCCAACTCTTGATAAACAGCAAGAGAAACGGATTTACAAGATTGCAGAAATCATTTCATTTTCTCTCATTTTATCAGCACAGATGGAAAGCAGGACTGTATCTAATCTGAGTCGAGAATCAGCTGGAGTTGGACTGATAGTGTATAAAGACAGCAAAAGCAGCAGAGTTATAAATTTACTGTGCTGTAACTTGTGCTGAGTAAGCTAGTAAGACAGACCTTTTCAGTAGTTTATGCTTAAGGAAGATAGAGATACAAAGACATTTATTTTGACATTCCATTTCTTTAAAATACTCCCTAGTCCTGTACCAGATGTTACATTTCCTGGCCTTTCTAGTTCAATGCTTGCTTTAAAATCTTTCCTAGAAATACAATTTAACAGGGCTGAATCCCTGGGTTCTTCTTCAGTCGAGGTACATCGGTGAGAGTGCATCAACATCTCACTACCCACCCTGTTCGATAGGATTTGCCCAGATGGTCCTGAAGTTTATTCCACAGATGTCTTTTAACTTTCTCCCCCTCCCTCTTTATTTTTTTTTTTTCTTGTCCTCTGAGTTCTTTCTGCAGCATTTGAAAAATTAAAAAGTTCAGAGATCCCAACCTAGTGCTTTGCAGGCAGCCAACCGCACTTCTAAACCATTGGCCAGGTATGCATTTGACCACATTTGGCAGCACTTGCTGCAAAAAAGGAACTATTAAGACTTGTCGAGGACCAGGACTGAATTGCTCTCTTACCTTAGAATGTGGATCCTGTGATTCCAGGTTAAGTGGAGGGGGATGTCAAGCATACCTGTTAGGAGTAAATTATTAAGTTATACATTTTGTCTTTGAACAGGGTGACAAGCTGCTGCAGAGCATCCCAACGAAAATATTAAGAGGATGCAGTGTAATGCAGTGTAATGTGTAGCTTCTACATACGTTCATTTATGAACAGAAGTTCAATTAGTACAATAGCTCCACAATGTAGCCAATGTCTCCCAACATCAAGGGCTTGTCTGACAGGTTTCTGTATGGATGAAGAATCAAGAATCACGTACAGTAAAGAGAAACGTGTGAAAGTAGCAAGAAAGGTCATTACCGCTAGGGAAAAAGAAAGCCTTGCTGGATTAACTATCAGACTCTTGGTAACAAATCAGTGCTACCTCTGCACCAGTCAGCTTTGTATTCGTTGCTAAAGGGTTGGATTGAAAATTAATAAATAATCACCCCTAGGGGTTTTATAGCAAGGTTGTTAATGTGGGGGCTCTGGAAAAGCATTCTAGCCTTTACCTTCTAGACACGTGGATTTAAATCTAGGATTAACATGAACTGGAAATGAACACCATGGCTTATTCACTTGCTGCCTGAAAACACCAATTAAAAAAAAAACCACCCCACAATCTGCAGCTCATGGTCCTTACATGGCCTGTGTGCTATTAATCCAAATTCTGTTAAGATACAAGAATAAAAAATGAGCAGCTGTATACCCAGCTAGGAAAAACATGGAGTATTACAAGGGGGGATGAGGAAATCTCCAGTTTGTCTGCCTGCTGCAGTGAGTGTTACACCAGACATAATGTTTCATCTGGTAGCAAGACGAAGGTGATGTGGGAGATCTGGGGTCCTTTCCTGGCTCTACAGCGGTCTTGGATGACTTTGAAACAAAACAGCTGAGGTGGAGAACAGAGGCTCTCAGGAGTCTGGCATCCTCAGTCTCTTATAAGTAGTTAGAGTGCAGGAGCTGTAATGCTCTTGCAATTCAAATAATACCAGTACATTAACTTGCAAACAAAGCTTTCTGATGCTGAGGTTAAACTAACTTCCTTTCAGAAGCTTTAAAATTTCACCTCATGTTAAAAGAAAAAACACATCACATACAGGCTGGAGAGATTTGGTAAAAGCTGCAATGCTTTTCTTCTTTTTTACTCCATTGTATTTAGAAGAAGAGATACTTCTTAAGGAAGAGAAGCTAACGGGTGTCAAAAGATTTCAAGCTAGAAAAATACAAGTTGAAGAAGTCCATATGGGCCCTCACATGAGTGAGTTTGTCCTTCCCGTAATATCTAACATCCCCATTGTTCACTGTATAAATTCATTTTTTTTTTGTATATAAATACACATAATACATTTTTTCTCCAAAGCTCTTAAATTACTATAATATCTCTTCACAGCTATAGCAAACGTTAATGCTCCTGTAAGGAAGCATTCTCCTTACACAACTCTGAGTCAGATTTCTGTTGCTTGCTCTAGTTCCTTTCTGGCTTTTGAACAAACGGTAGGAGCCAAATATCCAGCAGATCTCTCCATCTGATATTCACGGGACACTATGGGGGAAGAAAATATTGAAAATGGGATATGGTGCAGTCAGGGCCAGCGGTATGATGTGAAATGAATGTCAGTTGTTTCCAGAGGTGTTAGGAGGTTGTACATTAGGTCTGATTTTACCTGAATTCACAATGTTATAGAATAGCGCTATTTTATCGCAACAGAACTAGTGACCCTTCAGGCTTACAAACGGCAATGACCCCAGGGCTGTTGGCTGGGTAGGTGCACATTCTGGCTTTCAGGGCGAAGGCCTGCATTAGCACATGTCACTGCTGCTGTCAATGGTGGTGCATTGTTTTTTCAGGCTGATCCACCCCAGTGGAGCTGTTACACTGCTGCAGAGTCAGCAAAATGCAGATCCAGTATGAAACCAGCCCAAGAACCAGAGAATCAGAGCTGTCACATCGGGTATTTTCTTTCTCTTTCTGCCTTCCCCCTGCCAGCAATGGGTTGTGAGGGTAAACTACCTTGATTGTGAGCTTTATCATACAGGTGAAGAAAAAAGGATTGTAGTGAATGGCAAAGTCTAGTGCCATAGTTTTTCTCCACTTTGTTCTTTATTGTCGTTTCTCTTCTTGCTGCTGGATCCTGTATCAAACTGCCTTCATCAGACAGATGTTACGTATAAATCTGGAGCAATCCTGGTCCCCGAGGAGCCCAGTGGCAACTTTGCTTCCTTTCTAGCAGCTTCTCACCTCTAATGCGAAATTTGGGGAATATTAATTTTCATGCTTCCCCTTTTAAGAGCTACAACTTTTTTCACTACCTGTCAGCAAAATCACATAGCACTCATTTCTGATCTAAATTTCAGACATCTCACCTTAAGACCGAGGATTACATCAGCAATTAGAGCTTTAGAGACCTTTTGTCTTAAGTGATTATTGCTGCAGAGTTTATTCTAAAACTTTATCTAGCCTTACCCAGCCCATATACATCTGGACTGCATTCCAGGAATGCCATTCCTTCTCCATTGTTTCTCTTGTGTTTTTATGTAACTATTCGAATCCAGAGATGCACTCACTTTTACATTGTAGACATGGTTTTAACTGGTACAGCAAACATTTTCCTACACTTATCTTTAAAAAAATATATGTAAGAGATAGTCTAATCTTAAATTTAAAGTTTAACACAAATACAGGGAGAGATGACAACTTGTGAAACTATTTCTCTCTAAGACATGCTAACACGGGTGATAGGACAGAGTACACATTATTTCTCAAATGGGAAAAACGAATATTTAAGACCTACTTAGAAAGTTCTGCATTGCTGTTGACAGCAGTATTGTGTCTGAGGATGATCAAATAGAGCTCGTTGAATAATTCATTAAGTGCATTTTGCAAAACTGTTCAAAATGTTTGTTTAAATTATTTATCCAGTTCTATGTGGTAAAACTCAGAGGAATGAGCCCTCCCTAAAATGCTGCAAATGTTTTACTGTATTTCCGAAAGAGAACAACCTTCCTATAACAATTATAATAGCATGATGTTGTTTAACTTGCCTTCTGTACAATACCTGATACTGAAATGAAATGTGATCTATCACCACTGTTTATCATGCATGTCTCTGAAATGGACACTTGGCCCAGCGCAGGGATGTAAATGGATTGTGGAAAGGTCTGGGTTAGCACATCCAGTCCTCTAAGGGTGTGAGTGAGTGAGCTTCAGACAGTAGCTGCATTATCTCAGTAGTGCTTTCCATCGGGCAGTGATTGATGAGGGCAATGGGCATAGAGGTCTGTTTTTCACCTCCAACTTTGCCCCAGACCTTGGCCAGTCACCTAGACCTATACACTCAAAAACACTGAGTAATCTGAAGCACCTTGAATGCTCTCCTGAGTCCTGATTTCCAGAAGGTGTGTAAAAACCTAGTGTGGACTGGCAGGTACTCATGAGGTGCACAAAAAAAAAAAAAAAAAAAAAAAAAGAGGTTCAGATTTCAGAGGTCTCCTGTCCTCACCCCTGGGTTGCATTTCTCTAGTTTTCTGGTGATGCCTGGTGCATATTCAGGGAACTAACACTCCGAATGAAAAAAAAAAGGCATGCTTATTTTCTGCATGTGGCCTTCAGTAGCAGAATAGGGAAAACCAGCATTAAAACATGACTGTAGGTCCACAGTTAAGAAATGTAAAATGCACCTGAAACAATTCCCCACTCCTCCTTGTGTATCGATATGACTTGAACTAAGCATTTGTTAAAATGTAAGTGCATTTGGCTTGTCAACATGATGCTCTGTTTACCCCGATCTGACAGATCCCATCTCAGTCTGGCAGAAGTTTCCATTTGCCACCAATGAAAAAAAAACCTCCCAGAAAACAGTCAAACTGATTACAAAGTGGATATTAACAGGGACATGATGCTTATTTAAATCCTTTTAAAATACCACTGGATGTTCTCACAAGTGAAAGAGAAGGCTATAAATATTTGCTGCAGAAAGAAACCAAAATAAAAATTAAATGCCTGAAATGCAGCAAGTTCTTCAATTACATAAAGAGCATTATTGCTGCAGTAATTCTGAAGGGTGTTTTTTTCCCCTCTTATTCCCCTTTTTTCAGTTTCAGAATATCCCTGTAGTTGTATTATATTCTCTTTCTTTCTGTCTTTTGTTATATCTTCCTATATGGGTATCAGAATGTATTTCTCATTAAATCAAGAAAGCTCTGTAAACTGCATGAGTTTGCATGAATAAGAACTTTCCCGAGGTATTTAGTCCAATAGAAGTTGTGGGAATGTTACAAATAATGATGAGTCAATGTGCTGCCATCTATAAACAGCCTAGCTTAACTTTTTCCTTTGAGTAGTTGCTTTAATATTTATCTTCATGACAATTTAATTAGCATGATCTCCACTCAGAAAGGGTTGCAAGGCTATCCTTCCCATAGGATAAGATGAACAGCAGATTGTGCAGTTAAAAATACTTGCATTTTATTTCATTTTTATGCAGCTAAATAGCTTGCAAGAGAAATGTAGAAAAGGTTACATCTTCAGAATTCAGCTACTCGTGCTCAAACATACCAGCTTGTAAACCTCTAAATTTGCTGTTTGTCTGACTGGTTTTCCTGTTCCTTCTGCCTATAAATGTCTCCCAGATTAACTTATTTTGAATAATTGTCTAAGTACTCAAATACGCAATACTGACTCAAATATTGGTGGTCTGTACACCAACAGGTGGTAGCAGATATTCTTCCAAGTAAAGATTGCAATCTATTCTCTGCCACGGTAGTAGACCAGACTTTCTGCAGCTCCTTTGACAGGGCTAAGAGGCGGCACGGGGCACTAGTTCTCCTCGTCTTGCAGCCTCAGCTGAGCCCTGCCTGGTGAACAGGTCTCATTTACTTCATTGCACCACTTCTCATCATGAAAAGGAAATGACCTACACTGCAGATGATTTCACCCCTCTGCCAAAATCTGCTGTGCTTAGGGCTCCTGCAGGGCAATCTGGAAGTACCTTGTACCCAGGTGTCCCCTCTGTAAATGCATGGGCTGGTTTTGCTCTGTGGGATTAAATAGGGAAGAATTTGATTCTTTCCTTTAAACCAAAATTCCCAAGGCTTATATCCACACCACAGAGTAGCTCTATATTCCCACTGTCCTTCCACTTGCTTCAACAGTAGAGTGGAATAATTTGTAAGTACTACACTGCTATGAAATATCTATGTAACACCTTTAGGAGAACAATAGCAAAATTTTTGCTTAAAATTCCTTACAGATCAATTTATTTCTGACTTGCCCTTCACACCTATATGAACTAGATCTATAGTATTTTGCTACAGGGTATTTTCCCATGCTCATTTTGATCTTGTCTTACTTATATAGAGGCGCAGAAAACCTCTGGAAGGGACCTCAAGAGGTCATCTAGTTCATCCCTTTGCCCCAGGGGAGGATTACTCATTCTCTGTGTTCTGCTAGCCATTTAAAAACCTCCAAAAATTGGGAGCTTCACAGCTTCCCTATCACTGAAAAGTTTTCCTAATGCCTAAGCAGGATGTCCCTTGCTGCAACTCACGAATGTTTCTTCTTGTCATATCTGTAAAGGAAAAGGACAAGAATTTGTGTCTTCCCTCCCTGTAGCTCTCATATTCTTGAAGACTTTCTGTCTCCTTCTCTAGACTAAACAATCCTTGACCTTCAGTGGTCCTTGTTTTCAAGACCTTTGGTCATCTCTGCTGTCCTCTGGACTCTCGCCAACGGCCCACATCTTTCTTAAACTGTAGTGCTAAAATAGGATGAAATCTCCCAGGTAAGGCCTTCCCAGCATGATGTAGATGGAAATGATTTTGTGTGTGTGCATGTTAGAGGCAAGACTCCTGGGTATTACATCTCATGAGTGCATTTATGCGTTTGTTGTGACAACATAGACATTCCTGACCCATGCTTAACTTGTGATCTGCTATAAACCTCAGGTCCTTGCATGCAGAACTGGTATGTCAATGGGCAGTCACGTCCTGTATTTGTGCAATCAATTATTTATCTAATTGCAGAAAATTCTATTTGTTCTTATTGACTTTCATCCTTTTGGGGCCATTTCCCCAATCTGTGAGATCTTTATGAATTTTCAGCATATTTCAGAACTTTTAGCTTGATGCCATCTCCAAATTTAATAAGCATATTATCTAGTCAATAGTACAAGGTATTATTTAAAGTATCAGACCAGTAACGGGCTTTTAGAATATCCTGACCCTTACACATACCTTCTAAGAGTAATCTGTAGACAGGTCTTCCAGAGAACAGTTTTTCACACTTTGTGTTCCCATCTTGCATAAGTTTATTTACAGTCTGTTTCTCAAACTTTCTGGTAATACCATGAGACACTGTAACAATTTCACTAAAGTCAAGGTATATGTCTAAACAGTCTGCAAGATTTAAATCTCTTATTTCTAATGTTTCTGTAGGACACATGATCATTTTTGGCCCCAGAACTGGTCTTCTGAGCTCAGACCAAAAGCCCTGTCCCCAGGGTGATAGCTCTGCCAAACTGCATAAAAATGTATTAAGCTATAATTCTGCTGCAATACTAACATTTTAAATCCACACATTTAATAGAACTATCATTAATCTGTCCTTCTTGAAGACAAATTTTTTTATTCATTAAGGGTATTGTTGAAATACTGAAATAAGCCCTCCCTTCCTTCCTTCCTCAACATAGTCAAATGTAAGGTATCAACCCACAGTTGTCCAGGAGTGCTGGAAACTCTCCCCGGTGTGAGGTCCCACATATTGCAGGGTTCAGAGGGACATGAACATGTGAGTTTAGGGGGAAGCTGTACTGATCCATAGCAACTTAAAAATATAAAGGTGAAAGCCATCTCACAGCCAGCCTCCTACATGAAGAGATTAATTGCACTCAGTGAGATTTATTTGATTACTTGATCCCGTGAGTAATAATGGGTTTCCTGAAGACTAAAGAGAGTAATATAGAAAAGTCAGAAAGAAATATGGAGAGATATTAAAAGGTAACTATGAAAGGGATAAAAATATATATGAAACCACAAGGCATGTAATTAACTTAGCATGGGACTAGATTTGTTTGCTTAATTATTCCATGAAGCTTCATAAAGCTCTGAAGGAAGTTCTTAAGTGGCTTAAAACCCCCAGAATTCACTTTAACAGAAGGTCATTAAAGTTGTGAATGAAAATCCTAGTCTTCTTAAGGTCAATGGCTCCACTTGGTTCATTCATACTGGGATCTCTTCCTATGGTGAGCATGGAGCTCTTGACACTTTGGAAATTATTCACATGGTTTAATTTAGGACTTTTAGCTTAGGTCTCCTTAATTGCTCTCTAGAGGCTGCATTGACACTATAGGGAGCTTGGCCTTGAGTTAGGCCTAAAGTTAGAATGTGTCAATGCTCTCTTCTATGTGTACAAATCTCAAAAGAAAAATATTCTGCAACAGACCAATGCCTCTGTGAGATTTTGCATTCCACAGAGAGGTGACACTGTAAACAGGAAATCAGGGAGGCAGCTCGTATTTCCATAGATATGGTAAATGTCAAATGCCTTGTAAAAGGTGTTATACATAACTTTCTGTGGAAAATAAAATTCATGGAAAAGAAGCATAATTTGACAAGCCAAAGAATCTAAATAGACATTGCATATTTTATACAACTCTGCCAACTGTGTTTTTTATGTGGGAGTCTTCAACTTTCTCTGCAGTCTTTATCTCCTAGTAGCAGAGGGCCTTACACATGGGTGATGTTGTGAGCACTTGGAAATGCTCCTGGTCGGGGACTCCCCCAGCCTGACTGGCAAATGCAGCACTAAATCACAGAATCACTGAGTGGTTTGGGTTGGAAGGGGCCTTGAAGATTATCTAGTTCCAGCCCTGCTGCTGTGGGCAGGGACACCTTCCACTAGAGCAGGCATCTCAAAGGCCCATCCAGCCTGGCCTTGAACACTGCCAAGGAGGGGCAGCCACAGCTTCTCTGGGCAGCCTGTGCCAGTGCCTCAGCACCCTCACAGTGAAGAGCTTCTTTCTAATATCTAATGGAAATCTCCCCTCTTTCAGTTTGAAACCGTTACCCCTCGTCCCATCACTACCCTCACTGATCAAGTCCCTCCCCACCTTTCCCGTAGGCCCCCTTTAACTACCGGAAGGATGCTCCAAGGTCTCCCGGAGCCTTCTCTTCTCGAGACTGAACAAGCCCAACACTCTCAGCCTGTCCTCATAGAGGAGGTGCTCCAGACTCTGATCATCTTCGTGGCCTTCCTCTGGACCCTCTTGAGCAGGTCCATGTTGTTCTTATGCTGCAGGCCCCAGAGCTGAACACAGCACTGCAGGTGGGGTCTCACTAGAGCGGAGTAGAGGGGAAGAATCCCCTCCCTTGACCTGCTGGCCACACTTCTTTTGATGCAGCCCGGGATACAGTTGGCCTTCTGGGCTGCGAGCACAGACTGCTGGCTCATAGTCAGTTTTTCACCCACCAGCACCCCCAAGTTGTTCTCCACAGGGCTGCTCTCGATCCACTCATCGCCCAGCCTGTATCTGTTCTTGGGGTTGCCCCGACCCAGGTGCAGGACCTTGCAGTGGCCTTGTTGAACTTCATGAGGTTTGCACAGGCCCACCCCTCCAGCCTGTCAATAGCTGGTTGGCATCCCTCCCCTCCAGCATGTCAATAGCTCCACACAGCTTCGTACTGTCAGCAAACTTGCTGAGGGTGCACTCGATCCCACTGTCCATGTCACTGACAAAGATGTAAAACAGCATCGGTCCCAATACTGACCCCTGAGGAATGCCACTGGTCTCCACTCGGACATCGAATCAAACATCAGATCAAACCCCTGGAAATGAGGCAAAATTAGTGACACTGCTTAGGATGAGAGCAGAGAGGAACATAATCTTATGAGCTATCTTACAGAGGATAGAGACCTTAAGCAAAGAGAAACGAGGCTGAAGGAGGGCTGAATTGAGAGGAAAGCCCTGTACAGGTGGAGACACTGCAGGCACCCTTGAGGACTCTGACCAAGGAATGCTAAGGAGCGATAAAGAAACTTAGGGCTTGCAGGTGCACTGGGGAGTTCGGATGTTTTGTTAGATCTGCATATTTCTTTCAGTGTCTGGCTCGCAGCAGAGTTGTATTATGAAGTCCAGGTGTTATGTGCTTCAGCTTTACCTGCATCTGGAGAGGTGAGCTGTGAACCACGGAGCCTGCAGTACCCCAGACCTGTGAAAGGACTGTAAGCACTGCATGGGAATGAGTGGGAAGGAGGGGGCTGTCCCTGGGCTTGGTGTGGCACTTCTGCTGTAAGACTCAATTTCTGCAAAGGGGAATGGAGCCTATTGCAGGGGTAATGCTAGAGAGATTAAACAAGGGTGCCTCTAGAGTCACTGGGTTGCTGGTCTCAACATGAAAACCAACATAGTGATCCAGCCTGCCATTAGAAAGTGAGACTTGCCCTGAAATAATGTGTAAGTTTAGAGCAATAAGCAGTGGATCCCATCCCCACTAATCTCTGTGGAAAGACAGAGTGGTAAACCCTTCACTAAATCCCTCTTATTCATAGCAAAAAAAAAAAAAAAAAGTGGTCTGCTCTCTTACTCAGAGGAGATTGGACATGTCTGTAGGCATACACGCAGGAAATGGGAAGGTCCAAAGGGTGCAACACCAGAGCTGCCCAAAAGAACATCGGCACAGCAAGAGCTCCATCGTGCTGCTGGCCATGCTGAAACTGGCTGTAAGGGACTGTTCATGCAGGATAATGCCTTGGCTGCAGGCTGGCTGTTTTGTCAACACTTCTTGCTGAGGCTGAGGTTACTCAAATCTGGCCTTGACCTATTTTTCATATCATTATCAACCTCTCTCCCTTCCCCTTTCACTCCTGTCTCTGCCTGGGGTCAAAGTGTTCAGGATCTCTTGCTGGAAAGGCCCATCTGGGTCACTGGTAGCTGAACAAAGCAGCATCCTGATGATGGCCAGGAATACGTGATGGGCAGGAGGAACACTTAGTTTTTCTCTCTTGGAAGAAAACTCAGAGTCTTGCTTCAAATTGAAGTCGTGGTGAATTTTTCTCTCTGACTAGGAGCGCAGGCTCAAGTCCTGCGAGAGAGACAGGGAGTTTGTACGATGCAGGTTAAGGATAAGAAAAAAAAAAAAAAGAAAAAGAAAAAAGAATGACAGGCCTAATTCATGCCCTTCCAAAATTATTATTATTTTTCAGCTGGGGAAGGAGGAGACAGGATGTGGTAGAAAAACATTTACAGGAGTTTGGCATGTAAAAACCTGAATGATGGATTAACAGCTTATGCCAGATTTTACCTGCCTTTAAGCAGGTAACATTTCTTAAAGCTCAACAAGCTCCTGCTTGCCTAAAGCTATACTTTTCTTCTCCAGATGAGTGAAGCCAGAGAACTTTGTGCAGCTTTCATTAGCTCCAACTTTCTCTCAAATATTTTCTTCTGCAAGTTTAATTTCACTTGGGGAAGCAGCGGCACTTGGGAAGGATATTTCTAAAGGAGGATTCTTTTTTTTTTCTTACAGGTTTGGTGCTGGGTTTTACTGGGGAGGACGGACCTGAGCTTTCTGGGACATGTAGCCAGCGGAGTCGCATGCACACAGTCACAAGGCTAAGGGCAGCAGCTGGAATGCAGAGGATAAAGCAGAATGTAAATCCATTCAGTGCAGTAATTTAAGGTGTGGGAGGTCTCCTCTTGTGCACAGAAAGGTCCTGTCAGTAAAAGAAGCAGGAATCTTTAGCCTGCAAAGCAGAGCTGTCTTTTGAATCTCTGGTTTCCCCTCTGTGTTGTATGCCTGAAAAAGAAACATAAAGCAGCTCTTTTCCCCCTCCCTGCTTTTGCAAAATGTCTACAAAACAGATTTGGATTGCAAATGGCTACTGTATGTGTTGCTAACAGCATAGCCTTTCCCACTGCACTGGAAGTAAATGGTTCCTTTTCTGCCTTTTTTTGGCATGTCCCGTGGTATCTCTCATAGGAATGGAAGTTTATCCTCCATGTCTTGCCTAATTTTCCCCTACATGATCTTGGTTTTCCCACGGTAAGATTAAGCTGTTCTATATACCATCAGTCCCATAATAGTCAGTGAACTTTAAGTGAACTCTAACATCTAGACTCAAGTCATTGCATTATCCTAATAAGTTCGTTGGATAGCTGAGTATTTTAATATTAATCTCCCTACTAAATGCCTATATACAATGCACAGATTTTTGTACAAATGGCTGTCCCCTTGGAGCACAGGGTGTCTGAAAAGGCCAGCTCACTCTGAATGTGGCACAAAGTGATTTAGTAATATACCCTGGGAATAAAGTGGAATTTGCCAAAAATCAAAATGTGAGTAACTCCAGGCTTTGCAAGCCTGGAAAACTGGACCTGGATGAGCAAGAAGCAAGGTCTGGGCTCTGATGGGCTGAGGCAGTGCAAGCAGCAAGGCTTACACCATGGTTTTAAGGACCTTTCCCTTCCGTCCCATTCTGCAAACTATTTCTTTGGCATCCTTTCCTTTTCATTCTATAAGCAGATTTTGGTGCCCTCTGTTTCCTGACAATGACATTTAAAATCTCTCCCAATTCAGTAAAAAAAAAAAAAAAACAAATACAGGAGAGTTTTCTTGTTTTTTACTGCTTAGGCACTGTCTTCTGGGGGTATGGTAGCTACATGCGACTGAGACTCTGCACTAACACAACTCTACAAACAAGGTCCCTTTATGAGCTGGCCTATGCTAGATGTGAATAGCTTATCTCAGTATTTCCCTTTGGTAAACAGGACAGTTTCTCACCCCACTCACCATCACTTGTGCCTTCTTTTCTCTCCCTCCAGTTCAGATGGAGTAGGACAATGGGTGGAAATACATGGGAAGCAGTGCTGGTTCTCTTGTGTCCCCTTTATGGCCTTATTGCTGAAAAGATAGTTTGATATCTTGGCTCAGGGTAAATATTTGCACAAAAAGCAAATGAGTGGGTCTGGAGAGGTAGCAGCACTGTTTGGCCCAGGCTGCCCGCTCAACGTGGGGAGCTCCAGCAGTGAGTGACCTTCCTCTAAGATGGGTAGGCACACACCAAACCCTTATCTGTTAACGAGCAGGTTTGAAATGAAGGACCTCAGTTCTGCCTTTAGAAACCTCAGTATAGTCTCCAGTACTTTTTTATCCAGCTGCATAAAGAACAGTCTCCACAAATGTGAAAGGTTACATTTCAGCCAGCCAAGGAGTGGTATTACTTTATAAATACTTTGGAAAAGCCCAAAACTTAGATAAAGGTCCAGAAAGGCATTTGGGCTGGATCCAAGACCCATTTAAGCCAATGGGATTTTTTTGTGTTGCTTTCAATGGGTTTTGGATCTGGTTGTCTACAACGGCTGCTACAAACCAGCTCGTGAATGAAAGCTGGATGAAGAATTTCCCACCTGCCCTGTTTTGGTGAAGCAGCAAAGGAGGGGGAGGCACTGCTTTTAAAGAGATAACTATATTAAAACCCATTTGGCTTCAGATGAAAGACGGCACAAGCCTATCATTTTATGTATGTGCGGGACTTAGCAATTGCACTGAAACATTGGCAGGAGCTGAACTCACACAAAAGTATCTTTGCCACTAAAGAGCAATTAAAAAAGATACAGTGCAAGCAGGTAAAAAAGTTTAGGCAGCAGAATTTCAAAAAAACATGGGAATTCTTACTGGAATTAAAGAATGTATCTGTGGACAATTTAGTTGGAGACCATTTATGTTCATTTTTGGGTGGAATAAATAAGTTTATCCCCTCCAGTTCTCACAGGATATGGGCTTGTGATGGTTTGTGGTGACGAGCAACAATATCTAGCACTTAGTTTATGTGTATTTCTTGCCCCATGATTCCTCATGTGAGGTTCTTGATCTGCCCTCATAGCAACTAATTTTATGTAGTCTAGAAAGAAGAAATAAGCCATAGGAGGGCCTATATTTTTCATTGGAGGCAACAGTAGAATTGGTCAAGGCAGAGTAGATGTTCTCCGTTATCTGTCTGAAGGAAGGTCTAATTTTCCTAGTTCCCTGCAACTCTATGTCACCAGCCCCTATATGACCATCCAGTAAAAAGTCCTACCAAGTTTTTATTTCTTTACAGCTTGGCCTGGTCTTAGTGGAAGCTCAGACCTTTTGAGTGAACAGTGGTCCAGTTTGAAAAAAACCCCATCTATTTGTAGACTTTCACTGACAAATCTCTTTGCAGACTGGACCTTATCGTTCAGAGATCTTAGGCCATATTATTCTAGTGGAAGCTTAATTTTTTTTTGGCAGTTTAGTTCAATCCCTCTGCTTCGACCACTGGCTCGAGCCAATCAGAACTGCAGAGGTCTGGTTTGTGCCCATGGGCAGTCATGGGATTGGAGCATTACCCTGGAGAAGAGTCTTTCTGCACAACAGTGTAAATAAACACAAGCAGAAGTAGGACAGATATCAGTTTAAAAATACGCCACATTCTTACAGCTCCAGATTGTGAACATCGCAGAAGTGCAAGCACAGCTTTTGTTATGCTGGATCAAGAAGATATGAGGATGCCTATGAATTCAAGTTAATCTTAAAAAGTCTGAATGACATTATCTTGAACATCCCCTCAGATTTGGCTCTTCCACCATTGCTTCTGCTCCATCTCTGGGCAGCCATGCTCAGGCAAATGTCCCAGTGCTACGTGCCACCACTGCCCTGTGTCACCTACTGGGAGAGGGTTGAATTGCACAAGGGCTTATTGTTCCTCCTTTCCTCTAAAGGCTCCAGGAGGAAGGGGAGGAAGTGACTAACATGGCTGGTGCACTCCAGCTAGAAGCTTAAGAGCATAATAAGCCACGAATTGTCATTTTAGATAGTTCCAGCTGTCCCAGGCCATATAGAGCCATATCCTGTTCCTGATAGTGGGCAGAGGCGGATGTTCAAGGGGGACTAGAAGCAGCGTGGCTTTATGGAGGTGTGTCCCTGTGGATATTCTCCTCTGTGCAGCAGCAACTGGGATTTCCTGAGCTGGAGGGTGCTGAGGCTCAAGTCCAGGTCTCTATGAGTGTAGGGCTAGCAAATCCCATAAGGAAATCTGGATAGGTGCATTGTTCTACGTGGGCTGGAACAGGAAAGCCAACAACTTTCCTGGAATTAAAATATAGATGAACACATTGCTTATAAAAAATACTTCCGAGATAAGTAATTTGTGAAGCATAGAAAAGTTTATGACATATAAGGCAATCTGTACTGAGGCAGCTGTGAGAAATGCAATTAGCTAATTGGCAATGTTTCTCCTAATTGCTGCTTTAGTAGGAAAGCTATACCAGTTAGAAAGGATGCAGTGTTTGCCTAAGAACAAACTGGATCGTTCCCAAGAGAGTTATTTAGGGTAGGAAGTGGGAGTTCCCTTGTCACCAGCGTCATAATACGTTTAGAGCAAAGTCTATTGCAAACCACCGCAGAGTGAAGCTGATCCTTCACTCTTGCTTTGCCACTGAGGGAAGGCACAGTGTCTGGGCATGGGGGTAATGCATGTTATCAAGCTCAGAAGTGAATGAGCCAGGAGAAGCCAAGGAGAGAACAACCAGAACTCAGAAAGCAAAAGTTGCTTTTAATCCAGATTTAACTTAGATTTCCTCTTATCTGGGACTATCTTTGCCTTAAACAACTGTGCTATTCCCAGTGTCTGTCTATCCCCCAGACTCTGCAGTTTAGACTAAATACCTAAATTGAGAAGTGGTATTAAAGTGTTCCTTGCAATAATTCACCAGGGAGGTTTCTGTGCGGTAGGCATCAAAAGGAAACATTCAAAGGCACCAACAGGAAGATAGCTGATCTCTAGGCCATTTTATTGCTTGTAAAACTTTATTGGAGGTAGAAAGAGCAGGGATAGATAATGTTTTCACTATGAAACCATAGAATATTATCTTAGTGTCAAAACAAAAATGAATTCACTTCTCCAAAGATTAACACTTGGTACCAGCTGGAGCAGTATCTAGCACCTCAAAAAGATACTATTGCTTTTATTTTTTAGTTAAAGAATTCCCTTCTAAATAGTGTCTTCTGGAATTTACAGACCACCTATGTCTGGAATGCTTGCACAGAAGTTATAAATAAAATTATTTGCTAAAAATGTTTCCTAGTACAAACAGACTAGGTTTACCAATGTAAACATACTATATGTATTCACACATATTTTAAATTGGTTACTGTACTTCTTTTAGTATTTGCTTGCAAGATAACATGACATCGGTATATTATATATTTCTGACACTTTCTTAACATGGCGTGGCAGCTAAAGACTGGGACACTAATGAAATAAGGGGTTTTAAACCTCCTTTTACTTATCTGTCCACAAACTCATCTAAGTACCTTATGTTCATTAACACATTTCAGCCAGTCAACAGAACCATGAGATGATGAGATGGGGAAGTTATTTCATAGATGGGGAAAAGCCAAACGCAGCAGACAATAATCATGCAGGGTGCACATTGCTCAGTTAGGAGCTGAATTCAAGTTCCAATAGCCCCAGCCCTGTGTGTCTTACAGAACATGTTATGTTTGTGGTAGCTCTGGAAGAACTGATCACATCAGAGTTACTGACTGCTACTGATATCTAAAATAAGGCAAAGATACTTTATCAGAAGAGTCCATATGCAATTACATATGACCCACATGGTTTTTCAAAGTATAGATTTGAAAACGGAGAGCTAAGAAAAAGCAGAGTGGCAAATACAGATTTCTTTTCACAAAAGAGTGCCACACATGATTTCCTTAATTTACTGAAACTAGTTACTTTGCATAGAAAATTAATTCTCATGGTTTGTGAGCAACCATTCTTTTTAAATAGGAAAAAATTACAACGATTAAGTGACTTTCCTCTTGAAACTTGTTAAGTTGAAGTTGTTGGAGAGATAACAGTACACATACAAGTGCATGGATTTTTTCCTTTTTCATTAATTTTCCTCTTTGTCCTGCCTTGCTTAAGCCTGTATGTCCAACCTTGCAGGGGCTGTAAGAAGCAGCATGGGTTTTACTTAGGGGATGCATCACTGACTGAAGATGGGACCTTCTAGAGCCATGATCATTTAGAAAATAAAGGCTTAAAAAGAGTCAGTACACTGTGGTAACATTCTCAATCTTTGCACAGACTCTGTAGTCTGCAAGGTGTGTGGTCATCTCCTACTCATTGCATGGTTTCCATCCCACATCCCCACATTTTTAGCTCAACTACCATACTCTGCGTCTGCTGAATGAATTTGGTGAGACGCCTGCCCTGGAGTGCATTATTTCCCTAAATGGGAATATTTTCAGCCAGTACTTTTTGTCTTCCCCCCCCTCACTTAGCAGTGATATTTAAAAAAATACCCCTAATTTTGTTTGCCTTGAGCATACAGTAAAACAGCCAAAGATTTATTTATTTCTGGTTAAAGCAGTGGATACTGGAGACAATACATCTTTGCTAGTTTTTGATAGCTGAGGAACTGGCTTGGTGCAATAACGTTGTACATGCCAATAAAACTGAAAGGTAACCAGCTGTTTTATTCCAATCTCTAATTTATTTTTTTTTTTTTTTTCCTGGAGGAATTTTGCAATATGCGATTTGTAAAAACTACTTTTATAAGTAATTAGTATAGCAATAAGTATTTTCTGAACCATAACTCTTCCTCTAATTTTGATTTTCTAGGCAAGTCTAGCCAAGTCATAGCAAAGAACACAGCATCAGAAGAAAGTTATTGCAACGAAGCTGGAATCAATGTCAAAATAAATAATGCCAACATAATTTTTAAGAGCAGAAATGCTCCTCCTAAATCTTGAAAATAATGTATTTGTAAGAAAGTGCAGGACTCAAAATTAATTTTAAACATTTTTATAGAGGACTTTTAGGGTAATACTGAAAACACTATCAGCTTAAGAAATCTGAGTCAGTTCCTTGTATGAGTAAAATTAATTCTGCATACACAGCATGCCTTACTGCAAAGGAAAATGATCCTTAATACATTACGTGTTAGTTTTCATTTGGAAAGAGACAAAAGAAGTTGATGGCGAAGCATATATATTGTATTAATGCACAGACAGAGCTCCACTCTACATACCCTGAAGGGCAACACTTTCTCTGATTTATGCAGCAAGTTCACTGATCTGGTCTCTGTAGGGACAAGAAAACAAACAAAACGTGCTGTGTTCCAGAAATAACATAGATCTCACAGACCATGATAGAAAAGCAGCTGCTGACTTCACATAGCAAAAAGTGCCTGAGATGCATGAGGATTGCCTGGTGGGACAGCCCCAACTGTGGAGCCAAGTCCAGCCTAGGATAGCCATGACCCACATGGTAGAGGAAGACCTGCAGTGGGTCAGACCGAAAGGACCGTCTTGCCCACCGTTGTGTCTCGCAAGCACACGTGTAGCAAGGGCAGAGCGGGACATCATCCTTCCTCGGTTCTTCAGGTTTTGGCTGAGCTGTAGCTTTGGGATCACTGAACTGCAGGCAGCATGCGAATATTTGTGTTTAATAGCCACCAGTGGACAGACCCTCTGTTAGCTTGCTGAATTATTTTCAGGGTCTACAGCCTTTACTGCTTTGTGTGGCGCTGGGGACTTGTTTCTGTATTTGATTATTAGCGCAGAGAAACTATGTATATACCAAACTTTTTCACTGATCCAAGGGAAACAGCTCCCGAGCTGTAATTTGTCTCTTCACAATTTAAACGGGACACAAGTGGCTCTGAAAGAAAACACTGCAAAGACTTCCCTGGACAGTATTTTCAAGACACCTCCAGCTGTGAACATCCAATGGCTTATGTTTGAGGAGATTAAAATGTGTGTGCCCGTAAGAAACAAGCCCTGATACTGCTTTGGATAGGTTCTTGGGCAGGGTGGTCAAATGGCTGATCTTAGTGTTCAAAAGGCAGGAGGCACATCTAAAGGTGGAGGTGAAAGGCAGCTCCATGAATTCAGAGCAGGAGTCCATGCATCTGTAGCTTGAAAAATCACAGCCCTGATGGGATCTATGCCAGTTTCTGATAACCAAGCTCCATTTGATCTGAGCTTTCACTGGCATGAGTCTGACAAACAGAATGGCTCATTTAGTGTTAGCTAAATTAAAAAAAAAAAAGTAATTACTAATTTTGAATGATAGGCAAAGATAAAGATAGTTACAGAGAAAATACATAAAGTTTATTTTCCAGAATGTTATGAAGTCTTTGGGCAGGCAGAGAGCTTCCATTTCCCTTCTGAGCCATTACAGTCCATTAAGTCAAGACCTCAGGATCTAAAAGCTGTAAGTAATTAGCCATTGACCAAAACGAACTGTGGTGCTGCTGTGTCTATTTTGTCAGCAACATTCACATCAGTGTAGAAAGTCCCACCAGAAAAGCTGATATGGTCAATAAGTCATGAACTAAAATGCTTTCTTCTTTCATAATTGCTCCTTTATGTTAGGAATTTGCAAACTAATAACTCCCTAATTATTTATTTACTCAGTATGATCCACGGTACGCAATTTAAGGTGTTTTAACTGCGTGTTTAATTGACTGTACAGCTATTGGTGAAATATATGTAATTAGGAAGACTATAAAATACCTATTGTATGTAAGTAATAGTTACCGTTCTATTTCAGGGCTCTTTTTAAGGAAGACTGTAAAAGTAATTAAAAATCTAATCTAATCTAATCCAAGAATTTTTACACTTTTAAGTATCTTCATTTGCAAAACAGAGGAAACACAAGACCTTCAAGAGCTAAATAATTTTAATATCTGTTTATGTTATTGTGCCTCTTTTCCATGAGCCATTCCGATCAGCAGAGCTTGAGTTGTCCTTCTGGACTTTTATCCTTAACTGACTGTCCTTGTTATTGTAGTCTTAACCCAACCTTTTAACACTGCCTGAAATGCACTTACTTGTGGTTGAATTAATGATATTTGTGAGCTCCTTGGAATCAGATATATTCTACTTTAGTGCTACTTTAGTGTCTGGAAATTCCAGTTCCTGGCGTCAAGGGGCTCCAGTCACATCCACGATTTCTAGAAATAGCTGTGACCTGCTTTTTTGCACCATTTCTATCCTTTCAGGCTAACCTGAGCTCCTGGAAACAGAACACTATTGAAGCATGAGCCTTTCAGTGCTTACTGCTTGGTAACTTCGTTTTTCCTATTTAATTACAGGTTTCATGTTTAGAGTACGAAGAAGGACATCTTGTAAAGGCACCTTTTCATGTGTGGACAGACCATAAAAATGTATGTAGGGGCTTCTTTTCCACAGTGGGTGCCCCTGTGGCTTTCAGGAATGCCTCACTGCTCTGTTATCAAGTGGACCTGTTTAGGAGAGAAAGAAAAAAACCCAACCCTGAAGTACAACGAACTCCTACTTGGTTACCTCAGACCAGACACTGTTTGGTCATGTGGGACCAAATGTCAAGCTAGACAAAGAAGGCAAGTATATAGTGAGTTAGGCTATTGTGGAGGAAAAGAAGGAGTAAAATCAATGTGGACAACAGTGACATTTCTGCCAGTCCAGTGGGTGCAACACACCCACTTGCTTATTCTGAAAAACTTGTGCTGTGCAAGTTCTTGTAGTTAGCACAGCTGTTACTAAAATCCGCTACAACATATATGAGCCATTAGGTTTCTTATTGTTAATAACTGCCATTTTGTGAGTCAATCTAGATGAAAATAGTTTAATTAAAAGTTGCCCTAATCAGTGTGATTATTGCACAAAATAAAGAGGATAACACACTAACGCTCCCCTGAACCATACTTCTCTTTCACCTCTCCCTGTGTATTGAAAGATTTAGCATTTGACTGACTCAGTAAATTACCAATTCATTAATTTATGCTTGGGGGTTGAGAAAGTTATTTTCAATAGAATTAAATCTACAACCTACTAATGCAACAGATTCCCTGTGACATTCCTCATACTGTAGGTCAATCAGTTTCTCCCAGTTCAGGGGTTTAGAGCACCAGCTAAACATGCTTTTGTACATGAGGCTCAAGAACAGTTTATTTTTCGTCCAGATATGGTAGATGGTGCTTGTCATAAGTCAGCTGAGATGAGGAGCTGGGGAGGGGGTAGAATGAATGTATAGGATACAAAAGCTAATACACAGGACCATGAACCGCTTGGCAGTATAAGATCAGATGTGCAGACAACCAGGGAGATTCCTACTCCAATCACATTGACTCTTCTAAAAATTATTTATTTATTTATGTAATGGCATCAGCATGTTCCTATTTAGCTTTACACTATAAAGGTATTCATCATACTAATCCCATTAGTTAGATAATATCCCTGCCAGTGTTCCTGGGGAGAGCTAATCACCACTCCTATTGTTCCACTCCTTTTGATTGCTTAGAAGACAAGAAGTAGAAGGCTCTTCCAGCCAGTAGACTCAGTCACTGAAATTTAAGACCTAATGAGATCCTCACACCTTTGGTCCAAAACAACTTGGAAGTATTAAACCACTAAAGTACTTAAGCTGATGACTCACAAAAGTAGGGTGATGTGCTCAAAGGTTAGTTGTTTTGAAGTGCATGCATATTTCGTGTAATTTTCCTTTTAGTAAATGTACCAATCTAGTCCATGTAAAAATCAATTGTGTTTTCTTAGGCCCTCTTTAAATGGTCATGCTGACATGGGATTAGAAGTCTTCATATTTTGTTTAACACCATTTCTGTTCCATTAGTAGCTTTCATAATCTGGTGGTAAAACTACACAAGAGTAAGATCTAGACTACATCTAGATCACATTTGAAATCATAAAGCCAAAGTGGTCTGCAAGTTGCAAAATAAAAAACTTAATACATATGAAATCCTGCGCAGCTTGAACAATAACTGAAGGGCAATTTATTTCAGCAAAGTCCCGAGGAAGGACTTGAGTGAGGGTAAAATAGTCTCTCTAGCTGAGGGCAGAGGACAGAGCTATTGCTGCTGCTGGACTTGCTGGAGGAATTGAGGTCAGCTTCTGTGGATAAATCCCAATCATACCCCAGGAGGGCAGGGGTTAAGATGTGAGTGGTGATGAGTCTGGATTTATACCTTGGATTCAGCACATGTCCCCAGACTGGACTGGAAACCTCTGGGAGACGTGGCTGTGAAGATGTTACAGACTGGTCAGAGAATACCTTCAGCGTTTTGGGGTTTCACTGTAGTTGTAGGCTGAGGTGAAAAGGAATTAAGTGGCGTGTGCAGGCACATGCACGAAATCCCTGGAGGTTTTGGACTTTTTGGTCCCTATCCAGTGTGTTTAACTACAAAGCCATCCTCTTCTCTCAGGCAGTCCCGCAGTCACTGCACACGTGGGATGCTGGTCTGTTTGCATATTGTTTGCAAGCACTGAAAGGACTGGTGGAAGTGTCTCATAAGTCTGCTGGCAAATTAACATCACATTACTGAAGAAAAGCCAATTTATCGACAAAGTGGACTTTAGAAGGACAAAAAGTCTAATTGTTTCTTTTCCCTCAACCATTTCTGTGAGTCATTTAAGTTCATCAAGAAAACACCTAATCAATTGAAGTTTAGTATCCTGTGGTTCATGAAAAAAAATTTTAAAAAGATGTTTTAAAAATTGCAAACAAATTTCAACTTTCTGTGCAGTTCAGTTTCCCAATAAGTCCGTATCAGACATTTAGTCCTGCATTAAGATCTGTAAGCCTCCTAAAAGTGTTTTGCTAAGGACAAGAATGGCCAGGTGACAATGGAGAACTTGGGGCAGCTGCTTCAAAAACCAGATCCAGAGACTTTTAGAGGGAGGATTGCAGGAGGTGGAGTGAGTGGCTTCAGCCCCAGTCTTCCTCTGAGATGGCCTGACAGAGCTGTATTAGCGGTGCAGCTATTACAGCATTGTTGTCGTAATGATGAGAGATAAAATTAAAATTTTGACCACTACCTCAATAACGCCCCAATACGCCCCTTCTTGGAGTCTCATGCCTGATATACCTTAAAGGAGGAAGCTTTTTGAAGGTCCATCACTGAAGAAAGCTGTGGCACTTGTTATTGTGGCTGGCCTCCATTTTCAAGACAAGGGAAATTCCAGTGAAACTTCAAGATCTGTCAAGGTGGTTTAGCTCTTATTCATCACCCTTCTGGCATCCAGGCTTGAAATTCTTCATGTGATTAGTGCTGGGGAAATAATTTT
This sequence comes from Leptosomus discolor, assembly GCF_034619465.1. Lineage (NCBI taxonomy): Eukaryota > Metazoa > Chordata > Aves > Leptosomiformes > Leptosomidae > Leptosomus > Leptosomus discolor. The sequence continues at coordinate 7,320,887 of NC_141404.1, forward strand.
CATCCTCCCCAGCTTCACTCAGAGCCTCTAGTAGAGTGCAAGACTTGATGATCGAGAACGGAGGGTTCACTAAAATCTCCCCTATTTATAGCTGTGGTGAAATGGCAGGGCTCTGTCCTCAGCTTGTGATTTCATGGAACATGAATGTTGATTTGTTGCATGGCAAACAGAGCCAGAACAATTACACAGATCTATAATAAAACCACTGAAAAGAGAACACAAAACTTGAACTATTGTGGCAGAAGCAACATCTCATACAGTAGCAATGTATGGTCAGTCAGGAGGAATGCCTGCTAACATATTAACATTGAAGTTCTAAGTAATTCCATTTTTCTATAAAGTTGCTGGCATCTGGTGTGTTATTAAATAACTCAGTAGAGATCTGTTAAATGCATAACCTCCTTGCACAAAGGATACATTCTTTTACTAGATTTCTCCCATTAACCCATACTTTCCTTTGATACTTGCATGCTCCACAGTTGCCAGCAATGAATTTGCAAACTTAGTTGAAACATTTCAGTGGCACAAATCACCCCATTTACTCCCTGACATCCTCACAAGTTTACAGTCAAAGCCTCCATTCCTTTCAGTCTGAAATTCCCTTTGCTTTCCTACAAATCCTGATGGTCTTGGACTTATTTCATAAGATACACCTAGAGATTTCACTCCAAAAGAATAAACTTCTGACAAAAGGTAAGGATTAAGGTCGATCAGCCATGGCAGGTGACCATAATGACAGAAAAAGAAAAAAGATTAAGCAGATGACAGGACTGAGCTGCGTTTCATTACCACTGCAGTATGATGGGGGGGTGGGGGGGGGGGGGGCGGTGGGGTAGTGCAGGTAGCATTCAGAAAAAATGCAAGATAACTGTCATGAGGAAAACTGTAGGGAGTAACTGATATAAACTCAGTTTACTGAGAGCTACGTACGTTATAAAATACTGTAGCAGATGCTAGAGATGTTATTTTGAGTTGGATTTAAGCAGGTCAGAAGGTTTACAGAGAGCTAGGTTCAGGAGCATTGTGATCACCTATCTGAACACTTTGATATAGTACAGGGGAGCACAATCTTACCTAAATCTGAGGTTTTGTTTTGGGCTGTGGTGAAAGTAAATGTCAGACTCATGACACTGATTGAGGATTAGCTTCTTGTCACAAAGATAAAAGGTTTTGCATCCAGAATGGGTCAATTAGCATCAACTCAAGTATCTTCCAGCTAAAACCATGGTCAGAGTCTTAGACAATGTGTCTAAAGCCATGTGACAGCTTTGGACCTCAAGTTTGAGCCAGGGCTAACATGGGGGCTACCATCCTTGTCACTGCACTAAACAGTGAGCAAATCCTTCTGCCTGGCTCTGTACAGTCCCTCCTCTCCACATCTGTATTTGTTTCACCCGAATAGCCTAAGAGCATCCCCACAGCCCTGCAGGCTGGACCCTTGTGTGCTGACAATGCACAGCTCTGCCCTTTCCTCTCCCTGATGCTGCAAGACCTGTTTTAAGCCCCACTTTGTACCAGTTGCGTTATCTAAATTAGGGACCCTCACAATTAAATTAGCAACAAACAAAACTTAACTACATTGTAAATAAACACCTTCTCTGATGAACAAATAAGCAGCACACTCCTGAGATGGGTAAATCTCCCTTGTCTTCCCCTCTCACCACCACCTCCTGCTTTCTTTCAGGGTGTGGGAAGATTGATAGGGACCTCAGAACAGAGGTACCAGTTCCTCACATCGCATGGGAAAAGACAAATACAAGAGCCTGGCTGACATAAATAACTGAATTAGCACAGACAGTTTGTGGCCTCCTCAGCTTTTATCTATTTTTCCTTGCACAAGTCTTGCAACAGAGGACTTTGGACTTTTACACTACCTGTAACTCCCAAAGTCTTTTGCACATGGCATGTACTGTCATGGCGAGTGTAAAAGAAAAGCTGGAGATCTCACTATTATCTGAACCAGTGGTAGTTAGCGTCAAAGCAAGCAAGTAGCAGAAGTTGCGTGAGTGGACATGGCAGCTCAAAACTTAGGTTTTCCTGAGACAGAAAAGGCGGGATGTTAACATTCAGCCCGTGTCTCATCGTCTTCCTCACAGGAGGTAAAGCTGATCTAATTATCATGTGTTCATTATGGACAGGGAGAATGTTATAACTATACAGTTAGTTGGCTGTAACAGTGACACAAGGAGTGGAACCGGCCCTGAATAATGCAGTCATTTAGTATCTGTCTTAATACTAATGCTGCTGATTTAGCTGTAGAAGAAAGAACATTAAGATCATTAACATAGAATATAAGGAAACGAAAAGAAACTGCCTTTAACAACTAATACTAGTGGTGTTTATAAGAGTTATCTGCATGAGTATTAAATGAATCAGAAAAAATCACAAAGTTAAATATATACCTGCTAACAGCAACGGTCTGAATGTATCCCTAATTGATGTAGTGAGGGAACTGTGCAATTTAGTCTTAACTGTAATTGGAACCAGCTTGCCCAGTGCTTTTGGGTGCTGTTCCAGCAGCATGGCAGGTTTCCTTAATAAGAAATCTTGTGTCATCCCATGTCTGCAGGATTTTCTTCATCCTACTACATTCCAGCGTTTTAATACTTCCATTCGAATATCTCAGAAGACTTGATATAAGGCAATGGAAGTTAACGCGATCCTTTTTACTCACTTCCCTAGGGTTCAAATCAGGCCCTAGGTATCTTCATCTCCCTGACATGTGCTTTTACAGAATATTTGATTTTTCACTACTTCCTTGTGTGTTGCATACCCAGCTAATGTGGAAATTTCTGTGCCCCCAGTCAGGGGAGACCCACCTTCTGGGAATTGATTATCTGGGTTATTCAGAAACCTTCCTGTAAATAACACTCCTGACAGGTGTCTGCATGATTAGAGTCCTTCATGAATATGACATCTTGTGGCTTAGGATAAAGTATTAATCGATCGATGAAATATTCTAAAATCCAACTGGACTGCAGTTTATGTCCAATTAGTTTCTCTTTGTTTTTTACTCCTTGCATTTTATTCAGACAAATTAATCACAAACCTGTTAATCAATGTTTCCTTCTAATGAGATCATACTCTTCAAAATCCGTAACAGTAGTAGTAAGAAGTATCCAGATAGCTTTGACTCGTACCCCCTACTGCAGGGCATACGTAATTTGCTCATTTAATAATGATTTAAAAATGTTTAAAATCTAAACAAAACAACAAGTTCCTACTCTTGTATTCAGGTGTGATTTATCCATCTTTCATGATGAGACAAGTGTAATAATTATATAAGCCCTTGGGCTAGTATACATGAGCATTAAAGTGAATTATGACATGATCAGACTGCTGAGGAAAGCCACAGTTATTTTGCAGAAATTGGGCCAAATTCTGCTCCCCTGTAACCGATAGCAATGCTACAGAAGTCAGCAGAGCTACCTACCTGCAAAATTTGTTCCATGCAACCTAATGCAAACTTGAGATTTTAACGTTGTCATACTTGTGCACTCTGCTGCCAAGATAATAACCCTGAAACAAGATTATAATTGTTCAGTCTTACATTGCAAGTGCACCTCCAACACTCTGTGAAACAATGGGAACAAACCAAGAGATGACTCGAATACACAGATTTAAAATATGTGTGGTTTCTGGATGCAAAGCACAAAGGAGGAAAGCGAGAGAATTCTAGAGCTACAATAGTTTGACCAAAGATCAGAGAAGTCAACGGGAGTCTTTCCACTTTTCTTTCAATGAGATTTAGATCAGAGCCCTTTGGGGAATCATAATGAAGTTTATTTCCATTATAAATATACAGTTGATATGTCAAATTATACTACCATCATGAGAAAAAGATTACACACAGAGTCACAGCCCAGCTGAATTTCACATGAAAGAAAATTACGTTAGGTTACTATTGCCAAATTCTAAAACGAATGGCATTTGACAAGGAAAACATTCATGCTTCTTAGATGCAATCACAAAATGTTATTCTTTCTGTGGTGGTAAGTCTATTGCATTAATTAATGAGCAATCTGCCCCTGTTAGAGACTGATCCTCACTGACCATTCTCCATTATCTTCCTCCTGATCTTAGCACATGTCTTAACAGGAGAAAAAAAAATGTTTTTACACCAAAATAGTCAACTGCTAGTGGAGATTGGGTAGGCGTACTAGTTGTGACTAACTCATTTTGAAGTAAAATTTTTTTGTTGTCTCCATGGATTTCTTGTTTCAATGAGTAGTTTGATTTATAAATGATCTCCTTTTTATTTCCTCTGCTGAAGACAAAGCATTAGTGCAAAGTAATCTATTTTTTATAGCCATAAACTAGACTGTCTGATTTATGGCTTTCATTCTCTGAGTGTTATGTATATATAAACCATATCCTACCTCAGGATGAACCACAACTTTTGTGAAGACCTCTGTACTTAAAAAGTTAACAAAACCAACCAACATGTTAATTGCGCAGACAATTGATATGGAAAAGAGCCTTTGACAATATTTACCTCAGAATCTGTTCTTTCCCTTTTGAAAAAATGAAGTGATCAGCACGCTTTCAACAAGCACTCAAAATTCAGAGTTTTCAACCGTTTTACTCATTATTTGGTTTTGGTGGGTGGAATTCTCATTAGGCTCTGAGCTGTGTGACATGTTTTGATAACTAAAAAACAAAGTCAAAATCTCAGCAATGTGAAAACAAGCACATTTGTTTATCTTCCCAAATGACTCTGCTGAAATACTATTCCCAAATTAAAACCATTCTGATAGAGACTGATAAGTTTCACGTGCCCCAAATGTTGAGGGATATAATTCATTTTGATTCTAAATTACTAAGCTCTCCCTATATTTCATATTCTCCCATTACTGTATGCACTGACAGGTTGTAAAGAGGACATAACAGAATGAAGTCTAAGAAGAACATTACAGCAAAGGGATGAAGGGGTGTTTTTTATCTGTCTGTCTCATGAAGTCTTCAGATGGTGACTAGATGCCTACAGATAAGACATTTTTTAATCAAGGAGTCAGAGAACTCTGTAGTTGAAATGACATTGAGTGAGTCATACAGTAGATCAGACCAGATCATCTAACAAAATCTTCAGTTGTTAGAATGTACATCTCTCTGAATACAAATAATAATTTTCCAAGAGCCAAACACCAGATCTTTCTAAATCAGTTATTTCAGTGAGAAGAGGAGCTTCAGGGGACCTGCATGCCATTTGTAAAAGAGCTGACCTAGGACAGTTGAAATTCTGGCTCCACCGAGCCCGAGAGGGAGTCTAAATTCAGTGGGGCCATGTTACCACCCAGTGTGTCAATGGGAAAAATTGCCAGTCTAAAACAAGAGAAAATGATATAAGATATTTAACCCCAGGAAACAAAATAGAAAAGATATTCCAGTTCCCAGTGCCCATCTACCCTCAAACCCTCCCCCCCTGAACCAATGATATGGGCTAAACAGAGACTGACATCACATTTATTGATCTGTCTCAGCATAAGATATTTGGGAGGCAAGTCTCAGCAAAAGACATGTGAGGCAGGAAGTTCTCTTTTCTTTTAATACATAAAATGGGTAACCAAGAGACTGAGAAATTGCATTGATTGGACAAAATGAAGTTCACCAGTGGGTTCACAGCATCATGGAATGCTTGAGGTTGGGTAGAACCTCTGGAGGTCATCATGTCCAACCCACCTGCTCAAGCAGGGTCACCTAAAGCAGGTTGCCCGGGACTGTGTCCAGACTGTTCCATTTCACAGAAACATCCAAGAATACCCCGCTCTTCACCGCCAGAATTCAATGATGATGCCATCAGACCTTTCTTCTAGGTGCAAACTCTTCTCCAGCTCTCTTGCTGTTTCTCATTCACCCATGGATCTTCCAGCAGGAATTGCTCGACATGTGGGTAGCTAACAAACCCACAGTTGTTATGAGAGTCAGGGCAGAGCATAATTCTAATTACAGGAAACAGGAGGAAGAAGGGGGGCGTTTGGAGTGTTTTATTGTAATTTAAGTAGGCTTCTAAGATATGAGAAGCCGGCAATCATGGCAGAGGTTACAAGGAGTTTTCGTGCAATTGCAAATCCATATTTCTCTGTCCTAACACACAATCTGGGAGAAGGGCAGCCAGAGGTAAGTGGCAGAACCAGGAGGAGGAAGAGAGCTGTTAATCAGCTCTGGTTTGTCTCTCACTCTTATCAGATTGTAACTTCACAGTAGCAGTTTCCACTGCAAACTCCTTGTAGCCCTTCCAGATTAACTTTCAAGCCTGACTCCCTAGAGATGGGAAATTTCAGACACATGAGAACAGCTAATGAGGCAGAGGAGCAGTTCTCTCTGGCTGCAACGAACTGTGTGGGATCCCTTCATGATGCAGCTTGGTTTCCTTTGCATACAAGCCCTACAAGTTCCCTGATGAGGTTAATTTGCTAATTTGTTATTAGGAAAATCCTGACAAAGGTCAGCATCATGCTTTAGGCACCTGTCTGTGTTTTTTCCACTTGGCTAAGATTTTTTTCTGCTGGATACATATTACAAACCGCTATAAAATCAATCCCCACTCAACTATTTCATGCTGGTAGACATCCCAAAGAATGTCACTGAATGAACTGAAGTAATTTGGGATACAACTTGGCATAACAGAACACAATTGCTCTGCTGAGATTATTCCAGTTTTACATGCACTTAGTGAAACTACAGCAGAAATCTGTCCACTGGTAAGATTTGAATTATTATTTTAATTTATTTTTTTTCTTGCCAACCAACTTTTCCAACATTTTAGAGGATATTTCCTGTTTTAATCCATCTGGGGTACAATTGTTTTGGTTTTTTTCCTTGCAGTTCCCAGGGCAGAAGGAACAAAATGGGCAACAGTTTAGATTGTCTTTGCCAGGAAATATATAATAATGCTGTCATTCTTAAGAAAACTCTGCAGCAGCAGGCTCTGACAGCTACAAAGTAGAGTACATGCATGGATTTGTCATCCTGCCTTACTCTTAAACAACATTGGCTTCTTTGTCAATTGTGAGAAAACAAGGGGGAAAACCCCTTGGAGGTGAGCCACACATTTATTTGTTCCTGAGCTCTGATAGCAATGTTGGCTGCAACACAATCCTTTTTTTAGAAAGGAAAGGTGAGCATCTGTGCAACTTGTTCAGAAAAGTCAACAGATATGTTTGACAAATGCATTTCCTTGACACATGTTGACTTGTGACATCCAAGGACAGGATGTATGTGACTGCATAAATCTGATGTTAATGACAGACCACGAGTGCTGCTACCTGTCCTACAGCTCCACTTCTGGTATGAAGCCATCAAGTATGGGAGTGATCTATGCTCTACCACACTACTGACACAGAATGAAGCAAATCCTGGTGACTAGGTAAGCAGAAACATCATTTTTGCTCTTCTGCATCAATGCCCACCATCATGTTTCTATTCAAATTAGTGATTTAGCATTACTGGGTCTTTCATCAATTTTAGCTGAGTGTGGCCAGTCCTTCTGAGAGGGGACACATCTGACTTTACTCCACCTCCTTCTTTTTCACTATGGTCAGAGTATGGAGAGGTTCAGCTCTACCTTTATCTTGTGGCCAAGTAAATACTAGATCTATGGAGCTAAAGTCCTAGCAGTTCTCAAAATGCCTGTTTCCAGTGTGCCAGTGCAAAGAAGATGCCTACAAAAGTCCCATTATTCAGTGGTGTAGATTATTCAGTATTTTTGCCTTCAACAAATACTTGTGAGATATCATAAAAGTATTTGCTTCTAACTGCAGAGAAATGCCTTTTCCAGGTAGATTCTGTGTTTTCCTCAAACCATGTGTCAGAAACAAAGTCCAATGCTTAAAGATGCCTTTTAGATGGTTGCATTCCCCATCCTTGGCAGTGACAGACTGGGCCATCCCAGAGGCTAAGCAGTGCTCTGCCAAACTTGTGACACAAGCTGGTGGTGACTTTACAAACATGCTCTACAGGTCTTTATAAAAGGGTACAAGTGGTCTAAATCCTGACAGCTGTGCACACAAACAGCACCTCAGAAACTGTACTTACGCTGAGACATACACACAGCTTATCCAGATGCTTCACAAGTATTTTTAATGTCTCCTAGCAAGCACATGTTAAGAGGTTTAGAAACTCAATATGAATTCTAAAATGTATGAACACATCTATGTCAGCCCTGAACAAGAAAGTGCTTCTGAAGCACTCCAGTAAAACACCTGCAACATGCATGGCTGTTTTACATTGCCTTTGTAATAGCTACCTTGCTGTTTAAGTTCATGTAGTTGCAGCTCATGGAGTATGAAAATGAGTACTGGTAATATTACTGCTATAAGTCCTGATGGCAAAACACATTTCCCTTAAAAAGAATGAATGTCACAAGTGTTGGATGAAAGCTAGTAGAGTGATGCACTTCCATATATGTTAGTACATACTTTGCCCATTTTAAAGAAAATCTCTACAAGGAAAGGGAAGGGAAGGAAATACCCTCCTTCCTTTTTGGTGCATTAAGGTGTCTTGAGATTTCCCCACTCTCCCACTTTTTCTCTAGAAATCCAGCTCCTGTTAAAGTCACAGGCAGCACTGAATGTCCATTTCCAGACCTCCTATATAAAGTGAGATTTCTGTGCAGTGCTCCGTTGGATCTGAACAACAAAAGATGACTAACAATATAAATGCATTTAATAGCACACATAGCTCAGAGAACATTTGATGAAGCAGGCTGGCTCTTTTGCTGTTGCTTATTCACCACAGATGTCCCCAGCAAGAGTGCCCAGAGCTACCAGAGAACCCTGTAAAGCAGCTGAGGCTAATTGCCAATATTTAGGCATAATTCAGGTCATCTCACACTAAAAAAAAGCCCAGGATAAACTGCATCAAGTGCTACCTCTTCCCCTTGCCCAGTCTCTCCTGGACCCCCACAACATCATGTCACTGGAACATGCTCTGTATCACCTCTCCAGGAGATGCTGCGGTGTTCCAGATCTCCCTCCCTTCCTTCCCTAGCTTCAGCGCTAGCCTTAGCCTCCATTTAATAGATTAAAATAAGTAGTCATGATTGAGAATTAATAACTAACTAATTGAGGTTTAGAAACACCAGCAAAATCATCACAGAGCTAAGAAGCTTTCCATAGCTTAGGTTTGAAAATAAGTTGACACATGAACAATATTTAGCTTCTAATTCTCCTCTATCCCTTGCTCAGTCTTAGTGAGAGAAATATACCTTTACATCTCTCTTCTCTTTTAGATTTTGTAGTTTTCCCCATTAGCCTTGTATTTTTCCTTGGGTGAGTCCATCTCTGTTCCCGTTCAGCCTCAATGCTGGGACCCTGGAAAATGGCTTCTGAATCTTCAACAAGTATTTGTCTCCCTCATCACAGTTCTTATTCTTCTCTTCCCTTAGGAAACATCAAAGATCAAGAAGAGTTGAATTCAAATACAGGTTTTATTTATAATATTTCCCCCTTCTCTCCCTCCCCAGCTCCACTTCATATTTCTCAGTATATTTTATTTTCATCCGCTGGACTACGCTCTCAAAAACAACTTTCCGACGCTGTAGCTCCCTCAATGTTAACAGAGTTATCCTGCATTCATAGGGAGAGTAAAGATCCCAGTTTTATGCCTCTCTATCATTTAACCAGTAAAAGCTGCAGTTTACAGGTTCTGCAACCTTAAAAGCTTTTCTTAATACAGAGTACTTATGCTTGTCACAAAAACCTAACCTTAGGATAAAGAATAAAACTTTCTTTTGTCTTTTCTTCCAGGTGTCCATATGTCTGCAACGGGGAATCTGGCCAGCTCACAGAAGCTGCCTCTCCTCCAAGAACTGCATACTGAGGCAAATTCCCAGGTTATTAAAAAATAGTTCTGTTATTTTGTCGTCTTGTTTGTTCTGCAATTCCACCATATTTTTCCTCTCTCTTTTTTTTTTTAATTTGCCTCTGGCTTTTTTGGGGGGAAAAAAAAAAGGAAATGGAAAAGAAAAAGAAAAAAAAAACCCAAACCCAAGAAATTCTTAAATATATCTTTATCTTGGGCTTCATGTCACTTCCAAACTTCTGTAGGTAACGATAGGAACATTCCGATTTTCGTATGCTGTTTGTCTAGTTAAGAGTTGTTTGCATGAAGAAGCTCACAGGATCTTCCAAAAAAAAACCCTGAAGACCTTAAAATATGTTATAAAGCTTCTCTCTTCAGGTTTTGACAGAAGTGCCTTAACTTCACTGTTACTTAACTCTTTTCCAAAGTAAATTAAGTCAAAGCTGGAATGGCTAAAACTTGAGTAACATTGCCCCAAAGTTTAATGTGGTCCAAACATTCATTTTCAAAATTTAGGTTAGTTGTTTCAGTTTTCCTGAGTGATTCCTGAGACAACGTTCAACAGTGCATTTTTTTCTTGTTTTGTTTGCCTCAGCTTGTAACTTCCAAAATGTTTTTCTAGATTTTGAAGGTAAAATCCAGCTATGTTGAGATCCAGGACACTGGTCTTTCAAAACAAAGGAAAATGTTATGGTCTGTGGATTAGTTCATGAAGACACTGACTTGACCATGGCAATTTATTAAATATTTTTAATTATACTGCATCCTTCATTATTTTTTTGAAGGAAAGGATTAACATACAGAGAGCAGACTGCCTTATATCCTTTCTTCTTTGAATGCTATAAAAAATTCTAGAATTTAATTTTTTTTTTTAATGTACACTTGTGAAAAAATCGGAAAGAGTGTAATATTTGATCACGAATCATCAAAATGGCACCCAGACTCCTGCTCCAACACAACAAGCAGTTGCAGACTATTTGCAACTTCGCTTAACTGAATTTTGCAACGCAGCTTCACAATGCCACTTTCTACTGCTTCATTTTTAAGAATCTCATCGCTTACTATTTAAAAATCTCTGTTAGGCTTCTGAGAGAAGACTTTCAGTTCTTCCCACTCCTGGCTTTTCATAATCTTTCACCGTACTACCTCTCCTCCCCGCCCCAGGCTAAGCTATCTGCACAGCTCATCCAGGGATGTTGTTTGAGTAAGGGAGTTACACCTCCCAGTCATAACACATTCTTATCCTTTTACATCATGCAGAGAACCTACAGCCTGATTCAGCCTTTGCACAATGGTTATGGTTTTAATATGGCCTCTACCATAGCAGAGCCACAAAGACTCCTGTCCTCCAGCGGCAAACATGCTGTTTTGGTAAACTTTTCAACCCTCTTGATATGCTGTAGAGCTGAATGGTGAGAAGAGCTCGTTATGCCTTAATGGGCTGAGTGGATTCAGCTTAGGGATGGGAGTATGTGTGTTTATGGAAGGAAGAAAAACGAAAAAAGGGTTTTATGGAGGGGTATGATGTCATCCAGGTCACAGCCTATTTCTGGAACTAGGCTGTGAAACCCATGATACATTTTGACACATTAATGTTGCCAAGTAAAACTGATAATATAATTGTTAATATGGTCACAGCCAACTGTTTTTCAGATAAGGAGTTAAACTCTTCTATGCAATATAGTATTTGTGGAACGTAGCACCTAGTCAGTTCCATGCTTTCATTGGCTCGGGATTACTTACTATCATATTTAAATAAAAAGACTAGATTATTGGGTACCATAAGAACAATGGATTGCTTAATGGTCTTGCGGTTTTTATCTTAAGTCAATACAAAAGTTTTGAGTTCCTAAGCCTATGTCAAGGGCAGTGAAACAAGGGCCACATTCAGTGAGCTAGTCATTTTGTTTATTTTTTAATGCACGTTTAAGTATCTCATTTTGGGGACTCAGATATACTTAGATGATTCAGTTAAATACAGATTAATTTACCAAAAAATTGTGTCTGAGGAACAAAATCTGATAGAAAATATTAAAGGTTATTATGTGCAATTTGTTCTAGATAAGAGTAATGATCAAACAACTTCCTTGTCTCTGCCATAGTGTCAATTCCTCTGTGACAGTAGTCCATTTTGTATAGCATCCTTCATATGAGCTTTGTTCCTAGAAGCTTGACAGGGCTCCACAATATAATTATAGAGTTATTACGAGTAAGTAATACCAGAAAAGAAAAGATACTCTAGAGGTGTAGATATGGAAGGGAAGGAATAGGTTCAGATATGAAACAGAGAGAGATTGTAGCCCAGAGACATATGAAAACTGCTCAAAGGGGCTCAGGACACAGAGGCAAAGAATGATGGCCAGTGCTCAAGGTGTGCAGGGAACAAGTGGAGGACTGAAAGGTGAAGCCTGGACTTGAAAAGCAAGTGGAGCTTCTCTGCCACCTGTAAAAATGCAGACAGGCCAGAGTTTAAAACATATTTAGGTGACCACTTTCAGAGAATCAAAAATCTTCCTACATCTTAGACTCCTATGTGCTCCTCAAAGGCTCATAAAGTCTTTTTTTTTTCTGTCTTTGCAGACAGACACTTTTAAGTACAAGGTTATAAATTCTTACAGTGTTTAATTTTCTAAATTAATGTTTTCTACCCATTAAATTCTGAAATTTCTGATTACAATGAAAGAAAATTAATTTTTTATCCTATTCTGAAGTGGATCGCTGCAGTTCATTTGCAGCTATGGCCAATTTCCTCCATTACAGAAAGAAAAATAGGTCTCTGGTTGATCTTTCCTTCAAACACAGAACAATATTTCTTTACTGCTGACCCTTCACTCTTCCAGTGTGAGAACGGAGTGAGTGATTTTGGCCACAAACACACTGTGCTTCTGATTTTGAAGGCATATGAAGGTCCGTGAACAATTCAGGTGGGAGCCATTTATGTTGGTGTTATTCCCATTTCCTCAAAAATGGCTTTTCTGCGATGACATGAAGGCAGCAGTGCAGAGGCAATACTGTGCTATTGCTGGAGTGAGGTGCAGGCGTTGTTGGAGGCTGGGGCTCAGTGGCCAGACCCGTGTGGGAGGATGGTGGTGCCTGTGCGGAACTCCCCCAGTTATAGTGTGTTTTGCCAGTTGCTCACCTGGCTTGCAGCACCAGCTTGCCATGTTCAAGTATCTTTAATGCACAATCTCCCTGCGGTGGAAAGCAAGCTGATGGCATGATCAGTGAGCTCCATCAGACCGTGCTGCATGTCATTAAGGAAAGGACATCTAAGAACCTCTTCTACCTCCTTGAGCCCAGTTCTTTCCCCCAGTCTGTTTGTTCACCTTACCCAGCAACGCCCGCAGGAGAGCTTGTCTTTCTCTTTCCCCAGCTTAATACACAATATCACACCATTTTACTAGACTAGCAGATAAGCTTGGGCTCTGTTGTCCTCTGATTCCCTGCCTTGAGCCAGAGCTTTGAGTTATTTTTCTACTGATTTATCTTTTGCTTTCTCAAGTAGCGAATTCCCAAATAATGGGTCAGGGGCTGAATGGGAGCATGGAAATAGGCTGCCAGAAGACATTTGTATGTACTGTTCTTCCTTACCAAAGACAGAACATGAATTCCAGAGGATTCAATATTGCTGCCAGCTCAGCATCAACTCAATCCTAACCTTTACTATTTGCTAGAGAACAGCCATTTGCTAGAGAGCAGCTAACACCCGAGTGCAGTCCTGCGGGCCAAAGCTTGAATTTCTGTGTAGTTGGTTCCCATGTTACTGAACATACGAGGTCAAATTACATCCTCTTGTCTTAACAGGCACCTTTCCATTGGCATGGGGACGAGTCTGGTAGCCACCCGTCTCCCATTTGAAACGACCTGTAGGACCAAGCTCATCCACCTATGTTGTTTGGCCTCCTATGTACTACTAGTTGGAGACCTTCAAGTCTAGGAGACCAATTGCAGACGCACACAAAATACTCATCACAGACTTGGGCAGACCTTGGGCCAGATGAATGCTGACCTTATTAGAGGGAGAAGGGGATGGTCATTTGGCAAACCTTGTTTGTTGATTGAGGAGGTTTGGTTGAGGACAACACAGCTTAAGTTGCAAAGCAGAGATGGAAAATGTGTGTTTACACCCTGAATAGCAACCATTTGTGCCAACTGTGGGAATCACAACATTTGTGGAAACAAGTGCTTGTTCACTCCAGTGTTCACAGAAAGACTCTCTTCCGTACAAGAACCTCAGTTTGCGGTGAAAAGGCTATTTGTACATAAATAACTGCTATGCATGTTTCAGATTCATTTCAGATGAATGAAGTTTCAATTACCCAGTAAAGGAGAAAAAAAAAAGTATCATGTGACTGATTCATTTAAGAAACAATATGGATTCTCAATACCTGGTGATCTGTGTGTAGCTGGCACTGCTACGCTTGTTTTCCTCTCATTATTAACATCTTTGTACAGATGAGGACCTGAGAGGTGGAAAAATGAAATGTTGTATCATCACAGCCAAGCAGGGAAAGTGTGGCAGAGTCCAGGAGACAACTCACATTTTCTGAGGAATAAATGGTCAAAGCCATCTCTAGCTGACAGAGGAATCAGGCAGGGAAAATCCTAGCAGACCACAGAAAGTCAGAGATAAGGGAAACATCTTAAGAAGCGGTGTAAAGGTAATGTGAACTGGTCTTACTATGTGATTAAACGATTCCCATCAGCAGTGGTGTCACAAACAGAAAACATGCGGGTATTTCTGCCATTCCTCAGCCCTCAGCAGCCTGCTCTCTTCGGTACTTCTCAAGAGTCCCACCACTCTCTGAGGCACTTGCAAAGTTCATAAAAATCAGCAGGAATTAGGGCTGGTCATGTTTGCCTTGTGAGAACAACAGTGATGGATGTTGTGGGGAAAAAAGTATAATCAGGAAGGAAATGGTAAAAAAAAAAGCAATTCTGAAAGTCAGTCTTGCTTCTACCCTTGCTCTCCTATCTCATGATGTGCCTGGTGGCCAGTGTTGCAGCCAGCACCATGGATTCATGATTCACCACCACCAGAAGAGTGGAAACGATTGTAAGCAACAGCAGCTCTCCAAGGTGGGATTTGTCTTGGATCTGTTTTAGCAGTTGCTGATCTGTCTGACAAGGCTCTCCCCTGTCCTCACTTCTCCATCCTGCTCCTCTGCCAAGAGCCAATTCCATCATTTGTGTGTCCACAGCCTAAAAAAGTGGATGAAGGCCATAAGCAGGGAGAAGACAGGAGGATAGGTAGGACTGGTGGAAGACAGGGTATCATTGGTGACCAGAGTAGTGGGGCTAAACTCCTTAAAAATAATAAGCCAAATATCTTTGCCCAAATTGTGTTTAGTAAACCAGTTACCACTGGACAGCCCCAAAAGGAGCAATTCCTTCAGGACAGCACGGCCAGGCCACATGTTGGTGGGGGACATTGCTGAACTGAGGCCACTTCCCAAGCCTCACCCACAACCTGGATGGAAATCTCTTCCTCCACATGTCGGGGCAGGCTCTCAGTTCAAAGGCAACGTCAGCCAAGCACAGGTTTCTATTCCACAGGAGTGTGGTGATCACACTGCTTTCTTGTGGCTACGGATGGTGAAGGAGAAAATAATTCGATAAGTCTGCAGAATGTTTTCATTGTCATGTCAACAAAATATTTTCTGCCTCCACAGACTGTGGAAGTACTTAGCATGCAGCATCCATCTAGTTTTGGAAAACACTTGAAAACCACCGACAGAATCTCACTACTCCTTTTTTTAACTACATAATGAAAAAGCAAACAAGAAATTTGCTGATTCCCAAAATGAACTGATTTTTTTTTTTTTTCTGAAGCAATTTAATTTTTTAGCTTTGATCTGATACCAGAACCCAAAGGACTTACTTGCTATTTCTAAATAATGAGTCTAATGTTTATGCTCTGAGTCTGAACTTCTCTGGTTTTGGAAAAAATGTGACTTCACATAAAAGTCCTTTGATTAAGAGATCTGCAGTCAGAGGAGTTTTCGATACAATAATGAAAAGGCCTTTCAGATTGCTAACTTGAACACTGCTCAGCACGATATTACTCAAGAAGGGGAGAAGCCGACAGAACAATCACACTATTAGTCTTTGCTTTGCCAAGTGTTGTGTTAGTCATATTGCTGGTCAAATCTCCCAGAAGTGGCTAAGAGAAGCCTTACATTGCATGGAGGGATGCATGCCTGATTAATGCACTCTGACCTGGGTGGTCTGTCGCACTGGCACTTTTATTGTTTTTTAACCCTGTTTCATTGAGGCTTTAGGAGGTGATTGCTATACAGAGGGAAAGTGCTTGGAGGAGAAACAGAGACTATTTCCTCTTGCTATGGCCCAAATTCCCCTGCAGCAGGGATGATACCTACAGCAGGCTACAGTGGGCTTTTCTTCCAAGCAAGATCAGAGAAGAAAACACAGCACTTTCTTGCTTGCACAGTAAGGATCCCATTCCCTGCCCCACCGGAGTGTGCAGGCGTCGGGCAAAAGGGCTGCTGTGCACCCATCTCTCCCTGGGTGCTGGGAGCACCCAGCACCTGGGTTCATCCCAGCTCTCACTGCTGCAAAGGTCACCCTGCTGCCCTGGTTCCTGCTTTTCTAGACGTGTGATGGAAAGAGTGACATTTGCCCCAAGTAGGTTGAAGTTTCGAAGCTGAATGTCTGTATTATTTATGCAGAACTGACATGTCTCTTTGTCTTGAGCCATGTGGCCCAGATTCCAGTCCTTGTATCTACAAAACATTACTCATGTGCGCGCTCCTCTTTCAAGTCCTTGATTCCAATGGGATTACTCACATGTGCATGCATACCGAGACTGTGCGCCTGATCCCTGATCACAGCTCATGTCTCTGCAAAGCAGGGGTAAATCCTGCTGCTTTCAGCTGATTTATACCAGTATGCCAGAGATAAAAATCTGAAACAGGAGTGGCTCACTGGGAAAAGAAAGATCAACCTGATACCCATTTATCCTCCTTATTCTCCTTCCGTGTTTCCCATCTCCGCTGTTATCAGGGCAGCTTGAAGGAAGGTACCATCATGGCACTGCTGCATACTAGGGGTTAAAATGAGAAGGCACTTTGTTTTTGGAGATTTATTGCTTTCCTCCTGCTGTATTTGTAAAGCTCATCATTACAGTCAGCCATCCCCACCCCTGCAGCTGTCTGTACATTTTTTCTCTGGTTCTAGAGTTGTCCTTTACTGAGGAAATTATAATTATTAAAACACACAAGGTCACGCTCTAGATGAACTTGGAAACAGTTCAAATATGTTTCAGGTTTGAAACTATTTAGCAGTTATGGCCAAGTGGTGAGTTCATAACAAAAGAATGGTTAATTTCACACTTCAGATAACATTTCCCCCGGAAAGTGGTAAAGCATGTTGGTACAGAAATTATTAAAGGTCGAAAAGACTGGAGACACATAATCAGTCATTAGTCCTGATAATTAGATATTAAAGGCAGTCTCAGGGAGCAGGCAGAGTGGTTCTCCCTGAATGAGCCAGTGTCTACCCTTTACCTTTAAATCATTTTTTTAAACTTTTTAATGTTCAGAAAGGCACCGTTACTTTGTGAACTAATGTGGGACATCTTGAGAGCTACCCGGCAAGTGGCTCTTCTCCCCCTGCTGCAGATGACACAGTTTTGGTTGTATGTCACCAGGCATTACCAGGCCATCGCCAGAATTAAAATTTGCAAACCATACGCTGAAAGAGCAGCAAAACCACCAATACCCCTCTCCCTGAGTTACCTTCCCTTGTGCATTGGGATGGTGAGAGGACATCAGTGGCAGATGTTTGTGGCCTCCCCAGCAATCTGCATTGAAAACGAGAGCTGCTTTTCCCTTGGAAACTGCAAAAGGGATTTTGACAAGGCAAGTTTTGAAAGATCAAACCTCTTTAGTGCAGAGAGCAGCCTGAAAGGGTTCTATGTAAGCCTATGTGAGATTTGTGGCTAAAGCAGGTTGATCTTTATAGGCTTTCTTCCAAAACTCAGGCTTTCCCATGCAAACCCTCCTCCTTTAACCTGGATTTCAGTGTGGAGGTTTATTAGCAGCCTTTCAAAAAAAAAAAACCCCAAAACCAAAAAAAAACCCCACTTTAAAGAATGTTTCTCTTAAACAAAGCAAATCAAATTCCCCAAACTATCTATGCCTTCCTGGTCACTGACATCCAAAAATGAATGCTAATCCATTCCTTCCTCAAGTCCTTCCTCAGCAGCTTTCCCCTAGAAACAGCAATGGCACAGCCGAGGTCACCCAGACAGCCTCAGTTGTGCCCAGGTCCCCAGTCTCATCCTGCACCAGGGGAAAACACACAGTACATTTGACTTTTGCAGCTGGAGTTCAGAAAATCTACTCAACAGAAAACCAGGAGGTGACTGACTGTGAACACATCTCAGAGGCATGTGCTACTGCCACCTGCATGTCCCACTGCCATGATTGAGGGGTGACATTGGACTCTGGTCTGTGGCTTTGGGGAAATCAGTAACACCCCTGGCTGCTGGGGTGGGAGGGAAAGGTGGTGCTTTATCTGGGTTATTGCCCAACTGAGGGTCTTTTATTTTCTCAGCTGTGCACACCTGTGGACATGCCCGCAGACTGTCTCTGAATCATGTCCCAGTGCTGGCTATTCAGCTGTACAGCAAGGAGGTCACGAGGCTGAGCCTTACCTCTTAATTTTCTTTCTTTCCCAGGTATTATATTTTATTTTTAATTTAGAAAGATCTTGTTCATGTCTTTGTGAAAAAAAGAAAAAATAAAGGAATGGCAGTGAACATTCAACACTCGTTTCATTTTTCATCACCATTATCAAGGTTTGGATTTTAACTTTGGAATGTCCTTATCTAAAATGAAATCAAATAAGCACTTTGTGGCAGGGGGTCTTACACTCCCTCCTCACCTAAGGGAGCTTGTGCAATGAGGTTCATTTGCCCCGCTGCGCATGCTTGAATCGGCTCACCGAAGTTGACAGATGTACACGTCTACCTACATGTAGTGTCACATGCGCTTATAGCTGGTAATGTGTATTATTCATGTTCATCAGTTTACACCAGAGCAGGCTTTCCAACCTCCAGGTACAGACAAGGAGGGCTGTGAGTGCAGTTAAGCTCATGGACGCATAGCTAAGCAAAGTGAAATACATGTAAAGCCCAAAGCACCTTTTTAATGACCCTGGTGTGGCACATGCAGGACACAAGCAGGACCCCCATCCTTGTGACTGACATAAAAGAAAGCTCTGCAGAACAGCAAGCCTGGCTCTCACAACTCTGACTGTGCTGTGAGGACTTGGGAAAGGGATTCATTTTATCCAGTGTCATGACCCATGCGCTTCTATAGTACGCTACCAACTCTAGCTTCTGTCAAAAGCCAGATGGGAAGAAAAGGGCCCAAAGACCTGAAGATGGACTGAACCCACCACATGACTAGACTGTCTAGATGGGCTGTGTGTTTGTGCACCCACAATGTGGACAACTGGCAAGTTGGAACTGCAGAGCAGCTTTGGGCCAGGGCTTACTTGCAAATATGGATGCAGACACCTAGTTTTCTCCCAACCCCTTTCATATTGTGAAAGCTCACAAACAAAAGCAAGTTGATTCCTGCCTCTGCTTCCACCACAGAAGGGATGTACAGAACAAGCCCAAGCGTTAACGTCATCTGCTTTCCGTGAGGCGGGGAGAGCTCAGCCGAGTCCCATGCTCGGATTTGGGAGGGCTGGCAGCCCTCTGGTTTCTCAGCAGCTTCTAGGCTTTCTTTTCATCCTGAATCTAATGGGTGAATGGCAGCAGAGTTCACAAGGTTTTTCAAATGACCTCGGAGGAGCTTGTTCATAAGAATTTGAATCCTTGTCAAATAGCCCACAATAGCTGATATTTTTCCAGTTTATGGGGGAGAGTGTTTTCCAGCTATGTGTATTTTTTTAACTCCCGTAACCAACACATTATTTTAACACTAATTCCTCTGCATCCCCTTTGGAACCATGCGCACTCTGTCTGAAAGATTCATGAGCTTTTCACATGGGTGTCCTCTCACTCACTCCCATGTTCAAAGTTTGGCTCCTGGATGGCCTAAGCAGGTTGTGTGGGAAGTGGAGCTGCCACAGGTTGGCAAAATGGAAGGGTGAAACCTCTAAGACTTGGGTTAATGACAGATTGAAATTAATAGTTGAAGGACATGACATACCAAATAAAGAAAAATAACAAAAGAAGTGAGATGAGGAAGAGGAAGCAAAAGACAGGTCCATATAAGGCATGTGTTGACACCGCTCTCCTGCCCGGTAGGCTGTAGAGTGCCATGAACTTAGTGCCCATGTGCATCCACACCTCAGTATCACCCAGGCTGCATGTTGTTGTCTGAGTAAATCTTGCTTCATTTGTCTCTTATAAACATTGGGGCTATTATCTGCAATATTCCACCCTCACGTCATTGAAGAAGAATGTTCTGAAAATGAATTGTTGAAGACTATAGACTTTATAAATACCAAGAGCCAAGAGCTAGCTCTCATGTAAATCCATTGCCTTGGATAGAGTTACTGCAAGGGTGATGCCCTCCCCCCTGCCTCTTAATCAGTACCATTTCACTCTAATTTCTGTAATAGTTTGGAAGTAGTGCTGGGAAAAGCGCTTTTTTTTTTTTTTTTTTTTTTTTTGGCGAAAACGTGGATTCAGCAACATGAAATGTTTTGTGAATTTGCCTCATTTCTGCTGAATTGTTCGTGCTGAGGCAAACAAACAAACATTCAGAAAAAGCATCCTTCAAAACAGAATGTTTTGATTTTCCTGTCAGAACAAATATCTTAACACTTGCCACCATCCTTACTGCCAATTAAAAATATAAAATTTTAATGACATTTCTCAAACTTGAAGGGAAACATAACATTTTTGTCCCAGACAAGCTATTCTGTTGGTCTCAGAACTAACTATAAAATACATTTGCTTTTTCAGCTTGCTAAAATACATAAAACTTTGTTTTCCATTAATTTCAATATTGTTTTATGAAATTGTCAGAGAATTGTCAAAGAAACCAAGAAATAATTACAAGCAAACAAAGAGTGAACTCTTACTGCTCTACATGGAACACTTGGAAAGAGCATGAATGAGCGAACTGAGTTCAGGTGTTGACTTACAGCGCTACAAACTCAGTGTGCAAGTGAGATGTGAAGATGAGACCATGTGGTCCAATGAAGACCTTCAGCACTATCTGCCTTTACAATGCTGTTTCAGCTTTCAGGATTCTCCAGTTGTGACTGAGATCAAAATTCGCCCATGCTATTTCAATATATTGATCTTACACCTCTCGGTTTGTTAAGGTTGCACCTAATCTGCTGTGTCATTCCTTTACAGCGTAAGCAATAAGCAGAATTGTGTCGGCACAGTGTTTCAGCAAGCCTTGATCCCATCCCACTTTTACAGGCTTGAATCATAACGTGATTGCTATATTCAGGGCAGCTATATAAAATAATGCCCGAGCAGTCATCTCTCTTGGAAAATGAGGGCTGAAAATTCAGCAACCATCCCCTGATTTGGGAAAAGTTCTTTTTTTTTTCTGGGATTTCCTTGCATGCCAGGAACCAACTTGAAAGCCAAGACCTCATCCTGACTCACACACACAGGTTGCTTTGTCAAACAATATCAAAATTTCACTCCATTGCTTCTTCTTCTGGAAGCAACGAACCAACTACTTAAAGATGAAAAGCGGTGCAAACTTGTAGAAACAACACAATTTACAGCACAATTTACGATGCTTTCATTCAAAACCAAGGATTTCACCTCAGACTTGCACCAGGGCTCCCTTAGTGTCTCTGCTCTGCACCATATCCTTGGCAATTCCCACCAGTATACCTCAATGGTGAGGAATTTTCAAGATTTTCAACTGGTGGATCACAAAATCTTTTTTTTTTTTTTTCATATTGGCGCATCTTTTAGCATGTCGTGCTCACAAACTGCTCTGTTGAAAACGTGAACTTATGTTTTGTGGTCACCTTCGGTGGATTCTTTCATGAGACTGCAAACACCAAGAAAAGGGGAAAAATGGATGGATCTGGAGAGAACCATGTTGCACATCTGAAAGGGAACGCTGGCTCACTGCCAAGCATCGAAACTGTGATCGCTGCACGGCTTTATATAGCACTGCCCTCTTCAAAGAATATCCCAGCCCTTTTGCAGCATAAATTAACAAGTTTACCTTGAACTGCAAAAATGATGTGAACACAAATCTGACCTTGTTTACACTGCTGAGAGGCAAGGCCCTCTATTCATTGAAATTAACCCATTATAAAAATAATGTAAATGAAAGGGCATTCTAACCCTGACTGTTTTGGTAACGGCTGAAAATACCATTAGTCTGTAAAATGGTGGGCTACTATCTGCTTTTAGAAGAACACCTGGGTTTCCAGTTGGGCAGGTAAAATATTGATCAAGTTGCAAGGACAATACACTCCCATGTCAGCTTCTTTTGTGGTTTCCTAGTTTCACATTCTCTACAAGAGCATGCTGGAGAGAAACATGGCAACGAGAAAGTGTCTTTGGAGCCCACAGTCCAATGCAAGTTGACATGGCACTACTATTTCTCTATGGTCAGTTTTGCATCGGGACAAAATGAGTCGATTTAACTCATTGAAGAGGTGCTGCTTTACATGTGGGACTAATTCAGAAACGAAGGGAGGGAACTACTTACTTGCTGTGAGAAAATAAAGCTCCATTCAAGTCAATGGAGTTACACTAATTCACTTCCATGGGGATTTGCAGTATCAGCTCATAGTAGTTAATGGGCACTTTGGCATAGACTTAGGAAAGCCTGAGTTTCATCACTGTTGGTAGGTGGTGATATTAAAAAAATCAGGATAACATTCAACAGGTAAGCCATGATTTTAGTATTATTCAAGACATGTAATCGGCAACATAATTAGTTTATTAAAAATATACTAGAACTGGATATTCCAGGTACAGTCTGTATTGTGTCAGCCTGATGACATCTAAGTGGGTCATGTACTTCATGACTTGTCAATCCATAGTCATCCTGCTGTTATAAAGCTCTAAAATTGATCCAGTTCACTCTATCATTATCTAAAGAAAGAACCTGAGTGGCTGAACAAAGTGCTCTGAACTCCATTTCTCCATCCATCATCTTGTCCTAAAGACCTCGCTGTCTTCCTTTCTTGGAACTGGCTCCAGTTCAGAAAGAGATTAAGCAGCAAGTTTTTGAAAGCAAGATAAAAAGCAGAACTACAGACTGTGCTTGGCTTTGTTCAGCAAATTCTACCTCCCTTCTTTGGAGCAAGGAGGAATGAATGGAGAAGCCAGGCTCTGCAGCAGGACAAGGCATGGGGTAGAAGAAATCACAGCATCGTAGAGAATAGTATGCACTGGCATGCACTCAGTTACAACTGTGTTAACAAGTGGATGTTGTTCAGGGGAAACATGGTAATCAGGTTTATCTGAACACTGTCCCTGTTTGGGTTTCACAGCCATGTCCCTTGTCCCTGCAGGAATTGGCTGAGACACTAGCTACTAACAATGGGAATAACCGGGCACCATGCTCTCCTGGTGTCAGCCTGACCCTCCTTTACTCTTTTATCACTGTGTTGACTAAAGATATTTAGTGTAAGGAAGGTTAATACATCTAAACATTCCCTGCTGCCTGAAATACTTGCTGTCAAATACAAATGAGGCAAGAGCAAAACTAAGAGAAATGCCCAGAGAAATTAGGAATTTCTAATGCGCTATGTGATGGCCAATCAGATAAGGTGTTCATTAAGGTCTTGCATACTGGGAAGAGATATAACACTGAAGGCTGGATGTTGCTTAACACTGTTTGATGTATAAAAGGAGAAATCTTTTGGAAAGGGTCACTTTCTACTGAAAGACCAGCAGTAGTATTTGTAAAGCAGACTAACAGCACAGCTAATGATATATATACACCAATAAATTACATGATGGGCCTGATTTAAATGACAGTCAACTAAATGGTGCTGCTTAGGATGAGCCCCAGATGTGAGTAGTGGGAGGCTGTGTGACCCTCATTGTCTTTCTGTCAGGATGCAGAAAGTGGGTGCACATTGCTGACTCATAGCACTGGTAGGTGCTGGAAGGACTGTACGGCAAATATTCACAGCATATAAAGGCACTGTTGCTCCGACAAGCATCAGTTCAAGGCATGTTGTACTTCAATGCATTAAAAAAAAAAAAAGGTTAAAAGGTACAGCAGCTGAACCCCCACTTCCTCCTTGCTGTCTGGTTTTGGGGCCTGAATTTTATCCAGCCCTCCCTGGGAAAGGGTAAGGCATCTCTTACTATGCCTGCTCAGTAAACTCCTCTGCATATGATTTGGGTGGCAACTGTCGAATAGTTTTCTCCTTGATGGATTTATATCAGCTCCTACAGTAATGATTAAGGTGGTTAAGGAGGAAATGAGGATAAGGTCTACATCTCCCTTGAATGTGTTCAGGTAGCTAAATGACAAACAGACCATCAGACACCTGTTAAAGTGTGATATAAAGCAATAGCCCACTAAATTGCCTTACTGATTTCTTCTGCTATTTGTACACCTTCCATGTAGACCCTCCAGGATATTCACAGCCCTTGGAGAAAGAAAAGATTAATTTAAAAGCACAAATACTAGACAAAGGGCACATAGAAAAGATGTGCCTGAGGGACTTGTTCTGTCCTGAGCAAGGATGAGACTCCAAAGCTCCGAAGCAAAGGACCTCCCCTGGGATGTCCAAGCCCAGTAGGATCTTGCCTTTCTGTATTCAAAAAGCAACCATAAAATCCTGAAGGCATATCACAGAGTTTCAGCTCTTACATACTATTTTTGTGTGTGATAATGCTTAACCTGGTTAAATGAGGCAGTTTCAGCAAGAGATTACAGCACTATTTCTTTCTGGTCCTTCCTGAGTGATTTACATTAATTGTTCAGGAAAACAAATATAAAAATACTGGTCCCTTGGGACTGAAGGCCTTGTGGCAGTCTCAAGCAGAGTACAAATAACTAGTTGTATATGGCTTAGCAGTGGGCATGCACTCTTATGCAATTCAAGTGGCCAGGCGCACTATTTTACTCTTTCAGTTTAGGGCATCTGTCCAGGAATTACATGTTAAAGGGTTGAGAAATGAAATCCACTGGAGTAACTGATGTGCTGTTGTTGTTGGACTCACAGGGAGAGATTTCAGCCAAGATTCCTCCTCAGACATAGAGATCAGTTTAACTGATGGCTCCTTTCTTGGAATCATGTTGCATTGAACATATGAACTGCAAACAGCTTTGTTTCTGAAACAGAGCCACCGGATGGCCCAAGCAGCACACACAGGCACAGCTACTGCAAGGAAGGCTTTGTGTCGTGCATGACGCAGTCATGGATGCTTGAACTAAGTACTCAGCTGAGGTAAACTGGCATGATCCTACTTGCTTCAGAGATGTTATTGCAGTTTTCAGTGGCTGTTTGACTTCAGGGCTGCCAGGGAAGGGAAGGAAAGGAAAAGCATGGGTTTTGGGAGAGAAGTGGTGGATGGTCATGGTGCAGTGATGTTCAGGGAGTTGCCCCAAATGGTGCATTCTGGGCTGGTGGTTCACGTGTTTGCCTCCCAGCAAAGGCAGCAGTAGGTGTTAGCACTGATAGACAGTCCTGCACCATCTCGTCACTGGTCCTGGTTTTTACTCAAGGGCCATTTTTAAAAGCCTGACTCAGGTGACATCTTATTTCACCGAAGAACCTTGGCTACCCCTAGAAGGTGCTGCGACAACCTGCTAGCCAGGATGTGTGTGGCCACCATCAAAACAGTGGCAAAAGAGACTGACCAGCTGCCAGGTGGCCCCAGGTGACGCGGTGGAGCGTGTGACCCTCCCTGTTAATGCAAATGGGTGACAGCAGGGTTAAAGTGCTTTACTGAGGGCTTTCCTGCTAAATCTGCACCTGTCTACTTGTACATATCTACAGTAAATTGAGTGCCTGGGACATATAAATAAACTGCTTCCTGGCAGGTCATTTGAGATGGTGTAGGATGGTATGTTTTTGTATCATTCCTTCCAGTCCTGGAGATATGAACTAATCTAGTCACCAAAGATAAGCAACATCAGGTCTGGTCAGTATGGAGATGAGAGACCTCCAAGAAAAACACAGGTGCTCCAGGAAATGCCACTGCTGATCCAGTGCTGCAGACAATGCTGCATGGGGCTTCTGGAGCACGGCTGCAATGGCAGCAAATCCCCTGGGAGAGCCATAAATCCCTGGCACTTCTCACAGGAATGGGGTATTAACTCTTGTGTGTATGCTGTCATATATGCTGTAATTCCTGCATGAGAGAGAGCTCCTCCTCTGTGCTTCTTCTCATGCAACAACTGGTGTGTGGTGTGACTACAACGAGCACTCTTGGAGCCCTTCACCATCCATGGCTGCAGGGTGGTTTTAAGGGGCACAAGTGTCTCTGATGAACCAGATAATAAGTATCAATTATGAACTATTTGACTACTTAAAATATGACCTGCACCCTGTTGTTCCTTGTGGGTTGTTTCCCCCCCTGCAAAAGGTGCACACGGTGCCTTGTGCAAACCAGCCACCCTGCTCCACCCTAGATGTGGCTGAATGTCAGCACTGAATTTGTATTTCTGCAGAATGAAAGATGATAGGAGTTTTATTACCTCTAGAAATGATGTTGCAATATTGGTCAGTCACCACTAGCAACTGACTCTGGATTTATTCTCCTAACTTGTTTTGGGCGGAATGGATGGCAAAGCAGTACTTTAGAGATGAAATCATACTTCAACTCTGAAGTACTGTTTTTTCATACTGTTTGGTGGATGGTTTGTTTGGTTTATTTGGGTTTTTTGGGGGGTGGGTGTGTTGATTTTTTTTTTTTCTTCTGCTGGCAATTGAATGGGTAGACAAATATCTGACCTTACTGGAAGGTAACTTCTGTGTTTTGAAGTCTCCTTCATTTGCTAAAGAAAACTTGAAAGTTGCAATTTTCCCAATTCTGAGAATACAACGTTCTGTGAATTAACATTTCACAGAAGCTGAAATTATGTGTTTTGGAGGAGGAAAAGGTAGGAGGGAATAAAAGAAGTGAAGAAGATATTAAAAGAAATCTCGGAATTGTCTGTAGCCCTCACCAGACGTGTGAGAATGAGAAGTGTACAAAATTTCTAATAAGGAGGCTGTGACAGTTGATTTCTCCACACAGAAAAATAAAGCTATATTATGCCACAAGGTAGACTGAATAGCAGCCCAGTTTATAGTTTAGATGGCTTGGGAGCTTCCAGAAAAATCTTTTGTGTCAAACCTTTACTACTATTGCCACCATGTGGTGAAATCTAAAAAAAGGTTCCGTTAGCTGCCACAAAATTTATCTGTTCATTATAATTTGTCTCGTATCGACTTTTTGAAGAGATTTAGAGACCACTATATTTTCAATAATGACGGGTATTACAATCTTTATTTTACCTTCTCAAAGAAAGCCTTGCATAGGATGCAGCAAGTTCCTCTGTGTTCTGAGTCACAGCATCTGTAGTAAAGTT
Source organism: Leptosomus discolor (assembly GCF_034619465.1). Taxonomy (NCBI): domain Eukaryota; kingdom Metazoa; phylum Chordata; class Aves; order Leptosomiformes; family Leptosomidae; genus Leptosomus; species Leptosomus discolor. The sequence goes on from NC_141404.1 coordinate 7,348,204, forward strand.
ACGCAAAAGGAGTTGGCATTTTCAGCTGGACCCAGGGTCTGAGGACGAGGAACCCTCCAGCTTTCCTGCAACGTACCCAGCCTCTTCTTAAGTGTCTCAGGCTGTTGGTAATCCCCCTCTATGGGGGGCAATGTCATGGGTACCGCAACAAAAAAATGTGTTTCTATCCAGAACTGCCCTAACCTACTTTCCCCAAAGACACAGATGGACACAGCAAGCAGCCGTTCCTCTGCTAACCCCCTGGCACCTGGCGTGGGGACTCGTAACCAGACTGGAGAGTTTCAGCTGATGCAACAAACCCCATCATAAGCAATGCTGTGTTGTGCTGCTTGGAGGAGAGGTAACCCCATGGGACTGAATCCGCAGGGCAATTCTGTGGAGCTCTACTTTGCTTCCCTTTAAAATATGTCTAATAGAGATTTTTTTGGAGAAGAAGAGCAGCCCCATGCCTTACTACTAATGCAAACATATGGAGTTAAGGTCACAAAGCCTGTATTTTGGTTATTTCAGCAGTTTGCCTAATATTTTAACCAGTGGGTTAGGGAATCCTCCTATAACATGTGTCCTGGTTGGACTGTCATGCTCATTTCCCCTCCGGTCTGATTCCTCCATTACTATTAAGCATATTTTAGCACATAAAACAGTTGTGAAGCATTTGATTTATATGTATTCCCATGCCATTTTCCTTCTCATTAATCCCGGCCTCTGCCCTGCTCTTTTTTTTGCTTAGTCATTTAAATCAGCCTGGTTTCAAACATTTAAACTGGGGTAGCAGTTTTGACCTTCTCCTCTTGTGTGGGCAAGGGCCTGTCTTGAGAGCAAGGGTAAGAGCACGGATTGTGGCCAGTGCATGTGTTTTCCTGTGCTATGGGTTAGGTCAGAGAACACAGCTATCATCTAACATGTCTGATGCCCCTCCCTACAGGTGATCTGATGCATCTACTCTTTCCCCCATTCAGATTTACTGAAGTCTGTTTCCAATTCAGGCTCTGTTTTATGTATCCTTAGGTTTTTCTGGGTGGGAACTGAGTTCATCCCAGTTAGTCACTGTCACAGTCCACTTGTACAAATGAGTACTTACAGCACCATTCAGCTGACACTATTGAGAAAGCTGCATCAACAGACACAAGTCATGCTTAGACAGCAATGAGTGTCTTGACTCTGTCTTGCTTGGTAGTAAAAGAAATCTAAAGGGCAATCTTGTATGTAGACACCGTACAGATGGATATATGACCATGTGTCTATATATCTATATTTATAACTGCACGCAGTCTGCTGCAATGAGCCCCACCTTCAGTCAGCCTTCTCCTCCCCTCCGTTGCAAGGGACGTCACTGGAAATCTTGGCTGCTTCAACGTTGGCTTAACTCAGACCAGACCAGAGCATGCTGAAGCTGCCTGTCCCTTCCCTGAACAAAGAGCTCCTCCAGGCATCAGCCAAGGACAGCTCCTGGGCTGCCACATTCCTGCCCACTATGGGAACTGCCTGTCCCCCTCACTGCCAGTGACTACCCTCCTCCACATGTGGGAGAGGAGCCCCTGATTGATAGACATGGGGCATGAAGGACCTGTGGTTGTTCTGAGGCCAAACTGGGAAAAAAACAAGCAAAGCTGGGGGAGAAGTTGGTCGCATTGAAAGAGGCTTGTGGGAATTTTTGAATGAAATTAAGTCAAATACCCCCCTCCCCCAATTTTTCATTTAGGTTAATGGCATGGTTTTGTTTGACTGAAAATCCAGTGTTGTCTTTGATTATCAGGCTATTTGTCCTTCTCAAGGTTTCTGAAGTGATTTTTATGAAAAGAAAACCAATGTTTGCAAAACAAGAAGTACAAATTTTAACTCTGGGAAGCGTCAAAATATGAACCGCAAAGGTTATCAGAATTAAACATTTCATATAGGAAACATTGAAACAATTTATTTTGAAATTCATCAAAATTATTGCCTTGTCTTATTCCTTTTTTTTTGACTGAAAAGATTTCAGAACATTGTCTAAAACCTCCCATCCCTTAAACAGACAGACATCTCTGTTATAGCCACTTACAGGTGCAAAAGAGCAAAAGGATAGGCTAAAGGGAAAATAAAACCTCTCTACTATCCTGTACTTGTCTATTGATGTGTGCTATCATCCAGGCACCATTGCTACTGCAACAACCTTTTTCTGTGCTGGCTTATTCATCTGTTTTAGAACTGCTGATCATTTCTCAGCCATAGCAGGTGGTTTACCCATATCATAACACACAGCCATGTGGCCAAAAAGTTGCTGTGCTGCTTTCACCTTCCCCTTCTCTGGTGACTCCAGTGGTGCCTTTTTTTATGACTCACGTTATTCCTTCTGCCAACCAGCAGTTGCACTTCTGCCCGAATCAGCTCCCCACCCCCAAAGCTTGGGGTGGCGGTTGAATGTTTTTCCTTTTGTTTTATCAAATGTATCCATGGAACCTTCTGCGTACTTATAGCAACCACAAAACCCCATCAATTTGCTGAGAAAGCCTGCCACAAGTCTCATCAAAAGATAATAGGGCTTTAATCACAGCAAGACTCACCCTTTTGAACTGCGCTTTTGAGCAAAAAAGTACATGAGGCAAACACAGCCTTTGGCACATCCACATGGAAAAACTTCAGAGTGCTCCACGGCTTGGCCTCCCGAGTGCGAGTCTGAGCTCTTGCTCTGTCAGTCTGATGGGATTTTTACTACAAGTTTTTTTTTGGTTGCTCCGTTGTTGAGAGTGAGAGAATCTCTACTTGCCAGATACTAAACTGTGTATGTTCTTATTGAGCAGTCAATGAAAAAACATTTTTCCCTTTCTATACATGGTAATGACAGAGCTGTTGCTTTCTCCAGGCTTTGTTCTTTAGGCTCGATTTTATGTAGGTTGTAATCACAGTCATTGAGGCTCATGATGGAAACTCAGGTTCAGATTCTCAGTTAGAAAAAAGTTCCTTGCAACTAGTGGCAAATTTATCGCAGGGTCTCAGAAGCATCAACCAGGCTAAAGATACTGTTCTCAGCAAGAAAAGCTGCTAGTAGTGAATTTAGCAGCTATTCCAGCTGAAAAAACATTAAGACTTTCCTTTTCCTTTTTACAAGCTGAACTTCAGCAGTGTGACTCCAGCACCTTCCCTTCCACTGTAATTCACCCTGCTTTTTCTGTAAATATGTGTACATATTAACATTAGAGACAAAAAGTATGTTAAACTAACTTTAAGAGTTCAATGTCAGTAAAAGAAAAAGAAAAAAAAAAAGAGCATTGAAACAATTACTTGACTTTAAACTCACTGTTTGTTTCTGGCAAGGTGCCAAAGCATATGATTACCAAGGTCGTCCACTTTGATGAAGTTCGCTGGCACAGTGGGAGAGTTAAAATAATGTGTCGTAGTTCCTTTTGCTGTGGGGCAATACTACAAACATGGTTTATTTGATATCTCTCCTGCCTCCAGCCATCTCCACTTCAGACTAGGAAGGAAACAGCTTTCATGAGGTAAACAGGGTCAAGCTGGTGAAGTGTTGGGATGTGAACTGGGTGAATGTTTGTGGCCAACTATTTCATTAGCAAAAAAAAGAAAAAAATGTGTATGTGAGTCCATCTGACAGGCTTGTAAATTAAATAAAATTTCTCAGGTGCTTCAGCCAAGAGTAGATGATAGTTAACAGTAATTCAAAATATTAATTCATAATGCTCTAATCTTTGCTTTGCAACATTCTCAAGATGAAGCTTTGCTTTGTTTTGTTTCCAACATTTTTGTTGGAAATTTTGTTTAGACATGGAACAAAACATGCTTGTGCTTCAAGGAGAGAGGAATAATGGAAATTAAATATTCCGTGGTTGATTTTTTCTTGGAATATTTTGTTTGAGTGAAATTTAAGGTAGTATTTTTCAGTTCCAGATTGCGTATGCTAAAAAATCAGGTGGAACATCACCTTGCAGGGCTGGTCAAAAACCGAAGTTCCTTCCTAAAACTTTGTATGGTAATCTTGTTGGCCAGATGGCATAGTCCTGGAGGTCTGGTGGGTGGGCACTTTCCCTTAGACTATGTTGATTCACTGCTTTGGGCAGTCACTCCCTGATACCTGCTGTTCAAAGCTAAAAATGAGGTGCTCTTTGCTTGTAGATATTCATCCCCTGTTACTTCTTGAGAAAGCACAGTTGCTAGCCAAAGACAAGTGCATGGGGCCTTCGTGACGTTTCACCAGTATCCTGCTTGGTCATGGCATCCTTAGACATTCCAGCTCTTTGGATCTCAATGACAATCTCTTTGTATTTGATGTGTAAGAATGTCCCAGCTCCTGGAGCTGAGTCATCACATGACAATTTCAGCTTTTCATTACCAGAATGCCATCTTCAATCCTCTGGATTTACAGAGAGCAAAATTTGCTCAATGTGTCCCAAGTCACATCTCATTCTCAAAAGCCAGATAGCAAATGGAGAAAAAGCAAAATGCAGAGAAGGTGTTGACCTGGGGGGAACGGTTTGAGCAAAATCACAGGTATTTTAAGGAGTTTTTGGTTTTGATTCTTGAAGTATTGGATGCTCTTAAGGCAGGCAACGTTCCATCCTTTCACCGGCTGTTCACTGAATGCTGCTCATGACACCTAATGAGATACTGGTTGTTTGTCTGGAAGTGGTTGCCTTTCAGAAGCCTTTCCTGGTTTTCTAGTTTGTTGAAAGGTGCTGGAATGTACCTTAGCGTGGTTAACTTATATTTGTTGTTGTCTGTCATGGTAGCTTTATTTATAGTTGATTAAAGCTCTTGGTTAGGGAGGCTGAATTCATACAAGCAGCTTTTGGCTGCTCTACATTTAAGCAAGGCCAATATTTACGGAAAATAGAATATGGCAGAAAACTTGGGGTTTTGTGGTTACTACAGAATGTCCCCATTGTTTTCTTTTCTGTTGTTCTTCCCTCACCACTCGCCTTCAATGGCTAGGTTTACTTTTGTTTCTTGACAGAATGGCTTGCCAAAACCATTGTTTTCTGATTAATATCACACTCTGACAGCACTTTGGATGGATAGATGGAGGAGATGTTCCCTCTGCTTCTTAAAAAGAAAACAGCCCTGAAGTCCCCATGCTGATCCCTTTCAGGTGAATGGTGCTGCAAAACAGCCGGCTTTGCATATGGTCAAAATCAAACCCAAGAGCCTGGAAGGAGTAAGGATCTTTCAGCCTCTTCAAGGGAAAAAGATAGCACCTTCAAACCTACATTTTCCTGGCTGTAACATTGTGGGTTTTTTGCATTCTGCCTTGCAGAGCTGTGGAGGAGTTGGAGATTGTGTCCCCCAGACCTGGGAGGATCATGGAGGAGATGGATGCCTGTGAGGCATCCCTCGCTCTGTGGGGGCTTGAGGTGGGGGCTGTGGCTTCTGCTACTTCTCTGCATGTGAGTAAAGGATGTGGTGGACATCCTAAGTGGCCCTCTCTGGAGACACTTCCCTTTGAGGACCGTGGTAGGGCTTGCCTTGTTTCTGTTTATACATGGCTGGGATTTACCTCAGGCTCATGAGAGCAGTTACGTGTGTAAACATCCATCACACATAGCATGCTAACAGCAGTGTCTCCTTCCTCCAGCCTGCTCCCACTGTTTGTCCCCTGCTCTGGCACCAAACCCAAACCCTTTCTGCCCCACAAACCTCATCAGGCTGACTCGAAACCCAAACTCAGCAAATGCAAACCAGCAACACGATGTGACCCTGAGAGCTCAAACTGGGGGGCCTGCTTTTAATCAGAGGATTAGTCTGAAGGAGGAGGAGAGATCCTTGCAGCTCTCCTAATTTTAACCATAGTTAGCGCCTAATTAATGAAACATTTAACTTGTCTGGGACATGGGTTTGGTGGGGGGGGATACCCCAGGCCAATCAGCACTGATGTGTTCTGTTTCTCTTGCACTGAGGCAGAGCATTTTTAAGTGATGTGTGTGTGATTGCTTCCAGATTTATGATTACTTCCATCCTTTTAATGCTGGATTTAAAAAAAAATACTCCAAAGATGTTGGTTTGGCATAATCTAATTTTCTCATGTGAAACAGTTTGTAGACCAGATGACCCCAAACAATGGGAGAGTTTGTCTCGGCCTGGCTGTTCTTGCTGCAGGCAACCTTCCTCTCTGCTGCCCTCCTGTAACCAAATGAGACAACTGTCCCTTATTTATGTTATGTCAGCTCTGCTTGGGGACTTCAGCGCTGCTGCCTTAACCAGGTTGAAGTGTTGGCAAATGATGAAGACTTTATAGCAGATGAGACTGAATGTGTCTCCTGCCAAGGAAAGGACCAAAAGCAGTCTGAGTCGGAATTTTTTTCTCACTAAATAGCAGATTTTGGAAATTCTCTATGAGGCTAGCCAAGGGTTAAGGAACATGACCTTAGACTGGTTAAGATAGAGATGAACTCAAGAGCTTTTAAAACCCATCTAACTGAATTGTGTCTTAAGTATCTCAGTGCAGACAGCTTCCCTTAGCTGAAAACCAGCATTTCACCCAAGAAGTTGCTGAGAGGCTTCTATAGGGACTTCTTGGCTGTCAAGGAAAGAAAGGTCTTCAGTCCTTTGGGTTTGCATGTGGGAAAAGAAAGAGCCTGAGGGGTGGGAAGGTTTCAGTAAGCTCTGCTCACAGCAAAGACAGTCTCCTCTGCCAAGATAGGACCCTATTAATATATGGAAGTCAGTTTAAAATGGAAGCTAAAACATTTATAAGGCTAAAGAACTGCATACCTGCCCTGCCCCCCTCCCTTTAATTTGTTCCACCTATTTGTTGTGTGTTCCTTGGTTTTCATGCAGTAGCTCTGAGATCTAAAATTGGGTAAGGGACTCCGATCCCTGCACTAAATTTGGACGTGGAGAAAGGGACTGGACCTCAGTGTTGCAGTGCTATTTCACACCTGGTCTAGCTTTGGCCTTTGGTGCTGTAGGTGTCATCAGCAGTGTAGGGGAAACAATAGCTCAGAGAAAACAATTAGCAAATGGAAAGAAAAAAAATCCAAGTTGTTTTTCATTCCTAATGAATAATTTGAATCCAGTTCAATTCTTCTGTGATCAGAGTGTAAAAAAGAAATGGGGAATTAGGCGTCCTCCTGCTCCTAGCTTCTGTGTCTGTGTGTCTGTTCTCTTTTCTTTGTGGGCTTTTTGCACGTTTTTTTCTTTGCTCATTGATTTATTCAATATAGAAAATAATTTGGCTAGACAGAGGAATGTATGGTTTGTTCTAAAGGGAAAACATTCTGGATATTTGTATTGAAGCATCCTAAGATGACAGCAGCAGGGTAAAACCCAGTGTTACTCTTATCTTCACACGCCGCGGATGCTGGTATTGCCATACCATATAAAGCTTCAGATGGGGAGTTCTGCACATAATTAAATGGAGTCACACCAGAGCAGGTCCAACAAAGTAGGCAATATCACTCCTGGTGTCTCGCATGAGATTGATAGGAGGAGTAGTTCATGGATGACTGTTTAGTTTGTTGTATAGTTCCTTTTCCTCTACAAGTGGCCAGATGTAAGCAATGTATAGGGTACAGATCTTTATAGGAGGAATCTACATTTCTTAGTAGCTGGCAAATGCAAGGGTTTGAATCAGTGCCAGAGAAATCAAGGAAACAATTTCTAAAAAATTAAAAAAAAAAAAAAAGCAAAGAAAAAAGTCCAGTGACATTTAACTTAGAAAATCTCACTGAACCATTGCAGTGATCAAAACATTTCATCTGAGATGGCTGAGTGAAGATGGAGTGGGAAGGAATTTTTCATCATCTTCAGCTGGCTGCTATAAATGTCTGATAACACCTGCTTGTGGCTAATCAAACTCATCACCATGGGGTAGAGATGCAGCTCAGTTCCCAGCTGGGCACTCCTCATCTACAAGTGGACCTCAATCTCTCCAGACTTTCTTGCCCTATTTGTGTTATCCTTGCCATTTGCACTGGCTTATAGGACAAGATCATGGCCACGATAACTGGTAAAAGAGCTGGCCTCTGTATTTCATCTGTGTGACAGTCAGGTTGTAGGAAGAATTTTAAAATGTTTTTGGTTTCAGAGGTCCCTCTCCACCCAACACTCTTTATTATTCATGTCCTTGAGGTTTACCCTAGCCACACGTCTTTTTGTGTTTGTCTTTGTAGTTTATTTTGCAATCCTTCCAATTAGCATACAAGTGAACGACATTGTGAATATTAATATGATTTTCATTTATTTCCAGAGACAATAGTCATGTGAATCAGTAGGGCTCCCCTAACCTATGCCAAAGATTTCAGAGTTGTTGAAGTTATTTTGAAAGGAATGGGAACTAGTGGCTGTGGAGTAGCTCATTATACACTCATTATGATTCTATACTTGAAGATGACTAGTATTGAACATTTGATTAGAGTGCTGTATATAAATAGGGCAAATGTAGCTGAAAAATCTGTGAATTGTAATCTTATGTCAAGAGAAAAAGCCCATCATAAAAGAAAGGCCCAGACAGTGCATGGACAGAGAGATGGACTTACGTTAGCATAGAGATTTGCTCTTCCCAGCAAAATGGGTCACAATGTTTATCAGAATGCCCTTCCTGCATGTGGGTCTGTGGTTCGCGTTTGACTGCATTGCTTCAGATTACAAAGAGATTTTTCCGCTTCCTTCAATGCAGGGCCGTGGGAGTTGGTTGGAGGTCAGGGTGGTCTTAATCTCCTTCTGCATCTTTCCTTCTCTGCCCTATCCTCTTCTGAGGACCTAATTTAGATAGCCACAGCAGACTGTCCCCAGGGCTTACTGAACGTCAGCACCGTGCAGATCTCCCAGCCTGCTTTCAGAGCCACAGCATGATGTTGGAGCACATCACCCTCTGTCCCCATGTTCTCTGCCTTTTCCCCAGCCCTTTCTACCTTCATAAACTCCTTTGATCTGCCATGGGAGGGCAGAAGATGCAGCCAGATGAGCTTGAGGATACTGCCTTTATTTGCTCTCCTTTTATCTAAGTGTCTAACCTGTGTCCATCATGGCCTAGGCACCAGGCTGCAGAGGGGGAGTCACGTGTGTCCTGGAGTTTCCTTCCTAAAATTTCACATATAGGCCAAGATCTAGTAAAGGTAAGTGAAACATTACTGAAATGTCCCATTACATTCATGAGGCATTTGCAGACAAATACGAAAACTAGGTAAGAAATGAGTCTTCTTCCACTGTAGTCTGTGTGCACAGACAGAGGGAAACAGACAATAAAATCTCCTTTTTAATGTTGAACAGGCAGTGGTTCAGAGCTTACCATAAGGAGTTAACTGGCATATCCACATGGGAAGGTGCTGCCTAGCCCATTTCCATCGCTGAAATGCTCAGCTGCCATTGCCAAGCTCCCAAGAGTCTTGTTAGAGCTGAATGAAGAACTTTTGGGGCATTTTTTAATTGACTGAGTCTTGTGTCCTTACAAGTGTTGATCTCACTAGAAGCATTCTAGATACCTGTTTGGATCAATACCCTTCAGGAATCTGGGGGAAAACATTCCCACTGTTGGCTCTGCTAAACTAAGCAGAAGAAAATGAGTGTGATATTCTACCTGACTGCCTTTAAAACACTACTCCCACAGACTTCTTGCGGTGATTACCCTCTTAAACCGTATAATTTGTGAGTCTCTCTAAGAAAGAAATACAACGTAAAGATTGAGCCAGGGACTTTGCAGTGTTTGGAAGCACAGAGTACTCAGCGCTTTGGCAGCCTTGAGCACCCTGCCCACCCAAGTGACAGATAGTGGAAAAGCTCAGTAACTTCCAATTTTGGCTAACAGCAACTTGGGAGTGATGCTCCGGTTCTCGAGGACTTGCAATTTGCTTGGATAGATAAAGCTAGAAAGGTTAGTTTTGTTTGTTTATATTCTGAGGTCTGGTGACCTGATTCTCATTTGGTCTGACTGAAGAATTCTCTGGCCTCACATTTCTTTCATGAAGTGTAGTGGAAAATAACATTTCCATGAGTGACCGTAATGATCTGTTCCTTGCTGTTTTGGCGTTAGTTACTGTATTCCATTCTGATCTAATTTGTGGCATTTCCTCCTCACATTTGTTGGTTTATATATTTAAATATGATGTATCCATAATATAGAAAATATGTTCTATACTTCTGAGTATATTTATACAAAGGTTAATTCTTGTGCTGTAATTTGAAAAACATTGAATGAAAAACAAAAATTAAAAGGAACAACTGCCTTAAACATGTTTAAGATAATGGAATAGTTTCAGGAAAAACTACAACGTATTCATTTTCATACCAAGCCAAATGTACTCTGGAAGAAGATCTGGATATTAATATTCACTTATTTTTAAATCGGTGCTATGTTGTAACAAACAGAATGAGATAATCAATCTTTATATGGTTATATAACTAAACCAGAATACTTAATTTGTTTTAAGTTACAAAGACCTGGACTCCTAACAGGAATTGAGTGCTTTTGTGAATAACAAACATATCACTACGAACACCAAATTACACCTCAATCAATGTTAAAAGGCATCTGACATTTCCCTTTGATTTATGGATTAACCTTTACAGTTAATACAGTCTAACATTTATTGTTTTCATCAGTTCATGGTTTGGTAGCAACCCCAGAGCTCATTGAGGGGAACTGACTAAATTAATAGCTTTTCCCACCATGATCAAGCAACTAATGAAAAAGGTCTATTTTGCACAGCTGGTGGATGCTAATATTTAAACAAACAAAACAAACCTTTATCAAGGACAAATGAGTCTTGGGTCCTGATTCTGCTCAGTGAAGTTATTTATCTCAGGAAACCAAAGTGCACCTATTGAATGAGGTTAAACCTGGCTAAAATGTAATGTATTAAAACCAACGCAACGTGAGAGCAGTCCCGAAGCGGCAGCCAGAGGAATACATTTTATTTGAGGATCAATTTGCAGGCAAAAAATAGAAAGTTTACATACCTCATTGTCTGAGATGTTCTCTCTTTGGCGTGGAAAAGATTGGGGAAAAAAATTACAGGTAGTTTTGCCAAGTTCTGCTCCCATTATTACTGTTCAGATGCTGAGGGATTATGTATTAGAATGACAAAGCATTAAACAATTATCTGCATCAGTTTGTGGAAATAATTCAAACACAAAAGAGCTTTCTTGGATAAAGCGTAACAGTGCCTTAAAATAACCCAGCTAGTCCTCCAAATTATCCTGATTGAGGACTAATTATTTTAAAAAGAAAAACATTATGCAACTTAAACTGATTTTAGTGATGAAAAGTCAGTTAACTGGGGACTTTTCATTTCAAGCTTCATTTTACACACATTTAATCAACATGAAATTACCATTAACTTTTGTATTGCAAGAAGGGGATTAGCACCTGGTTGAGTATAACAGTCTGGCTCCACATAAGCCATGGAGAAGATATGACAGGATTGCCCAATTGCCAGATACACTCATCTTCCACTTCGTTATGATCAAAGATAGACTGCCACTAAGAGCTTTGAGAAAATTGACAGATTTGGTTACATTTGTACAAACCTTCTGAATTTCTCTTATTTTTGTCCTAGACACCTTGTGGTAGCAGTAAAATTTCTGCTCTGTCCCACTTGGAAAAAGGAAAAGTTCACTAAGAATAGTCACTCTCATTGTATTTTGGTATGCCTGCTTCCTCAATCTCTTAAATATTCATTTTTCTTAAGGTTGACAGAAGGTTTCCAAGCCTTAAAAGTCAGGGTTCATATAGCTAAGCTTTTGTTTGAATTGCAAACCTCTAGCGTCGCAAAGAGCCAGAAAGTTCTTTTCGCAACCTTCTCATAGCTTATAGTGGCCCCAACAGATGCCACCTTACACCTTCAGCAGTGATTGCAGGTGGAGGAGCTCTGTAATTACAGTGCAGTTTTAGCTGTTTTATTCGTGCTCACAGCTAGTTTTTGCTGCGGCTTAGTCATATGTGCAAAGCCCCAGGGACTTCTGAAGGACAGAGGGCAGAGCTCATTGGTAAAAGCTCTTTTCTCACAAGCACACAGGCAAGTGAAAAAAAAGAAAAAAAAGAAAAACAAAAAACAAACCCAAACAACTTTCCCACTTCTGCTGAACTTTTCTTCTGAAAAGGTTGTCCTGTCAAGAAGCCACGATCCATGACAAACCACTTTTTCTCAGCCTCCGCATAACAGATGGCCATGGATCATTACTTCAGGATGGCACCAAGACTAGGTTTGTAGCAAATGCTAAGTAATAAGCTTGTTTTGGCCTGGGAAATTTCTCTGAAGGCAAAATCAGAGCTCATTTCTTCTCAAGCCTGTATAACTGGGATACTGAATACTAGCCCCATCCAAATAGGGTTGGGAATATCAGAAGAAGAGCCAAGCTGGATTCTCCAGGAGATTTTTCATCCAGGGAGCATTCACTATGGCAAAATTATTTTAAGCTCCTGCATGGATTCCTTGGATTTGAACAAATAACATGGCATTATAGAGATCCTTTGAAGACAGCGGTTCAATAAGTCATTGCAATAGTCATCACCAGTGCTAGAGACTCCTCTTGAAATTACAGGGGTTCTCTGCTCTTTTTTGCTGCCAATGGAAGGTTTTTTTGGTGAGCATTTTTTGAAGGAACTGTCTGTAAAACGTTTCTACTTGCTATAACAGCACAATGTTTACTAATGCAGGTGGCAGTGTGAGTTAATATGGGATGCAAATTGGAAAGTTCCTTACATTTAGCTGGAGACGTGGGTATGCTTTGCCTCATCTTGAAAATGAGGAACAAGAAGATTATTAAAAAAACAAAGAACATTTCCATGCCTTGTAACCTGATCCCAGTTATCTTTGTAGTTTTCCGTGTTTCTTAACATTCCCACTCCTGCAGTCATGTGGAAGTAGGAGAGCTGGTAGTTTTTAAGCATTTATGCACAACTCAGTCCTCTGCAAAACTTCTCTGTGCAACTGGTCAGTGGCAGGATGGATGAAATGTTCAAGAACTAGAGAAGATTAAAGCAGAGACAGGAGAGGTGACAGCAAATGAAGAGGATGTAGAAGGTCAATAACATAAGCTTGCTGATAGAGCATATTTCTAACAGAATGCTTTGCAAAGGTGAACTCTCCATACTGCCTTGCAAATGGGGATGTGAAAACACAGGGACATAAAACGACTTGCCCCAAGCCATTGCCCATGTTGGAGACAAAAGAGACCTGAATCTCTGGAGCCAGAAGGTTTTCTTCTTAGGCTATTCCAGAGAAAATGCTGAAATATAGAAGCAAATAAAATGTCTTCTTGGCTGTATTTTGAAAAAGAAATATAGCATTTTCTGCTATCTTGAATGAGTGCATAATAATCAGAGTATGGTTAAATCTAATAAAGAAGCCCGTGTGCCACCACCAGCAATACTCCTTTTGCAATTGCCTCCAGCTATTGCTACTAGTAGTTCAGGTTGCAGTTTCCTTGTACCGTATGTCAATATTACTGGATCACATGTGAGGAAACAGGAAGCCTGATAATCAATTTCAGTAGCTATACAGTCATTTAGCTTGTGAGTTCGGCAGTTGGAAAACTTTTAAACTTCAGGTCCAGTAATTGCAACTCAGAATTAACACAGAGATAAGAATTTCGTATGGGCTGTACACACGCTCATGTGCCTGCAGAGCCCAGTACACAGAAAACTCACTTGCTAATAGGAATATTCCTTATAGCAATAAATTGCAGTTGAGTTTGCAGCTCAAGTACAGTCTTCACTCTCCAAATCCAGCTTATGCTGTTGTCATGGCATAAATGATTCAGAGTCAGCCAGGCTTAGGAGTAAAGAAAAAAGTTCCTACACATTAAAGTATATTCATTTCTTCTCTCTGAAATGCATGTCTGGTGTTAAGTAGCAAGCTACATCTTTATGATGCTGTAGCACAGACCTGCCATGGTTGTTCATTTTGTCATACAAAACATACACTAGAAGAACTGAGCCTCCTCCCAAGTAAACATCTGTCAAACAAGGAGTGTTTCAGGTGAGAGCGCTTTGTTACAGAACCTCCTCTGCCAGTGATGTCAGTGGACACGCTGCTGCTAACCACACCCGGCTCTGCTGCCTGTCCCCGTCACGGGTGGGGACAGTGCATCATCTGCAAAGCACAAGGGCAGCAAATGTCTCACGAGGAGAAGATCCTGCATTGTTTACAACCATGCAAAATGTGTTATCTTTTTTCCTTGAGGAACTCAGGCACGAATTACATGATGATCTCCAGAGATGAGACTGGCTGCTCCTCACGTGCCTTCCCCAGTGGTCCTGTATCCCTTCTGCTGTTCACCTGACAGGAAGGAATATGTGAGAGAGCAGGCTGCTGGGAGCAGGGATTGCCTAGGAGCAGTTCATGTGGCTTGTCCCCTCCATCCACTCCTGGGAGAGAAGTCGGGTGAGACCAGGCTAAGGGATGATCTTTGAGGTATACATGTCCTGGGTGGCAAAGATCATCCCAGCTGTCTTTATAAAACAACACAGGAGACCATGCCTGTGGAAAAGATGTTTCCCATTCCAGATAAGAGGTTCCCTTAAAGGCAAGGGGGATCTTTCCTAGAAAATAACTCCACCTCTGCCATGTCAAGATCAGTGTGCATCAGCAGAGGATAGAGATACTTTGACATCAGTCCTTCCTTTGTGTAGCTGAGGTTGAAATCACGCAGGTTCCCTAAGCAATCTGCTGCCCTGGGGGGCTGTTTGCCTTCCTGCTGTGGCTAGCCCTTGATTTCAGCTCTTCCCCAGCTGCTACCTCAAGCATGGGTGAGGACCAGCAGTGAGGAAGCGCTGGAAGAAGGTATGAATTGAGCCGCTCTCCTCTCTTCACATTACCCTTTCACCTTGGTCTGGCGCAGGAGCAGGCTGCTACTGCCTTTGTGTCATTTCTTCTCTGATTGACAAGAAATCTGTCTTCTCTCACCTCAGCAAACATGTTTGTAAGTGCATGCCTGGCTGCATGCTTTCCACCCAGTCTAGGTACGTCTCTGTTTTATGCACTGGAAAGCAGAAAGATCCAAGCTTGCTCTTGACTTAGGATAAGAACTTAAATCAGATAAAAATGTTGCTGCTTGAATGTTAAAATGTTGTTTTCCATGACATGATTATGTGACCTACCTTTGTTTATTATAAATCTAATACCACAAGTTACAGTTCAATGAATTCACATTTTATTTGAAATTTTTGTCTGAAGTAGCCTAAAGCTCTTCAAGAAACAATTGCACAAAAACATATGAGAGCTGCTAATTTATAATCTGCAGCATTACAGCAGAACTAGCTTTTCATTTGGTTAAAAGGAAATGGTTACTTAAAACAACAAAGAAAACCATGTGTCCATAGTTTATATTAAATGCTCTTGGTATTTATTAGGGATATGCAATGTATCATCTTGAAAATACTTATTTTCCTGTAATTTCAACAACAGCAAAACACAATAGAAAGTAATACAGTGTCATCCCTTTGCCAAAGTGTAGCAGATCTTGGGGCAGTTTCCTGTTGAAAGATAATTTGAGATCCCGAGTCTGAGTATTAGCTCAGTGTAACTTGTTTATTTGAGTGTGTACACCAGCCCCAGAACAGAGGTGTTCTCAAAGAACATACAAACATCTTTGCATCAGGAATGTCACCCCAGATGCCAACATCTGGTTCTGCTGTGTTCAGCCCTTGGGCTTCGGGGAACTTCTTCCCTATTTGGACATATTTCCCATTGAATTCAGGAAGAATTTTGTCTGGCTGAAAGACAGAGCCAAAGAAACCTGTGGAAATAAGCTGCTATTTTGTCTTGAGAAGACACCAAGTAACTGCTAGAAGGTATTTAGTTTTCTCTGCAGTCTACATGGCCCTTAATCTGATTAATCTCTGGTCCTGGCAACAGAAGATGAAGTTTTGATCCCTCGAACCCAATTACAAAACTCCATTTCATGAGAGTCACAATTCAACCCATGGAGCCAGTCCCAGACGCTCCAATGCAGAAAACGTTATGGGCAGATTAGTACTGAAATGCCTCCCAGGGCTGGATAATTGCTCATATAGCCCTCAGCCTCGGAAAAGCTTGAGACAGATAAATCACCAAACACAGCTCATTGCACCTGTTATTTTCCACATTTACTTTTATGGAAAGTGGTGCTTCTTTTTCCCAGTCTCAGAGAGGCCATGCTGGAAGGAGAGGATGGCAGCAGAGGATGCTGGTTGCAGTCAATACTAGCGCAGTGTAACGCCTCAAGGCAAAGAGCAGAAGACAGGGAGCAATTTTGTGGTAGGAATAAATATCTGTGGCATGAAACCTCAAAAAGGATTTTCAGCTAGAGCAGATCCTGCTTGGGACAGATGGCTAATGGTCAGCAGAGCCTTTGGGCTCAAGAGAAAAGTTGATTCCATCCTAATTTTTTTTTTTCCCAGACAAAGGAAAACATGACAGTGTTTCACCATTAGCAGCTATGGAAACTGCAGCTTCAGGGGGACAGTTAGATCTGCATACATGGGGCTGTAAGGCCAAGTGCTAGTATTAACAAAAGGTTTTAATGACTGAGGGGAAGAGTAGCATTCTTGTAGCAGTGCAAATTTCAGGAAGCCTATTTTTTTATAATTAGAGCCACTGATACCACTATGAAAACTGGACAAACTTCTAGGCCTATTAAGTCTTCATCAAGTCTTCAACAAAGACCTAAGAGGGAGCAGCTTTTGTGCAGAACAGTTAGTTTGTGGAGCAACAGCAATGAGAAAGATGCACTGAGCTGCACCATACAGGCTGACAAGTCAAAGAGCATTTCAATATGCTCTGAGCAAGACAAGATAGTATGCGCCTAATGTAAACAGTGATGGTGGAGACTGACAGCTCAATTCTGAAATGCAAAACGTTTTCCTGAAATACTCCAGCAGAACAACCCCCAAAAGATGAAAGGTTGTTCCTGCTGCTGCACACTGCCAATCCCTGCTATGAAGTGACAATGAACACACTGAGAAACACTCATGACAAAAAGAAAGTTGGTTGGGCTTACTGCAACTTCTAGTTTGCTTCTCTGACAGTACTCTGCAAGTGCTATTTTCAGTTTCATAGTGATGGTGAGAAACATGGTGTGTTTTGATTCCTAATTTAGCCTGTTTATCCTGAGAGATTCCAGGATCTTCATTTGAAAGATAAATTCAAACCTTGTTTTTCCTTTGCAGCGCACATTCCATAACAAAAACATTGCATGCCATGCTTCTTTACAGGGCTTGGAAGACCTTCACGACCATAAATTTAGGAACTTGTGGAACACAATGGACTTCAGGATGGAAACAAGCCAGTTGGCCTATCTGGTCAGGTCCATCCCTTCTGTTTGAATTAACAGCTGGATTTCACAGTGGGAGAAATCCGGCAGTTCTTTCTCAGGCAAAATTCTCACAGTTGGATTTGCCTCCAACCGTTGTAGCTAGGGTGGGAGGGAGCACAACTTACTTTGTTATTTTATGTTAGCTCTCTGGGTAAAAAAATTCCAGTGCAAGTTCCATAGGACTTGGACCTACCCTGTTCTTTAATTTAATGACCCTAAGTGCAATAAGAAAGACATTCCCAGTAAAAGAGAGACAGAGGGTATGTACAAGGTTCTTTGTGCATTGCAGTGCATATGGTATCCATGTTCTGGAGAAAGCAATTAGAAGCTGGATGCTGAGGCAAAATAAAGAGGCAGGACCATTTGTTACTCTGAAAATGTTATCTAGGAGATGAGTTGCTGGCACAGTTTGGCAGACTGTGTGAGTAGAGACATTAGATATAATATGCAAAGTTCAGTTTCACACGTGCTATTTCAGTTCCAAAAGTAATTATACCAAATTTAATGGATTTGCAAGGATTTACACCCGCACAGCAGGGTGGAGAACACACCCCAGAGGAGACAGAGAGGGGAGAGGCCAGCTGGAATGAGCAGCGCAGGATTTCCATGTCTTGGGTTTGGGATCTGCAGTGCTGATCATGGACAGGGATTTGTATTACACTGCCAGAAGTGAAGATTAAATACGTCTTTGCTTAGGGATATGTGGGATACGTTCCCTCTTTTGCCTGAACTTGAGTGTGGTGGGACACTGGGGGGATGCTGCCCTCGGTTTACAGTATAGAGACTTGATACTCAACCCCGAGGGCCCTTGCACTGTACCGTTCACAGAGACCCAACCAGCTCTGTACTACTGGAAGACGTGTAGCAAGGTTTTTTCCCCTAGGCTTGCCCTCTAAACTCCTTCCCCTCTCCATTGTGTCCTCTCTATCAATAGAGAGTGGAAAGGACACAAAAGATTTGGACCTGAACAGGCAATCGCTACGCAAAAGGAAAACCCTCTATGACCAGAAAATGGTGCAAAAATCTCAATTCAGCTTTGAGGGAGAATGCAGATTGCTCTGTAAGGTAGCTGCAGACCAACCTGCTGGGCAGCTGAGAAAGGTTGTGGCAGCCTAAGCAACAAGATGGAGTTCAACAAAGCAAAGGCATAGGGAGAGGCATCTCTCCAGTGTGGTTTGACCTTCAAATGCTCTTCGAACACAGCTTCTGTTTATACAGGGAGTTAATGGCTCTCAACTAATAAGATCTACCTGATTGGCAAAAACATAAGGGAAGTTGGCTTTACTGACAAAGAAAAGGTTTGTTTTCAGCTATCGTAATTTGCATTGTAATGCTCCCATAATGGGAAGAAGGTTCTGCTGAGGCAGAGGTTCCTGTAGGTAAGGTCAGCCGCTGGCCTACTTTGGGTGTTATCTGGCCTCTCTTCACCGGTGCTGCAAAAAAAAAAAAAGTGCTGCATCCTTTCCCAATTACTTTGAATTTCACTCTGAGTCAGAGCATCATCTTGCTGTGCAAAAAACTTCTGTGACACCAACGACAAAAGCTTAAGAAATTAAATCATTAGAAGTCAAATTGCTGCAGAATAACCTGGCATAGCTCCATCAAAATCTTTGTTTTATCATGGGAAGCTGCCCTTCAAAAGAATAAATAAACAAAACACCCCAGGGACCTTCAGTGAGGCCAAGCCTAGCTTCTCCCCAGAAAGAAACCTTTCATCTTTCCTTTGCAAAGGTATTTATGATCCTAAAAGAAGAGGACAAAAGGCATGTTCTGCCCTTGCCTTGCCCACCAGCCCAGCAGGGAGGAGCTACTCTCCAGCACCCACCTCCTGCCTTCTCCTGGGTTTGGGACTGGCAATGTCAGCCCCTGAAGGAAAACACCTCCTTTGGGGTTAGGAAATCCATGGCTCCTTCTGGGTCTGTCTTTGCAGTCAGGAAGACCCCGTGAGATAAGGAATTGAGCCAAACACCAAGACCTTTTCTCACTTTTTCCGCTGTACACAGTCTAGCCAGTCTGGTGATGGCCTTGCTAGGGTGCAGACCCTTGCCCTGCACTGCTTAGCTCTGGCTTCAGCTCAGCTTTTAACCTGTGTGCCAAACCAGCTACATCTGGAGAATATTCATGTGCTTCAACATAGGGCAAAGAAAGATGTTCCTGTGAGATTTCCTTTTTTCTTTCGTTAGGGCTTTACCTAAGTGGCTGACAGGATGTGATGGAGCTGAAGAAATAGCTCTAGACTCAGAGTGCAGGGATAAAAAGAAAAAAAACTAGACTTTTTTCTCCCCTTTCCTGAGAAAAGGTAATTTACGTAAATTTATCCA
Organism: Leptosomus discolor; assembly: GCF_034619465.1. NCBI lineage: Eukaryota > Metazoa > Chordata > Aves > Leptosomiformes > Leptosomidae > Leptosomus > Leptosomus discolor. Next base: position 7,367,751 of record NC_141404.1, read on the forward strand.
CGACCAGCACACAGCAATAGCTCACAACTTTGTTAATGGAAACCTGGTGATCCATAACACTTGTGTGGGAGACATTTGCTTGGGGGTAATACAATATTAATGTTAATATCAATGATCGATCAGAGGATTTGCAAGAAAGGCATAAAGTATTTAATTATAATTACATTGGGAATGGCTTTGTAATGGCTACGACATTTGAATAAGGTCACGTCTAGCCCTCACCCCTGTTATGTTGTTCTATATTAAATGCCATTCACTTTAAGTGCTGGAAACCTTTCTGGAGTCGTCAGAATATAATATACTGGGTAAATTGAAATATGTCCCTTCATTTTTTGAAATATGATTGATATCCTTTGCAAAACAAATGTTAACACCTATTTGTACACAAATTTGTTTGATTATATGTTAGGGAAACTCAGGTATGACAGTCTCTCCTAGCAGGCACTTTACTGTGAGCAAAGGACATGGCTATTTGTGAATATTAATTCATCTTACTGGAAATAGTTTTGGATCTTTGCTGTAAATCCACCTGGGTGTCTTTCTGCCTTTCCTAATACATTTATTCCATGCTGCTTAGCAGCCAGAACTGTAGCTCCCTTGGTCTCAGCAGCCCACTGTTTTCACCTGGGTAAGGCATATGCTTAGTAGGAACTTTTGCTGTCACGGAGTTGCCTTTTGCTAACAGCATTAACAAAGACACATAGTAAGAACAATAGTTGCACATTTCACAGGGAAAAAAAATATATTTCAAATATACTTCAGATGTGTACTATAACTATCAGCCTAACAGCAGCATTGACATGTTTAAAACAATCAAGAAAAAATCTGCATATAAAGCATGAATATATAAATGTAGGCAGGATCCTAGAGGTGCACACATACCAGCCCACATGTGAGTGCATGCATACATTGAAGTACTACATGAGGACATGCTCTTCTCACATCTATTTACTACTGAACACAAATACTAAAGAAGCAAATTCTTGTCCCTCTTCAAATGAGAATACATCTGCCTAGTGATTTCAGAGGTTTTCTTCTTTTTTAAAACGTGGATGTAAAGAGCAGATCAATCAGATCTAATGAGTCAAATTTTGCTTTCAGATAATCACCCAGAATAACTATTGATTCACAGAGAATGGAAAGCTCCCACTTGAAGGCAGAGTTTGGTCACGAGAAATCATCCCTTTGAAGTTTGGAAGACATGCAGTCATGTAACTGACATGATTTTCCATTTTGTCTTTTCTGAAGAAGCAAAGACTTTTGCATGCTATGGAAATGCCTGAAGATAGCAAGTTTTATAGTTTTCCAAAAAATGAGCATTTATTACCATCAGTGTGAAACACCACTGATGCTAAATTTTAAGCATATGGCAGGAGTTTCAGCATCATGACACCATACATCATGCATTTTTACAACGTATAAGTGCAGCGATATTGCTCCTTTTCTCAGTAACAATATATAAGAATATATAGTATAAATGTACAGTATATATTAGACACAATGTAAAATAACTTAGCAAAATGTCAAAGCTTCTGCATAAAAATTCAAGTCATGCCCGAGCATACCTCTAGCACAATTTTTCTTAATCTTATCTCATACACCTTCATTCACCTTTAGTTCATGTTGCAAAGAGAATTTTATCTCTCCATATGTAATTGCTTAAAACCACCAGAATCCTTGTCATTTTTCCTGTTATCTGCAGTAGGTGAAGACTGTAGTAGCCAAGCCAAAACCACGATTTTGTGGAGTCTTTACCGATGCTGCCGTTAGGTATTGGCACAAGTGAACAAGTTGGATAAAAGCAAGTTCTTGAACACTCATTACAGTTCATCATTGCCCATCAGGTTCTGTTCTGAAATACCCCTCCACATGTAAAGGGTAACAAAACATCTTTCTTTAGAAATGGAGCTCATGATCTAGCATTGCTCTCTGTAAATTACAAATCTTGCCAGCTTTGGAGCTCATGATTACCACTTTGGTAATTGCTTCCAAGAAGGATGAATAAAAATCTATTTAATAGGATTATACAACTTGTCTCAATGCAGGTAGGTGGAATTCTTTCTTTGTTCAATACTGGATATAGCTTCTTGCAAAGCTGGATCTCCCTTCACACTTGCTAAATGAAATATATCCAAGGACTTTCCTGCAGCATCTCAGGAAGCTTTCTCACAGTGCAAGCGGAGAGGGTTATTTTTTTTAAAGCAAGACATTAAGAGGCCCTATGCCTCTCTCACATTAACCATCAAAGTCAATGAGAGTTCAACAGCTTTGCAATTAGCTTTCTTGGAATTATTTTGAATACAACTTCACTTCAACAGTTTAAACAACTCTGCCCTGGATTTTAAAAAAAATGTACTTTAAACAGTTATTAATAACTAAATTTTCTAATTAATGATGAATTAACTGCACAACAATTTGAAACATGACGTTAAAATAAAAAAAGAAAGGGAAAACAGAGTGATTTTCTCTGATTCCTTTTAAGAAAACAAAGTCTGCCCCCCCCCGCCCTTACATTCTTAGCCAGTGTAAGCCGACAGAATTACACTGGTTTAGATCAGCTTAAGTTCTGACCTATATACTTCAGTGGAATTAATCCTAATTTCCACCAGTGGAAGTGGAATCAAATTCACTTTGTCTTTAATAAAGCAATGGGTGATAAGCAAGTCTCTTTTCTATCAGATTCTGCTTGAGAAAGGAAGTTCTTTGTGGTGTTAAATGTTGTCCATGACAGTTTAGAAAACAAAGCTAGAATTTCATGAATTTCCGCATAGTGAAAAACAGTATTGGTAACCGTTATTTATGCTTTAATCTTAGCAAAGTTCTTTGGGTACAGACAGAGTATCAGCTGGTGAATCAGTAACCCTTTCTGAGTTCTGCTCGGGAAGCAAACGAAGAGGCAGGCGGCTGATTTTCAGTGACATGGGGCTGCTGAATACACTGCAACTCAGACTTTGTTACCACGAATAAATAACATCACATTGTCCAGAACTGGAGATTAATTTGCTGGGCCTCTAGTAGAGGATATTTGTTTTCTTGTATATTATATTGAGATCTCAGGACGGGCAAAGGGTCAGGGGCTGAAAGGATGTAATCGATGCTGAACTTAATTTCAGAATCCGATTTTGCTAAGGAGGAATTGTTTAGGCTCTGCCTGTTGGTCATGCTGTTTGGAGCAAACCCACGAGGCTCCAGTAGTCTTGGGCCTGATTCAATTCTTTCATGTTTACTTTCAGAAGAGGAAATGTTTAAAGCAGAGTCCATAGAAGACATATCGGGGCATGAAGGACTTTTCCCTCTGCTTGGTCTCTGCTCCTTATGTTCCCTTTTCACATTCCTCCTCCTTCGTCTTCGCCTGTAATTCCCATTTTCAAAGAGATCCAGCATGGATTCGCATCCCGTTGCAAAGCTCCAATAGTTTCCTTTCCCCTTCTCATTCCCTTCTGTTCTGGGAACCTGTATTTATTTAAAGGCAGTTCAGTATTTGTATGTGTTACAGATGCTGCTGCTTAACATCTGCATCCATTTACATTCAAGAATGGTGTAAACACATATGACAAGACTTTTAAGCCTATTCTCTTTCATTATATGAATAGGATGTAAACTCCATCCTCTTCAATTTGTTATCTATTAGCACGCATCAGACAAGGATATACACTTTACCTCTATAACTGACAACTCAGAGAGATTTTAAGTGATTCACAGCTCAGCTGTTTGTTTCCCTTCTTTCCTAGTGATGAGATTATTCTCGCATATATTTTTTTTAGCCATGCACAGTGTGTATATAAATATACAGTTACCGCTCTTACCTTTACAAAACAACTGTTAAGCGATAAGTTATGTCGGATGGAGTTCTGCCAGGCTCTTTGATTTGATCTGTAGTAAGGAAATTTCTTCATTATAAAGTCATAAATGCCAGAGAGGGTGACTTTATTTGAAGGACTTTGCTGGATGGCCATTGCAATTAAGGCAATGTAGCTGAAAAAAGGAAAACTTGCTGTTACACCATCGCCTTACATACTCAGTTTTTAGGACCACATGGGTACATGTGTGCCTATATCCTGCTTCCAAAAGTTCTCCCAGTGGATCCAAGACATCTCAGGGATAAGTGCCGAGCGTGGTCACTGCCTCTCCACCCAGAGCCCCCAGGGTGATATTCAGGCGTTACTTCCAGGCAATTGAGTCCCGACAGGGCTGTTTCCCTTGGCACTCAGCTCAGAGTGCTTAGATACAGCAGGATTACAGAAAAATCACCCACCTCTCCAACCGCATCAGAAAAGTTTCCCTGAGCTGGAAGGCTGCAGTGACCAGGCTCAGAGACACTGTCACTGGAGACTTTGCCTGCTTGTGGAAAGGACCTCAGATGCCCCTATGAACATCTACACCGTGCACCTTCCCACAATACTGGGAATTATCTGAATCCATTTCAGCCATTGGCATGTTGCACATTTAATTCCCCTTCTCCTGGGGCTCCTGGAGGTCGGAGAACACCATCTGAGGTCTGGTGGCTCAATGGCATGCCAGAGTTGCTGTGACCCCACACAGGAGGAAACAGGTCGTGAATATTTCAAACAGAGAGGGGGGGAAATCTTCCCACTGTGGTGCCTGCGCTGGGGCCAGACCCACTGCTCACACCTGAGGAGAGGTCCCATGCTGCCCTGAGAGCTGGGATCCCACCATCCCAGAGCCCAGAAACATCCCCAGAGATGGAGGGACTTGGAAAAACTTCATCTTACCTGTACGCTGGTCTGGTGAATTTTTTCTCTTCGTCAGAGCTACAGGTAGGATAATCATCTCCATCATAATTAAAGCAGTTATAGGGGTACTGTGTGTTGTCGAACATCGTCCTGCTCCTTGCTCAGCTCCTGTGGAGTGAGAGAGATGGAGTGATGTTTCTCAGAGCTTGGACTCCCTCCTCCCTTCTTCCCTCCCCTCTGTCTGTCTCATTCCCTCTCTCCCCCCCTCCTCACACTCCCTTTCCTCCATGCACACATACTCTCCGTGATGGGGTGGGGATTGTTTTTGCAATTCTCGCGTCCCAGACAGCCCGTCTGTTAGGATATTATTTTTTGGGGGGGGGGGAGTGGGTGTTATTGTTGTTATTGTTATTGCCTCCAATGAGGTGGCGGAGCCAGGCGGCTGGTGACGGATGGAGCTGGTGAATTGGGGGTGAACCTTTGAACCGGGGTGTGCACCGCCGGTAGCTCTGCTCAGCTCGCTGGGTGGTCCGGGCTGGAGAGGGGCCAGCACTACCCCGCCACATCCACAACGTGACAAAAGAAAACAGCATGATGTTAATAAATCACGCTTCAAGGTCTCTACTTGGAAATTAAACTTTGAAAACAGCGTGCAGCTCCCCCCAGCCCTCGAGTCCCCCCCCACTTAGTATTTTTCTCTCCCCAGAGAAGCAGAGTGGCTTTCTTATTTATTTATTTTTAGAAACCCGACGTACAATAAACAGACATTCCAGGCAGTAATGCATGCTTGTCCTGATCTGCAATCTATAATACAGTATAATAGACATAAATTATATTTCCATGACTAAAGGAAAATGTGTATGTTCAAAGAAAGTAGAACAGAGGGATATGAGGGACTACTGTCAAGCAGGAAAGTAAAAGGAAAATAGCTGTAGGCAGGAGAGCTGCCTGTGTGGGCTTTGATCTGAAGGATGAATTAGACTAATAGCCCTGTGTGTTGGCATCCAATACTGTAACAATTTAATAGTTTTTCAATGCTTTGGAGTGTTTTCCAACAAGTGATGTAAACCAAAGGCATCGCACACCATTTCGGGGGGACTAAAAAGGTGTATGCCACATGATAATTAAATTATTTGAAGACAGCTCTGTCCCAGGAACTAGCCCCAGGAGGAAATGGGTATTGGAAAAGAGAAAGCAAATTGGTGTGCAGAGACTTACCTGGATGGAAATACAGAAGCAGAACCACTACCAATGCAACCTTTGTTTTCTATACCATCTTTCATACAAAGTATGACCCCAAACCTCTTTCGGAGTTAAAGGATACAATTAGGGGAAAATTGATCCGACTGATAAAGAGCCCTTTAAAGTGATTCTTAAGTGACTCCTAGAGTTTTGACAAAGGTGGACACAAAGTTTTTCTGTGGAATATAACAATACATTATAGCAGGGAGTATGGGGAAATACGTGGCATGAAAAAATAGATACAGGAGGTGTTTTCTTGGGAATATGAAGCCAGAGCAGATACCCAAAATAAAAAATTATCTCCACTCTAAAATACATCAATAGGCGTATGCATGAGGCATCCACTGCAGAGGATGTCTTAATACAAAGGGTCAGCTACTGCTGCCTAAGGCATTAGCAGGGCTTTAATATTGAGCAAGATAGAGCAGATTCAGTAGTGGAGAATGAAATAGATAATGTCTGATCTTCATTCATACTGTGTCCAGCTGAACTAGAGGGTTTAAAGTAAAGAAGAACCTGGACCGCAGACTTGGGAAGATTTCCTCTCACTAAAAAGCACGATCCTTGAGACACAAGTAAATGTCCACTTTGATTTTTAGCAATGGTTCTTCTCTTTGGAGGTGTTTTACGTCACTGAAATTCCAGTAATTCAGTCTTGCTTCTGATTTATGACAATATTTAAAAAGCAGAACTGGGTTAGTTGACTCTGATTTTACACAATCTCTTAGCGCCCTTTATTCAGTTCTTCATATTCTATTTATGAAAATTGCCTTGCTGAGAAATTCAGACAACATACATTGACCAATATCCTCACAAATTTACTAACAGTATATAATGTAAGGAGAATTACAGCAAATTACTGTAGTGTCATACATTTAGTAGTGTTAATTACCTCAATTCCTCTATTTTCTTGCTGTGGTGAGTGTAATCAGCTTGTCCATGTTTAGCACATCTATAACATGCATTACGACTGTTCGTTAACTCTACTCTGTGCAAGAGCTCATGGCCACCGTATTTTTCAACCATTTCAGTGGAAAACAACACTTAGATTAAATTTCTGCCTCAGTGGCTGGTTTGTGAGACTGAATTCAGCAAACGAAGGTGGGTCCTAACAACCAGTGCTGGTGTCCTTGAGCAGCTTCTCAGGAGCGAGTGGGACCATGGGTGGGTGCAGGGGCAACCTGGCAAGATACACAGGAAACTCCTACCATTGCCATTTGTAACACATAGTCTGTGGATAAATATTATTATTCCCTGATAGCCAACAGTGGGCTGGAGTATTTAGTTTCTGGCTCTACAAATATCACTAAATTCACCTGCTGCAAATTCATACAGACCATAAGAAGAACACAGACCATTTTTGAGTCCTACAAGATCAGAAACAAATTATATATTATCTCCCATAAACTTGCTTCTGAAATGCAGATATGCAAAACTGGCTGAGTATTTCTCAAGGTATTTTATAAAGCCTGCATCCTGATATGTTATCCCCAAGTGATTGTTTATGGTCCAATTATAATCCTTGAAAATAATATTCATAAAGAAATGTTACTATGCTCTTACATGTATTGTGGTGGAGCTAGCAGGTGCCATGCTTATGGTGGCAAAAACATGTTATACAATAGCTTTTTCCTAGCATCTGTGCAGACATTATAGTTTAACTAGAGTAACTATAACTTATCCCTGTCATTATCATAAAAGCATAATTTTGCCAGGCTAGTGTTTTCTTACGTTGTATATTTTTCAGAACACAAAGTTGTAAACCATTTGATTTGAAATTGTAAATAGGCAATAAAAATACTGTGAAAGATTTACTTATTTCTTTAACTTTGATGTTAAAAAGTTATTTGCAAGTTTTGTAATTATGAGACAGATTATGAAAATTGTACATGAAAATCAGACCGGTCATAAATCCAAACACGGCTGAATTACCTATCAATATAGTTCCTTGCAATGACAGTGGGTACGTCAGTGTGTAGGACTGCACATTACCATCCCAGTCCTCTTAGCGGTGTAGACTAGGATTTCTCTCAGCAGCACAGCTTCTGCTCTCTCACTGACTTAAGAACCAGAGATGGTTGCAGTTTAGGACTTTGTGCCAGACCTTTAAATCATAGAGTTATTTGGGTTGGAGGGCACCTTTTAAAGATCACCTAGTCCAATCCCCTCCTGCCGTCATGGGCAGGGATATCTTTCACTAGATCAGGTTGCTCATAGCCCTGCACAACCTAACCTTGAACATTTCCAGTGATGGGGTATCCACAACTTCTGGGCAACCTGATCCAATGTCTCACCACCCACACAGTAAAGAATATCTTCCTTACATTCAATATAAATCTCCTCTCTCTCAATTTAAATCAGTGGAAACTAGTGGTGGCCTTCAGCAGGCTTTGGAACACTCAACGGTAGTCTACACCACCGGTAAGCTGCTTTCTTTTTAGTACAAGATCTGTAGCTCTGGCAAAGAAAGAAGAGGATGGGGAAGTGAAGGTGGCGGTACTTACTCTCCCAGTTGCTGTGATATGTGATAAGGAGAAGAGTTCCCCAGACTTGGCTGGGTGTTTGGCTGCGATGACACCTGATACCCCATATAAGAGATCTTCTGACATTCAACTCAGTGACCCTCATTTCTAGGAAAGCAACGAGTCTTGCCATACTGGCCACCTGCATTTCGTCCTAAATTGCTCTCTGCTTCACCCACGTCCATCAGTTGAATTGCTTTCTTTTCTGTTTTTCCTTTGTGTTCATACTCAGAACTTCATGGAAAGGCAATTTGCACCACAATTTGTGGTTTTCTGCTGGAGCTCAGTGACAATTGTTTGTATTTCCTAGCTAGGGGATTATTTGGAGGGGCATTGCTCATCTGCATGCCTTCTAGCTGCAGCAGTGTAAAACTCATGCATAAAACACAGCAAGGGTTTCTACTGAAATAGGAACATGGATAAGAAACCTTCAATAACAATTCATCACATTAGAGGAGGTAAATAAGAGACCAACTATATAAACTAGCTCAGACGTATTATCCTTGCCCTAGCTAGCTATGGAGATTCACAAGGCATATGTGAAAATCCATTTCTGAAGATGCTCAGTGTGTTTTGGTAGAAAAATAAGAAAAGAAGGGTTTTCAGGGTGAAAAGCCATTTCTCCTACCTAATCCTGGGTTGTGACTATTGATCAAAAAACGTTTTTTTCAGAAATTCAGCTGGCCAAGCTGAGGGCTTTTGACAGTGTTGTGAAGCCCTGTGACCATATTATCACCAGAATGGACTGTATTTCTCTTTGGGCCAGGGAGGAGTTTAGATGGTACTTTCTTATCTGCTTGGTGGGCAGACCTGGTAGCCCAATCCATCGTTCTCCAATGCAATGGACTAGGGTTTTTTGTAACATTATCTGCTTTCCCCGAAGAATAGCAAATCCTTTTCTAGCGAGAAGCTCTCAAACAAGTGAAGTGACAACTACCAAGCGGGAAAGAAGCCCGAACCTGTAGAGAAAGCCTGCAGGTCTGTGAGACCAGCTCCTGGGACCGCTGGGTTTCCTGGTGGAGATGTGCACATGGACATTTGAGGGCTGACTGCGAGTAACATCACAAAAAATTAGCACTTAAATATATTATTTCTCCTTTGCTCCCATGACATCATGACTTCAAAGACAATGTAGGGAGAACGTGGACAAGTCTCTAGCTTTTAGCCATTTATTAAGCTAAATTATTGAATTTTTTTTTACACATCTTCTACTTAAAACCAGAAGTGATGGAAAGAGGTTTTAAAAGCTTTACAAAGAATAATTAAAAAAAAAAAAAAGAGTTTAGGCTGGACAAAATATTTTCAAAATTTTACATTCTGTCCTTGGTTTGCCCAGCACCTTTCTACAGTAGGGATGCTGGCAGTTAAAAGGACACATCCTCCTTCAGAGTTTGCCTGCTTGTGATTTGGTATTCTCCTCCTTCTCAGTGACACAAAATTAAATCCTCCTCTTTGACTTCACAGATAGATGGGATAAAACACAGCAGGGATGTGCAAGGTTGCACAGGAGAGCTGTCTGTCATGTTGGTGAGATCGTTCCTCCCCCAGCTGTGAAATTCTCTGGAATCACTGATCTGTGAGGCTTTTGAAGACAAGTAGGAAGAGCTGGAGGGTTTGAAGAGGGGATAAATTGAGAGGTGATGCCTATTCTTTGCCACATAGTGCACCTCTTGGACCTGCACAACAATCATGCCTTGACTTGGTCTACACTTGTTTACCAAAAATGGACATTGTCTTGGTGCAGCTCCATACCTCATCCGTCTTTGGTCATTTCTCATTTCAGCTATGTACAAAATCATTTGGCTATAGGCCTCACTTCGTACATTGTTTGAATTCTGCACCAGACACAGCTAATAACTCGGGCCAGGAAACTTGTTCCAGATGTTAATTAACTCCCTCTGCATTAACTGGAATCACACAATTAAGGCCTGATTATTTATAAAACCATTTTGTCGAGAGAATTAGTAGAATGAACACAAACATCCTGGCTCACACTTTCACACAAATGACCATGTGCTGTTAAATTGTGGAAACTGGCACAAGTTATATCACACATTTATTTTCAGCCATCATAATTATTCCAGAGGAGAAAGGACAACAGTCAACTAGGCGTGGAGAAGTAACGCTGAAGCAAAGAAGCTAATTCCCATCCAAGCTAAGGTCTACTGTTGTGGCACCAGCAGGCCTCAGAGATGCCTATCAAATATCCCATAGGCAATGTGGCTCTCCTACTGCCATAAAGCTAAACGACAGAGCAGTCTCATTTTACCCAGTCACAAATTGCAATATTTAGGAGTTTGGTAGCTACTTGGGGGCTGGAGGGCCTGGCCAGTGTCTACGGAGCTTTGTCTGCTCTCTGCCACACTTTCCTCAGTTTAAGGGATTTTGAGGGGAGTCACAGAAGCAGTTGACAGATACGTGACATAGCAAATTCAGACTAGTTCAAACCTGTCTCTCCCACCTGCCTTTCACACAGCTCAGTCAGTGAATCAGGGACCTCTTATTACCTGATATTGCAAAATGGACAAATACAAGGCAAGCAAATACAAGGTGCCAGCAAGCTTTGCCCAAGTTGACTGAACACATGTGGTCCTGTAAATGCAAAGGTAACTGCCCCACAGCAATGCAGGTGACCAGCTTCTTGATGGATGAGGCAGCGGGCTCTCAGCTGCTGGAGCACATGCACAGCTTGTCTATGTTTTCAGTGTCTCCAGCCACCAGAGATGGTTACTATCAAAAGCCATGACCCTCCAGGGACTGTTTGAATCGAGTCTGAATCAAGGGGCCATTTGAATCAAGAATCCTCTGACTCCTGGTTCCTCCCTTGGACAAGCCTGTGAGGTTTAGTGGTGGTATTGAGCCAGGACCCAAAACTGTAGGGCACAGGCAGGCTGAGCAGTTGATAGTCATTTACTGCCTCTTTCTGCACCCTGTTGTAACCTTTAGCATCACAAACCTTGCACCTTGGCGAACAGAAGGGGTAGGAAGTGGCAGCACTGTTACGTTTTGCTGATTTTATTTTCATTTGAAAGTAGTAATTCATTTCTGTTCACTTACAACTCGCACCCACGCAGAAGTTCTCTGGCAGCTGCATGAACAATTCCAAAACAATGCAGATCAAACTGGTAGGACAAAAGTAACTGGAAACTAGCCCCTAAGCCAGCGCTGCTAGTGAAGAAGGGGAAGGCAGGCAGGGACTCCATCTTTGCTCACAACTGAGCTGCAGGGTTACCTCTCTCTCAGTTCTCCATCTACTGATTTCCCTTCAAGCCTAATCCCTTCTAATTTCTCAATAAGGTGCAACTTGTGGCTTCATAAACTTCCTAGGATATTCCAGTTTTCCACAATACCCATCTTTAAAATAGGATCACACTTCATAAGATGTTTTCCCCTTCTTAGTTACCAAGTGGTAATAGTATTTCCCCCCTACCTCTAAGATTTCTTTTTTGCATAACCCACCCCTCCTAACTCATAGATTTGATTTGATGTATTTCTCCCTGTAGGTTCAGTTGTCAAGGCTTTTCTTCATTCTGAAAAAAAATCATGTTTTGATAATACCAGTAAACTACCCAACTTCATTCCAGGATAAACACTTGATCGTTAATGTGTCAGGGACATCCAACTACATTTTCTTCAATGTCAGACACGAGCCTTCTTCTCTTCCTCTGCCTTAGAATAACCATTCACAGTTCATCATTTATCATCCTTTAAGTATTTGGCTATCTATCACATGAAAGCAACTCTCAGCAGAGAACCATCAGCTGACATTGTATTTTGAGGTTTCTGCTGATAGCTCCTTAAAGAGGTGTAAGCTCCTTTCTTGCTTTTCCATCCTTTTCATCTTATGAGAGGCTTTCCTGCACACAGTGGAGTCTAAAGAGAAATAAGCTTTGATCTCTGCCACCTGAAGTGCATTCTCACCATTAGTAGTTTCAGGTGAAAATATTTGTAGTGTATTGCTAGTCCTTGGTTCTGCTGTCTTTAGGAAGGTTGGGAGCTTTGCTGTGTGTCTATTTGTGAAGTCGCATTTTATGTTTGAACTGGGTAAGTGTGATAAAAGTATACATATACAAATATAAGCCAGCTTTGTTTCTGCTTCTTCTCATTAAGTTTTGACCTTAGATTACTTTTCTTCATCAGCATATCAGTTTGATGTGTCTTTGGGATTTAAAAGTGTCTGATGCCAACTTGTACAGCTAAAAGTTTCTCATTTTCTTTATGCTCAGTGTGTAACTGCCTTCCGTTAGAGAGATGAATTTAACAAAAATAAAACCTTTTGGAAATTAAGTATTTTAGTGGAAGCTCAGCTTCTTCCCATTCATCTGGTGTGTGGTGCTTTCAGGCATATGTAGGTAAGTTCTCAGTAAACTGTATATCTTGACTAAGAGTTGAAGATCTCCTTATTTTAGAGTCAAATCCTCTCTATTTTCTGACTAATCTATTTTTGCAGTAGCATGTTAGACCAGGTGTGTAAGCAGAGGGGTGGTTATTTACCAGCATACCTCTCAGTTAATGAGTATTTGTGAAAGTAGTTTATTTTTATTTACTATCTTCCTTATCTTTCAAGACTTTCATCAATTCTTAAGAATAATCCTCAGGACTTCAGAATTTAGAAATATTGGTCCTTATTCTTGAGCTGTGGATACAACATTTTTGGGGAAATAATAGAAGATGACTTATATGTACTTAACTGCTGGTGTGAATTTCGAGGCAAACAGCAATTTATGAAACTTCAAGCACTCGGGGACTCTCTGTGTATGCTCCATAGCTAACAAATAGAATCTCGGAAACAGCAGGGGAGCAAAATCAGCACTTCTACCATGCAAAAGATATCCCTAAATCCAACTGCTTATGTGCTCATCTGCTCTAATACTGGTGAATAGTCCCCAAAGTGAACAAAGCACAACATCTCTCCTTAGAGCCACAACCCAGCCAGATGGAGTAAATGGTATTATATGAGATATTTTGCAGTGTGAGTCTTCACAAGCAACAGAGCTAGGTTTGTGTCCTGTTTGCTGCCCACAGAGCAGTCTGCAGCCACAAGTCCAAGGACAAAGGACTCATGCCAAATAGCCCAACATTGTAATTGTAATATAGAGCCACAAGCAAAGGACTTGTATCAATCAACACCACAGCAGCTGCTTGAGGGTGAACACAAGCAGAGAAGGAGTTATGTGGGTGATGGCAAAGGTAGTGGCATGATCAGGAAACAACAAGGAATATACCTATATTTGATTGCAGATCATGTTGTTAATGACAGTCTTTAGGAACTTCAGTGTTACCATTTGTAGACCGGTCCATAAAGGGGTGATCAGTCGGTGGAGGTGAGACACAGGGATGATTTTGGCCATTCTTCCCTTGTAGCTGCCTGAGAGTCTTGACAATTATTTTTTTTTTCTTTTCTTTTTTTCTTCAATACTGGTCAATTTGGAAAAAGGATAGGCACAGTCACAAAAAGGAATTCTAAACACTCTTAGACTGATGAAGAATGTGCTGACCCTCCAAAATACATCCTGCCACTGCCCAACACACAGCATTGATCGGAAAGGAAACAATGATACAAGATAGTCCTGGATATTTTGCTTCCTGTCCCTAGTTTTATCCCAACTGAACAACACTGTGCCCATGCTAAAATGAGAAGCAGCAATTTGCAGTAGAAGTAGTCCCACTACGTGAGCTGCCTTTTCCAAGGCAGTGTCCAACAGCAGGAGAGTAAGTATGGCTCTTGGCCGATTTAGTTGGGCTTGATGGTACTTGGTGTTGCTTATTCAACATACCTTGAAGCAGTCTCTTACCTGACATGGGACTCTGAGCTGCTAAAGGCAATTTAGACTACAGAAGCAACCTGTAAGCAGAAACAATCTTGCAAATTGCTCAGATGTGGAGAGATGCATTGGTATTGACAAAGGACATCAGGGTAGAAGCAGGATTTCTAGGAAGCAGGGTGCAAAGCAGCCAAATTATCACTTAAACTTAGCAGAGAATCCTATTCTGGCACCCATCGCAAAGATATCTGCTGGCAGGGCATCACTGTGTGCTGGCAGTTGAGAAAACTAGAGCATGGGATTTTTACGGGTCGTACAATGCACTTTTGAGCTATTCTGCAATAACTAAGCTTGGGAGAGAACACTTCTTTTTGTTCATTTTATCTAACAAGTAAAAATCAGATACCAGGATGAGAAGATCATGGAAGGGCTGTCTGAATCATGAACTCTTATTTGCATTTTGAAATAGAACTCAATACAAATCTTCAATCCAAATAACTCTAAACTTGGAGCATGCGGAATTAATCTGTCTTTCTGTTGTTAAGGGCCTATATATCTCTTGCTAGCTTTTGTGGGGAAAACTTCTAAAAAAAGACATCACAACTATTTATGTTTGTTTGTTTGGTATGGGGTTGAACAGCATCAAGAAGAGAGCCAGAGATGTATTTAGATTCGTTCCTCTGGAATACGGGTGGGGATGGACATGTTATTAATTAAAACTTGGAGTTTAGAAGACTGTTTCCCAAGGTTATTTTTGGTTGCTGGAGTCTGGATCTGAAACTTGTCGCCTGGCTCCAACCCCAATGCATTCATATCTGATTTGGGCAATTTAGAACTTGATCTTTATTTGGAAGCAAAGGAGAGCAACCGTTCACAGATTTCAAGGGATGTCCCCAATATTCCTTAGGACAGCGTAAAGCTGTTTGAGCAATCTGAGTCTTACAAACGCTTCCATCTTGCAGCTTGTAAATGTATTTTGTAACCAGGTGAGGGGTAGATTGGGAAACCTCTGAATTTCCTTGGAGTGTCTAAGGAAAGGACAACACCTCTGTGTAAGTGTACACATCTGAAAAGTTTTCTCATCCCATTGCCCCACTCTGGCATCAGCTCACACATGCGGTGGTGCTCCATGGCATAAGCTATTCTATGATGGGAGAATTGATGGAAGGGGAAATGGTGACTTGTTGGAATGGGAACCAGGGATTGCGGGGATGGATCCAGCAGCTTCACATCAAAAAGCTCCTGCTCCCCTCTGTCCACAATGGGAAAAGCAATCCACAAATCCTCCAGAAGGCAAAACGTGATGTATATGAGTGCTTATCCATTCAGGATTTATTTAACATGATTCAAAGGGGCTGAAAAGCACAAGTCTTACGAGGACCTGCTGAGGGATCTGGGGCTGTTTAGCCTGGAGAAAAGGAGGCTGAGGTAAGACCTTATCGCTCTCTACAAACACCTGAAATGAGGTTGTAGCAAGGTGGGGGTCAATCTCTTCTCCCAGGTAACAAGCGATAGGACAAGATGAAATGGCCTCAAGTTGCACCAGGGGAGGTTTAGATTGGATGTCAGGAAAAATTTCTTCATGGAAAGGATTGTCGAGCTTTGGAACAGGCTGCCCAGGGAAGTGGTTGAGTCACCATCCCTGGAGGTATTTAGAAGACATGTAGATGTGGTGCTTAGGGGCATGGTTTAGTGGTGGACTCAGCAGAGCAACGGTAATGTTTGGACTCGATGATGTTAAAGGTCTTTTCCAACCTAAAAGATTCTATGATCTAAAATGCTTCATATTCAGAAGAAATAACTAACTTGTCCATTCTGAGGAAACTAATCCAGTGGAGCTAACGAAGTCATTGTAAGACCTGCATTAGATGAAGTCATCAACAGCAATTTGCCTTCAAGTTGTAATGTCAAAGTGCATTCAGAAATTGACAGTATTGTGAGGCTGGAGCAGCTTGTCACCACAAAAATGTCCCCAAAAAGGGTTTGGCTGTGTCCTGGGCCACAGCATCAGGGTGCTTCCAGCGCAGCACCGGGATCTGGCAGGATGCGGGCGCCTGGCGAGGGAGCGCAGAGCCTGCTGCACCATGCAGAGCAGGGCTCCCTGCCAGCTTTGACCCCTCTGTGTTTATCTGGGTGCCCTGAACAGGCTTGTGTGGGTTTGGCCAAGGGGAGAGCCAGGCTGAGCAAGAGTGGAGGCTCCCTCACTGTATATTCCTTCAGGGTCAGCTGCTGTTCACTGCTTGGGATCAAATCCCCCTTTAATCCCTCGGAGGGAAAGACCCCAGATGCTGCCTGCTTGGTTTCGTTACACAGGAGCAGAGCTGAAACTGTTAGAGAGACCATTTCCAAGCACAGCTGTCTAAAGAACTTCATGGTGCATATTCGCGCCCTTTCCCCCCTGGATGGCCAAGCAACAAGGTCTTTTTGTGCAAAACTCATTTAAAAATTTAACTCTGCTTCTGTGCTGTGCTCCTGAGGAGAGGAGGAATGTCAAGGTCCTGCAAAGAGGAGGATGACACTAAAAATTATCAAACAGCAAAATGAAGGTCACCATCACTGTTCTGGCCATTTAGTTCGTACATTTTCTTCCTATTCTCCCAACCTCTTGCTGTTAGGCTGCTTGCATTAGAAATTAGAATTATGTGAAAACATTGTGTATGCGCAGGTATTTGTGCATCAGGCAGTTTCTTGCATCAATTTCTAGGCCTATTTCAAATAGTTTTTGCAGTTGTTCAGAATTGTATTTGATTAATTTTATTAATGATTTATTTATTATCTGATGGGAAAGCTGAGCCTGGGCACATCTCTTGCTGGATATCTGAGACATCACACGGACCTGCACTTTGGAGGCAAAAACTGATGGCTCTGCCAAGCTTCACTGCTCCCTGAATCAACCTCTGCCGTTTGTAGCAGCATCCCAGTCCTCCCCCAGCTCTTTAGCACCTAAATGACCATAGACCAATCATGCAACAAGTCAATAAGAAAACTATTTTCCCATTGCACCACTAGATGCTCACATTTCTAGCTAAGTGGTCCAGGGACCGGAAACAGGTTTTTCTTCTTTTAAAGATAAATATTCTCCAACTGACACAACGTTTAAGGGTAGTTTTTTGCTCCACAGATGACCTCAGTTCTAGCTAAGATTTCATGGTTTACCATGTAACCTGGCAAAAACATTCACCCTCCTCTGAACAGTGCATTGATTGATACAGTAGTATGTGCTAATAACCTAGTAATAAACTGATTAATGGTTTAATAAATTGGTTGTCTCACAGCAAACTGGGAAATACTTCCCTTGCCAAATAAGAGGTCACTATCAACCTTAATGTGGATTTAATAAAAGCAGACATGCAACTGCTGGCTCCAGATGGTGGTCTGCTCAGCTACAGGGCATGCTTAATCACAGTGAACTTTGATGCAGAGATGGTGAAGGTATGTATTTAAAAAAAAAGATGTATACAGACCTCTTTCATTTCTTCTGCTTATATCTTATTGTATAAAGACTTCTTACTGGTTAGAGGTTGACCATAATAACTAAGGGCCAAAGGAAGAGCCTGATGCTAATGAGGGCAGGGAAGAGTTACCACAGTCAGGGTCATGCCCCTGGAAGCACATGGTACACACAGCCCCTTGCCTTTGCGCACCTTGACAGCAATTCAGGCAGAGCCAGGAAAACGTTTTCAATAGCATACGTTCCTGCAAAGCTGCACCGGCTACAGCAAGGAGGCAGTGGGGATATAGAAATATTTTCTATATAGTGGAATAGAGAAATACTTTGCAGTGTCAGTACCCTTCAGAGCTGGAGCTGGGTGATGCTGTTGCCGCCCTCTAGATGGTGCAGTCTGACAAAAAAATTGAGAAAAGACTGTAATTTGCTTTGATTGGGGTCTCTCCCTCTTTTTCTGGGCAGAGATTTTTTTAATTGCATTTACAGGAGGGTATATTGCCGATGACTGAGAACTGAAACATTGCACTTCTGGTAATTCCCTTAAGTGTTGGGATGAGAGCCAGATCCATATGGTATATGCATATTTCCTAAAACTGGTGCACTGTACTGTATTGTACCTTTAGATATTTTGTACATTAAGTTTCTACCTGAACCATTCTACTTAATTTTTGTTTGTTTGTTTGTTTTTTGTTTAAACCAGGAGTCTGTGTCAGGAAATGCACAGTGTTTCAGAGGTCAGACTGGGAAATATCACAGAGCTGAGTAAGAGACCTGGTTTAATGATTCTGGGTATTTATAGCTCAGAACCACAGGTTGCTGACTGCTAATTTTTCATCAACAAAACCAGTAGTGTATATGCCATGCTGAAAAGAGATATTTCACAAAGCTGATCACTGTCAAATGGAACTGATTGAAAAAAATGGGAATAAAAACATGCCAATTCTTAAAATGCAAAAACTCATGCAAAAACTCCACTTGAGACAGAAGACAGCAATTTGAGGTGAAAGCCCACTTTTGATTCACTGATTAAATAAATGCACCAGCTAGAGTGAAAAAAAACCCAACATACACCACATGAGAGAGACTGTGTGTGTATGAATGAGCAGCAGCCAACACAAACTAGAGATCATTTGGTCCAGAACATGACTGTAAGGGGGAGATATCCAAAAATGCAGAGCAGGAAGGGTTAAGGAAAATAAAAAAGAGGGGTTTTTTTAAAGTGAAAATATATCCTAGCAACATCACAGGCTTAACACTAGGTAGAGGTGCTGAAGTTGACACAGACATGGGAGAGGTATTCAATAAATATTTTCTGTATTTTCAAAGTAGCTCTCCTCACATGAGCTTGACTGGTACCTTGTGGTCCATCCAGCTAGGAAAATGTTAGGCATTATCTGCTAGTGAAAAAATCAAACTTAATTGTTCCTGCCAGAAAGCATCTCAGAAGAATTGGCCAAGAAATTCTCTGACTGAATTCAATGAGAATTCATTGTTGGGTAGCTTAAATGCAGTAAAGTCCAGGACTAGAAGGGTGCTACTGCTACATTAGTACTTGAATGGGGCCAGCCATTCCTACTGATGGTATATCTTGTCATCCAAGAGTGAATCCTACGAAGATAAAACGCATGGACAGGACTATGATTAATGTTAAACAAATAGAAAACAGATTTTCTAGATGAGGCCTAAGTTTACAAAGTTGGTAATAACATAGATGTGACTTGGTTGCTGGACTGGAGAGTAGGTAGATAGGAGAAGGTTGTTTTGCTTCTGATCAAGCACCTGTTACGCCAGTGATGGGCCTGTTCACATGTTGAAGAGTTTGGGAGTGCTGATGGGAGCTCAGAAGAGACTGGCACTGCCAAATTGAAAGAGCTTAGCTGAAGGAAAGGTTGCAAAGGAACATGACTGCATCCTGATATATATAACATGGTGAAAAAAGACACTAAGAAAAGTGACACATTCAGACTGGAGAGAAGGCACCCATGTTAAATGGAGGGTGTCAGGAGAAGTTGCCAAGGGAAGCAGGTCACTTTGCCATTTCCTCATGGCTTCAAATCAACTCTAGTTGCCTTTCAGGTAACTGCTTTGGTCAGATAATTACTGGGCTCAGTCTGGGGATGCCTGGTGAAACGCTGATATAAGGAAGATCAGGTTTAGATCAGGTCTAAGGTCCCCTCCTGCCCTTTAACTCTGCAGTAATGAAAATTGTCTCTGAAGAAAGATTGATAGAGACAGTGTGTGAGAGGAAAGAATAAGCTGGTGGTTTTCTTCTCATCCTTTGTTCATGAAACTTGAATTTAGTTGCTTCTTATCTCGAGCATGGCAAGTCTCTTACTCTGCAGAAGGAAATAACAATGTTTGCAAAGGAGAGCGTTGAGAGGTTTTTAAGGACATTCAGCACCTGTGAGTGTTTGAGAACACCCAGCACTGGCCCTGACCCTGCTGCCATCCAGGTGTGACGCAACTATGTTGGCACAGCGTTATACCTGAGCGCAGAAGCTGGACTGAAAGGCTTGATCCCACACATTTGAGCAATTCATTCTGTCCTCCAAAGCAACACGTCCCCTCCAACACCCGGCAGGTCAATGTGCCACTGCTGGAGATGGAGGCACAAAATCTGAGTCTGTGCCCAGGTCTGGGGAGCTGAACAAACCACTTGCCTGTAGACGTCCCTCAGTGAGCTTGGGCACGTCCACACCAGCAACCTTCCTGCCCAGCAAAGTGTCAAAATAAGAACTCTGCTGCTGGAAATTTGTCTGAATAAATTTTTGTGGTTTTTATTTTTTTTATTTTTCAATCTTTAAATTTTCTTCTCAGTGTATAATTGCTATTTACAATGAATTCTTCTTCTCCTGCCCTTTGAAGTGACCTTTTCTCAGACCTGCTGGCCTCTTCTCCAGGTTGCAAGGGAGCCAGCATGACTGGAGCAGCTGGGACTTATCACAGAATCATAGGACTTCTTCAGATCAGGGAACTTGGTGGCAAAGAATATGGCTGTTTTTTGCAATGGACTGTAAGCTCCAGTCCAGTGGGTTTTTAAAAGTATTATCAGAAGTGAAAGGCTACATTTAAAAATGTATAAGCAGGGACTTTCAGCACTGCATGCCCTCATTCATAATTCACCAGTGCTCACTTCTAAAGAAGATTCGATATTTTTACAAGGTAAATGTACTTTAAAACCTTTCTTTTCTTCGCAGTGAATGTGCGATTAAGTGAACTTACTGACGAGGAGAGGGAAGCAAGGTTTAGAATAGGGTCGCCCAGATAGCCATGAATTGATTGTAATTTCCATGTAATTCAGCTGTGATTGGGAAATGTTGTTGCATTCCTGTTCGTATTACAGCCATGGGTTTGGTGCTGGTAGTATGACTTTTCTGAAAAGATCTTCAACATTTTGGCTGGTGACTCTTGTTACTGTACCTTTATGCCTCAAGCAAAGAAGCTGCTTGGTCGAGAGGATGTCATTATCTCTCCCTGATGTGCCGGAGCCTCACATTGCTGAAACAAGTTCAGCAGACTGGTCTGGCCTGAAAGTTGCACCAGTGTATCCTAATGCCTAAACCAACACCGAAGACCTGCTGATATGTACAGTCACTTGAGTGAAGTCCATCATGCTCAGGCTCCTGCTGGCATCAGCCAGCTGGTACCTGCTACACTCCCACCTGTATGTGGTCTGCTTGCCCAGGCCCAGCACTGGCACTTGCATAGATTGGAGCTGGGGGAAGGACAGCGAAGATGTTTACTCTAACAAGAGATACCCACTGTTTCAGCCTCCACAGTAATTAAGAGCAAAGCACTTTTAAAGCACCTTCCCTGCACCTATTATATAGGCACAGTGTGAGGTGGAGCCATTAATCAGACAAGATGCTCGACATAACTGCTAATTAAGAGCAGTCTGACTCCCTCCCTCTTTCTACCCATGCTGAAATATGTAATTTGTTCTCTACACTGGTGTCTGAGAGCAGGTTGTGGCAGGTTGTGGTTTTACACTTCTACTGTGCAGGGAATTGTAGGAAATGATGAGCAGTGTTAATACAATAATAAAGCACATGCCTCCATCCACATGTATGCAATAACATAGATGCTGTGCATTCATATTCCAGTTCTGCAGGAAGAGGTAAGAGTGGGTGGCTGATAGGAAACAATTGGAGAATTTCCATGGACATCTGACTTTGAATGTCCATATTGGTGGCCACCAGGTCACCAAAGCAGCACCAGTACGAAGAGTGGTTCCAGCTGGTGTTGGAAAACTCAGCATGCTGGACTCACTTGCTTAATGCAAGATTGTGCTGCAATATCCAGTACTTCAAAGTAAGGAAGACTTTTTTTTTTTTTTACATGAGTAATCCTCTTCAAGTCAGAGAGCCACTTGTGGGTGAAATTGCTGCTCACCTGCACTAAGTTGGAATTAAGTGTGAGAGACTTTTGATGCGGCATACCTCTCAGGCACTCTTATCCTTCCTCTTTGTTGCTGGATCAGGTGGTTGAAGAGAAGCATTAGCAGTTTGGGCTCCGTTGTAAAAAAACAACCAGGATAGTGGCAGTCCCCCATGTTGCATCTGGAAGGGGGCGGGGAACCATCGCTGATTGGACCCGAGAGAGCTATTTTTGTGGGATGTTCCTGCTTGTTTTTTTTCCCCAGCACAGTTTTATTATCGAAAGGGAAGTCTTTCTGGGGAAAATGTAAGGAAAAAAGGCCCTTTGCGGATGGTCTCTGCCTAAGCTTGTTCCCATGTAATCCTCAACTGGATCTGGCTTTTTTTTCCCTTGGCTGCTCAGTTCTTCATTCTTTAGGAGTTGCCTAGGACTTAGTGATGAAAGCCGGCCTCATTCCCTCAAAGGATCAAATCCATTTGGCCTGTTTCCCAGCCTGATTGATGTTTATATCTATTAATTGTTTTCCTTTTCATTTTCTGATTTCCTACTGATATCACAGAAAGCCCTGAAGAAAACAATCTTTAATGGAGAATAACCTATTTCAGAAGACAACTTCCTACCTCCAATGTTTGTGGATAATTAGAAGATTGAATATAAATGGCTTGCAAAGCTGCTTATGAATGTATTTTTCCTTCCACTACCTAAAATAGTTCATTTCTCTGTGCATTTTAGACATCCCAGGCTCTTTTCCATGCAAAAGACAGAGGTGACCCCCTCTATGCCTGTTGTCATGTACTGCCAACTGTGGCTTTAAGCAATATCAAATTGTTTACATACTGCTTTACCTTCAACGTGCATTAGCAAGTAAGAACAGATTAACACACAAACTTCCCAAGGCAGACAGGTCCTGCAAGTTTGCATAGATGGACAAATTGAGGCAAAAAAAAAGCAGCGATGTCATAAGATCACAGGAGGAATCAAGTTGAATCCTGGAACTGAAGATTCTCCTACCCAGTAGTATTTGGCTCCAGATGAAGGTGCACATTAATCAACGGGATGTGACCTTGCTTGAGTCAGGTTAAGGTTTTCGACTTTTAACAAAGCCCAAGCTGGGTATTCAGTGGAAAAAGACTTTTGAGTCACAATATATGGCAAACTCATATTCAGGACAGATGGTGTTTTCTAAAAGTAGCTGTTTACTCCTAGAATTACTCTTCTTCCTTCCTGTGGCATTTCTTCCTCATTCTGTGGTGCTTCTGCCCACAAACTTGTCTTTTTCAGCATATTTCTGGTGGCAATTTTAACGATCTTTGAAAAAAAAAAAGCTATAAAAGAACCTCTCTCCCTTGTCTTCTTACCTTCATGTTCCTCTCTGGCAATAACCTGTCCTAATTATGGATAAATGTACAATATTTAGTTATTTTGGAAGACATCTTTTGTCTTTATATAGGAGGTATAATTAGCAGCTTGGTTCATCTTGCTTTTTGTTTAGCTAAATGTCACACTCTCTATTTGTGTTGTTGCCTTTGTTTCCATCTAAGTAAGGAAATCAAGATTAGATTGCACAAAGAAATAGATCTTGTTTCATTTCCTTTTAGAAAACTTTTTTTGGCTGCACTGTCCTCTCCTCCTTTCGCCTTTCGTAAAGGACAGCAGACTGTTTCAGATGTCTGCCACCGTGACCTCGCCCTTCTGGCAAATCCCATCTGGTTTTATTCCAGCGTGCAAATCAAGAGGGATCGGGATTTGGCCCAGCAGACCCAACAGGAACCGTACACAGGGCTTGACCCAAATCGTTAGGCACCTTATGGGGCAGAACTAGACCCAATTAAATAACTTGAAGGTGCCGTTCTGTGTCAGCCTCATAGTCCTGTGACAAGGCTAGGCTTTTATATTCCTCAGTCACAATCTTGAACATTAGATTTTCTGTTATTTAAGCCGTATTTTCTTTCAGTTTGGATGATGGTGACTTTCCACTGGCACCATATTCATTAAACTGCCTCTGAGTCCACAGCAGTATTCAAAAGTGTCGCTCATTAAATCTTGGAAAGCAGACAACCTTTTCTCTTGTATGTTGGAGAGGATGAAAGCACTTGCAAAAGTCTTCTTTATAGAAATAAAAATAGTCCCAGAAGCACAGCACTTTTTTTCTTCCTATTCCACACAGGTTGCTCTGCTAACAATTGCAACTAATATTGTCTTATGTTATTTCAGGATATATTTATGATAACCCCGGAATAATTTAACAGAGATTCTTCTCTTCATATAATTAACTAGCATTCTTGCTGTAGTATCTTATTGGTACCCATCACCCTGGTTTCAACACTCATTTCAGAAAAAAAATTAGAGACAGAAATGCTGAATTTTGCACTATTCATAACGCTGAATTTTATTTAGTCTGCTTTTAACTCTACACTTCTTATAAAATTAAAGACATCCCAACACTCAAATTATGGAGTTGCGCTTATTTTAGGGATAATGGAACAACAAATGTAGCTATTAAGCTGTTTGCTTGAGAAAGAGAGGAAAAAAGTAAGAGAATTATTGTTGGTACTGTGAAAGAAATATGGAAAAAGCTCTGGCTTCAGATTACATATAATATGTGACTGAAAAAATGGAGCCAAGTGGGAACCTGCAGTGCCAAACTGTTTGAAATTAATCCCAGCTCACCAAACCTTGAAAAGCAGATTTTCAGCTGATATATATTACATAGCACCCTGGAATAGGCAGGCAGTGGCTCCATTCCTCTGGCAAAATAGTTGTCTGTAAGAGAAGAATTCATCTGTGCGGGAGACAGAGCTTTCTCTGAGGTTACGCACCGTGCTCCTGCAGAAGAAAGGGGCTGTGAGAAACCCTGCTGCTCTCTGCTTTCATCCTGACATGGAAGTGTTACTTCTTAGGCTTTGCCTTCTCCCGTGGAATCAGAGTAACAGGATCAGTTAAAAGGGGGGAAAAGAAAATCCGCAGACAAAATACATACTTCACTACTTGCATACTGCATTGTGTGAGTAAAATCAGCTGTGACAGATGTCAGTCATGCAGGGCAGTACTTGAAAGTGCCCAAACACTCTAAGAGTGGCAGCAGTATCATTACTACAGCCTCACAGCCGAGCAGGCTGGGAAGGACTAGGCAAGAAGAGCAGAATAACAGTTTTCTGTTAAAACGTTGTAAAGCCACTTTTTAGGAAGCAGTTGTGTTTAGGAACACTTTCAGCATTTTCTTCTTGTTCTTGTTAATTTTTTCCCCGTGAAAGAAAACCCCTTTTCCTTACTATTCGTTTGACTTTTCATCTTTGGAGTGCCATTTTTCATAACTAGTTTGCTTAATTTTTCAAAAATGGTTACACTTTCCCAGATGGCACAGGGATAGGGATTTCAGGAGAACACAAATCCCACCTTTACTGTCGATGAAATAGAATTTTGAATATATTGTGGGATATTCCTGCTGCTGAATTTGCAGTGAAAGACTTTGTCCAGACTTGCCTGGGTGGGACCATTATCCAGGTCTCTTCTCAATGGCCCTGTCCTTGTTTGGGTTTAGTCTTATATCTCTACCTCTATTTTATGTTGATGAAGTGAAAGCGTGTATGTTCTCTATTGAAGTAGTTACCTTAGACCCACTTAGGTTTTCACCATCACAGTCTTTTAATAAACCTAGACATGTAGAACTTCAATAGCCTTTAACGGTACTTTAAGCATAGGAAAGAGCAGCTTCTTTCATTCACAAGCACCGAGCATATTACTGCAGTCAGGCACAGACTGATGGTCTCAAGAGCAATACTTATTTCCACTATTGTTCATGCTCACACCAAAGATTAATCTCTTTGCCCACAGCAGACTGTTTCTCTGATTTATTTCTTTGTATGAGAGACCATACCCAGGGCTCTGGCTCTATGCAGTTGTTGCAAGGACATCCAATTATCAGTTCATCATTTTAGTTTGATCAAATGATAGTTATGATGAACAGCCCCACTTTTATTGTGTCCTCTGCTCTTTTGTCTTGCTATTAACACACACTTGCACTTGCTGTGCAGGAGACCAGCCATTACCTGATTTCAAAGCCAGCTGGACTCAAAAAGGGCATTTTTAGTGACTTAGGGGACCTTGGATCCAGCCTCTGATATGAAGTATCATAGGCTGGTAGTCATAATAATTTGCTTTTTCAGTCACAGGAAACTCCATGCTTCTAGATACAGCCGGCTCAAACAAATACATATTCAAATGAGAGCTCACCATAGGTGGGAAGATAAATATAATTGCACCCAATTTTGCACTTGCACTTGTCCTCTAGGAGCCAAAATGAGATTTTTAATATATTTATTATGAATATGTGCATCTGCTCTGCCATTTTTGCATAATGAGCACATTCCTGATACTTAAAGAATTAACTTCCTCTCTCCCTAAGAGATAGGCAAAATGAGGCATGCTGTTATTCATGTATTTATTTATTCATTCAGTCATTATTTTTTGCCTGAAGCATACTGGGCAATCCAGCTTGTTCCCAGGAAAACCTCAGGGGATATGGAGAAGGCTCAGCATTCATCTCTGCTCTCAATTATCACAAATCTCATCCTATAAATTAGAACATGTTGCAGAGAAAGAAGAAAATGCAGCTCCCAATAGTGCATTCCCTGAAAGAGAGAGAAAAAAATGCTTTCAGACAGTTGCTTTGAGAAATGCAGGGGAGGGAGATTATCCAGCCTCTCCCATATCCATTCTGCAGGAAGACAAGGGGCTGCTAGCTGTACTCCCAAATACATTTTGCCACATCATAGTTTCATACATTAAGCAAAGTCCAAGGTAGGAGTGATAAACACGGACAACATACATCAGCCCTGACTCAAGTATCTGGAACTCAGACACGAGCCTTCCCTGAAAGGAAAGCAACTTTTCTTGCTTGAGTGAACAAAATCATGAGCTTTTATTTCCCCCTTCAATGACTCAGAAGATAGTCCTAAAATTATATTACTTTCCAAAGTAATTCAGATGCTAGAAAGCCATCAGGAGAGCATCTATAGTGTATATCCCCACAGCATGTCCATTATAAGTGACGCGTTATCACTTCCACAATCTGCCAAAACCTGCTCTACAGGTGCATGATGCGCACCAACACCTCTGAATGCTGCAGTGAGACCAGTTTTCCAGGAAAGCGTTGCCAGCTCATAGGCTTTGAAATGTTTGGTAGCACCAAACTCCCCACTTGCTAACAGATTGATATAGCCGATATTTTCCTTCAAGTGATGTTCATAAGCAGATGTGATTTGTAACCAGGGTGATTGTTGTAGTCCTCTTAATGACTTCATTCACAGCAAAAGCTAGACACCCACTTGGACCTTATAATAGGAGAACAGGGTGTGCAGATTGTGCCGATGCAGCACAGGAGCTGCTCTAAAACTAATTGATATTGGTGCATTGCTGACCTCTTAATGACGTGGCTTTATTTAAGCAGTGGTCCTATTTAAATATGTTTCCTTGTTTTATGTAACTTTTTAAACTTATTTGGGTTCTGACTTAATCTGGACAACTGCAATGGCCCTTGTTGCAGGGAGACACCACTGTTCCTGGTACCTCTCCAGTCTTGCACTGAAGGCTGAAAACTGAATGATGGGCCTCAGATGCCCAAATAGCACGGACAACCCACAACTCGATTGTGCTGGTTTAGATGAACCACTACAAAGGGGGTTGAAGGCTGATGAGTGAACAAGAAGCCTGTTGCCTGGCTGAAGTGGTGCCTAACCAGTCAGTTCACCACAATTTCTATCAACACAGGGGAACGTGTAAGCAATGGACTCTCAGGCTGCTGTGGGGTGCTGTTGGACAAGCTACGCACCCGCGCAGTGACAGCGCTCAATGTCTGAATCATCCAGTGTGGGGTGCACAGTGTGGAGACCTGGTAAATACGTGTCTGAACCTGTTAAAATGCTAATCAAGCATGACAGACTTGAGGTAGGATACTTTAATAAGAGTGAGGGTATGTGAGATGCTCTCATGAATATGCAGCAGTCTGCCAGCTAGTTTGTATCCTCTTTGCAGACTACACAGGACTGTGTGGTCCGTATGTTTTTCTTCTGATTTCTTAGCCTCCCTCCTTGGTAGGTAACATTTATTTTCACCTGTTGCAAAACTAAGCCCCATGTAAATAGCTAAGGGGTTACTCTTTAACCAAGAACCACATATACTACCACAAGGTCAAATAAAACACTGGTACAACCATTAAGCTGTTCTAATTTTTAACATCCTTATTTCCAGGGTGTTTCTCAGAAGCTCAGGTGAGCAGCTCTTTACCACTGACCTTCTGCAGCTTCTCTGGGCTGGATCCAAAGGAACTTGAAACCACTGGGTAAGTCTCCATTAACCTCACTAGATTAAGTCCTCTAACAGGAGGATACTGCTCACTTCTAGTGAGTGTGGAGGCTTTGTGGGATGGCTCTGCCATTGCCTATTTAAGTGATGAAAAAATACACTGTGGGGACCACACATCCGGAACGCTACAAAAACTATTTTTCCACTGGATCTATCATTCACACGCCCAAGTCATGACATAGGTTTTGTAACCTTATTTTGGCTTCTTCAGAGAGTAGAGCTTCCTTCCACTTCTTGGATCAAACCTGAAGATACCCAATAGGCTCCTCTTGCTTACCCTGCTCTTAACAGCTGTCAAGAGCCTTTAGGACAGCAAGGAATCAGGGGGACCCAGACAGCTGAATTGCTAGGTACTTTTTTTACTTCATCTGTTGCCAACAGATGGAGGAAAAAAGGCATAACTGCTACTACGGCAGAACCATCCCCTCCAAACACTTTGGTGTTAGAACAATGCTGAGGGACCAAAACACCCATTTCAGCACAACTTTCAGGGTAACAACTGAAGCCAGGAGGACCTGTAGGTACTGAATCAACAAGAATTGTGTTTTTCCTAGAGTAGATGAGTCAGTTGCTTGGTCCAACAACACTTGCAGTGCCTCCTGATGAAGAAAAGAAGGGGTTTGCCATACTGAATTTAAGGAGGAAACTTCAGCAAGGTTTTTCTACACATATAGGGTCTTCATCTGTGCTGGTACAGATAGCACAGAAGATGTCCTCAAATATAGCCCTCAGATGGACAATGAGGGTAAAGCACTTGGTCAGGCTGTCATGAGTGGGCTCTGGAGGACTAAGTGATTTCCCAGGAACTATCACACAAGCTCCTATAGAAGTCTCCTAGATGTGTCACAAAGTGAGGGCTCTGTAGGCATAACCAACGTACGCACACTTGCTGCAAGCAGTTGAGTCTAAAGGCTACTGCCAGCATTTAAATGAAGCTCCAATTACAATGCAAAAACTTAGCTATAGATGCCTCAATTTATAAATAATGAATTTTGGAGTTCATTCAGGCTAAAAAAGAATCCATTAAAAATGGAAATCCAGTACAAATCAGTGAAGCAAACAGCTAGAAATATAGAGGAAAAGATAAACAACAATAATAAATTATTTAAGCTTATAGCTAAGAAAGCCATGAGAAAGTCAGAGAGAGACTATTTATCTGTAAATGGGGCAGCGAAAGAAGATAATGGGCCTAAATTCTGCTTCTATAAAACTCTGACTTCACTGATTAGGAAGGAGTTGCTTAAAAATCAGCAGAAAGGATTCTGATTTAGTCTAGAAAACGATGCAAACTTCATTCAATGGACTAACCAGAAAAGCCTTTTATTGTCACTATTTATAAAGTGCTGCCTGTGGCAAAGATTCCTGGTGCTACTCTAAGAGGTTACACAAATTGTTATGGTGAAAGACTAAGGAGGATATGCTAGAAGGAAAGCTGCTTGAAATTTTGGATAGCCTGATTCGCTTAGTTTACAAATCAGAAGAGGATTTGTCCTCCATTTCCAAAGCTCAGTCTCAGATCAGAGCAATAGTGCTGCTCCTGGCTTATGTATCAGTGTCTGCAAAAAAGGATTTGAACATCAACTTGCCTTTGTCACTTTGGGTTTGGTTCCCCCCCCCACTTGGGCTTCCTCAGCTGCATTGCTTACATTTTGCTGACAGCTTTAACTTTCATTTGTCATTTAGCTGTGCATGAGGATTCCAAAAATGCACACGGATTGTAGACCTCGCTTGATTTATGGCACCTGCTGCAGGCATCCAGGTGCTCCTGCGAGCAACATGGATGTACAGAGATCACTATATTTCAGCAGATTCCAGCAACCACCTCTGGAGTGACACACGGCTGGCGTTAGTACAGCACCAGCAGTTGGAGGGATGAGATTTTAAATTGTCTGTCTTTTGGATAGGATCTATCTTAAGTCACCCTGGGATGCATTTTGAAGTTATGTCAGGGTCAGCTAAAGCACGTAGGTGGTTCTGTACACATGTCTATCAATCAGTGAGCGCCTTTCTAGAAGAAGTGGCAGAGGAATTTATGTAGGGGTCCTAATGTCATTCATTACTGTGGCCAAGGCAGAACGTGACCCAGATTCCTACATTCATAGAAGTGGGGAGTGCTCTGATCTGACACCTCGAATTTCGAGATACTCTGCTTTGGCTCAAGCTGCCAATTCCAGCTGTAAGCTGCTGGATTTGGGCCCATATCTGAGCAGGATTCAAGGCATAACACATCGTACTTCTGACAGGGGACAGGGGCTGATTGTGTGTGAAGGTCATTAGAAAGAGAGGAGCTGATCTCCCAGCACGTAAGTCTTCATATAGTGGTGGGCATTCCTTCCATCCTGCTCAAAATCCCCTTACTTCTTCATGTTAACTACATCAAAGTTGCATAAATGGAAAAGCTTGGAAAGTGTTTAGTGTCTCTAAAAAGATGCAGCAGCAGATAGCGTGTATTCCAGCAGCTCCTGAAGATAATCTCTAGACAAAACCTATTGATTCGACCTTGCATTAGAAGAAGAGGTACTGGTACTACGATATCAATAGCCTCCTTTTTGCTTATGCTTTGTTTTCACTCATGACCAGAGCTGGTCTGACCTCAGTTCTCAGGTCTTTTGACCCACCAAATCGAATTGCTTTTAACTTTTTTTTTTTTTCTAGTCAGCCCCCAAAAGCATTGGATTGGTAATTTACTGATGCAAATGTAGAAGGAAGCAGATAATTCAGTTTGATCTGGTCACAGGCTGAGTTATGGCTGGAGGCTACCTATGAATCACTTTTAGCATAAAAAACCCCCCACATTCTCAAGAAATTCAGCAGCTTCTAACTGGTAATAACTTGAAATTCCATGTGAAAACTTGTCCCAAGCATCTCAACATTTCCCTCAAACACTCAATTTACAGTTTAAAAAGCATCTTCCTTGTGCATGTTCGTTTCTGCTTATTGAGCCTCAAATATTTTAGCACTGTCAAGAAAGTCCATAGAATCAACCGGCATCTGGAATAATTTCTGGAAAATTAATTTTGTGGTCATACATTCAGACCTAAAGGCAAGTTTGCTACATCACACTGGCTGCAAATTATCAAGGCTCTAATATATGTCCAGCTCCAAGCTGGAAAATCAGCACTGTTGGGCTGGGGCCACAACAGCCTTGATGCAGGGTCAGTCTTCAGGCAGAGTTTGGATGTGTTAAGGGGATGATGCTGTTGCTACAATGGAAGAGAGCAGGATGTCCCCTTGGCCCTATACATACCGTGACCCACTAGCAGGAACCAGAATACCCTTTGGATGCTCCTCCCTTTGATGCCCACATAAGACAAGTTCATTCTCAGTTCAGTGCTCAAAGGCAACAATCAGGCTGAAATCCCAGGTTCCCTCCTACACAACACTTCTTGCTGTTGCTTACATTGCAATCTCCTTCAGGCTTCCAGCTTGTATATACATCACAGGCTCTGCCTGGTACTGCTGATCACAACAGTGATATCTAATTCAAACAATGAGAGCTTTTTTTCTTTAATTTGTGTGAACTTCCTTTGATGCTTAAATAACAGAAAAACAGCAAAACAAAATGAGGCTTTCATCTGAATTACTCAGGAGAATACAGTAAGCTATTCTAGGCTGTCAGATACAGTTGTAATTAGGTGCTTTTAGAAGTATATTATCTATTTTTATCTGTTATTTATTGTGCATACTATATTTATTGTGCTGAACATGTTATGCCCCTGATAGCTACTGCAGATTTCTTGGTATGTTATTGTCTAGGTGCTGTTGCTACACCCATGTTTGAGATTTGGAGACAAACCAATTGGATTCCGACATTTAGTTATCTTCTTTGAGTGAATCTTTTTGTCTGGTAGATATGTAGGACTCCTAAAGAGATGTTACACTGTGTCATGCTAATCCTCCTTAGTTCATGGATTACTGACCTAATGCACAATGACAGCCCTTTCAGAGCCACCGTCTTGCATGGTGGTAATCTGCTGTCACACGTGTCTGCCAGAGTGTATGACCTGCACACCAAACCCACTGTGCCCTCTCAACAAGAACCCCCAAGAACAAGCTGTCCTTGTGCAAAGGGACCCTCAAATTGTACCCACTGCTGAGATAGCTCAGAAAGCTGTCACTGTCTGTAAAAGGATGTGTTTCACCCTTGGAGAACAACATCTTTTGCCTAAAGGCTCTCAAAAACCCGTGAGGTCTTCAGGAGAAGAAATTCAGGCTAGCTGCTAGCTGTCTTGGGGCAATACAGATGCACCCCGAAAGCAGAGGTTTGCCCCTCCCTGGGCTGTACAGAGCTATTCTCAAGGCTGTATTAGCCCCAAGAGCTGAAAGGCAGAGCCACAAGTTCCCTCCCCAGGCCCAATTTCGATTCTGTCATGCCCATGTAAAAAAGAAAGAGCAGAATGAGGCAATAATTCTTTTCCCTTCCCAAACACCTAGAAAATTAATATGAGTCAAAGGTAGCTAGAGCTACCTGGCAGTGTGAACGCAAACACACTGGAGCTTCCTGGTAGATAATGAGAAGCAACTCCACAGCTTCTCTAATTAATCAGCCCTTCCACTTCTTGCAATGTCCTCCAGATCAGCCCCATGTCCTCATCTCCCCCAGCCACACGAAGGGCCTGAACTCAGCTCTTGCCATTCATTGCCTGAGTGCCGTGCAGCACATTCAGGCTTGCACTGCTCAGGTGTGGTTAATTCATCCCAATTTCTCATCGGAGGCACGGACGAAAGGAAACCTTTCCCAGCATCTTAAGAAATATCTCCCTCTTCCAAGACACTTGCATGTCTCATGCCAAAGAAAAGCCTCCCCTTCAGCTTTTCTGTATGTCTAATTTAGGACTGGAAACAAGAATAATTTTTATTCTTCTATTCAGTCTAGAAAGCTGTAGTGCAGAGCTTTCAAGGAGAAGCATCGAAGTTCAGGAAAAGAAAGAAACTGGAGCCCCTACAGAGCTGGTTACGATATGGCAAGGATGAGTGACCTTTAGTTAGTTATTCTGTAGACATATTACTAATTCTGCTTATAGAAATTCAGAACTGGGTTCGTAACAGTAAGTTTATATACCTGACAGTACCAAGCAGCCTTCTGCAGAGACCCTCAGCTTGAACCATGCTGCCAGGGGCTCCTGACCTACAATCCAACTTCTAAAGAAAAAAAGCCCTTCGATATATCTGCTCCCGTCTGAGCCAAGAGGCTTCTAAGTGCTGCTTTCCCGAAGAAAATAAAGTTTGCAGACCCAGAGCCCCTGGCTGACCCAACCCCAGTAGCAGAGTTGCACTGGGAAGGTGATTTTATAGCCCCTGGCTGCTGTCCTGGCACCAGCTCATGGTGAGAAAAAGCTGTACCTGCATGAAAACCAACACCAGGCATTGAGGATAAAGCAAGGATAGTATCACCCATTTCACCTTTTTACAATCCCATGTTTCGGGTGTTTTTGTTAACAGGGAGAGAGAGCTCCAGTACAAGTACTGTTTTACAGAGATCATTCTTGCTACCACAGGGGGGCCTTGGAAAGTGAAAGAAAGCCACAGAAATTTTCCAAGTTTATGGATAGTTGTGTAACCTGTGATGTTCTGTTGTCTTTGTATGCCCTGTATGTGAGAGTCATGGGAATTTGAATTTGGCAGTAAAATGGTAACACGCATATTTTTTTTCACCTAAGAAGTGAATGAGACTATATAGCACCTCTTTCTCTCATAATTTTAATATGCTGAAATGCCTACATTTTAGTCTATCTGGATACAGGCTTTAAAAGGATATGTTTATAAACCCCTAAGAAGAAAGATATAAAATGAAACAAATGACAGCTTTGAATTATAGTTGTGACGAGTATTGTCATAATAAATTCTCTCCTCACCCAAAAGAGTGATGAGGGATTCCTTCTGTACTACACCACGTTTTCACAAGTCAAATACAGCCACTTATTTGATTTATAGCTTGCTTTTGGTCTGAAAGTCTCCACACATATTACGTGAACTCAGCTGAACACGATTCAAAACTATTTGGTTAAGAATGCCATATTTCTAGATAATTTAGGCTGAGATATTCTGGGTTTTACAAGGGCTTTTGCTACCCAAGTCAGAGGCACTGATGTATCTAAATCCTCTGGGCAGCGTGTCAAGCCGTAATCTTTTGGAGGTGTTGCTCTCCAGTTTGTTTCTACAGCTGTAATTGCAAAAGGAAGGGATGTTGAAACGATAGTCCAAACAATGCTTTCATATGAAAGATTAGCTATTTTCAACACCATGGTCCTTATTGGAGTTGTAATGTATAACAATCACCAATTCCCTACTTTAGCTCAATTCACTGTTGCTACAGAACGGGATGACAATTTAAGCAACTGCTTCTGGAATACTTGGCTGGTTTGCACAGCTGTGCTCTGAACAAGATTTCCACTGAAAAATAAATCCATTTAGACATGATGGCTACACATTTTGCCATATCTTTATTGCACTTTTACCACGTTGCAAACAATTCCACAAAAATGCTGCAAAAGTAAGCCTAGAGCTGCTGAAAGCAGCTTTTTACCCATATATGTATATATTTACACAAAACTATCAAAAGCAAAGTTCAAAAGTAGCAGCTCAGCTATGATAGTCTAGAAAGATAAGAGCTGCCACCTCCTTATGGACAAATAGTACAACTTCTCATTTTACATCACTTTGTAAAACCAACATTCAAGTATTCCTGTCAATGCACAATTAGTGAGATTCCCTTCTGGTAACCACTGTATTTATTATTATTATAATTATTATTATTTTTTGCCTTTAGAAGTTCATAATGCTTTAACCCTTTAAATGCTGAGTAGCTGGGGGAAAAAAGCATTCAATTTAAATAAGATACAGTGGATTAGAGCACTTAAAGGGTTAACACAAAATATTATGTGGACTGTCACCACAAACAAAGTGTGAGTCACAAAACTATGCCGTCCCTCTTAGTTAAATTTGGTAGGTAGGTCTCGGGTTTCATAGATATACCATATATAAATACAAAATATTAAGTAAAGGCCTCCTTTCTATACAAAAAGGACAGGAGGTGTTTTGCTATCAGACTGCTGTCTGTCAATGATCTGAATATTTTCTGAATCTTTTCATAATGTCTCTTTAGGAACTAACGAAAAGCATCACATTAGACTTATTTTTCTTAACGACCTAATCCTTTGCAGAGTCTACATTTTACCTACTTTGGGAACAATTATATCTCATTTCTGAATTCACTGAATTCACAAAGTGGCATACACAGTCTTTTGCAAGACTTTTTTTCTTTTTTCTCTTTGAATCTTCTTTACTTGGCTGGTAAAAACGTAGTCTTGCGATTTCACTACCTCTCGGTTGTAACAGTGTTAACATCAGTGTTAAAGTCATTTTCAACCACATTGTCATAACCATCCTTTTCTATACAGTCACTAACAGCCTTGAGGACAATCCGCAGCCGCCTGTCCATCGCCTCCAAGTGAGGCTGGTAGAGAATGGGAGCTATTTTATCTTTTAGTAAAGATTCCTTCATCAAGAGACTGAGTTTGTATTCCTCCTTGGCTAACAACTGTAATCGCAGATAGGTAGACTTCCTTATTCTAAGAGAAAAAGGAGAAAAAAAAAGTAAATCAGTATTTTCATCACTATTGGGCTAAAAGGCTTATAGTCAGTATAGCAATAACAGTGTAAAGACCTTATTATGTGATCTGAAATGATGAGAACCAGGCACTGTCACAGGCCTAACGAGCAGCTGGCATTGTCACCTGCCCAGTGATTTTTGGGAGCCCTTAGAGGTGGAGAGGTTTTGCAGCACAGCCTGGAGCACAGTCAAGTGCAGACAGCCTTCATGTCCCTCAGCTGGGTAAGGCACCACTGGATCTGGGGCAGTATTCATAGGGTCACCTTCGTCTTGGCAATGACACGCATGATGCCCACGGGGCATGGGCGACAGCAGCGCAGGCTCTGGCTAGCTCAGCCCGCAGGGGTGCCCAGAGCCTCCACAGACACAGAGCTCATCCTGTGTCCCAGTCATGCAAAGCTGAAACTCTAAATGTCACCTGTCCTCTCTGAAAATCCCAGCCATGGGAACCGAGGAAAGCTGTTGTGAACAAGCTGGGGGAAGTTTTGCCACTTGACTTCCATGGGATGTGTGTTTTGTCTTAACAAAGCCTCTCTCGCACAGCTCACAGCCATGCTCCTGCAGGGGCCTGATCTCAACAAAGCACTTAATTTATTAGTGCCAACACTTAGGGCTAGCTCTGGTCAGGCTCCCTGGGTGGGATGGTAACACCTTCTCCTCTCCATGGTATGCAACAAAAGATTCACTTGAACATTTCAGTCCTATTAGTGGAAACAACTGTAGAAACTGGAAAACAACCCGGGAGATGAAACATACCTGCAGCACTGGTTTAAAGGCACCAATATGGAAAGTTCATCATGGGAATATTTTCCAAACCTGTTAAAAGAGAAGAGAAATAACATGACAAAGGCTGTTTTAAAGACTAACTTATTTATTTTCTTTTCCCAGAAAGATTATTAAAGATATTTACCCTCTTCCATTATCCAAGTGGATAATAAATGTTTCATTTCCAAACTTCTCAAAGGTTTCGTAGTGATGTCGATCCATGTTACCTATGGAATAAAGAGAAAAAAAGACCATTCTCGCTCTGGCCTGCTGCTGAGCCTGCAGGTCAGGGCAATACCAAAGCCACAGTTCAGTGAGAAGGCCAGCACTCCCCAAATGTGATGGCTGTATAGGGCAGAGAAAGCAACAGATCTGCTGAGCTTGTTTGCTTTTACTGTGGAAACCCCAAAATATGCAATCCTGGAAGATGGGCTGTTAAGCCTCTGGGAGCTTTTCAAGCTCTCTGTAGCTTTTAAACTTAAGCTCTAGAGAACTTACCAGGAGATAAAGCCAACCTTCCCACCCTCCAGCAACCCTTCCTGGGGTACGCCAAGGAATCCCTCTCAAGTACGAAGGCACCTCAACCACTCAGGGAGCCTTGTCATCCACGAGGTAGCCACATCCTGAGCCAGCAGAGTTTCATCAGCGCAAACGAGCCCTGCTGCTCCAGCCCTGGGTCAGCACGTTGTGCAAAGCAGCATGGTACCCATGCTGGGTGTGAGGCTTAGCTTAGAGAGGGGAAAATGCATCCTCCAAGCAGGGATGCTAATCCGTGTGACTTTGCTAATATCATACTGAACTTTTTGAACTGCGACCAAACATTCTGTTTTTCCTCGATTAAGAACTTCGTCCAAATTTCTGTCTGCCCAGAAAGCCAAAATGATATTAGGGCTCTATGTATGGATCAGGATGCTACTGTAGTGGTACAGCTGAACAGCGCTCTCTGGGCACCCATGGCAGGCAGACGTGTGATCTGCTTTTTAAGGTCCATGTGCAGAGTACTGGTGCCAAGCTATGAATTTTCTTCATGGCAGAGGTCTTGAGTCACTTATAGATGCCACATATGGCTCCTGAGCCGTGATTTGGCCTCTCCTGTTGCAGTCCACTGCAGAAATCTAAGTAGTGGCAACGGCAGACGACATGTCCACGCTGGCATGTGTCTGAGAATCAAGTATGTATGTTGACACCTTATACTGGCTGCAGCAGAACAGGTTTCATATGAGAATGTCTCAGTGTTAACCACTGAGTAGGCTTGGAATAGGTCACTATTACCTGCTTGTTAATAATTATTTTATTCCAATCAGGTCACATAACCAGAAAAAAACTTCCTGATACATACCACAGCTGCCTTTGTGACAAAGCAACACCTTTTTTTTCCCTTCCTTTGACAGTTTTTAGAGCAAACAGCAGTGAATACTACTGCAGGTTGAGAACAATGTGCCAATAATGAACAGTCCTTGCATGTGCATCCAGGAGCCAGATGTTACAATGGCAAAGCACTCACTAAAGCGAATGGTGAAGCCCTTAACTGTTGTGAGGGAGACCAGCCTGACCTGCATTCATCATAACCCTGAATTTATGAACATTTATTCCTTTAATCTGCACTGATGGGAATACATAACCATGCAAATCTGCGTTTTCTCATAATCATCTAGAACGGCACACACAATAAATGCAGCTTCAACTATACTTTAGTAAACTGCTGAGCTATGCAGAGTGTTGCAGAAAGAAATGGTTCTTATTCTAATTAAATGTTGCATTTAATTTTTGAAAGAGATGAAACATACCCATTAGGAAATCAAAAACTGTCATATCCATTATATCCAGAATTCTGGTCCCACTGTCATAAGGGGGTGTTTGTTTAACCTCTTCACAATAATCTGGATCAACTTCCCATCTGGAAAAGCCAATATTTTGATATTTTATGTGAGAGAAAAAGCTTACTGAGTATTAAAAAAAAAAAAAAGTTATTTTGCAAAGATCTAGTTGTATCACGTTCAATTAAGGGCAGCATCAGGTAGAGGCAGCAAATTCTTCAGGCTGCTTCCAGTAATGCAGGCAACCGATAAAGATTGTGACTGATGAAAAAAGAAGAAAAATCACAAGATTGAAAACTATCTGGCTAATAGCTTCAAGATTTAGGAGACCAGCTGCACCATCAGTCATATGATGAGAACATCTGAGACTTGTTTAGGGCTATTGATAGCAGTGAATCTTTCTCCCTCTCATAGGACTTAAGACAGGTCCCATTGCATCCTGTCAAAGCCACTGGAGGTATCTGTCCTGTGAGGGAATTATGCCATTGAAGGTCCTTTCAAATTCAGGACCATAAGCTGGAGCTCCTTGCAGGTGTAAGTACTCTGCCCCTTCCCAGGAGCTGGACCTGCTGCAGAAATGCAGATGTTCTCCTAAGCCTCAACGCTTTAGATCAGTCAGGGGCAATAACTGCAGAACTGTTTTGTTTTCCAATTACCCTTTGCAGCTGGCAAACCCTTTGCTCACCACTACTCACTCTGCTTTCTTGCGCTTGTGGTAGGAACGTCTCCAAGGGTTTCTCCAGGTTTTCCTTTTAGCTAAAGACAAATCGGGTAGGAAAGCAGCCAGAGACCCTTCGATCTGATCTGGTTTTCCACACAGGGCGTGCTCTGTTGAGCAGTAGTAGGAGCATTCCCCGTAGAAGCAGATGTTGTTGGCTGGCAAATAAAGGAAAAGAGGTTTAAAACCTACCCTTAAATCAATGTTCAAGAATTCATAAAAGCACTGATGTATGTATGAGCAGAAACAAATCTCAGACCTAAAACCCCGTTACCACACATACTTTTCTTCCACTGAAACCACTAGCAAGACATTCATTTCAGTGCCTGGGATCACGCCCTATGCTGAGCTCTCTGTGACTATTTCCATCTATTTATATTCCAGAAAACCAAATTTAACTATTTTTTTTTTTTAATCCTTTCCCTTCTCCTTTCATTTTCCCAGACTGACACATCCTTTGGGATATATTTATTACCCTAGGCTGGAACTCCAAATCCCACAGCTGAACAAGTGGCACATGCCCAAAATTAAGTCACCTTTCAAAATCTTGGCTCCTTTCTTTAAGAAGAGACAACAACATTTCATTCATTTACTTGCTGGTATGAGAAGAACTGGCAGTTTTACTAAGGAGAATTATTTACCATGAAGACTTATCTGGGGGTGTATGTAGAAAGTGGAAATAGCACAGATGTAACTCTGTCAGCACACATCCCAAACACAAATTTCTTCCTCCACGCATCACGTTACTTCAACAACCACAGAATAAGAACCTGCAGCAGGTTTTGCAGTGTGTGTTACCTTAAAACCTCCCCAAACCTGCCACCACATATTTCTGTACTAACAGAAACACCCACCTCTTTACAAGAACCCCCTTCCCATGTGAATTCACTGGAGGCGGGAGAGAGCAGCTCATCCCCAAACTCCACCAATGTTGGACTATGAACAAGAATAAAAGCACAAAGCTGATCTTCTTGTCAGTGTGCTACAATTCTTTTGACACTGCTTTATGCACATAAAATGTCATTAGAGGAAGACTGTGCCCTTTCCTTTATGGTAATGGTAAAGCTGAGAAGTCACATTGCTTCCTAATTCCCCACAAGGCCTCTAAATTCAAATATTGCTTCTTGAGCTACTCTCCCTTTGGGCAGGCTCAGTACAAATGAGGCAGGAAGGGCTGGTGAACAGAGGGAGGTGATTTTCTGCCTGCCACAGAAGACCAGGCGGCTTGGAAAGGTAAGCTGGTGGGTTTTCATCGCAGCGATGCCCTGCCCTGCAGCATGCCGCCCTGCACAGCACCGTGACGTATCCCCCGTCCAGACCCCACCTACAGCCGGCAAAGAGCCTGGCAGAGATGGTACACGGTTGCGGGGCAATGCAAGGGAGACGATGAATCAAGAGAACAGGGAGCAATACTGGCCCCAGTGCTATGGAGATAATTAGGAGGGAGGGAGAAACAGGGCAAGGAGTTGAAACTGAGGAAGGAGAAGGAGAATGTGGTAGAGCAATAAGGTCTCATGATGTTTTTGATTGTATTAATTAACCATATTATCTGAGACCAACTCCTAACCTTGGAATTACATCGTATAATTGGACTAAAAGGCTGGTGTGTCACTACCTGGCAGTTTATCTCTGCTCTTCGCTTCAAGCCTTTATTGATGGCTATCAGCTTTGTCCATTAAGTTGTGATTACTTTACTCTGGATACAGCCTTTTTGAAACCCTCTGTTGTGACTGACTCATAAGGGCCTCCCATCTCTCTGTGCTCAGGAACAACTCCAACCTGAACTGTATATTTACATTCACAGCGTTGGCTCATGCCAGTTAAATACATCCTGTCTCAGTCCAGAAATATTCACCCTGTGGTCAAAAGCCTCGTTCACAATTACTGAAAGAAAAGTACTTCAGGGAAGAGAACACAAAGAACAGAAATTAAAAAAGGGAGGGAGCACTCAGCATGTCTGTACTTTTAATTTTGTAACTTAAAGTGTTTTACCAAGCAGAATATCCTTTCTTAACAATTATTTTAAAAAGCTTTTTCTTACATAGAAGGCATACTTAGTCCCTTAACATTTTAATTAAAGAAACAGCAGTTTGAGCTAAGAAGTGACCATGTCCTTGGCCAATAAGCCACTCATCTTGGCTATTTCCTATGAACACCAGCATGAATCTTGGTGCTGCTCATCACACAATATGCCTATTAACTCCTAAACAGAAACCCCACTCATTTTTCCTTTTAAGCAACTCAGTAATATAACTCATATTGTTGAGAGTGAAGTTTTGAAAATCTTTTTACAAATTGCATGGGAAAAGAGCAATCATGGTTAGGGAAAACGAGGTTGGAAGGGACTCTGGAGGCCTCTAGTCCAAGCTACAGGTCAACTTCTCCAGGTTAAAAAAGTCTGAAACCCTCAGCTTCTCCTTGTACACCAGATGCACCAGCTCCAGGACCATCTCAGTGGCCCTCCTTCAAATTCACTCATTTCATTAGTCTAAAATCAAGTGTAAAGTCAACATCTACACAAACTCAATCTAATGCAAGCCCTGGGCGTGCTGCCCTGCTGTCTATAACCTCTCACGAGTTTCCTTTTCAAAACCACTATTGCAGCACAGACTTGGCGTAGCTTTTGCCATGCTAACACAGGTGCCTCAACTTCGTCTTTGATCATCCTGGCAAAACCAGGAGGGCTTCATGCCTCCCTGTGAACCTCTTCCATAATCCAGGATGAAAGTGAAGAGTTATCCAAGCACCTGCAGGCAGCACTGCCAGCTGCAGACGGCCTGCAAATGGGAGGATCATACTGGGCTGGTAGGAAGGCTGGGATATTCTCAGTCAATAAAAACTGGGGCAAAACATCTGTGATCCATAACCTAAAAAGAATTACTGCAGACAAAATATTTCAAGGGGTTCCAGGCTGCCACAAGGGATGATTTACAAGAAATCACATACAGATGCTGCTTGCAGGATAACCCAGAAGAGTTAGGAGATACAAAGAGATCCCTTATTTCTCAGGTGCCTGCTGCCTCGGAGGGAAGGCAGGGCTCTCCCCTGCACTGCAGTAGGGGTTTATTCTCCAGTGACTTGAAGCTGCAGTGGGGCTTGTGCTCCAATTCAGCTGTGTCAGTATCACCTGCTTGTCTGTGGAGGGAGGGAACCCACACAGATTTATCCTGATCACCTGAGACAATTTATCTGCAAGGGTTTCTATGACTTGGCTTCTGCCCGACAGCAGGAAGGCAGTGCTCGGTTATCTGCTGCCCTAACAGGTCTGCAAAGAGCCAAAGGCCCAGCAATGCCTGCGCTATCGCAGCCTCTGCTGCTCACTATGTAAATCTGACCTTTCAAAAAAAGGAATTATATTAAACACAGCATTCTGCACAGTGGGAAGATAAATACTGTGTTTAATAGTTTGCTTCTGAATTTAACTTTGGGAACAATGAAACCCTGCTCTGTATTGTCAACGAAAGCAACTGGGACTAATCATTTGACAGTAATCACACATT
Source organism: Leptosomus discolor (assembly GCF_034619465.1). NCBI lineage: Eukaryota > Metazoa > Chordata > Aves > Leptosomiformes > Leptosomidae > Leptosomus > Leptosomus discolor. The sequence continues at coordinate 7,410,574 of NC_141404.1, forward strand.
CGTATCCAGATAAATCTTCAGGAAAGCTCGGGGGCTGTGGCAGTGATGGCATTCGCTGCTGGAGCGACACAGCTAGCATGTGTGCTGCCTGCCCCACGCTGGGATGTTCAGCCCAGCTCCTGCTGGGCTCCTCCGGCTGTTGATTTTCCCACAGAGCCCCCATCGCCTGCAACGGTAGTCCAGTCCTCCAAGCAATGGCAGGACGTGTCCTGTCATTGAGGCAGCAAACTTGCAGTAAACCCACAAGTGTATTTGTTGGTGAGAAGTTACTTTCAATGGCAAAGCTCTTTCTGCCAGATATTATTCTCCCTGTGGGCTCAGACCTGTGGTACTTACTCTCCACAGCTCCTGTCTGATTTCTGCAGGTAGCGGAGGTGAAAGGATGCAGTATCTCACGTTACTATGAAGAAAATTAACTGCTTTGATTGATACAGAATAGACATCTTGATGTCTACCCTAGTTTTATATACAGGCAGTGAGATGCAGCAGCCTAAATTACCTGGGGAAACATTCATTTTTAAGGTTTCTTAAAAGCGTAGAAAAAAAAGAGCTACGAAATATAGAAAAACACAGTTCTCATTTAAGATTTCAAGGTGCAGTAGCAAGCCTCTGAAACCTAAGTAGGTGACCCACATTCTGCACAGCAGGCTGAGGGTGAAATTCCAGCTACAGACACGAGCCCAGTGCTTCGCCAACAATCGCACGCTAAGAGCAGGGTTTGGCCTTTTGAATGCGAAAATCAGAGGGAACGGGGAGACTAACTAGAGTGTGGCCCTTCTCCTCCCATTCATATTGCCCAGCCCCTATGCCCTCTCTCATCTGATACACGTGTTTCTGTACAGACCCCTGTCCCTAAGTACACCTGTGAAAGAAGCAACTGCCAGGATTTTTTTCTCCTGCAGTGGGTAGAAATGGCAACAGGAGCAGGGCTGGCAAACCAGAAAGAGAGGCATGTTTATACATGCTGAAATGTTCAAATGCTGGGAATTTGCAACATGCAAACTCCTTCTTCATTAAAAATCCAAATTGTTTCCCCAAAGTACTAGGGAGGCAAGAGAATCCCGAGCAGTGTTGCAGATGTCCGATTTTCATTATCTGAGGACGAATGAATAAAATTGTAATGGAAATCATGCAAAAATCATGGTCTGGTGATTGAAACTCCAACTAATCACAACAAGTAAGAACCAAGAGTGTTTGCATACTCATCTGCACATTTTCTGATAGCTGAACAATATTTTTTCTCAGGAATTCTTTTATTGAGATTTGCATGACTGTTAATAGAGGACATTTAGCAAGCCTGCGCAACTGGAGTACTGCAAAGAATCCTGAATATTTACTAAAGCAATGCATGAAACGACCTTTCTTTTACCTGCTCAAAATAACAGCTAATTCAGAATTGCTATTGTCTGCTGAGAGTGGGGAAAAAAATCCATAATCCCTTGGAATTGGTTAATATGAACAAAAACATAATGCTTACTAGCTGTGTAACATTGATTTCTTTAAGGTACTGCTTCAATTACTTCCAAAACGAAGGCTGACATCATTAATATGTCTCTTTTTTCCTAGCAAATTACCATTCATTTGTAAGAGTAGCAGGGGTACTGCAGTCTGCCCTACTGCAAAGGATGTAAAATTAATTTAAATAATTACTGACCTAATTCCATTTTTCATGTTTAGTCCAAACTGCCTGGAAGTGCACTTTTCTGCAATCTGCTTTCTCTCTGAATGCAGCCTAATGCATCGACTGACCTGTCTGCTCGCAGCCATTTCCACTTTCCTATGGAAGAAGGGATGTCGTCCTGCAGTGTGCTCTCAAGCTACAACTGCCTGCAGCTTCTTGGCCCTGATTTCCACGCCTGATGGGACAAGTGAGATGGCCCAGGCATGGAAATGCAGTGAGGTTTCTTCCAACACATCCCTGCACCGGTCCAGGGAATAACATGGTGTATTGATGAGCATCATCAATATTTACCATCTCAGAGTTTCCACTGAAAACAGTGGTTTCCCAGCCAGAGGGGAAAAGCTTTGTAAAAAATCAATTACATTTAGTGCTTGTTTAATTTTAAGAGACCCACATGGGTGCATGGAGAGAGATACAGTGCCAGCAGACACCATGTGTCCCCTTGACCATTAATTGTCACTGAGCACCGCTGGGGATGGAGATGCAGAGACAGACACCTGAGAGGGAGTCCCAGAGGGGCCTCGATAGCTTAATGCGGGTTCACAGATTGATTCTTACAACTATATGTAAGTCACACCTCAATTTCTCAGCTTTGTGTTAACCAGTTCTCCCTCAAAACCAACTGACTTCTGTGCCTCATCTGCCAGAGGGCACAAGTCAGCCTCTTCCAGTCCTCCCCGGGCTCCCCGTTCCCTCTCCATCCTCACCACCCCAGGCCATGGGGCTCATCCCAGCATCCTCCTCTTTTCCCTTTTCTGCCCTCAACCTGCTGGTTGAGCTGCCTGCTAGGTTTGTGAATTTGTTTCTAACCGCTCAATTTAGGACCTTCATTACTTTTTCATTAAGCATTAATTACTGCCTGCCTTTTAAGGTCAGTAGGAAAATACCAAGATGGAGGTTGGGCACATGTTAATGAGAATCCAACTAATTAAACTGGGGACTTGTAGGGAAGAACTCTGACAAGTAACCAACATGATTTAAGCAAAGTATATTGATTTAAGAAATGCAGAATTGAATGAAAAATTAATTGCTTAAGTGTTTTATTCTCCAGAAAAGCCTGATTCATAGTTAATCAAATATTTTAATTGAATTTATCTGAGGCCTCTAAATAAATTTGAATAAAGGATTATGCTTGGATCATCCCTTGGATGTCTGGAATTTCATAATGACAAGATAAAGATCTTCATCTGAACCGGCAGTCTTAACTCTGCATTGCCGTGCTCCGGCTGCTCTAAGCTGCTCAGTACTTGAGTACAGTTTTGTATTTCTCAGAAATCACTGAAGTTCACCCCTAAGCCTTGATATATAACCTGGGAAGACTAAAAAGCAAGCGAACTTACTAAACCATGTCTTACTTGCTAAAATGGGAATAAAATGGCTTATATTTCAAATGAATCAAAGTACCTTGGGGACATAAACAGTCACAAGATGCTTTTGCCATCTTTAGTGTGTGATTGTTTGCCTACAAAATATGAAGCAAAACCAAAAAGACTGGACAGAGAGGGAGAGGGAGAGGGAGAGGGAGAGGGAGAGAAAGCGACTGAGGCACAAGTGCCTAGCTGGAGCATGCAGAAATGTCTGCACATCAGGTTTGGTGAACACTGTTGCCACTGTGATCACGACTGTACATGTAAAATTGGAGCACTCGTCACACGGGGTAAGATGAAACCTTTTGTAATTATGTAATGTATTTTAGAAGTGAAGTTACTGGAATAAATAACTGTCTGCTCAACCGTGTCCTGTTGAGCTGAACATAAATACGAAGTTAAAAATAACAGCCATAATAATGACTTTATTGGTGACCACAAAAGTGTGACAAACATTTTAAGAGAGAAAGCTCTGCAATGACAGGGCTCTCGTTTCTAGCTAACAGCAATCAATTACAATTACATCAGGAGAAACTGTAATTAAGTCTTTGGATCTTGACTTGGGGGATCCGGGATAAAGAGCTTCTGGCCCATCACACATAGAGCAAGAGAGTGATCTCTGGAGATTTCTGCTCCAGATTGCCTGTTACACAAGTCACAGCCTGAGTTCAGCAAAACACGTTTGCATGAAGCTGAAATAATATGAGTTAAGCTCACTGGAACATAGCTACATGCTTTAAACGGAACATTTCCCTATATATTGTTTCTCTAAGAACATACTTAAGCATGTACTTTTGTGCCTTAACCCAGAGCCTTAATTTCTCCATCTCAGCATCCTAGATGCTAAACAGAGATGATACCACTTTCTCCCACCCTTTGCCCATCTTCACCTAATCCAGTAGTACATTCTGGTGAGCAGGGAGTGGTTTTACCCTGTGTTTGTAAAATTCACACCCTGTGGAGCTCCACCCTTGGCTAGGGCCACCAGACATCGTGAAAGAGTGAAGAGTAACAAAGAGTAGTATCAGGTTCCTGGGGTCAGCCCTCAAAGCAAGAATGAGGACTGGGAACAATTCCAGTCACTTCTACTCTGGCCTCTGCCCAGCAGAGAATTTGAGCTGGAAGCAGGATATGTTAGACCTCCGTTTGCTTGACTCTTTTTTTTTTGAAACTCCTGTTGTAATAAAAACTGAAGTGCATGACTGAGAAAATTAGGTTTTGGTCCTCCAGTCAAAACCGAGAAATAAATGCATCTGACCAACAGAAGTGACGGATCCCATTGCAGTAGAGAAAAAAAGTCTAAATAACAAATGGGCTAAGTAATAAGGTTTTGGGTAAACTGAAAGCAACAGAAGAAACTGCTTTAGAAATTGCTCTACATAAAACATTTCATGAATACATTGCTTTTGTGAACATAAAAGCCTGTCTCTGCGGATAATTTGTCAAGGGGAAAAGGCACTCAATTCAAAACAATAAAGTCTTCTTTGTAGGCTATGTCTCCACATTTATTTTTATTCAACGGTCTAGAAGACAGTTCTATTGGAAATATCTAAGCAATTAAGCAATCTACACATTGTTCCCTTAAGTACGTGTTTGGCGGGATAGAAGGAATATAGTGTTATTTCCAAGACTACCTGGTGAGATGAAAAACGTTCTCCACAGTTTCTTGTCACGAGTAACATCTCGTATTTCCCTTGTCATGTTAACCAGTCTACCTGCAACTGGTGGCACACGACGGAAATCCAGGATCCTGGAAGAGAAAGAAAAGACATAGCTTATGTAAAGGATTAAAATATAATGATAGTGATAGGTTTTAGGAAGGTTCATTACACTCTGAAGGCACATTTATCTGTGGTCTTTAAGGAGTAAAAAGCCCATCAACTTTACACTGGATAATACTTTGTATAATATATTATATTACAAAGTATGTCCTGCATATGATCAGCTCTGACTTGCCTATACAGTATGGAGCAGATGCAAAATACAGAAAAGTATGGGGACACATTGTTCCATGAAAAAAATGATGATACATTGAATTCCAGAAATAGGAGACAGTAGAAACCTATTTTTGACTTTGTGCTACTTCAGGGTTGTTACAGCATGCATTTTGCTCACCAATTTTTTAAGTGACTTGAGGAATGGGATTTCAGCCTCTTTCTTCCAGAAACACCATATACTAGTAATTTTTCTTCTGACAGTCTTAGTATTTGTTTGATTTATTTGCTTATGCTTCTCTCTGTTTTAATATCCTTACACCAACCTAAAAAATCTCCCTGAGACTAAAAATTTTCCCACAGGCAAAGGCTGGGTGAAGAGCCTTCTCTACCCCAAACTCCCTTGACTTAGTAGATCATTAAAAACTCCCTATGAAGCATTGTTATTAGATATAGTAAAAGAGCAAAATCCCCATGCAAAGCCTCCCCATAGGTGGGATTTTTATGTCCTCTGTCTGCTGATAAGATTTTCTACATTGGGTAGCAACTGCTTTTTCTGCTTAATGTGTAGATATTTAACATACCTCCCTGCAGGAACTCCATTAATGTTTTTTCCTACAGCACCATCTGCTTAAAATGGCAATATAAAATACAAAGCAGAAGGAATCAACACCAAGGTCAACAACAATAAAATACAGAAGAGCATTGAAGGATCTGACCAGGACCGTTCTTAATGGCAAATCTGTCGTGTGCCACCCACCGATAGGCTTCCTTATCCTAACCACCAACCCAGAAGGCAGCAATATTACACGTACCCCCAAATAATTTGTGGCTCCAAAGCTTCAAGCTTTTGAAAGGATGTTTCTTGGCACGCCAGGGTGTGAAAGATGCTTCAGTTCTAACTCAGCCTGTGAAATGCCATGGTTTCTAGCCACACTGAGCCAGTAATTCATCACTCATTATTAATTCCCATTCCTAATCTTGGTAGACTGAGAGGGCTGCAGTCCCTTCTCAGTCTTGAGGTGTCCAACATACCCTGCACTAACTTTGGCTGGGGGTACATTTTCAGCTTACAGAAGCATGGGATGACCACCATTGCCCATGCCTTCCCACTAACTTGTTGCCTAAACATGCTCCTGATATGCGATGGCCCCAGCTTTTTGCTGTGAAATCAGGACTCTATCCCCATCTCAATTAATCCTCTCTGAACACTCACACCATTCCCCATGTCTCGCTTGGACTTGCATGCCCTGGAGCTAATTGGGGTGAGCCAGCCTCCCATCACACTTATGCAACATACTCCCCAGGAGATGGGTCCTCTCCATATCCACTTCAAGATCACAGGGGAAATTCAGCTTCTCTTCAATATAATTTCTCTTTCTTTTGAGAATTACTTATTGCCAGGTTTCTCATTCCCAGAGCAAGTCACGTTTCCTAATTATTAATCCACCCTTTCATCATCTACCATTTCATTTATTCATGGCACTTGCCCACCTTTGTTCCATTTTCCCCTTTTTAAAAAGTAATTCAGTTACAGGGCTGGCCAAGTGCAGAAACTTATCACAATATTTCCACTTTTCTTTTAATGCAAATACATTTTACTTGCCTGTCCAAATGAAACGCTGCTATTTCTGCATTATGTCTTTCATAATCTGAGAAATAAAAAAAGTCAGGCGGGGTTTCTTGTTCTCTGGTTTGTCTGCAAAGAAAAACAAGGAAAGTGTTTTAATGAAGGGTTAGCATTTCTAAGAAGCCGTACTTGGTCAACAGCATGTTATTCAGGAGTTCAGTATTGTTTGCTTAATGGAAGGCCTTTAAATACTTCATGCATGCGTTATTTGCCATGTAGCCTTCATTTTATCTTCTTTTGTAAACTACTGTAACAAAAAAATATGAATCCAAGACTTGCACATGCAGGCTGCTGTCACAAAGCTATTCCACTCAAGACACTCTCTCTATTTAACAAGATCTGTTTTATCACTTTCAAACATTTCATTAGTGATAGTGGTGAAGGCAATGTCATTTCATTAAATTATCATTAACTGTAATTATGAAATTTCCAAAAGTAATAACATTTTTTGTTCATCTTTGGCAGCCATGCAGTATCTAAAATATGACTCTCCCTTTGTATTACTTAGAGCCAAAAGTGACATGTTTTTCTCATTTCAGAAGAAATGGGATCATTGCAGTTTGACGGCCACGACACATGTCATGTTTCAAAGAACATTAACAAGACCGTGCTCCAGAGAGGATGCAGGATTTGTTGTTTCTTCAGTTTAAGAACCAATAAAAAATGTCATTCTGATGGAAATAGAAAGGCTAAAGCTTCAACACCGACCTGTATGGAAAACAGAAAGCTCTGTATAACAGAGGGGCAAATCTTGCCCTCACTTTAGGCAATTTGCAGTCTTGATGGCCTTTGGATGGAGCACAACTCAGGCAGTTGACCAGTATCATGTCTGGCCCCCACCTCAACCTGGATCATGCCCTATTTTGAAGTCTTAAATGGAAGATAAGCACTGCAAAGCTGTTCTGCACAGCATCTGCAAGGGAGGACAGTTTCCTAGAAGAGAAAAACAAAGCTCTTTCTCATTCCCTGCTGTCACAGGTGGCCAGCTGACAGCTCGTGTGTCACCCACGCTACACACTGGCAATTAAAATACAGCTTCTGCACCAGGATCCTGTCGCATGAAAGGCTTTGGGGTAGTGCTGGTGCAGAGCTCAAACCTCCAGAGAATTCGCAGTAAGTCCTAATTATGGGGCTTGTTGGGAGTCTGAAGCTGTGTCCACCCACCACCATGAGTACCAGGACTGGTATCTGCCCATGAGCCCTCCTGTATTTGCACTGCTGGAGAAACTGGATAAGTCTCATGTTTTTTGGCTATGTGAAGACTTTGCTATCCAATCAGCGGGGTCTGAAAGGCTGATATCCTTTCTTAGACATTCTTCTTTATGTTAATATCTTAGTAAGGTACTCTGTCTCGCACTATATGATGAACAATTACCATCATAGAGACAACATCAAGATATCTGTCTTGTATGCAATGTAACTCAAGGCCAGAGAGGCCTCCAACACCCCAGCGACGCTCTGACCAAAACAGCACTGACCACTGTCATAATAGTGGTCACAGAGGTGGCCAACATTTGGCAGAAGTCCTGCTAGGGCTCTGCTGTGGCTGCAAAGGGTTCACAAGGAGACAATCTAAAAGTCAGCCTGGCTTTGTCTCCATAATAAATGCAAAAGGGGAAGGAACATGCCCACAAACAGCAATATGGAAGAGCTAGAAACCTATGGCATGTCACACAATACAGCATGAAATCAAGACAACAGCTAGGAGCGCTGCAACCTTGTTGCGCATATTCCCCTCAAAAATGAAGAAATGAGCCCTGAATATAAATTCAAAGGAAAAGATTAACATATTTCTGTTGGGAAGAATTTAAAATAGTTGATTTCTTCAACAAATCAAAGAGAGAAAGCTTCATCCCAGGGTTTTGCAAATTTTACAGATATCAGCAAAGCTGATAAGTTGCAGAAAATATTACTAATTAGCTAATCAATGCCATCTGCTTTTTATCTCTCCAAGACTTTAAACAAATCATGGCTGTTCCTTTACAAGAAAATCTTGCTCCAGAATATTGGACTTAAATAAGGGCTAGATCTCAATCTTGCAAGCACAGCTATACCCCCAGCCCAGCTCCTTTGTGCTGCCAGCTCGACACGCCAGGCAGTCAGCACATCACCGCCGGGATAGTCCGGTCTCTCTAATTTCACTTTTCTATTTGCTCCCTGCCACCCCCGGCAATGGCTGGGGATATTATTCATTTGGGAGTAAGTATAGCTTGTCCTGCAGGCTTAGACTTGTTTGTACATATTTCTCTCCTGTCATAATGTATTATTAAGTGGTAGCACACCCTCCTAGAAAATCATGAACCTGATTGTCCTAAAACCTTCAAAAATGGACACCAAATCCACAGTGCAATCTAGACAGTGAAAATATTGGTATTTTTTAAACCTGACAACATGAAACAATCTCCCAAATTTCTTCGGTGCTTCAGGTGCTTCCCTCTACTAATCTACAGAAAACCGCTCTCCAGCCATAGTTCCCATGGTCCATGCACATGTCAAACAAGCATGGTACCCACTTTTCTGTCTCCTGGAAATACTGGGTTATTCTGAATGTAGACTGGAAAAAGGATTTATCAAACCCCCAAGCTGCTTTACATTCCGTATGTTCCTTTGCAAACCTCTGCACGACTAAGATGCAGCAGATCCAAACATGAAACCCTCTCCTGAAATAACCTTGTAAAATCCTTTCTGCTGACTTATTCCAATATCCCATAGATAGAACAGGAACCTTGCTCCTTGGATCTGACTTTAGCTGGCAAGAGCTTTATTCAAACATACATTTATTGTTAACTTGGTGTCTGCAGCAGCACCTAAAGTGATTCGTGGGTAATTCCTCAGCCACGGCAAGCTGCCGTACCACCAGCAAACGCTAACACATGTGATGATCATAGCCTAAGGTACACAACTGAATTTAAAAAGCCACATGAGCCTAACAGCCTTGAATCAATGGACTGTTATGAGAATGGCTTTAACAGTGTTAAAAGGGCACCTACATCATAATCTATATTTTTTACTTTATCCATATGTGTTTATATATGATTTTATTTACCCATGTTAGAAAAGCTGCTATTTTTTAGCGTGCACAATCTAATCAATGCATTCCCTGGTTTGTGCTAATTCTTCTAATGATCTGTTCTTATGTATATGTATAGAGAGGTGGAAGATCAAACTTGGCTCTCAGCAACATGGATGTACAGTCAGCAAGTCCTATCAGTTACTCCAGCTCTACATCATGGCAACCGGCCCTCATTCTCTAAGCAGCAGGCTGGGAAAGGGGCATACACTAGGAGTCCCACCCAGGTCAAGTAAAGTATCTTATAAAACAACACTAGAACCAATCCATCCCACAGCATGTTTTAAATCAGAATTGCATTTTAAAGAGGGAAAAAACCCTCAACCCTCAAGTTATTTTGCTTTTATTACCTGATGGATATTGAAGGTTATTTTCTAATAAAATGACACACATAATGAGATATTTGAGCAAACAGACCAATATGCTGAACTCTCTGCAGAAGGGTACACTTCTGAGGGACAATAAATTACAAGCAACGGTCAGAGCTCCTCAGTGCCAGCAGTAAACATCTCACAATGTGCAGGACACAGGTTCTGCACAGGTTGCAGGCGGTGGGAGAGCATTTCTGTCAGCATCTCTTATTTTGCAAACAGTTGGAATCTGGTGATCCTCTCTTTGGAGAAGGATTTGGCAGATATTTATAACGGCAGGCTGGGAAGCTCTGGAGGAGAGACAGATGGAGGTCTGTTGATACTGCACACAGTTAAAAATTACACAGTGGCACCAGACCAATTACAGCGTAAGGAAAAGACAAATCAGCATGGTAACACTAGTAGAGGAGAAATAAGAACTAAGGGGAAATCAAAGCCCATGAAAATTTCCATGGCACAACTGAGAGAAAACATGGGAAGTAAAGAATGATTTTAAACAGGACAGGGACACATTTGCATTGGCACAAGATGAGATGCAACTGTGACCTGATCTTGTGGCTAGAAAAGCAAGTCATGGTTACAAATACAAGAAATAAAGCTACTCCGATAAATGAACAGAGTCAGAAATAAATCTGGCATTTCAATTCCATCCTAGCTATGGTTGGGACCTGGTTTGGTGTTCAGTAGTATTTGGATAAACCAATGTAGTGATTTGTGTGCAGAAATAATTGCAAAACCTCAAGATTTTCTTAAATGTTTCTGTAAACATTTTTTGGCCAATTACTTGACCCCCAAACCCCAACATTAATAATTCTTTGGGTCTTTTTTTTCTGCCGTTTATGAACCTTATCACCACAGTGAGACTGTATGCTCTGCAGACTCTCTGGCATTTCAGAAAATGCTGTTACAGAAACTAAACATTTAACAAGGAAATCTATATTTAGTTTCTAGCATCACTCGCATGCACCTGCCTAAATTACCAGGATTAATACCCACCAAGGCCATGTATTACTCGAGAGAATCCTGCCTCAATGCCAGACTTCCTCCGCTCCGGAGGGGTCCTATTATCTGTACAGCAGCCAAAAAGCTAGAAAACGGGGCAAACAGCCCATTCTGAGTCAAGCGTTATCCTGACAGACACATGCTGCCTTCCTATCTCGCAGTCCAGAGACATCTCAGAGACACCTTTTGTGTCAAACCTGCGTACCTTAACTAATGAAAGGACGTGCTGCTGATTCGAAAAACAGGTTGGACTCCTGTTCTGACACATAATCAGGGGAATCAGCTACAGGGAGCAGGGAGGATTATGGATCACAACAACGAGCTTTGCCACAGCAGGGAGTGGGTTTGCTTGGGTTGGACCATTTTGCAGACAGAGACCTCGACCCTCTCCAGCCAGCAGCAAAATCACTAAGAGACGTAACAGGCCAATGAGGCATGGTAATTGCATTGGCAGGGACATGACCAACATTGATAAGAGTGTAATTTGGCTATCAGAACAGATAACTGGAGATTAGCTGGGTCTACGGACAGTTATAGGCCACTATTCTTCTCCTTTGGAAAGCAGCTTTCCACTCTTCCTGTGGAGTATTTAAGGTGTTTAAATACCTGTCCTGGCATTGCAGGCTCAACAGTCAATATACAGTGGTACCTAAACGTATAGTTAATTCAAGACTAAAAGGCTGCCACTCAGCAGTTTGCTGCTGTTTCAATTACTTTGTGGCCTGGGAGGGACTTGGGGACTTTTTGCATTTGGAAGCATCACGGTGGGGCTTTGTAGACAGCCCCTTGCTCTGGCAAGCAACTAAAGCACAGATGCTCTATCAAGTCTGGAAAGCCTTTCTTCCCACACAGATAGGCATAAAATCTCCCCAACTCTTGCCTATGAACTGCTCCTTTGTACTTGTGGAAAACTCAGACTGAAAGTCCGGTGTCTGCTTGCAAGATTTTCTCCCTGCCCCACCCCCCACATGTCAAATTGGATTGTGCTGCAGGGGAATCTAGAGTGCCCTGAGATAATCTAAAGCTTATTATTCTAAGTGAAGGAGGCAGCCCGTGGAAAAAAAACGACGTCTCTGAGGCAGCTGCAGTCCTTAGGAGGGTACTTAGCTTTTGCATGCAGAGTCTTGTCATCCGGGAGTGCTTTCTATGTGTTTGGCACCAGTTAGAACAGGTGGAAAAAATGCCACTTAATTTTATAACACATTTTAGTGGCTTAGTAAGTCCTTAGTAAGACAAATGGTATTGTTAATGCAGCTACACCTACAGTAGCAAAGATATTTGGTGCCTATTTCTGACTCCTTACGGAGTCTTGGCAGCTGGTGGCTTTGGCTTTATCAAAGCGTTCTGCTACAAAGAACACTCCCAGGAATGACATGAGCTGTTTACAAGAGTAGAATATGGTCCAGACAATGAGCAGCCAATCCAGGAATGCAAAGACATGCAATTCAAGTGATACAGAAAGGATGTTTGGCCTGTTCCACCGCTATCATCCAAATGACAATATGGGCCTCTGCAGGATACTCAGGCTTCTCCCATCTAACTAGCATTTCTGCAGCTAGAAAAAATGAGAGAATATTTACTGTGGCAGAAAGACAGAAATTCGCACAGGGATGTGATAGCAATAGGAATAATTAGCAAACAGCCAAAAGGATAAATACCGAGATCATGCTATTGCATGTCAGCCCCGGAGTGCTTTTCTCCCAAGCAGACAAAGAGAGCTTGACAACAGCACATGCTCAAGGACCAGTTAGCTTAATATAAGTCAAAATTCTGATTCAAAGAATGACAATAAGTTTCCAAAAGAGCATTTGTATATATAAATATCTTTACCTGGCACAGGAGGTTAGTGGGGGGAAGAGGGAGAGAAAATTCACAGGGACAACAGTATATTAAGGTGGGTTTTCTTTCCATTTCCAGTTGTGGAGTCAAAGAAAAAAAAGGCTCAGGAGGTCACCTAACCCATTCCCTGGCCCCAGGGTGAGATCAGTTAGACCTAAACCATTCTTGACAGACGTCGCTATAACGCGATCTTCAAAATGTCCTTTCACAATCCCATGGCTACAGCCACCTCCTCCTTGTCCCCATGTGCTGGCCTTACTCTTCTGCTGAATTCCAGTCTCACTTTTCCTCCTCACTCCACAATCAAGGCAAAACCATCACAGTAAAATGTGCTGCAGCTGACCCGAGTGCCTTCTGGAGGAAGGAACACAAGTGATAGACATGCCAGAAAAACTGGCTCCCATTCCTGAGAAGAGAGTCTTCAAGCCAAGACCTGGAAATTAAGCCTTAACGCCTTTAGACCACATTCCTCAGCTCAGGAGGCCTCTTCTTAACTAAGCACAATTCATTTATTTTTAATTCATTAAAAACTCCAAAACACCAAAGCCTTGAAAGCCTACTTTCTTCCCCTTAAAACCAGCACTGTTTCTAGAAGACAACAAAGCAACCTTTGATTCCTCTACATAGATCAGGGTGTCTGTGAATAGGTTGTGCAAAACCAGTCCCTTGCTCAGAGCAGCACCAGTGAAAGGTTCCTGCCATCCCATGGAGGAGATGTATATATATATATATATATATAATATATACATACACACACAAAAGCAGATTTTCACCTGAGCAGAACATGAGTTACCACTCCTGACTACACAAGGAGATATGATATGAAAGGATGAATAATCAGGGTAACTAATATGAACCAAGAATACGAAAGATTCATTTTATTCTCCACTAAAATATAAAAATAATAATAAAACCAGACGTTTTCCTCTTCTTTGGGGCTTTTCTGTTCATTCTACTGATCTGGATTTGGTATTAATATCTCAAAAAGTACCCTCTCTATACCATTGCCTTCACTGACATTGTGCTGACAGTAAAGTCAAGGCGTAATCTCACCAATCATCATTTCATTGTCTATCAGCACAGAAGAAAATAGCGCTTTTTTTCATTCATTCTTTTGTGCTTTCAGATACATAAGACATGAAGAGAATCTTTGATCAGCACAAAACACATAAGAGTTTGATCAACTGGGAAAATTTCCTACAGCAATTCAGAATATTACTTCGAGCCCTGCCTAGTAAGTAGCTGCCTGTCACCATGGGAAAAGCAAATGGAAAAAAAATATTAGCGTAAGCACATTTGTCAGGATGTCTTCCCCACCCGCGCTTTTTGGCGCGACAGCCAGCAGTCTCCTTCCGGCTCCCAGGGAATTTGGCTAAAGAGAGGTGGGTCCCTGCGCTGAGGGCTGCACTCTCAGCCTGGTCAGAGCTCAGATTCACAGGTTGCTTCTGTTTACTATTAATTATTAAATATATATTATTGTTGCTGTTATTATTTAGAAGAGGGCTGAAAAGAAAGCAAAATAAAATGCTTCTAAAAAGCAGGTAAGCCATACAAAACCAGAGAGATGAGCTCCAGAGCTACCAAACTCTAGATTGATGTACATAGGCGTACTTAATGTCTAATCCAACACGTACATCAATATCTAATATCACCTGCTGTGGTACTGGACATGATGTGACCAGACAAGTAGGATCATTCTTCATAATATTTGCTTTTATTTCTCCTGCACCTCACAAACATCTCAAATTTAAGAGGAAGGCACAGTGTTAGAGAGCAAGAGAGTTTAAAATACTTGAGGTGAGATGAGCTTTTCCAACATTATGGGACAGAGGTTGATCTCAGTTATTCCCAAAAAGCAGCACAACTGAACGCTGGGGTAAGTGAAATAAAGATGCTTTTCACAACCACTTTTGTAAGCTATGTACAGGGCTGCTTCTGTTGTAAGTAATGACACGCATGGCTGCTTTTTGGTCAGCAGTGGGTATTGAAGTGTGTTTTTCCAAAATTAGAAGCTCAGGTCTTCATACCTTGATTTAAACAACCCTACCCTCTGCGCAGGGAGCCCAGAGGGAGGTATATAATCCATACTGGTATGCTGATTACACAGGAGGCAGTACTGCATGCAGAAGTGCAGGTGTGCCAGTGTGTGGGACTTGCTGCAAATTCATCTGCCTCTCCCTCTTTCGGGGTGCTGGTGGGAAGAGGGGATAGGGGATGGAGAATAGATGAATCTTGATGCCACAGTGGCTAGGTGGTGCTAGAAATTTTTTTCTACTATCCAGAAAAAGCAGGGCTTGTACAGAAAAACAAATGAGTCACGGTACGAAGAGAAAGGCCAGCTCTGGGAAGCTCCTGTCACTAATTTACTTTGCAGATAAAAAAATTCTTAACCCAGAAATAAGGTTTGATTCATCTTTGAGAGAAAAACCTGATGACAATCAGGAGTTGAAAGATTAAGAGGTACTTGACAGCACTACAAAACAGTTCCCAGTGCCAACATTAATAGGGTCACTGCCGTTGCCACAGCAGGGAGAAAAAAGCCTCATAGCAATCAAATAAGCAGGAGACATCATTAATGAAGTGCTACAATGATATTTCGTGCCTTTCTTTAAGGTATCTTCATTAAGAAACTATATCACTATCGGTATTTTCTGCCCCTGTACGGCTCTTAAACAAGTGGTGTGAGAATTTTTGCCATGCCAAGCCCATGATTTCTGTCCTCTTTCCCCTTGATTTATCCCTTGAAGGCTCTATTGTACATTGTCTGCTAGCCATAAATTGCAATCCTGAAAAATAATACAGCTGCAAAAATATTTTTGAAAAAAACAGGCAATGCAAACAGAGCTCAGTGTGAGCCCAGGTACTTTCAGCCTTTCTTCAGGAAAAAAACTGCAGAATATTTTCTACAGAGGTTTTTTCAATACATAACATTTGTAGAGCTCTGAGAGCACAAGAGGAAAAATATCTGTAAAATTAGAAGTCTGAAGCATTTCTTCAGCCCTGAGAATGTTACTTAATATGTCTGGGGTCATTAAGGGTAGGGATTTAATGGAACAATAACATTAAACATATTAGAAGCATAGCAGAGCTCAAATTTCTTTCAGCTTGTTGGATTTTTTCTTTTCACTGTACGTGATGTATGTGCCATTGAAATTCCAGGGTTCAGAATAGATTCCAGTTACAAATAGGCTGGAAAAAGTAATTACTGCGAATCTGATGTATTGATACATAACTTCTTCCTTTTTATTAATGAGTTTCCTTCCCATTATTATGAGAACCGTGAATGCTAGTAAGCTTGTCCTCAAAATCTCCCAGGAAGCAGGAAAATATTAGCCTTGTTTTTCAGCAAAAGCTGCAAAACATGGAACTATTAAGGATTCAGTTCTGCCCTAAGCAAAGCGCTCTAGCCTCATTAAGCACATGCTTAACTTTGGGCACACATATAGCCAGTGAACTATGTGTGTCCTTGACAGTCAAGCATAGACTTAATACTTCCTTGGAGCTCTTTTGTGCTCAGCACTTTGCAAGAACAAGCCAGTGATAAGCACCAGATCCCCGCAGCAGCTCTGGCCGCTCACCCCATCCACTTCCAGACTCACAGTTGTTTTTTCCTTCTTCTTCCACCCCCAATAACAACTAGTTTGGGAAAAAATGTGTCATTCTGCCAAAAGTACAAGTCAGTTTGGCCACAGGCTTTGGTACATTCCAGATGTCACCCTTCACGTGGACACTGAGGTCTGCAGGTCCTAGGTGTGCTCAAGACTCCTTGTACCCGAATAACTGCACCACACAAAGCACTGCAACTCCTCTAAACAAACATTAAAAAAAAATACTTTTCTTATATTGCCAGACTAACCAGAAATAAGACTCAAATCCTGTCTTTCAATGTTACTCCTGCCCCACATAGGGAAATACAAATAGATCTACAAAAGCGCAGACAACTTTTATGAGCTCTCGTGTTCCAGAAACGCCGTTTGAGCTGTGTCGGGTACACGAATGGGCTGAAGGGCCCCAGGCAGTATGTATGAGCAATACAGACCCAACATTTTCCTCTCCAGCCCAAGTGGAAGAAGTTGTTTGGACTGAATATTGACACAATCAGAAGCACCACAGTGTTTGCACCTGTATTAAGCCCATTTGGTACAGGCTCCCTCTTTCAGTTTGTAGTTCAGAGTTTGAATTTCTCCTCTGTCTTTCTCAAATAAAATGTTTGCAGTTCTTAAGATTATATAATAGGGATAAAACCTAATATAATCATACCTCTCTATCAGCCATACAATGAGACTGTAATTTTATTGAGGCTTGGAAGAATAAATAAAAGGATGGTCAGACTACAGCTATGAAGGTGAAAAATCCTTTGAAATTTCACTGTTTTGTGTCATGGGTGACCTATATATCTGCATTCATGTAGGGGAGCTGAACTTTCCCAAGGACCCCAAAGGAGTAACCATGCTAACTTAGGGCACGCTCGCTCCTCCCTTCCCACCTACTCATGCAGAAATCAAACATTTTTGGCTTTTTATTTACAGTTTACCATTCGAGAGCTACTGGATACTGAATTGCACTGAGTTAAGTGCCCAAGATTTTGCAGATAAATAATTACCATCAAAATCATTAATAGGACAGAGCCTACATGGTATGTATGTGTACACCCATACATTAAAAGAAAAAGAGCATGAAATTCTCATTTGTACAGCAAGCTGCTTTTACCAGCTACGAATCTCAAACTCTGCATACTGTTCTCACATCCAGTACAAACTGAGAAACAGGGGACCAGAACAGCAAAGCATCTTGTGCAATTTCCTCCTGCAAACCCCAGATCTTCTGAGTGCCAGGGGACAGCTCAGCTCAAGCCACTACATGAGTGCCCCCACAGGAGTGCCCACATAGGGGTCCAGAGGATGTGCCGGTGCGCAGTCTTTCTGCTGGCCTGAGGGGCACATTCACCCCAGGAGAACTGCAAGTTTTGCTTTTCAAGCTTGTTTCAATCCCAAAATCCTGAGAATCTTCCATAATTATGCCACTGAGGCCAGCAGGCATGTGGTTACTGTGAGGTAATTGCTCCCCAGGGCTGAGTGTTTCTAATTCCTCGGAGGTGTGATTTCCCAATACAGCGCACACACCCCTGAACTTGCCTTACCGCTGCTATTAACATTCCTTAATGTGTGGCAAAGGGTGATGTACCTCTCTGAGCTGGAAAGACGGTGTAATTGCCTGTTTCAGACTACTTTGTGGTTACAAAAGAAATGGGAATCGCTTTGATATGGTGTAGTATTTCATTGCTCTAATAAAGCAAACTATGGCACCTCTCTCTTTTTAAATTTATTTTATTTTATTTATTTACTCCTGTCTCCTTACTACTCCTCCTGGCAGCAAACACGATCTCTGTGAAGGATGTCTAACTTACTCTTTGCCCTAAACTGGTTCTGCAGTTCATGGGTAAACTTCCATTTTTTAATGTATTTTCTTCCCAATGAGGGTTTTTCCTAAACAAGGAGTACAGAACAGCGCTTTGTTGCTGACCATTCCCCGGCTGTGCATGGGCACTGGCCCTGTCCTGCTGCAAAATCCAGTGGCTGATCAATCTCTGAAGCTGATTTCCCCTGGCAGACACGTGTCCCACCTGGGTTATTCCCTTCTGCAAAGTGTTATATGTTTGGGAATGTGCTGACATCACCACTTTGCCATTTTCAGCATTTCTCAGAGAGTTACTTTCTGACCTACAGCTGCCAAGGTGATTTATAAGTGCAAATACTCCAGGATGCTCCTAAACCTTTTGAGCACTTGGGAACAGCATTTCTCAGCCTCAGTCAGAGGATGCCCTAACTTTTCAAGAAGAAAGAATCCATGGACTGTCGTAGTATTAACCCAAACATTTCACTCCCCTGCTATATCTGAATTAACTAATTCTATCTTTCTCAACCTTGGTTGTTCATTTATTGAGTGAGTAAGAGTGTACTGGGTTGGGAGCCCTTTTCTGTAGCCATTTCACAAGTTAATTGTGCTGCTTTACAAAACTATAAAAAACTTTACTTTCTCTCTAAACTTGTCCTCTTCCAGGCTGGAAGCCCCCACCACTAATCCCCATTTTATATTAAGGGCATCACGAGTCACAAATTACATTGGAAATTACACATCAGGGTCCTTTTAGCTTGCAACCATCTGGATAAAGGGTGGGTTAACGCTCCGCAGCCCACGAAGAGTCACTGTGTTACTCCCCAGGGAAAATCAAGCTGTATTAGCATCTCTTACCTCTTCTGCATCTCCACTGAGAAGGAGGATTTTAACCTCCCAGCCTCCACATGGGCCCTGCTGCTGGGGGCTGCAAGAGCAGTCCCCACTCTCCACAGAGCATTATCCCTCTCCTCCTTTAATCCTAGTTACAGGCACAGCATTTTATGAAAAAAATGGAGGTGGAGGTTCTGAGGAGCATCACTGAAAAGAACAGTAGATGCAGGATTTCAAAAGGGCTCAGTATTGGCCTAACCTGCTCTTCTTAAATAAAAAAAAAGACCTATTGAAATCCCTGACAAATATCCCACAGGAAAAAATAAAGAGCCCAAGGATGTTAGGGGAACTGCTTCACGGCACTTCAAGGGAAGAAGGACACTCGCTGGCTCGGCTGCTCAGGGCAATTGCTGTTTTATATAAACATCTCCCACCAAGCGCAATGCGTTCAGTGAACTCCCATGCTCAAGGTGCACAGAAATATTCATGCTTGGTGGATCACAAAAACACATCCACTCAAACCTGGAGTGAAGATAAAGAAGGGTATACGTCTGTGTGTATCTGTGTGTGTACAGGCATACAGAGGGGAATACTTTTCACCAGAGAGCCTCAGCTGAGTTAGTTTTCAATGTGAAACAGGCGTGCTTCCCTTCGCAAGACTTAGAAATCAGTTTCAGCTAATTTAAATTTACAAGCTTACGTATGGTGAGTTTGCTTGGTAAGATAAAGGGGAGATTGCAATAAAGTACATGAGGGCTGACAATAAAAGCGAAGCTTAGAAAAAACAGCAGAAGAAAAAAAAGACAAGAGTAGAGGACAAGAGAAGGGAGGAAAAAATCTGCAAGAGATGTAGAGTAAAACCTTTAGTGCAACGACACTGTTGCCAATTTTTTTTTTTTTTTTATGGAGCTGATTTACGACATGCAGCTGCTTTTCTCTAACGGTGCATGTCTGGTTACCTCTCCTTGAATTTTTAACTGTATTTAAATGTCTGCAAAATACGAAGCTTATCTACCGTGCAATAGATATGTGTGTGCACAGCCCACAGGAGTTTTGTGGAAGACTCGTTTCAAAGAGAGGACTGTTTTTCCTAAAGCCACAGACACTTATATTTCAGTTTTCCTCCCTTTTAATATGAACTGTGAGGATAACTGTATGGTGGAGCAAAGCGATCACGATTTAATCATTGGACTTCATCATCTCATTCCCTCAGCGCTCACTGTTTTTCTCTGGGTCTGATCCAACTTTCCTTCTACTCAGTGAAAGGAGTCCCATTGAGTTCAAGGTGAACTGGATCAGGAAGGACAGAGCCAGTTCATAAACTGGGACCTGACCTGCCCATACTCAAATTTAAAGGCCAGCAAAGTCCCGGGAAAAGCCTCCCATTGACTTCAGTGGAGTGTGGAGCAGACGCAGATTGAACAATTAAATGAGCTGTCTGTGACAGCAAAGACCTCATTCCTGTCCATGCCTGGATGTGGGGGACAGAAGACATAACCTCTGTTTTTAGTGTTTAGTTTAAATAAGTCCATGACATTTTCCACAGCTCTTGCTGATATCGAAGTGGATATTGCAGGATGAAGCAAGAGCGGGAGTAGAAGAGTCTTAAATTAACATCGGAATTTCAACTCTGTCCAAAGCACACTGTGTGTCTGACACTTACAGGACTGAGATCTTGGATAAAAAAAAGAATATGAAAGCCATATTCTTGCGTTTTATTACAGGTCCCTTGAGTTCCCTCCTTAGCAATCTCCAGTAGGCTACTATTACCAAATGCCTGAGTAAATTCCAGTAAAGTTGAGGGAAGATCTTCACTTGATCACAAATATCAGTAAGAATGAAAACTGTTTTTTTTTTTTTCCTGGGCACTGTTTTCAGTGCAGCTCACAGGCAATGACTGTATTGACAGAAATGCTCAACAGCAATATGAATGTCAAGAAAGGATTATTTGCAGACAGTCAGACTACTTTCTGACTGAATTGGCTTACTGGTTGAAACAAGTAGAAGACGAAAACAAAGGAAACAAAATAAAGTGGGTTCATTGCTTGCCTACAGGAACTGCAAAATGATCCAAAGGTGCAAAGCAAGATTAAATTTGCCATTCCATTTTCTACACATATATAGATCTTTTTAGTCACATCTTTAAAAATATTAGCTTCACCCTTTGATTTCCAACATCACATACACTGGTGCCAGACCATTAGATCAATCAAATTCTTTAAAACGGTGATTTCACCTACATAACTACTGCGCCATCTGAGACTGTGAGATGGACTGCCCCAGGAATCTCGAGGCATTGCCACTTCCTGCCCCCACCTCTAGTCCATCTCCACTAACAGGGAGCAGATGACAGAGTAGTGCAAACACTGAAAGCCAAAAAACCCCCTTCCATAAAGTCCTATAAAAATTAAACAGTCAATTGTTCTTAATCTTTTACACCTGAAGGAGAAAATAAAAGGAAAAGAGAACAAACTGGAGAAACCTGTAGAGATTAGACCAGGCTAAAGCAGTCTCAGGCAGGGTTGGAAAACACAGTTTCCAAAAGCTCTTCACTAGTACAGGTTGCTTCATAGCTTACTGGAAAGGATGGCGGAGAGATGGAGTGAGTCAGCCTCTAAGAAAGTCCATTCAGTACAACGTTCATCCTCACTAAAAGCCCAGTTCATCCCCACTAAAGACTTTTTATTGGACACTGCCTGTGAAGTCAAGTCCTTTAGGACATATTTCCAGACACACCTTTTCTTCCCCCGACATACAATAAGTCTTTAAACTACATCCTAAATCCGATTGCCTTTGTAGCAGGCCAGTAAGCACTGTGGCCAAACAGCAGATCTATTTTTGATATGACCTCAATAGTTAAATCCTGCTATTAGGTACATGCACATAGCTCCCGGGGACATAGCAGGACTTCCCTTGCAGCTTGCAGTGCTGGTTTTGCTAATGATCAATATTCAGTTCTGTAAGTTTAATGAAGACATTGTTTCCACTTATCTACAGGTCAGATGGCAATTGCAAAACAACTTACTTGTTAGACGGCTGCAGATTCCCTGCTGATACGTCTGATTATTTATGCACAATGCACATTTCCAAATAGATGACCGTATTAAATTATATGCTTCTGCCTTATTATTTCATGAGTTTTAATGGTTTTCCATTCCTTTTTCTTTAGAATGAAGGAATAGTGACTCATGTTAATGATGTGCTGTAGCTATGTTTTACATCTGCATCTCTAAAGTTATTGGAACTTCTTTCAACAGGCATATCAAAGAGCAACCTCCTGAAATTGTTGATTTTTTATCATGAAAATAAAGATGAGAAAGCAGATTGAGGCTTTTTTTCAAAGACAGTGAGATTTTTTTGTCTTTTTGACTTATTCTGAGAAATCCAGCAAAAACTTTTCAACACAAGCCTTGTGCTCAGCTGAATTCACTCCTGTACAAAGTCCTTTTGTACCAGTTACACCCAACTCCAACTCTGAAAACTAATCTCTTCCAAAACCACTGGCCAAACACATGCACTTCACGTGGGTACCACCTTTGACAGAAGGGAAAACCTAACCTGGGTTGCCAGAGAGCAGACACAGTCCACTTCCAAACCAGAGTGGCTGGCTCCAAGTTGGCAAAACCCATTCAAGTGCTCTGCACACAGCTGGGAGCGAAGAAGGAAATGCACAAAGACACACAAAGCTGCTTTGTGGGAGTTTAAAGTCTGCCTCTGAGCAGCAACTCTGATCCGCAATTAGACGGGCAGCCCTATGGTATTAGGGATTCAGCTTCTCCTCCAGGGACACTGAGAGTGGGGACATTAAAGTTTGGAATGAGACTCACCAAGAAAGGTCTGTGAATTGCAGGAGAATTTTCTTGCTTCTTTATAAACGCAACTACTAATGTAACGTTATTCAACTAAAAATAACCAAGACAGTTCTAGCTCAAAATGTGATCAGCCCATAAATAGTTAGATAAACTCCTTCCAGGCACATCATGTACTTGATTTCCATTTGCAACACGTACTAAAGCTCTGCTTATGCATAAGTGATGCCTACAAATAGTAGACAGTAAATTTTCCTTCTTAAACACACAAAACACTCTTACCTTACTAAGCAATGGGACACAACTGTGCTTTTACACAACGGATGATCTTTGCTGTCTGAGCGCTGCAAGAGCAACCACTGTTTTTGCAGAACAAAACATCTGAATGGCAGATTTCAAATAGCAACGTGTGCTCACAAACAAAAACAAGTCTGTGAGGAATTTATGGGGACCTTTTATTGCCAAAACTGCTCAAATGACGATTCATTTTCATCTCGCTTATTGACTGTGCGTGTTTGGGGTGGCAAGGGAGGCTCCTGAGCTCTTCATTTCACTTCCCCTTATTTTGCACCTCCGAGTCCTAACCCTGGGTTACAAATTCAGAGCCTGCTTTGATGGATCATAGTTTGATTGCCATGATGTTAAGTTAAACAACAGTCTCATTCCACGCTATAATTACTGCAAACAATTTCATCGTCTGAGGTGTGCTTTGCAGGGTTATGTATTAGCTGATGCTGCTCCTGTCACTGTTCATCACATGAATATTCTCTTTACCTGCTGTGTCTGTGTGTGCCTGAAAGAACTGTGGCATTTTTAATGGCATAATTTCCTAGGATGAACTGAAAAGCAGCACAGCATGGTCTGCATTATTTATAAGCCGAGCCCTACAAATGGCAAGGAAAATACTGTAGATTTCCTAGAAATAAATATATTCATTATACGGAAGCCTTGTGCATAGCAGACTGTATGCCACTGAAAGAATTTAATTACTATCTCAGAAATATCTTCATTTTGCTAGATTTGTAACAAAAAGAGTGTCTAGACACATTTTAATTGAAAGACAAAAGACTCCTTACCCACCCAAAATATCCCATGTTGATAAATCTAGAAACATGCCCTACTGTTGCTGCTAATCAGCAAATTCTTAGCATTTTTATGGCATGAAAAAAATTGTAGATTGAGCCAATTGGGAATACTAATGACAGAAGCCATAAAATATTTTGTAACATCAATTATGACTAAAGGAAAAGGACTTGCACCATAGATCATCAGAATATGTTGCAACCGTGCTTCATTAAGGCTATGATTCCTGAACACGATTTGGGAGTTGATTTGCCAAGAAGGATGTTCAGGAATATGTAAGTGGCAGCTATGCAATTGTGATACTCCTGCAATTCAGCTGTAGCTGCAGAATTAGCTTAGATGGGAGGATGCAGGTCTATTGAACCTACCTGACAAATCTCCAGGCTCTAGTTGAGTTTTGCAAATTAGATTTGAATCAATAATAAATAACCTGGTTTTGGTTAAAGCCTTAAAATGGTATGTTAGGTTCAGTCCAGACCTAAAAAAGAGATCTGAGAACTAAAAAAATCCTTTTTTTAAAGCTCAGATTCGGTTTTGTGTTCCTTTTTGTTATGCACAGACCACCTCCCTGACCACGCTCCATAGGCAGAGTCCAGGGAAATTACTATTTCTGCCTTCTGACATGCAGGATTTATCAGAGGAGGCCACTATTTTCTGCTTTCCACACTATCATCTGCAGTAAAATTAATTACAAGTCATCATTGTAATTTCACCAGCTTGTTTTTAAAAACCTGCTTACAAGGCCCTTTCCATCCTGATGGATGGAATCGCCATTTTAAAAACAGAGACAATAACCAGAGGAATAAATTGAAACAGGGACTGTGACAAGGAGAAAAGTTACAGGGAAAAAAGGAAAAGCCGGGCTTGTATTTCCTTCCCTTCTCTCCTCCCCATCATATGAAAATTATCTCCTTGCCCCAAAATAAACAAATCAGAAGATCTGAAAAAACAAATTTGAAAGAGCCTGTCTTCATCCTGCTGCAGAATACATTTCCAATAGTTATACACCTATACACCACAGGAAAAGAATCTCCTAACCAGATACAGCTTGTATTCCTCACACCAGACTTGCTGCAGCTCCACACTCAAGACCGGCAATATTTGGTCACAAGGTGGTTAAATTAAACCTCTCCTCAACACAGAGGAGTTATCCATGTTCAGCCTACAATGTTTCAGCTAAATAATGCTTTGCTAATGATGTCTGCAGTTAGATGACAAATCAGGCTATTTAAATTGCTTCAGCACATACATCCTTTAGAGGTAGGGTATCCAAGTAACCATTCTAGCACGGCTTCGAGGTGGGAGCGAGAAAGCAACAGCTAATTTCTTCAGCTAGGTGGAAAATTAATCCTGAGGAGGTTTGTCTGGTTTGTTATGGTCAATTTGAAGAAAAACAATTTTTAAATTATTATTTTAAAATGTATTTTAAAATGTGTAGTTATGCAAGGAAGGACAAAATAATTGTCCTTCAAAATACAATAATGGCTAGGTTTATTTCTGAAAATAATTAAAAATATTTTAAAGCCCTCAGTAGGAAGGTTTTCTGTACTTTAATACATGTTAGTATCAACATGCTCCAAATGACAGGAAAAAATATCACTGCAGAATTTCAGATGCTGCAACCAATCACCTTTTTGTAAGTTTAATGCTAATTAAAATATAAAATACTAGTGTCTTATTTTTTTCCTCTCTATAACAAGCTCAATAATACTTTTAATACTTGGTTAAGGAAATGTTATTGCTGACCCGAACTAGATCCTATTATGGCTCCACTTGAAAGATGCCTGTTAATGTCCTTGAGAGCCTTTGGAAAGATTTAGCTGTATTGGTGACGTTGATTTGGGTGGAGATGAGGGATATGGCACCTTTTTCGTGCCCTGGCCTGGGCTGAGGCTTGCTCAGGGTTTCAGAAAGGGTTCCTCTGGTGAGGAGCCACGTGGAGAGGCAGGAGATGGGACAGGCTCCCCATCTCCACTGTGGTCTCCAGTTTGAGGGCCCTAAATATCTCATTTTCTGTGATTCCTCCCTCAGGCATCCTGAGTATTCTAGGTCAGGGGAAAGGGATTCCTCCAGCTCATTCACAAATAGAAATGCTGAGATAAGATGAGAGGCCAGATCTGGTTCCCTCTGAAACCCAGGAGAGTCCTTCCACTGCGCCCACAAAGACGCACTAGCCCCAGACCCCTGAAGACCGACGTGACTCCTCTTACAGTCCACTGAGGGGGCGAAGGAGGGGAAAAAAGCCTTCTGTGCTGCCTGCAAACCTGCCCAAGGTAGGAGACATGCTGCTCTCCTCCACCCTTCACACCAGGAGAATGCCTGGCTCTGTCTCCACACCAGTCCAAGGGACAGCACACATGACAGAGGGGTGGGAGAGTGAAGGGATCATGAGAACCTGCCCTGTCCCTGGGGCGGGCTCAGTGACGCTTGCTCCCGTGATACATGACAGCTGTAAAGGCATTTGCCATGGCAATGGAAATATTCACACTCTGGTGTTGTTTCTCTTGTGATGCAGACCATTTTTAAGTATTCACCAGATCTATTAAACAGTAAAATACAGACAACTTCTGATATCCCTTTCCTTGAAAACTATTTTGGAAAATATGACTCATTTACTTCTCTTCTAAACAGGAGAAGTAATATTTTCCAGCACTCCCTGAGGATGCATTTAACCAGAAGCTAAGCCAGATGTAGAACTGTCTGCAGAGGTTTTCGTTCCTTTCATAAAAAAAAGAAAAGAAAAGAAAACTGTAAAGCAAGAGTCAAGGTATTATTGGGTTTTAAAGCACTGTTGGCCTTTTGATTACCCTTAAAATCAGATCAGATCACAGAAAAAACACAGTGTATGACCAGCTAGAGAAGGTCACATTGCAAAAGAATGCAGGTGGTCTCATTTTTTAACAGCTAACATAACAGAAGGACAAATCTTCCAGCCACCAGAAAGCCTCTCCTGGTTTGGCAATTGCCACGTATAATATCTGATGAACTCCGATGTCTCACTGCTCAAGGATAAAATCCCAGCAGGCAGGGGCTGAAGGAACAGCTACACAGTCAGAGGGAAAAAATCTTGTATTATTACAGCAGCCACTTATTTTATTCACCAGAATTAAAACCTCTTCACAGATAAAAGTGGGGATTCTTTTTTCATCCCACAAAGCAATTTTAGATTTCTATAGAATCATTCAAAAGCAATTAAAATCCTGCTCCTGTTGATGGATTTGTATTCCTTGCTCGCAGTGATGTCAGGCTTTGAAATTCAGGGCTGTTCAGTGTAATTCTTTGGGGTTTTGGAGTCATTGCTGAGTGCCAGAAAATACCTTCCGTAAATTCACAGATATTAAATGTCTTTGGTAACACCAAAATAGTTTCAAGGCCTGTAGCTATTAAAATCTAGAAGATATTGCAATAAAGAACTGGTGCAATATCAGGCAATCCAATACACTGCAATTTCACCCTTTTAGTGAGTGAATTTTTAGGGGAAGGGAGAGAAGAGAGAATCCAATAATCTAATAACAGTACAGTTAGATAAAGGGACCAGGGAGCTTTTCCAAACTGTCCTACTGCATCAAGAGTTATAGACTAACATTGGCAGCGGAAAAAAAAGGAAAAAAATCCTTCACAAACAAGCAAGTAAACAACCCAAAACCAGTATCTACACAAAAAGTATTCATAGCCCTTATCCATTTAAAGGTCTGTGTTATTTAAACCAGAAAGTGAGCCTCCAATACCAGTGTTTGTTTTGGCCTCGCTTTATATAACAAAGGAAATTGTTGTTAAAAATGTAATTCAGATGTCAGCAACGTGAGGCCGTTCCCAATTGCTGAGATGCAAAATGGCAGGATTAATACTGCTGTGCCTGAAACTGCATGGCAGGGATGAACCCTGATATACGACCCTGAATAAAAGGAACAAGCCATGCCAAACATAATGGGTATTAGGCACCTCCTGCAATATAGGTACCATTCTGATCCCTTAGAAGGTCTTTCTCCTGCCAAAGGATGCAGCACATAATAGGAAAAGCATAGGGTCAACAATATTGGACACAAAACCCTGCCAAAACAACAGCAAAGCACTGATCAGTGATTATGACTATTGGATTATCAGCACCACTGTTGTCTTATCTAGATTGGCATTACCCCAAGAATCTGTTGTTTATGGATAAACAGGACAATTCTTTTCTTAGACTAAATGTGGTCTACAGAATTGCTGCATTGTTGCTCCTTGAAAGGGAAATGCAGACAAAGTTAGTTAAATAAAGCTATAATCATGCTGCTGCCTGACATATGAGATTGTTAGAGGCCACCAGGCAGAACTGGCAGAAGATATGGGCTGGCTCAAAATGATCAGAGCAAAACAAAGTCTTCAAGGACACCAGCAAAGCCCTGCTGAAGTCAGCACGGGAAGAATTTGTTCCTTCTGCTGCTGTTCTGGATGCAGCTCAGCACTTTAGCATGGCTTGGGCTATGGAGTGCAGTAGGGAGGTTACCACGCTGGAGCTAAAATGGAGAGGAAAGAATGGTTTTCTGTCCTAACTCTGGGCTTTCGTAGCACGGCCGACCTAAAAGGAGGTATGTGACTGTCCACACACAGAGCCAGCGTTATATTACAGATGGATCCTGTATCCTTCACAGCATCACATCCTACACAACAGGGAACAAGGGGAAGCTGAAAGGCCACAACCAATCTATTTTTTTTCACCCTTCTCTTCCTCTAAACTCAGAGTAATAGATACAAATAGTCTTGCTCCTGCAAATCATGTCTGAACTGCGGCTGTCAGTAGATGAAGACGGTTGAAGAGGGGGCTATTAAAGGTTGTTGATTAGTCCTGCCTTCTTTATGAGCATCTTTGGTCCCGAAGACAGACGAGCCTGAGATTGCAGCAGAACAGGGGACTGGTGTTCAAAGAAATGATGAGATCCAGGCCTGCAAGGAATTCCTCCCTCCATCCCTTCAGATTATGGGGTTAATTAATAACAGTTAATTAATGATGTGCCAATCATCACAAAATGCATGCCTGTGTGAGAAAAGCTGCCCCTCGGGGTGATAAGCATTAAGGCCTTCCCTGGAGTTATGTTTTAAAGAAAGCCCTTGTGACAATTTCTATGAAGCCTCGAAGAGGATGTTTTAATCCTTTTATCTCAGCATTCACTTCTGGCAAGAGCCAGCCTCTCATAGGAAACCACCTAGCAGAAGCAGTTAAAGAAAAATTGCTTTGCTGTTGCCTTCAAGGTGAGTCTCTGGAGGACACAGGACAGTGCTGGGTGCTGGCTGTCCCCAACAAAATGGGGAGCTCAGGCTGAAAGCATCTCAGAAACTTTGTCTTTGGTGACGGAGTAGCAGGAATCAGGGGGAGAATGAAGGGTGGGGAGTCTCATCTCTGCTGTGAAACACCCCACGCCCAAACCAAACCATTGCCATGCCTGCTCCTCCCGTAGGAACGTCAGCAGGGCCAGTCATTTGGACATGAGCACTGAGGAGCTCTGCTCTCGCTCCCCTCTGCCAGATGAACATCCCAGGCTCTTGGCTGCCGGGACATTCATGCCCATCTGCTTGCATGGCACGGTGCCCGCTCACAAGTTGTCAGACAATTTCACGGGTGCCAAAAGAGCCTGGATTTGAATAGGTGGCCTGGATATGCTGCAAAACCCATCTCTACTGAATGGCCTCGCCGACTGCTAACGGAGCAGGACCCCAGCTGTGCTCACACTGCCTCGAGCCGCGGACTCGATCCGGATCGGCACTGCCCCGCGGTACCGCAGCACGAAAGCGGAGGCTTCGCCGCTGCTTCAGGCGAAGCATGAGTGCCCCGAGTGCTACAGAAGCACATAAAAAGCAGCTTCTGTACCAAAATATCCAGTGCGCGCCAAGATAACTTCAAGGCACCGTGAAACAATCAGCAGCGCAAAAGCCCGACTCTCCAAAGCAAAGGCACGAAAGGAGCAGAAATCCCCGCGGCTCCCCATGGGCAGCGACAAGTAGGTCAGGCAGAGCAAAAAAGGGCATGTTTTGGGCTAAATTCCCAGTTACCCAGCTCTTGTACCTGGGGTCAGAAGGCTGGAAAAAAAAAAAAAAAGATGGCTTCAACTTGGAGCTGGCTCTGGGAATAGGAAAATTAGGCAAGCAGCGGGGAAAGCAGGCTCTGCTTGGGAAGCCTGTTTTGCTGGTGTCAGAGCCCTGCAATGTCACGTTGGCTGCTGATGTGAATGGGGGGAGACACAGGAGGCTCATGGTGGCACTGGGACCATGCTGAAGGGGACAGCTGCCATCCCCACCTTGCTCAGGGCTGGCACGAACCCTCCTCACGGCACCCCGTCCTTCTGCTGGCAACAATCCCTAGCCCCGCACCTCAGTCTTATAGAGAAGAACAGAATTTTGCTTTGTCTCTGCTATTGCCAGCCCCAGGAGGCAGAGCTGGCGTTCGAACCACAGCATCACTCTCTCCGCCTCCTGGCTGAGGCTCACTCAGGGCCCCAATACAAAACCTGGGCTTGCAACATGAAAGGCTGAAAAACCTCTGAGTTTTATGCCCCGGGAATCAGATTTTCTGCTTAATAAACCCCTAAAGAATCAGATGCAAAACAGGTTTGTTTGAAAATGTTGGCCAGATTATCCTATCACAGTGATTCAAACAGGCACAAAATACAGGGAAACACAAATATGCCAGGTTGAAATTCTCTTCTTGTGTATCGTGAGATAGAATCAAAGAAAATACAAGTCAGTCATACTGAAAACTAAAGAAAATAATACCAACCACTGCTAGATTTCCCCTTATCTCTACAGATTAATTTAACACCTTTATTTCTTTTGCTTCTTCTGCCAGCTAATCAAAGCATTTTAAAATCCATATACAGACTGTGTGTATCTGAAGTCTGTGTGCAATATTTCTGCTAACTATTGCGCATCTCCATGCACAGCCACGGCGTTACTTGTTCTCTGGCTGGGTGACCGCCCCTGCATGAAGCATTTGGACCACTGATTAGCAAGGTTTACAAAAGGGGCTTGAAGTGCTAACAGGATCAGTTGGATGCTGCTGCTGAGAACAGTATCTGGCTTACGCGCTGGCTTGGGGTATTTTATTATCTGTAGCACATAATCCAGCACTTGAAACTGCTTCTATTTACAACAGTTTTGCTGTCCCCCCCCTACTCTCCAGCTCCCACACATTTGCAGATGCTATTTACTCTGGGTTCCTGCTACTTCTTCACATGCAAATGAGTCTTTCAGGCTTTCTCACTTTTATTTACCCACATGCAGAATGTTACAGCATGGTGGAAAATTGTAAGTTAACATGAAAAGTACTAACACTATTGAACCAGACACTGAAAATGAAAAAAACAGTCAGAAATGTCCAGTGTGTCTCAAAGCTGTGTTATTAACAGCTATTAAGGCTATTTTAAACACTTTTTTTTGTTTGTTTACAGCAGTGAGTCACCAATAGCACCACGTCAAGGGCGTAATTTGGCCGTGTGCTGTGCGCTCTCTCCTAAGCCTCTCAGCTTTGCCAAAACCTTCCTGTCTCAACCTGCAAGACACCGTTACTTCGGTTGTAGGGCTCTCCCAAATGCCACCCAGCTTTCGCATCGTCACTAACCACGGAACCGTGTCACCTGAACTGGTGACCTCCAGTAAAGTTGGGCATGGGTCCTCAGCCACTAGACATGCTGTTTCATCAGATCCATTTCGCTGCTGCTTATCTCTTGCCCCTTCCAACAGCCAGCAGCCCTAACTCAAGAAACCTGTAGAAATGTTGAGGGCTGTAATGAGCTGGATGTCAGAAGAGCAAACGAACTTCAAACAAATCTTGGTGTGAGTGGCCAAATTCCCATCTGCATCCTCCAAAGCAGTGGGGATCCCCAGAGCTATCCCTGTGTGAGATAAGGACCAGGGGCAGATGGGGAGCAATTTAGCTCCATAAAACATCCAAAAATAACTCCTCCCAAGGGGGGAGATGAGCACAGTGCAACTCATCTTCAGCATAAAGCTGTGCATGCTGCTCCAGAGAGAAAACAGCTTTAGCCTCAGGTTTACACCACAAGTCTTGCAGAAATCATTTCCCCCCCCGAATTTCAGTCTCTTGAGCCTAGTTTAAGGATTATAAATTGTAGAGAAATGGAGACAAATTCCCATGAAATATTTCAGGGTAGTGGTATCTGCATATCCCACTGAAAACATTACGGACATATTTTTTTGCTTAGATTTACTAAGCACATCTTACCTCACTGCTACACCAATGAGTCCCCCGTGTGCCAATCCCTGTTACCTAGCAGTAAATTACAGGTTATGCCTTTCTCTTCCTTCGATAACGTTTGCTGCTTTTCTGCACTGCTGATACAGGCTAAAACGTGTGAAATAAGAAACCGAGGAACTGAAAGTGGGTCTCTGATTAAAAGACAAAGCCACAAGACTGCATTTCTTGGTATGTAGAAAATTAAAATGAAGAAGTAGCTTGATTAAAATCAGACACTGAAGATGCTTCTTTCCTAATATGCTGTGGTAACACGTAAAAAAAAAATGTTAGCTGCTGCAATAACTGGCTTTTAAAGAAAAAATAAAACACCAGCATGTCTTTGTTCCCGAAGACTAATTAGCAAGACTCTATAAACACTTAGATAGAAGGCAGCTAATCAAGCAGACACTTCACTACTGTAAAATATGACTGCCCACTCAGCTCTCCCTTAGAACAGCAATAAGGGGCAGGTACAGTCAGTACCTTTGGCCATTTGTGTCTGTGTACGACAAGAACATAACCAGATACTGAGTATCGTGTTATCACCTGCCAGAGAAACCCCAAAAAATGAATTGAAGAAAAATGCAAGGCTTGAATTATTTGTGCAAAAACCCCCAGTAACAGAGACCATAGGGCTGACACTTCTGTGAGCTGTACAGTGAAGTCTTCCCCTGCAAGGAGCTGAAGATGCCATGGGCAAATCAGGGGAGAGGGATCTTGGAGAGGATTCACCAGCAGTGGTGGATGGCGGCTTCCCAGTG
This sequence comes from Leptosomus discolor, assembly GCF_034619465.1. NCBI lineage: Eukaryota > Metazoa > Chordata > Aves > Leptosomiformes > Leptosomidae > Leptosomus > Leptosomus discolor. The sequence goes on from NC_141404.1 coordinate 7,443,576, forward strand.
CCAGAAAGTAGGATGGGGCTGGATCCCATGGACACAGTGATATCCAGCAAAACAGCCCTTGTTTGCTGGAGGAAGATCTGCTCCCTCCCACCACTGTGACTCGTATTGTCCTGTCCTGGCTCAGAGCAGCTCCTGCACGGCTCCATGAGGGGATAACCCAGGGCAGCTCGACTTGGGACAGCACAACAGAGCTGGTGTCGAAAGACAGGGAAAGAGGTTTGTTCTCTGCTTCCTGGCCGCCAGCATGGTGAAACACTGCTGTCATGGATCCCTACAGATCCTAATCTAAATGGACAACCTTTGAGCTACCTGATCTTTGCAGACTTTGACTCTGGAGTCATTTCGCAAACATGCTTGCAGAATTTGAGAACGATTTTCTGCTGGGCTGGATGGGATTGATCAGTATTTCAGCCAGCAGTTGCTGAGCTGCGGCAAGGGGAAACGCAGTGCACAGTGACAGACAGAAGACTGGATTTCATTGCTGTCCAGGGCCATCAGTCAGCCTCAATCCTGATCCAGCTCCCCTTGAAGTCACCACAAATTCTCCAATCTGCATAAATGAGATCTGGACCAGAGGCACTACTGAGTCCTAAAACACAATTTGCATTGAAATACTGAAGAAGTCTGATCTGATGAACTGTGTTAGTTATAAAAAACAGTTCATGCATAATATACCAGAAGTTGAAGAACTAAAATACTACATGGCAAGCTCTAATGTCCTTATTTAGGACCACGTTCAGATCTCATGTGCTTTAAATATCAAATGATACAATTCATCCAGTTTATTCCAGATTCATTCCTGATGTAAGTACAATCAAATCTACCTGTCAGTCTCACTCAGGTAAACATTTCAGAAGGGATTTGGTAGGCAAGGATTTGAATGCCCTCAAAAAGCCCAAAATCCCACAGATGAAGTCCAAAGAATATCTGATTACTGATTATTACTTCCAGCAGCAAAGAAAACATTTCTTCATGAAGTAACTAGACAGCACTCCTTGCAATTTTAAGATACAGCTATATAAACTGAGCGCTGGGATTACCAGCTTCAACCTTTCTGAGCAGTTTACTCAACCTTAGGTCTCCAGTAACACACCTTGCACAGAACCAGCGTCGTCCAGTGATCGGTACAGTAACACGGCTTAAGCTGAGTGACAAAACATAGCGGCTGGGTTTGTACTTTGACCAGCGACAGCTCAGACGGGTTTCACAGAGCACATTCCAGTGTGCCGAAGTGTTAATCCTGGAAGGCTTCTAGCATAGCAGCTACTGTATGCATATCTCACTTCTGTAGCTGCTCAGAGAAAACATTGCAATTTGATTTAATTGCTATGTTGACTTATAACAGTGTGTTTATACTGGATGCCTGCCAGCCAAAATGCAACAGGTTTGCAAAATGTATTTCCTCAAAACAGCATGATATGCAATGTAATAAGGAAAGCAATCTTCCAGTGGCCCCGATTTTGAAGTTCATTTCAACTCCTCTGACTTGGAAGCAATGCTACCAATTCGGAAGAATTACACCACCCTAATTGATATGATAATCAGGCCTGGAGGCTGCATTTCACAGGTACAACAGTCACACTGCAGCTTCGGAAAGGGAATATAACTGTAGGAAATGAAAGCAATTAACAGTTGTTTATATTATGAGGATTGTTTGGCCTATTTAATATCCCTATCAAAAGATGCATTATTTGTTGAGCAATCCTAAAAGGAAATCAAAGGGAAACTTAAGGAATGTTGCTAATCCTTTGTCACTACGACATTTAAAAGCCAGGAAAAAGCTATGCTTTCCCAATCGAAACAAAATATTATCTTCCCCGTGACCCTGGCTGCTAGATTTTCAGCCCAGCTAACAGCACCTATGTCTTTGAGCCAAAAGGTATACTATAGGAACATTACAGAAGCTGAAAGGTGCATGTGCTTGTTTTATTTCTGTAGAGCACTAGCTTTGCATTAGACCATGACTACCAGCTTATTCTGTGGCTGGCATGGGGATGGGTCATGTCTCTGAAGGCTGCAGGAACCAGGAGGTGCTCCCAGTGGGTAGCTTTATTTCTACCATAGCAAGTTTCAGGAGGGATAGCAGGACAAAACAGCAATGTTTGATCAGTTAATGGATGGGATTTGATGAAATGACCACCTGTGATTCAAGGAGACTGGACTGCATGACTCCAAAGTCTCTTCTGGCCTGATATCACCCTGATGCTAATTGATTCTACTTTATTAAAGACTTTAACCATGAACTTCAGCTCCTGAAAGAAACAGCCATGTGGCTGTACTGTGACTTGTAAAAACAGAAGAAAAAAGATGTTAAAAATATTAAGCAAAATCTAAAGTAGGAACAGAACTGGCTTTTATCTGTTTCAATCAAAAGTGAATTCACTAGATACAGTAGTATTTCTTTGAATGGAACAAATAAACCTCAAAGATTTTATAATGAATACTCTTTCTCCACATTTCTACAAAGCAGTCTATAAAACAGAGAATGAAAGATGTCATTCTTAAACACATACCTCAGGACACTTTTCTCACAACTCCAATAACAACGTATCATTTTCTGTTCGATCCTATTTGGCTTTTCCATAAGGAACTGTAAAATCTCTCAAAATCCTGGCACCAGTGGATGCAATAGGAATCATAACACTGACTCTGCTGGAGCAGAATCTCCCACTTCAAAACAAAGCCTTAGGAGGGTGAAAAGTAGTGTGTTGGTTTTGTTGCTGAGCCAGCTATTTAACTCCACCAGCAAGCAGAAACAAAGGGAAACCAAACAAAACTCTAAAGCACATGTTCCTCTTGGACAAATAAGCCAAACCCCTTTGAAATTTATGGCTCTACACCATCCCTACCTGATAAGTCATATAGAAAGCTGCGGCTGCAGATATCAGCAATCACGCAAATAAATTTTATTGTGCTTTACAATACTAGTACAGTTAGACACAATGACCATGGGAGAAAGGGAGGTTGCTATTTTTTTCCTGTCCCATATGGTAATAATTTTGTATGATTGAACTGTTATGAGCCATATAAAACTACACATTAACTGTAAGATACATTGCAAATACATTAAATCTTCCCTGGAGTTCTAGCAAATACTTGCTTTTTCTATGATGCATTTGGAATTAGCAAAGGAATCTACACTGGGCCATAGGATTTATAAATAGATTTGGCTTCCTCTGCAATATTTTATGGGCAATTATTTCAGAAATGAAGATGCAGAGCCACAAATAAATAAAATAATTGCAGCTGATCAGGCTTTATTTACTGCTATCACATTTCCCTGACTGTTAAGCTTCCCTCCTCTCATTTGCTCCACTAGCCTGAATCAATGACCAGATGAAGAGTTGTCAGTTAATGCCAAACACTGAGCTCAATAGGTGCCAAAGGCAGATTCTGGTTTCCCTATTTCCAAATCCTGCCTGGGCCTTTCTAGAGCTGGCTTGCTCCCTGGATAAATTCAGCATGGAACTGGGAGGGTGGAAAAGGGCAGAGCAAGTCAGATGAGTTCTGCAGGGTTTCAAGCAATTTGCCAGGGAGTCTATTTGCTGTGACTCCCCTGCAGAAGCCACTGCCAAAAGTCTGGAGACCTCCCCTTCTGTTAGCAGATCCCCAGCTGTGTCAGGGAAGGGTTCGCATGGTCTCCCCTTCCTGCTGCAATCTTGCTCAAACAGGTATTAATTCAGTTTGGAAGATACTGAGTACAGCTATGTATAGCAAAACCAGCTTTCCAGGTAGTTCAAATTAATCCAACCCAGGTAGAAACTGGACTCATGTCTACATATTACCCTGTATGCGCCTCACACCATTCAGCTTTCAGTACTTTGGATCCCAGACAGGGTGGGAAACTCTGGATTATCAATTTCCCTTGGGACCAGGCCTGAAATCCTATTGCTGCCAACTCCATTTTCTAAAAAAATTAGTGGCTCAGTTCAGTTTAACATAGAGATGCAATTCATATTGCCCCCTCCAGCACTAAGAGATAAACTGAGGCTCCAGTATTCATTTGTGGCTGGACACTTGGTACTATTTAATGGTTGTGTTACCTGGAGATCACGAGAAGGTTGCTTGAGTGAAGAGGCTTATTAACTCAGGAGAAAGAAAAGCATAACTTCTGCTGCTTTGAAAAGCCATGGAGCCGATAACACAGGAACAACCGAAACACGTAGGATGCACTGGATTTTTTTTTAGTTCTAGACTCCTTATTTCTGTGTAAAGAAATGGTGCTGCAAACCTCTCCAAGAACTTCATCAGCAACAGTCCGTAAGCTGCTGAAAGAGGCCAATGGGATCAGATGCCAAAGGAGCTAGGAAGATTTACGCTAGCCGAGCACCTGGCTCCCTGTTCACTGTTATCAGAATGAAGACAAATGCTTGCAAACATCCTTATTCAAAGTCGCTAATGCCTTCAGCAATGCTCAGCACAAACGCAGCAGTGTTGCTGCTGTCAGGTGTGCTGCCTGGGAGTACAGCCGCTGAACGTTCTAATGCTGCTTTTTCTGGTGGTGTATGTAATGCAAAGAGCAGTGAGAAAAATAGGATGTTGCTGCCTTCAAATCAAGCAAAGGGAATGATTAAGACACCATCATTTTCTGTTATTGTTCTAGTGGATGGTAGTAACTGCTTCTACAAAGAAACGTGGCTATACTTCTATTTCATCCATCATCTTGCTGAAGCTGTGTATAGTACCGTAGAAAGGGTAAACTTTTGATCTGACCTCATTAGCATTCCCAGAATTACAATGTCATACCAATGATAAAGACTGAGATTATCTGCATCTGAGCAAATGGAGAAGAAACAAATCACACACTATGCAAAAAGCCAACAGCACAACCACAATTCTGCCAAATATTTAAAGGCTTTTTATTTGAGCCCACCTGGTTCTTGATTTTGCATGTGGGACAATACACAATTAAGAATTGAGCCTATATGCACCAAACTTGCAGCTATAGGGGATGGACCCATGCATTGATGATCTGAGTATTTGGGGAGAGGGCAGAGAGAGGACGGGAAAATATTGGAATAGATGCTCTCTGATACCATCTTCCCTCTGACTCAGCAGTATTACGTGTGCTTCCTCTGACCTCTCCCAGGCAATCAGTGATCCACTAGAAACATGGAGAGATCTGTGTGCAATTTGGGAAATAACACAGAGGCATTTGGGCTTTGCATGAATGCCTTGTGCTGCCTGAAAGCTCATAGGATTTCCCTGTGATTCACAGGATGAATGCATGTAAGGAGGGCTCCTGCTCAAACTTGAGTGGGAACAACTACTTGGCCCTTCTGGCAGTCAAATAAGATCAAGTCAAATTTGCACTTGTCCAAGATCAGTCTCTAGCAAAATCTGCAGTGAAACAGGGAATTTCTCAGTCTCCAGCCAACAGCTTATCCCCTGAGCTGTGCTCCCCGCTATAGCTGTAACAAACACAATGCCAACACATTCTCCAAACCACTTGTTCTCAGTTACTTTAGTCTTTTATGAACCATCTTTGAGGAAATTAACTGAACTTCCCTACAGTGGGAACAAAAGATGGACATGAATTTCTAATTCCAGTGGTACCCTTGACACAGATACTGAGTAGCTTCGTTAAACATTTTGCAGCCCCAAGTGTCTTTGCTAAACACTCTACAATAACCATAGAGTCATTTTCCTTATTACAACACAAACATACAGGTCAGGATTCAGAACTCATTTACATCTGCTTTGTATCTGAGTAATTTCCCTCATCTCAATGGGACCTGGGCAGGCACAAATCAAAGCTGCATCATTCTAGTCCTTCCCTTTCTCTCTAGATTCACTACCTTGCAGTACCACTCTCAAATAAACTCATTTTCAGAGTCAGCATAGCCACAGCCAAATGACTAATATAACCCTTTAATACAAACAACAATAAATCAATGGATTAAATTATAATTTATCAGACAAATACTATTTAGCTCTTCCCAAAGCTGTTCTGAACCACCTCTCTTGTCTGGCCATATTCCAGAGGACCACTGGCATTAGATAAAGCTCAGACCTGCAGAGTAAGTTTACATAAGAAAGAAATGCTGAAAACTTCCTGTATTTATGATGGGGAGATTTCACAGAGATCAGAGTGAATAACATTCCTGAGAAGACTGTAATGTATCTGAAGCCTCCTCAGTATCTCTTCCAAAGATCCAAAGACCAGTCTAGCAGGGCAAGGTTCCAACAGACCCTGAAGCTCTACATTCAGCAGCAAGCCTAGGGAACCAGACACATTAACCTTGAGAGATACTACAGCCAACTTTTAACAGCTTAGAAAATAGCAACAGGCTATTTCACCACAATTCCACTTTACAACACAGGCTTTTTTTTACTTACTTCATTGGTTTGAACAATGCTTGTCCATAGTTCTGGAAGGTCATGATCAGCTTCAGCTGGGTTCCTCCTGATTTCATCGCTGTGGGAAACAAAAAAACCACCACTTTAAAATGCTACATGCAGATCTATTTGTATTCAGCTTCCTTGAAACAAAATCATTATCTTTTGCTCTGTATTAGTCAGCACTGCAGTATCTGAGCACCAAGCAGGGTAATCCTAACTGTACAACAGATTATTCAGCGGGTGCAGAGTACAGGGGAGGGTTTTGAGTTGCCAACCGGGGCTAAAAATGGATTCTACTCCGTGACATGTCTTTGCCTTCTTCAGTTGGCCACTATGGGCAACATAAGGACCCTGATTGAATGGCATGTATAGGAACAGACCATTGGAGTCTTGTTTTCTCCATCTTCAATTGCTTTTGGAGTTCCTTTTAACAAGGGATACACACTGGGAAAGGAAATGGGGTGCTTTCAAAGACAACTGCAGCTGGGATGTACAGTCCAATGTGCAGCAGACATCTTCTTAATTAAAAGTACGAGCAGATACCATAGCAATCTCTGATCTCTACTGCGATTTTAATAATTGTTGCTGAGCAGTAGAGATATGTAAATTCATCTCCTCTATGCACAATGGATATGTATCTAAGTCCATCCATTAACTTCCAAGGGATCCCAAGGTGGTTCATACATGACAGCATAGGTGTGCAGAGCGGGTCACTGGCTATGCTGGGAGGGTAGGAGAGGGCACATGGAGGTGGCAGGGACTGCAGTCCATGCTGCACACCAAGGGCCATCCTTGCTCAAACATTAAATGCGCTTACTTCCCAGCTGAGAGCTAACAGGAATTTAAGACCAACATTTATTCATACCAGTCTGAATAATTTGGACAATATCGTGTTAACAGCCAGATTATAGTGTTTCTAAAGTCAGAGATATTTTTTTTTTAATGTAAGAATTCATAAAAATGCATTTTACTTGATGATAAGGCTACTTAAAAAAGATAAATATATATTTTGGCAAACCAGCTGCTTTTTTACTATCTCAATCAAAACTGCTCTGAATAAATGAAATGACCTATACCCCGACTCCTTAATTCACTTCTGTGTTCGGAGAGGCAAGCCATGGCAGTCGTGTCTGTGTGGATGAGTCAGTCCTTTAAAGATGCTTCCTAAGAATCATCAGATCATCAATCCCTTCCTTTACAGTTCTGACAAAACCTGTGTCAACGGGAGAACTACATAAATGTCATGTTACCTTGCTCTGTAAATTTCGGCTTAGAGCTGCCCTTGTTCCACCTATATAGCTTGTACATTTTTTTTTCTCTAACCAATGCCATTAGCTGCACATACTTTTTAATTACTCATCTCTGTGCCTTATTACTGATAGGTCATCGGCTTTCTTTAGCACTTGTAATCTATATTTTTGCAACAAAATGCTATGCAAATCTGGTCAGTGTAATTATACTTCTAGAATAAAATCCCTCTTGCCTTGCTGTTTTGCTGACCCCAGCCTTCTCTTGCATTTCCAGTTGATCCCAAAGGAACAAACAAATAATTAGAAATCAAAGGGCATTAAATAATTTGCACTGGACAGGTAAAGCAGAAGCACATGGCTTTCACATATTAAACTCTCTCTCTTGTGCAGAACAGATCAGTTGATCTGCACCTGAGGGAAGAAGCAGCAGTAGGCCTTTTCATACCTAGCCCAGAGCCTGAAGGCAATGGAAGGCACCAATCCTCCAGCCAAAAATCTACACGTGCTGCCCTAGGACCATCACAGCCCAGCTATGCACTCTGGAAACACTCCTGGTCAGTCTGGACAGCCAGCAGGCATGTGGAACTGCCCTTGCCTCATGCCTGCAGGGATGCACAGCCATACTCAGGACCAGCCCTCACCACCTTCCCTGCCCAGTCGCTGCTGAAGGTACACGGTATGCCCAGCTCTTTAAGGCATAATCTGAATTTGCAGCCCCGTTTGCATGGGCTATCTCCATGCAGATCAGTAGTATCAGTCTCAGTACCAAAGGGCAGAATTGCCTCCTATCTATCAGATGTAACTCTCCCCAGCCCACTGACCTCAACAACAGCTGCTTGCAGACTGCTCAACACCAATTGAAGACCAAATGTTTTTTCTCTGAAATTGATGAAATTTATGCTTTTCCATTAAATTCTTAGAGATTGGCTACCTCTCCTCCATGAGACACGTATGTCCAAAATACACCAAAGATCCTGTAAGCCCATCAGAGAAAAGGGAAGGATAGAGCCTATCTTGAGGTACAGCTGGGAAGCCAAGCATTTGGGAAATCACAGAAATGCAAAGAAGAAAAAAGGATCTTCCAGCATGCTCTTTTCTAAGCACAAAGTTTCAGATACACTAAGACGACTGGTTTCTCAGCAAATTGAAGCCACTCGACAGATAATGATTTTGTTAGCAGCCGAACTCAACAACGAGTGTGTCATCACCAAGCAGGGGAATGTGTGAAGAAGATTAACAATTCAGAATAATTCTTCCATGAGACACAAAGGCCTGGTTTCCTGTCAGAAAGAATTGAGCTGAAGTAAGACAAAAGCATCTCCCTGGTCTTCTTAGATCCATCTTATTGTATTGCTTTAATTGGTTGCAATAGTAGGGTTGATGGAACACAAGTTTTGCTGGCATGTTGTCCCTGCATGGCTGCTAGGAGTAAACTTTGGACCTCCCCAAAACAGAAAGTGACATTGGTGGCAATGGTGTCCCATCATGCCTTATGGCAGGGGATGCTGGAAGTCACAAGCATCGCGAACAACAACCCATGCCAGAGTTCCACAACGGCTTCCCTCCACATCATCTGGACCCATGCGCAGATATTCCCACGTTGGCTGCCCGCTCAGTGCCGCCGATGTGCTGGCCAGGCTGGAGGTGACTCAAAGCCACCCTCCAAATCCAGATTAGTTAGAGTGTAACATTATAATCCCTCCAGAGAGGGAAACACCTGACCTTAGGCTGTCTTTTTGAACTCAACAAGACGCTTCGTGCACCTCCAAAGTAAGCAGACTTGGGAGCAGGCCAGGGTGCCCAAATCGTGGGGGTGGCAATGCCAGAAAAGAGCAGGTCTCACTGGAAATTATTCACTCAGACCTTTAGATCAGATTATCTCCCCTGTCCTAGCTTAGCATTACATCTGCACACTGGCTTCCCTCTCATTTTTTGAGCTGTATTCCTTCAGGAACTCCCTTTCCTGCTCAGACCTCAGTTAAACATGTCCCTCTGGCAACTATGGCCAAAGAGCAGAAGCCCCGTCATCTTCCAGGAACTTACCCCAAACAAACATTTTTTGCTCATCTGGAGATGCCCTTGTGCCTTCACCTACTGCTTATAGGAACGTTCCTGAATAATTTATAATACCCAGAAGCAGCATATACAATTTTCCAAGAAACTGGAGGATGCTACACCATTGCAATCTGTCACATCTACGATCAGCAGGCTGAGGTATTTTTAAGAAGGTCTTGCAACATTCGGCTGTAATGACTCCAAGGGAACCACTAGTCACATTCTGAATTCACCTTTTTTTTTAAGGTTTCTGAATATACTGTAATATCACAGGTCATGAACAGCTCTGTAGAAGACTTTATAAACCTGCTAGCTCCCAGCAGGTACCTCAAATCAATTCTCATACAGCTCCTGGACGTACCGGCACAGTAAAACAAATTAAAAACAAATCCCAATACCATCATTACTTTTCATCTTCAGGCAAGTCAAAGCCTCTGTTTTCCCCCAAAAGTAGAAGGAAATGGAAACCAGCACTAACCTTTCCCATTAACCCAGTGCAAGGGCTTTTGGGTGTGATCAGAAACCTTGCTAACTTTAGGAAGCTTTGCAAAAAGTTCCCTGAGTTATCTTTTTGCTTGAGTGTCCATGGGATTAGAGTCTTGTCCAAAGACTAGTGAAATTGGTGGGATTCCTTCTGTTTTCTCTGATAGACTTCAGATCAAGCCTCCAAAAAACCCCCACTCCATTTACATCTATGAGCCTGTTCTCACAGCCACATGTCATGTCTGCTACTTCCCCTCCTTCTCCTCTCACCAGACCAAGACCTGAATTCCCTTCCTGACCCACAGACACTATCCAACACAAAAGATGCACTACCTATCATCTCTCAATCATCGTTTCATAACCGTATGCTACAGGGTTTCTAGCTAGCATCTGGTGCTAACTCCTAGTAGAGAAACAAAGTTGCCCAAAGGGATTTGACCCAAAATGACTTGGAATTTGGATTGGCCTGGCTTTCCAGCTCCTCTGTTTTGCTGCATCATAGCCTCCATCTTACTGGCCTGTCTAGACCGTATGGTCTTCTGACAGAGAGCGAGAGTCCCCGCAGGACCTCTGAACCTGGCTTTTGGTCAGAACCCAACACACATTTTAAAATGTATTTAATTATGCAATGTTAATGCCTGAAAAGTGAGATCCTGTCGAAGCCTAGGATACTGTTAACGTCTGAAACAGAAGATGTTCAGATCCATTTTGGATTCCTATTTCTAGATCAAGCTTAAATCTAACATAAATGTGTTGATTGGCTTTAACAAGTAATACTCTGCCCCAGGCTAGAGACATGGCCCTGTACAAGCTGCAAAGAACATATTTCAAAATGAATTCAAGCCCTCATCATCTCTCACTTTGTTCTTGTTCGGCCAATTCTGCTAACTCGTTTTTAAAGGCCTTTCTTAGGCCTAGTCAAGAGAGTAAAAGACTTCTGGAAGGGAAGAGATCTGTGAAATCATTCAGAGGCTTTGTTGTACATTTTAAGTCCCCTCCTTTCATCTGAAATTGTACGTTAAATCAATCTGTTGACTCTTGGCAGATTCATTGTTTTCTTATACAGTAAATCAATGGTGCTACATTTCATTGTTTTTTACTCATTCTCAAGAGCACTTTTTCCCTTCCTTTGGATGAAATTTTTATAACTTCCTTTAGCACCAGAATTTATGTTCAATATTCAGCGCCTTGTCTTTTTCTTTTTTTTTTTTTTTTTTTCCTGACTTGAAGCAGAGTCCACCTTAGTTAATTGCAGCATTTATGCACCATGTGAGTAATCTTGTGTGCTTGCTTTCTAATTACTGCCTGTACAAACTGAAGACATTGCAGGTTCAGAAATGAACTCAGTCAGGTAATGTTTCCAAATCTTTCCAACCAGAGAATTTAAAGAACCAAACATAAACCCCAACTATACACAGGAATTTCAAAAGCCTATTCTGCTCACAGGCAATCCCTCAGCACACCTCCTCTGGACAGCAGTACAAGCAAGATCAAGACCACACTGCCTCTACAATGCACCATGCCGTATTTGTTGTTAAACTGCTGACGGTGCTGCCACAACTATGCACAGACGTCTTGTAAATATGCAAGAAAACAGCTAACTATGGTTATTTATGCATGCAATAAACAGTTATGAAAGGCAAAGGAAATGTGCAATTGCCTGTGCATGTGCTGCTTCTGAAAACTGGGTTTCAGTGCTTAGTGGAAAAACAATTCTCTCTAGGCTCCTATTTATGGCAAGAGGAAATTTTCACTGAATTAAATAAAATTAAGAGCCATCCCTTTATGCTGAACAAAATGAATAGGAAATATATATATCGATGCAGAGCACAGAATACACCCTCAGCTTGAACGCTCTGGGTAACCCTGTCCTTTTCAAGGCCAGCTGTAGGTGTCACTGTGGGAGCTGAATGTGATGCTCCTTCCCATCCATTGATTTGTTCCATTTAAACTTTAACATCAAGAAAATGTCACCTTGGTGCTCCCTGCTCTTGGGAATTGCTTCTGTCACCGTTTTCATTTTAAAATAACACTGCACATTACAGACTCGTGTGAGAAGTTCTGATAGATGGTGGGGGATCAATCTGGTCACCACTCTCCTCCATAAATAATGTAAGCCGAGCAGAGAAATTACAATGTGACTAAGAAAGCTGTTTAGCTGCAGTTTGCATCTAATTACTGTAGGTATCAAGAACTCGCACAGCAAATCACCTAATTCTATTAGAGCCAAAGGAAATCTGAACACTGGGAAGAAACTGGATATCCCATTTCATCTAATACATGTAAGCCTGTATATTTAATTGTCCTGCTTGCAAAAAGAAGCCTGAAGATTGGGCATTATGAAGGTTCCCATTTATTTTACACTTCTAACCTGACTTTGCAGCTGCCTTAAAAAGATAAAACAAACAAAAAGCAAACAACAAAAACTGACCATAAGGAAAAAACCCAGTTAAATTAGAAGATATGCAGCAATATGCAAAAGAATGTAACAGCCCTATAAATGTCCTTTGGTCAAATGTATTACTCTTTGTTAATCAGCTTACATGCTTTTGAATCCCTCTCTGCAGTACAGCTGAAAACTGGCAAGTATTATTTTAAAACATATATTTTTAAACACCCAAAGAATCTGCAACATAAAATAAAGAGATGTTGCACTGTGTAACAATTAAAAAAAGAAGTATGTTAACAATATGTTCTTTCCTGCTTTGCAATCTGACAAAGCTCCTGAATCTCCACAGAGGCAGGCAGTGGATGCTACCAGTAAAATTCCGATCCTGACATCTCTGCATCAGCAAAAGTCCCCTTCCATTTTCATGCACTTGATTGTAGACTGGGATTTATGTGTAGGAATCATTCCCTTTCAGTTCCCACAGCGACTAATACCAATACCAAACATACCTCATGTTTTAGTTTATGGAAATTATACTGAATCATTGATAGAAGCCACAGCTCTTTTTTTGTTAGTGGCATAAGAGGCCCTACCATGCTCTGAAGAGCCTTGTTCAAACATTAACAGACAGACAATCCCATAGGAAATGGCTAATAACGATCATAAATCTTCCTCCGTGGTCCCGTGGCCCTTTCCCCCTGTTGATCTGAAAGCTCTATCAAAACCATAATTAATGGAAACCTTACGACACATCTATATGACCCATTAGATGAAATCATGGCCCCAGGGAAGTAAATGGCAAAACTTCCACTTACGTCACCAGGTCAGGATTTCACTCCTGTTTTTTTATGATAACCATTTTGTTGCTAGGTTAACTGAAGCATAGAAAGGTTAAGCAACATGCCCAGAAGGGAAGATCAAGCCCAGAAGATCAAGTGAAGAGTGAATACCAAACTACTATTTCTCATTCCTATCTCCCTTTTTCTCCCACCAGCTTCTACATCCCTACATCAACCTTAATCATCCCACTGCTCTGCAGAAGTGACAGACTTCATGGCTCGGACGCTGCTGAGTTTGCTGCAAACACTGCTCTTGTCCTGCACGGACAACATGGCTGAGCTCTAGCATTGAAAAGGTAAATAGAGCTCGATACACTTAGCAGCCATGCAGTACAAAACACCGCTACGGCCAATGCATTTTGTGTAAACCTCAATAGATGAGCCAGGAGATGGTTTGCTTGAGCATCACCTCTGCACAGAGCTGGGGAAAGGCTGGGCACTGCCTGGGGCACTGCTGCTCTTTGCGGGGCACAGGGAAGGGCACTGCCTGCATCTCCTTGTCCTCAATGGATGTGCTCAAAGAGCAACACTAACACGTGTTATAAAGTGCTGTCTCAATCCCCATCCACATGCGTCACTAATATTCCAGAAATCGGTTGGTATTAAGGGGAGAGGTCAGGAAAGGTGAGGACTATGTTAAGGAGAAAACCACCCGAGCCATGTCCATACAGTGCCCTCGTTATCCTCCAGCGCAGACCAGAGAAGCACAGGCAGAGTCTGCTGCTACCTGCAGTGACACATCTGAGCTGGAGAAGGAAAAATACATGGCTTAACTGTCAAACCTGAGCTCCTTAATGAATCGCTCTGATCCACGGTGTTGGGGACAGCAAACTCATCAGAGGTTAATAAACAAACCTGTGTTTGCCATCTTCCATGAGCTAGGTCACCACTGGACCCTTGGATCCAACACGTGGGATGGCACCTGGGTGCCACAAACAGCTTTATTCAAAATCCTGCTCCAGCTTTGCTCAGAGCAGAGCTGTGTGCTGAGTACAGCCACCGGGCAGCTCAATTCATGGAGGTAAAGCTCTCCCGCGGTATCCTGCATTTTACACCTACTCCATCCGGATCAGCTAAATCAGCCCACCCTTGATGACCGAGGATCTCCCTGATTCCTGTTCAGCAGCCGCTGTGATTCACACGATGGAAAATGTAAACCTTAGGGCTGCTCGTGCTATTATTGGCCAGGCCATTTCCTGCTGAAGCCAAGGGAATTTTTGCCTTGCAGGGTTAAAGACCTGCTGACCTCATCCCACGGTGCCAACACACCATCAGCACTTTTACAGAGCTCCTGCTGTTTCATCCCTCTGAAACGGACTTAGCAACTTTGTGGTCAGCGCAAGTAACTTCATTTTCTGCTTGGCCGACAGAAACCGCTGGCCATGCTGCAGCTCTCTACCTCTGGAAACCATGGGGTGTGCATTTGTTTAGTACCCCAAGGCTTTCATTTGGGGTTCTGTTTGGGTTTTTTTTAACCTGTGCACCTACGTAGCTAAATTCAGTGAGACACACGTTGTCATTAAACAGCTCTGGAGAAAATCCCCAAACTGTGTCACCTTGTTTAACCAGAGCCAAAGGTTGGCATGGGCACATCCCTGTGGTGGATTTACAAGCAGAACAAACAGAGCTGAACCCTCCTCAGAAGGAGACTGGCTTGCCTGGAGCTCCCTTTGCAATGCCCAGGGAAGCTGCAGCTCCGTCGAGCCGCAGAGCCCCGTGGCGCCGGAGGCTCCCGCAGCCATCGCTGCAGGGCTGCGGGTCAACCGCCTCCCTCCTTCCTCAGGAAGATGAGCGCTGCCAGACACAGCCTTTTAAATAATAATCAGCTATTAATACAAATCTAGCTCGTGCAAGATGCTGTCTGCTTTTTGCCATCCTTTATTTAATTATAGTAGTTATTTTAAATAAGCAAACAGGGCACTTTCAGCCTGATCGTGACTGAAACATCTCTGCAATGAATGGGGTTTGCTTTGCTGGCAGACTTTGCAGGTGATTCAGGTAATACAGAGCTGGCAATATCTCTTTGTATTTAACAGGGAAAATGAGGGCAGAAGTTGGGAAGCAATGTTGTAGGCACGCCAGAGACAAGCCATGCAAAATATTAATATTCAAACAGCAATGAGATCCTGAACAATGAGCAAATAATCATAAAAAATTATATATATCTGAACATACCAACACTGGTTATCTTTTGGGAGACCAGGTCTTGTAGTAAAGCCTCAATTGCAGGATTATGTCTGGAATACAACTCGTACCGATTAATGCCAATGTGGAATTTTAACCAGTTTGGGTAGGAGTCTATAGAGGTTTCTCCAGTTGGCAAAAATTCTTCATTATCTTCATTTTGCCTACCACCAAAAAAAAAAAAAAAGAACACAACAAAAACCCAAAAATGAGGAGAAAGAAATAATGTTACAGTTTGTAACAGGCATCAAGAAACAGGGCTTCAAAACGTGACAACTTGGAAAAGTAAAGCACTACAGCGGTGGAAGAAGTCCCCGCTTTGTCCCTGCGCCGGCTGCACGCCTGGAGCCTGCTCCCACCTGGGGCCAAGGGGAGATGGATTTTCACCTCAACTCATCATGCCCGATTTAAAGCCCATGAAAGTCAGGAGCAAAACTTGGAGTGACATCATTGAGTGTTAGCAGAGGCCCTTATATAGCAGAAACACAGAGCTGCAAGTTTTATATTGTGTTTAGCTTGTATTATGTTGCACACGTCCTTTCCAAGTTTGACCCAAACAACAGCATCGTCCTGAACCTTTATTTAATGGGGACCTGGGTCTGGAAACTGAGAGTGCAGCAGTAACTTGACCTGCTGTACCAAATGCTCCCACTCTCTCTTCCTCTGTTTTTTAAATACAGAGAATGAGAAGAAACTAGATCACTCTAAACTGGTTGCTAAAGAATAACTCTGGATGGTTTTACCCCTTCCCTAGCAGTAGCATACTATTACGGAAAAGAATTGTTAAAATTACATTTAACTCCTAAATATCATGTTAGTTCTGTGAACTTTGGCTGCAGCCACTAAGGAAAATATGTACAACAGGCAGCTGCATTGTGGACATCAGTGATAATTTCACTCTTCACCTACTGAATACACTATCACGTATTTTCAATCCAGAAGTCCTATGTGGTTTTAGTCATCTCCAGATGTTCATACATTTGTGACTCTTTTTTTTTTTTCTTCTTTTTTTTTTTTTTCTCTCTCAGAGAAACCAGAACTTTTTCAGGTTATTTCACTGCACAGTCAGTTTTGTTTATTAGATGGAAGGGGCCTGGACCATTCACATGCTCATGGGGTGAAAATCTGAAATATTTATCCTCTCTTTCTAAACGTTTAGATCATGCTGGCTGATCTGCGGCTTGACAGAGCTTTTGCACGGTACAATGCAGCTGTTTAAACATTACAATGTCAGTGTGTTTGGAAGAGGGTGCTGTTGTATTAGACAAGCCCTTTGATTTTTCAGTCATTGAAATTTCTCAGCATTTCTTACAAGCCAACAGGGCACACGATTCACAGAGACAACTAACTGATTTGAAGGCTGGAGAGTAGCAGAGGTGCTAGGACACTGGGAATTAATTGAGGATGAAAAATGTAGCACAGGTCAGATCCCGAAGGCAGAAATACCTGCTAGGATGAATGCGTTTGTGATACTAGACCTTGCTTTTGAGAAAAGTTAATGTATTACTGCCTGGTCTCACTGCTTAGCCCCTACACCTCTGAGTTGGAGACTAGGAAGCTACTGGAGAGGGAGGCTCGCTGTGCGCTCACCCTCTTTCTTCTACTGTTTTTCTGGCAGCATCTGCCTCTGGCTACATTGGGATATCGGGGCATACAGGCCCTTCGGCCTTAGTACTCCAGCCTCCTGCTGCCTCTGTGTTTATTCTGGTTTGTTTGGGCTTTTTTTTGTTTTGTTGTTGTTTTTTTTTTGTTTGTTTGTTTTTTTTAAGGCACACACCCGGTCAAGCCTGTGCACGATTTCTCTTTTTGCTGGCGACACCGAATCGCTCTGTTTAACCCTCTGCCTACTCCAAACCAGCCATTGCATCAATTCCCGGGCAAAAGCCGACATCACCACACGGAAGGCAGCGACCTGGGGCAGCGCCGTGCCACGTTTCCACACCAACCGCCCAGCACCCCGCCGGGCCTCTCCCCGCCCCGGGGGCACCCCTGCCCGCGGCGAACCGCACGCTCCGTACCGAGCCCCGCCGCCCCGAGCCGAGCCGAGCCGAGCCAAACCGGGCCGGCTCCCCGTCCCCGCCCCCCGGGACTCACCACTCGGGCTGCTCGGCCGCCCGCGGGTTGAACCTGATGTCGCTATTGACATTGAAGAGGAGGTCGCCGTCGGCGAGCGGGGGCAGGGCGGCGCGGTAGAGCGGGTGCTGGAAGAGGGCGGCCAGCGGGGCGGCGGCGGCGGCGGCGGCGGGGGGCGGCGGGCGCGGCGCCCCGGGGGCGATCAGCCGCCGCGTCCGCGCCGCCGCTGCCGCCGCCGCCCCCCCGCCGCCCGCGCCTCCGCCGCCGCCGCCCGCCGCTCGCTCCGCCGCTTCCCGCGACTGCGAGGAGAGGTTGGAGCCCGGCTCGGCGCTGAAGTCCTGCAGGATCCGCAGCGTGTGCTTGCTGGGCCAGCGCGGGGCGGCGCGGGGCGGCGCGGCGGCGGGCGGCGGGCAGGAGCAGCCGGGGCGGCCCTCGGTCCCCCGCCGCTCCAGGCGCGGCAGCAGGTCGATCATGATGTGCATGGTGCAGGCGACGAGGAACACCATGAGGATCAGCACCCGGAACTTGCGGACCAGGAGCATTTTCATGGCCGGGGCGGCTAATAAATTACCGGGGGAGGGAGGGGAGGCGGCGAGGTCGGTCGGGAGCGCTTTCGCGGAAAAAAGCCCGGGCGGGCGTGGGTCTTCCAGCCCCCTCCCGGGGCTTTGGCTCTCTCCTTTCGGGTCGGGAAGCGAGCGATCAAGTCAATAAAGTTATCTCCATAGGCGCCGAGAAATAAACAGGCTAAAGACAATAGGTCCTCATTTCTCAGTATCATCAAGAACTTAGGAGGGGGAAGAAAAAAAAAAAAAAAAAAGGAAAAAAAATTAAAAGAAGGAGCACCGGACCGAGCCTTTAAAATCAATAGGAAAACAACGCCAGCGGCATTGCAATATATAAAGCCATCTGTTCACGATTTCTCTCTCGTTTTATTACAGAGATCACAACAAATAGGGAAAACTGGTTTCTAAGAGAAACCGGCATCAGAGACTAGCTCTGATTAAATAAAATTCCAAGAAAAAAAAAAGAAAAGACGGGGGGGGGGGGGGGGGGGAGAGAGAGAGAATAATATTAAGACAACCTGCACGGAAAGGCGACAGAAGAAAAAAAATCATCCATAATATTTGGCTGTGCTGGAAACGCTGACTCCCTTCCTTTGAATTTGACCAGTGATGCAGCAGAAGCGCTCTCCCGCTTGCTCTCGCTCCCTCTCTTCTCTGAGACTGTTTAAGAACATTGGCTGGAAAATAATTTTCTTAGAGCGGTTCCAGTTTCTTCATCCATCGCGTCCAGTGCTTGGGAGAGATTAGTATGTTCAACTGAGATCGAGTCTGGGTGGCTGCTGTATCCGAGCTGGGCTTTTGCTTTGGCTTGGGTTGTTTTTTTTTGGCTGCAAAACTGTCTGATGGCACAACTGCAACATAAAGGTTAAATATGGCACAGAAAAAAAAAAAAAAAGCCGGGGGGGGGGGGGGGAGGATTAGAGGAAAGAAACTAATATAAATCAGTAGAGGTTCTTTTTAGCAAAGAGGTCCTGTCTTTGATCTCTGCTGGGTCTTACAGATCTGCCTTTTAGAGAGAGAGAGAAAGGGAGAGAGAAGGGGGGGAGAGAAGGGAAGAGGGGGGAGAGATCTTTGGCAGGTGCAGAGTGAAAACCTCTTTCAGCTACACTGAATTCTGGAGACTGGTTGGACTAGTAGCTCTGCAGCTCCAGCTTTCAGTGGGTGTGTTAAATATTATGAGCGAGCCATGATTCCTGCCTTCCTCACGTCATAGTTAGGAGATTGGCTAAATAAACGCTACAGTGATAGTAACAGGAAAACCTCAACCAAAAGCGGGTTGGTTTTTTTTTTTCCCTCCTCTCCTCCCTCCTTTCCACCCCCATTTTCATTCTACTGCAGCTCCTACTGGGGCAAGGAGAGGGCGTCTGTTCCACAAAGGTTTGCAAAATAAAAAAAATAAAAATAAAGTGGTAGCGGAAAGAGGAATCTGCGCTAATAGCATTGCAAAGTACAAGCGCGGTCTGCGTGCCCAGGCTGCAAGCAGCGATTCTGCTCTGTCATTGTCTGGGCTGGAGAGCGGCCCGCCGCCCGCTCCCCCTCGCACCCAGCCCCTCACCAGAGCAAGGTCAACACGCAAAGCTGTGTGCTCTGCTTCCTCCGGACGAACGGTCTTTATTTTTAATCCGAGATCCTGTGGGCTGTGATAATCCAGGAGCGTACTGCAGGGTAATCTGCCCTCTCTCCTGCTGTGGTTAGCTGCGCAGTTGGCTCCATGGCTGGGGGGCCTAATGGCTAATGGAGCTGGTGGTCCTGGGGCCAGGGCAGCCTCTGGAGCCCAGTGAGTGCCGTTGATGGTTGTCTAAAGTTGAGGGCAGTCTGGAAGAAGGGACAAGCCACTCCAATGGTCTTCAGGTAATCACGCAGGGGTGATCTGATTTTGACTTTGGGCAGGGAGTCCCCTGGATTTTATGGTCCTTTAGCAGGGTTCAAACAGTCATTGAGTGGGGCTGCAGAAAAAAGGTAATGTGCTTCTGCCTACCCACCACCACCACCTTTCCACAGAATCATCTCAACACTGATTGTTCTGACCTATTTTTCCCTGGATTAAGCAATGTTAAAGTATTTCTTTCCCCAAAAAAGGTATATCCTGCCCACCCCCACAGGCTCCATCCGGCACTGTTCCCTCACTGGGTGCTTCTGCAGAGCCTTGTGCTTGGCACTCCCCTGAAGCACATCCATGCACTGTTACAGTGTCACCATCTTTTGCACAAGGGAAGTCACTGTTTTTCCAATGCGAAAAAAAGATTGATGGAAAAAAGAAGAGCTGACAGGGCCATGATCCTATGGATTGTTCTCTACCTTTATGGAGGGACAAGACTTGCTGTCCTAGGGGGACCTCTTAGTACCAGGGTTCAGAGATACAGCTCACTGTAGGTGCAGCACTTTGATTCCCATGGAAGCCATTGTGTCACTCTAGATCCATCAAGTACAGGTGTACTTGATCGTACCAAAACATATTGCTATGGAGCCAGAAGCAAGGCTTTCTGGCTTTCTCCACTTTTTCACCAAGATGAGCTCATTCAAAGGGCATCTGGTCAGTTGACTATGAGGACAGTAACAGGAGTTCCTTGCGTGCCATTGTTTCTCACCACTGCTCGATAGCAAGTCTGTACGGTTCTGCCTGGGAAGTTGAATCCAGTTCATAAGTTTGCCTTTCTATGCAGTGAGCTAAAGTTCAGCTTATTTTGACTTAGTCAGCAAGTTGGCATTTTAGGTCCATCGGGAAGAGCCTTTCGGTTCAACTGGGGAACCCACCACTGCTGGCATGTAATGAGGTACAGCATGAATGACATGTGGAAGACTCTTTAGTTTGGGGGTTTTCAGTTTTTTTTTTTTAGTCTGCCTCTGGCTGCAGCCTTTCTCCTGCTGGGTTCCTGGTGTGGTCTCTCAGGGAAGCCAGCTGAGCTGAGTTATCAATCAAGCCCAAGGAGGTAAAAGGAGGCAGGTGGAAGCTAGAGCCTGTGCCTTAGGGCCTGGAGTGATGGAGGAGGATGGCCAAAGCCAATGCTTGAGGAGGGGTGAGTGCATGGTACACAGTTCCCTGTATATCACTTGTATTCCCTTTGCTGTTGCCTTTTTAAGGGGTTGTGGGTGAGCTGCTTGTAGCACTTCATGTAAGGACGGACAATCTGACGCGTTTTCCTTTAGTGTGGCACAATAGGGTTTGTAGGTTACAGGTTGTAGCTACGTGGATTTTTTTTGTTAGTGTTGGACTACTAAAGTTGAAGGCTATGGTATTAGATGGTGGGTGAGCCTTCACAGGTACAGTGAAGAGAAAGTTGCGACTTATGTGAATTCTTTAAGTTAAAGTTGTTTGAAAACTTCTATTACTTTGGCATAACAGAACACTGTGTCAAACATGTTGTAACTCTACATGCAACAGATATAAAATGAAAGTAAGATTAGCTTTGAAATATAATAAAGCAACTAAATGTAATTATTTATGTGATGTTCAAAAAGTGAAATAGCAGTATTGTGAACAAGTAACTAATTCCTTGAAGCTGCATTTTTTTTTCTCTCCTCAGTATGACCTTTGGTGCCTATTTTCTCTCCAGTAAAGTATGGTTTCATGTAAACTGGGTCTCCCTCTGAACTGAATGTCCATAACTCTCTTCCACAAGCTTTTTATTCCTTGAGCCTTTCAAACGTTTCAGTTTTATCTGAAGATAGGAGGCTGGTGGATAGGTACACTATTCCCATCTATAACTGATCTTTGTGGACAAGTTTTGCCAGGACCACAGTTCCATAGAGATGTGAACAAGGGAGAGCTGACTTACCTCTCTGTATTTCTTCCCCTCCCTTCCCCTCTTTTTTGTAGTATTCAGAAGAACTGAGTCTCACTTTTGCAAGGTTATACTTCCTACTTTTACTACTTTTAGAGGGAGCTTTTCTATAGTGTCAATAGCACCAATATGCTAGTGAAGTCAAAATGTTGGAACAGGGAGTGTCACCAGTTGGAGAATCTTCTATGATGATCTGCAGCAGTTACAGCTCTATTGGCCTGCTGCTAACTGCTTTGAGGTGCCTGGCAAGGGCCACCTTACCTCAGTTTGCTAAATAAGCAGCAACACCTGCTTTTAGAAAGCCTGATTAAAAGAAGCCCTATGGGGTCTTTCAATACATCATTCTCTGGTGATGTAGGATGAAGAGTGCTGGTAACCCAGATGTGGGCAGCAAAAGAGGGTAACTCCTGCTATGATCCTGCTTTGAACCTCCTGTGGGTCACTTGGGCTGGTGCCATTCCTACCTGGACAAGAGGATGCCTCTCTGCTTTCGTCCCAGCCTCCTCAAAGTCTTGGGAAATATCTTACAAACTGGTTAACTTGGGCTGCTTTTAGTGTGAAGTTCTGTGTTCCTGTTGGCAGTCTGCAAGTATGTTTTTTCCTTAAATTGCCTAATATCTTTCAGGCTTCAGCCTTTCCCACCAGGGATGAGCAGATGCTGTTACCCGAGTCAGATTTTTCTTATTCACTGCAATAAGCAAGCTTTAAAGGAAAAGAATATCAGATAATTCTTTGTTTCTCAAGTTCAGTATCTACAAATGCCTTTATCCATCGATGTGGTCATCTGTGAAATAAGATGTACTGGCTGGTTGGCAAACGCTAGCAGAGAGCAAGCTTGAGGCTTTGCTTTGGACATGCAGCTGTGTGTAATTCTCTGATTTGTGAGCCCTTCTTCCCCCATCCTGGAGACTCTCTGTTAATAATCAGTGCCAGGAGTATATTACAGATTCTCTGTGGTTCTAAGCTCTGCTGATTGGTGAAGCAAGGGAATGAAGCCAAGAGATACCTAGCTTTTCCCCTCTCGTGTATGGGTTCCAACTGCTAAGTGTAGAGCCATAGGGTCTTTGTAATAATGCCTGATTTGGGTAGTTTCAGAAGTTAGTTGTTTGTTATTTTACTTTTTGAGTCTTGGGCTCAATGCCCCTCCAGTCAACCTTATCGAAACCATTACTATTTCTCCTTTTCTAAACTCTGTGCCTTCATATGGAATTCTAGTACATGGCAAAGAGCTTTTCGTTTCTGCTGTGTTGTATGTTGGACTAGCATTATCCCTACAATTATTAGCACTATGTAAACAAGGAAATAATAAGTTCTTAATGGAATATTATGGCATTAAGTTATTGCATACATCTCACTTCAATATTTTCAATAAAATCTAGTCCCTTGCATCAATTCTCTCTTTTTTTTTTGGCCATTGAATTAAAAAGTCTTTCCTCTGGTTTCTTAGAGGTATTTGAATGTTATTGGAAATTTCACATTGAATCACTACAATCACAAGCCAAGATTGCTTTAGATTTAATGGGCTTTTTAATATGACAACACAAAGCATTTTTTCGCATGTTCTACCTTTGCTTTTATTTAGTAATACGATCAAAAATTCAGGAGTGCTTATTGTCGTATATACTGGCATTTCTTCATTGTTTTATGCATGAATTATAGTTTATCTGCTGATGAAATCTGTGTAGATGTTTGTTTTGCCCATTTTTGTCTGCTTGCCTCACTGAGCAGCGACAATGGTCAGTGTACATGATAATGTATTCAGGTAAATAAATGAAGCATGGTTTTGGGTGAGTAAACATACCCAGCTATTTTCTGTTATAATGGTTTACAGCCTTCTGATGTAAAGCCTGAATGCAGCAGGGCAAACTGTAAGTCAGGCCTGATTGCACACTTTCAATCAACGTAATATTTTTATTGTTACTTCTAATGGAAAAATGGATTTTTCTTTCTGAAAACCTCTATCTATGATGCTGAAAGTCCTGAGGGCATCACATGCCTTGCCTGGCCCCTGTGGTGATGCTGCCTAGGGTGCACTTTCTGCTCTCCCTCTCTTTTCTTTCTCTGAAGATTCATGTGCTGACCCAATTTATTGGTGGTTTGCCTTATAAACACAGATCACCCTGGCAATCTAATGGGTACTGCATATTAACCTCCCACACTGTGAAAATCACCTTTATTGGTAAGGAATATGCTTGATACTGAACAGAAGGCAATTCCATAAGCTTGATTTCATAGTCAGCTTCTTGTTGGTGTATGAAGGATCAGAGATACTGATGTAAAGTGGTGTGTCAATATATTATTTTATTAAATAAAGGAAATTAATGTTGTCTTGGTTGCCTTCCAGCCCAGGATTTTGTTAGCTGTGACGTTTTATTGAACAAATCTTGACCAAATCTCCTCCCTCAACTCAAATAAGCAGTGTGGCCAGCCATTCCTTCCTGTAATGGTTTTGATAAGGTTGACTGGAGGGGCATTGAGCTGCAAGCTTGAGCTAAACAGTGATGAAAGGAGGGAAGTGTGACTGGCTTCCCCTGTTACCAGCAGATCTTGCTGGTACTGTCAAATCATCAGAGCTGGGCAAAGGGTATCTTATCCTGGCAATGCATCACCGACCTCACTGATTTCAGAAAACCAAAGCTTCAGCCTGTTGCTTCGAGGGTTCCCATTCTTTAATTTGGGATACAATATCTGGATAATCCAAAACCCCAGACTCTGCTTGGTAAACATGTTGAAAGCAGAGAACTCTTTATGATATTTAGGCAATGAAATGGAAGGCATTTCCCTGCCTGTTTGTTACTCCTCAGCTGTTGCTGCTGCAGATCAAAGGTTAGCTCCTCAGCTGGTATCAGCTGGCCTTGATTTCAATGAAATGCCACCTAATTATATCAGCTGAGGATGTGGTCCACAATGCTTAATTCTTCCATTGGCTGGAACAAAGAGCTGCCTGGCAGTGCAAGAACAAAACCTGTTATTGTTGCTGCTAGAGCAATGTGACTGGCCTGTGGAGGGATCACATTTGCTCTAGTCATTCAAGTGGAGTAATAATCTTGCATATACCTACATTAGAGGGGCTGAAAAATTGCCTTATTAAGTGGTAGGATGTCATAAAGAAAATTAGGTGTTGGGAGGTTGTGTTCTTATCTAAAAATGATTATTTAAACTAAGTCAAAACAAATTATCTTGGTATGCATGACATAAGAGCATGTGCTACTTGAGTTGGTATAATTTCATCTTCCTGTAACAACCGATTCCTTTAAGAATTGTGATCAAATAACCTGTATTCCTGGTGGACTTTCTGAGTTCAGGTAATATTCTGTGAATCTTTTTAAAGTCTATAAAACATGGCTTGCTAAATTACACATAAAATCACTTTGCAGATTCGTTGAAATTGATGGAGCTACGTGATTTATGCCTGGAGAAAACGTGTCCTGATGCTAAAACAAGATGTAGTTACACATGCACACAGGAAGCTTCTGCATGCTGCAGTGGGCAGACCTATTTGAGTATGTACGAAGGCATGAATGCATGCACACATGAACAGTTTAATTGTATACTGAAGAAGCTCTTCTGGGAATTCTTTTTTGTTGCTGTCTAATTTTGATTTGTATGGATGTTTTGACTTCTTAACTTGAGTCTTTTTCCTCTTAGCTGGCTAAATTTTCAGTCAGGTAATTTTGAAAAACCTGAGGAAGTAGGAGAGCAAACCACAAAGACATTTTAAGCATGCCACAGCCTGAAATAGAAATTAAAATACTAATAAAAAACCCTCATGGGAGAGTCTTAAAAACTAGGCAGTATAATCTAGCAGGCTGTGAATTACTCTGCCCCCAGGAGACACCAGGACTCTCCCCAACTTGGATGCTCCCTGGCTATGTGATGCTGGAAAGTTGCTTCAGTTCTGCTTCCTCATCTGATAGGACAGCTACCCTAGAGCATTTTGAGGTCTATTAATAAAAGCCACTAGAGGAGAGAGACAACGATGATATTTTGTCTCAATTCTTCAGAGAATAATTCATACCCCTGACTTTAACCCCACAAGAAACTCAAACTCTTAAGAATATTCTATATAGGAAGATGTGAAACACTGACTTTGGGTGAGTCGAATCACAAAACCCCCTAAACTTAGTAGCGTCCTTTATGTATATGAGCAATCATAAGGACAACATGATGTGACTGGAAGTACAAAGCACAGTGAGTCTGAGGGGCTTGCAAGAACCCTCTTGCACCTCCTCTTTTCCCCAGTCCTCTCTGTGTTGCTGCTTTCCTGTGCTTTTCTTGCATCCCATCTTTAAAGTGTTTTACTGAACACTGTTCAGACACCATCACAGATCCACTTCTGGTGATATGATATTAAAGACATTGAAAACTCTGACCACGAAGGATTCCTGTGCAATAGTTGTCACTTAAAACTTTTCCAAACAGTTGATGATATTTTTGTTGTCTGATCATGCCTTGCCATAAAATTTACTGCAAGCTTAGAGAAAGACATGCAAAAGGCAGGTGCTTGCAAAGGGTGCTTGAGTTTCCAGCAGCCCTTTTTCTTTCCCACCTCATGAATTGTTGCTTAGTAGGTCATAATGAAAATATAATTTTGTGAGAATTTAAATTTTAAAATGTACCCTCTGTGTTCCTAGACACTAGCAAATATGTATTTTTTCTTAAAGTTAACTTAGTGTGAGATTGCTTTCTAATGAATTGCCACTTGCCCTGTTGTTCAGGCCTCTCCTTGCTCAGTTCTGCCAGGGTGTCCTGGTGCTGCTGTGACCCTGCCAAGGCAGCAGCTCTAACATCAGCCTGCACAGTTCCTGCTACACACTCCAAGATCTGAATTAAACCATTCTAGCCTGAGTTAATGCAGGCCTAAAGCTGTCTTGGCCTTTCCCTTGATGAAGGTTTGGGAGTCTGCTGTTGGCTTGCCAAGGGAGGTAGTAGGGGTCTATGGTGTGTCTCTCCCTGCCTTCCTATAAGCTGGGTGGCGTTTCCTGGGACTGTTTTGTTGTCAGTTATTTCCATTCTTTTGGTCCTAAATTTGTCTTTGTTCTCCTAAGGGTTTTTTCACACTGTCATGTTTTCTTAGGTTGTTCTATTAATATGTTGCAATAGTAACCTCTAGTGATTAAATGTGGGGGTTTTGCATTTGCTGTTGAAGGTGGGAGGATGTGTATAGCCCTTATGGTAAAGCAGCCATGCCATTACAAGGGAGGGATGATCTATGAGTATGGGAGTGTGTGCTGGGGGCAGGTTTGTTTTCTGTCTCTCTTATTTCTTTTCAGATCTTGGGCTGCTTTGAGGGATGGGCTCAAGCACCTGAGACACCTTAGGTGCCTGAGCTGGAAGCATAATTGCCATAGACTGCCTTGTAAGTCAGACCTAATTGCCTTTGGGGTTGTCATTTAGTTGAGACAGACCAAACCAGATTTCCATATATAGGATGGATTAATAAGACTTGATTTATCTGCTCTGTTTCTTCAGAGGGGAAATGCTTTGAGGCAGGGCCTATCCTTTATTCTGTGTTTGTACAGTGCCTACAGCAAGACAGCAGTGTCCTCGGGTGGAATACAGGTTAGAAGAAGGATGGGGATAATATATATGCACAGTGCCTGTAATCCAGTGGTGAAAGCAGTTGCTCACTTACCTTCTCTGCTGGAAGATAAAAACTTTGGGCAGTTGCCAAGAAATGTGTCAAGGTTATAACTCTCAGGTGGGCTGCAAACATGAATGTCAGGCATGCAAAGTGAAAGTGGTTTCATGTGCAGGCTTTTTCCTTCTCTAGTTCTTTGAAGATTGAGGTAACTTAAAAGAAAAAAGGTTTCCATGGGAATTTTTGAAACCAGGAGTGAATATTAGTGTGTGCTTTGTTCTGTGTTGTTCTCAGCTGATAGAAGTCACAGTGTAAATGGACCTAACTGCTGAGTGACCTTTGACAAAACCAGATAGGAACTCTTTGTTGTTGTGAGGGATGATGATTTCCTTTTTTTTTCCCCCCCAAGGTAAGAAGTCTTTTTTCAGTGAAGTGTTTCACTAGTTTTGACTGAAACTTTGAGACAGGGACATGGTGACAAGATAGAGAATGCGATGGGTAACAAGGCTCAGTCAATTATTGACTAACCTATCTCAGCACCTTTGTTTTCTTTACTGACAAAATAACATGACCTTTGTATACAGAGCTGAGCCTGCAGGAACCAAGCATTGACCATTCTGGGTGTCACTGAGAAATTAACGTTCTCATGTTATAAAGTGAATTGAATTCTCTCCTTGCAAATCTTTTCCTGTTATCTTTTAGATTAGTGTTCTGTGCATGGCTGTCTGCTCTGATTTCTGTCCTTTCTCATAGGGAAACATGCAGAATAGGTACAAGTTAGTGCGGTAGCTGTTGTCTTGTGAAATATTTCAAACTCAAGTAAAGCTAGCTAGAGCAGGGCTACTGTGGCCCAGATCTCAGCTGGGACCCTTTAGACATGACTGCCGTACATACAAATGCTAATATGGTGACTTGTATAAATATGAATCCTTCAAGTGGCAGATATGCTCTTTCTAGTGGAGCTAATAGTTTCAATGCTCACATTTTGCTGCGTGAAGTTATGAGTCTCCTCTCCTTTCCAGCAGTCTTGAAATATAGGTCCTGCCCTTCTGGCAGGTTAGTCGGGGCATAGGAACTATACTTCTCTGTGCCTTTCGCATAGGTGTTACTCCTTTCAGCACTGATGTAGCCAGAAAACTCTGAAAAAGGGCCAATGCTTGAGATCCCCAAAGGGGTAGTGCCATGCCCCTTGAGCTTCTTGCCTTCATGTGATGGGGAAGAGGCTGTTACAGTGGGATCCATTCCCCGCAGCTTGAGGTGGCAGCAAAATGTCTGTCCTCCTTGATTGCTCGCTGAAGTCAACAGAAGCTCTGATCATGGACCTTCAGCTTGGCAGTTTTTGATATTCAAGGACTGAACAGATTGAATTGAAAGGCTGATGAAGCCCTTGCACATAATGCCATCACCAGCAGTAGAGATCCTGCTCAGCTCACAGTGGGGACTGTGTGTGTAACACATCACTGTGAGTAGAGGCTGTTCTCGGCTCGCTAACGGTCAACACTTTGGGCTACATTCTGAAAGACCCACGTTCATAATGTTGGAGAACTTTATATAAAGTAAAGCCACAAAGATTTTTTTTTTGCTTGTTATCCACAAGGTCCACCTTAGAATTCCAGTCTACAAGTGGAAATAAAGTAGGCAAGTCAAGTGCTAGGGGTAATAAAGTGAAAATCAACCTTAATACTTGTATTTAGTTAAGATGTGGAGTGATGCAGTAAGGTTCCTGGTATCTGATTGCTTCTGTGCTACAGATAACAAACAAGCTAGCAAGAAAAACAAAAATGGTGTGAAGAGCAAAGTAGCAGCAAATCCAAAAATGCTTCAAAGACAGCACATTGAAACTGGTAGGGTTTAAAAAAAAAAAGCTTTTGGAAAGAAACATTAAAAGGATAAACATCAAAGGAAGAACAAAAGGAAATAAGGACAAATAAATTGAAGAACAAAATTATGAAGCAAAAGAACAAAATGTCTTATACAGACGGACTGAAAGTGAAGGGCACGAAGAAATAATGAAACAAGGGAATAACAAAGAGTATGAGATGCAGCTTTGAGTACTGTTTGCATGGGTGCTCACAGTCCAATATGAATGCTTGCTTTATACTTCCTATTTTATTTTCTTTCATTTGCTTTATTGTTCATTAACACAGAGAAGATAATTATAGGTTCCTTCTAATAATAATTAGAGAAAGGCTGTGCCTTCTAACTCTAGTCTCTAGAGATAACACAGAAGTAGCACTGTGGGTACTCAAGAACTGCTTGAATGTTTTGCTTTGTACCACCATCGGTGGTAGTAGCGGGCAGGGGAGCTGCAGGTGGCAAAGGGCAGAGCACTAGTATGCATTTGA
Source organism: Leptosomus discolor (assembly GCF_034619465.1). Lineage (NCBI taxonomy): Eukaryota > Metazoa > Chordata > Aves > Leptosomiformes > Leptosomidae > Leptosomus > Leptosomus discolor. The sequence goes on from NC_141404.1 coordinate 7,473,462, forward strand.
GTTTGGGTAGGATTTGGGGGTGTGCATAATGGTAGGGTGAAGGCTGTGTGAGGCTGGGGAGGAGGCCCCTTTCCCTAGGGAGTCTTTGATGAGGGTCTGACAATGTGTGACTTGTCCTGGCTGCCACCTATGGAGAGGTGCAGAAGAAATGATGTACCACTGCCAACAAAGTCTGTAGGGCTACTTTATGCACTAAGGAAGATGCTATTTCCCAGACTCTTGGCATGTAGCTGTTACTTGAAAACTTGATGTGGAGATCAGCATATAAATTAGGGCTGAAAGGTCCTACTGTGCAGCTGCTCCAAATGTGCTCCCCCTGCACTGGTGTTCAGGGCACAGTGACAGCAGGACAGGAGTAAGGGACAAGGCTTGCTGTGGGTGTACAGTGCGTAACAGATGCCCAAGCACACTCCAGAGTGAACCCGTTACAGAGCCAGCACAAAAGTCACCAGGTCTTAATCACTATTTTCCACCTGTTTGTGTTACAAACCTGTGGCAAAATGGGAGTGAAATGGCCAATGGATCTTGTGAGTCCAGCCAGACCCAAACTGTTATCCTTGCAAAGGAACCAGCTGAACCTCCTGCTTCACACTTGATCTGGCATTTTTATTTATTCTCAGAACAGGGACATTGGCATTGCTGCAAAGCAGTTCAGGAGGTGTAAGGATACTGGAAGGCACTGAAACACAAATAGCCTTACTCCAGAGGGAAACTTTGACAGTTTGTATGCCCCTGTAGCCTCTTTTTTGCTATTAAATCTATAGAGGCTGCATTCCAATGCAGCAGCACTTTCTCATCTGCTCCTTCATTGCAGTGGCAGCAAGAAATGGGTGAAGACTGCAAACGCGTTCCTGTCTGTACCCAACAGTAAGTGCCATCAAAAATAATTTAGTTCTTTGCTTACTGGCACCTGACAGCCAGAAGGGCTGAGAAACAAACAGCAGAAAAGGAGAGTGCAGAGAAAAAGGGACTGAGGCATAGAGAGGTGAGACACAGCAGTGGCAATTGCTTCTGGAGTCTTTTAATAGAAAGGTCTGTAGAAAATTATTTTCTCCTCTTCTTTGCCCTCCAGACCCCAGCATTCAAAGGGCAGGCAGTGACTCCGATTGCCACCAGCTGGATCCTCCAGAAGTGCTATTCTTTCAATGTGGGCAGGCTAATGCCAGTAGTTGGAAAACTTGCCCTGGGTGTTGAATATGCACATTTGAATTCTTGAAACCTAAGCTGAACTTTTATTTGGTCTAAGTCATGATTTAAAAAAAAAAAGTAAAATATGCAGGAATTGCAGTTGTGGAGAAAAACAGCAGAAACAGCTTTCTGGCACAAACATATGCAAACCATATTTCTCCAATTTCCCATGGAAGTTTAACCTCTGAAGGACACTAAAGTTAAATTGAACTGTAGCTTTTGTAACATAAGATGGTATTGTCAGTCTGACAGCCATGAAGCAGTAACACAATATGAAAGAAATGGTACGCCCAAATTTAGAGCAAAAAAGCCAGAGGAACTCTTCCCAGAGTCTGCATTAATGCTGCCATCCCTGTGTGACTATGGCCATGTCACTTAATTTCATTGCATCATCTGAAATTAGTACCATATGCAACCAGCATATAAAGGCCAGGAGAATAAATCATAATGAGAGATGATCACATTGTCCTTAAAGAGGAAAAAATTTAGTCTCTGAACATCTGAAACAACTGTACTTTCTCATCTGCCTCGTGGGTGCATGGGCACACGGTGAGTGCTTGCCCTGCTTGGGGTGAGGAAACCCAATGGCATGTCTGCATTGTGATCTGCCACAGAAGGTAGATGAGCCTTGTAACTTGCCCTGTTGAGGACTGTCCCCTAATGGCAGTGGGCTGGGACCTACACGTGCTAGAGGCTGGCTGTGGCTGGGATGTCCTGGCCAGCCAGATGTGCCCTTGCTAATAATAACAGGAATAGCCTTATGAGCAAAGCTCCATCTGGGTTGCTTGCATAAGCTGCGGGGTATCAACTCGTCTTCTCCTGAACAGGTTATGTAATCGCATCAGAAATCAAATCTACAATTTGGATTTCACCTTTTTCTGAACATCTGGCTGTTCACGTTTTATGCCTACTGATTTTATAGGGGTCCTGCTTAGAAATAGGTCTCTGCGCATGCAGGCATGGAAAACAAATGCTGAAAGGTTGCTGAGACAATGACCTTGGAATTAATTTTCAAATTCAAGTGAATACATTTTTTCCACTCAACTCAAAGTTTCAGTAAGAGCAGTGTTGTGGTCTGTTGACCTCTTTAGCCCTAATTTAGTGCTTATTTGAGAGTTCCTCTCTTCTTTAATGCTGCATTGCCGCCTTTGAAATCAGCAGAGAGGAGGGCACTGGAGCCTTGCAATGAGCCAGGTTGTGACCTGAAGCTAGTGGCATCTACAAAAAGAGCCTAGTTGACTTCAGCAGGCTTTGGAGTAAGCTTGTAAAAGGCTGCTGGCAAGGCACTCTGCAGTGCCCTCACGGTGTTTTAATTTCCTCCCTTTGCTGGTCTCAGATCGTCTGAACCTACTGACCTTTGGTGCACACTGATCATCTTCAGTTTTTCACCAGGGATGCAAAACTCAGGGCAGGTTTTTCTGGAGAATTGTCAGAGAAGTGATTGCAGCTCTTAATTTGCTTGACTTACTGGCTGAGGTCCATCTTGGCAGATATTTTAGTAGCTCATTATTGTTGGAGGCTTTTCTTAATGTGTGTTCTTTAAAGCTCTGTTCAAGGTATCTCTTACACCCTGGTCTGTGTGCCTTTTACAGCCAGCTTCAGGATCTCCTTTTCAAGTGAATTCAATGGAATCGTATGTCGCAGCAGCGGTATGTAAATGTAAGAAAGGTTTCATGGCCTTGTTCTCAGTGTTTCTAAGCCCAAAGACTTTGAGGAAATGAGAAGATAAGTATAATAGTCTGTTCCTTCAAAGCCCCCCCAGCATTTTTAACTGCATTTCTAATTATTGTAGCAGATTATAAATACAATACATGCACCCATGCACATAACAGCACTATTTTGTGCTTAGTCCATGTGTTTCATGTAGAAATCTGGATGACAGCCAGATCAGTAAATGAATCTGATTTTTAATGGAAATCGAAAACACAACAGATGTACTGTACGCTGAAAAGAGTTAAAAATAACTGTTTGCAATCTCTATGCTTGCCTTTAAACAAAATACATAGTACACAGAGCAGTGGTTGTTTAGCATATGGAGACTTTAAAATTAATGATTGCCTCCACTATTTCTGAGAGTTTGCGAGGTTTCTGAAGGGGGGCTTGAAGTTAATGATAAGTTTCATAAACAGGATTTCTGCTAACATTCTAAGCACTCTCTGTGTTCAAATCCTCTGACTGCTATGAGCTGTGAAAATCTTTGACCACTTGCATGTTGCAGTAACTTTTGTGAAAAGATGTGCAAATGGCTAATAGAAGTTGTTAGTTCCCATCCCTGCCCTACTGGAGAGCTGGGTATTTTTAATTGGTTTGTATCTGGGTAAATTGAGAAGCTAATTCTGGGTCACAGCAAACCTTTTTTTTAATGCTGGTCACTTTCGTGTGACTGGTATAAATTCTTTCTCACTACAAATCAGAATAACTAGTTCAGCACTATGTGGAGGATTGGCTGCATCTGGCAAAACTGGGTTAACTCCAGTGTGCTGCATAACTCCAGTCTGACTGCAATCCTTGCGAGAAAAGAATTTGTCTTTAAGAGTTAATTGAAGTGCTATCCCAATGTGTACATCTTCCAGTATGCTTGGCCTCATTGAATCTGTCAAATGACTAGGGAGTCTTCATGTAAATCACTTTGACAATACACATTTGTAAGCTGGTGTAAAGAAAATATTTTCTTTTTATGAATGTTGTAGTGGAAGAGCTTCAACTCCACATCACACCTATGCTTTGATGCACAACAGTTTTAAATAGTCTCCATGTAAGTTATTCTGTAGACTCAGAAATAAATTTTAGGGAACAGTTAAGCAAACTACCCAAAAGGCTGGTTTTTAAGAGGCATTTTACCTATTTCTGCCAATTTCCATACAGTTTTTGATTCAATATGTGGTTCTATAAAAAAGGACTTGTTTTCTTAGAGTGCTAAAAAAAGAGCTTTAAAACACCATGATACTATAGTGATGATTTATGCTGGAGAAACCAATGTTGTATCTTTCATCATTTGTCTGGTGTCCTTGCCAAACTTCTAATTTAGCAGCATACAGTAGTGCACCAAAGTGAGTCATGAATTCTTCGGTATAATTACCACGCAGTGCAAAACTGAGGCTACAGAAGTCTGAACCTTTTCCTGTCTGTCGTTTTTTCCCCTTCAACTCACTTTTCAAATACCATATGCTTTGCAGGAAAGCTGTGCATTGCATCACAGCTTCAACCGTGTTCTGAGCAGATATGATTAAAAGCTAAATTTTGAGTTAATAACTAAAAGTCCCTTTCTGTGGGGCATCTATAAAATAGAAAAATGTGTTTGGATTATTTTTTGCACCTAGAATGTGTTTTTCAGGGAAAACACCCTGGTAGAGACAGACACTGTAGAGTTGTAGGACTTGATATGAGATCTGAGTAAATGCTGAGGTATAGTCTTGTTGACATTTTAAAATTAGTTTTTCCTTGAATTGGTTTTTACATGCTCATATTTGTCTTGTCTATGCATTTTAGAAAGTGGTCCCTTACACACGAGGTAGTTGCAAAGGGCAGTTGGAAAGGTGCATTTGTTCAGGGTCTGACCCTGTGAATAACTCAATTGCAGAAGGGTTCCAATGACTTTGTGTATTATCAGTGAGATGTGACTGTACTTGTGATCCTGGGGTTTCAAACTTGCTACTGTATCCAAATTCATGTGCATTTAAGTGTGTTCATTGAAGATCATTAATTTTTACATATTTTATAAGTGCATACAAGGGTTCACATTCTAGAAGGTCATTACGAAAAAACAAAATTCGTTAGAGTTGCTAACAAGTGAAGTCTTTCTTCAGAAAGAGCTGTTTCAAGTTGTTTTTAAAATTTCACATCTTCCGAGTTGCTGCACATGACTGTTACTTTCAACAGGAGCCTGGAGTGGGTAAGAACTTAAATTCACAACTTCTCCAATACAGTTTCTTCAGGCTATGCAAGAAGATGAATCCTGTTTGCAAACAGGCTGACTTAAATGTGTTGCTATGTTAAATACCTCTGTATCTGCATTATTCTCGACTCCGTGTCTGTGTTATGGGATGACTGCAGCACAGGTACTACCAGAGGCTAAAGAGTTGAGATGCTACCCATCTGGAGGATTTCACTTCCTTCAGCTTCTATGAGGATGGTCAATGTTCAGTGGCATATCATTTCTAGATGTTGCGAAAAACTGCTTCCTCAGCTCTTAACTGCATAAATTTGCTTCCTGCAGAAGGCACAGGAAAATGTGGCTGCATTTCTGAAGGCACAGTTACATTTCAGAGAGCTGCTGCAGAAATACTGCCATTGCAAGGTCCAACTGCATGACCCTCCCCACCTCCTTAATATTTTCCTATTTGATATGGAAATGTGCCTTTCAGATATAGGTTTGTTCAGCAAGTGCAGATGAAAGATTATTATTTCCTAACTGTGACCATGGTAAAATACGATTACAAAAGATGTTACAAACTCCCCTTGCTTTTCTGGAAACTTCTTCCTCTCTTTCCCAGTTACTGTTTTGCTTGCCATATCTTGATTCTGGCCTGTGGCTCAGCACTGTGCTTGTTTCATGCTTGGGTAAAGGCAATTGAAGCAAAAGGCTTGCTCATGTGAGTAGGGTCATACAGATGCAGGAACACTTGCACTTTGCTGTCACTATGCTCTACTCACACTACTAACAAAGCTCTCAACCACCCTTTTTCAGTAATTGCGTTAACTAAACTCAGTAGTCTGATAAACTTCCAGACATGTAATTTCTTTCCCTTTCATAACTGTTTATAGGAATACACTGTGGTGAGAAGTTAATTCTACACCCATGCTGAATTAGTTGTCTTGGGTGTTGCAGTTCTGAAACAGTCCATTTCAGAAAAAACAATGTTGCTGTTACAGGAACTTATATAGAGGTGAGACTACCCAAGCTAATGGGTCATTATGTATACACTATTCCTTTGCTTGGAAGTTGAATGATGAGTTAGATATCTAAGGAGTCTTTTTCTTCAGGTTATGGAGATGTTAGGCTTGTCCATTATGTGATCTGCTCTCTTCAGTTGCTGCAGCATTAATAGGATTTCCCCTGATTAATTATTTTTTAGTTCCAAAGCACAAGTAAAAACACTTTCTAAAAAAAGAGTCCACAGCCTAGGTGTGAGTGTACATCAAGAAGAGACAACAGAAAATCACAATGTACTTGGTATGAAAGACAACATAATTATGTGGGAATCTAGTGTAGTCATCCAGGGCAGGGTGAACAAATCAATTGTTTCAATGAGAACATGTTGGACGGAAAACTTAGACAAGAGTTGCTGAGAAAGGGCTTGTACCAAAGATGAGGCATAGAATCATAGAACAGTTTTGGTTGGAAGAGACCTTCAGGATGCTTCAGGTACTGGGACAGCACAAACAAACCCTGTCCTGCTCACTGTGATTATAATAGCTGCCTTAGAAAGATGGGTTCAGTCTGAATGCTGCATTACTTTGATTTTTGTCAATTAAGTCTGATGCATTTAGATGAAGCCCTTGCTCTCTGTTCTTGACACTGCAAGATGCTGAGGAGACTGGCCCTGATCCAACAAAGCACTTAAATGATTCCATTAACTTAAATGGCACTACCTGTCTGCTTAAAATTAAGCATTCACTTAAGTGCTTTGCTGGGTTGATGCCAATGTGTGCAACGGGTGGCAAGATCAGCTTCATAGCGATCACTAGAGTCTTGCTTTGGTTTTTGTATGCAGGAGGTCTGTATGGTTTCTTTTATTGCCTCTTTAGGCCTGCTCTTCAAGTTGTGATTTTGATAAAAATAAGTGGTGACACTAAATAAATCACCCCCAAAAAGTGCCTCTCTCACAGAATTTTTACAATGCATACTATCAGAAACTGTTCAGCCAGAGTAATGCCAAACTGAGCCATTTCAGTTAACAACACTAAAGTATTTGAGGCAGTTAAAGATGGAGAGTGATGCCTTGTAACCTGTGAATGTTGTTTGGGAGCAGTTGAAGAATATTATTTGAAATGGCTGATGTTCTGGACTGAATGAAGGCTGTATAGCCAGATGCCTAATGACATTCTTGGATTAAGTGAAGCTATAGTCACAGTGTATAATTGTGATAAAACTATATCATAAAATACTATAATTATTACTTGCTTTATATACTGTTCTTAAAAAAACCCCAAAGGCACTGTTAATTCCAAAGTATGCACATCCACTAAGTCTTGGAAGTTAGAGGTTGTACAGATGCAAGAGTCTACGGAGAAATTTGAAACGATTTATCCTAAATTAAAGAAAATGGGCTTGGAAGGGACCTCAGGAGGTCACTTAGTTCATCTGTCTCTTTAAACCACCAGCATCATATATTCCCCAGTCTCCCTAAGCTATCTGTTCCAGGGCATAACCGTCTTTACCATTAGAAAATATTTCCTGATGTCCGAATTGAATTTCCCTAGCTGTAATTTTATCTCATTATTTCTTGTCCAGCCTACCATGCACAAAAAGAATACATTATTCTCTTTCCATCTGCAGCATCCTTTTAGAGCAGTCTCAGGGCAGTGCTGAGCTACTGTTCCTCCATGTGTGCCTCCCTTACTGCATGGTTTTTCAAATTTTCACACTTCACTCATTTCCATCCCTCTAGGGTCTTGCTCTGGACAGCCACCTGTGAAGGGACTAAGAGCTGAAACCATGCTTGTAGGGTTTTAGGCAACAAGAAGGTCTGGTGGGTAGAAGAAATTCTCCATCTCTGCCTTGCCATATCTCATCAGAGGTATCGGTGCAATGTCCCAGTATAGAAGCTTGTGCATGTGACTTTGAGATGGCTTTTCTCTTAAAGAAACATTTAATTCTCAAACTTGTGATTTCTTTTACTTAGCAGTAAGTGATAGAAGAGACAAAGCTGTTGCTGAAAGGTCTGTGTCTTCCCCAGGAAGCCAGGTAGTGGATTTGCATTCTTATTCTTTCTGTGTGACTGCTGAGTCGCTCCTCACAAAGGAGTCTGTTCTGTTGGTCAGCAGGCAAAAGGCTAAGACTGATGCACATCACAAGCCACACTGCAGTTTCTGCAAGCCTCTGCTGGTCAGCCCTTCAGGAGGGACCTGAAAGCTCAAGAGTATTATAAAACACAAAAAGAGGAAAAGGGAAGCAGCTCCTGAAAGTCATCCATACTGCTTTAGCTCAAGTCCAAGAAGTCCATTTCAGGTTTGGGATGTTTCAGTTACATTCCAGTGATTAGTTTCTATTTTTCTATTAAAGATTAGGTTTTTTAACAACTTGTCACATGTGATAGCCCTATCTCAGCATTTGGACATGCTTTACATGCAGAGTTTTCCTCAACCAGCTCTACCCCTATTAAAAAACTTTTTTTTTTCCCAGGAATATCCCTGAGGGCAGCCTGGGAACATCAGGAATTCAGAGGGCAGCTCTTGCATTGCACACTTTTACTAAGCAACCCTTTCCTACATATGCATGTGCACTGCTCTTTTTATTATTCCTGAAGCACCTCAGGAAACTCCAGCGAAGCACAGCCCTACCTCCCTTGTAGCTTTGATAACGCTCTTGTGTTGACAGATGATACTCACGTGGGTGCAAAGCCGGTTATATTTACACTCTCCCAGAAGGCTTGGTGCAGTTGTCACAACTTGTCAGCGGTCAAGACTGAACAGTTTGTGGTTGGTGTAAAGATACTTTTCTGTTACAGAATTTGGCATGTTTAAAAAGGAACTGGGTGACTGTGATTATTAAGATGTAATCAAATGCATTAAGGCAACTATTTCCTTCATTAATGATGAGAAACCTGGTGATATAATCTTCCCTTCATTCTCTTGTTTCACATTTGTGGAGAGAAAAGAAATGAAAGCAATCAGGAGCTCCAGGAGCTTTTTGCAGTGTGTATCTTTGTTGTCATAAAAATCATAAAGTAAGTACTTCTGTCATGTAATTTTAGTTCAAAATTTTTATGGAGAAAATCTTTCCTTTATCACATCTCCTAAGTGTTCCCATAAATGAGAATTAGGTTCTTAATTCATCGAGGTACTTTGGAAAACTCTTCCTTAAACCTCTTGCGATATGTACACTTCCTTCTCAGGTAGTCTGCTTAGTTTTTAGTTTCCTATATGGTATATTTATTTGTTTAAGAAAACTTATGTAATTTATTTTAAACCCTCCTGAAGAGTTAATGCATTAGGAAATGAGGGGTTACAGCAATAATTTTAGATCATGTTTAATATCTTGAATACTTTTCTACTACAGCAGATTAAATAGTCACGAGCCTTTACCTTATAAAGACTCATTTAAACTTAATACTCAAAGATAAACGTTGTAGAAATTACCATTTAACGCTTTTGTTTGACATGGGCTTACAATGTTTTCTCAACTGAGGAAAATGAGGAAAACTGAGTTGAAATGGTTGAATTCTATTATGTTTGATTCTGTTCTTTTTTAAAACTGATCTTTTCACGGTTTGTCTAATGACTCCCTTGAGTTTGTTAACCTTTGTAATTATACCATTTAATTTTTCATCTATCTCTTAAATCAATTTATATAGTAGATTCAAGAAAATTTCTTCATATTCTAGATTAAGCACTCTGTTCCCACTAGAACCTCGTGTTCTAATTAGACCTCCAAGGTTGAGGTCTTCTGATAGTGCTTTGCCAATGCTGGTCTTAGACTGATCTAACTGTAATAACAGACTCGCAGCTTCCACTGGGAAACCTCAAAGATAAACTGGGAGATCTCAAAGGTAATTCAGTCAAGTAGAGCAATACTCTTATTCCCACTTTCCAAAGAGGTAAAGTGAACAAAAGGGAGGTGAAATGACTTGTGGAAGATAACAGAGGTAATCCAAAATGCCTCATCGTGAATAGCAAGACCCCATTCATTTCTGTGGTTTTGGAGCTAGTCTTCTGAATCAGGGCAAATGAGACTCAGTGTATATATCTTCAGAGTTTATGGAGGATATGTACAAACCTTTTTCTCTAGCTTAATTGGACTGCTCTTCAGATTACTTATGTGCATACAGGTACTCAGCCAGGCAAGGTGAACTTGCTTGAAGAGGACACCCATCTTCTATGTTCTGAGTGAATGAGATCTGAGTCTTTCCTTTACTTCTCCCTTACTTTTCTAATTGATTAGAAACAGAAGAATGAAAAGAAACCTGGAATTTTGAGGTGTCTTTACTTCTGAAACTAATCCAATGAACCATAGCTGAAAATGAGGGAATATGATTTTATGATTGAGAAACATGAGAAGAAAATTCAAGTGATCAAGTGAATGGCAGTTTCTTCAGATCATGGTTTTCCACAGAATGATGTATTTTCAAAAACAGATGAAAATGGTTTGTCAGGAATCAGACAGGCACATGACTAAACTCTCCACTTCATGTCACAAGGCAACTGTGAAATCCAGTTCTACAAACAAGAATTCTAAAATAAGGAATTTTTATCAGTGTGGAGCCCTACAATCCATGAAACCAAGATTAGAGATATCTTGTGCTACGCCACTAGGGATGTGGATGACTGACAGCAGATTAAGTCACTTCATGGTGTCTACTATCACAGCTAGTTGCATCTACACTTAAGGGAACTTCACTTTCAGCCAGGAGGTGTCTTCAGAAACATGAAAAGGACCCAAAAGTCATCTCACAGGAATAAAATTTCAGTTCACTAAGTAGAGGAGATATTAAACCTCCTAGCTTTTGAAGCCTGTTTTTTGAGACCTCACATGCCCTGGCAGAGCAATGTAGCACTGAGGTGCCTTAGTGGGTTAGCCCTGAATCTTCCCACTTGTGTCAGAGTAATTGCCCTCAGCACCTTTTCTGCTTTGTCTCTCACAGCAGAAGTCTTTACTCCTGGCTGCTTGGGTGATGAGGCTTGCAAGCACAGGGCAAAAATAGTTTTATAGCACCTGTTTTTTTGACTGATATTTCTCAACTGCTGTTGAGTAAATGTTGTAGAGATGGTGGAAAGAGCTGGAAAAATATGGTTTATGGAAACGTATTCTTTTAGAAACTGCTGAAGTGATCTTTGGTTAAGGCTGCTGAACTAGGCTTCAGGGCAAATACATGAAGCAAGCTTGAGCTAGTGGAGATGTGTACCTTAATGTCATTAGGAAAACTGCTGTAAAAGCTGCTTTTAGGCTGAGTGAGGAAAGTCCTTGAGATACAACCAGGCCTCTACTTCTGTGCTGCTTTAGCTTCCTCTGTGTCCATCCCTGGCAAGGATTTCTCATGACACCTCTGCCAAAGCAAAGGCTCATAGCGGTTAGGAACATGCTCTGTATTTCAGTGCTTTTATGGGCTCTCAGTTCCTTCCCATTGGTTTATCTTCTCATTCTGGGGAGATGTGACCATGGTTTTCAGTCCTCCGACAGGACCATTCTGCTTGTGTACACAGCATGCAATATGCCAAAACCCTTTATGAAAGGACAAGCAAGTGTCTTTCCTGCAGCATGTTGCTTTGGACCTGTGTCCTGAGGGTCCCCAAAGCTGCCAGCAACTCTTTTATGAAACGCTGAGCTCCTGTTAGCCTGAGGAAGAGCCCTGACTTCTCACACTAATCCCTCCTGAGGTGATGCTGTGCTCAAAAAGAAACATATGGAAATAGGCCTGATCCCAGCAGCTCCCTTGCTGCTGCCTTTTCACTGGTGCCAAGTTCGCAGTGGCAGGGAGACCTTGCTAATCTGCCTATGTGCATCTGTGATCTTCTGTTTCTGTGAGGCTGTCAGGATGGCTCCTCCAATCAAATCATCTGTGTTTCCCCTGATAAATCCAACAATCTATTTTCACCTTGAAGAAACTGGCAGGTCTTGGAAACAAGTTGGCTGGTCCTTGAGATGACAAGTCCCTCTCCATGTAACTCCTTGGGCCAGAGGCCCCTACACAGGGGCTGGGGGGATGTATTTGCTTCCAGCTTTCTCCTCCCCAGCTCATGTGGGTCATGTCACTGAAGAGCTGTGACTCCTGGTGTGGGTTTTCTGCCCCTCCTGAAAAGATCTGCCGTGTTTCCTCTCCAGTCCTTCCCAGGTTAGTGCTGTTGCATCTTCCCTGTCAGACCAGCATTACTCTCAGCTCTCTTCCTGTCTTGCTCCTAGCCTCTGCTATGGCTGACTGCTTTCATATCCACAGTCCCTTGGAGCTATTCTAGAGGTGGGGTGGGAATTGCAAAGGGATTTTCTTGGAAGAGGGCATCCTAACTGTGCCCTACAAAAGAAGGGAAAAGTGATGTAGACCCGAAGTCCATATAATTTGATCTCTGCGTTTGATTCCCAGTGTATGGAAGAACTTTCTTAGGGACAAGACTGTCCCCTGGGCTATCAGCTCTTCCCTGGAGGGTTGTACAGAAGTCATGTCCTCCTTTCAATGCTGGACTAGGGGGATGGGCTTTGCCCAGGTTTTTTTCTTCTTTACTCTTTTTCCTCTCCTCAAAAAACCAAACTGCCAGCTCTACCTCTGATAGAAGGGCAAAAGAAACATGCTTATTATTAATTGCCGCACAGAAAATCAGCGGCTGCACTGCAAGGATGAATTTATCTTCCAGCTCTTTGGCTTGTACTTTAGTCATACTTTGTCAACAAGACAATGCTCATGACTTATATATAAAACCCTTCCAGAGAATATACAAGTAGGGAGAATACATGTATAATGAAATAAAGAAATAACAAGTCTTGCCATTTCCTGAAGAAGCAGCCAAACATTTAGCTGTGATCAGTTTTTATTAAGAGGAGAACCTACTAGAAACAACAGGGGCCCAAATAATTAATGAGAAAAGAATTTGATCTTTGGCTGGTGGCTGTAATAAATTTCTCCTGTCAGCTCAGTTCATTTACTGCAGATAGGAGCCTTATGCAGTGATTAAAGCAGCAAAATATTTTAGGCACAACAGAATGTAACAATTCTCCCAGAAAACTGGACAAAAATAACTTCGTGGGTAGATAAATGGGAAAGGAGGTGCTTTTATTTGAAGTCTGTGTTAAATTAGGGAGCAGTTTTGTTCCTTACCCCTTGCAGGTGACAGTGAAGCAAAATGGTATTTCTGGGACTATTGCAATGTACAGACTATGTCCAACCTTTTCATTAGCACCTTGGGTGCTGAGGCAGAGGAGAGGAGATGGCTTTCCTTGGTGTGATTTCCACACAGGAAGATTTGGGGAGATGCCTGGGCAGGAGAAGAGGAAAGGTTTGGCATTGCTGCAGAGGAGGGGAGGGGAAAGCTCATCAAACTCAGATATTTTGGTTTGCTTTAACTATGGATGCTGTTCCTGACCTGGATCTCCCCCTTCCCAGCATGTAGGGCTGGTTAGCCACTGAAGGGCACAGACAGGGAGTAGATAGGGCATGGAAACGACCCTGCCCAGAGAGGGGCAGTGCCTGCTGGGTGCCCACACAGCCCTGTCCCTTGTGTTCACTCCTGCCATATGTAAAAGCATATTGGTGCTCTGCTCTAAACCCGAAGTTGTGTTTTGTTGAGGACATCTGGGTAGCCTGGGTTGCAGTCACATATTTAAAGAGTATTAGGCCCAGGCAGAGAAAGCCCCATTGCCTTTCATCAGGGCAATATAAGACTAGAAAGTACCACTGGGGCCAAAGGCAGCAGCAGTTATAACTCATTTAATGCAAGAAAATGAGTAAATATCAACATTGTCCTAAGAAATAGTTATGATTAATGTTTCACTAATGTTTTGTGAATGTTGATAATTCTTTTTATATAATTTAGCATGCCAGGCTCTTCCATCTCTGCAGTTCTTTCCAGATGGGATAGTGAACGCAAGAGAAAGCTGTCATGGCCATCAGCATGTTGTTAGAATTAACACAGGAGTTGTCAAATGGTGTCTGTTTGCTGCCGAAAAGCTCTGTATTAGCATGAGGCTGGGAAACTGTAACACTTATGATCAGTAAGAATTATTTGAAAAGACCATTTAGTATCTGTCAAGGCTGCTGTAATTTTTTTTGGCCGAAGAATTTAAGTGGGAAGATATGTGTGTGTGTGCCTGCACTTCTGATTAATTGTAATCTTGCATAATGCACTCCTCAGCTTGACATTTTTTAAAGTAAGGGTAGGTTCGTTGATTCCTAAAATTAATTACAATTCAGATTCTGGAGTATGAAAAACTGATAGCTTTCTATAAACCCTTTAGATACAGCTAGAATTTGGACTGATTTATTATGCATTTCTGTTATGCTCTACTGCTCATGTCATGAAATCTTTAGGAATTTATTGCAAGAAAATGTCTCATTTTCACAAATGTAATACAAGGAGAAGATGGAATTGGTATTTCAATTGCATTTTGATAAAGGAAAATAAAAGCCAGTCAGGGCTGTGGCTGTTGGTACACCTGATGAATTGTTTGTCTGGTGTCCTTAGTTCAAAAGAGTAAGAAAAACTTATCTGCATGAATCCCTGTGTGAAACTTTTAAAAACATAAAAGCTAACATATGTTGGGATAGTTTATTTGCTTTCCCTTGCAGGAATAAATTAGCGATGTCAAAATGCTTCCTAGCGCTTCAGCAGGAATAGTCTTTTTGTGATTCTCCTTTAGGTGTTAAATTTACAAATGCATTTCTTTAGAAAGATTAAATTGTCTTCAAGTTCTCCTGGAACTGTGGCAGCAGAGATATTAACTTCTGAATTCAATGAGTGCCCAAATAAAGGTCTGCTTAGGAAAGGAGATTTTTGAATTACAGCTGTCTGCACAAGGAGTTATTGAGAAACAGTCATGACAGTATGCAGACTGCTGTCTTAATTTGAATCACCTTTCCTGTGTAAACATGGTTAACTTTATCACACTCTACTATCTTTAATATTAATGAAGAAACTTTCAAGCTAAGGATTATAATATAGTAATATCTGCATGCTCAGAAGTCCAGAAGATGGAGGAAAAATATAGTGAAATGGTATCTGGCATCTTGTAGAATAACTCAGACGTGTGATTTGGATCTAAAGAAATGTTTGTAGCTGTGTGATGGCTATCAGTGTATCTCCATCCGGTATCGGAGCCTCTCTGGGAGCTGCAAGCAGATTGTTACAGAAGAACAACAGGATTTTTTTCATTAAACTCTTCCCTGTTGGCTAAGATAAGAAAGCCTCCTCCCTTACTTGACTCATGCAGTAGATAAGATAAAGATCTATATGTAAGATAAAACTTAAGTGCAGCAGGAACTTGGAAGAGCCATTTTCTAGGAGACAAAGCTTAGCAGGCATCAGTTTAAAAAACGAAAATAGACATTGATTTATACTATGTTATAGAAGAATTACGGTTTTGGTAGTAAAAGCAAATCCCAGTTGTTGGCTCCAGATGTACTTTCTGCTGGGGACTGTGGACTGTAACAGGCATCATCTGCAGGTTGTAATTCTTCCCTTGGAGCTTTTGGAGGCTGGAGAAGTTTAGTTGTTTGCTTTGAGATAGCCTTCATGCCATGTTAACATGCATGGCAATCATTTGCAAAAATTGCTGACCTTAGCAGGCTGCGAGGCTTATGTCATATGTGGATGAGTATTTCTTGAATTTCTGTTTTGCAGTGAGGACAAAAAGACCTTTTGCAGGTTTATCATTCTTCAGCCTTACCTAATCACCATAATGATAGCATCCCCAGTCACTAAGATAACTCACAACCAAGCAGGAAGGCTTTCTTTTCCTGGAACACTCCCTCTTCAAAACAGTGACAGAGCAAGAGAGATTGTCCATTTTTCTCCCTTGCAGAACTTATTTTCCTTTTCCTCTTAATTATCTGCACTGCTGGTCTCTGCATATTATCAACCTCACTTGCTCTCATGAATATAAATTCTAGGGATTGTGCTAACACCCTTTCCTTTGCATTCAGAAATCCAGTTGGTGCTATGTGCAATACTCTTGTAGCATATATGGGTCAGATTGCTCAGAACTCACATGATGAGCTCTGACTGAAGTCCTTAGGGACAAATAACCCAAATACAGGCCTGTATTCCTCTGGTAACTTGCTTGTAATATACTGCTCATTACGCGAGTGCTTGAGCACCTATGCTTTCATGATTAATGTTATGCAAAATGATTTACGCGTTCCATTGTCTGCTGTCTCAGGGAATGTTTCACTTCTAAATTCTTTTGTCTCTAACCTGAATAATACAGCTGCAATTTTCACATTATCCAAATTCTTTGGGGTTTTCTCCACCTTAATATAAGCACTCTGCAGATTCTCTAGAGAACAAGAATTGCACCCTGAAACCCAGTAAGTTTTAGAGGAAAAACATCTTAACATTAGCTAGATTTTAAACAGAATATTGAAAAACATACAAAACTCTCTACTAAGCAGCTGTATATTGAGACCTCATTAAAAAAATTACCAAAGATCCTGTAATGGAAAGGAATACATGAACTAAAGGGGTGTCCTGTGCTTTGCTACACTTGACTGAGGCTGAGACTCAAGTAGAAAAGGCAGTTGCTCTTGATCAGGTTGGATGTGCCATGTTTTAGATGTGTCTGTGTGCTGGAGTCCCTTGCTGCAAGAAAGCTGGGTTGTCAGCAGCTGGCTGGTGGCCAGTGGGGCCGTCTTTTCATGAGAAATGGGACACATGCACTCCAGGTTTGCTGAAAACAGATAATTAATCAGAGGATGAAAGTGAGAATGAAATGGAAGGGTATTCAGGTATGATCATCAAGTATCTTATAAAACGGATTGTAATAAAGTGGCAGAATATGCTGGCAATAAAATCCACAGATGAAGTGCATTCATTTAATCAATTAAGATCAATTAGTGAAATCAAAGACACTGTATTGGTTGCAGCTAATGCAGAGTTTAAAGCATTTTTATCACTAGTAATTAAAAAAATTTCTCTATTTCCCATTTCAAATGTCCTGTGTTTGTAGTAAGCTTTATAAATAATAGTGTGAGTTATTTAATATTTATCACCCACCTTTCTTAGTTGCTTGAGTAAAATGGTGCTATACTTAGACAGTTTTTCTCTAATTCTAAATAGCCAGTTTCCACCACTTTTTTGTGACCTCTCTTCAAAACTGTTCCATAACAGTATCCACCCACAATTTTTTTCAATTAAGTGAAAAATAATCAGGATTACATATATTTCCTTCTAAAAAAAAAATCCCCTAAAAAACTTTTCTTAAATGCTGATCCTCACTTTGCTAATTCACAGAAGTATGATTTTTCTACATTTTCTGTTTTAATTTTGGACAAAAGCCTTAATGGAGACACTTACACAGCAACACCGTCCTTTTGCTGTTTGCTCAGAGGATCAGCTGAAGCTATCCTGACGAATGAATTTTTATGGGTGTGAGCTGTATTTCCCTTGGGGGGGGGGTGGGTGGGGGTGGTCAAGTTGTACCAGCACACCCCTCCTAATGCAAGCCAGTCCTAGGCTTGGAGGAATAAGCTGTCCTGGAACAGGCACTCTTCTGCTGGTGTAAAGGGACCCACACCAGGCAGTGGGTGTTGTGAGCAGTGTGTAGCTGTTGTGTGAATGCAGGCTCATGGGATGTGTCACAGTGAGCAACTCTCAAAGACCCCATTAAAACATTTACCATCTTTCTGGCTATATCAAATAAGAAAAGTTTGTCTCACAGAAACATGTTTTCAAATGGCTTTTGGCTTTCAAACCTGCACTCCACCCTGTTCCAAGGGTGCTGATTTAAATGCAAATGTAAAATTGTACCGAATACAGCTGAAAAAATATGGGTGGCTTTTCAGCTAGAGCAAGCCTTTTTTTTTTTTCTTCACTTTAACAAACAGAATGTTTCATGCAGACCTCTTCCACTTGCTAGCCATAGCTCCAAGGGGTGAATGTTTCTGGTCCTGAGCATTGTTTGTTCCCAGCCCCTGAGGGGTCAAACAGCTGTGTCTTCCTGTATGTTGGCTGGGGAGGACTGTTCAATGTGTGGATCTTGGAAGGATCACTCGGAGATGGATGGCACAACATGCCACCTGATGTGCCACATGCTGAAGTAGAGCTGTGGTCTCTGCTAAAACAGATTGGCCCAGGAAAGGAAATAATCATTGTATAATCTTTATCCAAGAAGGAGGAAACAGTGCTGCACACCACTCGCATAGGTGTTTTTTCAATTTGCTGTTTCCTTGGATCCTGATACTCTGAGGGTAAAACTCTGCCTCCCATCTTTGACTCCTGAGTAACCCAGGAGGCGCTTTACCCTGATCCAGTAAGTACAGCAAAATCAACTGTGGAAAACAAGCTGTCAGCCACAGATTACTGCATGACCAGAATTGCAGCGCTGGCTTTTTTCTTGCCTAATGTTCAGACTTGATAACTCAGTATTGCAGACTGCTCAGAGGAAAGTTTGTTTCAGTTCAAGACTCAAACTAGAGGAACATATATTCTATCTTCTATAAAGCAGGATAGTCCCTGACAAATTGCAAACCATTATTGTGAGATTTTGAGAGAAGCTATTCTCTATTTCTCTTCAAAAAATCCATAACAGAGTTTCCCCTACCCACCCGAACTGATAAAACACAAAACCACAAAAACTTGTAAATAAAACACGAGGTGGAAGAATTTTAAATAGCTTTGGGGGAAAGAAGAGACAATAGCAAAATACGTGGCAGCCTACAGCAAAATCCCACATGGACAGCAATGCATATTTGATGCACAGTAAAAAACAAAAAAAATAGTCCACCCAAACCCCCAAGGTGGTTCGTGAGTACTGTGAAACCCATTGAAGAACTGATGTAACAATTTAGATGGGCCTTTCTTCCTAAAGAGCAGCTGAGTTTCCTGCTCATTTCCAAAAACTCAGTTTAAACTGTATCTGCTTCATGTTACAGCAGATACCTCGTTTGAAATCAGTGTTCACATTCTGAGAATCCCAGTACTTCTAGGATCCTGCTGTGAATTGAGGCTTGACCAGCTGAAGCCTTACATCCCACTCTGCTGCAGAAAAATTGTGTTGATGGGGCAAAGGAAGGAGAGAGAAGGGGAAAAAAAAAAGATGGGGGAGAGGCAGTGGTACTATAGCAACCCTGTGCTTGGGCAGTATGTTTACATCTGCAAGCAAAAAAGGCAGAGCAAAATCTGCTTCAGCTGCAGACATTCAGTTGATAGATACCTCTGATAATAAGACAGAACTGTTCACAGGGCTGTTTATTGACTATCTTTCTGTTGGCGACTGAATTCCACCAGAATCAAAACTATTTGTGGAATCGTGTTTAGTCAATTTTTTTGTTGTAGAGGAGAAAAAAAAAATTACAGCAGCATCAGGAAGGTCCATACCTGCAGTAATAAAACAAGAAATTCCTCCTTGGGGAATTTCAAATACATTTTTCCTACTGTCATAGAAACTGTCAAAAATAATTCATACAGAAACCAAATATTTTGATAAATACTTTAATAAATCCAAACCAACTATTTCCTCTAAAATTTCCATTGCAAGGAATTTTGAAATGTTGATGTTTTGTTCTGATGTGGAAGAGGAATTTATCTGAACATATCTTCCATGAAAGAAGATATCCAGTTGTGACCAAGGGCTGCAATAAAATGCTTACAGCTAGAATTCCAGTGATCTAAGCACCATAAAGCATTTGGCAGATATGGCTGAGTCTTTTCATTAACACAGACTTTCTTATGTTATATTCAAGTAATTCAGTCTTTCTGCACTTCATTTATCTAGTAGATCATTGGGCTGTAGATGAAAATCATGAGAGGAACTAATGGTTTCAGGTAGACCAGAATTACCAGAGACACAGTTCTATAAAAAGTAGGGGGAATTCTCAGTTCTGGGAAGCAAGGCCTGGACATGAGGTTTTGGGAGTGTTTTTCTGGGGAGTGGGCCTGGTTCAGCACAGATAGAAAAAGACTCAATAGTTGGCTAGGCATCTTTATCTTAACTGCAAAAAGTGAGGAGAGGGGAAAATCTGAGGCATTAAGAAAGGCACATCTGTCTAAAACATACACTGGTTAAAACCCTAATCTCTCTTGTTGATTGGTATGAAAGTATTTTCTCATTTTCCTCTTTCTTCTGTATTAAAAGTAAGCATAGATGTGTCTTTCTACTTTTCAAGAAGCATGTACAGTAATCAGGATTATGTTATTTTTATACAAACATGGAAATGAAAGTATTGTTGTTTGCTCTGTTTCTGCAAGAAAAACAAAGCAGATTGGGCTGTAGTGTCCGCCTTGTAATACTGCTATGTGCAAATGTCATTGGGGTGTGTACGAATGTGTCTGCATAACTGCCACTTTCCAGAGATAAACACAATTCTTGACCTCTGTTCTCTGATGCACAGCTGTGCATCACTGGACCTTTTTGTGGTCTCCAGGCCTGCAACTAGACTCTGGATCTTCATCCCACCAAAGTCAATGGGAATGTAAACAGCTGGCTTGCTGGAAACAACCTTTATTCCTGAGACTGCTATTTCTGAGCATCTCGGTGT
The DNA here is from genome assembly GCF_034619465.1 of Leptosomus discolor. Classification (NCBI taxonomy): domain Eukaryota; kingdom Metazoa; phylum Chordata; class Aves; order Leptosomiformes; family Leptosomidae; genus Leptosomus; species Leptosomus discolor. The sequence goes on from NC_141404.1 coordinate 7,493,987, forward strand.
TCCTCTCAGGCAGCACCTTGGAAGGTGGAAGCTGTGTACAGGAGTTGGCTATAGTTGGGGCATCCACAGGTACATTTGTCTGACTGAGTATCACTAGTGGATGCCACAGAGAAGCACAGCAGTGACTCAATTCCTTTCTTTCTCCTAAGTGCCTTCATGAAAAGGGGTGTGTGTGTGTGTGTGTATGTGTGTGTTAAATTTGGGATCTCTTAACCTTGAATTGTCCCATCCAATGGTGTTTCTCCACACCAAATAGCTGGACCCAGTAAGATGGAGAAAATATTTAACTGCGTTGTTCCAGATTTGGTTACGACGTGATCTATTCTGGGAACAATGACCACAATTTTAGTACGTATTTATGGGGATGGCAAGGGGCCCAACAGGAAGCATGCTGTGTATCTCCAAAGCAGGGCAGCCCTCCAGATTAGTTTATATTAAGTCATGCATAGCAAGGAGAGGAAGGTAGAGGTAGGAGCAGCAGCCAGTAGGAGTGAATGGATATACGTGGGAAAGAAGTATTTTTCCACTCCTGCTGCTGAGTCCGTTCTGGCTCGAGGCTAGAGCTCAGCAGCTCTGTTTGTCCAGACATGTCCCAGGCTGGGCGTCTGAGGATGAGCAGCAGTGCAGTGAGACCATCAGTGCTGGCAGGGCTGCCTGCCTGGAAAGCTTGCCTGTGCCAGCAGCGCGTGCACCGACCCGCAGCTTGGGGGACGTGCTGTCTGAGTCACCGCACGGGGGACTTGTCTGATGCAGATTTGTTGGGCAGACAGTGGGTGAGCTCTGCACCCTGACCTGTTCACGTGCTGTACCCAAACAGTTTGAATTTGCTCGTTTCTTTTATCTGAAAAATGCTAGGTAGAAGTAGAGCCTTTTTTGTTACAAAGCCTGTTGCTCTCTCAAGTGTCCCATACAATACCTGTGCCGTAGGGCAGTAAGCTCAGCTGCAGGGCTGAGCCATAAGGCTACCGCAAGGTCCAGCCCTTGCTGAAGTTACACTGTCCTGGGTACTGTGCACTACCTGGGTGGTATAATGAGTATCCTGACACAAACCCTGGTGTTTAGGAGTAGCCTGTGTGTTTCAGTAGACTTTGTCCTCTCCTGTTACAGCCTTCAAAGTAGCCAAGAGTTGTGATTGCTGCTGCATGCGTGGGTAGGGACAGGCAAATGCTCAATTGCTTCATCTCCTCAACTGTTGCAAGAGGGCCCATGGTCCCAAGGAAAATGTAAATGCCTGCAGTGAGAGTGCTGATCTGCATAATGCCTGAAACCAGGCTCTGGACCTTGTTTAGAGAAGCTGTTTTTTTTATGAGGGCTATGTTTTCTAAACACAATGTTTAGAAAATCTGTGGCAAATTTAAGAAGGACATGGAGATGTTTGCCAGTATTTGTGAAATGTCACTGAGTTTCAGGGGCAGTTTTATGACTCCTTTCAATGTTTTCATTGTGTTTATAGTAAAGGCAGTATTACAGTGTTACCTTATAAGTAGATGCATCAGGAGACATTGAACAAAAAAAGGACTGCTTTTACTTGTGCAGGTAAGTCTCAAATCTCAACTAGGAAATGACATTTTTTCTCAGTGATAACCAAGCAAGCAATAAAATGGGTTTAAAGTTACACTTAGTTTTATCAAATACCTACCCATTCTTCTAAAGACAGTCCCAAGCAAACTCTACCTGGGAATTCCCACATGTCTGGATTAAGAGGGAATGGTGTTAAGTGTGGTGAAGATGTGGGAAATACCTTAAGGCCCAAATGAGAAGAAGAAACCACACACTATGGTTATTGTCTGTCCTGGGATGTTCTGCTCTTTTCTTTACCACAATATCTGAATTAAAACCTTGGCTGATAACTTGCAGTGCTGTGCATCTGATTCTGCTTTTGCTGATGTCTGTGGCAAGAGTGCTTTAATAAAATTTAGCTCCTTTCCGTTGATACGATCTTCCAAGCATTCACTTCTCTGAAAGGCAGGAAAAAGCAGAGTGGCCTCATAGGCTCTAATGACCCTTCTCTAACAGAAAGCCTAATGCAATTAGTCTCCACTAGTGTCTATTATAGTGAAGTTTCACTGCCAATATAGTGCTATGAATGTACTACAGGCAGCGGGGATGCCTGGCTTGCCCTGATATCTTGGAGAGAAAGGGTGTTTAGGATATGTCTGTACTGTGAGATGCAGCTTGCATGTAGCCAGGGCAAACAGAAATGGCTTTAAGGTAATAAAATGAGCTACCATAATCACAGGGATGGCTCAAAGTAATTTTCAAGGACTTTCGCCAAACAGCATGCCCAGCATGGACTTACCTATTGCTCTAGTCTGATAGCCCTGCCTTGCATGACAGTGAGGTGGAATCCAGCTGAGGGAACTTTGCGGTGCTGGGCACCACCTCTGCTGTCACTAGAGGCCCTCAGGTGAGCTACGTGGGGAGGCTGGAAGGGACAATGGCCTTGCACATGTTTCCCCACAGTTGTCAGATGGTTTTTTGATCCTCCCCAGATCTTCATTTGTGCTTCTGAATCCCACTGGAGCCACTGGAGGAGGATGAGTCTCTAGGAAAGGTCTCTTAACAGCAGCACAACTTATGTGAGGATTCAGACAAGTCCTAACCTGACATTTTTCAAAATGAAATGCAACACCCACTGCTTGCTTTTGCCCTGTAACAGTAGCTGAAGCGCAAACAACATCATTTGCCACGGGTGATGACGAAGAGAGAAAAGAGGAGGGATGGGGAAGGAGTGAGAAAAAAGAAGTATTGAGTCAAATTATGGAGGAAACCAAGCTCCTCTATAGACAATTTTGGTGGAACTATTAATTTTGTCTGCAGTGCTTAGAAATTATCATGATATATCCACTGTCTGTGCCAGAGAGCTAATTATATCAGATACAGAGGAAGATGTAATTATCTTTCCTTCCTCAGCAGGGCTCATGACTGCCACCAGAGTAGGACAATGTGAAGGCTTTCTGCAGCCCACAGCAATGGAGGAGGCCGAAAGGAGCCCCCCTGGGATGCTCCATGCTGGGGTGCTGGGACTGCCTCCCACAGAGGGATTTGGGCAAATGGGATCCATTTTATGAAGCCCATCATGGACATTTCCCCTCTTTTCCCCAACTAAGCCAACCAACGAGCCAATGGGCTCTGTAAGATTATTCCTCGTGAGACTGAACCTATAATTAGGTGGGGGTTTCTCACAGAGGTGACACACCTCCAAGCATTACCCAAACCTTGCAAAATTACCTGCTGCAGAAAACCTGTAAAAGTAGGGAGAGGGGAAAAAGAAAAGATTGCATTCTAATGGAGCCAAAGACCATGGCCTCTTTAAATGTTAAGTCAATAATTAAGTGAATTTGGAGTGTGAACTGTGTATCCACTTTAAATGGATTAATGATATGAGAATTCATACAAAATTGCTGTGTTGATTTTATGTTAATGGCTGTTTGAATATAAGCTGAACTATTAACCAGGGATAAGTGGAACTAATGTGCCAGCATTACTATAGAAATATAATTGAAAGGACGGTCTGCAATTTGCAAAGGGCCTTGTTTCTCTGGAGTGGGTTGGGGGAACAAAGGCTCCCTCGGACAGAGTGGGAGGATGTCAGTCAGGGCAGGAGGGCTGTAAATGGAGGGATGCCTAAAAGAAGCCTGAATGGCTTAAATAAAAGCTCAAGGGGGGGATGAAATTCAGCTGTCAGTAGTGACATTGGAGTTACCCAGGAGAGCAGGGAATCTAGTTTGTCAAGATCACTAGTTTGTACTTTAAACCTCTCAGGACATTCCCAAGATTGCCGTGTTTTATGCCAGCAGTCAGAGAGCAAATATTCCCAAGATCTTGGAGATAAATTTGTGCTTAAAGCTGCTTTTCACATGAGTCAACCTTTCCCCTCGCTCCATTCCATCCCAAGTGCAGCATGGCAGGGACGGGGAAACTGCTCCAAAAGCTCAGGAGAAGTTGTGTTGGTTTGTGGAATGAGGCACAGCAAGTAGGAATGGCATGAAAATGAGCAGAAGGAAATGTAAGCTGGCTGTCAGTGTGTTTTTCAAAGAGCAAAGTCTGGTTGATCGTGGAATCCCCATTACTTAAATCATTTAAATATAAGCTGGATGAAAGACCTTAAGAAAATACTACAGAGCATATTCCTGCACTGGCAGGCAGTTGACTAGGATGACCTAGTAAGTCTTTCTAGCTCTTTAATTCTTGGGGGCTATGGTTTAAATAAAGATACGATTGAAACAGCTGCTGAATGACCTTCTTTGTTTTCAGCCTTTGATTCCCGCCCCCCCCCCCCCCCCCCCAGAGGGGGCATTCAAGGTGCTGAGTGGGCAGCCTGTGTGCAGCCCACAAAGGCAGGAGCAATTTGGGGTACTCAGGGATCTTGAAGCCTAGAATCTCCCCTCACTTATGGCTCTTTTAGGTACTGGTGTGGTTCTTTTTGGTTTGCATCAGTGGGGGTAAAATCAGGCTCAAGGCTTTTGATACTGATAATTTTACATAATGTTGGTAATATCAAAGCAGTCCTCTGCAGTAAGTTGGCTTTGCAGGTGCAAAAGCATGGGTTTAAGGTAACTGCTGCAAACTTGCTAACTGGGTGGAAAAAGTGGATAGTTTTCTGCCGGATTAGTGGGTTGAACTGGCTCAGCAAGGTGTCTCATGAGAGACAGGCTGTGCAAGGAGGCCGGAGCTGTGCAGGCAGGAGCCAGGGGGTGAGGGGAGGAAGGAGCAGTGGTGGAAAAGGGAGGAGAATTCCCATGTTTAGCAACGGTAAACTGGTGGATATGCTCAGGCATGCTGTGTAACTTCATGCTTAGTTTGCCCATCTGAAAATTAGGGATAAAGATGCTTCCTCTGTACACTGATTTCAGAGCTATTTCTAAAAAGCCACCTACAAGAGTAGGTCTCCTCTTTGTAAAAGCAAATGCATTCACCTCTGCCTCTCCAAGGACTGACTTTAAATCTGTAGATTTAACATGACTTTAGATTTCGAGATGAAGCTGCAAGTTCTCTGTTGCTCTTGTGTGATTGCTAGTGATTGAGAAGATACCAATGGGACCTGATTGAATGCCCAGATGCCTATAACAGCGATTGATTCTTGACTCTAATGGGGTTAGATCAGGCTCCGTAGGTTTGTGTGTAAAACCAGCAATGCTTTGTCAAAAAATAAATCAGTGCTCAGAACTTAAGGGCAACATTATGAACACAGAATTGGGTAGGTGATTAAAAGCGTCGTTCATAATATAATGCTGCTGATATTTAAAGAAAAAGTAAATAAATCCTTAATGATGTTTTTAATCCTTTTGAGGTTTGTCTGCCAGAACTACAAACAAATAAACAAACAATAGCAGCGTATGTTTGGAAAATAAGCTGCGTGGTTAGCTAATCTCATCTAACTGAGGCATAATGATAAACTGGATCGTACATATTTTGTAGTTTATTGCTATTAGTATGACTTGTGTTTCAAGGTCAGAATTTCTATTCCTGTAACTTCATAAAAATGAATGCTTGGAAGAAATTGAAGTTGTTTTCTATTATAGATTGCAGGAAATACCAATATTCATTGCTCAGAGGCATGAAAAATACAACATATCTTACAGTTTTGGGTGAAATTCTTCCATTACTGGTTTGAGTCTGGCTATTAATACACCAAATCTTGATGATTTTTTTTTCGCTCAGAAAGAGTTAAATCTCCACATTCCCAGAATATTCAGTACACTTACAAATTTACATCTTTGTGTGCAAATTTAGATTTGCCAATTTACAAATGCAAATTTGCATACTTAGATGTTCAATTTGTCAAAACCCTTCTCCCAATAATATTTTATACAATATCAAGCTATAAGGCTTAGCTCTCTGGGTCTCACTCCTCCTCTCTGGGGCAAAGCTCAGTACAGCTGAGCATAATTCTCCATTTATACTGGGATGAATGCTGCCTTAGTGCTGCGTTTTGAGGCATTTACTCATCTTCCTTGAATATCACTTTATTTCGCTAGTAGTCCAATTGAGTAATGGACATACCAGCAATCTATTTCGCACTTACAGAGTAATATACCACTTGACAGATGGAAAGATATGCGAGTAGCTATTCATAAAGGAGAGGAGGAATGACTGCAGGTCAACCCAGTAGCAGAAGTGGGACGCTCCAACTGGATGAGGAGCTTGGAAGGGTGGGATTGCCAGTGGAAAAGGTTGAGAACAGCATAATGTTGCAAGCCTTTATTTTTTTCACAGTACCACAGCTATGTATCCTTTCACTGTCAGACATATGGGCAGCCCCTAATGAGGCTTACAATATTGCTACTTAATATGCAAGTTGTTTTAAAGCAAGTGAAACTTGCAATGGTAATGAACACTTAAGCAAAACACATTTTTCTTCACTGGCCCATTACTATCCAGAGATAGCTAATATCTGCTAAATGATTTTCCTCTCAAAGATAATGCCCAGATAAGCCGTTAATGCCTCCTCCCATGCAAAAATGATGTCAGGTCCTCTAAAAGTAGGAGGTTGACTTTACAACCACAGTATCTGAAAGCAAAATACAAAGTCTGGCAATCTTTCCACTTGCCTTTGGTTTCTACAGGGGATGGCTGGGTTATGTTTTTGAGGTTTTCTCCAAAGTCATCAGAGCTTAACAGTTGCTTTCTGGTTTGTTTTGTTTGTTCTGAAGGTTAAAATTATCAGTTAATTAAATGTTTTCAGTAGGTAACACTTTCAGAAAGATGCCAAGTATAACAGGACTCATGTTGTGGCCACCAGCTAGTGACTGTGCTACAGCTCAGCAAGGGAACATACACCCGCAGAATATTCTGCCATCATGTTTTTGGGCAGAGGCTTTTCCTTTATGAGAAATGGTCCCCATTGCCTTAACTTGGTGTCAAAGCAGTTCTTCACAGAGAGCAAAAGGTGACTTCTGCACAACCTCCTGCCTACCCCTGAAAAACGCAGCAGTTCTGATGGTCATATGCCTCTTCAGGGTCAAAACTCATTGTCCCTAACAAAGACCCCTTTTACAGGAACTTGGTTACTATATTAACAACAGAGATTCTGTCCCTGTCTGCAGTATGGTTTGGCCACAATGGACTTCAGCAAAACCCTTTCTGAATGCCCAAGCAGCAAATTAACCCCCCCCCCATTTATTTGCAAGACTTTGTTTTGAAGAACAGTGGCACTGTGGATGCACCCACTGTGTGCACAGGCCCTGGCACCTGGGAAAGCAAAGGAAAAACCCAGCTGGAAAGAATACATATAATTTGCCCTGCTGGGTTCAAAGCTGGTTAAATATGGACACCTCTTTGCCCCAGGAACGGTATTTCTTTGAGTCTGAGCTGGCTCTAGTTTCAGTCCTGCGGAAACCAGAGGAAAAGTAGACTCAGCTGTGTGCATGGAGATCTGCTTTGCAGGAGCCTTTGCTTCTCAGCAGCCCATCTCATCTCGTCCTGGAGGAAGCAGCCAAAGAGGCTGTCCTGCCTCCGGGAGGCTCTATGGAGGGGCATTTCCTTAAGGGAGGGCAAACCCATCTTCTATTCTCTTTGCCTTTCCAGTTAGGACCTAGCTCCTTCCCTTCTCCTCCTCACCGTCCTGATGGCCCTGCTCCTTGTCCAGTACTGACAAGCCCTTTACAAGCACCTGAAAGAAATGACTCGGGTTGCTGTTCTGCCTCCAGATACAGAGAGTTTGTATTCCCTGTTTCTTTAATAACCTAGACAGTTAAATTGGAATAATATTAAGGGGCAGTTCAGTGAGAATGAAGAGCAAATAGTGCTGCTGACTTCAGCAGAAAAATATCTTAAGTCAGATTTTCATGAATTACACAGTAATCTTAAAAATCACAGTTAAAATTTCTAAATTTGCCCCTTTTTCCTTTGCATTCTGATTTTTGTGTCTTTAGGGTACAATCATAAAGTCTAGAAAATTACTATTAATAAAAATTAAGAGAGGAGCTAGCTGAGTTTCTCATGTTATTGCATGCTTTTGGCAGCCAAAGCTGAAGAACACTCAAAAATCATAGGACTTGAGACAAAAATCATGTGAGTTAGCCACACTGTTCCAATACTTCCCAAGAGATCCTGTACCTCCTTCAGAGAGTGTAACTGTGCTTTTAAAATTACACCATTGCAAAATTAATGAAGGGAGAGGATCAGATGGAATAAATGGAAGGGAGTTTTGCAATGACTTAGATTTATGGCTGGAGGAGGCTGACTCATGCCTTGCTGCAGATCTGATGCACGTCCTGTCATGCTGCTTTGTTCACAGCTCTGGACATGTCTGAGATGAAGGCATGTTGCATGGCTTGACTTCCTTCGGAGAATCAGCAGAATCGGTGTTCCCTGGGTTAGGGAGATTAAACAGTTTCTTATCAGGACAGTGGTGCAGCAGCAGGGAGGTGAAATCTCTACATGACCACAGTGCAGGAAATCGTTGTTTTCTTTCCTCAGTAAAGGAAAAGGCCAGTTTTCATCTTCATCCAGCCTAGGTAATACTTCTGAAGTTAGTTAAACTCATGCTTGTGACCACAGACTTATACTTAGTCTGTCAGATCCTATTGATTTCTAAGTATCAACATTTCATTGCAATATTAAGTATATTGTAGCTGTTCAAATAGTACTTTCCAAGGCTCTGTTCTCTGGCTGATCTGTGAATGATTTACAAACTGCTTCTGGTTTCTGAGCTTACCATTAGGTGCTGGGCCATGTAGTTATTTGGAAATGTGTATGATTCAAGCAAATAATTGACAGCACATGAAGTGTTCATGTACAATGGGAGATGTTAAAAAGCACGGGGGATATGTGAGCTACAAGCAAGCATTGAAAGACCAGGAAAGCACAGCTTCCACATCCTATGCATACTTTCTTCTAGGTGATTGGTTATTTATTATTTGTGGAGTGTAATCAGGCACGTTGCTTTTTCTTTGTAATTTGATGATTGCAATCATACCCCCAACAGCAAACTAAAGCGAAGGGAAGAACAGATGGCGAGTCAGACCACCACCAGCCAGGCAAAGCCTGTGGTTTGCTCCTTGGGGTCCCAGATTGAGTTTTCCCATAATTACGACTGATGCTTTGACCAGGAATGTGGAATGAGTTCTGACTGTTGTCAGCAAAACCGAGGGGCTGTGAGCTCCCTGTGGGTGGAGATGTTTTCAAGCGTTATAAGCGCTTCACATGTCTGTAGTAAAGGAGTTGAAATAAAGACTTGGCTATTTCACAAATTATCTTTTCAAAGTTGGTAGATAGAGAAAATCTAGCGAAGGTGTCCAAGGTTGCTCCAAACTGATACCTTGGATGTAATTTGGCCTCCTGAGTCCTTCACTTCATTTAGAGGAAGGTTGGTATGAAATGTGCAGCTCTGACCGTGACTGCTGTGTACTTCTTTCAAATATACCTTAAGCAAATGTATGGAGCAAGATTGGGGTCTTTTTAGTTTGTGAAAATAGGAAGATAAAGAGGGTAGCAGTAAATGCCCAGCCTGAGTGGGAGACGGATGGAGGACAACATGTCGGTGCTTGTTAGGGAAGTTTTGGAAACAGCATGCACCTAATTCTCCTTCCATTGATACTGAGCAATTCAGGAATAACTCCATTACAATCAGTAGAGCACTGAGAGGAAAACCGAGTGAAAAATCTCTTTCTGAAATAATTAAGGCGTTTCTTGGCAGATGCATACCGTCTGTGGCCTGTAGGTCGCAGCAGAGTGTATGCTTTTCATTAGGAAATACCACTTCATCCTTTGTTTTCCCAAAGTGGAATTCCCCAGTGAGCTAAACCAACTCATATTTGGCTGTATCACTAAAAAAAAAAAACAGCCTCGACCTTGTGGTGAGACAAAAGGATGTTGTTTCTTTAGGTTTTTGCTGCATGGGTGTGAGCTATGTCGAGTGGTTCAGACCATGTGAATCAGCACCACGTGGTTGGGCAGCACAGTGCCGTCCCATCATGATGGCAAAACGATGGGAAGGACTAAGACATACCATAAGCAATTCTGGGAGAAACTGGTCCTGGAGGTCCCATCCCATTAGGTTAATTAAATTTCTCTATTTTTCTTTCACGCGCTATGGATTTTTCACAAATCCATGTAGTTGACAGTTAAGCTGATGTATCATATAGCAATGGAGGTAGGCAAAAAATGTGACGCCACGTACGGTGCTCCACATTAATATGATCCCATCACGTGCTACAGAAATGAAAAGCTTTAGGAGATGGCACTGATGTAACTCTTTCTGGCTGCAAAGATAGGAATGATCTACGACTTCACACGTCAAGTTCATTCACTCCATTGATTACTCACAAAATATTAAATACAGGTAAGAAAAAAATACAACGTTTCAGTGACAAAGTGTTCTGGCTTTCACCAGGGAATGCTGAGAGGAATATAGCACTTTGTAAAGCCAGTCATAAACATATAAAAATATGTGAATGCCAATGGAAATTATTGACTGAACAATCTCCTTTTTGGTGGGAAATATGTTTTATCAATATTTATACTGATCTGCTTGAAATACTCAAGGCAGAATGGGAAAACCGGTCAAAACTCTGGAAAATTTAAAGCGTGTTTTCAACTGGCTGAAAACCAGAAGTCATCATGTGATTTTGTAAAGAAAAGGCAGCCTCTGTTTCTTCAGAGATTCTTTTGGTTTAAGGCCAGAAAGGACCATTAGATCATTTACATTGACATTTTGTTTCATGAAGGCCAGTTACCCGTATATTTAGCCTGAAACCTTGTATTTGGTTAAATTGTTTTCCAGAAGAGCAACTAGCATCTAGTTTGGATTGTTATATGCAGAGAGCTGCAGAATCCACCATTTCCTCAGTATTTTCTACGTTAAATTTATAACTTCCCCTATTAAAATGTGTTCTTAATTGCTCACTTAAAATTGTATGGCTTCACATTTCAGACCTTACTCCCTGTTATCTTTTGCTCCTTTAGATGAAAGGGTCCTTTGATACCTGATGTTTTCTTCTTTTGTTTGTACAAACACACTGCAATCAAGTCACCTTTCCATTGTCTTGCTAGTTAAACTGAATGACATAAATAACATCTAAAACATTTTACTAAATTATTTTGGACTCTTTCTTCACTCCTATTTTCAGCAGTCTTAAAAAAATTCAAGTGCTAAAACAGAATAGTTTTGCTGGTGTTGCATGCAGAGGTAAAAATCCCCCCCCCAATTCTCTTCTTTTAGTGTATCCAAAGGTCAAATTTGCTTATTTGCTTTTTTTTTTTCCTAGAATGAGGGCTCATATTTAATTGCTTAACTCTGTCTGAACTCACTGTTTTCCATGTGGTCTTCCTTGCTGCAAGTATGGCCTGTGTTCCTCATTGATAGCTGTGAAACTTTGCATTTGGCTAGATTAAAATGCATCTTGTTTTAAGTGCCTAAAATTGCTAAATAATGCACATTTCTCTATGATTAACCTCTTATTTTCTGTTAACTCCTACATGTCAGATTGCTGAAGCTTTGTAAGTGTTGACTGTGGCTGGCCCACAACCACATTGTGCTACAAACAACTTCTCTCCTACAGATGTTTCATAATGTTTTTATAATCAGCACATTGTTTTCTGCTGAGTTCTGTGACTCACCAAACTCTAAGTGTGTTGCATCTATGCAGTTATCTTTATCATCCAAACTTGTAACCTCATCAAAGAATGACATCAGATTTATATGATGAGGCCCGTTTTCCATAAAAACATGATTACTGCTGTTAATTATATTTCTCTACTTTATTACTTTAATTAATTATGTTATTAATTGAAGTTTCCATCAGCTTTCTATTGCTTTGACTGGCATTGATACTGGCCAGCTGGCTCACACTTCAGCTCCACTTTTGACTCTTGGCACCACACTAGCTGTCATCCAGTGTTTAGGAATTTCTTTTGTGTTAGCATATTTATTAAAAACTAATTTCAACAGGCTCTATCTTCATAGCCCAGACACTTAACATCACTGGTATTGTCTGTGCCCTTCCTCTCTTCAGTGGCAATAGCTTTCCTGTTAAGAGTTGGAGGGGAAACTGCCATCACAGTTCTATGTCACCCAGGAATTCCTCTACGTCATGGCAACTTCTGCGTTAAATTGGCAGATGTTATCACTTTTGGGCTTTTCTATAATGATTGAGAAATTGTTTTGGTTCTCCTTATTGTATGGGTAAAATCAGATGGGAGAAGCATTTCACCTAAAACTTCAGGACAGGTATGTGTGATATATATGCATTAGCAATACTAGTCTCCAAAAGTCATCTCTTGTGCATAGACTTCTGTAGTTCTGCCATAGTCAAAAGAGACAGTGAATTACTAGAATCTGTCCTATATGTAACTTGGGGCTATTATTACTCCAGAGAGCTAAAACCCCAGGAATCTCCCAATTATCTGTGCAGAATGACATCCATTACTCCACCAGCACAGGCCATGAGACTGCATTCCTAGGGAGCAGTATCAGTTTTGTGTAGGTTTCAATGGAGACTTGCATAGTGTGATGTTTCCATGCGAGCAGTACTAAAAACAGCCTTAGGCACATTGTAAGTCTTTTCCAAACAGAGCTCATATTTAATTTGGTGTGTTATGGAAAACTCTGGGCAAGTTTTCCACTCAGATACATTATATTTTATAAGGCCACTCTGCAAAGTACAGCATTCTATATTTTTTCATCTTTAGGAAAATAAATAGAAGTCCTTGTAACAATTAAATACCTGTCTGTTATTCCTAAGAAGGCAGGGTTATATGCCAGAAAAGTAAACTAATTTCTTTATCAATTGTTGGATATTTAGATTCAATGATCAAGTAGCCAGTTCAATGCAACACGTATTCTAGTTTATATGACTAAAGGAGAAGGAAAGTCATGATGAAAGAACACCATTTGAGACCAACTCCCAGACATGATGGAAAAGAAATTAAGTGCAAAATTGTTCGTATTGAACCATGGATCCATCCATCTACAGATTAATATGTTTTTTCCCTCTTGGAAGTACAGATGACGTTGTGGTAGACTTGCAAATGGATCTAGCAGAGAATGTGTGATCTAAATCAGCTGTGAGAGTGAAGAGTTTTGCCCAAGAGGCAGGCAATTCAATACAGGTCTAAAAATGTCTGCCTTGGGAATAAATGGTAGTCTCATTAGCAATACCTCCACCCACTACATATTCCCGTTGCCTGTTGTTCTGTGAAAACCGTAACAGAAGAATCTTTTGTACAAGCAATGGGTGCTCTGATTTGGACTGTATTCATAGAATAGTTTTAAATCTGGTTAGCAAATACCAAAATCTTGGCTGAAATGTTGTGATGGAAGAAGCACTTAAAGATGCCTGCAAACACATCTCTCATCATCACCATTTGCATACCCAGAGGTTAGCTCAAATAATTGACAACAATGTCAAGCATATCTTATTTATGCTATGATTATTTTACTCACATATGTCACTGAACATAATTGTTTTCTCAGTGTTTTAAGATTCCCCCTACAGATAGGGAGCCATAGAAATGTCTTTCTAACATGAAGCTGGGAGTAGCTGGAAGAAGCTAAAGAGGGGCTGGGATGTGCACAGTTGTTATTTCCAGCAGGTTTTTGTGTGTTCTCTGGGTGGAGCAGACATTGATAGCTGCTCCCTTATAAAATATGTAATAGTGTACTTTGTGACCTAATATATTTTCCAGTCCTAGGGCCTCATCCAAAGTCCGCTTAGCTCTCTGAACAGGCTTCCAGTGGCACCAGTAGAGCTCTATCAAATTCTTAATGAACCAATGTGAGTGAGAGGTAATTTAGGGCCATTATCTTTGTAGGGTTGCATATGGTTCGGTGATGCTCTAACATTTGCCTCCAGAGTTCTCTCCCTGCTGCTTCATTTGCTTTCACTAGCTGTTTTTCACCAGCCTTCAGAGATTTATATATGATAACTCTGCGTCTCTTACACTGTCTAAGGCTACTTGCCACCAAGTCGCAGACATCGTACTCTCTTACCTCCTTGGCAGCCTTCCCCAGGAAAGCTCCAGGCCCAATGGCGGTTGATAATGTCTGATGATATTTGTGGCACTCCTTCAGTCTTGTCAGTCTTGTCATACTTTTCTGTGTTATGCATCGTCAACAACAGCCTCCTAATTGTGACCTGATATTTAAGTTCATTGGCAAAGGTTGTTTGCTTATGGGTTAGTATATCCGCTTCAATAGCCTCAGAAAATGAAGCTTTTTTTATGGGGGAGTGCTACAAATCCTTTCACAAGAGGTTAATATCCAGACGTAGGCTGAATTTGGGACACGGGGAGTGTAAGTGAACGCATGAGCCAGACTGCTGAAAATACAAAGACTTAAACCAGCCAGAGGAAAGGGGAAGATGCGCTTGCTCTTGGGCTTCGGACTCAACATCCTGGTTGAAACCCATCTCTGCTGCTTAGGTTTGCATCTTGAGGTTGCAAAAAATATGGCTTCAAAAGTATGATCCAGCCATTCTGCCAGCAAGTTTTGTGTGCATCGCTCATTTATGTGCAAGGATCACTTGAACAAACAATACTGCTTTGCCGTTTCTGAGAAGAGGAGGTTGTGCTGCCTTTTTCCTGCTTTGGTTATGATCCAAAAGGGCTAAAGCAATTTCAAAACTAGTACAGATATGCCAAGTACATATATGTCTCACTAGTTTGATGTGGTTGTGCTGAGGACTCCAGATGTTTCACACCTACTGGATGTTTCTGGGAAACGTTGTTTCCACTGCTGCAACTCCTTGGTTTTATTCTTGTTTGTGTGTTAAATCAAATGAAGCTAATGACCGAGGGGATAGCCATGCTTCCCAGGGATTTGAGGACTTAAATGCTCGAAAGCCATTAGACATGCTCTGCTCTTTAATACATTGAAGCCTTTTGCTGCAGGGGATCATCCTAAAGACTGTAAGAAAACAACAGCTCTGTATTTTGACAACATCAGCTCACAATTTTGTTTTAGCTAGAGCAGTCTTTTTCTGATCCTTATGTAGGTCATGGCTGTGAGTTAATTTGTTCCATGTGCCATTATGATGTAGGATACATTCAGAAAAACAGGGTTGTCCCAGGGTGAGAAAAAATTGTTTACTAAGCAGTTATAGACCTTTTTAATTTTTTTTTCCTCCCAAATTTCCCACGTGCTTTCCCATGCATTGCTTTGCCCTCCTCCCTCCTCCTTGTTTTACTGTGTTAGCAGCCTGATTCCACATCACTGGCGTAACCAATTTAACTCCCTGTGCTCTCTAGAGCTCTGGGTGTGCAGGCGGAGAGCAGCCCCATTAGGGCATGCGGCTCTTCTGCAGCTCCCTCTGAACATACTTGAGTTTGCAAGTTGGAACAGGGACTGCACGCTCACCTCCTGCCAGGAATTTGAGGCTAGTGGATCCCAGCCTCTGTGGCGTTAATTGCCTACTCCTCTGGATCCCTTACAAACCTACCCCAGGTCGTCTTCAACTTGAGTGGGAGCAGGGAGGAGTGGATGTTTTCTACGGCTTCTGGCTTTGCCTGAACTTCACTCAGACACTGATAAGAAAAGTGCTGGTGCTTACTCTGTCTGGGCTGCATACAGACCAGTTTTATCTCATGTCTGCTCTACAGTTGGAGGAGTGGCTGCAGAGTGGAGCAGAGTACCTAGGCATAAGTTTATAATTGGTGATTTGTAAAACTATATTCCTAAACCCAAGTAGCAAACTGTCCTGAGCAGAGGTAAAACTGTGTTCCTGAACCCAAGTAGCAAACTGTCCTGAGCAGAGGTAAAACTGTGTTCCTGAACCCAAGTAGCAAACTGTCCTGAGCAGAGGTAAAACTGTGTTCCTGAACCCAAGTAGCAAACTGTCCTGAGCAGAGGTAAAACTGTGTTCCTGAACCCAAGTAGCAAACTGTCCTGAGCAGAGGTAAAACTGTGTTCCTGAACCCAAGTAGCAAACTGTCCTGAGCAGAGGTAAAACTGTGTTCCTGAACCCAAGTAGCAAACTGTCCTGAGCAGAGGTAAAACTGTGTTCCTGAACCCAAGTAGCAAACTGTCCTGAGCAGAGGTAAAACTGTGTTCCTGAACCCAAGTAGCAAACTGTCCTGAGCAGAGGTAAAACTGTGTTCCTGAACCCAAGTAGCAAACTGTCCTGAGCAGAGGCCTTGGGCTTTAGACACTTCATAAACTGAGACAGTGACTTCTTTCAATGAACCATGTATTGGATTAGTATGTTTGGTTGGTGACGATAAACAGAGGGGCTGTGCATGCAGCCTCCCCGGTGCTATTGCAGTGAATTTGCTCTGATATCATGTATGCATGCAGAAGAATGAAAAACCTAGTTAGTGTCACCTGAGACGAAAGCTCTGTAATCATGACTGCAATCTCAGAACAATTAATCGTCCACCTACAATAAGTCACCAGACTATTTCATTTCTAAATTCTTCTGCAGATTTAAAAGAACTACTGGAGCAAATGAGATGATGTGGGGTTCGGGATCCCAGCTCAGTACAGCTGGCTGGTTAATCACAGTGGGAGCACAAGCACAGAAAACAGCCAAGGTGGTTTAACAGCTTTTATCCCAGTCCCCTGCTGCCATTGCCCAAAATTTTAGCTCCCATTTTATGTGCTCTCTGTGTCTGAAAAGGCTATTTCTGGCAACTCGAACTAAACTAGTTTAGCCACTTTGAAGACTGCAGAGCGTGAAGAAATAATAACTTTCCCATACATGTACATATACACATAGGTTGAACTTCTCTCTATATAGGTTTTTCAATTTTGTTTTAGAGTGGTTGTGCTAAAATGCTATGAGACAAAAAGCATCATAGTATGAATCCTCACTGTGGAAAAAATTATTGAAAGTGTAGAGAAACTAGCTGAGATATGACGAAGTTCAAGGTTTAAGCCTATTGCTTTTTCAGCTTCTGAACCAGCCACATAAAGATTGTAGGTTGCCGTATTGCTGGGTGCTTTACGAATAGCCTGTGCAGTAAAAAAGGCACTGAAGTATCACATTATCCCTATTTAACTTGTAAGTTTATTGTACTACGTTTCCAGGAAAACTTGATTTTCACAGCACGTTAGAGACCAGGTCTTCAGTTGTTACAGACTGATGTAGCTCCAACTATGTCAATAGATCTCTGATGGTTTGTAGTAATTAAGGGTGGCACTGAGCCTCTGACACTGTCAGAGAAAGCAAAATGTTTAGTTTCTCTAAACAAAATAGCAGTTTATTAACTGTTAAAATCTGGGGGAAGAAAAAAAAAAGAAAAAAGAATCTTGAAGAAAATTAATTTGATGTGCTCTTGACACCAGCAAAAGGGGAATGTTATCGCTTTCACCCTGTGTGTGAAAATGTACAGTTTTACAAGCAACGGAAGTGCGCGACTGACAGTGAGACAGAGACAGGATGACTTATATGAAAGAAACAACTCTGAGCAAATGTAAATATTTATAAAAAGACAAAATACAGTCTGTAAAATTGTCTTGCATTCAAGACATATGGATACTATCACCAAGGACAATCTAAAGAGAGAGAGAGAAAAGAAATAAATTCCACTTACAGGGATTTTGGAATAATCTAATAAAATGTCTGTGGCTACATATTACAATTTGGTTCTACAGTTTTAAATTCAGGAAAATATATCTCAGAATTATATTAGTGACAGCATTTCATACCTGTGCCCAGCAAGATACTGCTTTTCCCCTCAGATCTGTCTCTCATGTCGGACCCAAACTTTCATTGCTTATTAAGGCAAACTCTCATCGCACTCAGTGGGTTAAATTCTCTTATAATTTACACCAAAATGGGAGGACTGAAGGATATCATACACAGGTTAAAATATCAGATTTCCAATCAGTTCATCAAAATTAAAAAGCAGTTTGATTAAACCCAGTTTTCCAACTGAAAACACAGTATTTCTGATAGCTATAAATCTTTGTACATGATTTCTGACCCCATTTTCATCTATAAATGTCCTTGCAGCACAGGCTTTTTTTCCTTTATTTCTCTTTTCAGTGCCTATTTGCAGTTTCTGTCTGAGACATAAAACATTATCATGTAAATGATAGTTTTCTTAGAAAGCAAATCCACTGGGATTTTTAATTAGAATATCTTCCTGAACATCTGAACAAAACTGTAGTGCACTATGAAGTCTTGAAGTGATGCTGAACAGTACTACTCACATTTTTATTTCATGTTTACTGTTAGAACTATTTGGCAAAGATGGTATTTCAAAATACACAGCTCGGTCACATAAAAGTTCCTGCAACTGTGAGAAAGTGAGGGAGCTTAAAACATATACAAAAACCTTTTTTGGAAGAAGGAGCAGGACGAAACATGCAACGAGAAATTATATTATAAAAAATCTTTAATGTATTATGAGGGCACTTTCAGATTGCAGTGTCAAGGTCCCTCATGTTTATGAACATTTTCTGTTCACACCTAATAACTGAGAGTCAAGGAGAATCTATCAAATTAATTTTAGTTTTGGCTGGAGAGTTAGACTTTTTAAAGAATGCTAATGATTTTGTCCAGGCATTAATAAATCTGCAGTAAAACCCAGCATCCAAAGACGAATGAAGGGACATTTTTGTCCTTCATTCCCTTTCTCTTGGAAGGCTGGAAATAGGGACATATTTTTGTGTGCATGGGACAAGATTCAAATGTGCAGTGCAGGTTAGAGGGACAAATCAAAGTGGAGAATGTTGTCCTTTGTCTGCAGGGAGATGCTGTTGTCCCATGAACATGGAAAAGACTGGAAATTTGAGAGAATAGCATCACCTTTGTAGAGCAGAAATAATGCCCTGGATGGCAGCTGGGAGTGTGTATCTGGGAAAGGTGAGTCTATAAGGATCTTAATTTTTAGCCACTTTTCCTGAGCATCTTCTGATGAGCATTGCTGGAAACAGGTAGTCCTGGTATGTTGTTCTGCTGCAGCCTGGCTGTTTTCAGGAGCTTTTCTTAATTGCAAAACAACCACAGCCGTTGACACTCCCACAGGAGCAGATATTGCAGTCCAGCGGCTGTGTCCAGGCAGAAATCCATTTAGCTAAAGTGAGAACCTGAGCATCTTCAACTCCCATTTGCCTCACTGGCAGCTGAAAACATTAATCATCTTGCACAGGATCCTGAACATCTCTCTTAATCCTAAATGAGGATAAACAATGAAGCTGACTTTGGGTTTTTTTGCAGAAAAGTGGATGTTACTGAATGTGAAGCCCGAAATACAGTTTAGTCTCTTTTCACTACCTCTGCAGGGAAAAATGTAATTATATTGCACTCTAAGTAACTTAGTTTGGGACAACTTATTTAGTCTCTCTGAAATATCAGTCCATTCCCCGGAACGAATGCTGTGTCCAGCCTATTGCCATAGCAGCCCTGTGAGGGTTCTGTGATACACAACATACCAGAGTCTTCCAGTAATTCCTCTGTAGGTTAATAATGAAAACAGACTATGTAACTCTAGGGCTAATACAATATGCAGAGATACAGTGAAGTCTGGGCAAATTTTAAAGTGAAGGAAAGTAGTGGACTGAAGCCAAAAACCCAGCTTTTCTCCATTTTCGTTTCCTCATAAGTACAAATATTCAACATCCGTTGCTTTCTCCTGCAGTGTCACATGTTTGGATTGAATGATGAGTATCTGTTTCTGCTGTCAGTGAAGGATAAATTCCTAATGAACTGTGTCAAGACAGCACATGGCTTTTTCTAGGTGGCATCATTCAAGAAGCTTCTTGCAAACTCTATCTCAGTTTAAGTGACTAAAGGATTAACAGAGTGAGACATAGCAAAGAAAGCAAGCCCTGGGATTTGAAAGCAACCAAAGCAAACATCTTCTGAAAAAAGGACCTGAGGATTTTTGGTACCTTTGGGTAGTTTGGTGGGGTTTTTTTAAGGGTTGGAGTGCTATTTCTCTTAAAATGCGTTATGGGCGGGGTTTAGGAATCTTTTTCTGGACTCCAGCTTTCTGCATAATGCATTTTCTCCCCAAAGATACAACATATATTCTCTTTCCTGAGCATAGTGAATGAAGATTATAGTCTCAGGATTAAATCTTTCCAGCATTATCTGATGTAAAATACACAGCTGGATTGATTCCCAGGTCCATTCTCATCTCTTTTGACTTGCAAGGCCATGGCAAGACTCCAGGAAAGAGGTGAAGCACCCTGTAAAAATGCAGAGTGCTCACTATACCCAAATAGCTTAAAAACTGAAGGTATTGCCTAAGGAGTTTGCTGTGCAAAGGAATTATAGTATATGAGGCAACAAAAGACAAAAAAATTTAAGTTGATGTACAGAGACATTTATAAAACGTAGCTCCTTTCTATCTTGGTGTAAATTCTCTCTTTGCTCCCTTTCCCTCAGTTGAGGTCATGGGCCTAGATGGAGCAAAGTACTTACAGCATGTTCCTTCACAGATGCTTATGTAAATGAAAACACCAAAATACCAGCCAAACCTTGATCCTACAAGGACCATGACACATGAAGTTATATGCTGGTGTGCGGTCCCGAAGGTCAGTGTAGCTCTGTACAAGACATGCTGCCAAGAGGTTGTGCCCTCAAGAGGTGCTATCACCCACCAAGGAGTATGACAGAATTCACACTAATCTTTCTACTACTGTAAGAATTTATGCAAAGAAGAGCTGAGTAGGAATTTTCCATCAAAATGCTTTTTCAAAGAAAATACAGTTTCTGAAGGTGGAGGAATTGATGCCTTTTTGCAGTTTTTAATTGGAAAAAAAATTCATCTTGAGAGTTAAAGACTCATGCTGCCTTAATAAACACACACATACGTTCTGGTAAATGGTACAATACTGACATGTCATCTCATTGTCTTGTGGTTAAGTAGCAGACCTCTGAGTATCGGTGAGAAGAAACAGATGAGTCTTTCCTGGCAACTTCACGCTAGTGAAAATGTCTGTACTTGAGCATCTTTAATAAGCACTTCAATACTTTCACATAACAGGGTTTTCTCAATGCTTTGAAAAAAACGTGGAGGAGAGGAACCCTTTTCTGGTACTGGTTGATATTGGAAGAATTTTGCCCTGATAGATAACACAGATCACACCCACACTGTCTTGTGGATCTTTGCACGAGAGAACCAGCACTCAGTGTGCCAAACCACATCTGGCTAGCAGGTTATAGTGTTTGTGGGAAAAGGCACGTTCCATTCCAACTTACAAAACAAATGCTTGTTAGTTTTTAAAAAAAGAACACAAGCACAAGTATTTGCTATTCCAAAAATAAATTGTGGGAGGAAACAAAAGAAAAAGAAATTAAAAAAAAAAAAGGAAAACTGTGTTTTATTTTTCTGTGGAAACCATAAACCTACATCATGGAAACGGTAAAAAATCAAGCTCATGAAGATTTCTGATGATGGGATAACCCTAGGTTCTTTGTTCTGAATATAAATTGATACATTAAAATGTGCTCATAAGAACTGCAGCTTTAGTGTGAGAAGCCAAGAATAAGAAACTCAGCTTCATAAAATGACACCTAATGTAGAAAGCTGTCCAAAAGATACTGTTCTATATATATTCCAAAAAAGACCCATTTGCTTTTGAAGCAAAAGAATGGGTAAAAAAAGCAGACGGCACCAGAAGCTTGTTCTTCAAAACTGGGCTTGTATACATGTTTCAAAGTTGGTGCTTCTTTATTACAAGCCTTTTTAAACACGGTCAAGCCAATTCCAATGAAAATTAGCCTTTGCTGCTTTTATTTTCCTTTATGGAACAATACGGGACATGAGAAGACCCTTCTAAGATGGTGGAATCACTCTTTCTTTCTCCAGAGAAAACTCATGGTGAAATTATTGCCTTACGAAGTTGAAACCAAGATTTTACCCACTTTCCCTTATTATGAATATGTTTGCGGATTTGCTTTTAGTTATACTAGCACGTCGGGAGTAGTTCTGCCAGCTGTAGTGAGAATACTCTGTATCTATTCCTTACACTGCATAGTGAAGCCAAGACTTTGATAAACAAAAATTTAAGTGATACAGATTAAATTTCCATTAACTGATTCTCGCTTAACTTATGCTGTTTTGATGTCAGTATAGTTCCAGGGGTATACAAACAGAATTTGAAATGATGGAAGTCTTTTGGGAGATCAGAACAGAAAGTGTAATTTTTTTCCAATGTAAGCAAAGCTGGTTTGAGACTAATTGTATTAGGCTCTATATTTATACCCTTTCTGCTACAGCAGCTGAGGATATGAAAGTTTTAAATTAGTGAAGGCAATTTCCTAGTGGAAATGAGCCTTGGTGGCCAGTTAGACAGGTAGGGAGAATAAGCTCAACACATTTCATGAATATAGGCGGCTGGGTAAAGAAGAGAAATCCTATTAGTGCCCAGTTAAAAGAATGGCTGCATCATGAATTCAGTGCTTATTAGAGGATCCAGAGGGACTGCTAGCATAGAGATGCAAATCCGTAGGAAATTAGGTCCCTGAATTCTAGTGCTCAAGAAATCACTGCTTTTGTGGAGGTGTTCTTAAATATGAATGGTGATAAATTGACCTCATTTTTATTTCTGTAAATCAAGAATAACTCCAGAGCATGGAGATGGAGTCATCATTCTTAGATATTTCAACAGCTCCCAAGGCCTCAGAATTTCTATATCTACTTGGATCAATTATTGCCTGTGAGCTGGAGAGATGCTAATATCCTCATTTCACAGATTGCATCTGAGACTGAGAGAGACTGGAGTCTTGTTTCCTAACAAGATTTAAATCTATAACTTCTATTGGTTTCATTACAGATCAAGGGACTGCTCTGTACTAGGCAGTTCGCTCCAGAAAATATGTGTTGGAGGACGGAATTGAACTGACATGTTTTGCATCCATGGTTACCTCTTTAATCACAGAGCCTACTTCCCTGGCTGGGGAAGACTGTGACTTTTCCTCACTATGTAATAGCCTGCAGAGCTAATGCAGGAAGTAAATGGGAAGGGGAGGGAGGTGGAGAAAGATGTTTTTATTTTCACTTTATCATTTTGGGAGGTGATCAGATGCTGCAGTATTCTGCAAGAACTGGGTAAATAACAGAATCCGTTGTCTGATGGTAGTTCCGCATTTGCAGTGTCTCACTTCAGGGCATTGTTTCTTTCCTGTATTTCCAGAGAAAATTCCTCCTGGGGTAGTGATGAAAAAATAGTCACAAATCAACACAACTCAGAATATATGAGAATCATAAAATATTGCAAAATAAAGCAAACAATACAAAAGCTCAGTGATTTAATCGTGCAGGGAAAGACCTCCAGAACACCAAGGAATTTTGGAACTACTTCGGAGGCTCAGAAATCTTGAAACTTGGACATTTTTCCTCTCAAGGCTTTTCCTTCTCTCTTTCCTCTCTCCTCCCCAATGAACCACTCAGTCAAAGAATACATTACCTGGAAACACAGCAGGAGTCTTGGCCTTAGTATAAGAGAGAAGATTATAATGAGTATCGTACTAAAGAAGAGGGAATAGAGAGCATCAGCAGCCCAAAAAGATGCAATTTGTGGGATATGATGTAACTCGGACAAGATGTCAGTGACAGAGTGGAAATAAAACAACGTCAGTCACTGCGAATTAATTATTCTTCTACAAAAACAAACCAGTGGAGCAGTGTACCACACAGTTGTATCGTGTCATGAGGTTTGGCTATCACACAGGGAAGTGGTCATTTCATACTGCCTGAGGGCATAAGCACTAGCCAGGTAGGTACTAAACATCTCATTGCAGGGCAGGCAAGCTCTCAGAGTTGAGGCAAAATTGTGATTTCCATTATAATCCCTTTCTATTTAAGAGTTTATAAACTCAGCCAGAAATTTTTGCTTTAGGCTAAAACTGAACTGACATGATCTCACCGCAAGTGTATCCACTGGGTATCCATTGTGTTGAGAACAAGGTTTGATTTAATGAATGAGAGGAGGTAAGACCATAATTATTCTCTTAGAGGGAAGGAGGGGGAACAAGAAAAACATTAAAATGTGCACAATACCAATTCATGTAACTTTCTGGAAGCACAGATATGCATTGCATCAGTAATAAATACACCTGCAAGGCAACAGAGCTGTTGTTCTGCTTCATGGCAGAGTTTGGTTTCATGCACTGACACTCTGAAATGTCTGATAAACATCCTTATTGTGCCCAGGCCTGAACTTCTATCTCCATCTTCAAAGCTGGACTCACTCAACCTTTCTGTTGCACCCTCAGTGGAATAAAGTTCACAGCAGCAATAATTTCATCTTCCTTAGATGATGAAATGTAGAGGCAAAAAAAATCACCATGAGTCTCTGCAGAACAAAATTTGACATCACATCTTGCTGTCACTATCATAGTTTGGGTGGCTGTAGCAAAACAGTGTATGTATGGTGTTGGAGATTAAATCCCATAAAGGCCTTAGAGGTTTGTAATGATGCTCTAGTATTTTTTTACAGATAATTTGGAAACAAATCTGTGTTCTTAGTCATGACCTTTATTCGAAGCTGACAGCACTTCCCATCCTAATGATAGACATTCATTAGAAAGCAATCATTAACTGGAGAAGAGTTGAAATAGGGACAGAAGCAGATACTCAGTTGGGTAGGCAGAATGGGTGTGAAGTTTCTATCTGCATCTCTTCTAAGCTATCACATTTTTCACTCTTTGCAAGGATTTAGCCTGAAGAGGTGGGTTCAGAGGGTCACACAGTCAATCCCCTTGCTAAACATTTGGCTTGTGCTGTTAGTGAACACTTGGGGCTTGTGGGGGCTTGCCAAATGTCATAACTCTAAAATTAACTACTACAGGCGCAGGTGTAATGTTTTACAGCAAGAAAAACCCTAGTGGAGTGACTTTTCTGAGTGTTTCCATCTTCTGGGCTTACATTGTAAGTGAGTGGGATAGTTGATAGCCAAAGGAGGTGACCATTTTGGCTAGGATTTTCAGAGAAGCTCAGAGGAGTACCATTACAGTCATCAGTGATTACAAATAGCTGTTGGAGCTGTAACTTTCTTACAGAACAAGGATCTGAACAAGTCACTGCAATGAAGATGAGGCGATGAAGTTGCAGCTCTTTGACTACCCTTAAGAGCTGCTCCTTATCAGATAACCAGCATATAAACAATACCTCAGTTAGGAATTGAACTTTCTTGTAGGCAGGGAATTCCGCAGCAGCTAGAAACAGACAATTACTGTCAAATAACTGAGTGCCCACAGGTTCATGCTGAGGATAACCATGCAGTAACCCCTTCAAAGATCACAGCATCTGACTTGCTGCACCGATACTATGGGCTCAGATAAACTGAGCTCTCAGAGACTCCAGACAGCACACCATCGCATTCTTTCACCAGAAACTTCCTTTGAAATTTTAAGTAGAGGTAGATCATTACATCAAGGTGGGCTTTGCCATTTTGTAACATTCACGGGTTTCATTATACTCACAAGGGTGAGACCGTGTGAGTCACTCACACCTCCCTTGGTGAGTGGTCAAACACAAGTTCAAACTCTGGAGGTGAAAACCAGTTTCGCTAATCCCCTGTCCTGCTTGGACTTGAAAGAAGAGCTTTCTGTAACTTGTTAACTTGCAGGCGTAAGGGGATCCTCTTTTGCTTGTGCATATCCTGAGAGTTAATGCATATAGCATTAGATTTTGCATAATATTATATTTATAAAATAATAATTTTGCACAATAACGCATATAGATTTTACAACCTGTTGTTTGCTTTACTGAATGGTGCTGTACAAACTAATTATATCTGAACTCAGCAGAGCATGCGTTTACCTACTACATGTGTTTTTACACAAATTTTTGAGTCCTGTGTGGAATGTGCTTCAATATTTGCCAATTAGTAATCTGAAACCATCTTTGAACTTTTTCAAAGGATCATTAGCAAAAAAGCTTGTTTTACCTAGGTACATATTTCAGTCCACAATTTGGAAACACCTACCGTGTGAACTTGGTCCATCTATATATTCTTCAATAGCTTTTTTGTCAAGGGGTCCCTAAAGTCTGCCACCAGCTCTGTCACACTGGGATTTATCCCCATGGAGTGTTATAGCCCAGGGTGGGATAGTCTGATGCTAACAGCACTCAAAAGCACACCTGCAATGACAACACATTTGCACAAAATGCCTAGGGCAATAGGGCTGCTCACTTGAAGATATTCACATCCCCATAGGTGACATTTGGGTCAGGCTACACATTAGGTTAATGCTAAAACCATGGGAATAAATATCAGACATCTCTAGTAGTGTGTCCTAAATGAAAATACCGTTTCTAAATGGAGCATCAGTTGCTCTGTCGTAGGTGAGGGCAGAGGGTAGATATTTTTGTGAGCGATGATTGACCTGAAGTAGTAACAAAGGTTCCTTTCAGGTATTCACCCCCTGAACACAGATATTTCAAGGTTATTAATGGGGATAAAATCTCTGGAGAGCAAGATATTCCAAATAAAATTTAATCTATAAATGTCTCTCTTTAAAGGCACAGTCCAAGCTTTCAATTTTATCTTCTTGACAAAGAAAAGCAACTCAATTTTGAACTTGCTTACATTGATTTTACATCAGGGAAATCCACTAATTTCTGGGAAATTATTGATCTAAGTGAGATCAAAATCCATCGTTTTTTTTTTTTTTCCTTCAAAATTCTTTTTCATCTATTGATTATGGTTGTGTGGTGTGGCTTATTGACTCTGAGCTAATAATGACCAAGTGCTTTGGGACAAACCAAACTAGCTTAATGGGCCACTACACCAGGATTGATCCCTATAATGACCCAGAAATTAATTAAAGTAATCATTGCCATGTACCAGGAAGCCTCTAGTATTGTCACCCACCTAACTACTGTATTTAAGCCCACACAAGTTCCAGCTGTTGAAAAATATGAAGGGATCATCCACCTCTTGCATCTACGAGAGGGAACAACACACAGTGGCACTTGATGTAACCCTAATGGCATCAGGTCTCTGTGTAGCATAGTTAGGATCAAGCCAACTGTAAGCAATAGCAGTTTCTTGCCCTTGTTTGTTCTTTTTTTCTTTTCTGGGGTCAGAGGGTTTATATTTATGAAAGGGCATATTTCTTCTTGATCACTTGGGTACAGTACTCATTTGTTGCAGTGTTTACAAGTCTTGGTGTTTTTAAAATATATTTACAGTGCTTGACTTCCTTAGTGAGCAGATCCAGATGGAAGAGAAAAGCTGCAGCCCAGTGAGGGTGTGTGCCGAACAGAGTTGTAGCTTGTTCTTCCCAATCCAAAGGGAGGAGGCTACAGATTAATTGTGTATAATGATGTAAACCCTTGCCAAATGGCATGCAGGAGCTTGCAGGGCAAACCAGAGTCCAAAATCAGATCTGAAATGTGTTAATGGCAGATGCAACTCCATCTCGATGGGAGAGTGAAGGTGTCTTGGGGCCATATGGCTGTTACCATTTGAAGTGAGAGTGTGTGGCGCCTGGTGGCACTAATGGTGGACTAGACCCCCTCCTTAATGCCTTTGGATAAACACACATACTGGTTTTTACAGGACTAAAAGGTCTGCTTTCTCCTCTGCTTTGACTTCTGTCCGTTTAACTTCACCGGCTTACCAAGTTACTCCTGATTCACAGGAGTAACAATAGGCTACATTAAACTTCAGGCTGGGCACCATGTTTTTGTAAGATTTTTTTTTTACAGATCCTTTTTTCTGTAATTCCACAAGGGCCTTTTTGTCCTTCCAATAAAACCACTGTAAATCAGTAAATTTCCCCCACATACAGTGGTGTGGTGGAGAATAAGATATGGTCCTTAAAGAACATTCAGGTCAGGAGACTTAGAAGTGAGATTATGTGTGTGAAACATTGAGGTTGAGGGAACAAAATGCCTTCAGAGAAGATGGACAAACCTTCCTTCCATTTTCAGCTGGCTCATTAACCTGAACGAAGAGTATGGTCCGTTCCATATCAATACGTACACCCTTTTCCTCTGCCACCTGGTTTCTGCAATTACTGGCAATGCCCTTGCTTATCAGGGAGGTATTTTACTCTGGCACATGGAGTAATATGTCTGAAGTTACCCGAGCAATCTATTTCACGTGCCCCTGCACCTCTCTGCAGGGTGAGCAAAAATCTGAGACCTTTGGGACACTGTCTTTAAAGTGTCTATCTGATTTGAACTATCACACTAATGCAAGCTCATCGTCTGTTCTCTCTATTCTGTACGCTGCAGATCTACTGAACTCAGCATTGTTCAGGAACATCTGGAGACCGTGTTTCATTGCCAGGTGATGAAATCACAGAAAAGAAGAAATTTGAGATTAGAAGGGAAAACCAGAATGGCATGTGGTGTGGTCAGTCTACAGGGGAAGAACAAAGTCTGGCAATTGTTTCTGTTTGGAAATTGAATCTGTTTTAGCTGTAAAGTTGGCAGCAATGACATGCACAAGGTTTTGTAAAAAGTCATTGGTCTCATTCACTTTCTCTGCTCTCATGTCTGTGGCCTTCATTTGGGATTAGCAGGGAAGGGGTTAAGCACTTCTCTTTAGCAGAAGAGAGACCACAGCTGCATGCCCTAAGTACATGGGGGGTGGGGTGTCAGATCAGGGACAGCTGCTGTGAATTAAGGGATTCCCTTACACATAAAATGACTTTGCTCCAGCAAGTTTACTTGACTGAAACTTGGCAAGGATTTGGGGCAGGGAGAAAATTGTGCTTTCTTCTTTCCTCCCCCTTTTTTCTCTTATGAGGGTGGTCGGTACTAGATAAAGTAGTAATGTCTTTTTTTGAAAGTTGCCTTTTCTGCAGTGCTTTAAGCCTAGTTGCCTCATTTTGGGGGGGACTATTTGGATGCTGATTCTAGGAATCTCTGTTTGCTTCCTCTGTCTATGCCTCTTCCACAAAAGAAAAAATCAAATGGGAGACGATGTCTCAAGAGATTAAACCAGAGATGGGAATGGGAGGAAAAGAAACAAATACTGATGAAATAGCCCAATAGACCCGAGATAAGGTATTCTAATAGAAACTTTTATACAAAAATGTCTCCAGACCTCAGATTTCTGTTTTTTCCAGAGTAGGACTCAGTCCTGGTAACAAGACCTCACTGTGCCCTTCTGTGCTTCATCTGTCCTGCAGGGAAGGAGGCTGGTGTCCACCTGACTGCTCATTTTTGCAAGCAGAAAACAGATTTTTGAAAGTATTTTGGTGTCGTGGAGCTTTATAAGGTATGGACGAATCCTCAGAACTGCAAAAAGTCTGGAAGAAGGGTTTATTTTAATACTTCTAGCTGGATATTGTCTCTGCCTTGAAAAAACTCTGCACAGTATGAATGAAGAGTGAGTAATCTTGGCTTTTTTTTCTCTTGGAAGGAGCAATTGACTGTATAGGGCTTATTAATTAACAATGCATACATGTAAGAGGGAAATAGGGAGATTCTTTGTCTCTCTACAGAAGGAAACAGATGCTGTATGTGTCTGTTTAATACCAATGTCTACGTTTAGCTTGTACCCGGGGCTAAACTATAACAGTTGCTCTATTACCCAACAACCCCTCACCAGCCAGGGAGGGGAATTGGGAAAAGGAGAGCAGACTCGTGGGTTGAAGTGAAAACAGATTTAATGAAACAACACCAGTGCCAGCAAAGGTATACAGAGTTATACTCAGGAAAATGAATATGCAGCCGTCACAATTGACAGGAGAGCAGTCCTCAGGAGCAGGGAAAAGCCAGAGGAGGGGCAGGAGGAATCCCACAGGAGCTCCTTTCCTCAGCAAACCTTCCCGCTTTGTAATACCCATGATGTTATGGTACGGGCTCCACCTGTAGCTCCCTCAGGTCAGCTGCCCCGGCTGACTGACACTGCTAACAGCCTGCCTGGCGTGGCTGGGCTGTGATGCTATCCCAGCCAAGCTAGGACACCCACCCTGGGGCGGATGCCAAAGAAATGGGCTGAACCTTGTGTCTGTCTGTCTGGTGTACTGTAGGCACAGGCCAGCTGTGGGTTAGCCTTGGCAAAGAAATAGAAGAATAATTAGGCTTTGGATGGCTTTTAAAATCCTAGACCGCCCTTGCCTACCACTGCCTTAAACACAGGTCTACATTTCATCTAATGCTAAAATGGAAAGATACATCAGTGGCTGAAGAGTTTTAAAATGAGCAGCCTACCATAGACTAAGCACTGGGGTGCTGCTTGGGATCCTGCTAGTGTAAGTGGAGCAGTAGAACTGGTCTTCTCTGTCCTGTTGGATTTGTAATGTGAGCAGACAAAGAATAATACACTCAGTCAAACTCGGTTCATGAAGGTCATCAAAGGCTGCTCATTAGGAAGCCAAGATGAAAATGCTGTTACTTCCCTTAATTCAAGGGCACCAGGTGAGATTGGAATTGATTGTTCAATAATGCAGAAGATAATAAAATTGAGATATCATAGTATCTACCTAGGCTAGCCAGGATACACAAACCAGTGCAGAGCTTTAGCTGTGCTTGCAGTGAAGAAAACTCTTCCATTCGTTAAAACCTTTCTTCAGCAAGTTCTGCTGTGGCCTGAATGTAGTTGTGTACCTAGATGTCTGTCTTGATGTAGGCACCTCTCATATCCACAATTTTAGAGGGAAGGACTGCTTCTCAGCAAGATCAGGCAGGGCAAGAGCTCAAGGTGGGTAACTCTGGAGGAATTAAAAGCAAAGATTTTGCGTGTTTCTCTCTTCAAATATATCTTAACTCTCCTGCTAATTTTCTTGCTCATAAACATGACTCACTTTTTAAAAACAAAAGGAGAAATCTTATTTCTGCTCCGAAATCTTGAACTGCAGTTATGAAAGGCAATTCAAGGACTAGTTTGCCTAGTTCTCACTCAGGGCTAACAAGCATTGTCCGACTAAATCCCTTTTGCTTTGGAAATTCCAGTCAAGATACTTAAACACAAGAAAAAACTGTTTCTGCTGTCTTTTAATCCTATTTAAAATCTATAAAATATTTAGAAAACATTCTGTTCAATTTGGCACTAACTCATTTTAAACCAATCTTATATAAGGCGTTTTCGACTTTAAGATCTCCTTTTTGGAATAAAGTGATCTATCACTGCTGTTGTACTGACGCACTTCAAGATCAATTAATGTTCCATCTTTCTGTGCCTGGCAAAGGCTTGTATGCTACTGTCCATGCATTGTGGCCATAAATTAATATATGAAAAGCTTGTTTTATTTACGTTGCTGTTTATTGATGTTACTTTTTTTCGGGGGGGGGTGAAGTGGTGGTGTATGTAAAATCATAGTAGTATTATATCCGAAGAGATGGGCTTGGGCGTAACAGGAAAATGACCCAAGATTTAAGTCAAAGCCAAGAGATCGGGGCTTGTGGAAACCTGGCTTTGATTAACATACTATTCATACAGCGTTAGCAGCATACATTGCCTTTCTCTGCCAAGCGGTTTTCTTTGTTGCCAGCTTTGCTATGCCGCTTACTGTATTGGTGTCACTGAACTGTGCTTAATTAGCTGGAACTCGTACGTATATTCGCACTTTTGATTGTACAGTGACGTTACACAGAAAGCTTGCTTGAGTGGTTACTCCTGATTTATACTCATTTTTAGATGACATAAGCAATCTGAATCCAGCTAATCTGGTAAATGCAAATACTACATGTCCAAGCTCTTGAGTTTCTGAATGACTACTTCGAATTAATGTGAATGAGGTGGTAATAAGAGTGGCTCTTGGGTCCTAGAGGCAGAGGCCAATAGGACAACACTCATCAGTCATGTCCATGTATAGCCAAATAACATTTCAGAAAATGTAATTAACAAAGGAGAAGGAACCTCTTGTTTGGCTTGATTTAATGAGAAGGATACTTTTTGTCCTGCTAAAATGGTGGAAAGTCGTCCTGTCCCGCCAAAATGGCTAGACTGTCCCAGGCAGCCTGATTTAGTCAGCGACAGGAGTTTATAGGACAGTCTGTTGCATGTGACTCAAGTGTGTTTTTCTGGGATTAGCTGAGGTGGTTTCCCTGGGAAAAGATCAGAAGAGTCTTCTGGGTCACCACATCCAGTGCTGTGCAAGTTCACTTGACTTTCTCTAACGTTTTTCTTTCAAGCTGTGTTCAGCCAGAAGGAAGACTTTTTTTTCTTTTTTGGGGGGGGAGGGGGAGGTGGGGGGCAGGGAAACAGGGTGGAGGAAAGGCATTACTGTAGGATATAGTTTGTGTTACCATGTGAAAGAGGTAAATACATCCACACAAAAATAGCAAATGGCTGCCCCCTCCAAGTTACACTTGCTGTCACCAGTTCTAGAGCAGAGCCAGTGGCCAGGGGATGCTCCTGGCCTCACAGTGCCCTATTTCAGGCTGCACACTGGAGAAGGGCTTGTGGACCACCACAGGAGCAAGCTGCCTGGCTGCTTCTACTGCACAGCCACCATCCGAAATCCACCACAAAATATAGTCAGCAAGGAGTTAAACAAAATGCAGTAAATGCTGATTCCCTTATTTTTATCTTTCTTTCCCATCCTCTTCCCATGTGCTTTTATTTTTATCTTGAGCTAAGTAGAAATGGTTGGGGTTTGGGTTTGTTTTTTTTTTTTTTTGTTTAATTTGGCTGAGCTTATGTTGTTACTTGATTTTTATATGATCCTCAGGTACCTAATGAAATTGCCACATGCTCAAGGGAAAACAAGTTTTGTAAAAGAATGACAGTAAAATGTTGCTAAAATCCTCCAGGATAGGGGAAGGATTAGAAGAAGAAAATGCAGAATAATGTAGACATTAGCTTAAAGACAACAAAAGGTTCCTAGTCCACTGACATACCAAAATCCAACAGAAGTATTCATAATTACTAAGAACAAAAGACTGTTCTATTATAGCAACTCCATTCAAACTAAAACACATGTAAAGCTTGTGTGCTAGTGAGTGTATTTTGATAGGTCTGGTTTAAACCTAATCTACTGGAATACAGACAGGATAGGAACAATGCTTTCTCTAGGGATCAACAACTTTGTCCCTGAACAGACTGCCTTATATAAACACCCATAATTGAGTTAAAATTCATGCAGACAGCTTGGATTAAAAAGAAACAAATATCAAGCAAATAAACAAAAGTCATGAGCAACTGGGGCTGGTAAAGCCATTGTGGGGAAAAAATATTCTTTGAAGCATATGCCAGTGTATACTAAATCAAGAAAATTAATATTAAATACTACAGGTCACAACGATGAACATATGTTCCACCTTCTGAGGAAGTAGCTAGAAATCCTCCTTTCAACAATGGACATATTGTTTACTGTGTTTTTCAATCTTACTTTAAAGAAAAAAACCACCCACAAACTGAATTGTTAACTTAGGTATTCACCACCACTTTGGCCTTCATTTTCCCAAACACTCTACACAGAAAAATGCTTCTTGCTTGAAGCTTGTATTGCTTTTAGCTGGCACTAATTTATTCAGCTGAAAATAAAGGTGATTTATCCAGAAAACTTAGGTGGCTGTAGTTACATGGGTATGTTTTAATCCATAAAGATAGAAATGAAATTATTCAAGTATTTGTTCCCTTTCCATGTTCCTTAGCTCAATAAAAGGGATAAAAGCCTTGTCTCTTGAAAATATGTCCTGGAAAAATCCTAGACTCCGCTTTACCTGGTGGCCTAGGGGCAAAATTCCTTCCTCATCAAGGAGACTGTGCTCAGCCTTTCAGAAGAAATCTCTGCTGTCCTATACTGTCTTTACTAGCTTGTCTTGGGTTGATTTTTTTTTTTTCCTCTTTTCTTTGCACTCTTATAATGAAATAGATGATGGGGAACTTTGGAGAAGCTGATGTTCCTAGTGAATGTGGGACCACTGAAAGTTCCTTGAAATTCCTGCTCTTTCTCCTTCTGCCATGTGCCAGGGTCTTTCCCTTGTTAAAGGTTCTGGGAAAGTGTATGAGACATCCTTAAGGCTTGACAGGACTGACTTCGGCCTTCTATTTTTAGGTTAGGCTTTGAGATTTTGGGCAATCTACTTGGGTACCTTCTGCTGCATGACAGGTCAGCTTTAATGTGGGCATTACAAGAGATATACCTTTAGATGTAGGGACGTGGAGGAAATCTGCAGGAAGCTTTCAAAGTTGGCAGAAGAACATGGAAAAAAAAATAACTGTGGCTCTGAAATCCAGCATATGGCCAGGGATGTTGGGCTAAGGAACTTGCCGAGGGCAGACTTGGGGCTTTCTGAGCCAAGAAGCTCTTTGGTTTTAGTACTGTGTTCAAAGAAACCAAGCTCTGTTTGTAAATAAATGATCTTGTACCAGATGTACACCTGACAGGTACTTGTTTTCAGTAAAAGAAAAGAAAAATACAAACTTGCAAAGCCTGACTAATCACAACAGTTCAGACAGTACTTTCAAAAGGAAGGAAGTTTAATAACTGTTTAAGCAACTTCCTATTTAAAGTGCTTTCTGTTTCAAACCTTCTGTTCAGTGTATTTTTATCAATTTTCCTGCTTGGAACCATTGTGGTGAGCACAACCATGCAGACAGATGACTACCCCTCAACTAACAGCCTTTCAGTAGAAATTTTGCTAACTTCTCCTAGTTCGTGATCTTATCTCCAGGCCCTGTTAGTGACCTTTGGACAAGACTTTACTGTAAATCAAACCATGATTTCAATCCTATATGAGAGCTCTCAAATACAACTCAAAGAAAATTTGTCTAACCTTGAATTCAAAAAGCATTCTCTAGGGGCTTGGTATTTAGCTCAGTTTTTAGTTTCAGCACTGCTTACTTGTGTTGGAAAAGTTATTTTTGGTTGCTTTCTGTGCTTCATTATAATTCTGAAAATGACTAATTTGATGTGACATTTACTAATGTAGTATGATCAGACATAATTTGATCTTATTAACTTAGATCATACCATATTAGCAAACATCGGATTCTATTTGAGAAATTTACACACGCTGCAAATGTGGATACACCTTGAAATCATACTGTATTAGAATAATTTGTCAGCTTAATGTTGTATTTGGTAAAGAATGTCAGAATATACTGCAATTTATAGCTACCTACTTATAAATCTGCGGAGATTCAAATGGGCTGTGCTGTTGTCACATAGTTTTATCACTTAAGAAACAAACTTCCTTCATGATACAAGACAATTGCAGTTCAAATATTTGATATCTTCCTGTTCTTTGGAAATACTTCCACTGCCTTGTGTATTGGTGTCTGAAATCTAACTTAGCTAAGTGGAGAAGAGCTTATCCCCCCCATCCTGTCCGTGTGTGATGATGACCAACATGGCCTGAGAAGTTTGAATGAACTAGAAAGCACCAGATAATGAAGTGGTGCAGCTTTATCAGCTCTAAATCATTGCATTAACCTGTACAATACTGCTTTTTGTTTTTCTGCTAGGCACAAACCAGTTTTTTAAAGGACTAAATATTTGTTGGTATTATTTATGAAGGAATGGAAAGGCCAGTTGCCTTTTATAACCTTGTGTAGTTGAGATAATAACTCTCATGTTTCCTTCTTCCACTCTGCTCTGGAGCTGCAATTTCTCTTTGCCAACCCAGGCTGTAACAAGAAGCTTATCTCCTGTGTTCCAGTGAGAGACCCTGTCTCCTTGTCTTTTCTTGTCTCTCTCTCTCTCTCTTTTTTTTTTCTTCTTTTTTTTCCTTTTTCTTTTTTCCTCCCCTTCTCCTTCAGTGAGGGGAAGAGGTTTTTGGGTTAATCTCTTCTCATGGCACCAGATTCCACAACAGAAAATTACAACAAAAACAAAAATAGGGTTTGGGCAATTCTAGATCCTCCAGATCAGATGTGTCCCTTGGACCCAGACTTGGCATGAATTAGGGTGATGGAAGTGTGTTGTAACATTTGAAGGCATGAAGGTGAGGTCAGTGAAGTGTGTGCCTGACTATGAAAAGTGCCTTTATGTACTTGCAGCCTCAGCTGGGGCACCTGTAACATTGCACATCTGCTTTCTGAGACAGTCAGGGACTAAAATTTCTTGGTTTTGATGATTCAGGATTTGCATTCCAGGTGCCCTCCAAGATCTCCACTTAAAAAGTGAAAGAGGGCATGAGCAATGTTTAAACAGCCCTGGAGCTCCTGCTTTCCAAATGTTTTCCCCCAGTCTAGATGCATTGTAGCGTCATTGCAGTAGAAAAGAGGGCTTGTAGGTAGAGAGAGGAAGACTGTGAACACCTGTATTTCACTGTTCAGCAGCCACAGCGAGTGCTGGGATTGAGTGTATGACAGGACAGGAGGGATAGGGGTATGGACTTGGCGCTAAAACAGTTGATAGTCCAGGATGTCCAATAGAAAGTGCAAACTGTTTCCCAGCTGTAGAGGAAAGAATTGAAAAAATTAAAAGTAATAGCTAAAAACTCACTGTAAAAACTCCAGTTCTGACTGCCATGATATACTGGCATCTGCTGCGCTGGAATGAGCCAGGACGTGCTTTGCACACACCAAATCCCAAACTGCCAAGCTAAGCCCTGATGAATTCAAAGGGAATTGCTTGTACATGCCTGACTATGAGCATTGCAGGGTGAGGGCTGAAGCTTAAGCCTTCAACTTCAGACTGCAGGGCATGAGTGATATGTGGTATTTTGACTTGTTTTTGTCTGTCAGAATACACAGAAGCTGTAGAAAAAGCTTTCATTTTTCCATATTTCAAAATCTTTTTGATTCATATGTCAGGTTACCTCTTTGATGTATTTTTTGCAAAAACCCTTGATAAGATTATTAGAAGACCCTCACTAAACTAGTAAAACTTTACTGAGTAAAAAACTGAGCAGAGCACCTACAAGAAAAAGAGTGTTTGAGCTCTTTTCATTGACCATGATTTTGAAATGATATATTCAGTTTTAACCAGACAATGATTTTGATCCAAAACTGATAGTGTTGCATCTTTCCCAATGGGTTCTTCTTTTGTGTTATTCTTTCATGCTCTATTTGGAAAATAACAATCAAAACCAATTCCAGGCTCTGAATTCCTTTTGTTTCCACCAGATTGTTCCAAACACTGAACAAATCCAGCCAGTTGTCAGCCTGAGTTTCTATTACTCTGACGTTTTACGTCTCTGAAGACAGCACTGCCTCCTGCTCTGCTCTTCAGATATTTTAAAAATGTGATGCTGGAACTTTATTTCATTAGATGGAAATATGTGGGGATTTTGTCAGGTGATTCCTGAGTTTCCAGGTATGCCCAAAAGTAAGAAAGAGGTCTTGAATCTAAACTGCCTTCACCACATGGTTCAATGATGTAGACATGTTAAGGAGCTGTTAGTACACAGTATTGTTCTCATTTTATCACTTCATCACACATGGGATAACTCAGGCATTTTTGCTTGTAGTGAATTCCACAGATGAACAGAAATGGGCAAGAACTTGCCTGTGTCTTACACCGATTCTCCAAACTATCATTTCAGTAGAGCTTTGTCCTTATTCTTTCTGACTTTGCCTTATATATGGCTTTCTACTCTCTTAACAGGTATTATATTTGCATGGTACTTCAGACTTGGTATGTGTTTTAGGTGGAATGGCTATTTCAATTTAAATCAAAGTGCACTATTTTGATTAGGTGTATTATTGAAGTTAGATTTTGTCCACTTCCTACATTGTTTTTTTTAAGTTAACATTACGCGTGTCAGCTACAGTGTGGGTAATAGTAACTAACAGGGACAGAAGTTCAGGAGGAATGCCACTAGGTTTTTTTCTAGATGTACTTCCTCTATGCTAGAGGTGGATTATAATTTCATATGTATGTACACATATAAATACATTAAACATTTATAAATATAATGCATAATGCTCATCATTAATTTTATTGAGGGCATGTTTATTTATAATCAGTTGGATTCAGTGCTTCTCAGAGTATCAGATGAGTGAAGGCTGCAACATCTGTTGCAAGTCTCAAGGTTAGGCTGATCCTTTAGGCTCCCTTTCCTGCTAGGACGGTAAACTCTTAAGGTGTGATTCCTTCATAGGAAGGTGCAGGAGGGAGAAAGCATGCACTGTATTTTAGTTTTTCTTTCTGATGAAATAGATTCTTTGGTCAGATGGAAAAGTAGCAGTGTACTTTGAGAAGTGCGGGCTGTCTAAGCTCATGTTAGACTCTAGACCTGTTTTAACTATGACTAGCCATGCTAAAGAAATCTATTCTTTTTCCCAGACCAAGTGGTATGTAGTGGTGCATGTTGTATCTCCATCACTTAGTAGTTGGAGCTTTTCCTGGCTTGACTTGTGTCAGGCATCCATGTCTCTGTGCTCACATAACTCTCTAGCTTGAAACATCTGGCTTCTCACCACTCAACTGCCCTGCACTTATCTTCGGAGTATAACAGCAGGTCTCATAACAGTGGGATGTAAGCAAGAGCAGTGTAGATATCATCTGCTTTCCACCTGTGGGCCTGTCTCATTCCCCAGGTTGGGGATCCAGGAGCATTGTGTCAGGCAGAACGGTTGCTCCAGAGCTCCGGGTGAGGAACTGATGCCAAAGGCATGGGCTTCCCACTGGAAATGGCAGCGTCATTCAAGAGGGCCATGTCTCTGCTCCTCTTGTCTTTATGACTCAGCATTGCACAGGAGGAACACTCGCTGTGAAAGGTTAGTGCAGTCAAGGCTAATTTGTTCTCCTGTCTTTGAGTTAATGATTAACTAAAGTGACCAGAAACCAAAATGATTTTAACCATTCTTTAACCTGTTCTGGTTAGCTCTCCAAGATTATAAGGCTCTTTCTATGAGATCTAGAAATCTCTACTGGAAATTTGTTTCAGGAAAACACTATTAAGAAAATATTTGATCCAGACATTAAAAAGTTGGTTTGGGAGTTGCGCAGTGTTGGATCCAGTCAAGATAAGCAATAAATCTGCACTCTTAATGAAATGTAAAAGAAAGCAAATTATGAACATAAAGCAAAAGCTATCTTTTTTTCTTAAGATAATACAAATGCCCTGTTAATTTCATTGTGGTTCATCTACTAGTAGTTCAATGGAGGGAGAATATTCACACAGGATTTTTTTATTATTCTGGTATTCCATCAACATTTGTATCTGTGACCTGCTGTTAAATACAAAACAGGTGTTGGAAAGGAGTTAGGTCTTCAGATTACAAACACATGTGAACTATTAATTGGACTTTGTGTAACAAAACTTCTATAGATTCATATTTAAATGCTTCTAGTGACCATTTAAACGCCATTTCAAATTAAACCCAACCTATACAAGGTATAGGACAACTAGTAAGCAAGGTTGGGATTTGGTAATGAACTATACGTATTGAAAGGGCAGCCATGTGGAACAGTTCTGAATTATAAAATCCCCATTTTGGACCATGATTCCTTGTCTTGTGCTGCACATAGAAGTGACTTCAACTAAAATTCACTCTCTCAAAAACAAATATAAGATGATGGACCAGAATATTTCTTTTAAAAACAGTGTTTGCTTTTGAGCAATGATGTAATGTTAACTACCTCACATGGTAACATCTTTATTATCATCTATATCAAAGGATTTGAGCAGTATAATAAAAACCTCCTGGCAAAATCTTCTTGGGTAGTTTGGACGGATCTTCAGTCTTCAGGTTAAGAAATAAAATTCCTATTTACTTTATGCCATGCAGTATGAGCAGAGCCCTCTTCCCCCCCAACTACACCCTTAAAGTGCTGTAACATGTTCCAACATTGCACTGGTTACTTACTCGTGGTAGCAGCAATGATGAAAAGGTTGGACGGATTTGTGTAGCATTACACCTAGCTGACCCTATTCCTGCCTGTCTGTACCCAGATCTGCACTCAATTGCATCTTCTAGTAAGTTGTGAGCAGCGCCCTGTACCCATTCACTGCCATTTGTGTGGAGTAGCATTCACCAACCACTCCTAATCTCTTGGCTTAAGAGTTTCAAGCTCACTTGTATTGCTAGCTTTAAAAATATCAGATGTGGACTTGTGTCGGGGTGGAGAGAGCACCATTCCTCTTGGGGGCACCGGAAGTGAAACACTGGAGGAGAGGAGCTGCTGATGTGTAGAGATTAAACCACCCTGATGCCAGCACTGCTACAAGAGGGTAAGTACAACACCAAAACAGACTGTATCTGCCATTCCTGTCATCTGCCCTTTCTGGAGCTACAGGACTCTGTTTCTATGTCCCTTTTCCAATTCCTCTCCTCCTTTCTGATCCTTCTCAGAAGTCACTACTGGCAAGGGAAGTGAGGTAGGAACTCTGATTCCTTTTGATGCAATTAAATTAATTCCACCTCTACAGAAAAGCCAAAGGGACTTTATGGACTTATTTCTTCTTTTGAAGCTGCATTTGCTCAGTTGTTAAATTCTGTACTCCTCCTGCCAGGCAAGGCACTGGAAGGCTCCATTGCTTTGTAGTGCTGCAATCTTTAAACAGTTCTTCATTGCTCTTAGTACTTCAGAAATGAACTACTGTAACTTGCTATTATCTGAGGTGAAAAAAAATCAGATTCTTTGTTTGAAAACTGCAATTCCCTTACAGTAAAGTTACTACTTTGCACCAATATTCAATACTGGTGTTACAAGAAAGGCAGTGGATTGAAATTGGGTTGTGAATGATTTAAAGTTTCTGCAGTAAACTGTGATTAATATTTTTTTTCTTTTTTTTTTTTTTCTTTAAAGCTGACCTACATCTTTCGATCTGGCTGCAGGGCAAAAATCTAGTAGAAGTAGAATTAGGTTCTCTGTTGAACCCAAGTCACACACCTGAATGTTCATTTTTAAAGGTGCGTCTTGTCTATGCAGTGACTCACTAACTGAAATCCTACATGCTCGATACCAAATTTTAAGTCAAGTTTTAACTATTCTCTTTTGATGTACATTTAGCTACCTTTGTCTGTTAATACAGCTTGCTTAATATGATTTGAAGGCCAGCCAGACATACTGCTATCCAACTTTTACCAGAGGAGGGTTTACACAGGCTGTTTGGAAGGCATTGTCTGGGTAATCCTGTTGTCAAACATAAAACTGAATAGGCACGGTTGTGTTTTCTCCTTGTAACGTTGCAGTCCAGTCAGGAATAAAAATAATGACCATTTTGGCTTTATCCATATAGTTATAAGTTTCCAGGGCTGTTCTGGATGTTTTTGAAGGAAAGTGATCTTAAGCATTCACTCACTTGCTTAATACTTTCAAGATCTGCTTAAGTGACAGAGACCTCTGTAGTCCTTCTACACAGGTAAGGCTCAAACAGCTGCTGTAGCTGAGCTGGCTAACCTGCACCCAAAAACAATTCATGGCTTTGCAGTTCAGTTCCTGATCTTGGGCAGTGGGTTGTTTTTTTTTTTAATTCAAGTCTCATAATTAATTGCACTGGGTCTATGCTAGGACATTAGAGACCCCTCCAAAATGAGGTTGCTCACCAGTGTGAAAGCACCCAACACTTTCCAAAGTTTAAGAAGCTTTGAAGTACTGGACAGAACTTGTATCAGAATTGTGCCAGACACATCTTGCTCCCAGATCTTGCCACTAGGTTATAAACCTGCCTGACCTGTAAGCACAGCTGTTTTAGATGGAAGAGTTGATTTATATGTTCATGGATCAGTGTATGCAGCTTTTTATTACAGGTTACAAAGGTTGTAGCTGGACAGCTGAGAGGATGGTGGCTCATGCAGGCTGTACTGACGGCTGCATTTTGAGCCAGGTGAAGTCTAGAGAAGAAGAGTCTACTAATTCATGGGGGGCAACTGTGTGCTCTTTGGAAGAAACTTCTGGAGGCAAATGGAGAGCTTTCTGCATAAGGACATATGGAAAAGCTCAAGAAGGGTGCTGAGAACTTGCAATGTAGAACAGATGCCAAACTAGCCAAGATGATGAAAAAGGAGACTTCTGCAGGGGCCTATGAGGGCCTTTGTAGGAAGATGTTGAGGTTATGCATGGAAGATTTGGAGGAAAAAACTCAATCAACTTACTCGATTCAATTCTAAAACCTCTTATTTTGACGTTTCTTCTGTCTAAGCTGACTTTTTCCTTTTGTTTTGTTAATTTGCAGCTATAGGAATCAAGTGCCTCCGGTATGACATTTGGGAAAAGAAGGGACAGGTTAGCTTCAGGGCTGTGGGCCAACCTGGATATCTTGCTGAGAATTTGCGTATCACTTCTGTATTGACAGGTAGTGTACCCAAGATGCTGGCTTAAGGATGTGGGCACAGCACTGACAGAATGATGTGCATCCCCTGGGGAGGATCCGTGGGGGAGCAATGAGTATGTTGAAGGGTCTGGAAAACATGAACTCCAAGGAAAGATAGAAACAGAGGTTCTTTTGCCTAGAGAAAAGATGGGGAGAGATCTCTCGTTGCCTAGAGTTGTTGTTAAGGAGAAAGGTGGTTACTTGCTTGTGTCCACAACGAATAAACATGGAGATATTACGAACTATTAGAGCAAGAAAGACTTCAAGTTAGGCAGTAGGAAAAGCATGCTTTGCAGGAAGGGTTGCCAATAGATGTCCTGTCTGAGAGAAGCTGTGGAGCCTTTCTGCTTGGAAGTAGTTAACACTAGATCACACATGACAGAAGTGTGATTCATGCTTCATTGCTGTATCTGTATGACGTCCATGACCTCTCCAGGTACCTTATGGTCCTATAATTCTGTGTTTTAGCACCAAAGAAGAAATGTGGATGAAATACCAGTTTTAGAGCTGCACAGGTATTGACTTTTTCTTCCAAGGTCATAGGCAATGAAATCGGGACCATGGTGTTGCAGAAATCACCAGATTAGGATTTTAGGATACTGCTTAGAAGTCCCCTTGCTTTTTCCATCTTGATTTGAATATCAAGAATTCTAATTAGTGGATATTAATAGGAGAGACTAATGATTATTTTGGGAAGATAAGTCTCAAATGGAATAAATAATCAAATATAAAATAAAATCTGTATTGCCAATGCTGCCAGCATACCCCTGTAAAATTCCAGACCTAAGGTATTCATTAACCAATGATCTGTTAGCGGTTAGAAACAAGTATAATGTGTGTAGTCCAAGATGTCTGCTAGACAGGATTTATGGTACCCATTGTGCATAATCTTTGAATCATGACAAAAGTAGGTACGAACCAAGAGCCTACAAGCCAAGGACATGTTCCTTGACCATACATGGTCAATCCGAGGAGTGGTCGAGACCTCTGACTCACAGACCACGTAGCCGAATTATACCCCCTACTCAAAAAGGAACAATAGAAGACTACGACAGAGACTGCGTGCTAATTTGCATCAGAAGCAAGAAGAGAAGAACCAATCATAGAGAGAATAATAATGAATATGCATTGTATAGACTAAATATGTATGAACTTAATATATAAATATTTGTTGATTGCAATGTGCAGGCGGACATCTTTGGGAAGGATCCCATGTCCCCGGTGCACACGGTGCACATTGTTAATAAGGGATGTCTCTAGTTATCTAACTTTGTGTAGAGAAGTTTTTCTTACCACTGGAGATTTGCAACAATTGGATCGAAAGTGAGCCCCTGCATCAATGAGTCTAGTCACCTGCTATTGAAACACTGGAATGTTTACTCATTTTGTGGTCTTTATAGAGTTGATCTCTAAACACAGATATGTCCTATGATGGATGTTTAAGACAGATGATTGGTGAGGTAGTAGAAAAGAAATGTGTACAATGTCAAGTCCTCTATTCACCGGTCACTATGCTGAAGCTGGCAGAACTACTGTGACAAGTAAGAGCATTCCTCTGCAGAACTTTTCACATGCAAATGTCCAATTTCTGGCTTTATCACAGGAGCTTTAAAATACAATGAACCAGTCAATGTATTCTCCTTTTAGAAAAGTACATGATGATAAATGCTATCACTTGAAATTATTTTTTTAAAAATCGCTACAGCTGGAAAGAATGAAATTTGATTCCACCTAATCTCAGATGTTTAATATTATGCAAATTAGGTTTTTCATGGGTGCAAGCTTTTTTATTTTTATGGTGCATTTCCATTAAAATATATCTAATGTAAATATTGGAAACATGTTTCAGATGTAGATTTTCTTACATGCAGATATCATAAGACAAGGTAGTTTTAGAATTACTGGAGCAAAGTCAAATGCGCCATTACCTGTATCACATCCTCAGCTGGAGAGAAGCATGTTTAGGATTCTTGGCCACTTTCATTTCAGTGTATTTTTTTCAGCTAGAACATCCTTGTTTGTTAGAAGTTGAATAAAGGAAGGATTGTGAGAGGGCTATTCTAGCACGGACAAGGTAAAGATCATTGTGGCATTCTCCATAGATTAATCCATTAGTCTCTCTTCCTCATGTTTCCAGGACCTGTATACTACAGTCCGTTTTAACGA
This sequence comes from Leptosomus discolor, assembly GCF_034619465.1. Classification (NCBI taxonomy): domain Eukaryota; kingdom Metazoa; phylum Chordata; class Aves; order Leptosomiformes; family Leptosomidae; genus Leptosomus; species Leptosomus discolor. The sequence continues at coordinate 7,538,114 of NC_141404.1, forward strand.
GAATTGTGATTCAAGTACCAACTATCTAACATGAATTTTTGGTATGATAAGAGTTTGCGTGTCTCTTGCAGGCAGCAAGATCTTTTCCATTTTAGAAGTAACTGTGTTCAAAAATTGTGGCCTATCTGTTTTGAATTCAAAGCTGAGAGGTAGGTCCTGATCAAAATCAAATTGCTTTTCTGAATGAGTGGCAGTTGTAATAATTTAGTCCTGAAATTGGCTGGTTCATTCAGAGAAATTAAGGTTTAAAAGAGGCATCTGTAGAATCACTTCAGGAAACGGAACATCCTCACTTACAAAATAGTGAAAGTATTAATGGCAAGATAAATAAATATATCAATACCTTTCTGACTTGAAATTAGATTTGCTTGTTTTGATCTAGAAAGATGGCTTGCCCTACACCCTCTTCTAAATGAGCTGTTTTACTGCTCACATAAACCATCACAACAATAGCTAAGCAATTCAAGTGTTATTCGTTTTATCTTAATGACCTATTTTGAAAAGTAACTTCTTTCTCATATGTGGGAAACTGAGTTATAGAGAAATAAAATGTCCTGGTCACAGCTGTTTTAGATCTGTACAAGAGCTGGGAATCGAGTGCAGATCTCCTGAAGCCTAGTGTGTGAGACTTGATAGGTGAAAAATAAAACACGATTCAAGGCTGAGCCAGTAGCTAAGAAAAATTGGATCCTAATCTCTGTCCTGGCGCTTTATGCTCTGCTCCTAATCCGAGAGCCATAATGAATGAGAAGACTAGCATTTTTGTTGAGGTGTTCTGAGTACTGTAAATAATTCAGAACTTTACTTCTACATTGCTCATGCACAGCCATTGCTTTGGAACAACTAAAAATAATAGTGAGGGTGATAATTAGTTTCTGGGGTGACTGCATGAATTGTGATGAGCTTGACTGGATTCTAGATGCCTATAAAGGTTTCCAAATGTAGCCTTGAACTGTATTTTCTCTATGTGGTTATTTTCTTGTATATCCCGAATATTCTGCCTGTGTACTGGTTGTATTGTCTGTAAAGGACAGAATTCTACCCTGCTGTGTCATGGCTGCAGTGAGACAAGTAAGGGACTGTTCTCCCCCCTGCTATTTCTGTCTTATTGTTGTTACATCGGTTCAGAAAAATTAGGGGTTTTAGCAGACAATCCTGTGGGATATGTCTATGTTTAGATGAAACATCTGTTTGAAGACATTGGTTAGGGAGTGCAAAGAGATGTTTGCATTCATGTCTGTCTGCAACACTGCTTTGAAGTATGCACTTTTTCAGGATAAACTGAATGCAGGTTGAGGTCCCTTGCAGTGGTTGAGAGCAAGGACAGAGCTGTTGTTGGTGTGTAATATTTAGTATTGACTTGTCACAATGAGCCTGTGTGCCTGCCCGGGGATGGGGTAGCACAGCCTCTGGGCATTATCCATGAGCTCTCCTTTTTCTTGAAGAAAGTGGTACTTGTGGTAAATGTTCTTGGGAGAGCTTTATAATGCAAGGGATAAGGCCTTTGGGGGGGCCAAAGCAACTATGTGAGCCCTGTAAAACTTGCATGTGTTTGGTAACTCACCTGAACACAGGCTGATGGAGGCTTGTGGAAGGAAAGTGAGAAATGCCTTGCAGATGTTATGCTTCAGCCAAGTTAATTCCCTGAAACTTCAGCTGCTGCAGAATGACAGTTCTCAAAGTCATGCCAAAGACATGTGGAGCTGCATGGAAATAAACCCAAACTGTAATCTCTGACAGGCTGTGTGGAAAGCTCCATAAGAAACCCAAGGCAATATGATACTTTCCGTAAAGCAGAAAACCCTTGCTGGTGCAAAGCTTCTGAAATCATCTCTTCCTCTCTGCTTTTCTTCTCCTTTCTGCTCTCATTTCAATAGCCATTAGATGATATGTTACCCACTGGCTTCAAACCACTGCAGGGATCCCTGTGACGAAGGGTAGACGTTCCCACAGAAATTCTGGAGGGCTTAGCAAAGCTTGTTCACTCTGAAGCATTTCTTCAAGGCATTTCTCTCTTTCCCTGTGGCAGTCCTTTGCCTGGTGCTCTTGCAGACACAGTCTGCTCTTAGCATGTTTACTGATTTCCAGTTTTTCCACTGGCAGCTCAAATTCAGTCAGAATTTCATATTAGTTCAGCAACCCACAGCAAAAGTAAAGGCCAATAATATTGGAATATGATAATAGTCCTGTGCACAGGCTTGCAAAAATTGCTATAGCAGCTTGCATGCTGTTACCTAAAATCTCTCAAATTTTGTGTGTAGCCTAACCAAGCAGGGTAAAAAAATACCTCCATCTTAAGAGATTTTTAAAGGCTACTTTAGACAAACATCGACTAGGAATAGATTTGGGGTTGAGGACACAGGTGATTTCTCAGGCACTACTTTTCTAGTCTTCCATGTTTCTTCAGAGGGGAACAAAGGAAGGAGTTTCCCCTATCATTTCTTGGTGCTGTTATAAATAGTTGTCTCACTTAACTCCATGTACAAGTGTGGCTGTTTCCAAGCACCATGCAAGAGTGCGGAATCAGTCCCTCAGCTCCTGGATGTGGCCTAAGAGACTCACTCCACTCTTTTCCCAGCATTGAGGTTGGTTTCCACGAAGCATCAAGGAGAAGTGGTGGTCCTGCACAGCCCCTCGCCCCTCTCCAGGAACCTGTTCCCCACTCTCCTGCCTGCTCTGTGCCTATTTGTGGGTCTGCTGTAAGGGTGATGGAGAGAGATAGTGGTCTCATCGTCTCTGTGGGAACAGAAAGAAGATCAGAGATGGGCTTGTTTCAACTGGGACAGGGCACTTTGCCAGAAAGCCAACAGGAGGCCAATGCTGACCCTGAAGCATGCAGCACTGGCCTCTGCTGCAGGAGCTCTGATGGTGCATCTGGAGGCTGGAGCATCCAGTGTGTAGGGGCTACAGGACCATCAGGTGCCTCCAGAGCCCCCACTCTGTCTTGGGAGGGGAAGGCAGAGGAAGCACAAGAGAGCCATCAGTAGACTGGCAGGCTCCCAGCTTTTCTGCCATGCCCTGACTGAAAGTACAAATACAGCCAAGCAGTCTCCTGACTACTAAATCAGCCTTTCAGCAAAGGAGTGCAGTGTCTTGCTGTCTGCAAGTTGTTGCTCCTTTGTGTCTGGTGGCACTTCCCCAATCTCTCTGAGCTGTTTGGGAAAACTGGTTGGGTTTGTCCAAAACTACTCCCCTCCACTGCAGCACAAAACCTCATACTGACAAAGAGTAGGTTACGGATTCCTCAGGTCTTCTGGGAGAGAGCAGTTGTGGGTGAGGATGATGATGCATAGTATATGGTATGCAGCAAATATAATATTGGCTTGAGGAGCATGTTTCAGTATGCCTCCAGATGGGTGGAGATAAGCCTGTTGGACTGGTAGGGCGATAAGATGTCCTCTGTAATGTCTGTGAGAGTATTGCTTCTTAGAAGGAGCAGAGGCTTGGGAGGGCAAAAGAGTGGGAGCAGAGGAATTAGGAATATCCTTTTGTGAGTAGGAGGAAACCAAAGGCAGCGGTGTCTAAGCTGAAATAAAGTGAGAATAGGACAAACAAAAGCTGTGCAGGATGTCCAGAGACACAGCAACCAAATGCAGTTACCATCATGCTGAAAATAGCAGTAGATACAGCTCCTTTTGGATGTGTGTTGCTGAGTCAGGTCGGTGGTATTTTGAAGACCATAGCATGGCTGCATGAGACTATGGGAGGGCAGTGAATACTAGCCCTGTTAGTTTTTGTGTTTTGATTACTGTCTGCACTAGGCAAAGTCAGGCTGTCAGACTGAGATGTGGAAGAGACTCATGCAAGTAATGGCAGAAAAGCTCTTCTGTGCTTGCCCTGGTGCCCTGAGTCTTCTTGATGTTACTGTTGCTGTGTTCAGCTGCGGATCTGTTTGATCTTAGGGCTATGGGAATGCAGCATATTTTCTCCTAAGAGGAAAAATGCATTATTGTTAACCTATTATTGATCTTGTTAATTACAGTAATTGGTCTAGTATTAACTTTGCATGGGAGCTGTAACTTGTGAGTTTGCAGCTAGAGATAACGCTGACTCAAAGATGCAACCATGTGAAACACTATCTGGATGGAGTTTTTATTTCTTGATAGATCACCAAAGACTTTAATGGTGGTGACAAGTAACTTATTCACCTGGCTGTGTTTATGGAATTGCTGGAACACTAAAGCTGTTCTATAAAGTAAAGGGAATCTTATGTTCCCTTAACAAATTTTTGAGTGCTTTATGTGTAATTATTTGAACTTTCTAAATTGTAAATTATACTGCTACAAATTCATCCTTTGTAGTTATACAGGAGCTTCATGGTATTTTAGAGTACATTAACTGCCTTGAAAATCCCTCACTCATTCCTGTGCAATTTATTCTCCTGTTTTCTGTAATGAGTTAATCTATTTTGAATGAAGTTGAGTTGCTCGCTGTATGACTACACTGTAAAAGCTGCTTCCAGTTCCCATATCAGCTGGCTGGCATGGCTCCACATCCAGTTCTCCAGCATTGTTGCTGGCTTTGTGCTCAGGTCTGCACTGGAATATGTGCATAGGTCTTGCCTCATTTGGATTGTAAGAACAAAGAAACCTGAGAGTTTTTCTTCAAAGATTTGCCAGCTTGGGAAATATCTGCATGTACAATTGCCTTTAAAATCCTTGCTGAAGTTATTTAGCATTTACCACTGCCCAGCCATAGACCAGGCTCCCATCGTGCTCGCTGCTTCCTAGACCCAGAAGGGAGTTCTGCTCTATAGATTCTACATGATTCAAGTCCAAGGAGATCTTTCCTATTGATGTTTTGGGGTGCAGAGTGTACTTATTCAAAGGTCACTATCTAGAGCAAATCCAGACTCCTAGGCAGGTGATGTGTGTGCCATATACTTGATGTTCTTGTTATTGGAAAATGATGAGAAAGTAACGTAAATGACACAGACCCTGGCATCCTACCTGCAAGGCATGTAGGGTGCTTGGAATATATAAGCATTTCTGCTAATGATAAGCCATCATTCTAAATGCTGCAAACAGCTGCAGGTGCTTTATTATTCAAGACAAATCATTGCCTTCATTTGTTTCCATCAGAAACCGACTAAGAGAGCACATCTCTGAGGATGGGAAATGAAATAAGTGACACTTTCGACAAGAATTACATATTACTGTAGCTTTGGCATTATCAGGATCTGGTTTATCAGGGTAACAAAGTTATGTGGTTTTAATATCAGGCCGAGATGTATTTAGTTTGGAGGTAGTATTTTTGAGAAACATGGAGAGAGAAAGGAGTGATACAGGGGAAAAAAATGTTGGGAAACTTTCCAGCAGCACTTTACATGTGAAAAAGATACCTAGCTATTGAAACTAGAAAAACAGATAATGGATGCCTATTTTGCTATCAGATGCTTTAACTAGCACTTGGTCTGATACGTCTGCTGGGGTTTATAAAAGCATAATTCCAGGTCAACAAAGCACAGGAGGTTTGTGTTCACCTCAGCCTTCATTTGTGTGCTGAAGTGTTTTGTTCAGTCCTGGCCTACAGTCTGATTTCTAGCTCCCACCTTTACCAGGTACCAAGTGCCTTGAATACCCTAGTGAATAGCAATTAATGACACTCAACTACTTGAAATGCTCGGATAAATGCAGCATCTCCCAAAAGTGGCTATTAGAGCTAATCAGAAAATGCTGTACTTCCTGCAGAAAATGTCAACTTCTTGTTTTTGTAAACGAAAACCCATCAGAATAAGTTCTTTCTCCAAGGAAAGCTTCTTTAAAATAAAACCACATACTTTTCAAAAATATTCTCTCTGGTCAAAACCCCAGATTTCTGTCAAAAGGGTTTTGGCTGGGTTTAATGATTATTGCTAATACTGCCAAATACTGTGATCCAGTTGTAAGAAATTTTAATAGCGGATCATTTTAAGAGCAACATTCCCTCAAACTGACTCTGTGGTTAAGAATATTATGGCTTGTGAGATTTTGGGGAGAAGTATTGCAAAGCCTAATATCAGTGTTTAAAAAGGATGACACTCTAAAAACTTCTTGAGGCTTAAAATTTATGACCATCTATACCACAGGAGAGTTGAGTCAAAGGCAGTATTTCAGTGCAGACAAATCAAATGTGATTATTTCACTGAACTCGAACCAGATTTAGATGTTTTTCACATCTGGCACAAGTTCAGCTCTTATTTTGTTAAAATTGTGAAGTTAAATGAGTTTAAAGATTTCCTGCCTGTGAATTTGGCGTACAGATGTGAAGTGCCTAGGCAGGTGCTGCTGTTGAGCACTAACTATGTTTTTGGAAAGTGCTAGAGCTTTCATTTTATATTAAAGGAGTTGAAATAAATTTTATTATTGTGTTAAGAAATCTCTTTGGCTGTTTCTGAAATCTGCCTATTTGCCATGTTCTGTTTCTATGGCTTATTTTTACTGCCTGGTATCTAGAAGGTATAATTGTATTCTTATTTAGTATCATTAATTTTTTTAATTCTTTCTGGGAAAATATTTAATTGCTAATGATTTTTGCCTCTCGCTGACATTTCTAGAGCAAGTTAGGTTAAACTTGCAAAAGGGGTAGTTGACAGTAATTTAGCATCCCGGGTATGATATTTCACAGCATTAAACAATATTACATTGCATGCTAACACAGAAATAAAATTGCACCCTTGAAAAATTAATCTGAATAAGCCAAGTATTCATGCTGTGGAAGCTTTCTGTGCTGTGACCATTTTATCAAACTATTTTCTAGGGACAAAATAAGCATCTAAACTTTCCTTTCCGCCAGTAAACAAATACAGAAGTCTCAGACTTCACCTCTGGCTTAAATGACAACAGGAGTAGTACTAAGGTGAGCGGGAATAAAGTTTCACAATATTCTGTTGAACTCTTTGATATCTGAGGTTTTTTGAACAATTCACTGGACAATATAAGCTTGAAAGGTTGATTTTTCAAAATAAATATCTCCATCAATGACACTACCATCACAAGCAGATCTGCTTGGCAGAAAGGCAGTAGCTTTAGTCCAAGTTTTTAATGAATATGCTAAAAATTCACTGAAGCCAGCAGCTCTGAAAAGCACTTGCCAGCAGAGAATGACACCATAAAGCACGTAAAGAAAGGAGAGTGTCGATCAGCGGGGCTCCAGCTGATCGCTCCTGGGCAGCCGCGCATCCTACGTCTCCTCGGCATCTTGGACAACGTTTCTGTGGAATTCATATGCTTTTGTACAAGGCAATTATCAGTCATTTTGGGCATGGCTGGGCGAGGCAGTGTGGTTGTTTCCTGCCAGCGTTGAGAGCTAATCGCTTGCTGCCTGCCATCCTCGTGTTGGCAGGCGTGAAGCCGGGCTGGGTTTTTGGGGAGGACAGTGCAGCGGTTCCCTGAGCACAGCACAGCCGGATGCTGTTTTGTCTAACAGGGCTGTTGGTTTGGGGTTTATGGTGTCAAAGTGAAGTTCTGCTGTGTGTGCTCTTTAGTGATGTTCCGGGAAAAAAGGAATTTCGGGGGGGTGGAGGGGTGGGGTTGGTGTGTATGTTTTTTTTAGAGTTTACATTCCCCTGTCCAAAACCTACAGATTTCCTGCAGCGCCACGAAATAATCCCAATCAAATGAACTCAAAGCTCAACTTCTGTCCAGCTAGTTTGTACTGAGAGCTGGTTAAACCATGCAGTGAAAATGAATTCACTACTGATATAGATTTGGTTTTCTGTCCCTCTGGTATGTGAGTTGACCCTGATTTCAGTAAAGGGATTATTTATTCCTAGGTATTCACTGCATAGATCTTGTAAATTGTTTGCTTTGACTATGCTGCTTGTGAAATGTAGATGTATTATTGTGTTTAATCAGAACATGCTTGGAAGCAGAAGCATTTTTCATAAATAATGGCTTTATCCAAATATAATGAGTGTGATTCTTCTGAATTCAGTGGATTTTGGATTAGGTCCGAAATGAATGACATATAGAAAGCATTAGTAAGGATTTATTTCAGTGTGTGCATTTCTCTCTTTTTTTTTTTTTTTTGTCACCTCAAGGTACTGTTACATCTAGCACCTTCTTAGATACAGGAACCAGACATAACTGTAACTTTGCTACTGGCTTTCAAAAATAACCAAGAAGTTAAATGACTCAAAAATATAGAATACAGAATTGAGTATGATCCAGCTGGAAAGGCTGCTACTTCATAGCAGTGCCTGTTTTGGGGCTATTTTGTCTGAGCCATCAGATGGGCAAATGCATAATATTGAGAAATATTTAGAGAGGGTTTCTTAGAATATGTATATTGATCTCTTATGCAAGATGAAAACAGTGACACTGGGAAACATCTATCAGCCTCAAGAAGTAATGTGCACCTCATTTTCAGTTGCTTGTAATTTTGGCAAACTTTTACCAGCTTGAGAGGAAGTTCATTTGTTGTCTGTCTTGGACCAAAATTTCCTCTGAAAGTTAGCCAGAAAGCCTAGTGAGAAATGCTGGCGGTTTTTTAAGGTCAAAATGGAATGCTTCTATGAAGGTTTAGTGTAGCCCTTTGAAATTTAGCAGATATTGTGTCCTCATTCCAGTGATGCACTTGCTGTTGTCTCACGGAGAATAGAGGTGTGTTATTCAGATAAATACTGTAAATACTTGCAGGTTTCGAAGGATAGGGCAGGGCTTCCTGGCCATGCTTTGAGCGTGGTGGTGGAGCAAAGGAACTTGAGCAATACCTTCCAGCCTAAAGTACTCCAACTTGATTACAGTCTGGCTACGTATGCTTTAGCTGAGGGTTGAACAGGATTTGTCTTTGTTTTTCTATTTGAAGAAATACTGGGTTTGGTTTTTTAGGACAAGTGTGTAGGGACTTAAATTCTCTTTGGCAAGCTCACATCAAATATGTACATGTGTGAACAGTCATTTTTGTCTCAAAGCATTGGACAACTCATGGTTGTGTTGCAGGGAGATTAGCAGGGCTAAGACTGATGGGAACAGCAATTGAGGGTGAAAAGAAAACAAGACCAGGAGCTGGGATACGGGGAAGTGGGTAGGTCCAGGAGGATCTTTGAACGTGTTGTAAGGTTCAAAGTTTCAGTCAGACCAGCTGTTTGCTGCATTCACACAATCTCCCTCTCTTTACTAAACTGTAATGGAAGTGGGGTCACATGGAAACATTAGTGTGTGTAGTTCTGCTAAAGAGATACGATTAGGAAACAAAGAAAAACCCACCTGGCTGGTGGTGTTCACTCTGACACCGAGGTTGCAGTGTGTTTGGGATGGTAGCTGAAAATGTTTATAGCAGAGGGTAGAAACTTTGCAGACAAGGTGGGGAGTGCTCTTCTGTGTGTAGCTCCTATATGACAATGCCCTTCTTTGCACTGGAATTTGGATTGTGTTCTTCACTGATTATTTTTATTATTATTTTCTGAAGCGTTAACTGCACACACACAGCATCCCTGTTAGTAGCTTTTTAATTAAAAAAAATAAAAATCGGTTTAGCTTTACAGGAAGGAAACTTTCTTACAATACTACTGCCTGGCATGCAGGATATGAAGCATTATTCTGTATGATGTACTTTGTTTCATTCCTGTTGGTCACTAAGCTTGGAAATGACTGCCTCTTCCTAGATAGTTGTCTCCTGTTTAGAGTAGACATGTTTGGAAATAAGTAGGATTTTAGAGTTTGTGAAGACTGTTTCCTGGGCTGTTTGAAAGGGCAGCCTGCGTTTCAGAGGTACTGAGTTCATATGCAGTAGGTATTGCCTGCAGAGGTGATAAATCTATCAACTCCCACCACATGTGGTGTGAGGAGAACTTGCTCCATATTCTGGCACACCAGTTCTATTCTCTGTGCTGGCTAAATTTTATTCTTTCAGTTTCTCACACGTCTGGGTCTTAACTATTTCTGTAAACGAATGGATTTATTCCCAGCATGTACATTACATGAAACTGCTGGTTTGGGTTTTTTAACAAAGAGTAGGCTGATAGTCTGAATCCAGAATTCAGAAAAATAAAGCAGCTTTTAAATGCAAAGAATGTAGAGCTATCAAAAGATTCCGTGTGTGCTAGAAAGGAGCCTCCAGCTCCCTTCCAAAGCCAACATATACTCTTTATTCCTTAGGAAATTACCACAACTGGAGTAAACCTGACACCACTGAAATCAATGGAAGTTTTGCTATGAGCTTTGCCAGAAGCTCTTTCTTTTGTTTTATATCTAGCATACAGTAGACAGAACACTTTGGGGGTATAAGACTGAGTTTTGGGTGGTTTTTTTCCTTTTGCTAAAGAGATTTTGCACTTACTTATGCCACGGATTAAAAATGTCATGGCAAAGCACTGTTTCAATCAACAGTTTTAATGATGTGTGATTATTCATAGCTTTCTGAAAATGTCATAAGTGGTTCCACTTCACATGATAACATATGCTTTCTAAACAAATACCGATGAACTGTCTTGATTTGCAATTTCTTACAGTAGAGTTACAGGCTTCTGAGTAAAGAAGGAAAAAAAATATTTGAGAACTGGCAAAAAGTACAAGTCCAAAGAGATTAATCATTAAATAAATGCTGATGTCTAGTCTTCAAAGCTGTTGTCCCAGGATTTTATCTATACTGCTTTAACTACTCTGATCTGAAAATGCCTAGTTTGCTTTTCTGTACGAAATACAGTCTAGATCTTAAGTGTAACAGATCTCCCTCCTTAAATGTTACAACAGACTGAACTCTGGAAAAAATGCCATATTAATGCATCCAAAATAAGTTTGGGGTCTAAAGGGAAGAAGTGGTTATCTCTGTCGTTGGTATGAGTACCTCAAGCCAGCGACACCAAGTAATACTGCTTACACCATCCTAAGATTTTATAAAACAAACTGTCATCTCTGACCTAAAGATTACTCCTGTCATCTGCTATATATAATAAAGGAGGGTGACAGCAGTCAGACTCCTACAGAATGATGAGCTGAGAGGAGAAATAACGCTGAAAATCATCTGTGTGGCAGTGACACTTTAACCCTTTTTGTTTGAAAGATGGTCAGTCACAGATGGAGACAAGTAGGTGGGAGGAGTGGCAGGGTGTGGGGCTGTGTGGTCACTTTTGAAGAGCTCCATAATTCCACCTCCTGGGAGCTGAGGATGATGAATTAAATGTCACCAACTGCATACAATATGCAGTCAGGAGTGTCCGAAAGAGCTGCTAAGTGATCTGATCACTCCCAGAGGGACAAGGGAGCCTCAACATGGACCAAGCTGAGATCACCTATAACTAAATGTTTAGAAAAGAAAATTTAATCTCTTAGTTGATTAAATATTTTGCTTGCACCATTCAGGGAGCAGCGGCATTTCTAAATAGCTTAGTTTGGACCAGGATTTTTTTCAGATTGCTACACTTACAGGGTCATCTCCATGTGCTTCATTTCTATAACTTCTTTGTGGGATCAGAACTTTCTCTATTTAACAGTGACAAAGCTGAAATGCCTTTTTGTGTAACACAAATAATAATAAACATAGAATGAGCCTTGACAGCCTTTAGGGCAGTTGTGTTGTATCACAGCTGTATTGTCTATATTAAAATCTCAATGCTTACTGCAGGGATAGCATCCCAGAACAGCAGCATGGAAAATACCTCTGCTTGTCTGTCCTGTCAGAGTAAACTCTAGTAAGAGAAGGTGTTTCTGTCGGATGAAAAAAATCTAGTAGAAGCCCAAGGCAGGGGAAAAGTACACCACCAGCAGTCATATAACCTCCAACCAGATTTCCAAGGAAAACAGCATAGGTGTGAGAGTGCATTGGTATTTGGAGAGCAGGATTCTGCATATGCCAACTCATTACTCAGTACCATTATAAAGCGCAGACAGTTGTTGCTGGAAAGCTATAAAGAGAAATATGTCACTGACATTTATTGTGTTTATAAATAGTATGGATACCTGCAGTTGATGCATCTAGCTCCTGAGAGCTTAGCCTGTGTGTTTCAGCCTAATTAAAGGCAAGGATGTCTCTTATACTTTCAGTGCAGGTTCTGCTAAAGGCTCTTGTGACAGCTGTTGTGGTGTATGGGTTACATGTCTAGATGATGGGAAAATAGACATATAAGCCGTAGTTACATAAGCCTCTAGAAAGGTTACATTTCATTGCTTTTCACATTTCATCCAGTTCTCACTGTGGAAATGCTGTACTGTAGAAAAATCGTTATGCAGATCAAGAAACATGAGTGTGTTTCTACCATAGGAGGGAAAAATATAAATAATTAAATCTTATGATACCTCTTTCACAGCTGTAATCTCATTAATATAAAGCAATTTTAGAGATGGATAAGAGTCGATAACAGCATTGGACTCGTGAGATATTTCTGTTTTCCATCCATCAGGCAGGTAATTGTGGGAATTATGACTTTGTTAGGCAGAAATGTACAGCTCTAAAGAACCGATAACTGAGCATCTCTGCTCAGCAGACAATAGAGCAGCATCCAGTAATTGAATACATCAATAAGCTTTCACATCTCGTATAACTTCAGTGCCCTGGACAGGATAGCATTAAACATAATCATATTTTGATCAGGAGAAAATAGAAGTTGGATGAAATAATATCAATTTTATTTACAGGGCAGAGAAGAAGCCATCCAGTCTGTGACAGAAAAAATGATTTTTTTATCTGGCTTTGATCTGGCTCTGGGCTTTGATTTGGTGGCAAATGGGTCTATAACTCATTTACACCAGCTGCCAGGCTATTTCAAAGCACACAACATTAAGCAGAATCCTGCTTCGAGGAATAAATATGCAATCAACATAATAAATGGTGACAAAACAGCCCCAGCTCATTCTTTACAGTTTTAAGTTGCTACAGCCTACGTGGAACACTATAGATACTCAGCTCAAAATCTGCGTATTGATTTGTGACCCCCTTGGGCCAAAGAGCATTTTTTGTGTAAGATGTTAGATTAAGACTTTAAGGGGGCTGATGGGGTTGGGGGTGGTTTTGTTTGAATTTTTGTTTGCAACAACACTTGCAGTGTGTGGTAAGAAGAGGAAAGATTATTGGGGAAAAACAGGAGGGACAGCAGAAAAAGGCTCGTTTATGCTCAAGTGAAACAGGCCACTTTTCGTGGTGAGGTTGGCAGCCTGCGTGCTCTCATTGGGACTGTCAAAGGAGACAGGCAGTGCAGGGCGGCACAGGGAGGAAGCTGATAGTGCCTGTGTTCAAATGGGATTAGAGCTGATATTGAAGCAAGAGAAATGTTATCTGCTTGCATAAAGCCCAAGTGTTTTGCTTCCTTGCCTGAGGAAGGGCAGCAAAGAAGCACAGTTCTGAATCCTCCTTGCCAAAGGCTGGCATTTTGGGGGAGTTGCACTTGCTTCCTGCTGGCCTGGGATGCAACAGTGCATCTGTTGTAGGTCTCTTTGAACCCCCCCAGTCCATGAAGACATGGGTCTGTGGCTGTGGGTCTTTGAGATGCACATGGTATGGAAAAATTAGTTTTGAGCCCAGGGCACCCTTTAGGTAGCCCCATTAGTGTGGCTCGCTTTCCACCAGTTCTCTGCTCAGAGAGGTGAGTGTTCTCTTCAAAACATAGTGTACCTGTATAATGATGCACTGTACCAAGGGCTGTGTTGTGTGCCTCTGTGTGGGTAAAATGAATGTCGTCATGATTTGGCTTTGCAGGGGCTGACAGCTATGCAGGAGTAACGAAGCCTGCCTCGTCTGCTGAAAAGGAAATGGCTGGTGTTTAGCTGTTGAGAGCGTTAAAGGCTCAAGTGGTGGTTTCCAGGCTGGGAAACAAGTACTGAGTGAGGGCTTCTTCCAAGGCTGTCAGTGGATTTAAGTTTCCTACACAAGGGTTCATAAATTGAGGATTTTTTTTATTATTATTTGTCCATTTTTACTCTGTGCTGAAACTAAGCAGTGGGGTCTTACAGGAGGCAGCAGCTGAAAGATGGAGTCGGCCATATGCCAAGAAATAAGGCACACTTCTAATCTGATATGGATAATCACTGATAACAAGCTTTCAGGTGAAACAATAGGCTTCTGTGGCTTCCAGTCAAGACAGAGCCAAAAAGGTTTTATCGTAGCACAAGTTTTGCCCTTAAGCCAGAGCACTTTATTAGGCTCATGAGTAGGAATTCAAAGTGAAGTTGGATGGCCCATGTTACATAGGTATGACTAGAGTATCCTCTTAAAACATGATTGTCTACCTTAAAGCACGCTTAGTGATGTAATCATAGTATCATGGTTACCTATTCATCTGCTTTAGAGCTACAATAATTGGATTATATCGCTTTTTTTCTCTTTTTGCTCTCATCTTGGTTTTGTTCTAGTCTGAGATGTGGATCGTTGTCTTATGATACAGACTTGTATCATAAGATACAAGAATCTTCCTTGGCAGGGAGGAAACAGTTCAATTTATTGAGCTGTTTTGGATAGGCAGTATAATTTTCTAAATTTTTTTTTCCACAGTTCCTGATATTTTTTCAATAAGGAGATCTGTTTGAAGTAGTTGGCAAGAGACAAATAGGGATTCAAACTTGGGAAAAATAATGGAGAAGCTTTTGCATCAAACCAAAGTATTATTCAAGGGCTGGAATTTTTTAACATGGTTAGGCCTTTTATTTCTATGAATTAGCAGTCTGGTGGGTGACAAGCTTTGGAAGTGGAGTTTGCTGACCCACAGCCAGATTGACTACTTCAGAGAAAAGGCTCATCTAGTATATAAAAGGCCAGAAAACAGAATATAAGGCTTGTCTGAGTTGCTGGATGGGAGGAGAATTACTTTTTGATTGAGGTTTCTTTTTGGCTAGATTGTGGCCTTCTGTTATGTGAGGGGTGGCAAATGAAGTTTTCAACCTCCTGTTTAAAAGAATATTACTCCAACCTGTTTTCCTGAATCCCCAAAGACTGAAACTAAGTAAACACTCAAGTTCAGTGAGCACCAGCAGAGTCTGGGAGAGCATCTCTGATACCACCATATGATCTGTAAAAGCACTCATTCCAATAGATAAAATGCATCAAGTCCATTGAGATCATTGTGGCTGAGCTGTAGTTCCTCATGCTGGTGGGTGTTGCAGTGTAAGAGTAATTGATTATAATGTTGACCTGGCACATCCCTGCTTAAGTTATAATGTATTAGCTACCGCAAACTCCTTAGGTCCCACCAACAGAGGTGGTATGGCAAAACAATGAATCAGATTTTTGCAAGCACAGTGTGAGTGGGTGATAAAAAATTGACTTTTGAGAGTCTTATTAGGAGGAGTGCATTTTAACTGCATGTGCTTAAAAGCAATGTGCTATCACACCAGAGCTTCTGAATTCACTCATTATCTATCTACAACTTTGCTTTTATCAATGAAAATTTTCTTCTTACCATATGCTCACTTCTTACATTTAAAATAGAAAGTTGTGGCAAAATAGTTGTTCCAGGTTTTCTACCTGTCAGGATGTCCTTTCATCTCATTAATCTGTGCAACAGATTAATTGGCTTCAGAATATCCTGGGGGAAAAAAGAAATGCCAGCTATATTATAGTGTGCTAGGCAAGGGATAGCTGCTTGGCAAGGGACAGCTCACAGTGATTTATGAAGACTTGTGTTCCCACAGTCCCCTTTATGCTTCAGCATGCTGATGTGACGCTCCTGAATTTCAGGTTTCCACAAAAGGGAAAGACTTTATCTTGGCCATAAGACAAGCCCTATGAAGTGAAATATTTGTCTTTATTTTATGGTTTCTTAAAATCACCTGCATCGGCATGCATTTGAGACTGGAATAAGATCAGGGTGTTTTAGGTGCTGTAAACTAGCAGAGACAAAGCACCCTGTGCTTGGTGATGAAAAGCCAGTCTTGGCTGCCAAAAGCAGAAGGAATAGGTCATCCCTAACCATCCCATCAGGATGGGGTTTTTCCTGATAGCCACGTTAGCTTCTTGCAGCCAGAGAGGTGGTCCAGACAATCAGAACTCCCGTTAGATGTTGGGTTAGGATGTGAATCTGCATTTGAGGGAACACGTCCTGAAGACTGCTGCCTCACCTACTAAAGCAGTGAGTAATATTAATTGGGTATAACAGTAAGTAATATTGCTGGAGTCTGAGGCGTGAATAGGGGAGGGTGTCTGTGAGAGTCTTAGACACTGCCTGCTTTTCTTTGGGTCCTCAGCCAAATAACACACAGCGGTTAACGACTGAGCCAGCCAGACACGTGTATGCCAGTCCCCGAAGTGCTGCAGGGACTTAGTATTCATCTACAGAGAGTACTTTAGAGCTTGTAATAGCCAAGATTAAATAACATTAATTTAAATAAGGCAAATAATCCCTATGAATAAAATTCCCTTTAAATAAACTTCAGAGCTTTCTTCTTTTTTTTTTCCCCCATGTACATGTTTTTCTTAAATAATGGGAAAATCAGGATGTGTGGTTTAAAAGCTGGATTCTAGCTCAGATAATTACAAAATTTCTGTCCATTCCTATAATTTAATGAACATGCTTTCTGAACTGACAGTTTATATGCTGAGTTTAAAATGGCTTGAAATTAAAATTTAAAATAGGACATTAAGCCAGGAAATAAATCTTAACAACGGTAATAGTAATACTGTATTGAAACTGCTTAAGAAATCAGAGAGCTGTGGATATAATTAATAGTTTTAATAGCTACATTAATACTAGTTTCATGCTAAACATTACATTGATGTTTATTTTCTCCCTTCTCTAGCAATGTGTTTTATCAAGGTACCAGCCTTTATTCTTGTTTTAGGTCATCCAATACATAAATCAGCACAACTGTTAAAATTCATTTTGGTTGGAATGATCATGATATGGCAGATCAATGATCAGCTTTGCTTAGAGCTTTATTGTGTTAGATTAGTTTCATGTTATTGATTTGTCTGTAGTAGGTACAATTTTTTCCCAATGAAGTGACTAATCTTGAACAAACTGGGTGGGTTTTTTATTTTAATGGGGATTTTAGCCTCATTTCTATCTGCCCTAGATGATACAAGTGCACTTATACTGCTTCAATTTAGTCTGTATTTTGTCTTCAAGTGCTTCAGACTGGAGGATAATCTGTAATTAACTGAGTGTTTTGCTAACTTACTACTCAGTCATTAGTTTAAAGGTTCATTTTAGTAAACCAAAGAATGTGAAGATCCTTATAAATAAAAATCCAGTTATAATATTCTTCTAGTATTACCCTTATTAGCCATTCCCACAACTGCTTTGTTTGAAACTTTTTCCTTTTTTTTTCAACACCTAGCAGTCATGCTTCTCTCTGTCCTTGTTGACTGCAGGAAAAAAAAAAACAAAAAAAACCAAAAAAAAAAACCAAAAAAAACAAAACCAAAAGAATTCCGGACTTCTTTTAGCAGAAAGTAGACCACAAAACTTTATTTTAAATAACAGACCTTGCAGCTTTTTAAATCTCCTACAATTTGAAGTTTTGAAAGCTATTTATACACATTTATCTGTTTATACAAGTAACAGGCAATAGGGGAGCACCTGATGTCGGAGCTAAAGGACAGGTTCTCTGTTCCCTGTAAGCAAAGGTCATCAGTCAGTTTGGGAAAATCAAGGCAAGATTTTCAATGAAATGTTGCCTAGGATTTTAGGAGCTACTGAAATTTTGAGAAGCCTTTAGAAAAGGGAAAAGTAAATATGCAATTCTGTGTTTACTCATTAAGTGTTTGTTGGGGAAGAAAAATCCCAAACTTAGATAGGAGTTGGATTTACAATCTTCCTTAACTCTGTAACCGGTCAAGGAAACACCAGTCACATAAATGCAGGAGTTACAGCGGGAAAGCTTTTGCTAGACATAAATGAGGTTCATCTGCTTATAAGGCAAGTCAATCCCCCCCCATGCTGCTGCAAGATACTGCTAAATTTCTATATATGTTGTTTTGTGTCACTTCAGAGGGAAAAGTGCTCTTCAACATTATTGTGTGGATTTGCCTTTTGAGGCATGGACAGCATAACATGCTTCTAGTTGAACTGCAGTTTATGCACACAACCAGGCATGTACACAATTAAAAATTAAGGTAAGCAGCTGTCTATTATTTTTAATTACATTTTTCCAGACCTGGAACAGAAAATAAAATATCCAGACATTTTGACCCTGGTGTTGATTGTTTTCAGTATAAAAACAGTACCACCTGTCAACTGTAGCAGAAAACATATGCTCAGTACAATAGCAAGCAAACCAGGTGCTACACAGCTCATCTTCAAAAGCTGGGCCTATATGATTAATCTTTCTCTAGTGAACATATAGCGAACATTGCCACAGAGTATGGTTTTAGTTTTAGGAGAACATATTTGCTACCTGGTGTGAAAAATGCATTCTTCATACATAAGTAGTCCACAAATTAGTTCTGTTCATGAGTCAGGAAATGAAAAGTTGTCTTGTTTTTATGGTGAAAAGCCTGTTTACTGGGATTTAAATCTTTGTCTCTCCTTACGTAAATGGGAATAATTGTTAAGGTTGTCTATAAAGCCAGAGGCTTGGAGTAGAACATCTTAATTACGTGCTTGTGACTAGGTAACATCTAGGAGCATGTGTGCTAGGTACGTCACCTGCCTCTGGAAGGAAAAAGCAGGGTTCAGTTCCCACTTGCACAGCAAGAGCATTTTGGCCAGAAGTAAATAATTTCAGGTGTGTCTTTCTCCTTTATCAGCAAGGGTGCAACTTTACAGAGAAATCAGACTTTCCCTAAGGGTATGAAATACGAGATCATCGCTTTAAGAAACAAAACTCTCACCACTTAAAAACCAAACTTTTATTGGTCTTTGCTGTCCCAATTTGTGAGGCTGAGTAGAGAAAGGGCAAACAGGGAAAGGTAGTAATGGAAGAAGTGGAATAGCAAAGTACATGAAAAAAAATTTGAAGAAAAAGAAAGCCTAGGTTGTAAGATCTTAAAGACTGTGCTAATTTATGTGCTATTATATCACCAGGTGCATTTGTTGATTTAAGGGCCTTTTGATTCCAGGATGGTCTAACGATAACAGATTTGAAGTTTCTTTTGCTGCTGTTACCATCACCAGTGCCTTTCTTTTGTAGTTACAGCCTGAGAAAGTGTGTGTGTATTTGCAGAAGCACCCAGCCCCTATAGATATAATTGTGCTCCAGAAAATGTGGGATTGTATATACTCTGGTGGTGACTAATGGAGGTGGGCTGCAAGGGTAGCCTCTGTCTCTTAGTGTGTTATGACTGTTATGATTGAAACATGAATGGCTTCTTGCAGCAATGTAAGAAGAGAATGTGTGATAGTAATCAACTGAGCTGCATTCCTGGAGATTATCTTTTGAGCAACACTGAGTGAATTTTCAATGAGTAGTAAACAACTATTCCATTGCCTGTCAGACGATGGAAGTTGTTGTTTGGATTACATAATAAACCCAAGAATTTTTCTGGCAAATATACCTGAATTCTGAACATCGATGCAAAACACATTCTCAAATTCGTGTCATTTGATTAGTCAGGAAGCTTTTGAACAGCATTTGTTGATGGACATCACATGCAGGAGTAGTACTGCGTTGGGGAAGGCATCTTATTTTGATACTGATCAAGTACATCTTGTGTAGCAAATACTAAAACATAAGGTGTTATTGAAGCTTCAAAGCAAACACCGGCCAAGTTCATGATTTATTCAGTGTCTTAAGTTACGTTTTTCGAAGTCCTAATTACGTTTCATGTGTTTTTTCTACCATTGAAGCTGTGGAAGAAGCTGACTCCAGGTACACGCAGGTGTCACTACAGCTGATTTCTTATGCACTGATCTGCATCCTGGTAATGGGACAATCTGAAAAGATTTCATACTGCTATATTGTACAACTCAGTTTAAATGCCCAGTAAGAAATTCATAAAACATATTGTCCACATTTACTAATAAGTTAACAGAAATTTCTGTCTGTAGTGCAGTAGAAACCCTGTATGTTATCATTTACTTAACACATTCCCTGCAGGGAGGTTCTCTAGATGCTAACGTATGTGAGCCAAGGGGAGATGGATTCCGTTTCTGTAGACATCAGCTAATTCCCTTCTTTTTTCCTTTTTTTTTTTTGTTGTTGTTTTTGTTCCTCATAGATTTTCCAAAGCAAAAGTACTGAATTTGCAGTGCCCTTTGCTCCCTGTTGTCCCAGCCCGTCTAACTTTAGAAGCCTAAATGCTCACAGTTTATATTTCTTTAATGAGTTTGTAAAGAGAAGTGCTTACAGGTTTGTATCAGTCAATCTATGCTTTCATTCCAAAACCAGAAAAAAACCCAGTCCCAGATAGATGCATATTGCTGTGCATAACTGTATGATCAGTTTGACATCATCAGTGATGTTATTTGAGGCCAACTAACCCACTCTTCTAGGATTTAACCCCAGAAAATGCCACATGGTACTGGGACAAGTTATTTATGTTCTGCTTATGGTGTAGACTCAAAGGATGCATGACTTCCATTCTCCTTATTTGCCACCTGAGCTTTAGAAACCTACCTGTACTTCATGCTGGAAACCTAAGAGAAGCCACTGTAATCTTAATCCTGGATTAGGCATCTTGTGTATCTCTGGGTTGACATCCTATGTTAACATTGCAGCTGTGAACTTTTGTGAACTTATTCCTGAGGGACAACTTGGCACTTTATCTATTCATGCAGTTGTCCAAAACTACATTTAAATGTCCCATTTTTGAAGCAGCATTGTATGTGTTGGCAGACTCAAGAAATCTCATGACGTGTGACTTGCAAAGGTTTCTGCATTTACTGTGTAGGCTATGGAACTGACCTTTATGCACTTAGTCCCAAGTATGAGCACCTGTAGTATTTTTGATAAAATACATATTGCAACAAATAATGATCCAGCACAACAGAAAATGTTCTGCTGAAAGGTGATGTCCCGTTTTTTTAGTTCATCTCATTGTGTACCCATATGCCTTGGAGGTGATGCAAAAGGCTAAGAAATGAGGTTTTGTTTAGGAATGGGTATGGAGAGAAGTCAACTCTCTGGGCATGATTACCAGAGTTGCCACAAGCCAGGAAACAGCTTCTCTGAGAAGAAAAAGTCAAAGAAGGGAAGCTACATATGGGGGGGGGCGGGGGGCTGGGAAGAGAATGTGTTTATATTTCTCCTATTTTTCTCCTTAAAATCAACATAATGTAGCAGTGGTTTGTCCAGTTAGCAATTAAAAAAATAAAGATCTAATAATCCATCTTCTTTAAAGCCAGCTGTGAAAAGCTTTTATGAATTGTTCTTTGTGTGTTTCACTTCTCCTACTCTGCAATATCCTTCATGTCCTACATAGTGGTATTTTCTGGTGCCTGAATCGATATTCTTTCAGTGATCAAGTGCTTTTGCTATGAAAAGGCTTTTAGTACTGTTATGAAGCAGTCAATAACCATGACTGACCTTTCAAAATTCGCAGGCCTTTACTCCAGCCACTTTGAAAAAGTGCATCTATATAGTCTACTTGTGTTTCTTGATAAGCGGGCTTTAAAGGTTATGTAAACAGCATCAGAGACCTGACTTTTTGGCAGAGCCTCTTGTATCACTTGGGCAGGTTTTGTTTGGTAGTAAAGTGGTTGTCCTATGCAGAAGCTGATGTTCATTAGCATAGGTGATGAAAGTATGGCAAAGCCTGGCTCCTGTCACTCCTAAACCCATGCTCCCTGTCCCAAACACTGTATTTTGAAAACTGAATCTGCTAAGTGGTTTTGAAAGAATTTCTGACTATACCTGGAATACCCTGCTTTTTCTTTGAGGTGTTTTGGGGGGTTAAGTATTTCCTTTTATCCAGGCAGTTGTTGGTGCCTTGCAGCAGCTGTAGAGAGGGGAATACTTGGTGGGCTGACCTTCTACAGGGCACATGATCCCAGTGGCAGCCTTGGCTGGATGCTCTCCCTTTCCAGAGAAGTGGGTGGGAGCAGGTGTCAGAAAGGCAGAGCAGAGCTCAGGATCTCTGGAAGGAAAGGAGGTACTGCTTTCAGAAGTGGCACAGATGTGCAGGGGGACAGACATTTTTGCTTGTGTGGCTCGGATGATCAAACAAGGTGTATAAAACCAAATTATTCCAAAAGGACAGCTTCTCCCAGGCCACTGGCTCTTAATTTGATTTTTGCTCCATTTAAGCATACAAGCTTTACGGGAACAAATTTTGTTTCTCTTGGGCAAATGGGCAGCAAGCACAGAGGACTGCGACTGCCCAGTGCAAAAAATAATAGCAACACTTCTGATAATCCTACCAAATGTTTCCAACAGCTCTTGGATGGACTGTCTTCCCTCTGCACCAGCTTTTCTACTGCTCTTATCTACCTTGTTCCCATAAAAGGGTTCTTAGTTTATGCCACCTCCTATCTGCAGCCTTCACTTTGCTTTGGTCTACAGTCTCACCAACCAGAATGTTTTTATTTATTACATGGTTCACATGCAAATGTGTTCTAAGAGAAGGGCTGGGAGAGCACTGTTCATAGGCTGCTAGGGAAAATAAACCTTTCTTAACAGCAGCAGGAAAAGCTTGCCAGCCTCCCAAGAAAAGAGAACAGAGGTATAAAAATGTCCCTCCCTAACAAAGCTTTGAAGGCTTTTCTTCATATTCTTCACTTCACCCTCCATGCTTCTGTCTTGCTTTGAGATCTGGATAATTCTTTATCATGGATAACAGCTATGTTTTCTGAATAAAATATTTTATGATGGCTGCCTCTTCCAGAAATAGCACATTTCTGCAAGGGTCTTGCATAAATAAGAGTAGTTTTTTTCCTTGCCAGTGAAATGCTGATTTACTAATGCTGAAAGCACCATGCTTGAGAACAGCTTATTTCAGTAATATTTCACAGTGGCAGGTACACAAGTAAAAGGGAATCGTCACATTAGATATTAGCAGTAAGTATTTTATTGCTTATGCCTCCTGTAAAATCAGACTCATGTTTTGCTCAGCGTAAAAGAAGTATCTCCTTGCAGAAAGCCTATTGATTAATGGTCTGCTATCCTGTCATTTACAAGTGGTGACTTCACTGCAGCTATATTTGCTGGATTTGCTTTTGTGATATAATTAAAGAGAAAATAAAATATTACTGGAGACATTACTGCAGTAATGACATTTTCCACACTCTCCTTTCAAAGCTGTGATAATTAATTGATACCTCATTATTAGATTATTATGAAAGATGGACTACAGTATGAATTGCAACTAAACCTACAGCATCATCAGCCAACACTCAGTAGTTCAACGGTTCATAAACCAGCTGTTTAATTACCTTAACATGACATCATAAATATATAGTGTGGCTCATTCGTATCAAAGGTGATCACATAAACAAGCTTTCTCGGAAGAGAGGGATTTTTTTTTTTGGCTACTCGTTTTAGAAAAGTTACCCCTTCTGCTTTTTTTTGGTGCAAGTCACTGGATACTATGAGCAGATACATTTCCATAGCGTATTCAGAAATCAGTTATTTGCATCCAAATTCAATACATTTATTTTTCTGCTGCTGTTTTTTGAGTTCACGTCAAAACTTTATATCTGATTTACGTGTACAAATCTCTGAAAAGTGGAATTTACAGGAGTCAGGAAAGGCATCTTTAGAGGGCTTCCTATGGTGACTGTTGCTAAGGAAACCTTCATATTGCACCAGGTTTTGAAATGCCAGTGGCATCTGAAATACACAGCTGAATCTCATACATTCAGACCAAAATTAAGGGTGACAGGTAAGGGGGTATAAGTCATAGTGTGTCCCAGTTATGGAGAAATAACAGATAGGAGTTGGATGCAAAAAATGCACAGGGATTCATGATTTGAGATATTAGATGCTTTATGCTCCTGAGGTTTTTAGTTTGAGTAAAGGAAAGCTGCCTGAGTTTACCAAATGATATATCGACCTAGACATGAGTGACTAGCTAAGGGTCATATAAACATCTGGGTAAAAGGGGAGTTTAAGTGCAGATTAGTGCATGTTATTAATTAATACTCTAGTAGAATTATGCAACAGAACTGAGAAATGTTCCTGAAGTGGGGCAATTAGCACAGATGCTACTAGTGACGTAATGTGTTTTTGCCGAGGGCTGGCCATTTGATACTTGATTTGGTCTTTATTTCCTTCTCCTTCCTTTTACATGCTTATCTGAGATGTGTATATTGTACAGGAATGGGAGTTACATGGTGGGCCATGTCTTACTCTCATTTTGCACGCACCTGAAAAACAAAGGGCCTCAGCTCCTTGGGATGTCTCCCCCATTTTCTCCAGGCAGCACTTTGTCCCATGGGCTTTTCATAGCCTTTTAAGACACATTCGATGGGCTAAGGCCAGCGTACCTGGTCCAGGGCTGTGGTGTCACTGGTGGCCACCTGAATCTAGAGCATCCTGGCTCAGCCACTCCAAAGACAGAAAATTCTTGAAGCAGGGAGTTGCAATTGGAATGCTATTTCTGCAGTCTTCCTGCGCCCCTCTGCAGAGCCTGAGCACAAGCAAGTCAAAACAGGTCCAGAAAGACAGAGGGCTTTGGCAGCTGCCTAGAAAGAACAAGACCTTAGTTGTGAAAAGCACTCATGCTTGTCTGAGAGCGCACCTGGACTTGTATTTACAAGAAATCTTTTTAAAAGTAGCCTTAGTCGCTTAACAAGGAGTGAAGCATCTACCTGCGTATCCTTTCAACACGTAGACCCTTAAGTAGAAGTTTGCGCTGAGCTAGGAAATAAAACTTCTGCTGGTTGGAGAGGTAACAGTTGCGTCTGATTGGAAAGTGGCTGTCAGAGAATCCGTCCTTAAAAAAAGTTTCAGGTGTACTTCTAAATAAGGCATAATCCATGAAACTGGGACAAGCACTGTTTCCAGAGTGCCTGCAGACCAGGTTTATTGATCAATGGAAAGTTTCGCTATCATGGAGACAGAAATAACACCTCTTCAACAAAGGATGGCAATCCAGGTTCTTCAGAACATGCTTTTTGCCTATTGCTTCCCCCTGAAATATCTGAACAGTTTCCTTAGAGATAGCACTCTGTTGGTGTGCAGAGTGCACTGCTGGAGCCTATTTATTTGAGTCTTGAGTTGCTGAGCACGTGTTGCTGCTCACAAGGATAAATGGTAATAAAACCTATCTTAGAACATCATAACTAATTGTTTACATTTTTCTTTCCTGTTTCATTTATTTTTTAATGTCAGTTCACATAAACAAGCACCGAAATAAAATTCATGGCAGCTGAGAAGTGTGGCAAATTCTCAAATACATTTACACAAATATTGATATGCATGAAATATGAATATAAATTTCAGGGACTTGCTAAATAAATGTTTATGACTGCTTTGTAGGATGTAGCACTGAATTTTGGGTCGTGTGCAGGTAAGGCGTGTTTATCTCCTAGATGTGTATCTAGCCATTTGTACATGTAAGTAGCTGTCTTTGTGCTCATGCAAATCAGGTACAAAATCAGAGTGTTTTCCATGCATGTCATGACTTTAAAAGCTTGGGGTTTTGCCTTTTTGCAGAAGCATAGATCATATTTTCTTTCACACCAGTGTAATCAAACTAATATTTTTACTACTTCTAGGAATGGTGCTTTTTTTGTTTATTGCCAGCATTCCTCTGCAATGGTATTTCTCTCCTTGAGCAAAGCTAAAAATAATTTGCAAGACTGATCTGCTGACTGTGAAAAAATTGTTGCCCAGGCAACCTGATCTTTTTCATAACTTTGTGACTTCTGCTGTCTGAGGGTTCCAACAGGTAAAACTGTAAAATCTTCAACAGTTCCATCCTACAGGAACTCCCCTCATTGTGAACAAGTTTTCATTCAGAATTATGATGAAAATGAACCTGTGTTTTCCTTTGGGGGGAAAAATGGTCAAATTTTATTTTGGGGCTGAAAAAAGCAAAACGTTAGCAGTGGTTTCCAAAACAAAATGGAAGTGATCTTTAGCTGGGTCGGGGGTGGTCAGAGTTTTCTTCTGTGCGAGGGGAAGCCCCAAAGCATTTGGAGCCACGAGTCTGGACTGTGCAAGCTCTGCCTCTGCCTCAGAGCAGCCTGAGCAGTTTGCACCAGGGATGGTGATTTTGGTAGCAAACTAGTACTGATTCCTCAGAACGTGTCTTACAGGAGCCTCCCTCTCTTTTCCCTAGAACTTCCTTGCAATACACTTCTCGGAAAAATCCAGTTAGATCTTCTCCCACTCCCAAAAACTTGGGCAGAAAGTAAGTTTAAGAGACATTGCAGATTAAATTGTGATTTCCAAAGCACTGTGGATTTATGCCATGAGAATCAACCACAGGCTCTCAGATGTCACCATCAATGAGAAAAGGCCTCTTGACTTAATGAGAGCTAGATGGACCAAAATCCACCAGTTTCAGCTGGTGCACTGAGCTACACTTTTATTAAGGGAGCAGCTGAAGCATCAAGAAACCTGCCCCTTTTTTTCTGGAAGTAGATTAAAGAAACACGATCGATACAGCATGTAACATGTCCTGAGAACTTACGAGCTAGTTACCCACCTTCTTAATAGCAAGAATGAAATAAGGCTCAATTTAATTCTGCATAGTTTATTTGAAGTGAATAAATGAGCAAGCAAAGATTGCTGTGTTTATACATATTTCATAGAGGCTTTTGATAAAAAGCAGAACTAACCATTTAAGTTTAATTGCATCCAAATAAAGAACTATTTCCCACGGCTACTGAATAATACAACATTGTTTTTGTTCTACTGTGTTCAGAAAAAAAGACATTTCATAGTAGCTTGGGAGGTAAGATGTAAAAGCCTTTGTTTATATGTACTGGGGGGCGTAAGGAAAGTCATTATAATATGCCATTTCAGACAAGATCTGCTAAACCTCAGAGATACTAGAAGATAAATGTGGTTGGAAATGAGCACATCAGATAAAGGGGCTTTAAAGGGTTAACATTCCTGCCTGTACAGTAACTGCATTAAGATTTGTGCAACCAAAGGCAGTTATGATTTTTTGTATTGATAGCTTGTACTGTGAAGTATGAAATTCCCCAAAGAATCACTCCATACAGACTTAGTATGAGACTCTACACTGTTAGGTACTCCCAGGAGCTGCAATTGTTGCTAACAAGGCATCAAGAAGTGAAAACTGGGTTACGCACACACTTTACGTTATACCAGGAAAACAAATAGGATGGTAGAAATTTGTACCATTTCCACGAACCTTGACATATCTCAGGACACAGCAGCATGCCTTCTTTTGTTGCTTACTTACACTATTTGATACTCAACACTGAAGATGTTTTACAGGGGCTGCTGGTAATAAGATAATAATTTTTTAAGCAGAAGGGAGAGAAAGAATTTGGGAGAAAACTCTTGCCAATAAGCTTGCTTATGCAGGCAGTCTTCTCTTTTGGCAAAAGAAAATTTTCGTGTTTTAAGGTGAACTGTTGAATCACCGGATGACAAGTTTGTCAGCATGAGCAGTATGTGTGTTTGGTTTATCGTTGTGCCTGAGTGTCCCACTGTAGGAAAAGCAGAGGGCGAAACAGTTATTTGGACTGTTTTCAGATGGAAATCTTGATTAGGGATACAAGAAGATGACTGAGGGCTCTGACTTGTGCTCCCTCCTGACACATGCATGCTGGGCATCACTGCACCAGCTGCAGAGGTGACAGAGGGAACCTTGCGTCCCTTTCCAGGCACTTTTGTCCAGTCATTTCTGTTAAATTAAAATCTTGCTGCTTTTGGCTTATGCTAGCCATGGAAGTGCTGAGCCTGAAAAGCAGTTGTGGTGCCAGTTTTCCTGCTCCTATAAAGAAAGCAGTTCCCTCTGGAGCCAGCGCCCCATCTAGGCATCACTGCTGCCTCGAGGAGGGCTGGAGCCAGCTCTTTAGATGTGAGCATTAGTGATGAGTGTCACAGCCCAGCTACACAGAAGAGCGGGCAAAGATGGTGCTAAAGCCACTGGGACCTGAGGTTGCCTGACTTTGGCCAACACAAAGCAGGTCTGACCCAGGGGCCAGGTAATCATGTTGCCTTAGGTGCAGAGGCAAGTGAGCCTTGCTGAGAGCCTGGGATTAGCAGCCCAAGCCCAGCGAGGGGCCTACATGTCTTCTGCTTTGGAGCTTGCTTGTGCTCAACATGCAGAGCGTGTATGCCAACCAATTTTTCTTATGATTAGGGGTTGTATGCAGTCTGTTTCATCAGTATCTCAGTATTGCACCTATTTATCTTCCTTTAATTTCCTTTTTAAAACCACAGTGGAGAATATAATTTTTAGCCCCCATTTTGCAAATGTTTTCCTGATGATTCCCTTGAGTAAATCAAAGACCAGTGAAATCATTGTTATTAACCATCCATTTGAGTGTTCTCTTGGATGCCAACATGGTGGTGTACGTTGGCCCGGGGACCGCAACTAGGAACTGAAAAAAAATGATTCAGCCCAAAAGGCTTTTACTCCTCACAGGAAACATCTGGTACTTTGGGCTGATCTATTGAGATGGAGGCAGGCTTTATTCCTATAGTTTGTTGCCCTAACAAACTATAAAGTTGTTAGGAGTTAAATTATACTCTTACAGAAATATTCTTAATTAAAAAGTAACAGAAAATTCTAATTGCAAAGTCCAAATTGAGTCCTATAGCGTAATAAATCATACACACTACTAAAATTTAACAGATTGTCTGTAACACTTAAATCTGTGTTTAAAAACCACTAACAGTACAACTGTTTAATCAAAAGTATTTTTTAACACTGTGTTCATTTCTGGAAATATTGATTAGTACATCAATTCTTACAAAAGGGCAGAATAGAAATGTAGAGATAAACACTGTTAATGTTTCATCTGGGTTTTCCACAGAAGTATGTGAAACGTGAGCTTGGCAGTTAGCAGACTGGTGTGAATGCTGATATTACTCACAGCCAGAGAAACTTAGCCCCACTGAAGCCAGTTCATTTAATTGTAAGAGATGACTGTTTCAGTAACTTCCGTGGTGGGGTAGCGCTGTTTTTCTTCCCTGGCAATATGTTTAAAGACAATTAACAGTAATGCTGTTACACTGATGCTGAATATGGAGAGAAGATATATCAGATCTGTCCTGATTTACTAGAAAAGCAGTCCTTCACACATATACCAGAAGGCTCACAGCACACTGCAGAGTATTTCTGTCCAGAAAACATTCATTATTTTACAATAACATGCAAAGATGTAGGAGGACTCTGCTTGGGAGGGCTATCCCCAATGTACATAAATTAAATTCCATTTCAGTCAGAATGGTTGGGTAAGTGCAGGGATTCAGTGAGGAATATGGATGCACTCAGTGAAACAGTAAAACATCTATGGCACCAATGAGGTAGAGACAGACTTGCAAATAACCGCAGTTGTCGACTAATTACATACTGACTTTTATTATTAAATAATAAAAACTGTCTTCCTTGTCTTGCTTTGAGTGCAGCTATTGTCAGCTCAGTTCCTTAAACTCAATGCATCACCCTACACATAGTAAGCCAAGCTCTTACAAACCCACTGCATGCTGATGGCTCCCAGTGAGGGTGAGCTTGGGCCATTTTGCCTTCAAAAGGCTGAAGTGGCTGTCAGACTAACTTCCGTAATGATACACAGTCAGTCCCTTTGTGCCAGTATAATTGCATGAATTTCAGTGGTTGCCCAGCTTACATTGGTTTTCAACTTTCTCTGTATCCAAGTCTTGAAAATTTAGTTACTGAGAAAATTTTATCAAAAATAGAAGTACCTATCTCGGAAGGAAGATAGAGTACAGTCTAATAAGCTGTCTAGCAATTTAGAGATTGCCATAATTGAGTCCTCAGCCCAGTTAAAGAGGGAACTTTATTCTATTTTCAATTTATTTATTTATTATTTCAATCTATTTTTAATTCACTTCTGGTGCACTCTGAGTTGGTGATTGTCTAAAGAGACAAATATGTTGGCACCAGCTTCAACCTCCAGCCATTTGAGTAGCTACCCTTATTTTTAGCAGGTGCAAATGGGTCAAACTCAGAAACCTCTGATACAAATGCTTTTAAAACATACCTTAGAAGCATTAGTTTTTCCACAGGGTAGCAATCCATTCCCATCTCAGAGAGATGGATTTTACTTATAGAAATCAGAAAGAATAATAAATAAAACCATTTTAGAGAAATACCTCTGACCAGCCCCTGGGGACATCTTATGCCCACTGTGGTTGCTAGTTCTTTGTAGTTATCTGAATGACTCTAAAATGTAGAAATCAGCACTAAAGAAATCGCAGAACCAAAGAAGAATCACACACCTCTGAGACCACAGACAAAAACCGTGGTTGTGTTACTCATTACTGACTATTATCTTACCAATTCTTCTTTGAGGTGATGTATAAACTGCCTGACCAGGACAGGGTGATAAATAAGGGAGCAGTGTTTTCCTTCCTTTGGATTCTCATTTGGTTTGTGGGCAGTGTTACCGTGTCCAGGCTCAGGACTGAGTGCATAAATTTGATTTCTCACAGAAACCTTGAGACCTTTAAAGATTTCCAAATCGCACAGAAACGTAGAAACTACTGTTTTGAGGAATGCATGAGAAAACTCATAGATTTCTATCTGCGTGGCATTAGGACAATTGTATTTGTATAATTAGCACCTGCCAGCCTTAGGAACTTAGTGTCTTAGGAACTTCAGAATGGGAATACAGGGACCCTAAACTGGTTTCTGCAACAAATGGCTATATTGTTTAATTTAAACAACAGCCTTAAAGAGGATTTCAAAACAATGAAAGCTTTATATGGAGAATTGTTGGCAGTATTTTGTTGTACTTTTTCTGCTTGTATCTGCCTCATCCCCACAATTCCACAACATTCCACTTTGTTACTCTGGACCAGTCTTTTTCTTTGAGATCTTCACTATTTCCCAGGAAAAGGTCTTTTTCATTTCATGAGTTCCTTCAATCCAGCTAACACCAGTTCCAGCAGCTTTGAGAGGTATCAGAGGTACAGTTCAGAGCAGCTGGATCTGAAATATTTGCCAGGAGAATTCTTCAGGTGCTATGGTCCATATCTTGACAAATCAGCATTGGATTAACTCCATGTACTTGCATAGCAAACAGCTTATCCAGAAAAAATATTGTCTCCATAGATTACTGCAGGTACATTTTAAGCATTGTGGCTGCTCTTCTGATTAACTGCTTCTATCTCTCTAATTTGGACTGCACTGTGCTTGTTTTAATTCTTTCATCTCCTTTTCCACTGAAAATTAGAGCTGTTTTCTTTTGTATGCCAGCTGTAAGCTTTGGCCCAAGGCGCTGTGGCTGACAGGAGCCGGCACTCAGATGGGCTGTCTAGCCCCACTGAACTGAAGATACCATAATATTCCAGCTGAAGCAGGAAAGATTTCAGTAATGTAAGAAACTGTACATATGTAAGCACAGCCTGGTTAGAGCTACTGAATCCCTTTGGGACTTTTCAGAATAAACGTGCTGCTCTTTACTGGATGTTCTGTCTTCAGGTTTATGAACGCACCAAGAATGTTTAGTTATATTTTCAGTTAATAGTTAGGATGATCTTTGAATTCAGAGTATGAATCTCATTGGATTTCCTTGGGAAAGAAATAGGCTCTCTCAGGCAAAATAAATCTTTTTCAGTGTGTGTTCAGTAAGTAGGCTCTATCCAGCTCCTGACTGTTGTTTAAGTGGACCCTTTTGAATGTATCAGTCACTCACTCCTTCAGCTGTTGGTCCTTAAAACACTCCATGCAGCAACTGCACCAAGGCTCCTCAGCGTCACGGAGTATTGCAGAGGATTTGGGCATTTCGTAGAAAGTTTCAGTAGGACAGACTGAAGATTTTGCTCTTCAGCTGCCAGTGTTCAGGTGCCAGTGCTCTGTTTCAGATTCAGACTGTTCTGAATTAAATTTTTTGATCTCATCTATATACAGAGCACAGTGAAAAGCTCGTCTCCTCTAGCAATGACTGGACTTCCTACTGGGAAGGCATAGTTTGTACATAGATTTTTAAAATCTGATGTTTGAGATGAGGCTGATGTGAACTTTGGTGCTCTGCTGTACCTGCAAAGGTTACTACTTTGTCTCACAATCTGTTGTAAATCCAGTTCATACATTTGTATGAATACAATACATTATGTATTCATACATAAATGATCAAAATACTGTCCTCCATGCCACTGCTTCTTTTTCTTCAGAGGATGAAAACCTCAACAGGGAACCAGGAGTTACAGATGTTGAGGGAGCTTCCAGCCTTGCAGAGTAACCAGGAGGAGCTTTTGGGTTATGGGATGGCAGATCATTACGGGTTTAGCCTGGTGGTTCACCGAACGTAAGAGAACAACCTCAAATCTAAGTGGCTGTGAATTCTGTAAGTGTGAAGGGATGATGGCTGTAGGCCAGCAAAGTATAGGTCTTTAATTTACTTCAGTGGGACTACTCAATTTTTTGAAGTTAAATATGGGATTTACCAGTTGCAGACAGTAAAGCATACGGCTTGAGCTTGCTCTGCTGTCGGAGAAGCTCAGTGGGCTTTTTGTGGTCCCTGCCTAAGTGTCTTGTGTCTACCTGGAAACAATTTCTGCAATTGCAGATCTGCTTACTCCTCTACAGTCATGCAGATCTCTGCCAAATTGTGCATCTCTGCAATTTTGTCTTTTTCTGCGTGTACAAATGCAAACCAAGATGAAACCAGTAAAGTAATTTTCATACGTGACCTAATACAGTTTCCATAGAGGCACTAATGCTCTTTTCTCCCTCACACCATACGAGTTCCTAATGAGACATTAATGAGACATTAATTGCTTATGCAAATTTAGAGTAGTAGACAATGAAAGTTGTTGTACCAAGAGTTTAAGGGCCGTATAACTACTCTGGATGTTCACATAATCCCCATTAACATTAATTTGAGCTGTGTGCAGATCAGAGCCTGGTATCTTCAAATGTAATAAAATAAACCATTGAATACTAATAGGCCAACTTGTAGCCATGTATCTTTCTTATAAGCACTTTGGGTTTTATACTGGTTGCTAGCAAGTCATCTAGTGTTAAAATGCTCCAGATGGCATTGGAAGTAGTTTAAAATACGAAAGAATTCTTTTCACTTAATACGTCAAGAGTGTGAAACTATCCTGTATCATTACAAATAACATACAATGGCCATATATTTTAACCCCTTGGAAATTTCTGTGGTGCATTTTAAACTTTGCTCGTAAAGTGGATACAAGAAAAGGTACCAAAGTTGCATTCCTAAAAATTACTTAGGAGATGTTGAAAGGAATTAATTCAGTGACTCTGGTCAGGGTCTGCTGATGAGGAACTGTGAGAACAGTGACTAAAACTCTTTGACCAACCAGCTATTTGACACATATGCTGGTAGCTCCAAGGCTATCTATCTCGGTTGTCTGCCTTAATAACATCTCTGCTCTCATTTCCATCTCTCCCCTCTCTTGCTGCTCCCATGTCATTTTATTTAACACGTTTCTTGCAGCCCACTTCCCATGCAGCTCAGCATATCCTTATCCATAAGAGCAATAATGCCTCTGCTTGGAGCTTGGTTTTGCCATGACAGATTGATAGACAGTCCACATTCATTCCCTGCTGAGAGGCCTCATTTGGCCTGTTTAATGCCGGTGGCACTGGGAGTCCTTTGCCCTGCTCCGTTGAGTACTAACTCAGTGTATATACCCCCGTCTTGTGGAAACGTCAGGGTCAATGAATTCAGCAAGAAAGGCACAAGCTCTCATGTATTTGTGAATGCTCAAGTGTTGTTATAAGCCTCTGGCCACCTGGGAGATTTTGCAGTTGTCACAGGATCATTATAATGGTAGAAATCCAAAGTTTGGGTTGTGACAGCATGCTGCTCCCCCGCCACTTGTTATCAGCATGTGGTGATTGGCACCTCGTGCTCACTCACCTGCGGACAAGGTACTTGCAAATCTCGTCAGTCCATGTTGCCTGTTACAGCCAGTCCATTCCACTTTAGACTGTTTCATCTGATTGCCAGCCTCTAGTTAGGTCCTGAGACACTGTAATTCCAGGAACAGATGTGTCACTGGGAACCTGGGATGTTCACGAGGTCAATTAAAATGACCTGCAACACTAGGGGAGTTAATTAGAAGGTTTAGCAAATACATAAGATAATAAGCTATAATTGCTTGCAAATAATAACAAAAATGTCTAAAGTAATGTTTTGTATCTGTTAAATTACTTAAGCAGGTTGAATTCTGAGTGAAGGAGAGTGCTCGGTAGCACAATCAAAGCATCTCAGCTATAGTGGTGCTTCCATTTAGAACAGCAAAATAGTGGATTTGCCTCATGTTTCAATGCAGTTCAAAGTTCTCAGAGCAAGCAGATATGGCCATTAACTGTTATTTTCTTAATAATAGCACTCCATTGTTAAGCAAAATGCTTACCTCAGTTGCATTAAAAGCACTAGAAATCCAAAGTTAAGGCAGCATAAAATGAGTTCTCGTTGCATTCAGGTAGTAATGTATGGCAATTCTTCTTTTTTGCAATCCTAGCATGTACTTAATATGTTAAATGAGGTGAAATAGAATAGGGCGGGGAGGGGGGGGAGGGGTGGGAAGCTATTTGAGGAAATAGCTGTAGCCTCCACGGTACAATTTGGGTAGTACCAAACCAAGGAAGGGTGAGAAGCTGTGATGTAATGAATAAGCTTTTCCATGGCATTAAGGCAGAGTACTTTATGAACAGATATATATAAAATATATATATATAATATTAAATTAACAATAATAATAATACCAATTTGGGGGATTTAAAAAATCCTTTAAATAACTTTTAAAAAAAGCAAGAAGAAGGACCCAGGAAACTACAGGCCAGTCAGCCTCACACCCATCCACAGGAAGATCATGGAACAGCTCATTCTGGCTGTTATCTCTAAGCATGTGGAGGAAAAGAAGATTATAAGGAGTTGCCAGCATGTATTCGCCAAGGGGAAATCATGCTTGACCAATCTGATAGCCTTCTATGATGGCATGACTGGCTGAGTGGATGAGGGGAGAGCAGCGGATATGGTCTACCTCGATCTCAGCAAGGCTTTTGACACTGTCTCCCATCACATCCTCATAGGTAAACTTAGGAAGTGTGGGATAGATGATTGAACAGTGAGGTGGATTGAGAACTGGCTGAAGGACAGAGCTCAGAGGGTTTGTGATCAGTGGTGCTGGGTCCAGCTGGAAGCCTGTAACTAGTGGTATTCCCCAGGGGTCAGTACTACATCCAGTCTTATTCAATATATTCATCAGTGACCTGGATGAAGGGACAGAGTGTACCCTCAGCAAGTTTGTTGATGAGAGAAAACTGGGAGGCACAGAAGGCTGTGCTGCTATTCAGTGAGATCTGGACAGGCTAGAAAGTTGGGCAGTGAGGAACCTAATGAAGTTCAATAAGGGCAAGTGTAAGGTCCTGCACCTAGGGAGGAATAAACCCATACACCAGTACAGGTTAGGCATTGACCTGCTGGAAAGCAGCTCTGTGGGGAAGGACCTGGGAGTTCTGGTAGACAACAAGTTGTCCATGAGCCAGCAATGTGCCCTTGTGGTCAAGAAGGCCAATGGTATCCTGGGGTGCATTGTGTGTGGCCCACAGGTTGAAGGAGGTTATTCTCTCCCTCTGCTGTGCCCTGGTGAGGCCTCATCTCTTTTCATCTTTTCAGTGGTGCCCAGTGCCAGGACAAGGGGCAATGGGCACAAACTGGAGCACAGGAAGTTCCACTTGAGCATAAGGAAAAACTTCCTTACTCTGCGCGTGGCAGAGCCCTGGAACAGGCTGCCCAGTGAGGTTATGGAGTCTCCTTCCCTGGAGATACTCAAAACCTGCCTGGACATGATCCTGTGCAACCTGCTGTAGGTGAATCTGCTTTAACAGGGGGGTTGGACTAGCTGATCTCCAGAGGTCCCTTCCAACCCCTGACATTCTGTGATTCTGTGATATTTTTCAGTATTTTGTAAACAGTGGCTGATGAAGATATAAAGATTTGGACTGATGTGCAGGGGGGAAGGCTTGCTCTGAAAGACCTTCAGAGAGTCTATAGTTTGGTTGGGTTTTTTTCCTCTTCTCTGGCAATAGAAATTGATGGGAAAGTATATTGACCTGTTTATCTGGCCTGTATTTGAGAACTCCAAAATATGTTCTATCTCCAAAACATGGGACACTTTCAGGTTACGTGTTTTCCTAGTTTTAAGTGAGGAAAGCTGGTGGAACAACGGAATGTTTATACTCTTAAGCACAATAAAGCAATCCTTTCACTTTGTAAACAGCTGTGTTACTATCTAACACAAAGTAAATTGTAGGGGGGAAAAAAAAAAAAAAAAAGGTTTAGCATCTACTCTAAGGAGAGCATTACAGTAACTCAGGTAATGACAAAACAGCCCTACAAGGTGCCAGCTCCAGAGGAGCTGCCCAGTAGAGTTCAATTAAAAAGAAAAACGAGGAGTTTGTTCTGGATCTATGAAAACCCATTCATCAGGGAGAGGATTAAGCCAAATGTCATGCAAGTCCTTAGAACATGCTGTAACCACCGATGGTAAGTCATTTCAAAGACTTCATCTCTTCAGTCCTGGGGTTACCTTGATGCCACACAAGCTGTATGCCTCCCTGCTGTTTAATCACTGAAATTTTACATCAGAAATGACAACTCCAGGGAGGAAGGAGATAAGAAACAAGTTTCATTTAAAAGAGGAAGATCACAGTGTTTTAACTTTCCTCTTGTTCTGATGCTGTGGATCAGTCAGTTGAGGCAGGCAGAGAGGTGTAGTAGAAACACAGTCATGAAGGAATTGAATGCCAGTTTCTGCCTTTCTCCTTCCTGTACCCAACCTGAAAGAGTCCCTCCCACACTCCCAAGAATTTGTAATGTGAGTTTCCTTGCTACAGGCCATCACTTGCAGGCTCCACAGGGGCACTTGATTTTTCTTAGCGAACGCTTAAGGTCTACTCTCCCCTTTTCCATATTTCAGCCGGGGGCGGAGGGAAATAACCTCACATGCACAGACTTTTCCTAACTCAGTGAGACTTAGAGGGCTCTGTGCTGACATCTCATCTTACCTGCCTCTTCACATCTCCTAAAAATATTTTATCTGTGACAGCATGTTTCACCAGCATAGTCCCCTTTAAGTTCTCATGTTTTTGATTTTTTAAGAATGGGAGAGGAAAGAAATTTTGTATTTTTAATAGAGTAAGTGTAGAAAATGGGTAAAATGTGATCAGTATTGAGAACAGTTATTAAAATGTTGAAGAGAAATTAACATGTTTTGATTGACATTATTCACAGCTTTAAAGGTCAAAATACAACAAATATATAGGATGAGTGTTAGAATAAAAGATAATTTAATGGCACTAGTGAGAATTTAATGTGCGACTATCATTGGTCACCACTGTTATTATTAATATTATTAGTTCCCTGAAAAAGAACAGTATACGCACTTAGTCTCCAGAAAAAAGAAAAAAAAAAAAAGAGAGAAATCTAGAACAGAAAGAAGCACATCTGCTGTTTAGTTTAATTGGTCTTCTGCATCCCCAAGCACACAAATCCACACCCTACTTCCAAAGAAACAAGAGATTTATTAGTACACAAAAAATTTCGCACCTTTTCCACTCCATGCTCTGCTTTTTTCACTGTTTCCTTCCCTGTGTGAAGCACTGCAGTCTATGATCAGAATCATACGTGAAGCTTCACAGCCAAATTGAAAAGCTCTCCTATGCCAGAGGAGCAGAAGAAAATGCTGCACCTCGTGAGATTTTACAGACAGTGACAGGGTTTGAGGGACAGCACAGGCTGAGAGTGAGAGAGCTTGAGACATCTCTAGAAAAAACATCACAGTGTAGATGTATACTTTTCCAATCCTGGCAAGAGAAGCCTCTTCCTCTCCTTTTTGTCCCTCTAAAGTGTGCCATGTGTGTCTCAATAAAACATTTTTCCTTTCATCAGCATCCCCAAAATCCAGAAATATT
Source organism: Leptosomus discolor (assembly GCF_034619465.1). Taxonomy (NCBI): domain Eukaryota; kingdom Metazoa; phylum Chordata; class Aves; order Leptosomiformes; family Leptosomidae; genus Leptosomus; species Leptosomus discolor. The sequence goes on from NC_141404.1 coordinate 7,575,905, forward strand.
CCTACCTGGCATCAACTCTGTCCAAAGTGCATCCCTCCTCATAGTGAAAAAGTCTCTTAGGTCTGCTGAATTGCATGGGTAGCAGTGCTCTATTAGAGTATCACTGAGAACCACCTGCAAGTGAACTGCAATTTCTTCGTCCTGCAGCCTCCTCTCTCTGCTTTATACCTCTTACAAGGCTCAGGAAATTGATTTAATTTACTTTTTGGGCAGATAAGTATTCCATTAGCGCTTACTCTGACCTTTGCACACAGCAAGGTATTTCCTTTTCCTAATTCTAGCATCATTAGCAGTGCATAAGTTTTGAAATCTTCTTACACAAAAAAGCAGTAATGGTTATCTGCTATACTTGCTTAATGAGTCATAAAATGAAATGGCAGATGATATGTTCTGCATACGATTAATCCAATAGTTAAGTAATGGCCAAGACCGCTGAAAAGGGACAATAGATCTGGTAACCTAGACAACATCTCAAAGTATTGGCTTTACTAATCACAATCAATTAGACTTTTTTTCCTCTAAGTTAAAAAAAAAAAAAAGGAAAAAAGTTTTAGCTTTTTTGTTTCATTTGTCAGGTTTCGATAGCAATTAGGGTTGTCTCTGTCATTCTGAGGAATGCTGGCCACATTGATCGTTGTTTATTTTAATTATGTTAAAAGGGTTAAGCTAAAGACTCAAAGAGCATATAGTAGAGTGCTGAACCCAGCTGAGTGCTTTTATGCCCCTAATGAAAAGACATTGTTGAACAAGATCAGGTGCAAGTAGGCACTCAAGTCTGTTTCCATGATTTGTGTGTAATAGGTGTTCATACAGGCAGTAAAAATGAATCAAAGTGAGAAAAACTAGATTAATCAACTTGGCAAACTATTACTAGTAGTAAGTAGTAGTTTTCCTAATATTATTGATCCCATACTTTTTATGAGCTTCACTCATGGGACAGAATGTGATAATTAAAGGCATTGTACAAATGCAGTTATTGAACCTAACAGCTTCCTTCCTACCTGTTAGGCAGGAAAAAAGTTTAACAGCCTGAACATGTACACAAACATCACAGTAGCCGTTTCTGTAACGAATACATCGCTGACATGACATTGATGAAACTGCCTTTCATTGAGCCAGTTTATGGTGATCTAGTGCTCCTTGTAGATGGTTTCAAGATGCTAAGCCAAGTGTGCAAGTCCAAAAAGGGTATTTAAGCAGCCAAATATTACTCTATAACCAAGGCTACCATAGGAGTACATGAATTTGCTACAGGTGGAAACTTAAGTACACCACGTTCTTGGCTGTGAAGTAGACTTGTGTCCTCCCCATCCTACCCCATCCCATAAGTTGCCTCTTCAAAATTGTCATTAAAATGTGCGCACTTGCAAGGCTGTTGGAAATTTATTAAGCAGATTAATTCATCAATAAACAAACAGCTGGATGCAGACAAAAATGGGTTCCTCTTGTCTGGTGATACTTTATTGATGGTTTTATTTTAACAGATTGAATTTAACAAATCTGTTGTTGTATACCACGTATAAATGACAGTTTGATTCAGACTTTAATTGTATGTGTTTCACTAGCCGTGTAAATATTTTAAGCTTTAAAAATTACTTTTTTCATAATTGTGTCAGAAGAATTAGATTCAAGTGTTGCTTGATATTACAAGAATGCAGGATATATAAAGGAAAACTAATAGACTATATTTGTTCTCTGGAGAAGAGCAGTTGCTGTGAAGGCAGATTTTTTTTCTGAGAATTTATTTTTAATAAATAAACTGTAGAAAATATTGCTGTATGATTCAACAGTATTCCTCCCTCATGCTGTATACAATTTTACTATCATAAAATTTCTCTGTGACCAAGATGGGAAAAAAGAATCCCACAACTTGTCAATGAAAGCTGCAAATATATGTCTTCATCTGAGGAATTCCTTGATTGTGGTATGTTTTTATATAGAGAAGAACGTGAGCTCATGTGGAACTGTATTATCCCTCTTACTTCATTTATTCTTTTTGTGCTTGTGTAGCAGTTTAAAGACACAGTGAAGTTTTCATAATGTATCAGGTGTCCAAGAGCTAGAGTTGTTCTCATTGTCAGCTGCAAAAGCTGTAAAAGTTAATGTCCACTGAAATGGTTCTCAGTTTACTACCACCTAAATCTAATTTGCTCTGATTTAGACCTCTGTAAACCTAGTCAAGGCAGATGAAAAACAAGTCCAATATATTAAGCTACTATGGAACAGTTTGTGGACATAATCATTCAAGAATGCATGTTCCAGTGCACCTTAGCAGCAGGCAGATGTTGTTTATATAAAATGAAAAATGGGCACAAATGTTCACACTAAACATACATGAAACTGGATGTTTTGAGGGGAGAGCCAACAAGATGTGCTGAGTTTTGAATGCAAGTTACTCTGTGTAGTTCTATTTTAAGAGAAGACTTATGCACAGCTGTCAATTTTTGAATCTCACTTATGTCTGGATTATATCAGGGCTCATTCTGTAGACAGCAGCCCCTGAAATTGTTTGACAGTTGAATGGATGTGTCTCTGAGTCTTTCATCTTTCACACTCTACACCTGCTTGCAAGCCACCAGCACTCTATATTTTTGTTTGCATATTACATTTTAAAAATACATATTCTCCAGGAGTCCTATAAATGTATTTCACTTAAGATCTGGATAGCCAACTCTTTAAAGGTTACTAGGATCTGCTTCTACCTCTGGCCTTTCGAACTTCTCTTCCTTTTCTGCTTCTTTTCCACTTGCTCAAGGTTAGATTATGAAGTTCACAGCAGTTTTTATAGTGGATTTTAAGATTTCTATTTTACTTGGAATTTTTCCATTTGAACAACTGTTTGGAGGAAATTTTTTATGGAGACATCATCAGGGCAGATGCTGGCAGGAGCAGAAAGCTGATGATTACTCTTAAGAGGGTATGGGTCACTGAATAATATTTGGAACAGTGCTTGGTTTCACATCCTCAGGGTCGTTGCAAACCTGTAAGGCTCATACAGAGTCTGGTGCAAACCTGGTTTATGATATCTGCTTGTTTCATCTCAGTGTTGGGGTGAGAGGCTGGAAGTACAGAGAACCTGGTGGGAATAAGAAGATTAAGTAAAGGCTTGTAGTTGTCTCCCTTATTTGGTTAGTGGGCCGCTGGGCTGTGTTCAACGTGAGGTTGTGTTGCCGTCAGCTGCAGCTGAAATGCTAAGCATGTTGTTGGATATAACAATGCCTGCAGGACTAGGGTGAAGGCTGACAGTGGCATGGGAAAACAGCACAGACTTTGTTTTTTGGAAGACATGGTTTGCTGTGGTATAATTAATGTTTTCCCACTCTAATGTATGCAAAGGAGTTGCCAAAGAGGAAGATCCATGAGCTACTGGCTCCTGTTCAGATGTGGCTTTTCAATTTCTGTTGCTCTTTATACTGAACCTCTGCATTTTCCAGTGCTACAAGTTCTTGCATGTACTGCCTCACTTGCTTCTGAACTAAAATGTTTTCAGCAGCTGCTCCGCCTATGCTCCCATGTGCGTTAGCTCTGCCCTTGCTATCCTGCACTGCACAGTACCCCTGCCCCAGGGAGCAGGAGCCCCCCATGCAATCAATTGCATGCTTACCATATGCAGGTGGCAAAAAGAACAGACAATCTGCAGACCTGTCTGCTCTCATTCGATAGAAATAGTCTATGAGACGCAAACAAATACACCAAAGATTTTGCATCTCTGCTGATTTTTGCTTCTTCAAGTCTAAGTCCACACACTTCATAACCTAACTGTATAAATAAGTGTTTAAATCATCTACTTTTGTCTGTAATTACATGTTTGCCTTGAATCACAAAGGCAGTCTCACAGACTAGGCTATCCCTGTCCTTATTGACCTGTTCTGTTGACTTTAATGCTTCTAAACTTGCCTTGCTGGATTTATTCAGGCAATTCCTGGAGAAATTATTTTGCAACATGATTTTGCGTAATAGATGTGAAACATTACATATCTCCTGTAAAAGAAAGAAGTTTGTCACAAGCCCAGCTATTGCACATTTTAAAAGGTTATAAAGCTGCTAGGTGTGTGATAAATGCTCTAAGAGACACTGGCTTCACTGCAGCATGAGGGAAATTCTTCCCTGGAGGAATTTTACAGGGTTCCCAAAGCTATGCAATGACTTTCCAGTAAAGATTACTGTGAAACATTTGTATTTGGATCAAGTTGTGTTTTTTCATCTGGGAGCCTATCTTGTAATGTTGAACTGCAACCAGCAGTCAACACTGACACTCAATACAGCTACTTCATGAGTCTATCATGAGACGTAAGCAATCTGTATACTTTCCTTTGTCGCTCTTTAAAGGTCATTTTCTTTGCTTTTGCTCAAGCAGACTGTCCTGCATCTCACTGAAAAATTTAGGACAGAGGGCTCTAAATTGCTTGGGTGGGTCCTGGTTGGAGGCTTTTCTCCAGGACCAGAGGTAGGGACCTCACCACAGCTGGAGTGCAGAAGCAGAGACCACTGTGGTGTCTTCAGAAACACACTCTTGTGAGACAGCTAAGCATAAAAATGCTTTTTATGACTGAGATTCCTAGTTAGGGTATCTGGAGCTAAATCTACTCTGTTGCCATGAAAAGGAAAGTTCAGCCTAGTGAAGTGTAGTGGAGCTCTGACTTGAGCATCAGTCTGACAGAGGTTGAACATCGGAGAGGTTGAACATCAGGTTGCCACTTCATCAAGATGGAGTGACTAACAGACAGATCTTCCTTTTTGGTGATTCTTTCAGTGAGAAGGACAGCATGTTGGCAGCCACTGTCGAAAAGCAGCCAAAACCACATGCAAAGATATTTTTTTCTTCATTGCTCAGATGGCAGTAGAACCTCAGGATGAGTCAGATAGAGACATTCAAAGGAAAGGGGAGCTCCCTCAGACCCTAACTAGGGAGCTTCTAGGATCTGCAATACAGGTGAATCTCAATTGTCAGGTGATCCTATTGTAAGATAACCATATAAAGGTATGATTTCAGCTTTTCTTTTTCAGCTTTGCTGCTGGAGATCTGTGTTGGAGAGACTGTAAGAAATTGCAGAGCTGCAGAAAACACTCACTATAGAGGTTATCTGTTTTTAAATAAATTTTTGCAATCTGTGGTTAACTGCAGTGCCTGTGTTGTATTGTTTCTGTGTTCACTTCGGCTATATTCTTTGAACTGCGCAATTTTAAAAATTTTCCCTGCATAATAATGGGGATAGCGTGGGACAGAGTCCGTGTTGTATGTTGATGGCAGAAGACAAGTGAAATTGTAGCTTTCATTGTTTGTGCTCCTGATAGTGTTTGCAAGGTCCTATTTAAGGAGAACAGAAGCACTGACGTTGTTGCTGACAAATACTTCCCTCTAAAACAGGTGCTGCTAATGTGTTGAAAATTTGACTTTGCCTTCTTCCAAGCTCCCCCTGTTTAAAGAGCTACACATTACAATTTTCTTTGCTGTCTGTTCCTTCCAAGCATTTTCGGTTAAGCAACTTGAATATTCAGAGATATGGATGAGCAAAAAAGAAACTTGTTTCTTTCCATGTGAAAATGAAAGGGGAAGTTAAAACATACTTTCCATGCTGCTCCACACTTTTCAATAAAACTTCAGTGGTATATATGCCTGATTAGTTTCCCATGGAATAATTTTCATGAAACTGTTGATGTTAAAATTCAGTATACTGTTTTGACTAAGCAACACTGGGGATAGAACAATCACTCATTATTTCCTTTTCAGCATAGCCGTAGCTCATAGTATGCATATGCAGGTTTTTAATGCAGCAATGGAATTGTAAAATGGAGCTATTTTTCAGCTATCATAGAATTTAGCAGGCCCAGTGAATTATGTCTCATAACCACGTTTTTTTCACACTATTTTTTTTTGAGAGCCTGTCCTGTGCCAACCCGTACCTTTTATGTCAAATATGATACATACGAAAGCCTTCCCAAGAATAATTTTGTCCACCAGTCTAAAGCTTTGCTTTGCAAATTTAATCTCTGCAGCCACCTCAGCTATGGGGTAAACACTCTACATTCTATGCACTACCTGGCAGTACAGAGAGTATGAAGCAAGGGGAAGCTGCAGTGGATAAATACGGAATAGCAACACTTCACCTCCCTGTAGCCCCTCCACCAATCGCCTTGGAGCTCCCCTGCGCAGTCCAGAGCAGTGCCTGGGCTGCCCTAACCTGCAGCAGGTCTGACGGTGCTCCTGATGCCTGCCTAGCATACTTCTTTTTGTGGGCTTGGTAACTGTAATTTGGGAAGGACCTAAAATGAGACCTGCTCAACTGTGCTCATCACTGGCTGAGGAGCGGGCTAGAGGAGAGCAAAGTGCTGTTTGCTGTCCTCCCAGTACGACCTCATATCCGTGTGGTACCTGCCCAGTCAAATGCATGCAATTTAAGCCATTTACGAATACTAAGGGATGCCAATGGTAAGTTGGATGCAGAGAACACCGTGGGCTGATTCACCCAGGCTGCTGCTAGTGTTTGTGCTACCTCGCGGGTGTCTAGTGTTGGCATGCCACTTGGGATGCCAGAAACTTCCAGGGACATTTACAAGGGATTAATTTTATTGCTGAAAACAAGAGGCTCGCTTTCTTTGGTGAAGATACAGAAAAGAGAAAAAAGAAAAGATGCCCACACTACTCTGAAACTTGCCAGCCAGCCAGTGTTGGAGTTGCAGGCCAGGGCATAGACTGTCCTGAAGAGAAGCGCTGCATGCAAAGAAAATTGTGAATCTGCACACAACTAGAAGCTATGATTTTTCCCAGTGAGTCATCATTAAATACCTTTACCAAATATGCTAAGCTGGGAAGGTTCACTGTTATTGGTTAACTACCAGAAGTCTCCGTTTCCTACGTGGAAAATGGTCTCCAGGTATTTACTGCAGTCCATATACAGATGATTGAAATTGTTGTGTACTGCAGGAAATTGTGCAGCCTTTAAAATCACCTTTGCTCAGGGAGTATTGCAGTTCTGTCTGTCTCACTTGTCAGTACTTATGGAGCTGTCAGTACAAAATCTGAGCAAGTTCATTCACTTTTTGTGTCTTTTGTGGCTGATGGATTTGGGGACCATAAGCCCCTCCATCCTGTAGACTGACTCCCAGCATCTCAGAAAGCTGGTCTGGCAGCTGGGAGCTGGGGTTTCAGTTATTGTCCCAGACTTTCCTATCTGGAAATCACAGCACACAGCTATGCTCAACCTCTGCTGCATCATTCTGGAGGGGCCTGGAACAGGAGTGCAGCATGTCACACTGCTGGAAGGGTGCATCTGAGGGATAGCAATGAAAGGAAGCATCCAGCCCTCACTGTATGTCCTAAGACATAAATTGCTACAGAGGAAGACAGGTAGCAGAGCTGAATCTCTGATTTCAAGGATTTGGTCTGTCAGAGTAAATATCTAGGAATTCATAAAAATTAATTTTAGATGTGTTTCTTTCCGGGTCAATTGTTGCATAATATGACCACATATTTGAAGTATCTGCTTCCAAAAGCTTAAGTTATGATAACAAATAATTTAAAAAACAACTGAAAAAAAAAAAGCAGCCCAACAATTTGTCCCATGTCAATTGCATGGATTTTGCGAAGGTTTGGGAAAATAAAATATTTTCTAATATAACAAAAAGTAACGTTACTGCTGTAGATCTCCTGGTTGATTATTGCGGCTTTTAGTGACAAGGGTTAACCAATTTAGTAAGCTGGGTCTGACAGAGATTTGAGGAGTAAGTCTCTCAGTGTTTTAAGACTAAATGCTTCACTCAGATTCTCGGAACCCAAAAGATTGATTTTGTTCACCTTTTGATTAAGACAACAGGATTTGGACATGAAAATCCATTTAGATGAGATTGCTGGGGGTGGCAGGGAGACAGGGAGAGAAAGAGATGAATGGCATACAGATCTCCTGCAAACAGACATTATCCTGAAATCTGGACTACATCTCCACTGGCTTTCAATTAATTGTAAAACAGTTGTTCTCTCTCTGTGCACTGAAACAAAAAATCAAAAATTTTTAGGATTGCCAGGTGATAATACTGAACAGTCAAAAAAAGAAAACTTGATACCATTGAAAATAAATAACAGGAGCCTTAAAAAGTTAGAGGAGGCAATATTTAGTTATCTCTAGTATTTCTTGCAGCCAAGAATCTTGAATGGTCTTACATACTTTACTGTCAATAAGCCTTGCAGCAAACCCCATCTGTCTGTCATTCATAAAATGAGATGTTACAATTTTGCAGAACCATAAACCACATCAGGAGTTTATGCAAAAAACAGATGATAAAAGTCAAAGTATAATGATCCAAACACTTTCTAAGTGAAAGACTATGTGAAGCAGCTGTTTTCCTCTATTATTAGAGATAATTACACTGTCACAACAGCAGAATATTAACTTTTCACATGTCTGGTTCACCTGTTTATAGAGTGCTATCCAACTGCAGACATGCCAGCTGCACGGTGCCAAGAGTGATGGTGAACAACAAGGCTCTCTACGAATCTGGAGATTGCTCTGTTTGTGCAGAGCAATCAACGATCCAATCCATCCAAGAGATAGCAAAGGCTTAGAGGAAATATTTTAAAAGAGGAAAAAGCTTGCAAAGGACCCTTACGACTGTTCTCGCTTCATAATTTCCTTTTAAGTCCCAACCATGTGGTGGTACTGTCTTGGTGTGATGTATGCTGGCTTTTTTAGTTCAGCAATACAATAACTGTGGTTTCTCTATCCATAACCTAGCTTTAGGAGAAAATGGACAAGACACTTCTATTTCTGTCAAGATCTTTGTGACTGCATGCAAAAAACGACTTACTGGTACAATTTCAGGAATTATTTTACAGCAATAGAGAAAAAGGCAGCTGAAATACAGTTTTAGTAGATAAAAGACAAACGCATATGTGAAGGAATAATTTCAGATTTTCATCTATCTAGTTAGGATATAAATCAGGTAGAATTTTTCATGAGTGAGACCTGAGCATTGTTTTGCATCGCTCAATTAAAATCTACTGAATTTTGCACTAATTTCCTTTTGAACCACATTTTAGGAAAGTAGCTATGTTTCTCTTTAAGTGTGTTCTTCTTTCTGTGGTTATTGAGCTTGCAACATTATCTCTTATCTGGGGAATGCTAACCATGATAAACAAGGAAATAATCAGGGCCAAATGTGAATTTTGGCAGTTGTTTTGGATTTTCCACATTTGGTACATTAGGGACGTGCACAGATCAAAATCCTGGAGGCTCTGTAAACATTGTAGTCCAGAAGCTAATATGTATTCCAAAACTTTTATTTTTCTTTGTGAACGTATCCTAGTTGCCAGCGATTAGTGGTTGTTACGATTTCGTCTAGAAACCACTAACTGCAGCTAAAAAAATAAAGGTAATAAATTCACATATAGCAAAGTATGTTAACAAACCCAGTAATTGTTTAAAGGTAGCACTTCTCTTTTGTAGCTCTAACTAAAAATGTCCTCTATATATCCACATAAATATGTGTGTGTACATGCATAGGTGTATGTGTGTGGAATCTCCAGCTGGTTGGGTCATCTGAGGCATGTTACTGTGTTCTGAGCCTGGCAAAGGGATGCTGTCAGGCCACTCTGTGAGACAACAGAGAAGGTTACTAGCGAACGGCCTGAAAAATTAATTTGCTGAAATCAGTGGGTTTGTTTTATCCCTGTTTTGAAAAGGGCTGCAGACATCTGGACCCTACTAGAAAGGAACAGGCCAGACAATAACTGCCTTTAACACATGAGAAAAATTATACATTTCTTGTCTCAAGTACATGATTTGTCTGGTGCGAACTGAAGAAGCCTCTGAAACTCTTCTTTGTCCTCCTCTATAACATGAGGATTAAAACTTGAACTGTGTTAGCAAATGGCTTCTTCTGTGACCTATACAATATTCAGTGGTGATACCTAAAATACAGTTTCAGGTTAACTGGGGCCAGTTATGACTGAGTGAGATAAATTTTTTTTTCTTGGACTATGTAGTTTCTTGAACGAGGAATATGTAAAATGAAATATAAAAGATAATGCCATTATGAACTGAAAACAAAAAAAACCAAGCTGTTTCCAAAACAGTAAAGTTTTAGTGAGTTATTATTACACTGAGACCACCCCGATTATGCACTTTTTTTTCCAATTTCTGAGCAGGGGTAAGAGCATGTTTACCTTAGACTTTTCATGAGGAACATGACAATAACGGACTATCCAGGTTTTATGCCCGCAGCAGCACCAAGTGAAAGGCTGTGTGTGTGCTACTTGTGACGTGATGTCTTCTAGGCAGCACCTGGATCTCAATAAAAGCTAATCTCCTTTTTGACTTACCCAGTAGACAATGCCCTAAAAAGGAAAAGAACACTACACGTAAAAGAGTTATATTTACACAAAGCATTGGAATTACCTTTTTTTTAATTGTCATTTGAATGCAATGAGGAGGCTAACTTACCTACAAGAAGTCAGCATTATTTTTCTGTGTCAGCTCTTAATCGAATGTATTTTGCAGTATTAGGTTAATTTTTCTCTTTTTCTCTTGTCATCTCTTTTGCAAGTCAATAATCTATCCTCTGATTTTTAGAACATTGTAAATCACTATACTTCTGTTATTTACCAGTCATCTGAAACTCCCACCCACTGCTTATTCTTTTCTATGTGTTTAGCTCACAACTACCCAGTATATATGTCAAAATAGTTTTTCACATTTTCTTTAAACAGCAGCAATTAACTGCTGTAATTCTGCACATATCAAAAAAGCCTAGGAGGTATAAACTCAGACTTACTCACATTTGCTATGTGTACATGGCAGATTGTACTGGCATCTTAGCAACAAAATTAATTAAATCTATTTCTTCAGTGTTTTTCACTATAGAAGGAATATCTGGATTAGAGGAATGCCTTCTAGTTAATACCATGTACTTAATATTTTCTGTGCTCAGTATTGGTATTGTTGAAAAAATAATATTCAAGGTAATATGACAATGATGTAAGCAAAATGGGCACCTTCGTAGCGCTGTTGTATCAATATAATTAAGGCATATTGAAAAAAATTAACAAACCCGTTGCAAGACAATAATTCAGCTCAATATTCCACTTTGTGGCTTTTACCAGTCAAGGTTTCTAGGGTATTCAAGTGCATGAAAACTGATAGTTTATCTGTTGGGGAAATACTTCTATACATTTACTTTCATTCAGGCTTACAAATTTCCTGTAACTGTACATGGCTTGTGTATGAGCTAAACTTGTCGACCAGCAGCACATACACCTGAATCCCGGGAATGGTGTGATTTCCAGGCTCTGGGAAGGTTTTCTAGCCATTTGCTTTGATTTCAGCCAGCTGCTGGAGACACTGGCTCTCTGAGATCATCAACTTCAGTTGCTGAAACCACTGCTCAACTTCAGCTTTTTTTTCTGTCTGTAATTGCTGGAATGCTGTACGCGGGAAAGACGTTTAGATGATGAAAGGATCCTGTCTTTGGAACTGGTAGTGTATTTAAATAGAAAGGAAGCAGAAAATTAGTTTTTCTCTGGTCTCTTTGTTGTATGTTTTCTAAGAGATATTTACATTACAGGACCATATGCCTTAAGGCCTCAGATGAGATCAGCGCTCGATTATGCTAGTCTCTGCAGGTGCCCCCACAAGAGAAATAGGCAATTTTTTAAATTGTTATTTGCTCTCCTGACCCACCCCCCCGAAGATAAATAGGGACACCAAAAGGGCAAAAGGAAAAAAGAATATATAGAGATGGGAAAACATTTCTATGGGGATGGTGGCAGGATCAGGAATAGAGATCATGGGATGGATGCTCTTGGCCACAAGCACACCAAAGGGCTGTCATGACCATAAGAGATGGGGAAGCTTGTGAGCATGACTGAGGTGGACTTGGTTAGCAGCTCTACCAGCGCCTCAGCTTTGCACCAGGGAAGAAAATCTGGAGCTCTGCTCTGAGCCAACACTGTTAGCAAATTTAGGCTTTCCCATGTCCTTAACTCTGCTTAGGATTTACACAATTGCTGTTTCCCTTTTGCAAAAACCAACAACTGAGCCCTGTCTTTGTGGGGTCCGAGAAGAACCCTGGTAGTTCCAAGGGCTGCAGTTTCAGCGAGGGTGTGTTGAGGTCTCACAAGGAATGCTACAGGGCCAAGAACTACACGGGGATGTCCCTTTTCACCTAAGCTTGTGACTGGGTGGCACTGAGGTGGTAACACAGGTCTGCAGCCATCAGTCCTGGAAGTCCTTCAGACCCAGAAGCCGTGGAGGCAGCAGTTAGGATGGTTATGTGGGAGGACGTTTCTCATAAAAATTACTCATTACCAATATGTATCTAGAAAAAGAGGGTTTTATGGCCAACCGGCATTTTCTGGCAATAAACCATTCATCAGAAAATTCATGATACACTCTGTGGGATTTAGCCTTCTTAATCAGAATGTCTTGTTCTTCTGTGTGATTCTGCAAAATGCTAAACTACTGTTTAATTTTGTTTTTATAATTCCACTGTAAACCTTTCCAAAAATCCTAAACAACAAAAAGCCAAGAGAGCAAAACAGCCCTATGCTGTTTTCATTTTAATTTTTCTTAACCAAGCAGATTTCCAGTAAGTAAAATCCAGAATTATTTTGTTTTAGGAAAGCAAAACAAATCCATGAGCTAAATAATTGCTCATTTTCTCCTTCATTTGTTTTTTTTTTCTAAGTGACTGGAAGAAGTCTTAAACCTTGCACTTTCCCTACAATGGAAGGGAGTTCAACCACTTGGAAGAAATGTGTTAAGCTGATGGCAATTAATTCCACTGACATTTGCATTAAATAATATATGTACATACATTTCAGGGTAAAAGTAGAGCCAAAACATAAAAAAATTCCAAACTGCTTATTAGATGTTTCTGAGACACAGATATCTTTGAACATCCAAGCCATTTGTCAGTGAGTTGAGTTTGTGTATTTTATTTATATTGAGCTGGGAATGTATGAGCCAGAGTAAAAGAATTTGTTTTCAGCAAGGAATTTGTTTCCTGACGTAAAAGTTCAAACCCTGTCACCCTACTGACCGTCAGACACAATCCAACTAATGTTATGTTTATTCAATGTTCAGAATGAGTGGAAAAAAAAAAAAAAAAGACAAAAGGAATCTTCTGGCCTTTTTCAACATGTGAACTCTATCTTCCACTCTGATATTCAAATAAAGTATAAGCAGACGTCTAAACAGAGATTTCAATCCCAAAACCTCCTTGCCTGTTTGTTTAATTACATTTCTGGAAGGTTATAGCTCTCCAGCAAATCTAGACTCTGTTTTTATAGGCTTCTTGAATTCTCTGCTTTCTTTGACCCTGCAGTCTTCGATTCAATTCAATTATTTGATACAGAACAAACCCAGTCACTTCTACTGAAGCCAGTGCCAGCTTTGCTTGTGAATTCACCAGGGACTAAGTGGTACATCAAGAATTTCCTCTTTATTTTCTGATTCTGAACTTTGTGTTACAGCTAACAGCAGTTCTTAAACACACACCCTGATGTCTGGAAGGTAGTACTCATCTCTGAATGCCATGCAATATATAGCAGGCACCTCTGTTTGTGACCTTTCCTGACCTCAGCTCTGCTCAATGCCCTGCCTGCTCTCATGTATAGTGGCAGCATGTCTGCACATACAGATCATCCCGAATTTGATCAGAGGTGTGCCCTCATTTCTCTTATTACTATTCGTTTCTCCTGCCATGGGCAAAATCACCAGCACCACCTGATCAGTCCCTCAGTATTGAATAATTTGGGGGGCTGACCTGCAGAAATATCCAGAAGCAAACGTATAAAAAAACAAAACAAAAACAAAACACACAAAAAAAACAAACCAAAAAACCCCACCAAAACCAAGTTATTAAAACCTCAGACATCTTTAGGTTAAAATCTCTGATGAGATGAAACATATTGTGACAATATCTATGGTGTTTCTCACCAGCAGTTCACTAGACTGATTTCCTTTTAGGACATTAAACGTAAAAGGTTTCTATCATGCTATTTGCATGTACTTCATGCTCACAATTATATCTGTATTTCAGCATAACTAAGTTCACTAGCCCTCCATGCTATTTTTCTTCTTTCTTCATTTTTATGGGGCTTGTCACATTATCCTGGCTCTCTTCTAAAGGTTCTTACAGTTCCATGGGAAGAGAAACCCTTTTATGTTAAAAACACATATTTAGATCTTTGTAAATGGTATATATGTTTCCTGCTGAGGTCTGAATAAACTTTCCCAAATACAGTCTATTAGCATTTTAATAGCATGCTCACTCTAGGAAATCTTTTTGTTTCACTGGCCAAATACGAAAATATTCTGTATTTGCAAAACACTGATTCGGTGTGATTTACCCATCAGATATGATGAGCATCACATGGAAAGTCAGGCCATCATAAACATTAACAAGAAATAAATAGCTATCAAATGATATACAGACCTCTGCTTACAAATCCATACACTGACACCTTTAAACAGTTTCACAGTTTTCCACTCTATGCTTATATTTGAATTGCAAATGTTGGTAAATGTTGATGTCTCAATACTTATAATGTAATTTAACACCTCACTGTAGGAGCATACGTGTACTTTCAAGGCCAGCTGATTTTTTTTTAGTCTCCTGGGGAAATGTTCTCCCCCAGATTGTCTTACTATCAGATATTTTATACTTGTTATACCATTTTGATTCCCCTTTGCCCACACAGAGAAAGATTGCGTTCGGTGAAAGACCACCTAGGGAATTACGTCTATCTGATTCCTTCTGGAAATGGATGTGAAAAGGGAAATTCTTCAGTTCTGCAGGTATACCTGCCCCATTTATCTGTATCAGGGCAGACATTTCTTTTGCCCAGACTGCTACAGCTAAGCTCTTCAATGCAGATAGCCAATGAAAAGAGTGACATTTTTGCATCCACGTTGGTTTTGTCGATACAGTCTTGGTAGAAATCATAAAGGCTGCATTTATTTCTTGGGAGGTTCTTTTTTTTCAGACCTATCCAATGAATCAACTGTTTTGCTTGTAGTCTGAGCAAGATAAGCAAATGTAGAAGAGCTAGAAATTCCTTTTACTTTCCTGTGATCTGCTGGCACAGAGCCCTACACATTGTATACGATTTAGAAGATGAATCAAAACTTTGGTTTGCTATGTCTCTAATTTGTATGAAAAGATATAATTTCTGTAGAAAAATACAAGACTTCCTCTTGCACTCCGATTCCCCAAGCTCAGCTCTGCTGTAGGCTACGCTCAACCTTGAATTGATAGCTGAAATAGAAAGGTCCTAAAAACCATCAAAGTAACAAGTTATACATTGCAGAAATGACAGATAACTTTGTACTAGCAGAACATGGAAACAACTTTACAAGCAAAGCAATAAAAAAATGCATTGTTATTGCTTGAGTATATTATAACCCTCATTTGAGAAGAATCTTAGTCTGGTTTGAAATCACTCTGTGCATATGTTACAGAAAGTCTAGAGACATTTTGTTCTTTATTAATGAAGCATGAAGAAAATGGTACTGAGCATATTTTCTTACAAGTTTCAGCTTCCTTATATATGCTATGTATTAAGTATTCCCTAATTAGACGTTTGTAAACTAAAAGGCTAAAGAGGGGCAAGCACCAATGACTGTTTCTATAATCACATTGTTTCTTCCCCCCAAAATATTCTCTGTTGTTTGGCACACTTTATCCTGAGATCATCATTCTGGCAGTTGAATGGAGACAGGAGAAGGTTTGTGAAACAAATTGATCTGTTTGCTTGCAAATTTGTAAAGAATATTGGAAAGCGTGCATGTTCTGAAGTTAAAAAAGGTGGTTTCTTGCTTAGCCGTATTTATAAAAGTGTGATGTGAAGAGTAGTCTAGGACTTCTTAGAGGGTGTAAATTTGGCCAGTGATGTATGTCAGTGAAGATGCTTGAGAAGCAATCCTCCACCTTCGTGCAAGTCAGCCCAGTTCCTGCATGACGGTGGGCAGATCTCACCATGTTGGTGAGCCTCCGTTACTGCCCTCTTTTCTTTCTTTCCAGAGCTATCAGTTCTTCAAGATGACCTCTGTACTCTTTGATAGGGGCTAGTAATGAATTGCTGAGTCCCTTGAGATCCCTCCTGAGCTGAAAGGATCCACTAGCAAATACTGAGGGGTTGACCTTAAGACAGAAACTTAACTCATTAGAAAGCTAGTAGCTTTGCCCCTGAAGAAGCCAACACATTTCTACAGTTACTCCTAATGTTTTTTCATGGTGTAATACTAAAATAATGGGAGTTTTGATATGATGCAGGTCAGGCCCAGTATTATAGCCAGCAGTTATAATTCGGCAAAAATAAAGCTCTATAGCATGGTAGTGCGGGACCTTGTTTGAAGCCTTCAGAAACATTTTGGGGTGAAAAGGTCTAATTTAATCTCCTCAAGAAGGAGAAATTTCCACTGCACAAGCGCCAGGACTGTGAACTCGATGCAATGACAGAAACCAGAGCATTGCATGGGCAAGTTTCCAGCTTTCAGGGTTTGAGGCATTGGATAAACTTCAGATAGCTCATACAGGCAGAACTCCACAAAAGAATGGCAGCAGCAGCTCTGTCTGAAAGGAGACAAAGTCGCTTGTTTTCCAGTTCGAGATATTATAAATGAAGGATTCGCAGAGTCCAGTAAGCTAATGGGCAGGAGCGGAGGTGGATGGCCATTCTGGGGCTGCTGGCCGACCTCCACACCAGCAGCGCTGTCCCCTCTCTCTGTGCACTAACAGTTTGGAATTGCCACTTATGGTTTCTGTGCCTTTCTGTTTAACATGTAATCCCCAGAAGATTACGTCTGTGTTTATAATTCAAACTATAATGAAAAAAGAAATTAAAGTCTTTCTAATTTATCAAAAGAATGAAAATTGCATTGAGAAAGTGGGAAAAACGAGTTTTCACTCTTTTGGGATTTGAGAAAATTAGTCCTGCAATATTTTTCCTGAAGAAAAGGAATATTAGATATATTAACTTAATTCTTTTGTCCTTTCCTTTTCAACGTCCTAAATTCTTTGTATTTAGGAGAAAAGAGGTGCTATTCAACTCTTAAACTGATACTGTATTTCTCATTTTATAGTACTTTAATGCATATTTTATTTGTTCTGCAGAATATTTTTCTCAATAAGCAAATCAGTATTCTTAAAGATAAAAGTAATTGTTCTATAAAAAGCAACAGAAGTAACACACAACTGACCTGTGAGAAGAACCTTCATGTGTGTGAGAGGCAGGGGTGTGCATGTGTATAAATTTTTAAATATGAGCTATGTTTTAACATTCTAATTAAGTTAATACTTAATATTTGTAGCTGCAAATTTTTTTTCAAATACTGTTGGCTGAAAAAATTGAAAATTATTCCCTGAAAAGGGTGGAAGTTCTGATCCCTGAGTATTTAGTGGTTAAAGACAGAAGACTATGGGGTTTAAAATTTGTTATTCTTCTTCCTTGTATGTTTTCTAGCCCTTTAATTCAGACAACTTTTATTGTTTATTATATAGAGAATACGGGAATACAGCCTTTCACTTTGCAAGCATGGGATGCTAGTGCTGCTGAAGCATTGGGGCTGCTGCTGCCTCTGGCTCAGGCACCTCTGTGTACAAAAATCCCGGGGAGCTAAAATCTGCATGTACAAGGGAGTGGGAAAAGCAATTGTTATCCCTACTCAGCTGTCAGTAAAGAGACACTGACAAATTAAACGGCTTGCCCAAAGGAAATTTGTAGGAAAACTGAAGCTGGAAGCCAATTTTCCTGAGGCCAGAACTGATGTGTCTGCCACAGAGACTATAAGCAACGATCAGGGACCAGTACAATGTGCAAATGATTCTTGGTATTTACTTCCTCAGCGAACTGGACCTGAGGAAGGAGAGATCGTCCTCCCCAAGTACCGTCATCCACTTAATTTTGTTGTGCTTGGATTTTTAGAAGGTGAGGAGAAACAAGGAAAGGCAGTTAAGCAGTTGCATCAGCCATTGATAGAGGTGTTAAGGGGGCTGGGAGAATTACTGACCTTATTAAAACAACAGAAAGCCTCTTCACACAAAGATGGTGACACGTCTGTCTTAGCAGTCCTGTAGCCAGGCTCTAAGAGCTTTTTGTGGATGACCTCTACATTATGACTGCTGAAGGACATGATAGTGGCTGCTGGTACCCCCAGTGACAGAGGAGACATTACTGGAGGAGAACTGGACACTGAATAGAAAGGACATGACCTGCTAGAGAAGAGCTTGGCTGTTTGACATGACAGCAAGGTGGTCCAAGGCAGGATGGGGCCAGGGCATTGGGCTGGGTGTTGCTGCAGGTCCTGTTACCAGAAGGTATGGAGCCAAATCAGCACGTCTTGGAGATAACACACAGGACTTGATAGGGCTGCTATTTTTATGAGGCAGTTTTCAGGAAATAGAGCCCAGTGATATGAAAGAGATGAAAAGTATCATAGAAATTTAGTGCATATAATCAAAACTTTTATTTCCTCATTTTGGAGCTCTCAATTTATGACCAGAGCTGCCAGGATGAGGACAGCAGCTCTGCACATAAAGTGACCTTTGCAAACCTGGCTTTGAAAGTTTGCCTTTAGAGTGTATGGAAGAATTTCCCCTTTTCCACTCCTTGGAAGAAGGGAAGAATGTTCTCTGATGAGTAACATTTTGTCAAGAGGCTCCTTTCCTTAGTGCTAGAGAACTTGGTTCTCTGGCCTGTCTCACCACAGGGCAGCAGGAGTGGTTGGGCAGGAAAGGGACCAAACTGTGGGACTGGAACCCCTTGGTCAGCAAGAGCAGGACTGTCACCAGTCCTCTGATCACTACCTACAGAGGTTTGATTCCTGCAGATTTGGGTTGCTTCTTTCTATTGGGCTAAAGCCACGCATGATTCAAATCTACAGACAAGCAACTCAGCTATTTCTCCCAAAACACAAATTTCGAGTGGGCAGAAATTATACACAGATTTGTGCTGAATTAAGCAGCAAGCTTCAGCCAGAAGAAAATACGAATGAAGGCGCGACAGTTCATTTCAAAACGAAGCACTTTAAACTTTCCTTTTGAGGAAACATTGAGAGCAAAGTAAAACAAGATGAAATAAGAAAAAAAAAAAAAAAACCCACAAAAAATTAAGTTTCGTTTTGGGTTCAATATGACAGAATTTTTAAGACCTTGTGGAAAAGTATAACTTGCTTTAGGCTCAGCCCAAAATCTACAGCTGTCATCCCCCACTGTCTTGATCCAGCTAACGACATTGTCTCTCCACTAGTTCCTTTCAAGGAACAAGTCTACTTCTTCACATACAAGAGCCTTCATGACACTGTGTGTATAGATGCTGGGTCTTTCCTTCATGTTTCAAGGGCTGTTTGCAGCCTTTGGCCACTTGTCTTCTGTTAACTGCCATTAGCAAAAACCTATGGAAGTCTAAAAGCACAGGGTTACCTGAAGCTGTCCTAATCTTAAGGGTGAAATTCCAGGCTAAGGCCAACTGCTCCAGTATGCCTGGCTTTGAGAAGTCAGGGGGAGCTAGAGATTTTTATAGACATCTCTGAAAACTGGGCTCAAGATTCAAAACCTGTGAATGAGACCTCTGATCCATTTGAACCAACTGAGATTTGTCCCTGATTTCCTCAGTTTTAGGATCTTTTCCTTGTGCTTTGCATTTATGTTGTGCTAATTTCCACAGGCCAATAATGCATTAGGCTTTGAGCAATTTTAAGAACAAACTTAAATTTGAGTGTATTCATTCTCCAGCTGAAATTCTCTCCAGTGGCAAGACTGTCTTTTGAGTAAAAAAGAATGAACAAGGATGAAAGAATAATGCTTTTTAGGACTTGAAACATTTTAGTGCCTATATGTTTTTTTCAGACTAGCTTCAAAGATGTATGCATCTGTATTGCCCTTCTGTCTGTCAGTCCTTCAGTAGTGTCTTTAAACGCAGTAGCTGATTTCAGCTACATTTGGCCATGGAATTGTGTTAAGTTTCTACACCTTTTGTGAAAATAGACAGCTGGCCTTAGGGAAGAAACTCTATTAATTCCCAAGGGAGGAAATTGTTCATAAGTTCACTTTTTCCAGATATCAGAAGATCCACACATGGAAATTAGATTACTTTAGCTCCATTGCTCTCACAACTATTTTATCTCTTAAACAATGCCACTGAATGTCTGGGCTCATTATTCCTGATTTTTCCCTGCCACAGCTTCTGTAAATCAACCCATCTCCTTTGCTTCCAGTGAAATTACATTAATGTCCACCAGCTGAGGATCCAGCCATATAGTTGTGGTAGTCAGCAAATATTATAGCGGTTCCCCTCTGCCTCCACCCAGCCAATGTCAAGGGAAAACACAGGGAGTCTCTCACCGTTTGGGGCCCCCCAGGCTACATAGAGATGCAACTTGCCCAGCAGCTTTTGTGTCAGTGCTTTCTCCTTTTTGACTGGAGGTGTAACTCTTTCCATTTTGGCTTTGCAGAGAGCTCATGTCCTTGATGTGCTGGGCAAGCCTGCAACAGCAGTACATGCAGACAGAGGGTTTGGAAGTTTCAGTCTCCTAAAGGCGTCATGAGCCAGAGCAGGCAGCTGAGGTACCTCTGCAAGACTAGGCATTGTCTACCCTTGATAGACTCAGTCTCAGTGCTAGTACTCTGTTTTTAAATGCTTGCTGCTTCTGTACAGACCTTAAAAGAAAAAAAACCAACATCAACAAAAAAGCATTAACTGAGGAAACACTTGCATCTGTATTTGAAAACCTTTGTCTCGATGTGCCCGGGGAGAAACCACGGAGAACATGCCAGTGTGTTGCCGAGCTGTAGGATGTTAGCTGAATCCTGAGAATAGGGCACAGCACAGCTGGTGTTACCTGTGTCCTTGCAGGAGATGCACATGTAGATGAGAGTGTGTGCACTGAGTGAAAATGCACCTGCAGGGATAAAAACATCGGAATAAAGCCGTTAACTTACAAACAAATGGAACATTTGAACTAACCTAAAAGTGACATAACAGAAAACCACTCAGGAACCATATCAGCATTCAATTGGCTATTTTTAGCTTCTATTTACTAATTGTATAGCAGTAAGAAAAATAAGTGTAATTACAAAGACAAATGTTCTTGGTAAGTGAATAAGATTTTTCTGCATGGTGTCTCCTTCAGAACAACCCATACATTTATATCTAGTGTTTTTCTAAGAACAGAGGGTAAGCTTACTAAACAGGTAGTAATTGGTAAGAAATGGGCAGCCAGTGAAAGCTGAAAGCACTTGTACCCACTTCCCTCTTCATTATATTCTTTGTGTAACATAGATTGCAGAAGTGCAATGGCCTGACAAGTTACTTGATTAAAAGTGACATCGTAAATATAGTCAAAGGCAATTTGTATTTGAAACTATTTTATAAGGAGGTTGTCATCTGTAACGTTATTAGCCTTTATAAGATGAAAGACAATTAAATGCTAATTTGCATATAATTCAGCTTAGTATTTTTTAATAAGGTTTTGTGTATCATCCAGCCCTGGGTTTCGATTCGAACAGATGGAACCAAGAGCTGGAACATTTTCAAAAAATGTAAATGCAAGGTTTGTATCTTGGTCTGGTTTCACTTTTCATTTCAACTGCATTCATGCAGGTGGGGAGAAGTAAGGCAGAGGGCAAAAAAGAAATATCCATGGGCTATATAATGCCCTTAGACCATGCTGAGGTCTCCCACTGATTTCAGTCCTTCTACTGGCACAGGAGCTATTGAGCCAAGATGCAGAATTTATGTTGCTGTTCCCAAGGCTATGTTCATACCAACCTGTTTTGTTTTATATTGTTTTGTTTTGTTTCAAAAAAAACAAACCAAAACACACCCCACCCCCAAAAAAACCCACAACTGAACAATCCAAAACAAATTCATGTACATGCTTCAGAGCCTTGGCTGTTCAAGACAACAGTCCAGGTTCTCAGCATTGTCGTGAACCGCTAAATATTAATCATATTCCACGTACTATTATACTGAAACAAGCAATATCATCATCTCTGAAAGTGGTACTTGTGAGGCTGTGCAGCACCTTTCTGTTGCTCCCTTATCAAATTTGCCGTGTTTATTAGTCCAAGTACATTTTTTTTCCTAACTGCCAGCACTTCTAATCAAATTGGGAAATATTAAAATCAAGCTAATGGACCTGACATTGGTACTCATGGCTGAGAAAGGCACTGCAAAATCCCTTTCTCTTTCGTCTGGGTTGACTTGGCAGAGGTAAAAGGTATAAAACCTTCCTCCCACCAGGAATATCAGATAATTCTGTTCCAGTTTTACACTCAGGAAGTGCACAGCACACGTATGTATATACTCAAGACCTCAGACTTCCACATCAGTAAGGAAAGAACAAATCCAATTTTCCATGACATAGCAGTTTACTTACTCTGGAACAATTTATTGAATTGACTCATGTTGTTTCTACTCTCCCTCCAAAACCAGGCTGTGAAATTAATTGTATATAAATATACAACAAAAATACAAGAAAAACACAATAAAATAAAAGAGCTACATTATTTATGTTTGAATAAATAAGCCAAAATCTAAAAGACACTCAAGGAACAGGTCTACAAAGTAAGTGAGGACCACTGTTACACCTTTTTCCAGCTTCAGTCACACTTCAGAAGAAGCTGTTGCTGTTCCCTTGGCTGTTTTCTTTAAGGGATGCCACAACTGGCAGCATGAGATGATATCCCACTTACACACAATCACAGGACAAGTTTGAATGTTCTCATTATCAGCCTTATCAATTCTTGACCTGTGCAGGCACTCAAATCCAGCCCTTCACATGTGTGGGATTTGCATGGGCAACTCTTCCAGCACTTAGGACAAATGTTTGGTTTCTTAGCACGGTTGTAGCCTGGAGAAGTTACTTTGGAGAGGGACATGGAGGGGAGGGATCCAGCCTTTTAAAGGAAAAATAAACTGATTATTCCCCAAGTGTGTAAGTACTTGAATGACGATTCATTGGTGAAATATATTCTATAGAAGTTCGTTTGGAATGGTTTCCCATTGCACAGATTTGTCATCAGGTGCAATTCTCATTCTTTTATTCCTCTCCTCTTTCACTCTTCGTGAACCTAGCCAGCAACTTCAGCAATGCAACTGAACCTGTGACACATCACCACCTGCCTGCTTAGAAGCAAAAAATAAATGAGAAACAGAAACTTCCTCCTCATATTCCTTGCCCCTATCCTCTCCTCATGCTTCTCACACGTCAGTATTGTTCTATGCACATCAGTGGTTGGAGGGGGAATCAGGCTCAAGTATGTGCCAATTTGGGTATGAGTTCAGTAGGACATAGGGAATGACAAATTCAGCAATGCAGGAATAAACAAATAAAAAAATATGAGCAAATGCAGAAGACGAACTGAAAGGGGAGCAATGTTTCATGCTAAATATGCACTTAAAATGAGTGGGGGAAAATGTAAATATTACTAAACAGCTGCTGCTGGACCACAAATACAATGTCCTTTGAGAACAGCAATGCGCACCTCTTCAGTACACAATTCCAACATCACCACCTGTTGTGGTCAGGGAGGTTGAATGAAAACCTGAACAAGAGGGAAAATGATTACTTAGTATGCCCAGATTTCAAAGCACTGAGGAAGGATAATATCCAAGTCATGTCTGTTGGTCAGAGACCAGAAAAGAGAGTCTGTTGGCAAGACAGCATTAGTTCCTCAATTACCATCCCAGGGGAGATGCCTCCAGCCTTTTGGTTGTGCAGAGCAGCCTCAGAATGTCATTGCCCATGATTGCTAAAAGCTGCACGCTTCACAAGCCATCCCCTGAATCTCTGCTCTATTTTTATCTTGGGCTGGTTGCCTCCTACCCCTGATATGAATATTGAAACAGGGTGATAACAGTGTGAAGTGGAATATATGTTGGGAATGCTGAAAGGGATAAAGATAGGTTAGGAGCTTGGCTGTGGGGGAAAAGCTGTGAGAAGCTAGATGATGCCCAAGTAACTGGGAGTGAAGATGGTGGTGCAAAGGAAACCGAAGAGGAAATTCAGGCTATTCATACCCAGAAAAGGTGATTGACAGAAAGGAGGATGGAACAGGGTGAATTGATAATGGAAGAACACTGAGAGACCAGATTAATGGCTAAGCAAGGCATCTCATTTTGGCGTTGTCACAAACAGAAGATGGATAGAGCATGGAAATATTTATCAGTCAATGTATTATTTTTGGAAATTGTGAGGGAAGTTGATAGACTATGGGAAGATAATTGATTAGAGGAGGCTGGAGAAGAGGAGGAATTGGGGTGGAAGATGCTGAGTGTAAGGATGCATCTGAGCAGTAGAAGTAGAAATTAAATTAATAGGGTTGGGAAGGAGGAAGATTTGGAAGGAGGTGGAGTAAGAGGAAGGTATCAGAGATATGGGAGCAGCATAGTCAGGCTGCCAACAGAAAAAGAGTATTTCAGAGCAAAACCAGTAACGGGTAAAATAACTGAAGATGGAAGAAACAAGAAAGGTAAATGTGTGAACTGGCATGAAAATGTGGAAGGTAGAAAATGGAGGATGAAACTTGGAGGATGTAGTAGGATAAAATTTTATGAAAAGAAGATGTGTTTGGTGAAGGAGACAAGAAACTCACTACAGAACAGTTTTTTCATATCTATCATTTTTATTTTTAATGAAAAACAACAAAGCAAAATGAAAAAAAAAAAAAAAGAAGCTTTTTAAATGTTATGGCTGTTTAAAAGAATGAGTGAGACATTATGTTAAGAAAATATCTTGCCCTTGTAAGTGTATTTGGATAAATCTCAAAGGGACTGACATTGTATAGGACAGTAGCTTGACACCTCATGGAGGAGAAAAAAACTTTTAATTTTAAAAAATGGAATTTAAGAATAAGAAGCTGGCCCATATTTCTAAGAGTACCTCCACATTGCAGTGTAGTATGTACTTTAAGAAGAGCTGAAAAAGTTTATTTAAGGGTTATGAAAATTATGTTCCCTTTAAAGTTATTTATATTTAAACACTCAAAAATCATTAGTCAGTTAAAAAAAATTTTGGCTACTTTTTGTATACTACATTTTTCTTTGAGTACTTGTGTATTATGCAAGATACACAGCATCTCTGAGCCAAGGGCTTTTGGTATAAATTAAGTGAGTTCTAAACTAAAACAGAATTGTAAATAAATGTAATTTATTTTACATCTTACGCTTTCTCTCTTCCCTTCCAACACTTAGTGAAAAAAAATCTAAACCACTAAGGATTGTGTGCTCCAGAGTTTGACAGCAGAGGACTCTTGACTCCTAAGTGAAAAGTTTTCTTGCATTTCCACAATTCCCAGTTTTTATTTGCAAGCAATGCTACTAGGCATCTGGATCTCTGAGCTTTGTGGCACCAGAAACTGAAGGCAGTGAATGACTTCCTATCTGCTGGAAAATCACGCCCATTCTCACTTCATGAATCTACAAGGGACAGTGAATTCCTTCATGGCGTTTCTATTTATTCCATATATAATAAGGCTCTGTTGATTTTTGAAGCTCCCATTTATGAAGCCACAGCATAACAAGATCTTTCCTGTAACTTAGATCCTCCCTCTCAAAAGAGTATGTCATTTGCACTGGAAAGTGCAAAAGGAAAATGTTTCCCAAATTAGTACCTGTTGAGGGAGAAATGCTAATCCTCTCCATTAGCTCTACAGCCTCCAGCCAAACTCTAAGTGCATGTGATACGGAAACAAGGGTGGTTTGGGTTGATGGGGGGTTTTTGTGGTTTGAGGGTTTTTTTCCTTCTTCAGTTAGCTGAACTATTCTCCCATTTCACAGGCTATGAAGTGGCACAGAGTAAATATTATCCAGTAGTACTAGACAAGAAATAAACCAAGAAAAATCAAGAAACACACCCATTTATAAAACATAACAGGGTGAACACATGCTTGTAGCACTACTGCATGATGGATCTGGTCCTTTAGACCTTCTTAGCCATTAAAAACACCCTCTTTCTCCTCATAATGAAGGTTTAGTTTTGAGAGTTAATGTACAGCTCGTGCAGACACACAGATGGAAATACAAAACATTTTGGTAACCATATGGTGCAACATGAAAGATATTCAAGGATAAAGATTATAACAACCCAGAAATTAATTTAGTGTTGATCTTGATCTATATCCCGCTAAAACCCAATGTAAGCTTTTTCAGTGATGTTTGGGTCAGGTCTTTCAGGTCTTTCTGCAGTCTTTGTGTGAGACTTGAGATTATTTTTCAAAGGTCAGCATAGCTGAGCGTACATAACAGATAGCCTTGAAGAATTGTCTCCCTTTAAATCTGCTTCCAAATCACCTTTTGGGATTTCACGACATTTTTTTACTGGTTTGCTCTCACTAAAACAATAATTAGGTAATGCTCCACTTGCAATTGTAATTTGTGCTGGCAGATAATGAATGGTGAAGTGTTCCTCTGTGAATGACCAGGTAAGACTGATGATGTATCTGCCAAAGTGAAAATATAGTATTTAAATGCAAAATAAAGTACAGCAGATTGTAGACTGGCTATGATTCTAGGGTAGTCTGTATTCTTGCAACCATGAATATAGTACTGGATATCTAAAAAGCAGGTAATTTTTCCCTAGGTTTTGAAATACCAATCATTTTCAGATGACTTTGGATCCTTCCTAAGAGCAAGGTGTGGTGATAAAAACACAGGCCTGAAACAAAAGACAGGAGCATTGCACAAATTAAAGCAATTGCCAACAAAAAGGCATTAGCTGAGTAAATATTACCACCCAGCTCCACTTAATCAAATGCTTTGCTAAACACACACAAGTACTTTTATAGACACTAAATATGTGGGGGAATGCCAACTGACTTACTGGGGTTTTATTTATTTCCTGTTTTCTGGGCTGAAGTGTCTTAACAGAGCTGCTTTGTTGCACTTCCTTGAGATCTGCTGAATGCTAACGTTCATGGACCACAGTGTTGCTACCGAGCAGGCATGTCAGAAGTATAGCAAGAGTTGAGAGAAATGTGGTTTTGCACTCCACGAGGCCCCCAGCAACACCTTCTATGGAATTTTACAGATGGAATCACTGTCTGTGCTTCTGCATTAGTCTGAGGTCAAAGCTATGGATGCCTGCCAGCTCCTCTAACGCAACAGCTTCTGTTAATAGTCTGTATCTCTCTACTTACGAGCTCATCCTCTCTGTGTGTTGCAGAGCAGCAGCCTTTTCCTTGGAGAGGAACAGCCAGATGATTGAATTTTGTTCCTGCCATGCTGTGTCCGGGGAACCACCGTGCCTATGTTGGTTGCAGTGACGGTGTCACTGCCTTTTATATGGGATATCTCTTGGACAGAGGTTCCCTCACTGGTTTTGCTTCCTGTCTCTTTTAGCTTGTATCACCCTGTCTGCCCAGGCTCCTCCAACTAGTGCAACAGGTCGAGCATTCAGAAACAGTTGCCTTGGACAGGGCCCAATTTTTTGACTAAGAAAGATCAAAATTTAAATGGATGTTCATCAGAGTTTAATGATCCTTGTTAGCTCTGTACCAGGGGCAAGATCATCTCCAGACAGCTCTGCAGGTATTGTCCCTGTGCGGAGGTAAAAGACAGCAGGAGAGATCTTCATCCGAAATGGAGTTTGCAGTCTGGCATAGTCCCTGTAATTAATCACAGCTCACTCACCTCCATGCAGGCAGATTGCCACCTTTCATGTATTTCTAACACAAAGTGTTCGGAAGGCCATCAGTTATTCTTTTCCCTAAAGGGAGTTCAAGTTTTGTTAAGGGCATTTATTGTTCCTGAGGGTTTCAAGTTTTTATTGTGGATGCTCATCATCAACCTGCATGCTATCTTCTAGCCCAGTAACTAGCAGAGTTTGCTTAGGCTGCCTATTTTCAGAGAGCAGACAGTGTACCTACCACCCAAAACAAACAAACAAACTCATTCCCAGTAGGATCATAACCTGCAGTTCGGGGAGTCATTTTTTCCTGCAGTAACTTCGGTGTTCCGTGAAGTCTCATTAATGCACATTTTGAAAATCTGCACAGATGCCTGCACAGGCATTGGGAACCTCAGAAAATCCAACCTTTAGTTCTGTACTCGGTGTGACTTGACTCTTTGTAGCATATGATAAGGTGTTGAGACTAATTGGTGACAGAGTTGAATTCATCAGAGTTCTGCAAAACGCAGATTTGTGTGTAGTCTGTCTCTGGAAAATGTTATGCTCTGTGTGCAAACGCTCACAGAGCAAGTCTCATCAAATGTGTCACAGAATTGGTGGTCTTCTTGAACCTGTAAACTTTTCTAAGCTATCATTTTTTTCTAATTTACATATCTACACACCAGGGTCACAGTCCCTGGTACTTGCCTTTCTGCATCAGGGGTATGTTCAAAAGGCCATAGGTATAGAAATGGTCCATAGGATTTGCACACTGAAATTACTTTCATTGAAATCTCTACCTCCCACCTTCTCTGGGCTTTTTTTGTACATCTTGGTAAAAGAAAGAAGGTATAACAGAATTTTTTGCTCCTTTCCTTTTTTTTTTTTTTTTAAATCAACATTTATAAGTGATTTGCTCTGATTAGTCTCTCAGAGTGCTCTGTGTTACAAGATTGCTGGATTTAAAACAGCAGATGAATTTTCTGTGCCTCTTAATTCTGGCAGAGTTCACATTTTGCTTTCTAATCCTGAAAGACCCTTTCTCCCTCCTCAATCTCTGCTGTTGTTCCTGCTACTGTGATGGTGATCTAAGCATCAGGTGGGAACCACGGGGACTTTGCAAGACTGCAGGTGGTATTTTTGGAAAGCCAAGCCTTAATTCTCCTGAGGTGAATACATCAAAATCCCCCATAATTAATGGCGGATGAGATTTTCAGCCAAAATCTTAAAAGCTGAGAGGATCAGGGAGGACTCTTCTGGTGCAGGACTGCCCATCAGCTTCACGCTGCCTTTCTGGCAAGGGCTGGCATGAGGCACGCCTGTGTGAAGGGCAGAGGAGAAAGCAGAAGTCCCCAGAGCAAACTGCCTGTAACAGGGCAATTAGGAAGCAAAAGGAAGTTTCCCCTGGGGTTTGCAGATTTATGGGGGGGGGTGGGGGGGTGGGGTTGTCTTAGTCCTGGGACAGTCTCAAGGTACTCAGTAGTTTTTTACCCTGCCCTCCACCATGCTCAAATAAAGCCCATGGGCTCTGTGTGGTCTTTAATTCAAAGGGAAATCAGTACCTCAACCTTGCAGCCTGTAAAGTCCTTTAAGATGTGACAAGTGACAGCATGAGACTGTGTGCATTGTTGTCCTGAAGGCTGACAGCGCTGTCCTTTGCACCCAGACTGCTCCAGGGAGGTTTAATTTCTTCTGATAAATGAAAGGCATTAAGAAACGTCTCCTGCCCTTTGAGGATACAACCAAGAAATTTCACTTAGCTTAAGCACAATATAATGGGGTTGTTATTCCCAGAGATTACCCTCAAAATATGCCTTTTAAATGGTTTGAAAGTGCACTGCAGAAAAGCCACCAAGATGGCTTGGTAATAAACAGACATTTCTCATCATACACCAGAACAGAGAGGCTTAATTTCTTGCTGGTTAAATAGTAGCATTAGAGATGAGCTACTCTGTGATTTTGTTTGCAGGGTGGATGAATTTCCAAATATATTTTTACTGAGAAAGAGCTATCTCACCATTACTGATAAATAAATGCAAATGTTAGAGTCATAATCTTCTTTAACCAAATACTGCACAGCAATTAAGTTTTAAATTATTGATGTTATAAAAGGCAAAACAGCCGCTAGGCAGAAGAGTTTCCATGACTTCAATACCGAATAATGAAAACTCCTTTTCTCCCCATTTTTGTGAAGTGCATTATTAAAACACAATTCTTTTTTTTTTTTTTTTTTCCCTGTCTTTTGAACTTTGAAGTCTATTTAAGCAAGGCCATTGGGGAAAAGTTAATTAAATTGGGAAAGCTAGCTGGCATATTTACCACTTCAGAGGACATACTGTATTTTAGCAGTGAGAGGTGAATTGAGTTTGCATTCGGAAGAGTAACCTATGAAAAATCAGCCCTGAACAGCAACACACCACAGAGGTAGAATCTGGATATTGAAAAACAGGTACATGGCTAGGGAAGTTTATATTTTAATTTCATCTTCAAGAGTAGTCCGTCTTTCTGTATATTGATAAATAGCTATGAGAAGCCCACTGGGGATTGTTTCTGTGGGATAACATTTCTTGTATAAGGAAATAGAGAAAGTTTGGGGTACAGTGCCTTTTTTGTTTAGCATAGAGAAACTGTAATGAGGCTTAAGAACTGGAAGCTGAAAGCACACTAATTCAAACTAATGTAGTTTCTTTAATTATGCAACCGAGTATTGAGGAAAGGTCTGAACTCTCCATCTCTTAGTGTCTTCATGTCTGCAACACAGGAGTCCAGACTGGGTGATCAAATGGCCCCTAGGCACTGTGACCAGGACAGGTGCGGGATGGGAGGGATGTGGGGCATCCAGGGAGGAATTACATTTTAAGATTTATGGTGCAGAGCTGTGGAGGTTGTGGCAGCTTGAGAAGGTGGGATCTGGGACAAAGTGTGATGGCGGGGCTGCGGCAGGGTCTTACCAGCTGCTGTTTCACAAGCCTGCAGCGTGCTGTTGCACATCCCATGAGCGTGACCTGCCTATTACAGGATCAGGCCTTCGGTATCAACCGCTGGCTTTCAGATAGCAAAAAGGCTCAGTGTCTGGAGGTAGTGGGCACACCTATAAATTTCTCACAGGAAATAAGTAACGTGTTGGCAATCTTTGACAAGTTTCATTTTGTAACTGTGCCACAACCTCAATGGGGGTTTTGTTTGTTGGAGACTTGTTTATTTTTTCTTTATTTTTTTTCATAAATCCGCTAAATTATTTAGGGGCTGAATTTTAAAATTAGAAGATGCGGCATTAAAAAAGCTATGAATATTTTATGAAGGGTTCTGGGATTTTGTGGTATCAAAATACACGTTGCAGCCTTGGAGACTCCAGTATGGAGCCACATGAGCCACTCGCTCCTCTCTGTCTGACCCGCAGTGGAGCCTCAGGGGGGGAGCAGAGGGGTCCCTTCATCCCCCAATGCAGGAGGGAGCCCCGTGTTGCCCAAGAAGCCCAACCACTGGTCCACCTCACATCAGGTTTTGGTAGTTTTCCTTTTTTGTTGTAAATGGTGAAACAGTATTTTGCATCAGTGGACTTCCTACATATTTTGAGAGTGATTTCTTGATTGCAAATGTGAGGCTGATTTTATATACACAATGGGAGAGGTGAGGAGATTTGCAAAAGCCATCTGAGACTGCTCCCAGCAGCACCATGGGATCAGCAAAACCACTGGAGAGTCCAGGGGATGCTGGAGGAGAAGGAGCCTGTGCAGAAACCACAGAAATGTGAAGCACAGGCTGGCAGGGACAGAGTCAGGAGGTTTCTCTGCAAGGAGAGGAGCAGGAAGAATAAAATACGTGATCCTTTCTAGAGGACAGGCAGCAGGTATCCTAGAGGGGTATGTTAGAGCCGGCTGCTGCACACTGAGGTCTCTGTACCTCGGTGGATCCCTTCGCAACATTTCAAGCCAGACAAGATCTGCAGCAAGTACTAATGGCTACAGCCGGGCTTTCTCCAGTGTAATTTACCCATGTCTAAATGTATGTAAAATAACTTCTGATGACATGTTTTCTTATGAATTAGCAGGTCTTGCTGACACAAATCAGGAACTCAATACTATATTCAGCAAGCACATTAAATCTCCTTCTAACATGCGCCATGCTGAGACACTCTTTGTTATTACCTTAAAGTACTAGAAGCTGGAGAAATGCCAGCTTCTCTCCTCTGATGGCAACAACAATGACACAGGCAGAAATAATTAGCTCTCTGCTACACAACTGGTATGGATGATGCTGTTCTTCAAAGCATGTTTCTCTCCCTTTAGCTGCTATGCAGATATCCTTGATAATTAACCAGCTCTCGGTGACACTGCAATACTAATAAATCCTCAAGAGTTGCATTTAATGTGTTGTGTAGGTATACAGACCTCAGTATTGTCAAGACAGTTGTGCTGCAGACTGAGCCTGAGCTGGGGTAACAGCATAGCCCTGCTGAGGCTGAAGGAGCTCAGAGGACTTACCCACATTGACAATCTGCCTTTGCATACACTGTCAGAGCAAGTCCTTGTCCTTAAACCTGAGAAAGTAAGAGCCCTTTGGGTTTCCTACAGTCTTTGACTACAATTGTTGGGAAGAAAATATTTTCTGGCAAAGAGAGCCTATACTGACTCAGTTCATTGTTAAAGGAGCTAAATTATCACCCCAAAATACAAACTGAAACTTTTTCTCTTGAGGTTTACAAAAATTTGACTATTTTTAATTTTATTTCCTATTTCATTATTATACAGATCTACCTTTCTGGCCTTGTTTTCCAAAGCTGGAGACCCTCAGCTCTGTGCAAGGCTGATCGTGGCAGGATGCTCTGGCAAGAAGTTCTGGCAGTTTTCTGCAGCACTCACCTGGAAGAGTGTGTCACTCTCTGCTATTAAACAGGGACTGAGGGCTGGCTGCACAACTTTTCTTTTCTTCTTTTTTTTTGGGAATGGGTCCTTAAGAAAACACTAATGAAAGTTCTGCTCTGAAGGTCTGATTCTGGAAAGAGAGAACAATTTCTTGCTGAGAGATGACTTCACTGAGTGCACGTCCTAGGACAGGCAAGCTTATAAACTCGTAAGCTTGGGGTGAGAGAGTACTTAAGCTTACCCAAGCGTGTCTTTATGATAGCTAGGGCTGTTCATCAGAATCCTTCATTACTTAACATCACAAATCAAAGCATCATTTTGTAGCGCCACAAAACAATTCCCTTGACCGTATCAGAAGGAGGAGTTAATTTTTTCACACCAAGTCACATTGCAGTTATATTCTGCACCGGAGAATAATTCATTCCTCCATTGCAATGTTGAAGCTGCTTTCTCACTTTTACAGCATCAATATCTCCTGCTGCTGGCAAATACTGTAACAAAGAGCAGGAAATGGTTTCAAATGTGTCCATCCTACTGACATAGATTGTAATGAGAGTAGAAAGTGGGCCAATGTTAGCTCTCATAGTGTCAGTAGCATAAGCCTAAGTGCCAAGCCATTTTAATTAATTATGTGCTAATAGTCTCCGAGCTGATGCAGCGTTCAGCATACTCTATGTGTACAAGTTATACTCATCAGTTCTGTTTTTCCTTTTTGAATAAAAATTAGCAGTAATCCTTCAATTCTGTGGAAGCCTTCTGTTGCAGTCCAAAAGTCAATGCAGCATTCACGCTTCATATGTACTTTATCATTCCCTTAGGCCATTGTTTATATGGCATTTTTAGCAAAGTTAAAGACCATTAGTATCCTGTGTCCTGCTTTGGCACAGAAAAGACACTCCAGAACTGCTATGGGTAAGGTTTACAACTACTTTGGAGCACCAGGCAGCCAAAACAGCAGAAGCACAATGGCAAATAGGATCCTAATAATTCATAAGAAAGATTTTTACTTAGGCAGATACTTTTTTGGGGGTCTCTTTCCCTATGGAACAGCTGTCTTGGTCTCTCAGACATAGGCTGATCGAAAGTCCCTTGTTGCAGTGAATGGAGGGACATCCTCTGTGGACCTTTTCCACTGTGAAACCAAATATTTCAGAAGTGCCTGGACTGATTCTGGAGAAATTTTAGTATAATTAAATATAGAATTGGAGGGAAAGAAAATCTGCACATGGTGCTGTGGCAAAGTCCCTGGAACTGATAGTGGTTTCTCTGGTAGAAGACAGTCCTGGAGGAAGGTAGCTCACAATTTAAGGTTGATTTGGAAGGATACGGGAATTTGCTGGCTGGCTACTGTTTTAATTGTTTAGCTGCAAACACTCCCTCAACCCGGAGTAGATGGCAAATATCAAAATCAGAATAATTAAGTGATTTCAACTACTAATGAAGTTCCTAAATAAGTAAAGGCATTCAAATGCAATGGGCTTTAGAACTGTGTCAAATCTTTATGAGATTGCAGCTTAAAAATGAGATACACTTTTTTTCTACCTCACCAAAACACAGCTATTTTAGGACTAAAATCTCTCTTCTGTCTGGGCAGGAGAGCACTCTAATACTCAGGGTATTTAGTAATATGGTAATTGTACAACAATGATGGTTATTTTGACTATTCTCTGTCTCGATTAATATTTATTTTGAAAAGACAGATCATAGCTTTCTGTGCAGGTGCGATAAGGTAATGTGTTTTATAACTCCATTACTAGATTATATTCAGAGCTTTCTCATGCAAGATCATGTATACACAACCGAAGAATAAATTCAAGCTCTTTTCTTTTGGTGGGCCTACTTTTGGCTGTGAAGAACACAAAAATGACTCTGGTTAAAAATCTGTCTTCTTGATCTACATATTCATTCCATATAAAATAAAAGTCTCTTCAATTTTAACTCACACTCCTACCTCAAAGACCGCATTTTGTCCTCTGGGTACACAACCCCCTAGTACTTACATTTTCTTATGAGCACATAGACCTTTCCATAGAGGCAGGCATGGTGCCGACGAGACCGTGAGAAAATCACTGCCCTGCTCATTCACGGAGAGCTGTAATTTCAGTTAAGGCTGCTTTCTTTGCTGCTTGAAATGAAGACGAGTAGAGCAGGAGGCTGACTTCGGAAGTTTCTAGTGGTAAATATCCGGAGACTCCTATCCCTGTCAAAAGGGATGGATGTTTCAACAGCTAGTCAGCCAATTTCACGCTAAAATTAAAGTTGTCAGTCATCAGGTGGTCTGCTTGGTAGATAAGTGATATTACAGTTTCACATACCCAACCTTTTTCCATTGGTCACAATTTGATTCAGAATCCTTGCTGGCATTCGATTGACACATAAAATGTGGCAATTATTGCTAGCATTTTTATTCTCAAGGTTTTTTGGTACATTGAGCTCAGATTCCCATTTACTTGGTTTAATACATGTAAACAATCCAATTTTTCATCAGTTCTGCTCAAGAGCTCATCAGTGACTGCATATGGGTGTAATCAAGTAAGCATCGTTTACTAAATTCAAAGCTTAGTTCTTTCATTTCCATCAGTTCCTACTTCATTTTAAATTTCCTAGAACAGCTCCATATTTTTAAATAGCATTAGTCAGGATTCTTGTTTGTTTGTTTGTTTTACTCTTACCAATATAATTTCAGTTCTTCTTTTTTTACTGATTGAAGTGTGATTCTACTTTCCCCACTAAATTTCTTGGCAAAGCCAGACGGACAGAAATGGTCCCACACCATGATGAAATATTCTGTATTATTTATACAAGGTAAATCTTACTCCTAAACAATTCTGAAGATCGTTCATTATATAATATCTACTGAACTTGTCATTCAACTCATTCTTATTTCATCTTCCATCATTCTACTGTTCTTCTCTACATACATGTACTGGAAAAGGGGAAAAAAATAAAAGCTGTAGAGAAGATAACGACAGGAATCTTGTGAGATGGATGTCTTCATCTACCACTGTTTTGCCCCCGTGATGACAAACAGCTTTTTTTCCTCACTCTTTTTTTCCTCTTCTCCCTGAAGTACACAGAGCTCCCCCGGGTTAAGCAGAAAGGCTGCTTGGTGCCACTGCTGGGGAGCAGAGTACAACGCCTGCTGCTCAGTGTCAGGACTCCCAACTGACTTGCTGACTTTCTGTGCTCAGGATTTCATGTGTCTAAATACTCCTGATGTGCATCTCAGGAAATCCATCTGTGGAAAAATAGATTTATTTCATCAGGAGTGTACACTAGACTTTTTGGGAACATGTATTCATAGCAAATTATCTGTGGTACATATCTGATATCTTTACTTCATTCAGGTACGGCTCTTCAAAACAATCTTTCAAAAGGCAGAAATCCCCAGTGTGGTGCTCAAAGACTGAGGCTTCAAGGCAGAGGGAGTAAAAACCCTCCCCATGCAGTTAGATATCTCAGCAGACATCAGCATTTCTTCCTTCTTCATGCAGTGCCTGTTGCTGCACTGTTATGCTAATCACACTTGTGAAGACTGTACTTTTAATCTAGTACAATGGCAAAAAGCCATTAGTATGAAGACAGTGGCTGATTTTTAGCTCAGCCTCTTGTATTCTCTGTGCTGTCACCAATCTCAAAGACCAAGAAAAAGACCATTTGGGCTGTGCAACACTAATGAAGAGGCACAGTCTTTCTGCTCACATTTTCATCCCAGCCCACGTGTCTAGGAGTGAGGTTGTACACCAGAGCCTGTGCCCAGGCAGGAGGAGATGTGCTGGGGAATTTCCAAGAATTTTACTCTCTGCCACAGATATTGTCACGCACTGGATCAGCACTGTCCTTAATTGAGATCATCCTGTCCTCAGTGTGATAATCCTGTCCTTTGAGGGAGTTCCTTGCAGTCATTGTTATGGGAAGAGGCATGCTGCCTTCCAGTTTTTTCTACCTCTTTGAACTGAAATATGAAACCTTTTCCCCATAGGCCTTCATATTTCTCCCATTTACTCATAAATGCTGCATAAAATGCTGAGATCTCCCTCATCTGGACCCAAGTGCTTTGTGATGATTCTTAAGAGATATCTTACAAATTACAAATTATCTGTTCTATTGAAATGTTAAAGACTTCGGCAGTTTCACTTTTTTTCCCTTGCCTGGGACAGTGTCTCCCCAGTTTTACTAATCTTCTTGACTTTACAGTGCTTGAAATTCTGCTTCCAACAGCAGAAATTAAAAACTGAGTTAGAAAAAGAACACCGGTTCCTCCTGTCCTGTAGGATAAGACTCTTCAGCTTACTTTGATCACTGCTTGTGTATTTGTTTCACGTAATTCCTCATTTGATCTTACTATTCACATGTTTTATTTGCCAGGCTATTGTGCAGGACTGCTGTTTCAAGGGTCACTTACAGTAACAGGCAGGAAATTATGTTCTTTCCACAATGTTCAGAGTTTCCAGATCCAAAAGGTCATTTATAGGAAAAGCCTGCATGAGGAAGTACAATAAAGGTGTGGAAATTATTACTTAAGTGACTGTCACTGGTTCATAGAGGGCACACAAGAATAGCCATCCCTGTTGGTTTTAAGATGGAGAGGGGAAAGATACTCTCTAGCTCATGAGTTTCCGTATTAAGCAAGAACAGAGTTGTGTCAATCAGCAGAAGTACAAAATGAGCCTGTACTTTTCAAGTTACTCATTTTCACCAGTCAGTCCTAAGGCCCTGATTCAGCAAAGCAATAAAGCAGAAATCATTCTTTCACAGCAAGCCTCACCAGACCAGTTACAACATAGGCATCTCGAGTGCACAGCTCTAACACATACCTTCATTTGTTATCATGATTAAAGAAAATAACCTGATCCCTTTGACTACTTCTTAAAATAACTTCAAAGGGCTTTTTACACAGAGAATTTCTTGTGGGGGCACAGAAGAACCAAACAGCAACGTGTTTTAAGAGTCCTCATCTCAGAGATGTGGCTGTGTTGCAGCATTATAACCATAGTAGAGCCTTTACTGTAGCGTTATAGAGGTCAGGTTTAAAATCCTGGTTTGCCTTTTAAATCCTATGTTTATAACCCAATGAGAAAGCAGTTTTTGAGCAATTTGTCATTGCAGTGATTTGTTGCTTAAGTGATTGTACAGACAGTTAATTCGGCTTGAATGCTGTATTAAGGAAAAAATTGCATAGTCTACAGAGCAATACGGTTGAAAATCCTGTTGCAGTGACGCTAACATAGCATTTTTAATATTGGATGAGCTAGTCATGTAAAAATGGTAATGTAAACGTAGAAAACGAACATTCTTTTACACTACTTCCTTCCCAGTCATTATTTATGCACCTGTTGTCTTAGACTCCAATCACTTGTTTAGTAACTGTATATATTAGCAACTGTAGTTGTAAACGTACGTTTATGGATTGTTAGGCTTGGATTCAGTACAGAGTGAAAATAAAGCTTTATCTGTTTATACTATCTTATTTTAGTAGACTAAGGCAGACATTTTTTTCTGTTCCACTTCATCTTTAGTTATGGAAAAATGTTAATTAGTCAGAAGAGGTGGTGAACAGCACAGTGGAAAGTTCTCACAAATAAACTCTTTGGAAAAAAAATGTAACGGTAACAAAACAGAAGTTGGAAGCATTAGGCACCCTGTAAATAGTTTGGTTTTACACTTGCTGAAAGGGTGGAAGAATAGATTGCAGTCCCTAAGCTAAAGTATTGCTGTGGCCAAAATTGCTCAGGAATGTAACAAGTGAAAGACCTTTCCTTAAAAACCCTAAACAGGGTCTCAGGGGTCATAGGAATAGGCAGGATAGTGCTATGGTTGCTTCCACAAATGGCTATAAGCGTCTGTAAGCTGCAAGGCCACTGTGAGGTGAGAACTGCTACAAGCAAAGGCTATTCGAGTGCTTGGGACCAGAAGATGTTCATGCAACATGGACAGTAGTTAAACGACATTAAAGAGGGTTAACACGTTAATACAGTGTAGGTTTCGAACATGACAGAGTAAGGTGGACCCCATATAGCTATGGTAAATAACACAAAGCAGTGGTGGGTGAGGTCTCTGTATGGGTAGGTCAAAATCTGAAAGTCAAGCGGTAAGAACTGTGGCACTTCTGGTCTTATCAGGTGCCCATAAAAACCTGACCTCTTGCTCTGCAAAGGTTTGCATTGTTCATAGCCAAGGATGTGAGGAGAGAGGCTATTTATCCAGTGGAGTTTAAAAATATGATTGTTATTACTACTTTGTTTAACAAAAAATACAGAGAAGTGTTTCCTAGGACTGTGTTAGGGCTGTGGTTTGGTCACGCTGATAGTTGGTGCTTTAAAAGCCATTAGTACTATCAATTACTCATAGTTGCTAGGATTTTTTGAAAAACTTTTCTTGCCTCACATAATTTGTAGAGAAGGAAGGCTGTTCTCTTCTGGATCTCTTGACCTGAAAAGCTCTCCTCTCTTTTGAGGTTTTCTAAGTACAGTTTCAGACGTATGAGACAAAAATAAGCAAAAAGAGGGCAGTGATTTTTTGTATTTTCGAAAATGTTTAAATTCAAGTCAAGCACCTTTGTACATACAAAATGAAACTTCTTGACAGATATGGACCAAGATTTTTGTTTCTTTGTTTTTCAGATTTTTTTCTTACTTGCAAAAGTGAGTTGATATTATAAAATTGCATCTTGACTTTGACAGCAGTCTGTCTCCTGCCCAAACCTGGCTATTATCTCAATAAGGTTTCCATGTCATTCCGTTCTTTGAGAAACAAGTGTCAGCTCACTTTGACTCACCACCAAGTCACAATACCAGCTCACTTCAGAAGAAATCTGTACAGAGCCAGACATGGATCTGCAAGTTAAGCACAGTGACCCCACTGTGCTCAGTCAATCTATGATTTTACAACAGCAGTGATGTGCCCATGTTAGCCAAGAACAGATAATTCTTGAGCATTTGATCTGCATCTCATCCTAAGATCTCTTGCTATGTAATTTAAGAAATTAATTATTTTTCATGAGAAAAAAAATATGAAACAGGAATTTTGAGTTCTCTGATTTTAAACACTTTGTTGAAAAAAAAAAAAAAAACAACGCACAAACACCCAAACCAACTTTTCTTCCTGATTCCAATTAAGAGCTCAAGTAACTCTCTTGAACAGGATTTTCCCAGGTCATTGTTTCTGTCTCAAGTGAATTCCGCCTTTTATATCTCCTCTCCCCAACTGACCTTTTGCAGAGGATGGTGCTGATGTGGTACAGTATTGCTTCACCTGGAAGTCACCTCACACCTCCATGTACACCCCTGCTGCCATGTCCAGCCCTCCACCAGCACGCACAACAGCATACCTACCTGTCGATGTGGTCAACGTCTTGTGTGCAGCAATATGAAGGGAACGTAACTCCGCTGACCCGTGACTGCATTTTACCGATCTCCCTCTCTCACCAGCACTGCCTGGTTTCACTTCACAGAAATTAGAATAAATAAAAGTTCAATTGTTTTGCAATGAATTGCAGTAGGGCAGCGCTGTCAGTTTAATTAACTCTTAACTCCAAACTCAAAGCCTCTAATAAAGGTGCTCAGGACCAGGCAGTTAATGGAAATAAAACAAATGATGGCAGGGTTTTTTCTAACAGGGCTGAGGTGGTGTTCTTCAGAAGGGAACGATGTATCGGGAATGTCTCTGCAACTCACCAAGCCTGTAAACAGCCGTGTGATCTAGAACACAGAGAATGGGGAATTCAGCTGGAAAAGGTTACATACGTTGAGGAGGGCCTCGTGCAAATTACTTTAGGGGGAAACTTCTGCCCGTACAAAAGATCAGCTTAGGCTGGAACACAACATAAACCTTGGTTTTCAATGTTTTTAGTGGATTTTGACATCAGAGACTCTGTGTTGTCCTGTTAAACCAAGTCAGTTATAATATTTAAGGATTTTAAAGGAAAGGTTCCTAGAGGCATGTCCTGGATAATGACAGATCTCTCAAGAGGGCTTGAATCTGCAGAAGAGGAATCAACTAAACCCACCAAATTCATGGTTGCTTCCTTCTTGACCACAGCCCATGGGCTGTTTCAGCCCCTGCTGTAGGCAGGTGGGAATGAAGGCAGGAATTTAATTTCTCTGACAACCCTGTCGCTGTCACGGTTTTCTCATAGCTGATGCAAATCTGAACTATAGGCAGTGTGATAGTGAGTGAGAACAGACATGGGTTGCCCAGAGAGGTTGTGTTGCTTCTGGATATCTCCTCTTCATCCTTGGAGATATCCAGAAGCCACCTGGACACAGTCCCAGGCAACTGGCTCTAGATGGCCCTGCTTGAGCTTTGGGGATGGACCAGATGAACTCCAAAGGTCCCCTCCGACCTCAGCCATCCTGTGATTCTGTGGACTGGAGCAGCGTTCAGCACAGAACAGGATCAGAAATCCCTGTTCGGTCCTGCAGTAATGAGCAGCTCTGTTCAGTCCCCATTTCCTGAAGTGGATCTGGTTTTAGCTGGAAGGTCTTGGACATAAGTGACCTATTCTAACGTCATGGTGGCAGGTGGATGGTTTGGGGAAGTACAAATAAATGTTACTCTGAAGGAACACAGAAGTCTTATTCTACTTTTACTTCTGTTTTTTCTCCCTGTAAGGAATGACTGAGGTGTATCCAGACAACTGGATCACCTCTGTGGATGTCGGAAGAGGGTGAATAATTAGTAAATTTTATTTGATTCATTTTGCAGCTTTTCTCCCCTCTGGCCACCTGAAATTCTACAGAGCAGATGATAACTTCCCTGGAAATTAGTCATCTAGAAAACCCTTCTGCTAACATTTTTTGGGCTGTAGCTTATGGTACGCAGATCATTTACAGCGTTTGTTCAAGACTATAACTGTTTTTATTGGGCCCTTCAGTCTTGGGCAATACTAAGACACCCTCACTGGAGGGACAGTAAAAGCATAAATCATATGTTTATCGTGATGAATCAACCATTATGACTTTTAAAAACTGTTTTCTGAAAGTATTTGCTCTCTTTGCTTGAGACATATTGTTCATGCCAACACATTTGCTAAGAAGTTTGCAAAAAAAACGAAGACAAAACAGATACAAAGGAGGAAACACATATGTTTTAAAATGGGAGAGTCATTCTTCTAAAAACATTTGTATGTTTCTCTAAGTCTCCAAATATGAGCAATTTTTTTCATTTTACTGAGACAGACTTGCAGCTCGACGAGACTTGACACGAATTCATAAGAAAGACCCTCCAAAATCTGCTGCTAGAGGAGAAACAACATGCTTCTGTATCCAAAACATCCAGAGAGGAATTATGCAAAGAGATGACTCATCACAGGAGCAAAGTTTTAATTTCCAGTTCCCAGCACCGATTTATGTCTGGGTCACATCACTCTCCCTGTGCGTGTTCCCTTGTGCAATAGGAAAAGGCTTTTGCCTCCCCTGTAGCTGCTGCTGGCTGAGACTTGAATCTGATGGGACCTATGACGAGTATGCGTGCGTCTGTGAATTGCAACAGAACAGAGCTGATCTGAGGGTGGTCCCATAACACCAGCCCAGGCTGGTGACCAGCAAGGTACTGAGCCCTGATTCAAGAACTGAACTATGCTCTCACCTGTCAGCTGTGACTTTAGTGGGCCGTGCTCATAACAGCATCTATTTTGCTGGATGGCAGTAAACTAAACAAAATCCGAATTTCTGTATAAACAGAGATGGTTCAGGATTGCTCTGTCACAAATCTACCGTAAACTTTCAAATATTGACTGACAGTGCCCATTTCTGGAATGTGCAATAAAAGCTGTAATTAAATGCTTTTACGTCTGTGGTTGCAGAGAAAAGTCTGAAAATGTGGCACTGGGGTATGTGGATGGCTGAGAAGCTGAGAAATAATAATTAAAAAAATCAAATTAAAGGAACCATGGGCTCTGTTATTCTTAAAAATGTCATGACATCAAAAATTTAGGAATGGTCAAATTCTTGAAGCAGAGGTTACTGACTCTGCTAGTTTGCCTTTCTGGCAGTTGCTGTTGACAACAAGCTCATGAAGTTGTACATAATTTTAGAAAAATGAGAAAAACATAATTTATTACATTCCATGCCTTCTATTGATTATTTCTGGGCTTGAAAACAAGCTATAAAGGAGTTAATACAATTGCTACAGAGGCAAGTCCATTGTCTGTACTTCATGCTGCTGGAACCGCTCCACTGTTCCTCAACGTGACCAAGCTAACTCATACTCTATCTCAAAAAGGAGAGTTTCACATCTTTATTTCCTCCCATCTTGCTTTAACTGTTGGTGTGCAGCACCATAAACTGCTCAGGGAATCTCCTTCCACCTCATGATTCTGGCAGATGGCACATTTCGGGCTTTGTGCTTTCTTTTCCCCCTGCTCTGCCTGACCCAGGAAGCAGCCCAGGATCTGCAGGTGTGGCATGGGGACACCTGTGGGCACGAAGGCACAGATGGAGAAGATGGCACTTTGCGGGAGCTGCGTGAGGACACTGACACGATCAATGTGATCTAACAAGTGAACCTTTATTTCCGTGTTTCCAGTGCAATTTATAACCCTCGACCACACCCAATAAATACTGATTGGCTTCATCGCAAATAACAGCCCATAGTCCAACTCGATTGGCTACATTGTGAGTCATGTTCAAGTCACATTCACAAATGTTCACACCCATCTTCTTCAAGAAATTAAAACTGCGTCATTAATGGCGGCTGTCTCTTCTCCTGCACCTGTAAGATATTCATGCCCCCTGCACTGGAAGTTGTTTATGCTTTCAGCAGTTCCAGCTCGGATTCTCTGGAAAGGCTGGATTGTTCACATGTCCCTTATTTCATAAATGTCCTCACACAGCACTTGGCCACACACAAGGACTGGCAAAGCAAAACACCTATGGGGAATGGTGAGGGGGTGTTCAACAGCCTGGGCCACCCAAGGGCTGGAAAAGAGAATTCAATAAGGAGAGGGGAAAAAAAAAGGCTCTCCTAATCCCCCCCAGCAGGCTGGAAGATGTTTGCTGGGGGTGGGGGCACAGTGCTCCCTTGGGAAAGGGCTGTGCTCTAGGGATCAAAGAGCGTCCCTGCACGCTGAGGGAGTGGGAGGCCAGGGCACCTTGGGGCAAGAACTGCAGCAGGGAGAAAAGAGAAAGTGAAATATGGAAAAACAAAGCTGAGAAAGGAAGCTCAGAGAGGGAGAAAAGATGGCAGCGCTGTTAGGAGCCAGCAACCCAAAGAGGTCCATCTTCCCGATGCAAGTTAGCGGGGATCTGACAACACCCAAGGCAGTGAAAAGCAATGTCTTTGCACTCTGTCCTGTGTCCTCTAATAGGTATACAAGACC
The DNA here is from genome assembly GCF_034619465.1 of Leptosomus discolor. Taxonomy (NCBI): domain Eukaryota; kingdom Metazoa; phylum Chordata; class Aves; order Leptosomiformes; family Leptosomidae; genus Leptosomus; species Leptosomus discolor. The sequence goes on from NC_141404.1 coordinate 7,619,692, forward strand.
TGCAACTCCATAGTTCGTGTTTGGGGTTGTCAGTCCAAGGAGCTTTCAGTTCCCATTCATTACCAACTAAGTGAGCTGCTGGGAAGCCATGGAGCACAAAGCAATGCCATTCGTGTTACCATTGCTCCTATTTTCAGCTCCATGAGTTCCAGAGGAGCAAAACAATAGAAGGGGAGAATGGAGGAATGAGGCTGCCTGGACACCTTATCACAGCTGTGATTTACCCTCCTCTAAAGCAGCTGATGGAAGAGGTTATGGCTGGGTTGTTCTGCATGAGCAGCATTTGGATTTGGAGAATTCACTGTTTGGGTCTTGTGTGTTTTATTGAGTAGCAAAAAAAGGTGTTTGATGTTTCTGAAGGGAGGTGTGGGGCTGGCAACAGACTGCAGAGAGAGCAAGAGACTTTCTGCACATACTCCATATGGGAGCAGGGTGGCACATGACTTTCTCTCCTGCGTTACTGCAATGGGCCATTTTCCCTGCTTTTTGGGAAACAGCAGGGGGGTTCTTTTCCTTGATTATGTGAATAATTATATCTGTTTCAGTATTTACAAGAAATAGCTAAACACTTTAATTTCAAGAAAGCCAGAAGAGCCAGCTCACTTGGGGTGACGCCATGAGTGCGACACAGCCATGGCGGGGGGTGGGGGTGAGAGGAGCCTGACTCAGGTCTGTACCAAGAACTTTCTTAGCCTCCTTGAGGGCAGTTAATTAGGTTCATAAATGTGCTCAGGTGGCCTCTGACAAGCTCAAAGCTCAGGCCCAGCTGCCTAAGGTCCTTCATCTGCAACCATATCTTGTTTATGAACTCTGCTCTTTAGCCAGTCTCTGTGTTATGCCTGTGTTTGTCAGCCAGCCTGGAGGAGAGCGGGTGCTGGCAGTTGTGCAGTACAGGATCAGGACTTGGTACCTTGTAGAAATTGTGGGTTTGTTTTTCACCTATAAATTAGGAGTCCTGGCGCCTTCCTGCTTCAGGGATGTGCTGCAAACTGAGTGGTGGTAGAGGCTGCGAAGTGTGATGTTGCATAAGGTAAGAGAGATATTGCCAGTATTTTGGGGTCTGCTCTGTGCACTGCTGGAGAATGAACTAAGAAACAACAACAAAAAAGATAATTTTTTTAAGTTACTTCTGCGGAAATTGCTGTGCATTTCTTGGGTTTATGCTGCTTTCTCTTGGCCCTATGCTTCTGAGGTTTCGTATTTCTGTGGAATTGGGCCCCTTGTCCTGCCTGAGAGAGAGCCATGACTGTGTTTACAGGCTTGTTGATGCAATATGACCTACGTGGCTTAATTTTGAAGAGCCTTATTGATTTGTCACTTAGGAGAGAAGTGATAAGCTATCCTTCTTACTAGTTGAGACCTTCCTGGCTCTCTAGCCTCAGCATGGCATCTGCTGCAGTCATGTCTTCTGCAGAAAGGCAAAAGTTGAACATCTTTTTGGAAAAGAGTCTCAGCGTTTCCAGGCCAAAGCTCATTACTCCTTTCAACAGGCAGTGAAAACAAAATGTGAGCTCCTTAGCACTGGGATTTCTTTTGTTACTTGTCCATGATTCAGCACAGCAAGACCTCACTCTGCACTAGGGGACCTGATGCATCACCCAAATAACCAGGGGATCAAGGGGCTGCAAGACTCATCCAGAGGCCAGCAGAGTCGTGCCTAAAAGCCTGCTCTGCTGTGTCTACACTGCTCCTGCCTGTTGTTTCTGTTATCTGTCCTCAGAAACATCCTCCAACAGAGGCACTGATGGTCTTCTCAGCCAGGGACACGATGCTGCAGTCCCAGGTGCAGGGAATGCTGGGCTTTTCAATATTGGCACCTGCTTCACCGGAAGCAAAGTGTCTGATGGAAATGCTGTCCTTACTATGTATTTACGATGTGATGGCAAGGGAAAAAAAAAAAAGTTGAGTTAAAGCAAGACATGTTGTCATTGTTGGATTTTTTTTTTTTCTTGGGCAAAAACTATTTGAGGAGAATTTGCAAAACAGTTTCACACAAGAAAGCTGGACAAATCTTGGAAAAGAAAACAAAGTATCTTAGTCCTCCTTTTTTTTCCAGTCCAACATACCCCATTTTTAAATATGTCCTTTTTTTTTTTTTTTTTTTTTTTTTTTTTTTTTTTTCCCAGAGGCTCAAACAAATCAAAAGTGTTTCAGCTTGGGGCTGAGCAAGAAATCTTTGATTGGCCCCAATGATGATGTTTTGTTGTTCAGTATTTCATTTTCCTGAGGCCAGCAACACAATCATTTGGTATCAATCAAAAAAATGCTTCTAATTCTTTGCTCATTTGTGGTCTGATAGATCCTCCCTGCTTTCCTACCAGTTTGGTCAGTCACACTGTGGGATGTCCATATTTTCAGGGCTTGTGCCTTCAAGGCTACAACTGCTCTAGGACTAGAGAAGCTAATGTTTCTGGATGTCTGAGGCAGTGGCTCCCTGTGCTGTCTGACTCCGACACCCAATTTGTTCCAACCATAGTTCCTCGTGCCCTGATCATCCACCATGAAGGAATCTCACCCACTAATACAGTAAAAATATTGCTCTTTTCATGACTGCAGGATGTAGTAACTTAAAATAATAATAAATTACTTCTGAAAAGGAATTTGTTCCATTGTTATTTAGAATAGTAGCAGTAATAATAATAAAGATGAAAACAAATATTAATAACCAAACAGGGCCAGGGCTAGGGGCACACAAAATTACTGCAACTGCTGGGAGCAGCAAAATAGCTGTGACCCAGCTGTTTTCTGCCCTGGTTAGCAGATGTCTACTTTGCCTGTGGAAGGGCCCTGTAAAGCCAATGCTGCTGTGGCAGAGGGAAAGAGCAAAGGCTGAGGGGCACCAGTGTCTGCCAGAAGTGTGATCCCTCTTAGCACCCTCATCTTAGAGAGGTAAGAAACTGTTTTGGCTACTTGGCATGAAGCCTTGAGTTATTTCTGCTCATGCACTGTCTTTCACTGAGGAGTTTTATAGACTTACATTGATAATCCCTAGACCTGAGAACAATAAAACACAGCATGCCTCAGATGTACATATGGGAGCATTTTGCAAATACATATTTTTTTAATCATTTTTCTTTAACATAGGTAGTCAGGTAAAGGAAGGGTTAATTGGCTGACCCAAATGAATCTACCAAGCCAGTGGCAAAGCTCGCTGCAACATTAATCTTCATTTATAGAGCCATGAGAGCACCTATGAGTCAATAGCAGTGTATAAATTCCCAGCCTACAGATAAGAAACAGGACAGACTATCAAAGTTTTTCTTTATTTGTATAGCAAACTAGAGGTATTACTTGTTTTGGGGTGTCTTTTTCAGGGCAGGAGGGGAAAGAGTTAGTTTATAATACATCATCCAAATATCGCTGTGCTCAGTGCAGAAGCAACTGGTCAATACTCAAGTACCTCAGTGCGTAACCTAGAGCAGGAGTAAAGAACGTTGCCATGCTACGTGGTGGGGCAGAGAAGGAAGGGAGTTGTGCAATTAAGTGTATAAGGCTTTATTTTTTTTTCCCCTTGATATAGCAAAATCTCAATAGATGTCAGGCGTGGGCAGGGCAAACAGTTCATCTCCGTCTGAATTTTAGGCATAGCTCTCAGTGGATGGGTTTTTCAAAATTAGTCTGTATTTTCAGAGGAACACAAGTGCAGAAAGCTCCTGGGAGTTCAGCTGGACCATTTCCCTCAGCTGGATAGACTTAACAAGTTCAAATACATGTGAACAGGATGAGAAGTCACAGGCTTAAACTGCCTCTCAGGAAATTTAAGTTAAACATTAGGAAAAACTTTCTTACAGTGAGGACAGTTGAATATTAATAGAAATTGCCATGGGAGGTTGTGCACCTAGTGTCACTGGAGGTTTTTTAAGAACAGGTTAGAAAAACATCTGTCAGGAATGATGTAGGCAGTTGGTCCTGACTTGGGGAAGAGGTATGAATTAAATGACCTCTCAAGTTCCCTTTCAGCCCAATTTCCTGTGCTTCTGCAATGTTACATACTAGTGGCTCGCAGATAAATTATAATATTACGGTTATTCTTTTTCTTTTCTAAAGTAGATGTTTTGACTTACCTCTCCAGTGTAGCATGAATACAGGTTTCAGTCAGGAAACATTCATGAGCAAATACATCTCAGACTAATAAAACAGGCAAGCAAGGGGAGCACCCTTTTTTTGCTGTTGTTTTTGTTGTGCTTTTTTTTTTTTTTTAAGGTAATGAATTTTCAAAAAGGGTAAAAAAAGAGGGAAAAAATAAGGCCCTAAAGAAGATGCATCAACTTGGGGATGTTCATTGTTAAATTAAGAAAAGAAGTCTAGAGTGAATCTAAAGTTCATATCTTTGGGGAGAAAAGAGAGGGAAAGAAGAGGAGGAAAAGCACAGATATCATTAGAACAAAACCCTTAAAGAGGAAAAAGTCCTAAACAAATTAAATTATACATCTAACGAGCACAAACATATATTACTTTCAAAAGAGATTTAACCCAGTTCTTCAAAGAAACAAAACCCAGCAGTAATTAGTAAGTACTTTTATCTCTTCTGGATTAGAGTATCCAATAAAGCTGAATTCCTAGAGGTGATGTTCCTCCTCCCCAAAATATAAATCATTTGAAGATGTTGTGCAAGCCTTTTTCTGCTGCAGCCCAATAGGATACCACCAAAGACGGACTGCTTGGGCTGTGCTTGTTTTGCTTATCAGAAAATCAGCTGTGACCAGACCCCAAATGTAAAGATGAAAAAAAAAGAACCTCAGGAAACTGGGACTTCTCCTTTGATGTTCCTATGAGTTACAAATCAGGCCTTAAAATCCTGCTGGTCTCCGGCGTTTTGAGACAATACTAAAGTTCCATAACTTCTTCAGGAGAGTGAAGCAGGAGTGTAATGTGGGAAGGAAACGTGATAAGCAATAAAATTAATTTTCTGTCTCTGCTTGGGTGCATGTGCCCTGGCCACATAGAGTGAAGCCAGTCCCTTGCTTATAAAGTGCACATCGTGTTACAGCCACAACAGGCAAAACCACATGGCTGCAGAGCACAGACCTTTATTTCAGATCACTTTAAAAGCCAAGTGCAGCATTCCTGGGCAGAACAGGATGCAGATCCCTGTCATAACCCCAAGGCCTGGGGAAAGCCCTTATTTACTTTTTGTGGGAAGTTTTACGCCAGGGCTAGGCTGCGAGTGACTTCTGTCTGCCACTCAGGAGCTCTTTTTATGACATGAATAAATACCAAATAAATCCCTGACAGAAAACTTGGTACATGTCTCATGCTCCCATGCACCCATGCAATTTCACTCAGTGAAATGGCAGGCTGGTTGTCCAGGAGCGATTTGACTCTGGGGTGCTATCATGGCACGTGGTGCTGCCTTTTTGCCATGCAGCGATAGAGAATGAGGGTGGGAAACCCAGCTGAGGCCCATGAGGCACAGCTTTTGGGGTCTGCAGCCCTTGGGGGGGGGGAGAAAAGAAAAAGGAATCATCACCAGAAATATAGTTTCGGGTGGAAAAATACGACTCAGGAAATGTTTCCAAACTGCTTGGGAAAAAATTAAGATCAATTTATGTGCCACTTCTTTTGACTTCTCAGGCAAAAGGTGTACCACTGGTAGCCCAAAATCTGCACACGGAGCTGAGTGGATGTTAAGCACCCAGATAAAGAGTGGCAAACATTGACAGAAATTTTCCCCAGTCAATTCCTTCAGCCCAAACATGCTCATCACTCTTCTATGGATTTAGACATTTCCCAGTGGGCAGCTTCTTTTTCTTTACTTCCCATGTTTCAGGAGACTAAGTCAATCTATTTCAGCAGAGGTACCCAGGCTCTGAGCTGTCAGCAAGGTTCATATTGGTAACATAAATCATCTGGTTGTTGCTGTTCCTTCATTTCCTTTTGCTAACTTGTGTTCTCAGCTGTCATTCTCTGCTTTGAAGGCAGAGATCTCTCTACCTGACCTGTGTGAACAGGAGGAATAAGAGGCAGCTTCAGACTGAGCATGGGAAGGGACACCTGTCACTGCTGCAAGGGACCAGGGCCAGCCCTACATTTACTACATTTAGCTGCACTTGAAATGTGGGGCAGCTCCAGCCATCACAAACTCCTCACCGGTAAATCAGTTTCTGAGGGTTTTGGAGCCTCTGCTGCACAGGACCCAGCCAGTGGTGGGATGCTGACTCTGAACTGAAAACTTGTCACTTGCCCAAACCCACAGACATGTAACCTTGCTGCTGTCCAGTGTTGCAGCCGCCCATGTCACCATCTGGGTAGCTCATGGTTCCTGTAAAACCAAAGCATACACTCACCTTTCTAGCTCTTTTCCTTGCATAAATACATCATGTATAAGCTAGGGCTTGCTTGCTTGTTTTTTTTTTCCAGACACATACCTGAGCAAGAAGGCATGTTTATTTTGTTCGCCATGGTTAATCACACAGAAGACATACAGTTCTTCCATGATACTTATGCACATCTTTCTTCCATTTTCCCTTATTATTGAGATTAAATATGCTGCAAAAGGTTATTATTCTTATTATTGACATGAGTTCCTGTCACTAATGACAGGTGTAATTACTAGTAATAGTGTCATTTACTGTTTATACAGAGTAGTGTGTGCACAGCACTTTCCAAACAGGTAAAAATTATTGTTATTTTATTGAGAAAAAATTCACAAACTCAGCAGCTGTGATCACTGCCCTCTGTTTAAGGATGAAATAACATAGTGTAAAACAATATCCTTTTCCAAACTAAAATGAAGCACCATGCCACTTTCCAAGCCAAAGGCGCGTGTAAGGCAAGTTATGAATCCGGACTGTCCTGGAAGCACACTTGATCACACAGTGTTTGAGCAGTCTAAAGGAGGGAGGATGAATGAGTGAGAAAACAGCACAGGAGGAGATACAAGGAGGATCAGGCTAGAGCTCAGTACTGAGCCTGGGCATGCAATGGGAACCTGTTAGCACACTCTTTTCTTTCCAAGTCAAGATGTGTAGCAGAACCAGCAGTAAACAATTGATTTATTTCCATGCTTTCAACCACATAGCCAAAGTAGTGGAAGGCACTAATGGCCATGTGTGACAACTGCCTTAATGAAGCATAGCATTGTCTTCATCAGAAATCCAGAGACGTGTCACAGCCCAGCTGCACCCAGGCACAATGAGCAGAGCCTGAAGCTCTGGGGCACTGCCCCACCTTTGGTCTGCTAGCTCTGCTCGTTTCTCTCCTCCCCTTTCTCTTTTCAGGAGGTATGGCCCCATCATGCTGTGCCAGAGGTGACAGCAACCTGAGGAAAGGAGGGGTGAGCATGTCCCAGTGACAAGCTAAGCAGCAAAACGGGAAGCAAAAGTGAAAACACCCATCAGTACACCACAGCACACGTAAAACTAATGCTCGCTGTATATTGTAGGTATGTCTGTAAAGTGGGGCAGCTTTCAGCCAGAGAAGCCTATAACCCATTATGTTCTTCACTGTCACAAACTGGCGAGCTTGATAAAGCCATCATTATAGCCACAGCAGGTTCATTCCCTGCCCTGGGTTATGCACGAAGGCAGCCAGGACAACCACAGCGTTTGGTCCTGCAATTACAGTGTCTGATATGGAGTGGTTGTCTCAAGTGCCTGGTATTTTGGTTTTTTTTTATTTATTTCTATTTCTATTTTTATTCAAGCATTGTGATATCTTGCCCATACATGTATCAGACCAAAGTGGCACTACTTTTGCAACAAGAAAACCGAGTCTCATTTAGTTTTGAAAAGTAAAATTGGTAAATAAGAATGTTAACAGAGTAAAGGCCATGAAGGCAAAGGCAGATTGTTGAGGTTCAGTGGTCAAATGTGTCTGTCGTAGCTACTTTAACTACATTTCAAAATTAAAAAGTAGACAGCCTAAAAATACATTGCTAAAACCCTTTTCTTTTTCCTAGGCCAGTTTCAGAGAGGCAGGAATTTAATTCAGACCCAGCAAAAGGGAGTGCCATGTGTCTGAACTGCACCGGCAGCTCCCGTGTTCTGAGGCCAAAGCTGGCCTCAGAAATGCAAACGAAGCAGGGTTAAGCCTTCCCAAGTCCAGTATTTCTCTGGCACAAACTGACATCCTGGCGAGTGGTCAGCAGTCCTAAGCAATGAGATGCCAAGCGGTCAGACCAGGTGCTGCCTCCCTTTGCCACATCCCTATACTTGTTATATCATATGCAGAAGGCAGCGTTTCTGACTTTGCTGCAGCATTAGATAATGCTCAGTGGCGGCTGTTGCTGCTCTCCTGTAATTACCAGAAACATTGCTTTAAGAAGTTACAACTTCCTGGAATGATGTGAAAAATGAACCGTTTAGAGCACCAGTGAGTAATAGGTAATTGCAGGCTGCAGCATCTTTAATCACTTTCAACCTTAAGTACATTTTTGAAGAGTGTGGCTCATTATTACCTTGCAGATCTTGATTGAGTTGTACATTTCCGGTAGCCTAGAATGAAAAAAAGAGTTTTGTATACAGGGGGTACTGCTTGGCAGTTATGGAACAGCCTGGCCTGCAGGGGCAGAGGCTTAACTCCCTGCTCTGCTGCAGGCTTTTGTATGACTGTGGAAAAGGCATGGAGATGTTCATGTGGGGAGACTAACACGCTGCAACATCTACTGTCTCAGGTCACCTAAAATCCAGGTCCTGTGAAATCTGATCCCTAAGGCATTATAAACGCATCATGGGAAAAAAGAGTGACCCATGAGAGGCTGTGTGCAGACTAAGAATTATGGATATTAGTCAGCAGAAAAGGCTACTCATCAGCTTCATTGCTGCCCAAAGACCTGCTTTTGGGACCCCCAACCAAGAGCCCACTAAGTCCTGTTGATTTAGCTCAGCATTTCTGCAGTAACAATTTCTGATCTATAAAATGAAGATAATAAGTGTCTTATGATGTACACAGGTAACTACATTGATACAAGGAGCTCAGCTCTAACTTTGAAGTGATGTATATGCAGACATCTGATTGATAGAAAAAAAGGTGAAAAGGGCATTTTCTTTTCACTTAATATCCACACAGCATGTTTGCAGGGTTTGGACACACTCTGTCCCTGAGCAATATGAAATCTAGGAGTAACAAAGACCGGAGTGACTGAGTTTCCTTTGCAGAAGGCTCACAAGCCCCCAGAGTGATGCCCTTCTCACACCTTTTCTTAGTGCCTGCTCGTGTCTTCTCTCACCTGCTGGCTGCTCTTTCTCACTCAGCACAACCATCGGAGAGCATTGTTCTCAGCTAAGGCAGTATTTCTGCTTGAAACTTTGAAAGCGAAGACATGACACCACCTGGCTGTAGTGAAGAGGAGATGATGCCGTGCTCCAGCCACAGGCAGATGCCATCATCTTGCATTACATTTTCCTGAGAGGTATGTCTCGAGCAGCGGGACATGCACAGTCTGTATGCTGTGCTCCAACTCATTAGCCTAAAAGCTCTGAAGCTGAGTTATAGTCCCCATTCTTAGTGTTCATCTGCAAAAGCCCCGAATTCATTACCAGCACATTGATGAAAACTGTTTTCCTCCCACTTAAAATATTTCCAAATACATTTTCCCATTGTATGCTTAAGACATTTCTTGCCAGCAAATGGAGTCCTCTTCCCCCTCCTCTTGTGGTAGTGAAAGCCTGAATGGGAAGCACCAATCCTCTTGTCCATAGCAGTGCACGGTGTGTGCACCTCCTCAGCTGAGTGTCTGACCCCCATATGCTGTGTTCACAGGCATTATATATTGCATAGTGACCTTTTGGGGAGGAAAGGGAGAGACAGCAGCCCAAGGATTGGAAGAATTACATGTTTTTAAATAGGACGTACATTGCTGGAGCAGGGAAGGACAGTGTTCAAAGGACTCCCTGCACCATCAGGAACCTGGCCACGTATATGATTGGCATTTGCACTGCTAACGAGACCATTTCTATTGTAATGAGCTCATTACTATTTTTATTGCTATTGTATTTTGCATGTTTCACAAATCATGCAGGGACCTGCTTTTTATTTCCACTTTTTCTTTCTACCTTGGAAACTCTCAGGGCAATTCCAGTGTCTGCATAACACAGATGAATGAATTAACCTCAGCGGAGAGACCAAGGAGGGGTGGCTGCTCTTAACTGGTCATAGGAGGAGAACAAGAGAAAGGAGAGGACTGAGTTTTGCCCAGAAACTAATTCAGTAAGGATTTCCCATGTTGTTCTGAAATCCAGTGACATGACATTTTTATGAATGTATCTCCTATTCAGGAATGTCTGCACAAAATTAATCTGTTCCTAAGAGGATGCTTGGCATATATATTATACTCCTTGTCAACTGTTTCTTCCAAATATTGATTTGGATCAGACTTTTCTCTGGGTTTTTTTTGCCTTTTTGCAGTATTTTGCTTTAATAAGCTTTGGATATGATAAGGCAAAGAAGTTTTGGCAATGTTCAAGTTCCCAGTGTTGCTCAACCAGTCTGATTCACATCCCTTGAGATCCTCCTTTCATTTTTTGAGCTCCAAACATATGTGCAGTAGGGCAATCCCCAGAGACTGGATGGCTTCCTGTGATCCTGTTTGGCTCAGATTGCTTTGGCTTCAGCTCCTTACCATCACCTATTCCAGCTGGCTTCTCAGTAGCCATTGCCTCAGCTTTAACTCTCAGTGAATAGCCACAATAACCTGGAAATAATCCTCTGCTAACTTTCGGGCTACTTGCCTTTAATAGTGCAGCACAAGGTGCAACTGAGAGAGGGGATCAAAAGGGGTAACTCCATCATGACCATGTGGAAGTTTCCAGAAACCTCTGAACTGAAGCACAAAAAAACCATCACTGTGAATCAGCTGCTGGAAAACCGTATTGCTATATCATGTTGCTACCACTGATAGGTGTAACCACAACCGTTTCTGACAGAGCAGAGAAGACATTAGGATGTGTGCTTATGGAGGTGATTGAGCCTTGCTCTGAGCTTGTGCTGTAATTCCGTTGATTCGATTAGGAGAGGACATACTTGTGGGTTTGCATCACCGGGGATGTTATTGACTGTAGGACCAACTTTAACCTCACCAGACAGGTGAGAGATATCCAGTGTGGAAACGGCTATATGCCAGATTGTATTCTTCATCAAAATAACATACCTTTGTCTTTGGCCATTAGTAAGGAAGAAGACTGTGCCTGTATCCAACTTCAGGAAAGGATTTGTCTGTGTATGACACCCCCAAGACCCATTTTTTTTTCTTGCCTATGTATTTCAGATGTATTCTGCAAAGTCATGTGCAAAGTCCAAGAATTGCTTAAGAAAATTAATTGCCACTGAAGAACACTAACTAAAAACAATTTATTCTGGTGCATCTGTTTGTTGTTGGAGCTACCAAGCTACATTTTGAATCTCAGATTTGTTATTTTGTTAGTTTGAAGTTATAACTCTCTGACAAGTTCCTTCTGTCTCACTCATTTCCTCTGTGTCCTCTGGCTGCTGAGACATCACTACTCTTTGAAGCCCAGGGTTAGGGCTGGCCTGTTTTTAATACTCTGTAGACTTTGGCGGCATCTGGCAGTAGTACTGCCAGCTGTTGTAGCGAAGATAAAGAAGAAAGGAAGACATCAGAGTTAAAAAAATAATAAAACTAGGTGACTGGGTGTGTTCAAAGACTCAGTCTCACAAATTTATATTGAAGGAAAATTTGGATGCAAAACTTCTGTGCCTTTCAGATGAACCTTCTCCTACCTTGCTTGGATAGCTCACCAAGGGCACAGGAGATAGATAGAAATAATATAAATATGCAGAGAGACAGAAGTACATGCTGCATCTCCTTCAGGAATTGAGTAATTATTTAAGTGAACATAAAGTCTTTTTTCCCCAACATCTTAGAAATGTCTCTGTGTTGTTGTTCTTTTGTGAGCTTTGTGCTGCACTGATATTTTATGTTCAATACCGTGTGGAGTGAAATAGGAGAACTAGCAAGAATTTTGCTTCTGGCAAGATTATCTTCACTATCTGCCTTTGGCTGGCTGTAACAAGTGTCTTTTCTGCAGGTGTCTGTGAGTGCTTTGGGGTTTGTGACAAACTGCTGTGGGATTTGAGTTCCTGCTGCACAAATCAGCAGGAGTCAGATAAGGTTGGTTCCTTCCTTAGGAAGTTGAGAGAAGGGGAAGGAAAGAGAGGGGAGCAAATTGGCACCCTTTAAGCTGGTCCCATACAACCAAAAACCCAAGGGAATTCCCAAAAAACAATGCAAATAGTCATCCATCAGTCTCTCCTCCGTGAAGCTGCAACAAGCTCCAAAAAGGAGCTTTTTCCCTTTCAGCTGATCTCAACTTCCACCTTTTCTCCCTGAGTCTGATACCTCTTGGTAGGTTCCTACCAAGTCATTAGTGCTTTGCAAGCCAGTAATGGACACCAAGATCACTGCACAATATTCATACAACTCACTACAGGTTGATAATAGCCATAATAGAGAAATTGCAAAAAAAGAAATGTATCCAGACTGTTTTTTTTTTTTTTTCAGAAACTGGCAAGTTTTCATATGTGACTGTTACACTCAGAACCTCAGTGTTTGGTCCCAGCTGGAATCTAGAAGTATGGGGTAAAAACATCAAGCACATCTTTTGCAAACCACAAGAGGATTTTGGTAAAGGACATGTCAAAGCAGGAAACCAGTATGGAAAAGAAACCACAGCAGCAGATGCTGGTTAAATCTTCCTTTCCACTATTTCTTTGTGTATTTATTATAGTTATTACGAAAACTCTCCAAGTTATCCAGTCCCTGGGGTTCAATACACCTAACATTGCAATTTGTCTGAAATGCATGTATCACACAGGACACAGGAGTGATGCAGGGGATTAAAGTGACAGGATGGCCAGCATATAAAATAGTCAAGAATTCCAATAACTTGATGACAGTTGAACATTATTTTTAGAATGTGATTGATAGATGATGATTGAGTAGTGCTGTGTCCAGTTAGCTCTGATGGACCCAGTAAAACAATGGTGAAGACACTGACAAACTGATGTCACTGCTGACTGAATGTTCTGGTCCTTTATGGCATTTTTGACATGCAATGATCCAAGTGTCATCTTTTGCTCATTTTTTATGGCTCATTTCTCTTTTTTTCTGGTTCTTTTGCCTCTCAGCTCATGACAGAAGGAGGATAAAATGTCACCCCGGGATACTTCTCTAGTAGTCCCCATTGTGCTTTTCTTTTTCCTTTGAAAGAATGAAAGCATTTAACAGAACTAAGGTATTGCTCAATGACTGCAATAAGAGATAGCCCAAAAACCAGGCTAAGCACCAGTATCAGTGAGTGCGAGTGGGCGCTGATTCTAAACACTCCTTGTGAAGATGAGGGCAAAAGACTGAGTCAAATGAAGCTGATAAGAACAACCATGTTTTTGCAAAGTCAGTGCCCCATGTGATTTTTGCATGGTTTGTTTCCTTTCATTGTCAGTGAGGGAATGTTTTCTCTATTCTTCTGAGTTACAGTTGCAATTCAGCTGGATCATCAATTTGGATTTAGGGCAGTAGAAAATTGCTGTGCATTAACGCTTATTGGACTTGACCTGATGACCCATTATTTTGCAGAAGATGCTTACAGCTTTCATTCATGACCCGGACTGGCCTAATTATTGCAATTCTAAGAGAAGTAGTGTAGTTAGGGTCCTGGTTTACATTTGTTTGCTCCTTTTCTGTAGATCCTTAGCAACAAAGAGATAGTGCATTGCAGCATTTCTCTGGATTACTCTGCCACCTATGTCAAGCCAGAACATCAAAGATATAAATCTTCCATAAACTTTTGGCCTCATTTAAGCCAGTTCATGCATTATCTGAAGTACATTCAGCAGCAAATTGCACTGGAAGCTCTTCTTTTGGATTTTCTATCTGTGCAATGCAAGGTGATGAGAATTTGAATTCTCACAAATGATCTCATCAGGTTTGCCATAGGTAATTATATTCAGACATATAATGTCTTCCTCCAGAACATATCTATGGATGGTCTGCAAATAAAATTGAAGTTTACCTCCCACAGGTAAGTTTTTTTTAAACATGGCCCTATACAGATGGGTTCTACATTTTGCATGCTTAATTCAGCTATCAAAATCAAACATGTCTTGAATTCCCCCAGTCAAAACCACCTCTCCAAATTGACTCATACTGTGATATTAAGTCACAATGTTGAATTTTCTAACTAGCCAACTGTGCTGTTTAATTAGGATGCCTTTCCAAATCACCTTCAATAACATCATTGTAACATATGGGTTGAGATTTAGCCATACGGTCCAAACACAGAAACAAACACACCACTAATTGTCTGAACACACGGACAGCCACAGCACACAAGCAGTGTGCTCAGATAGGCAGAGATAGGAAGACATGTCCTGTTTTGTAGGAACAGTGTATTTATTTATTATATACTTTATACTTTTATAATGAACAGCAGTGTTTTATTGCTGGAGAGAGATGTTCAGAGTTCAAAATCCACCTGCGCTGTTCACTAAACCACTTGACTTGGGCTATCCTGGGAAATGCCGTGCTGCCTTTGAACTAAGCTCCAAAGCACTGAAAGAAGGACGGACAGATAGCAAAGGTTTTACTTTGGATGGGCATTTTCTAAAGGATGCACTTTCCTTCTACTTAAAAGTTTCAACTCAGTGAGTGTGGCCAGGTTGCAAATAATTATTGCCTTTTCCTGTATTCATGGCAGAGTAAATCCTACAACCCTCTGCAAAGCACAGTCTGCACTTACTTGCAAACACACCTTGAAAGTAGGTGGTTTCTTCAACAAGGAAAAAATAACCCTCAAGCAGAACATTTCCTTTCCTTCTTTATGCATAAGCAACCATTTATTTTCTTCCAATATGCAAGACCAAGAGACTGCACTCCAGTCAGTCAATTTGATAGGATAACATTGTGAAAAATGTCAAAAGAGAAGAAGCTGTTACTTCAGTTAAATTAATGATAGTTTTATAAAGAGCATGGAGCCATATGGACCACTAAGGTACATAGATCAAAAAATACATTAACCCGAGTATGTACCGTCATGGATGATTTGTGTGCATGGCACAGTCAGGTTGGAGAGTAAGAAAATATGTATTACTTATTTATGTGGGTTATGGTTATCAGAGAAGTCCGAGGGTGTTTCAGTGAGACTGTGTGTCAGCAACTGCCTATGAAAATCTTTTCTTGATTTATTAATTCAAAATACTGTCCATGTCAAGAACAATTTCTTGGTAAGTATTTCTAGAGCTCCCTGTTAATGAAGTTAAGAACAAATATCTCCTTAGCATTACTTATTTTTTACCATGACAACATAAATTGTTCTTCCCCAGACAGGAAGAGTTAATCAGAGTTTTAACATCAAAGAGTTATTCTTATCACACAGTTGTTCATTAGACTCCTTCTCTTTAAACTTGTATTAGAAAGGAATATGAAGCGCTTGCCATACCTCTGAAAATCAGGCCTTGAGCAAAAAGTTGAGATTGCACTTGAGGCATTTGCTTTAGAAATCCCTTTGTATTCATCCGAGATTTTTCCCCGTTTTGACACTGGTGTCTTAATCTGGACTAAGCTGAAGACAGTAAAAACATACCACTTTCAAATTCTCCAGATAACTCCCTCTCCTTGTTTTCCCTTTGCTATTAAACACAGACAGAAGTCGAATAAGGGGCGAAGAAAGCCACCCAAGCTGGAAAGTTTGGCCTTTCAAGGAAGATTAAATTTTGTTTACCTGAAAGCCTGCCAATGGTTCCACATTCAAAGGGCTGTGGGAGCTACTGCGACTTTGAGGCTAGAAATCTCAAATCCCCTTTTACCAGGAAAACAGACAGCATCACACGCAGACCCCACTTGCATGGGAAGTTTGCTCCAGCCTTCAGTCTCCCGGGACAGGCAAGGAAAGGATTTTGCATGTGGCCCTGAAAAACAGAAAGCCCAGCAGGAGCAGAGACTCCAGGGACCAGGATCCTCTCCTGTCCAGGTAAGAAGGAAAATTTTGTTCCGTTTTATGGGGGAAAAGGCCCGCTTTTTCCTCTGCCTGTTGCCCTAGAGTGGAGAAACCAGGATTTTCCTCTTTTCTTAGGTATTTTTTCAGGTAAACAATCCGTCTTTCTCCCTCTTGTAATCCCATTGGTGAGCTTCATTCAGCCAAGCAGGAGTTCCAGGTGTACCATGGGGCTCAAAAGGAGGAAAAGGGGAAGAAATCCTTCCAGGAAAAGCAAGCAAGCTAAAAGCAAGCTATAAGGCTTCATCCAAGGAGTTCCCTGAATCCAGAAAGCATATGGTGATTGAATTCTGTAGCAGCTCATCTGAAGGATATGAAAGTCAATTTTTTTCCAGGAAAATCTCCATGCCAGTGCTATGGAACTTGAAGGTAGGATACACTGGATATATTTGACCAATTAATTACTTGTGATTCAATCCCAGTTTCTTTCAAAAGTAACTAATGTGGAGTGCACATGAAACCATATTTATTTCCTGCCATGGCACATGCTGGGCAAGTTTTTCCTGCTTCAGTTCCTTGGCCACAGGAATTCTGCAGTCATCAACAGTTGCGGGTCTTAACTTCACATTTCAGTCACTTCATTTCCCTTTCCCTGCCTTTTCAATCAACACGAGCCAGGAAAGCCTTATTGAATGTGACTAACATTTAAAACATAGCTGGATGTTTCACAAGATTCGTAGCTGTGAGCAGGATTTCAGTTCAATTAATAATAGACACACACCCCCCACCCCACACCCCCCCCGACTTGTTTCCACAACCTAATTCAAATTTTAACCCTGTAATGCTGATGCTGTGAATTTGTTCAAAGAGAATAGATTTAATCTATAGATCCAAACTGGGATTACTGAAAAAGGTCGCACACACACCCCCTCAATTCTGCTCATCCTCACAGTTTCTCATTTCTTTCCGACATCGACAAAGCCTGAATTTTAATATCATTTGTTATATTTAGGGCAGATGACCTACCCAGTCAGAATCAGGGATTAGGAATTCATTTTGTAAGGCATTATGCAAAAATACAGCAAAAATTTGACCCTGGCTCAAACTCTTTGAGTTCACTTGTATGTAGTTGTAAAATCAGGACCAGAATCTGAAAAGAAGAAAATACAATTGATGCTAGCAGACATTTTTGGATTTTCATTAATTTTTTTTTGTTTGTTTTCTGCATGAGTGCTTCTATACAGAGAAACCTGGAGATAGTGGATGGCTCCTTTGCGAATTGTGATATTTTGTACCAAACAAGATTATGTAGGAGCAAGAAGAATGGTCCCAGCTGTCGTCTGCTGCTAGAAACCTTACAAATGAATAAGGACATAGAGTCACTCAGTAAATTACAAGGAAGGAAGACCACAAGGCTTAAAGTGAGCAGTTAACATTCGATTCCTGCTGTGAAAATTTTTGTCCTAGCTATACAGCGTGTGTGGAAAAATTAAAAGTGTGCATAAAAAAAAAAAATCAGCATGGCTTTGTAAACGGAAAAAATGAAAGTTTATTCAAAAATGAATAATATAGCCAGCATAGTATGAAATCACACTGTTTTAAAAAATTACCTACTTTAATTGTATCAATATTTAAAAATAATTAAGAATGTGAGAATAATCAGTTTTCCTTTCATTGTAGAGCTTTTTATGTGTAATTTGAAAACATTTTTTAATCTGGTTTCCTTGCACAGCTTCAACTTTAAAGGTCATCTTGTTTTATCAAGATACCAGTTTTTGACAGCTTTTTTTAGTATTCTCAGTGGTACTAACAGCACACAGTAACAGTAAAGGAAGTAATATACATATAACCTAAAAATAATGGATATTCCTTTCGCATTTTAATTTAGCACTAACTAGCTGATATCTTTCGCATTTGTATTTAGAACACAAGGAATGTTTCTGGCCTTCTGAGCAGATTTTGTCACAGAGTTTCAGGAAATAAAATAACTCTAAACCTCAGAAAAAGAGGACAATAAATGAATGCAATAAATTCTGCAAGAAATTAAATTTTGATTTTAAATTTCAGTGATATAGAGAATGACAATAAGACTAAAACATCTCTGAGATATTAAAAAGCCCAGATTGCCTATTGATAGCTACATACGTGAAAAGACAACACAGAAAATGAATATAAGAATATTGAAATATTCTGGATTATCAGAAATAAACCACCCTATGAGAAGACGAAGGCAGCACTTCTTCATGTTCTTAATAGCTGCCCACTTGCCATTGGTGGAACTGGTGGCTGCAGAGCAGCATGCACTTCATAGTATTTCAAAATGACACTGGCATGAGGTCTTCTGCATAAGTAGTAACAGATAGCAGGTTTCTCAGCAGCACTTCCAGCTGTGAAACTTATTTTTTTCCTTCTTTAAATTCACCTGCAACAGCATTGTCCCTGCCTATAGCCCATTCTTTCCATCCAATGCTAGTAGAACTAGCTGCAAGAAGGAGCAAGGCTGAAAAGAGAATCAAGAGGATGGTGTCCAAGCGCATAGTGCACTGCCTGTTACTTTTTCACTTGCCTTCAAAGAGGCAAAGTCAAGAGTAAATGCTTTGCAGCACTGGAAAAGCAATTACCAAGGCAATAGTATGGAGACTGTACCATCATTACGGATTTCCTTGTTGGACCTAGATTTTGAAGAAAGGATGGTGGGACTGGATAAAGACAGTGAAAATCTTGAGTCAGTTAACAATGTCAGCAAGGGCTCTGTGATTCACAGGGGAAAAAAACCTCAGTCTCTGTTCAGTTCCCCATGCATAAAACACTTTGGAGTAGGAACGACCTCCCATGATTTTTTTGTTTTGTTTTGTTTTTCTTGAGGGGGATTGCCCCGTGGTTGAGCCCCTATTATGACAGCAGTATGAAACAGTTTGCTTCAGAGCAGCTCATAGACCCAGGTGCTTATGTTTCCTTGTTCTTAACACATTTTGAACATTTCTTTTTTCTTCAAAGGATATTTTTTCTTTGAGAAGAAGACGATGATTGCTTAATGTTTAAGAGTATTTCATATCCTCCGTTTTCTCCCCAGAAAAGCTCTAAATAAGAGTCACAATATAAATATGGTTTGTAAATGAAACATAGGCCTGTCTCAATACCATTCTCCTTGCTGCAGGGTAGCATGATAACTGAAAGATGTTCTCATAACTGTTATGTGGACAGGGGATTACTTCATTTACGGAAGTGAAATGTGTTGTTGTATGAGTTGACTGTGAGCTTTCCGTACTTGTGGCAAAATGTCAATATTCCTAGAGCATCTTACAGTCAGCAGTTTCAGAGGACAGGTGATTTGCAAAATATCCTCTGCATTATAATCCAGTGACACATAAATCTGCTGCTCCCTATCTTCCAGCACTGGCCTTTCCAAATCCAAAGTTAAATGGATTCTACTCCAAGAGCTGAATCGTCACCTAAACTGCAGCACTTGAGAGATTTGCTGTTACTGACAAAATTGGTCTCCTACATTTTTCTATTGAGTGATTTCCCACGGACCATGGTAATACAGTATATTGCAATGTTGTAGCTTCTGGACAGTCTAATATACGTGTACTCTTATTTCAGCAGAAACCTGGATGCTCAGAGACTTACTTGCACAGGGTAGTAATTTGCTGTACGAATAGACCCCCTGAAATCAACAGGAAACCTTGTGTAGGTATTGTTTAGTATATGAAAGTATATTCATACCTCGTTAGCTTATACTGATGACTTCAGCAGAGTTACTTCTTGACTTCTTATTACGGTAAAGCTCAGGCCCTTTTCTGGTGGGCAGCATATTTTTTTTTTCTCAGTATAGGTGAGCCAGTCTTTGTCTTGGATCACTTTGGATAGGAGGGAAAAACAGTAAACCACGTATATTAATTAATGTGTAACCATGTTCATTTCTTAGACTGTGCTACCCATTTCCTGCTTCCCTGATCAAACTGGAAACCAGCAGCAGACACCATTTCCCCTGCTTGTGCTCTCACCACCTCCTTTTTGATCTTTGATAATTGCTTTTTTCTCCCTGAAACTTCTGCAGATTTATTGTTATGGGGTACACTTTGCTGCTGAACAAGATCGAAATAGACATCTCTGAAAGACACGACTGCAACTTGACACTGGCTTTCATTTGCGATAGAGGATGAAAACTGGGGCAGTGACAAGTATTTACCTCGGCAGGTGGAGTGAAGATCACCCTTCGCTCTGTTATTTCCCTTACACTCAGCACAGGAGCTGCTATCGTGAGTGGCTTTTCTTTAGCATCGCTATTGTACTGTGCAACACAGTTGTCATGTTCAAATGTTATCACAACTACCATTCTTGCCATACCTTGACAATCCACTCCCACTCATATCAAAGAGGCTTTTCAACACAGATCTGCAAGCGATCTCAAATGAGACCTTTCCCTGACCTGTGACAAGCAAGTGCACATCTTGCCTATTGCATGCTGGGACTTGCAATTGCCTGGGGTGCAATGCTTCAGGATCACCTTGGCCTATCAAGAAGGCCAGTCCCCAGCCGTTTCACTCTGATAAGCAAGGCTGGGGACCTTGTATAGCAGTCTGGCTATTTGTAGATGCACTGCATGGACTCAAACCCATGTGTATGCTCAGCTCTCACTCAGATAAAATAGCCTGTGATGAATTCCACAGTATGAGCAGGAAAGAGCAGCAGCGTGAATAGGTTTTGAAGGACCAGATCAAATAACTCTAGAGAGCACTTGAAGCAGCCTGTCAAGGAAATGTGGTCATGCATGAGTTTCAGCCAGTGTCTCAGAAGGCTCACTGGCCTGTCTGGGGTTCCTTGTAGCAAACTATTCTCCCCCACGACGAGTGCTCTGCAGGCAAAAGATGCCAAAGCTGGTCAGGTGCCAAAATCAACCACCACTCCCTTTATTCGGTTTGCCAGATACAGCTAAATAATGAACTGCATTCATTTAGTACGAGTCTCTCTTACATCTTGGTTGATTTGATGTAATAGATGTACTACAGATAAAATAGGTGCAAATAGTACTTCATTGTAATACGGTGGTACAGAGAACTCAAAATAATACACTAACAATGAAAGCAGCTTTAGTCATGCACAGATTCAAACCCACTTGAGGAAACTAGATATAAATCTCCTTTTGCTTGCGTTGGTGTGTGTATTTTACCCCTATGTAAGACCCACACTTGTTTTCACTATCTCTCTTCAATTTATTGTGACTGAGTTCCTTTACCATATCCTTAGAGTCTATCTTCATGGAAAGAACTATTGGACTACCTCTCATTCAGGAAAAGCAGAACACATTAGGCTTTTTTGCAGCCCCAGTGAGCTGGAGCAGTAGTAACTCTCCTCCACCCCCAGAACATAATACCACCTAACACTCACAAATGTAAACGAAAGAGTTTCAATACCTGCTGTATAGCTAATGATACTGCGATTATTTTTTTTTTTTTCTGCCAAAATACATGAGACAGCGAAACAGAAAGAAATACTTCAGGGAAGATATAAAGAAGCAAGAAATCTTAGGACGTAACTTGAATAAGTAGTGGCATTGTGGTCTTGCTGAAAGCCTAAACAGAGTTTTACAGCTGAGTGCTAGCTCAGGGAGGTTTGGAGTTATATGTAAAAGTGCTTTCTCATATTACTTGATTTCTGTGCTAAGAATTAGGATTTTGTGTTATTTTCAGATAAATAGAACTGTATCAAAGATACCTGACTCTATGATCATTTTTTTTTTCTTCTTAAGGAAAGAGCAAAGTTTTGTCTAACCTTTAGGGGCAAAAAGAAGTAATGTTGTTGAATACCTCACCATACCAATTTCCTGTTTTGTTTGATGGGATGACTATGATTTACAGGATTTCTTTATGAGACCAAATTAAATATAGAATTTATAATATTAATGCAGTTTCTGTGCCAAATATACATAGTGCTGACACAGCAGGGATCTCAAAATATCAACCACCTGCTTGGAAGGAGCAGAATTATGAATACATCTCCTTAAACAATAATTCATCATACTCAGAAGCGTAAAGTTAAGCTGCTCTAGAGCCAACACAGCTGCTTTATCATCTTATTTGGGGGATGCTGCTGACTTACAATGCTGGATATCATTTTTGCAACTTAGGAATAAGACTAAATTCAAGGATTTAGAACCCTGGGAAGCAGCACTGACTTTGGCATGAAGGATCCTGGCTTTCAGAGGGGAATCCAGAGTTGTGAATGGCATGGCCACACTTCTCATACAATGCACCAGGAAACCGAATCAGTCAGATCGGCGAACTATCCAACGTTAATGCATTCACAGTGTCCATGGGAAACAAGGAGAAGCTTTGCATACCTCACTAAGGACTGTAGGGAAATATCCCCTCTCCTCAAGGATCCTTATTCCTGAACAACTCCCCACCTATCCACCCCCCCCCAAGAAAAGATAATTATGGGGTAGAGTCTTCCCTAACTGAAGGTCAGCTGAGGTACCAGCTCAACAGAGTCAAGTAGACACCTTTTTCCCGAGGGAAGGCTGCTTTACTCAGAATAATGAAATTAATTTTAATCTGCATGACTTCCTCATGAGAAGACTTTGATCTCACATAATTTAGGTTTGCGATTTTATTTTTTTTCCAGACAGGCTAGTGCTATAGGAGTGAGACAGACTGAAAGCACTACCAGCTGAGCTTGGAGGGCTTGCATACAGTCTAAGGAGATATATGTGTGTGTAGCAAAAATAAAATCTCAGGACCTGAGTGGGGTGCTGGGGGATGAAAAATGATACAGAATGATAGTGTCTTTAAGTCCATTTTCACTGCATGGAAGCAGAATCCTGCTGTGCCCATTCCAGACAGGTATTAGTCTAATTGGTCCTTTATAATGTAGATTTTACAGCTTCCTTTAGCAGCCAGGTTCTCTGATTAAGTACCCTTCATTAGGTAGCTTTTCCAAAGCTCTAATTTAAACCTTTGCTGCATGTGGAGCCAGGCACTTTTCTTGCCCCTTTAGTGACCAGGACAATATTTTAGAAGCACCTTCTTTGCAGACTTTTTGAGAATTAGAAGACTATTATAATGTCTTTTTATTTCAAAGCTCTACAAATTCACCACTTTCAGGTTTATCCTTATGAAAAGGAAATTTTTCTTAACTTCTTTATGATGCCTGTTGCTCTCTTGGAATCAGGGATACTTTAGCCTTTTCTGTCCCTTTCTCACCAACCATATGTATTTCAGGATGACTGCCTCTGTAAGTGGGCATCAAAAGCTCTCTTAGACAAAAACTGGGGTGTCATGATGCCTAATGAATGTTGTTAAACTGTTTGCACATACTGAGATGAAAGCCTCCTGAGGAAATTAAAGTAGTCAGAATATGAGGAAGTCTAACACTGCAAATACAACTTGTTGAGAAATACCAATCCTATCAGCAGTATCCATTCTTCAATACAGCTGCTTATAGCAAAAAAGAAAAATAAAACCAAACGAAACACAACCCTGCTTATTTTACCTCTAGCAGGCTTGCTTTATTACTCAGTCTACAAGTCCTCCTTTTTGGAGCATGTTCCTGACCAAGAGCTTTTCCAGCCAAGTGGTGGGTTTATAGGTCCAGCTCTGAAAGACAGTCTTTGGTGGGGTGATTACTAGCTAGCCTTTAAAAAACAATCCAGACCAAATAGATCAGGTCTGTTTATATTAAAGAAAATCTGTACCATTGTGAAGGCAGCAACCAACCTCTTATCTTCAGGAAATAACCTTTAGGGTTTTAACAAAAAAGGACAAGGAAGAGTCTTTTCCTCCAGACTGTTATTGCCTGAAGCATCAAAATAGACGAGGGCTGTTTTCAGAAACAAAATGCACAATGGACTCAGGATGGGGTGAGAACACAGCAAGAAAACTTCAGATTTATTTGAGATCACAAAGAGATTTGCTTATCTCATCCAAAACCCTCTTATAATTAGCATTTTCATCTCATCTACTGTCTCATTTTACCTTTTGCTCCTCGATAGTGCTGGAGGCTTGGTTCTAGGATGGCTGTTCTGGGCATACAATGTCTGCCTTCTCCATTTGACTGAAGCTCCTTTTCACTGCTGCAGAAAATTAATTAGGGCATTTTATTTCATTCGTACATAGACCTAAATACTGTTTCTAGGGCTGCAAATATGGTAACTCTGTGAATGAATAAACACAAAATTAGTCTCCTTTTGCACGATTTCTGAAGCTGATAGCAAAACAACCGTGAAGGAATCTCGACAGAGAATCTGCTGTTTAAACCATACTAGAAAAAATTCAGTGTACCAATTAAAGAGATTACGTTGATCAAAGTGATGCAGAGAACTAAATAATCAGGCAAATATACTAACCAGATGTCACTTTATCAGACAAGAGGAAGGAGTATTCCATAATGAATGGAAGACAGTCTGTGGGATGCCCATTGGCTCATGCATAAATTTCCTTATATTCCCATAACCACTTTTTCTCTGGGCTTTCCTCCAGCCTTTGCTCATAAGCAGCATGAATATCTTCACTGCACTCGGTGTAAAGAGCTCCTATTTGCGTAACAATGAGTTGTTTAGCTAGGCCAGTGGCCATGTACACGGAGGAGGTGGTGGCTGTGTACAGGGTTATCCATCCCAAGTCCCGGGCACCTGTGCTCACCTCATCTGCTCTGCTGATGCACTATAATGAAACATTAAAATGTCAGGAGGGAAAACATGGATTCATGTCTTCAGCTTCACTCATCACAAATCTTTACAGGGCGTGTCATGGCAAATCCGACATGCCACTAAAGATACAGGAAGAAATAAGGCCCAAAAAGAGATTAATAATAGCAGAAACAACTAGGTGTCATCGCTTGAGCTCGGATGTTGCACAAACATTGTAAGCAAGCCTTTGGAAACTTTAGCCATGTTTGGATCTTTAGAAGTCATATATTTCACCAGCTGAAATTGTGATATTAGTACTTCACTACTGAAAAATAGTTGTTTTCACCCATATCTAATAAATATATATTTGAAGCTTAAAGCTGATCTAATGTGAATTCATGCTCAACTGTGCATGTGATGTTTGGATATAAACATCTTTTTTTTTTTGCATTATATAACACTACCGCACTGCTATTGTGTCTTTTCTCAGCCATAGTTATATATCTATCTTTATGCTATTTTCATCTCAGTGGTCAATTAGATAACTTAAAATGCCTGCACTAAAGCGCTCTGTCTTTATATTGGGCTAAAGATGGCAAAGCTTATCTATGTATGGTCCAGTTAAACTACTTTGACTGAGCGAACTTGCTATGAAATGGCACCTTTTTTCCAAAACAGGCCAAAAGGTTTTCCACTATGTATTGTTGGCAAGGTTAAAACAACCAAACAAAACACAAGAAGCCAGCCCCAGCCCCTGCTCACCTTGAAATCCTCTGTGTGATCTTGGCTGGGAGTTACTTCAGCCATGCATTGGGACACAATTTTTGCATTGCAACCAGTTCAAGGTAGAGCACAAAAGAAAAATGCATCCTGCTCAGAAATCCAACATAAAGCCCCCTTCTGCTCATCTCCAAACATGTGCTGAGTGCTCCCTAGTCATTTTATCTATTACTTTGTCCTTGTCTGCTTCAAGACAAGGGAATGAATCTCAACACATTTGAATCATAACAGCTGCAAAGATTTCAATAGAGTGATGAGTATTTATTCCAGCAGGAAGTCTTACCCAAAAATCTTTCCTAACTGTAAGATCACTCTTACTGCTAAACAGGATATTCCACATCACATTATGCTAATGTAGTGGCATGTTTTCAGCAAGCACAATTCAGTAGTTCGTCAACAGCACCACAGTGACAGCAATGACCACGATCCCCTAACTCAGCCTCCTGTTGATTCTAGTAACTGTTACTGCATTTTTAAATCCTCCATAGGTACTTTTTTATTAGTAGCCATGGAATTAAAAGATCTGTTAAGCTCCATGAACAAAAATTGTGTTCGCAAAAAGTAAAATATTAGCTATCTGGGGAATAGCTTAACCTATGAAAGGCTCATTGTAGTGTGGATACTGTCCTGAATCATAAAGTGCTTTTAGTTAAGAAAAGGCTAGATAGTGGAAGAAGACCAATATTTGTACTATGTCTTTGTGCTCTCCTGAAGATCTAAAAAAAAAAAAAAACAAAACCCACCAAAAAAAAAACAAACCCTCAAAACAAACAATCATTTGTATAAAGCCACATGCTGTACTATGACAATGGAGCATTAAGCAAAGCAGTATTTTTAAAACTTAAAAAAGTACAGGTTTTGTTTAGGTGTGGAAGTTCTCTGTTCAACAGGAAGGTTCTTATTGAACTTCCTTGGACTTCAGATCAACTCGTATTTCCATAGACCATTTTCATGCTCCCCAGTCAGTCCACGTTGGTTCCTGCTGCCCAAGCTCTCACCTCTCCACCATCCCCTGCCCAGTAATGGTTCTCCTCCTTGTTTTGTGCAAAGGCAGATTAAGCAGAGAGTTAAGACTTGAGGAAAATGCATCTCTGCAGAAAACACAGCTTGCGGACATCAGCTTCTCTCAGCATTGGGTGGCAATTATTTCTGTGTAATAGGCAGTCACCCAATGACCCTCTCCTTCAGCATACAACACTTTTACTGTCAAGTGTTAATCCCTTTGTTAGCTACTCAGCTGCACATTCATTTAGGAGAGCTAATGACTTACACTGTTCCTTGTCTGCCTGATTTCAACAGACGTGTAATTAGAGGTGAGTAGAGTGTTCAGAGGTACAGCAACCACAAAAGCCAGGGGCAAAGTCAAAGTATTTGTCTAATTTTGCAATCGGCTGTTTCAGTGAATTAAACCATGTGGTCAACTGCATACAGACAAAAAGAAAGTAGAAAAGGAGAAGCCAAAAAATGAAGCCTTTAAAAATAAATAAAAAAGTAGGTTGTTTGGCACTCACAAAGCTCGAGATGAAAAGGAACGTGTTTCAAAATACTTTTGGTCAGGGTGCCATAGAGCACATTGTAAGCTAAATGCTTGTTGTTCTCACACAGACTAAAAAAGTATCTAAAGGCAAAAATCTTTGTTTTAAAGTGCTTGATATCCTTAATCATTAGCAGGATAAGTGTGAGAGCTGGAAAGCGATAGAAAAATATATGAAGGTGAACTGAAGAACTTCTTGCGTGCCACAGCACTGGCTTAAAGATTTGAGCTTCTTTCATAAAGGTCCATGTCTGCAACACCTCAGGAAATACCCTGCAGCTCTTACACCAGGTGAGTATCTCCTTTTGAACTTCAAGTGACTTTTGCATATGTATTAATATCACAGGACGAAGCAGAAAATTATGATAGGGAGACGTAGTCCTGAAAGATATTAGATGAAAAAAAAAAAACCAAAAACCCTCTCAGCTCTGATTTCTGTGTATGGACAAACTACAGAGAAGGTCCCGTTTCGCTCTGAGCCATCACTCCCTTTCCACCACGCAGGGGTTTGCGGATGAGGCTGGATCCCAGCAAGAAGGGTTGGCTGCCAACTGGCCGCTATGTCACTTTTGGCACTGTGATGCATCGTCACAAGGTCTGACCGCACTGGCTGAAGCCACAGCAAAGCTGGGAGATGTTGCAAGGAGCTCAACATTCCCTCCCCTGCCCACTGCCTCAGCGTGTGGTGCTTCGTGCTAATTTCTCACACCTCCCGTGGCTGCATATTGTTTTCTGCTTCCCATAATTTTTTAAATTTTTTTTTTTTTTAACTCCTCCTATGTTTTTTGCCTCCCTGTCACTGATTTCCCTGTACACTGCATGGCCATCCCTGTTGTTGAGGCTCTGCACCATCTCCCTGAAGCATAACCCTCAGACAGGCTATTTTTTTCTCTTGCCTATTTTGAAGCATACATTATCCCTTCTCCATACAGAGTATGCAAAAAATGCATTCTTGGATGACATGGTGTTTGCATTAAATAACATCTACTCCTATTCTCTCAATTATACAGTAGCCAGAGTGGAATTTTTATGGATTAAAATAATAGACTTTCATTAGCACTTTGAATTCAGGAGCATAATTTCATTAAAAATGAAAAAAGCAGAGTAATAATTAATTAATAATTGTTTTAATTCAGTCTGGGCTTATGAGCTAATATCTCACACAGTTGTCTAATACAATTATAAACATAATTTCATGCTTAATGAAATATAAATGAAGCAATTGAATGGCATGCTCCAAAGAAATCTCCGTATCAATCAGTTCCTCTCCCAACTCTTCCATCTTTCCTGAGTGCTTTAGTTAGACATTTTATTTGAAATGTAGCTTGTGTTTTGGAAAGATTCGATCTGAAGACTGCAAGCAGCAGATAATCCTTCATGTCCGTAAGGAAGTAGGTCTGATGGTGAATTGACATCACAATTCAAACTGGGTGTCTTACTACTAATATGAGGCCATTTTATTTTCCATTCTTGGCCCTGTTAGTGCTTGTAATGTTGCGGGACAGCTCTCCAATGACAGAGTGATCTAAATAGCCTCAGATGAGTTGACACACTCTGGGCTTTGTTCTCCCCACCTCAGCAAAGGTCTCCCCTGCTTCACACCTGACTGCCTGGACATCTGCGTGCCTCAAAATTTCAGTTCTTTGTGAGAACTGCCTCTTGAGTGAGCACAGAACAGCCTGTCCTACACCTCTGCAGCAGCTAAGTCGGTCCCATGTTAACTGCAATGAGAACATACATCCATGAATATGTCCATTTTCATCGCAGCCTATTTCCCATCACGTCAGCAGAGACAGAATGGTTTGCCATTGGCAGCCTTCGGTAAGGTGACTGTGGGTAGCTGATGAGGATATTTGATTTTTTTTTTGAGTGATTTGGGATCTGCTGATAATCAAACACAGTAAATGTACAATTCTGGCTATATATTAATTTATCATCTTTATCGCTAATAACCCTATTCACTTTTTGAATTATAACAGTAATTTCTCTCACATTTTGACTAGCTGGCTAGCAATGCCCAGTGGTGTCATTGTGAAAAACCTTATGTGCAATTACATGGCTTGCAGCTAAAAAATAGGTAGTACTGTAAAATATTGCTCACTAATTTCTCATGTATGTATTCCAAGAGCCTCAGTGACGCCTGTCCTCACTATGTGCCTACAGAGTGGGAGGGAGGAGGAAAATTAATCCCTTTTGATCAGAGGTGTAATGATCCTGATAGAAGCAGTGAGGGGGGGGGGGGGGGGGGGTGGTGTGGAAATCCACCCCGCTCCAAAGTGAGTAATGCTTGCTGTGGTTTGGGTCTGTGCAGTAAACCTCTATTTTATTTTGCTCTGGCTTGGATATAATTAAATGAAAGTTTATTGGAAACAGCCCAGACTCACTGAAAGCTTCATACAACTCGAAACCAGGTAGTTTTGCTTGGTTCAGGTTTAATTATGAATGGTTCACTCAGCCTCAGTAATGACTCATATTCACTAACTATCCTGTATATGAGATGTGACAAAAGTGTAGTTCAGATACACAAAGCATAATTATTTAATGATGAAGTAAAGTTGATTAGGAAGCCTTTAAGCTATTACATTCTTAGCAGGGTATTTTGCAGTCACTGAATAAATGAACATAATTTAATTCTTAAAAGCTATATAGCTCCTGCTGCTTTTGAAAATGATATGTAGCTAACAATTTAGGTTTTTCCCATTATAGAATTCTACATTCTACAACAAAGAGCATACAGAATTCAATGCATTGCCACTAAGAATAGGCAAAACTATTCTTAGTGACTATCCAGGCTAAAAAGGATAAAACTCACATATCCAGTAACAATCATGAACCTGACAAATCAAGCTTGTAAGTCTGTGGTGTGATCTGAAAACCTAACAAGCTTCCAAGAAGGATCTCCAGTTTAAAAATACATTCTTTCTTTCTGGATTCTCTTTTTCTTTTTTTTTTTTTTTTCATGAGATGTGCAAGACTGAACAGCATGAGAATGGCTGTGCCATTGAAGGTATATATTTATATATCATGTAGCTGTGTTCCAGTTATGAAATTGATCCATGGATAAAAATCCCTTAAGGGTGGCTATTAATGAGATTGCCTGCTCTGAGTGCATTCAGTAATAAGATTAGGTATGCATTTATCCTGAGCAGAGATAAACCAATGACAAGTTCATGCCAAGATAAGACAGTTTTGAAAGGCAATTAAACATGGGACATAATGTGCGTGCATATGTCTGTGGGAGGTTGTAGGATGGAAAGCTGGTTTTCATCTGCAGAAGTGCTTCTGAGTGTAACAGGTAGGGAGAAACAGGCTTTCCACAGCAGTGAAATTAAACTTGAGCTTAAAAATCAAAATATTTGAATCTGGAATTTACAAACCAGTTTTATAAAATGTGCAGCCCGACATTTTTGGCTTTTTCTCCACCTACGGAAGGCTTGAAAACACCCTTGACAATTACCAGCTTCCCAGTGAGACAAGACTAGGTCAACATGCTCGGACTTATGTCATGTTGGAGTTCAGAGAATACAGTACCTTAACAGCATCCAGGCTCCTACATAGATAATTTAAGCAAATCAGTGATGCTGTGAGAGAAAAGATCTCAACTATTTCCTACAGGATTTGCAGTAGAAATACCTGTGCTATAGTCATGGCACTGCGTGTACTGCAAAAGCTTGCACCAGGGATAGAACCTGGTTAGGTCAGGTAGTGCTGGAGTAGCAGCCAAAGCAACATGGAGCTCAGCACATGCAGAAATGCACATAAAGCAAATGGCTCTCATCACATCGCAGCAAGGGCATTTCTGTACTCATCTTCTGGCCATTGTAACTGCTTGGTTACTCATCACTCTCCTGCAAGACAGCTGAAATATCTCCTAAAATCATCTCTTACTTTTACAGCACTGGGAAAGGTTTGTCCTTCTTACGCTATGATTACTGCTGTTGCTCAGGACATTGTTTTGTTGTAGCATCTCCAATAATTCGTGTACACAGGCTGCAGAGAGTCCAGAATGTCTCCAGAAGCAGAATCCTCTCTTGTACGTAAACAACTCAAGCTCAAACAAATTTTGAATTACTGGGCTGATTAAATAGACCTTAAAAATCCTGCCTCTGCTTGCCACACTTCATATATCTGAACCACAGCCAATTAGTCAGAATGTACGCCTGTGCAGCTGAAACCCTTGGGTATTGCTCTGAACATTACCAGGGATCAGGTAAAATTGTAAAGGAGGAGGACAACTATAACCCAATTTCTGGAGCAGTCTCTAGGGAGATAATGAACAATGACTGGAGTATAAAGAGTGGGAACAAACTTGGCATGATTTGTGCTCCCTTCATTTTTTGCCTGATCAGTTCAAGGTCACTCTGCTAACACAAATGAGAGCAGCCTGGAAGCTTCTATAAACCGCATCAGTTGGCAAAATCTTTAAACAGAAAGGTATGAAAAGAGAGGGGAGCTGTTCCAATAATGAGCATACGCTTATGTCTCAGGACATTTGGAAAAATTATTAAAAACAAGAATAACAATAATTTTTAATAACAGAGTATTTTCAAAAATCCTATACTCCAGAAATATTGACATTTCAATGATGTGTGAAGGTAACAGAAAGTGAGTTGCATAGGAAATTCCCTTCCTTATTTTTTAAAACACAAAAATCTAGCAACTATCAAATACCCAAATTTCTTAAATTACTTTTAAGAAATTTGGGTATTTGACACTTCATCTAGGTGTGATGGAAAGGAATAAAGAGACTTCCATTATATATTCACAAACCTCGAAGGGATGGCTGTAATTTTTTAAAATATCCACTAAATGAGTATCCTGGTTATTAAGTAAGTGGTGAGTGTAAAAAATACATGCAGAAAATGTGTGTGCGACTGGGGAATTCTTGAATGTAGCTATGTACTTTTACGAGCCTTCTATCAAGAAGCTGCAAAAATCATATGGTATGTATCAATAAATATATTTAGCATATTTCTTCCTGAGTAATGTACTCACAGGTAATTATTTGCTTAACTTATTCAAAGTGGTCCAGAATCCAGTTCTTATATGCTGTGGAAAGCTGTTGTATGTCTACCCATCTCAAGTCAAACACCAGGATCCTTTTGCCACCCCATCTCATTTGACAGAAGCCGCGCATATGGCCAAGCAAAGCCAGCCTACTCCATCTCACTCAAAAATAGTTCATAGGCCTGACTTTCTGTTAAAAACTTTATTACAAAGTACTAAGAAATTCAGTAACTCAGGAAGAAATATTGGATTTAGCTGCTACTCCCATCAGGCCGTCTATTCCCTGACAAGGCAGCTGATTCTTCCAAAGCCTGTCCTTTTTGTCGCACATGGACACACAGTGCTGAGCAGTGACATAAATTCTCCTAACAGGTATTTTGAATCATAAACTTTGTTCTGCCTCTTGGGGTCCCTCCTTCAGAATTTGAAAAAAGTCAGTTCTCCTAAATTAGCATCCAAGGTTTACTAGCTGGATGCAAGCTCCCTGGGCTCCTTTTGAAAACTTCCTTTTCTTTCTATGTCCTTCCTTCACTGCCCCCTCCTGCAATCAGGATCCCAAAGTGTGTGATTTCTGACGAGGATTAAGCCATGACCCATGCATGATTGCAGGAAATAAGCCTTTAAAATATCCCTAAGTGCTCTGCTTGTTTGAAGTTACTGATCCTTAAAATAGATGTCTGAAAAAATGTGTAGTTTCAAATGTTTCTGCAGATATTGTTGCAGCATGTGTAACAAGGAGACACATCAAGCCAAGTTACATCAGTTATGCTCCATTATATCATGAACTAAGCCAAATGAATCAAAATACACAGTAATACTTCAAATGAAAATGGAAGCCTTGTACAGTTTCTCTCCCTAGTTACCACTTATAAAGGATTAAAATATTCAGCTTGATTTTGGGGGTTTATTTTAGCTATTTGCCAAAGATCTTTTCAGTATAAACAGTATTTCGTGTATTGTGAGAAAGGATGAATAATTGTTCCCTGTTTATGTTCTCAGTATCATTCATGATTTGAAAGCCCAGTAGGATACCTGACGGAGCCGATGTTCATTCAGCTCACCTCATATGGACTGTTTCTTCCTTTCCAGACCCTCCTTGTTTTCCTGCTCTTCCTCTTTTCTTGTTGCTTTCAAGCCTTTTTCAGAGAAGATGATCACAAGTGGGGTTTGTAAGCTGGTACACCACAGACTGATACAAACAAAATTGAGAAATGAGTTATTCTTCAGCACTTTCTGCATTATTCCTAGCATTGTTCTACTGGTTGATCTCCTCTAAACTTTGAATGGCTTTTGCAAGAACAGTATGCAATGACTCAGAGGACTATTTCCTAAATAAGTTTTTATAACGAAGCCATGTAGACCGAGAAATCAGCCAAACCAGCACAAGAACATGAAGCAGAGAGTTGTTTTTCTCTCTTGCAGCTCAGTGCACAGAGCAGTTCTGGTAAGCTCCAGAAATCGGGGAGAGTGCAGCAAGACCAGGACTTCTCCAGGAAACCCGGTTTCCACTTTTTTGTGACCTTTCTGCTCAGAGATGGCATTAAAAGAGTGGATTCATTTTTTTTTTTCTTTTTCAGGGACCTTTTGTCCCTTTTGAGATATCAGGTATCAAGCATTACCATTGGAAACTTGGTGAAAGAAGAAGATGCCTTAGAAATCCTAGGGTACTCTCTTGGCATTTTTAGATCCTTGTGTGCTCACTAAGGTTACTGGCAAAACTCTTTCACAGCCATTTAATGTATTGAGTATATCGATAGAAGTAGAAGAATAATATTTTTCCCTCCTCATTAGTCTTTCAAGGTAGTTACACCATAATTTTCCTATTTAATGTTACTTTAATCCTAATGAAGTCAAGATAAAGTTAGATGTTTCACCTTTACCAAAGTTCTCAGCCCTCTCATGCCTGTGTTCATACAAACCTATGAGCAAAACATTTCAGTCATTTCCACAGCAATGATCAAAGTATATCACAAATGCAATGGAGTTCAAAGAAAAGGGCAATGGTCCAGACCTAGCTTTAATGCAGTGTGCACAAAATCGGTGAGATCTGAACTAAATTGCTTAAAAACAGCTCCCAGCTTGCAGCCCTGGTTATTTAAGGGAGTGCAGACTTTAAGTCTGTAGGTACCTGCTGCTCACCAGTGATGGCAAGGGGTCTGCCTGCAAAGCTGGTCCTGCAGCTACACTCACCTCTGGCTGGAGAAGCTTCAGGCAGTGGAGAATTTTAAATCGTCTGTGTGCTGCAGTGCTCTGCCTTCTCAGGTCTGGGAATCATGGGTCAATGGAAGAAACCAAACCAATACAATCCCAAGAAGAGAAACGGAGTGAAAAAGAGATGCCATTCAGTACAGCACCTATCCCAGTATGAAGGATGGGTGGAAAACCAAGCAACTATCCTCACCTTTGAGTCTTATTCTAGGCCTGTAAAATCCTCTCCTCACCTTCACCAAGAATGTTTATATTCCCACCAGTGCTACTAAGAAGGCAGCCCATGCATTCCCTTCCCTTCCTCAAGCTCTGCCAGGCCCAGAGCTCTTAGCCACACCACCCTAGCGATGGGAGAGGAGTGGGGCTCCACTGCAGACTGGTTTGTATTTGACATTGTCTACTGGGGTGAATGATTGTAGCCTTGAAAAGCCACAGCTACTGTCTGGTGTGGGCCAATGAAACTCCCCCACAGCAGTAGTCTGTATGCTGTAAGTTATTTGTTTGTCTGGGTGTGCTATTTAAATCCACCTTACTAACGTGCATCACCAACAGTCAAATGCAATTTTCTGTAGGTGCTTGGGGAAGAGGGGAGATGGGAGAAAGGGATGCACTGGCTGCACCAAGCCAGCACTGGCAAGCTGGGAGGTAAAACTCAGGAGTTTCATTTAACAGAGTGAAAGCCTCCATTTCTGCACACTGTGGTGCCTGCACAATCATGGAGAAATAAATCTTCGTTAAATTTTTGATGAGTTTTCAGCTGCTCTAAATAATTAACTAGGACCTCACTCATTTGAACATGGGTGAAACTTTTCATGTTTCAAATGCTTCCCACCTTAATCACAAGGGAATCACTGAAGTTATTCAGGTCACTTCATATATTTATTTATTTTTAAAGTCAGCAGTCAAAACAAATTTTGAACCTTCATGCAGGGAAGGGAGAAAGCAGTTTCCTTTTGATCTCACTCCAGGTAAATCCCCAGGAGAAGTATGTGTCTCATTTCCAGTAGCTGAATAATAGAGATTGATAGGTTAATCAGTTCCAGTGCAACTTACAGAATTATAGTGTGTGCTCATATCTTAAGTTTTGACATTCCCGAAGTCCAGGACATTTCAAAGATGATAGTGTAGGATATCACAGGATAGTTTTTGAAAGACAGCTGCATTAATAAGGATACTCCTGTATCCCTTCATGTAAAGCATAGAAGACTGATCCTGCTTTTGACAGGCTGATTGTATGACAGTATAACTACTGAAGTCAGTCCTGCTCCACCACCATGTAACGGCATAGAAAATGAGGTCTTAAAAACACTCATTTTGTCCCTTCGTTAAGTGTCAAAAGGAGCTTGGATGTTGTTTTATGCAGCTATCTTCCGAGTATATAAAGTGGGCATTAAGTGTATTAAATATTGGATTCAGTCCCCTAATGAGGGACTTTGATCTCCTATCATAAGACTCAGATGTGAAAATCGGGCTCTGAAAGCAGATTAGTAAAATAGCTCCTTCCTAACCACTCTATTCTACTGTAGCTTTGTAAGTCACAGACTGTGCCTGAACTCGTGTAAAAAAACCTGCAATATGAAATTAGCGATGTCCAGGCCGCAAGTCCAGTTTTCTGCAAAGGGAAAAGAAGGGATGTGCAGGTGAGGTGGTGGAAATTTGGCTTCGAGCCATAATTCATCATAGCTACCTCTGAGCTTGAACATCCTGTTCACAAAAATGGGACTACTCACATCACTCTGTCTCAAAGACATCATGGAAAAAAAAAAAACATAAAATTGCAGAGGGCTTCAAGAATATTATAAACGCAGAAGCAGATTGCACTCTCAGCTGAATTTCTAACGAAGGTCTACTTGGGGCTTTCAAATGTGTCAATAAATCCAAGATTAATGATCTCAGTCTGCATCATTTTGTAACTCATTACTTTAGGCACCAAAGCTAGCGAGCTGTTTAGTCCTACATGACTTTCTGTTTTCTCTGTGGATGGTCACTGCAAAAGTCTGAGCCAATTAATTATTTCCCCGGAACCATGGTTACTGTTGTTTAGCAGTTATCGTAACCAAGTTTCTATATATGCTGCTTTCACTCATTTGTCCCCCTTTGCAGTGAAAACTGTCATGACTGCTTGCTTTAAAATGCAGACTGCCTGAGAAAGAGCCTCCTGAGAAGTGACAGGTTCAGAGAAGTATTACGTGTGGAGAGCACTTCAAATTGAAAGTGGGTGCTCTCATGTTTCTGCAATGAGATTGGCAGAGATACACGTTATTAAAATTGGAGTCTAACAAGATTTTCTTCGAAAAATGTCCTTTGGTGTTATCCACCTCTTCAACCAATTTCTCTGAATTGTGTATGTATGAAGAGCCATAGGTCAAAATTCATTTAGTTTCTATTTAATAGTGACCAATACATGTATTCATCCATAGGTACTGAAAGCAGGAGAAATAGAACTGGGTGTAAACTGCTGTAGTTTCACTGATTCAACAGAAGTTTCTTTACTCCAGTTGAGCATCAAGGCACTGAAAGCTAACTCAGAAACATCTCACAATAGAGGCACTGGAGATTTTCTTCTTTCGTGACAGCATTGCACAAAAGAACCGTATTTGTGAACCATTCACGTGTCACACTGCCACAGAACCAGAGACATGTGCCAACTGCAAAGCAAGCCAAAGAGCTGTTTTTCTTTTCCGGCAATTACTATTGCTATCAGATGTGTCCAATTCAGTCAGGTGTCCACATGTCCACCAGCCTCCCAGAGCTAAGGACATGAATTTGGCCTCAGGTCTCCACATTTGCTTTTCATCTTTGTGTTAGACTTATGTGACCTCAGCATGTCACAAAGGGCATCTGAGACTCCTCCAAGGTTTCCATCTTCCTCATCAAGATGCATTAAATATATTTTGAAATCTGGTCTTTAATCTGCCTGTGTCACAATTCATAGAATCATAGAATCATAGAACAGTTTCAGCTGGAAGAGACCCTCAAGGTCATCAAGTCTAACCATTGTTCTCACCAGTGCCGAGTACAGGGGCATGATCACCTCCCTACTCCTGCTGGCCACGCTATTTCTGATATAAGCCCGGATGCTGTTGGCCATCTTGGCCACCCAGGCACACTGCCAGCTCATATTCAGCTGGCTGTTGACCAATACCCCCAGGTCCTTTTCTGCCAGGCAGCTTTCAGCCACTCATCCCTAAGCCTGTAGTATTGGATGGGGTTGTAGTGACTGAAGTGCAGGACCTGGCACTTGGCCTTGTTGAACCTCATAGAGTTGGCCTTGGCCCATCAATCCAGCTGGTCCAAGATAACATAGATGCTGAGATAGTGGGGAAGTTTGCTTTTCTTATTCAGATAACAGTGGCTTCTAAATAGCAATGGGGGTCCTATCATGCTGAGCAGCTGCTGTGGAGGGATTGCATTTACATTAGACTAGACAGAAAAGAGGCAAAGAGAAGAAAAGCGAGAATGGCTGAGGGATCTGGGGCTGTTTAGCCTGGAGAAGAGAAGGCTGAGGGGAGACCTTATCACTCTCTACAACTACCTGAAAGGAAGTTGTAGCGAAGAGGGTGTTGGTCTCTTCTCCCAAGCAACAAGTGATAGGGCGAGAGGAAATGGCCTGAAATTGCACCAGGGGAGGTTTAAATTGGACATCAGGAAAAATTTCTTCACAGAAAGGGTTGTCAGGCATTGGAACAGCCTGCCCAGGGAAGTGGTGAAGTCACCATCCCTGGGGGCATTTAAATTAAAGACCTTTATATGTGGTGCTTAAGGACATGGTTTAGTGGTAGACTTGGAAGTGCTGAGTGAACGGTTGGACTCAATGATCTTAAAGGTCTTTTCCAACCTGAATGATTCTATGATTTTATGATTCTATGACCTTTTTCAATCTTTTTCCAGCTTGATTTTTATATTTCTACACATTATAGGTCATCTACTATTTCTGTGGTCTAATGCATTGTCATACTTTCTATTTCAATGCCTCTTGTGTGATTTATTAAAATGACAGACCACACTACAGTTTGCAATGCAGGGCTTATTCATTCCCACTTTTTAATACAGTTCCTCACATAATTTCCAGCATTCAAGAGAATATGTATTTGTTTTAATCACCGTGCACTGCATATATAATTTTTTTCTAAGGTGAAATTGCCTTTTGATGGAGGTTGGGTCATGAGAGAGCAATTATATGAGTTATGTGCACATTACAGAATAATTTAAAATCAGCTTTCAGGTCAATCCTTTTTAATTATCTATTTTATCAACTGTTTTTGACTAGCAATTTAAATAATTGTGTTTGCCTAATACCTGGAAATGTAATTGCTTTTAGATGGCCTTTATTCTGATCTTGGTGTCAGTGTCTTTCTCCACATACTGCGCATGTTTGCACCTGTCTGCATGGTGACAGATTTGTGGTGACAGCTTGTATAACTTATTTATAAAATGACAAATTATTTTAGAATTTCTTTAGGTTCACAGACTGGAAATATGGAGAAACACCTGCTTGCTACAGAAAGCTGAAGAGATTCTGCTAAGTCAAAGGGAAACTATGTGAATTAGTGAAGAGCACATTTCAAGTGAAACAAAACCCTGTGGGCCATCCTTATGCTGGTCCAGGTTTCAGGGAGAGCTCCATGGATGTAAATTTTTTAGCTAGAAAGTCCCTGCTGCTGAAGCCAGAGATCACAAGAAAGGTTCCCAAAGGCTTTGGGGCATGGAAGCCTCACCTGGAGTCCAGTGGGAGAACAGCCTCCTCCCAGGGACAGTTCAGAGCAAGAGCCAAGTGCAAGTGCTTTGAGCAGCATCGGGCAAACCCCCTGCACTGAGCCTAGCTGGAGCCAAGCAGCCTCCCGGGCCCAAAGCACACGTCTGCTTTCCCGTGTCTTTCTCTGTCCTGTAAGGAAAATATCTCACTGTCCTTCACTTTGTGCTTACTTGAGCAAAGACTTCAGCAAGTGGCCCAGTGCTGTTTCAATCCCAACATTAAATGTGTCAAGCTTGTCACTGTAATTGCAGCAGGTGTGTCACTACGAAGCCATAATGTGAACGTGAAAGGAATTAGTTCATCAGCAGGTGGTTTCGCTAGGTAATGGAGTCTGGGATGCCCAGCTGATGTGCTGTAGAAAGAGCAATGAGATCCTCTGATAGCAATTAGTCCTCATTCCCACCAGCAGGAATAAACAAGTGAATTGCCTTGTACGAGCCATAAGCGGACAGAGCAAATACTACAGACACAGAATGCATTGCACAACCAGGTAACGTGCAGAGCACACCAATAAAAGACCACCAAAGGGGCAGCGCATATACAAGGTATGTTCTGACCAGCTGCTACAGCAGCAGTACCTGGGAGAACCATTTTGGGAAAGTCTATGCAAGGCAGGCAGGTTCTATATATGAAAGAGTTATTATAACAACTAGCTGTTGACTTAAATGTAAATATGTCTGAATAGAGGTTTTCTAGAACAGCAAACACTCTTCTCTTGTCCTATTGCATTTTTGATATCTGTAATTTCTTTCAAGTCATGCCAGTAATACTGTTGTTTACTCATTTTAGAGTGAGTAGATCCTGGGTCTGTGGCCGCAACTGCACTGCCTGCTGTGCATCCTTGCAGCACAGCAACAGCAATGTTCAGTGGATGTGTATTAGGACAGACAATGAAAATAATCCACTATACCCCAGCTGATGGTGTAGTTCTGCATTTAAAAAAAAGTTATCACGTGTCTGAATGAAGCCTACCTAGATATGTCGCTCTGATAGATAACCCATTATGCACCTTTCTCACAAAGTTACTTTCACGGTCACTTTCATACATAACAAAGATACTTTTCACCATCACTCAAAAAAAAAAAAAAGACATTGGTTTGAATTTAGCATCTTGAAATCCTGCTCACAGAAACATCCATTTATCAGCCACTTAATGGCCTCTCGGTTGGAGGGCAGCTGCTTTTCTTAGCTGATGCATGATTTCATATTGTCTAGGTCAGTTCTTGGTTTCACTAAGCAGCCCTGTGTAAATTAGTATTTCTGGCCCATAATATTCTGAGCTGTATTCAGGCTACCAGTGGACATCAATGGTTAAGCTCTGTGCCAGCTCTGTTTATTGTTTTGTACTGGTCAGCCTGTTAGGTACACAGCAAATGACCACTTTGATGTTAAGCCAAGTCTGGCTTGGACCTGAATGTTTACTGCTCCAACACTCATAATAAAGCAATATAGCAGCATATCAATTACTATGAAATTAGCTGCAGAATTGCTGCTGGATGCAAATGTACATTGCATTGACATTTATTTTCCGACTGAGAAAAGACTTAATTTTATTTTTGAGAGTGACTAAGATATTGGCATAGTGTTTTGTGCTTTTCAAATTGTCTCTATTTGAAAAATGAACTATCCCTCAAGGTAAATTAAATGAACCTTTTTCTTTCTTCTTTCAATCCTTCTGCTAGAAGCCTAGTGCTGTTCAGCTGGAACTGCATGTAAGTGAGAGATACACAGGTTTCTCCTTTGAGCACTGATTTCCCAGGAAGCATATAGGCAAAGACAACCTAGCAGGAACAAAGCTAAACAATTCAGACTGTCTGCCTTGTCAGAAGAAATGTGGGTATTTACTGTGCTTATGAAGGAAGATGGCTTGTTCAGGCCATGTGATGGTTCATCCAGTTGTGCAATTTCTGGAATAAGAAGAGAGAAGAGGGTATGTGAACTTGCAGAAAGGGTGGTGGCAGGGAGTCCCAAAACCTAGAGAACACTCCCACATCTGATATCATACCCTTAGAAGGCGAAATTTTGTCTCC
This sequence comes from Leptosomus discolor, assembly GCF_034619465.1. Classification (NCBI taxonomy): domain Eukaryota; kingdom Metazoa; phylum Chordata; class Aves; order Leptosomiformes; family Leptosomidae; genus Leptosomus; species Leptosomus discolor. The sequence goes on from NC_141404.1 coordinate 7,660,526, forward strand.
ATTTAGACCCATTCATCCTGCTTGCAGCATCAATTTAACTCAATATAGTAGCATTTCTGAGGAGACTGTTTCTATTAGACTTCACAAATACCATGGAGTGTTTCTCCATCAACACAAAACCTTCTTCCTGGCTTATCTCTGAAAAAGACAGAAATGCACACAGGGTAAACACAGCTTCCTCCCAACCCAGAACTGTTCGAGTGGACTCACCTTCACCTACTTGCCCTCAGTCCTGGAACGGAAAAGCGGCTACCACGACTTCTGCTCTTGAGACTCTTGCCTTGTACTCTGCTTCTATATGGTTTTGTATTCTGCGACTTTGGTAATATTTTCTACTCACAAACACATTTTCTGCTTGTTCCTGTCGGCATCCTATTTATCTACAAGTGTGAAAGTGCATGCCTGTGCACATATTTGTGCTTTTTCCATATATTTGTATATGTGACTCTCTGTTTGTATTTAACTTGTAATTGTTTCCTTCCGGCTGCACTGAAAAGCTGTAAATATTCCAATTTCTTCTGGCACATAAAAGCAGTTGTGATTACAACCGTGCAAGTTTGGAGATAACAGCTGACGCATCCATTTCTGATCACAACTTCTGTGGGAAGCCTGCCTCTCTTAGCCTGTATTTGGTAAGGAAAAATAAGAGTTCTTCACAAAAGATGAAACTGTGTCAGCTTGCACTCACCTAGGGATGTGCTGAGCTCTGAGACAGGTAAGCTTAATGCTAGGACTGAAGTTGCACATTGGTAAGATGAATGTTACAAATATATTTTTATATATGTTAGGATCAGGGAGTTACATGACTCTCTTGAAATAAATTTCAGAAGTTCTGCCTAAATAGTAGAATGATACCGTTAAAGTGAAAATACATTGAAATGACATAAAAAGTAGTGTATACTCATGCGGAAAAGATTTCTTCTGTAATCACACTCTATCTCCATATAATTAGATGTTATAACACTGGGTCCTGAAATGGTGAAAATCTGAAGAGCACCAAAGACCTCAGATTGCTTCATTTGTCTTTGAAGTGCAGCCATATCAATATTTCAGTTACTTCTATATTTTCATATCAAAAGCAACACTGTGATTAGAGACAGGTCATTTGTAAAAGGCAATTCATTGAATAAATCTCTCTTATTTTTCTTGTTCTTGTACTATGTATAAATACATTGCAGTTTACGTGAACTTAAAGACAGTTTCAGAAAAAAAAAAAAAAAAGGCAGCTAAAAAAATAGCAGAACCTGATATTTAAAATCAGACACATGAACTGGACTGAGAGACCGTACTGTGATACTGAAACTCCAGTGTTGAATGAATGCACAGATAGGTTAAAAGAACAGACAACACAGATGATGGAGATTTCAAAGCAAAAGATTTATCTGACATTGAAAGGGATTTCCCCTTGCACAGCCAGTTGCACTGCCAGGACTTCAGAAAGGAAGCTGTTCCCTGCCTACTCTGCATTTCAACAGTGCTTAATTTAGCTTAACTTCAGCCACTGGGCCTGAAACTGCCTCAGGCACCTGGGAGATTCTGTGAGATAAAACATAGATTTGCTTATCTATTTGCTTTAGTCTTCATTGTATAAAATCAAGAAGTGACTGAAATCAGGCTTCACTGGCTGAAAATAATCACAATTCATGAAGTGCTTTGCATTTACTGCCCAGCACGAAATCAAAATGTGTGACAGTGAAATGGCTCCTCCACCAGCAGTGAAACATCTCCACTGCATGTCTCGAGGGTCTGAGGTCAGGATAAACCACTCCAGAGGCGCCCGATTATTATAGAGACATCCCTGACAACTAGCTTGGGCCCATACCAGCAGGAGGGCTGAGATGCCCGTAAGTCTGCCTCACCCCGTGGTCTTGGCCTTCTGCTTCTATGTGGCATCTGTAAATATATGTACAAGCAACAGAAATCTCTGTCCCTGTGGGCAGCGATGGGGATCCAGAAGCCAGCATGGAATGGGCAAGCCAGGACCAGCAAATGAACAGAGCCAGCAACACGCAACAAGCTGGTTTTGCCCACAGAGCTCCCGCATGGCTTTCAAAAACCACTTGCCCACAAAGGCTTATGGGGAAACGGAGCCACAGTTTCCAGTACTGTTAACAGGGGTCAATCTCCTGTTTCTTGTTCTAGCAGGCACATCGGAAGCCTGTCCTTCCTGCAGGAGCCCAAGTCATGGCCAAAAGCTGCACTGTGCCACTGTGGCATGCACCAAACCTCTTGGGTGAATAATAGCCCGTCCAGGCCCAGACAAAGCCATTATGATATATGAAGTCAATACAGCATAGAGTCCTGATCTGCAGACCTTAATTGCATTCATAATAGCTCCAGGGGGCCTGCAGACTAAATGCAATTTCAATGAACTATTAGAGCTCTTTCTTGGAGAGGACCATTAATTGCAGAGCAAGTGCTCCAGATGAGATGCCATTTGTACAAACTGTGTCACAAACATTGGAGAGAGACTTGCAGTCTGTAGTGAAAACAGTATGTGAGGCAGTATGCAGCGAAGAGCTCTTCTGAAATCCTTCCAGATTGCCTTGTTTCTGTGCAGTATTTGAGTTAGGGCTTAAAAGTAACAGGGTACGTGGACAAGTCCCTCTTCCAGACTTTTTGGAAAACTGATGTAGTTTTAATAGATGGAGCTTAGTAATCAATCCTATTCTACCACTGTGCTATTCATAACCATTTACTTCATCTCCACAGAATTACAAAAACCAGCTACCACCCCTTTGGGATTCAATATTCAAACACAAGTAACTCACATGCAACAAACTTTTTTCTTTTAGTGGTATCAGAAAACACTGACCCTGCTTAATCTTTTGCTGATTACATTTAGTGTTTGGGTTTCAGAATGAGTGCATGATCAAGTCCCCAAATTCCAGCAGCACAAACAGCAGGGAAATGCTTGCAACGCGGCTTTGCTTACTGACTGCACCAGTTCCGGTTTGCTGCGACGCATTGCTCTTAGGGACAAGAGTGTGTGCAAGAAATAAAAGCACTGAAGTATTGGGGGAAATTGTATCTGCACCATCACAGCTTTTCAGACTTTTCGTACCTTTATTTTTAGGAATACGAAAACAAATTTATAGTATGTTTGTAAACATGTGTGGCTAATTTTCATGCCTTGAAACAGACACTGGGCCACCTTGGAAGAGGCATGGAGGATGTTGATATGAAAGGGCTGAAAAACACTTGGTGGTTTGGTTTCATATAAGACACTGAAGGTGATTTTTCTTGCATAACAAATTGCCAGTGAGAAACTGAGATGAGGCCGTGAGATTGTTTCTGAGGCTTTAAATGGAAGAAGGTTAAAATCATACACTGTTAGCTTTGTCATGTTAAATGTGTTTTGCATCATATCTCTGCATACACTTACAATTCATTCTTTTAATTTTCACAGGCAACATGACCTTGAACAAGAGACATGCTCTAGGACCACAGTAGTGACAATACAAATAACATAAACCAAGTCCTGGATACAGAAAAATAAAGATGAGATTAGTTTTTACTTCCATCTAAAACTTACCTGGCTGTCCTTTAATTACTTTACAGGACATGAAGAAGCATAGAAATGGAGAAATGCAGAACAGGTTGCATAAATTTGCGAAGTGCAGAAGAATCTAGATTCAGGTAATACTGGTCCCATCCCTGCTGTAATGCTGCAAACAGTTCAAAGGTGTCAAAACCTGCAGTGAGATTAAAGGCCAGGAGCAGGACATACAGCTTGTAAAAAAGTGGAAAAACAGATAGAGCTGCTTCCTATCAAGGGCAGATCTGGTAGTTTTACAGCCCTGTTTTCTGTACAATTTTATGTCACATGATCAGTTTAATAATTTCTTCTGAATCTAATATCAAACCCTGGAGACTACATAAACAGCCTCTGACCATTTCAGGAGGAACAGATTTCGAAGACACTGGAGGGTTGGGTACTCTTCAGACTGGGCACTCACCATTACAGAGGCTGGTATTTAAAAAATCCAGTACCAAGAATTTCCGGTCTTGTTCAATACCCAACAGACTCCTTTGTTTGAAACCTTAATTCCATCATTAGGCACAAAGGTCTGTTAAAATAATGTGGGTTTGGATATTCTGCTTTTTGTCTGTTTTAAATTATCTTTATAAACTGTACGAAAAGTTCCTGCCTGAGAGTAACCTGACTTACACCAGCCTGGATATACTGTCTACTCCTCTGCAGGTACCACTTGCATAGGTATATTCTGTGCTACCCTATTACCAATTTGGTCAAATATCTTTCCCTAACAATGTATTTAATACCCGAATAAACTAAGCGTACCTCACTCCTCTGAGCTCTCAGTATCTGATGTTGTGCTGACTTATTTTGGAAGAGGCAACGCTCCTTGGAGGGCAAGAGCACAGAAGCAGGATGTGGCATGGCTGGACACCACCAAGTTGCAGAGGCACAGTGGGGTTGAGGTATATTTTACTATTGCTTCATCCCTAGGACATTCTCTTTGCTAGGCAAGGCTGGTGGGTGACAGCCTTATGCAGATACAGATTTAATCGCTGATTTGGATACTTACAGTCCAGGTACAGATTTTTTTTTATGTTTAATCCAAATAAAGCAAATCTAAGGAAAGACGGAAAGGCAGGAATAACCAGTGGCAATAGGAAGCAGAGTTTACTGCACTGACATTATTGCCCCAGCCATGGCTGGAACAAAAGCAAATTCACTTGTACAGCCTCCTACCATGCCGGCTCTCTTCTACACCCCCAGGTCACCACTTTTCATTCTGCCACCCTTCAGTATGTGCTACCAATTCATGTAAGACCTGACTTAGCAAAAGTCTGATCCACCACATTTAGGGATAAGAGAGGGGTTAGGAGATGGTAGTGACACTTGGGCACACTGGTCTGCGCCTGTCTATCAATAGTTGGTGCCATATGGGCCTCTTGATTGCAGACCTTCCCCTGTCTTTTGTTGAATTCACAGTTCAGAAGTGAGTGACCGCTCCATCTTCCTTCCACCCACAGCACTTCTTGTGCTACAGCCCATCACTGCTGTCAGATGCCAGGCAAAATTCATTCTCTTTCATAAAAGCTAATCTCTTTATAACAGCATTTATACATAAATTAATGAAAGATCAGAATATAAAGATGTTCATTCTTGATTATTTGCCCATTTACAGGAAATCCAGTTAAAACTGTTTAGTTTTATCATCACTAGACAAAATAAGCATGACAGGATATTCTAGCCTCTGGATTATGTAGATAACACACAGAAATGTCATTTACATTTTCATTCTTTTCACAGAGCAACAAACCCATGCTTGCAAGCAAATTAAAATTCAGAACTTAATTGGATTTTTATATTCTCTTTAAACACGTAATATTGTTTTTCTTCTTTTTATTATTGTATCTGAACACTGGATTTCATTTTGGGAGTGTGCCACTGGAGGTGAGAGGCCCTATGTGCTAAATGGTTCATTTAACACCATTAAAATCTACCTTTCTTCAGCACGTTTGAGGATTCAGATTGTTGAATGCCAGTGTTTTCAGTATTATTGTTAAACAAGAGAAAGGCTATGGGAAATTATTTTCTTGGGTATATTCATATATGAGTATATATATCCACACAAGCACATGCACTTACATCTATATATTTGCATGCTTGTGCACAAATACACTTATACACATTTATATGTATATCTATACGTGTATCTATGCATGCAAATATGGAGAAAATGTTCTAATATTTTCTCTCTACATGCTCATACTTTTGCCATAGATTGACAAACGATTTGAGAAAAAAAAGCATATTTTCTTCGAGTTTTGCTGAAAATCTACTATGGTATGAAAACAATAGAAATCATTCGCTATCTTCCTTTTCTTTTTTTTTTTTTTTTTTTTGTGCTTGTCATGAGCTTCACCAAGGTGCCACTGCCTGATACCGCATTTAAGACCCTATCTCTCTGATATTGGTCAGTAAAGTCCAAGCAGCTTCTCTGCAACAGCAGATTACAAAACACTGGTCTCCCACTGTGCATGAATGGCACGGCCTAGCTAGGAGAAAGAGGCTTATTAAGGCAGAACAAGAAATATCCTGGAGAAAAGTTCACTAAGTTTTTCATATTTTCATTGAAGAAGATACTGAGAATGGGACTCTGGCAGGAAACAGCGTATGTAAGGGCAACCAGAGGGAAAAGACGTCTTGATGAACTCCATGTTACATGGCCACTGCTGATTCTCCATGTCAGAGAGGAGCATCACAGTGCCAGACACCCTGCACTTAAGACCTCCTGACATGTTTCTGTTTTGTGGCACTGGTAAGCAAGGTTTCGCTCCACACAAGCCATTTGCTATCAGGAAAATACCTGAAATTATGAAATGTGGAATGATGAGGAAAGCATCTCTTGGCCAGCACTTCTCACTGCTCCCTGTGAGCGCTGTCAGCACAGTGGGAGAGCTGGGAGGCACGAGGCCATTCCTGTTTTGTCCCCAGGCAACACGGTCATGCTTTATCTCAGGGTGACAAAGGTCTCCTTGCAAATACACGTATTCCCATTCATCTAATGAACACTTCGTGACCCTGAAGAATTCAGTGAAGTGGAAGCTTAATTCAAAAATCCTCAGTGCTAAACAAACACACTTGGACTAATCCCAGTTCTTCCTTTACTCCAGTTACTTCTGGTCAATGCACGTCAAACATCACACCCACAACTGAAAACCTCCACACTGCAAATCTGTATGGGGTGAGGCATGAGCAAAAAGGCGTTGCTAACTGAGGGCCTAATTATAAAACTGCCATTGCCTTTGGGAAATAATTGACCACAAATGTCAGCTAATCAGCAGGAGTAGGAGCATTCTTGCTAAAGTACAAAATTCTCTACATTAAGTCTCTGCATTTCACATTGTATAATTTTCAAGTGCATGACTTAAAACTGATAGCGCCAGACAACTTCCCATATTTTTTGTGTTTTCCCTTCATCAGTGATGCCAGTTTCAACACCTGCCACAAGCTACATAAATGTGTAAATTAAAAATGTACTTTGCCTCCGTGTTGACCTTCCTTGCAGATGACTAGTTGCACTTACAGCTACCTGACACAGAACCTCCACATACAGCAAACCCCTTGCATCATTTGAAGATTTGACCCTCATTTTATAAGCTGTGTTTATTATGCATTGAAATTTGAGTAAGGTTTTGGAATAACTTCTCAAAAATTAATCTTTTGCACACAAAACCACACTTCAGCAATAAAGTAGTAAGCAAGGCATAAAAGTCACAGTTTGGTGTTACTTGTTCTTCAGGCTTTTCGCTGGTTAGATCTCTGCATTCCTGGGAGTTCAGAAGCAAGCATATGAGCCTGTCAAAAAGCCATTTTTGTGTTATTTCTGCCCAACCTAGAGTAAAAAAAAATATTAAATGAACATATAATGGGAAAACCTGTTCCCACCAGGGTATCAAGTCCAGCTTTGTAGACATCAAAGGTTTGTCTAATTCAAATTACTTTGGCATAGCTGTCAAAATTCACTCTGCCATGCTTATTTATCTCAGCTGCATGGCATTTTTCTCTTCTGATTAGCCCAGCGATGAACCTGGCCAGCCTTACTCACACATGATTTCCAGTACAGCACTGTGCATTGCAAGATGTAGGCACCAACTGCTCTTCCCCAGCCTCCGTGCCAGCCTCACTGTTTGCTGAAATGTCCAGAGGACATGGACATGAAAGGGGCGCACAGAAACAGCCACAAAGAAAGTAAATTTTTATTTTGAAAGGGTTTTCTAAACATTTTTTTCTACTCTCCCTTTTTTTTTTTTTTTTTTTTAATGAAATCATTTGCTGGTTTAGGAATAGTCGAAGCTCTCTTTAAAGCACAACCTCCTGTGAAGCTAAAAAATAAAACACAGTCGATAAGAGAATTTTTTGTTTGTGTCTCTTACGTCTCCTGTGAGATGATAGCCAAAGACACATTTGTACCAAAAGTATTTTTTATGTATACCTATTGTTTTGAACAAATAAATATACTGAAGAAAGTACTGGGTTTTGGCATAAAATTCTAACTTTTCTGTTGAATGTCAACACTCCCCCCCTTCCATAAGGAAACACACATGAAACAGGAGGATCTATTCCTTTCCTTCTGGTACTCATCCTTCAAAAAAAACAAGGCCTTTTACTTCAGGACAAAACCCTTCCTCTTTCTATCAGTCTAGTAAGACTATTACCCCTTTCCAAATGGATAATAAATTTATACTTACAGGTTACCACATGCTTATCTTCAGCTCCTGCTTCAGAGAGTAGCTGGTTAGCTACTACCCTATAAATACGATCAACTTGATTCACAAATACGATGGAATCAAACGCATCTTAAAAGCATAGGGGCAGAGTAGACAGTGGGCCATACAGCCGTGATTGCACTACACATACTTTCATAGCATCACAATTCTGGCACTTCAGCTGCACCTCCGTGCAGCTGTATCAGTACTGCAGCCATGTACCACAGGTTAAAAAGGACATTGAGATCCCCACAGGGCAAGATGCCAATTGGAAATCCCAGTGACTACAATGCTGATCTGTGTCGCAATTAAAATCCCCAACGCCTGCAATGGGAAGGATTTCAAAGGTCTGTTTAAATTAAACATAAATCACAGAGATACTTCACTTGTATTTATAGCTTTCCTTTTTCTTTTTCTTTTTTTTTTTTAAATAAGACTTCCTGAGCATATCCAATATCTTTTTTTCTATCTGCGGTGTAAGCAGTGAAGACCAGCTCTTTTTATTGTATGCAAGTGACTGGACTGAGCTGCTGAGTGCTCAGCATCACCCAAATTCTATTTGTGCAAGAAATACCCATCAGCTTTTGTCGATCCACTTTAGCTAATCATATTAATAACACTATGTAAAATTCAAATACTTTCTGAAAGGAAGATACATTTATCAGAAAACCTCTGTAGGGCAAGGGGATGGTATTATTTCTGGTTTCCAGCTGACAGGGAGGATTGGCAAGTGACTTAGCCAAGGTCATGCCAAAGTCTGTGGTTCTCGCTAGCCCCTTCCTGACTTGCAGCACTGTGGCAGATCCTACTCCCAGAGCACAAGGTAAATGTGGACCCCACCAGGAGCCGGCAGCCCTGCTAGGGAGCTATTACTGATTACTACATCAGACTCCTAAAAAGATTTATGGAGATGCAGAATTGTGCAGAAAGCAGCTCGTCAACAGCACCAGCAGAAAGAGGAATTCATTGTGAGACAGCAGAGCTGAAACACTTTCAAAATGTCAAGACAGGATGACAACCCACAGGCAGAGTTATCTCCACAGAGTTAGGACGCTTCATGGAGAAAGCATCCCACACAAGTCATCCTGGTGGTTAGACTGTAAACAAGCTCCTCACTGACGCTGCCAAGGCATGGCAGAGGGCTCCTGAGTGATTTTATGCCAGGGGACTCTGAGGTGATCTGCATGGTGATGCAGGTGTGGATGGGTGAGTAACCAGGGCCTTAACCCTTCCCAGAAACGTGGTGGTTTGTAGTTCTGGACTCTCTGTCGCTCTAACAGGAGGTCTCAGCTCCTGGGGTACAACTGCTGTGGAAGAAACTTCTGGAAAGCTCAGATACATGCTTTTAAAAGAAAACACGTTTCTGAAGTGTCATAGGCAATACTTGGGGGAAAAAAATCATCCTTTCTTTTCCCACTTTGTTTTGGAAAACAGGTTGTTGAAATGGTTTTGCTCTTAATATTAATGCTTAGGGAAAAGCAAAAGCAGGAAAAGCGTGCCAAGAAATATCATCTTTCAAATCATGGGTGGTGATTACTAGGAAAAGGGAACCTGGTGCTAGCCTCTTCACTAAAAGGAAAACAGAGTAAAAAAAACCCTTGTTTTCTCCCACTAGCTAAAATTAGTTTTATGTCATTAAATTATACTTTTTTTATCAAAACAGATGACAATGGAGTGGCCATAAATCTAATTCCTCAAAGAGAGACAAGGGAGTAAGGTTGGTTTAAAATCACAGAGGTTTTTTGCATACAGATATATTAAAGCACTTCATTCAGCTCTGTGACTTCATAGTTTCAAGGTTATTGTGGAAAGATTTTTCTGGCTTTCATATTACCCCCAGACAAGCCAGTTTAGGCAAACACAGCTAAATATTCTATAGTCCCCCAAGTATATTTATTTTGCATTCTTCCTCTTCCCTCCCATTCCATGTCCCCCAAACCAGAAAATGCCATGCAACACCTGTAACAATCTCAACACCTCCGGCACAAAACCCCGGACACCTCAGGAATATGCTGCAGGAGATGTCAATGTTCCTAGCGTTTATATAAATGTGGCCAGTTGTATTATCAGGTCATTAAAATTTGCCGCCTATCTGTTCCTGTTGCAGTGAGCTGTCAGAGGCGTGATGGGCTGTGTGTGACAGTACCAGCCACTGCGACTTGTTCCTGCTTGCAGGAATCAGTATGATGCCTCAAGACTGAATCCACTTTAAAACTTTCTGCTGGTGAATAGATTAATTTGTAGCAAGATCTAAAAGTCATGGATTTTCCATACTTTATCTCCAGTCTAACATATAAGCTCAATATCTCTAATGTTTGAGACACAGGAAAAACGTGGAACGTGCCCTTTAATGGGTTTGTTTCTATTCTTCTTGCTGAATGCCGTCTGTTGTTTCGCTGCCTTGCTGACCCACACAGCATCTTAGCAACTTCCCTGGCAGTATGCTATAGGGAGATAGTACTAATTAGAGTTATCAAGTCCATCTTGATTTTGACATGATGCTGCACACTGCTATGCAGACTGCGGACCATACATCATCCCTGCCTCCGCCCCCCAGATGTAGCACAGCCACAAATGCTCAGACCAAGTTTTAAAGGAAGAGAGAAGGTCGCCAGCCGCTTCCAGCAAATCTTCTGCTGATTCTGTGCCAAAACGCTACTGTTTTTCCCCAGAATAAGCCAAACTTTCTGGTAGATTTACCAGCTTATACCTCTTTTCTTAAACCTGATGTCAATTAAAGTAGTCACGTATCCATACCATTTAGAAACTGAGTTCGTTTTCTATTCACCAACACTAAAAGCCTCATCAGGAAGCAGTGAATGAGCTGGAAATTAAGCTATAAACCACACTATATCCTTGTTTTAGAATACAGGAATTGACAGGTAACAATAAATACACTCGTGAGTGTTATAACAATAAATACAGCCTAAAGAGAAAGAAAAAAAAAAATCCTATTCTCTGGACTTCTGAGACACAATCTTGCTTTGAAAATGCTAGTTTAGACTTCATTAAGAAACAAAAGCCAACAATATCAAAATTTCTTCTCTATGTTTTTGGGAACACAATCAAAAGTACAGCATGATTTTAAAGCACAATAGATTTTGATTTTTCCAATAATTCTGCTATCTAGTTGTGCTCCTTTAATTAGCTATCAGCAGCACTTAATTTATTTCTAGTGTATTGTTGCCAGTTTTTTGCATATCTCTCCCAACCTATGAAAATCACAAAAATAGACCTACAAAAATTAATCTTCCCATTCCCTCTGCAGAGATATTAAAATGGTAATTGCATTCTTTATACCTCTAAAACCTGGTTCTACCTCCAGATACTTATCTGAAAGCCCAATGAAATTGTGTGATAGTTGTTGTTGATGCTACTTACACACTACTGGAAGTTATTGAGACCTGATAATAATCTCCACATTGTAAAAGCTTCACACAGTGAAGCCAAAGTTCATTGGTGTCTTTGATTTCTGTACTGAAGGGTGATTGTCTGGACAAATAAACTCTGTTTATTAATTCTTAGCATCACACTTACCGTTATTCATTATAGCACAGAAAGAAATCTTGTCATCTCAAAGGTATTATTCTTGGCCTGCAACAGGGCAATTTCTTAAAAACCGGAACGTGAACACAGACTGCTTCCCCATGAGTAGGTAGGCCATGTGGTCAGATCCCACTTTACTCCTTAATGAAATTCACTGCCCCATAGAAACACCTTCTGCTCCTTCCTCCCTCCCGAAAGTCCACAAACTGTTTTGACTTTGTTGCAGCTGGTTGCTCTCTCCTTGCAAGGGTCAGATCTTTGAAACTCTTACTTCCAGGTTTAAATATTTGCTACACCCTCCATGAAAGCATAACTTCAAAAAATTATCTCATAATTTGGAAGTATTTAACAGAAACAAGTCAAAGGACACACACTGTTGTCTCTTGCTTGCTGAGCTTCTGTAGATGATGGTTTAAGGGGAATTTTCCATGACGGGGAGTTGTGGCAAGGCCTGTGCATCCCACAAGGACAGGGCAGGAGGAAGATGCCCCACTCGACCCACTGTCAGTCCCACGCATTTGATGCACACCTTGGGATGAACTCACCAAAAGGTGAGGGTGGCTGCTTCTAGGAAGGAAGTGGGCAGAAACCAGTTGCCTCCTGGCTCGTGGGAGTCCACCAGCAAGAGAGCCGTGAGAAGACAGCTGCTGCCCTTTAGTGGAAGGAGGCAGCATTGATTTCGGTTTACAAGGCTTCTCAGGGGTACTCTGCGATGCAGGGTCTGACAAAACCAGCCTTCCCTTACCATTTGGACATACCACCTTCACAGATCAAAGCCTCCTAAAATAGGAAGGATGGTGGGGTGTGATAGGACTTTTTTTTTATTTTATTTTAGATCAAGTTATTTGATGAAGACTTTATTTTCCACAGACCCAAGCATAGAAAGGCTAAGCAAGAATTATCAACAGCTTAGCTGGAGGCACCTTTCTTGTGATCCAGACAGGCTCTTCAGGAACCACAAGTAGCCTGGTTATTCATTCCAAACCCACAACCTCTACTGAAAGGATGAAGCAATGGTTCTGATTATAAAAATAGGGACAGAATAGAAATCTTTTGAAAACACAGTATGTTTTACTACAGAAAAAGTGATATCAAAAAGAGAAGGAAGCGAACATGTTACACTATTAACAACTCCTCTAACATTTGGATTTATTTCAGTGTTGTTCTCACGATGGGCAGTTTCAAATGCCCTAGAGTAACTGCAAAAAAAAAAAAAAAAAACATTAAGAGACCCTGATGAAGGGAGCTATTAAAATTGAATATACAGTTTGCTCTGATGAATTTTCCTACTTCATTTTTGCAGCAAATAGTATAGTTCCACATTGTTTTTTTTCCTTTCACGGAAGTGTGAATTGCAGTCCTATAAATTCACCCTTACTGTCAATTAAATTAAATAAACATTGTCTAAGTGCATTAGGAAGAGATACAAAACAATTCAATACCAGAGTTAGCTATTGAGGAGGCTTTTTAATGAACATAAATTGATGTAATTAAAATAAATCTGTTTTTCACGTTTCTTGAGTAGATGCCCTGTGGCTGTTACTGTAGAACACCACAGCAGAATAAACACTGGGCCAAAGCTACTATCTTTCCTCAGATTAAATGGGAACTTCCTGCTCCCTGGGATTTCAGAGATGAGTAAGGCTGGAGGATGCTGCCTACTTAAGCAGCTGTTAAAGGAATGCAAAAGAAAAGATAAAAATTCAGCTTTTTGTTGAATTTAGTTTTTCCCCCTAACATCACCTTCTTTTTTACAGAATGAAATGAATAAATAAAAATGCATTTCAATATTACTTTTTATAGGCTGTTGGTAACTAGTTTGTAGCTTCTATGAATTCTGCATTTGGAAGGTATTTTGCTAGTTGTGATAGGGTCGTATGTTAGGATCGCATTTAAAACCAACATGCAAGCTTGGAAAAGTAGTTTTCTATCACAAAATCTTTCTCTCCCTCTTTATTTGTGTCCATAAAATAATAAAATCATCATCAACATTTTTGGCTGTTTAAAGATAGGAGGTATGAGTTATCTCTGGACCAGCAGATACCAGGTATGCCTATTAACAAACCATACAGAGCTGAGGAAAGCAGAGAGCTAAAGGAGCTCAGTTGGAATATACTAGATAATTTTAAACTGACTGAGATTAATAAAAAATTATCAAAACCAGTTGACATTTGAGTCCTACACTCTGATGGTGTGTGCATGCCCAGAGCTCCCGTCTTAAACTGTTCTGAGCTCACCCCAAAAGGACACTGTCATCAGCATAAGGGTCCTATTAACAAAATAAGGTTATTGGGCACCTCTGAATGCCCCATCCAGTTCTCAAGATTGCTCTGCAAAAAGCATTTGGCTTTAGAGCATAGGTAAGGCATAAGAAAAAAAAAAAATCCCGTATCTGACAGTGCCACCATTCTTCCCTTCACGTTTCCTTGGTCTAGGTTTCCAAGCTGAAGTCCCATTGCCTCTGTCAGATAAATCCCCCAAATCGGCTTCCATTTCAGCAGTTCTCCTTCACATAGCAAAATCATTCTGGCTGGAAAATAAAGGATATTTTTGTGTGTGCAACAATGTCATTGACAATTAGTGCCTTTGGCATCCCCTCTACAGAGTGAGGAATTTCACTCTGTGGATAAATAAAGAGCTTAGGTCTCCAGGGCTGTCAGCCTTTAACAAACAATAAATGCATGCAACAGTGTAGAAGGGAATATAAATCAGAACAGTAACTTGAAGGGTTCTTCTTAATAGCACAACATATGTTTATCTCCAAGAAAAGAAGGCCCAGCAGCTAGCAAACACCACAAAATTCCCACACACCATGGCATTGTCTAGGGCTCTTAGAAAGGTAAAACATGCTTGAACGGATGTCGGTGTTCTTAACATTAGAGACCTGCATGCTTAGAGAAAGGAAATCACAGCACACTACTTCTCCCCAGGCAGTACAAAGTACCGTTCCTTATAATTGCAAGCATAAGATTTAAAAACATTTCCATTGCCTTGATGAGTCGTGTTGCAAACTGGCAGCATACCAACTGCTGGCTTAGGCTGTGTGGCACAATATGTAAAGTCCTTAAATCTCAATGCACATGTCTCTACAGCCTTAGAAGATGGTGGCTTTGATAAAGGTATATAAGTGGGAAGCATGGGAGTTCAGTTACAGAATGCTTTTAGGGTGAGGCTGTTCGGTTCTTTTCAATGTACAATTCTTTCCCTTTTTTCCCCTCTCTCTTCTGATTTGTCAAGGTTATTATCTCAATGCTTTTTCCCTGGTACCCATTCCTCTTAACTT
The DNA here is from genome assembly GCF_034619465.1 of Leptosomus discolor. NCBI lineage: Eukaryota > Metazoa > Chordata > Aves > Leptosomiformes > Leptosomidae > Leptosomus > Leptosomus discolor. The sequence goes on from NC_141404.1 coordinate 7,675,599, forward strand.
GAGTTCACAATGACTCACAGCAGGGAGGCACAGAGAGAGCTACCACCAGAAGCCTCCTCCCTGGAGAAGCTTCACAACGCTGCCTATTATTTAGTAACTTGAAATGCTGGCTTAATAGCATACACTTCTTAAACATCCCTTTCTTTCATTTGTCCACCCCAGGGACCCAAGCCATGGAGACATATCTGCAGTCTTTCTATCCCACCCTCCCCACTGGCAAGGTGCATGAAAGCAGCAGGGCTGCCAATCTTCTGATGGCGGCTGTGACTCTCAACAGTGGTGTTCAGCAAATTGAAGTGGTGGGCTCCAAAGCTCAGTCCAGCCATGTATTCACCCACTAATGAAAGCCCTGAAAATCGTTAGTAAAACCCAGCACATGTTAGGGGAGTATTAAATTTGGGGGTGTTTTCCTTGGTCATCATCATCCCCCTACACCCAAAATCAGAGGTGGAATGCAGTGGAGAGAACACTCCAGAGGCTTCGATTGTGCTGAAATGGGTGTTAAAAGCTTCTCTTCTGATGCTTAGTAGAAGACCTCCTTAGTAGAAGTAAACCTTCCTTCGCAGAAGATCTCTCTCATTGCAGTTTAAAAAGTTGTCCATCCTTCCTTGCACTCCCACACAGTATTTACTCAGCAGAAGAGGATAGATACTAGGGATATACAAACAAAGTTCTGGAAGGAAATCAACTCCCCCGGTCTCATTAGTGATGACAAAAGTACAGACCATTCTGCCTCCATGTGGGCTGTAGCCCTGCGAGCTTGAAGACAAAGTCTTGCAGGCTGACAACAGGATACAGGGCCATTACATGGGATTGGCAAGCCCTCAAACTAACCTACCATTCATTTAAAGCTGGCTGTGTTATCTATCGTTCTTTCTAAATTTCTCTCTTCCAAAAACTGCGGCAGGTGAAATCCAATACCGTGCACTGACTCACAAATAGCTATTCATTTTCAAGAAATCTTTCACCTGAATCTTTTGTTAGAAGCTTCTAAGGAAAACACTAGGAACAGAAAGTGTAGGTGAAGTGACAAGTTGAACTGATCGCAGACAATAAACAAGGCATCTGGGGCTTCGGTATGCCATAGCTTGCTTTGGATGAGCAGGATAATAATGTGAGCCTAGCAATGATTGAGACTGCAAGCTACTACTCAGTTCTTCTATTAAATTCACCATGTGATGCTGAACATGTCTTCTTGCCTCTTAATTTTTTTTTTTTTTTTTGTCTTGGTACATTTGATTCTTTGTTATCCATTTGTAAGAGACAGTCCTCAGAAGAAGGCCTGTCTTCTTCCATAGACTTCTCTGTCTCTGTTCTGGCCCTAGCACCATAATTCCTTGTTGGCATATATAGTAATTATCTTAACATTTATACAATTATTATTAATAGTATAAGAATAGAAATAATTATAGGTTTTACAGTCTCATGGCCCATATAACAATTTGTTGTGGTTCAGATATTAGTCACGTTAAGTCCAAGACCATAATGGTAACATTCAGCCCCTGTGATGCCTAGACACAGGGTGCTGGCTGACTACTTACAGCAAAATTGTTGTTTACAAGGTGCTGTAGAGGTGGCAGCACTGCATCATTAAAAATGTATTAAATTAATTGAAAACAACCAGCCAGCCACAATAACAAAAAGGAGAAAGTACGTCTCCTCCAGGACCATATCTAGCTGCCTTTGACAGCATTCAAAGACGAATCCTTCTCGTGAAATGCAGCATGCACACAGAGATAGGTCAGGTTCTACTCTTGCTTTCTCTGTGGCCTTCATGAGACGTGACAAGTGGAAGTGCAGAAAATGCTGAGTTTTCCTCTCCTCCCCACTCAAGCAATAGAAGAATAACACAGATTAGGAACCCAAATTTCCACCCTGGATTGCTCCCCATAGGGATAGATGTGTGCAGAATATAAATGTCAGCTAGACATACATCTTTCCAGAATGAGAGGAAGGTGAGCTACATGCAGGCTGGAATAGGCTTCCCATTCCCCCCCTTTCACCGTGCCACACACCAGCCATGTCCATTTGGGTCCATAAACACCACAAATCCAGGAGCTCTGAGAGAAGTCGGGGCTCAGGACAGGCTTTGAGCTGAATGAAACCCAGAAATGGTGCATCAGTTCAGCAAAACTCCAAGTGAAAACAACATAACATTGAAAAATCCATCCAAAAAAACCAAACTGCAGGTGGGGGAGGTCAAGGTCTTATCGTGGAACTTTCTCCCTAGTGCCACAGAGAAGTACAAATTATCTTTTTCTTCAGTATGAGATCTGCCATTTTCATGTGATCACATGAGAGTAGGCAGTGGAGCTTTGTCCAAAACAGCAGAAATTTCAAGCCTGGCTACATCACAGAGCAGAGTAACATGTGCCCTGGCACAGTGATACTAGCACTCTATTGGCAAAAGGCAGACGGATTAGGCATAAGTCAAATTAACAGAGTGTGGAGAAAGAATATACTCCCTTCCCCAAGGACATCATGTTAGAAAGGTTTCAGAGTGAAAGGGCTGAGCACACCTACAAGCTGCTAAACTGTGCCCTGACCTGGGCCAGCTGCAATGATATCCCCCCCATCCCCAGCCTTCAGCTCTTTTGGGCATTGATATGGTATCCTGTCCTGCTGCTGTGCAAGAGGCGAAAGGTTCATTTCTTCCTTCCCTGCATAAGAAACTCCCTCCGTATTGAGATTGCACTACAGCCCTGAGCCAGCCTGACTGAGCTCATGTCTCTTCCGCCCAGCATGATCCCTCAGCTAATTGCTGTATGGGAGAGGCACCTCTTCCCCATGCATGAGGCAGTGCTTGGAACATGAGTATTTCATAAATGAATGCAGACTTTTCAAAAATTACTAACACATTTCTGCAATCCATATTCAAGGATTGCTGTAAAATAAGAAAGAGCCATGCTTTCAGGGTCTTGCTTTCCACTCTCTGATCCTGATAGTATTTAAAAACATGCAGCTACAGTCTTATTATGAAGTATTAATACAACAGATCTCAAGGATATTTATCGACTGCTGCTGTTAACATTTTGAAATGGTTACTTAACTTCCATTAGATCCTACACTAAGGTAACATTTCCCAGGAGTTTATTTGTATTTCAGAGAAGAACACACTGACCATGTTCACACTTTCCAATATTTCTTCCAGACACAAGGGATTGTTTACCCATGCTTGCATGCAAATATCTCATCTAATTCATTTTGTTCTTTTAAAATGCTGTTTAAATAAAGCTTTTCAGGGAAATAGAGACTGTTTCAATTTATCTTAGTTGAAACCAGGACTATAAATCTCTTCAGTTTCCTTTATTGATCTTAGACAAAATTACAAATATAAATTACAGCTGCTGCAAATTAAATGTTCTCATGACTGTGTTTGAAAGAAAATGCAATAGTATCAATAACACATTAGATAAGACACAGCAAGAACAGCATAAAGCTACCATTCACTGGTGAAATTAAAGTTTCCTGTGAAACCTCACAGCCAGGGTGTCCCTTCTCCTAAAAATAGATTTCTCTCCTATCTCTGATTAGTTTACAAAATTAGCCACAGCAGATATACAGGACTTGCAGATGATTTAATGCACCCACCAAGAAAACTTAAATTTCCAATCAATTTGACAGATACCATTGTTCCAGGGCCTAACAGCCATTAAAAATGTGGTTCTTGAAAGTATTTCTTGTAAATGCACCATAAATGGCAAGCTTTGGCTGAAACTGTATTGACCGCCTTTAGGAAACCAAGATTTTAGGAAATACAAAAATTTGTACACCGGACCAAGGCAAGAATCCAATACTGGCGTGTGGTGCTGAATCCCTGTGTTTGAAAAGGCAATACATATTCCACCCAGTCCATGCTGAAATATATATCTCCAGATAAACTGTCCCACCAGTGTTCTTCATTCTTAATCTCACTAAAAAGACTAGCCACAGGGTCACGCTTTACAAGGGCAAATATCAAGCGATGCTGCTTCAGGCACAATATATTTCTTATGAAGAAGCTTCTATTTCACAAAGCATCATAATCATCAGTTTTCTACACCACTGACACTCAGACCCTTAAGTCCAAAGGTATCTGTTTACCAGGTCATGAAATTGCAAGTATAATAGCAGTGACTTCGCTGCACTTGATAAAACCGTAAAACATTTCATTTTGCTGCCTACTGAGCTTTAAAAAAAACCCAAACATTGGAGAGGAGACAACATTCTTCTTACCATCAAAATATTTCAAAATACCTACTTCTCTGCTTGTGAGTTATGGACGTGCGTTTTTCCTTCACTCCAGTTTCGCCACTCCTTTCTGGTACAGACAGCACTGCAAATAACCAGAAAAACTGATTCCTTTTATGCTTTCTGAAATTTTATATGATCACAAAGCCTCTCTGACTATGTATATCTGTATGTAGTCAAGGTATTAACATTTCTACAAATTTTATGAAATAGGAACCTCGTTAACTAGATAAAAGAGTTCTCCATTTATCTGTAGATAAATGTAGGACACAAGGAGTGGAAATCCTGTTGTCTTTGTGGCTCACAGAAAGAATTGCTTCTAAGCAGAATTCAATTGGTTTGATAGACACCATTGTTTCAGGGCCTAACAGTGCTATTGGAAGTCTTGCTTGTAAATGCACCAAAAATGGCAAGCTTTGGCTGAAACTGTATTGACTGTCTTTGGAAGCCTGGAAGACTTTGCACGCTGGATCAAGGCAAGAATCCCGTACCAGTATTTGGTGCTGAATCAGAAGGGGAGATCTGACAGATCCTTTTAGCCTGTGAGTTGCCCCATACATGGTACTTTTCTTCTGTGCTTACAATGGGCAGTAGACCTTGATTTTGTCTTCCCTCGTCAGGTAACCTAACAAGTAAGAAAACAGTTGGAGCAGCAATCTTTGGTATCCTGCTTGTTCCCTGGTGTCAGCCAAGCTGCTGTCGAAGAGTGACCTCCACAGATACCTGGTACCACTGACATCTCTATGTTTTTGGAGGAAGAAGTCGGATTTTTTTCTCTCAAAATAAAAGCATTCCATGAAGTTTCCCAAATCCTTGTGAGGATTCAGGCACCATTTCCTGTTTTAATTGGTGAAATTAGTGGGCATCCCAGTTGTATTCTAAACCTCTTGTCTATCAGACTGGTAGACCAGTGTCTCTGAGGTGCAAACACAGGGGCTTCTCTGGGCAGGTATGGATGGCCTCTGATATAGGGACAGTGTTTATGTAAACTAGCCTCTGACATTCTGTTCTATCCTTCACTGTGTATCAGTTTGTGTAATTTCGTTCATGATTTACTTTGACCTTTAGCTGTATTTGGTATTTTCTGGTACCAAAACCTGACCCTTAATAAAGGAAATTTCAAGAAAACATCAGCCAGCAAGTTAAACATCTGCACAGGGACAGATTCCATGGTGAACTGATAAAAATCATTGCTTTGCCAACAGGCTGGAAAGATCCTCTCTACTTCAACCTCCAGTTGCCAAAAGCAAGATCTCCTTCTGCCTTAACACCACAGTTTTATACCAATTCCTTCTCAAAATACCCAAGTCTTTTATCCATCTCTTTCGGGTAATAGTGTTGTACATATCTGGATTTTTCTCCTCTCCATTATTGTTAGTTAGCCCAAGCTACTCTGCATGTACTGCACGTATGCACTCATGCATGTACAAATTTCAATGTGTATCTTCCATGGGAATATTCTGCAAAAATCATCTGCTGGAGGCAAAAGTTCAGCTGAGAGAATTATCAACATCCAACAGAAAATGCTGTAATCTTAGTGTTAAATGGCAAAGAGGCAATTAGAAAGATCAGGTTAAATACCTTTCACAATGCCTACAAGATATAAGGCTTGAAATGTTTGCTCTTAGAACTGTAACTCAATAGCACACAGGGTCTGGGTAATAGCCAGAGTGGAAAGAACTCATCCCTTACTGGGCCTGGTCCCTCTTCTGCAGTTATTTACAGAAGGTAAAAGTGCAGGCTTTGCATTGAAAAGTCTCATGAAGCTTTGCAGGCAGAAACATGAATATATCTTTGATTGTGTTTAAATATTTCAGAGAAGTGATCAGACTTCGGAAGTTTAATTACCTTAAACCATGAGAGGGCAGAGAATGAGGGCAATGACAAAAAGAAAGAAAAGGAGAAAAAATGAACTTTTTCCAGGACAACAGGATGTTACTATTTATGAACCTGCAAGAGAATTAGAGCTGAAATAATTAGACAGAAAAAGAGATTTTAATTAATGATGGTAATTCTTACGAAAGGAACCAGATTGCCAGCCCTAGAAACTGCCAGTTCTTTTTATCCTCAATGTACATACAATCTCAATGAGGCTATTGCAAAGATCCCTAGCATAGGACATTATCCTGAGCTGAGAAGTCCAGTGACTGATTGGTCACACCTCTTGGCTTTTGCTGCAGCTGAGCTTTGCAGTGTGAAGAGTTGTTCACTAAATCAATTCCTTAGTACAAGCAGATCTTTTGACACGGGCCAATTGATCTCTAATGACTTGAATCAGCTTATAGCGGTGACCAAGAATCACAAACCCAACTGAAATAAATACAGAGTCCCATAGGTTCCAATGACCACTACATCAGGGTCCCAACAGGAGGAAGTTGCAGGAAATGGATTAGCATTTCCCTCTAATACCTAAGTAACCCCTAAAAAACCAAAACAAAACAAAAGAAACAAAAACCAAACACATACACACAAAAAAATCTTTCATTCAGACCATGCCATTTTGGTTAACTTCCTGTTATTCTGTTCAGAATCAGCAGTCGCTTTATCCCAGTCCTTATGAGCGCCGTAGCTGTGGGGGCCACAAGGCATCTCATTTCATGAAGAGCAGCAGCTGCAGAAGTTGTTCCTGAGTTGCAGGGTGAGCGGAAAGTATTGTTTTTCTAGTTGTTATTAACAAAATTTTGGAGTAATGAAAAGTTAGCAGAAGCCTTTCACCATCTCCCTTTACATCCTGTTCTCCCCATTTGGAGCTGGATGGAGAATTCCGCCTCCCAGAAGTGCTAAGCAGACCAGCAGATTTAGGGTACAAGTCCTCTGGTAGAAGGAAAGCTAGACTGGTTGGTCCCTGAAAATTTAATTTTTGATCCCTGTTATCTAACCAACGCAGCTGGCTCAAGCTCAATCTGAAAAGTAACATCTTGCTGCAAATCTCATAACATCCTATGGCAAGGAAAGGAATGATCCTCATTATTGAGCCCAATATGAAATAGATTTGTCACATGTATCAACTTCACTTTAACATGAGTATTTTTATTACCTGGGTCAGAGGCTCTGTGCAGTCACTCCCCAAAACCCACTGTTATTAATTCAGCAATTACAGCTTTACGGTGGCAGGGAATCCTCGGTGTTTGAGCTGGCACTGGAAAGCTGTAATTCTGAATGGGACATGACATGAATTACTGGAGTGCTGTAATTTTTCAGCTTTTCATGCATTTTCTCTGCATATATGAAAAATACAGCAAGTAATTCACTTTTAATTATGCAAATTCGAAGACAGTAAGACAAGAGATGGATGAGTTTTTAAATGCCTGCTCTGCCTGGCCACCTGAGGTTAGCACAGAAAATCCACCAGCTGATCAGGTAACCGGGCCCACCACGCTCCTGCTTGCTGGGCGTACACAAATTTAACTCTTTTTAGTATTCAGCACCATTACAAGAGCATATAGTACAGGAAAGAAATTGCCAAGAGGAAAAGCTGGGAAAAAGCAAACCTTCTCAACCTGCCTTCCGCACTTATTTAGGCACAGACAATACATAGCTGTCGTCACGTCTGACATCAAGACAAGACCTCAGAAGCTTTCAGGTACCTATATGCTTTCTAATTTGGCAATTATTTTCCTGATGTTAGGGCTCTGTTTTACTGGGGCAGCATCCTCAGCCACTATTTCTCAAGGAAAGGAAAAATTTCCCCAATAGAGATATTACAAATAATTTATAACTAGAATATTCAAATCAGGACCATAGTGTTCATCAGTTTCCATATTCTGCAGCTCTGCCCTCGGCTTCTTCATTGTTCTTTAGCAAAGTCTATGGCTGCAACCAGCTTTTACACACATGTGTCCATACACAAGTCTAAGTTCATTGTACAGGAGAAATAAGTTACACTGCTCACAAAGACGTTGTTAAATTGTAAGATAGCAAGTAGTGATGGCTTGTTAAAAGTCTAGTGGCTGTATCTAATAGCTGCAGTGTTCAGTGCAGTAATTACAGAGGCGAGAGATTGCTGAACATGTGTAAAAAAAGAAATAATTGGAGTAGCAGTAATGCAAAATTTTCTCCAAGCCTAGAGCAATAGTTATTTTGCCCTTCTACTGATGTGCTACTTATCAAGGATACAGTGGTTAGAAACTAGCTCTCCTTAATGAAAGCTAAGTTTAAGTCTTTTCTATCCAAGAACCCCAAGGCTTTGCATCCAGTACATCTACAGTTTAGGACACCGAGGTAAAATTACTCAAACATCTTATTGCCTTTCCCTGAAAGGATATATATGCCTCTTTTCCCTGGAAGCCTGAGAGAACTTTCAAGCAAGAAAATTAGCAATGCAAATCTCCAGCAACCTACTGAAAAGAGGGTGTTAGAGAAGGCACTCACAAGGCACTGATGTGCTGAGTTCTTCATGTTAATATTTTCAAACCAGGTGGAAACTTTTCATTTTCTCTAATCTCTTCATCCTTCTTTCCCCACCCAGAGATGCCTCACTGCTTATTTCAGTCTTGCTTCTCTAAAGGTGATTTCTTGCAGCTTCCTCAGGAGCTATTCTCTGTGCTGGAGTCTTTTAGTGTTTTCTTGAGTGCCTATTGCATACAGTTCAAAAGAAGAAATCTTCCTGAAGGGGAGTGGGTGGTTTGAGTGTTTTTTTCTGTCACGTCCTTGGCATTACTATTACAAATCTCACTCAGATACGGTACCTGCCCTAAAACCCTGGAATTCAGCCTTATTCTCAAGCTTTTTGAAACTCATAGCTCCATTTTGGCATACCTGCTGATCACAGCCTTTATAAATCTAGCCAAAATTGAGCTTTACTTTCACCTTACAGGGTCTGTAGAAACCTTGGTCGTGCATTAGTTTTGCTGTCTCGACCACTAGTACTTTCAGAATTGTGTTAAATTCCTGTTTTTCACAGAGTGAAGCATAGAGATTAGCTGACTTACCTGTTTATCTGCTTCACTTTTACAGAGACGTGTCTTGTTGGGCAGGAGAAAGTCACCATTTCAGTCACTTACCAACATGTATCACTAACTTGTTCCCTAATTCCGCTTGCAAGCCATTGAGCAATTTCTCTCTCAGTCTCATCATGGAATGCTTCTGGCTAGATCTGACAAAACATCTGAACACACTGTTTCTCTATGAACTTACCACCAAAGAAGTCTAAGACAATGAAGCTAAAGAACTGAGATACCGTCTTCCTACTGCAGTAGGAAAAGTAGCTCTTGCTCATTCGGAACAGAAGAGCTTGAACTTCTCTACTTCCCAGTCTTGCTAAAGGAAAAACTGATTTATGTCTATAATCAGAAAGAAATGAAGCGCGCAAGGAGATGTTGACAGTGTGATAAAGGATTTATTTTAAACTACAGAATAAAGCGCAATTAATATTTTGACTTGAGGGAAATTAAAGACTTCTGTGGATTCTTCCATTCTCACCTGATATCACTGCTATGTAGCAATGGTTCTTATTAACTCTCTTAAAATTAATTCTGCAATACACATCTGCTGCCAGTTCTACCAACCACAGACTGTACAAAGATCAGTATGTAATAAGAATCAGTTTAAACCCATTTACTTACTTAATGTCAGTGGTATCACGGAGATCATTTATAACCTTGCATGTTAAGTAAAACAGTTAATTGTGCTGCTGTACCAGGTGTAGACATAAAAGGCAGAGTTAATAACAGGTTTAAAGTAAAGGCTTATAACAGGAGTAGTGAATGCAGAAAAAGGGCTCAAATGAGTTAATACCAGCTTGTAAATTGAAAGCAAGGTTAATATTTGGTTAAAAGATAAGACTAATTGATCTGAATTGATCTGAATGACTTATACATACAATGGAGGACAGAAAATAAACGTTTTGATGAAAACAAGTGACAGAAGCACCAAGGTTGCCCCTTTGTTTAAAATACAATTCTTCTGAGCAAATGCAGCTGCCAGGTTAGAAACATCCATTTCTGAGCTTGCCCCAAAGGAATTCTCATGTACTTAGCAGAGACCAAATAGACACTTCAGGATGCATTTCATCTCATACAGTGTAGGTACCTGGGGAGCCTGGCTCTGGAGTGGGTATCTACCCCCAGACATCCAGGTGGGTGGTATCAGATGGCCTCACACTGCCTGGACACCAATTGGGTATGGAGCCAGGGCTTCAAATGAAATAAGAGGATCCAGGTTAGTAGAAGTGTTGGAGGAACTTATGGGTGCAATAAGGCATATAGCACTTTTTGCAGAGGGCTGCAGGGGAACAAGCATGAAGTTCCTTTTGTTTTCAATGAATGTGAGTGGCCTACCTTTCATTTCTGGGGGGAAAAAAAAAAAAAAAAAAAAAAACACCAAAACACAAACATTGTGAGCCTATTAGCATCTTTATATACCTAAATACCTTTTATAATACCTTTACTCTTAATGGTCTTAATACCAGCTTAGAGCAAGCAAGAGTGTAGGTTGGCAGGGAAAGATTAGAGACTTTCAACTCATAATTCATGTTCCTAGGGCACAGCAATTACGCATTTTCCCTTACCCAGGACAGACTGTAAAATGACTGTATTGTTCTTAAAGACTAAATCAAAGTAAGCAAAAAGGTAAGTGTTTTCTACATGACTGCTGCCATTTTATTAAAAAAAAATCCTATTGAATGTGAAATGAATGGTATCCATAGGTACATAAACAACTTTTTCTTTTTTTTTTTTTTTTTTAGTTTTAATGATCCAAGGCATTGTTTAAACAGCAATGTCATTATAGATTGACTTAGATTATTTCTTTCTGAGTGCGCCAGAACCCTGAATCTTCTGCCAATGAATGCTACAGAAAGCAGCATTAGGCAAGTTCCTGTGAAACGGAAGTGTATTTGTGCAGGAGTAAAAAAGAAAGAATTGGAGCAATAATGATCAACCAAATAGTAACACAGTTAAGGGTGCTGCTTTGCAGGAGACAAGTGATTATTCTGAACTCTGAAGTGCCAATGTAATGAATCACAAGAGCCCACTAAAATGAGAGCAAACATATAAATTCTTCTTATTTCAGTATATACAAATACCAAAGCAATTTTGGGTTCTTAACCTCCACAGCTTGAGGACAATATGTTCATCATTATTGTATAGCACTTCCCTCTTCAGAAATTCTCTTTATATTGGTTTTGATGTTTCACTGAAGCATGATGTATGCCTGAGAGGAGGCTCAATATCAGACAACACTGAGTAGCTCATAAAAAAGTGGACAGTTTTTAGATAAATCAACTAGGAAAGAAAGCAAACTGATATCATACGTTGTTTCTGGGATACAGATTGCAAAAAGATACTCAAAACATTTTGATTTTTGATTTAAAAAGGATTTCATAGCGCCTCCCTTCCCAAAGATCTTAACAGTTTTATCTCCTTCACCTGCACTGCTGTTTCATCTCTTTGTGCCCTACCTCCATAGCTACAACTGAAGTGCACCTAATTCCCTCCTCCTCTGCTCCATTCAGAGTCCCAACAAAGACCACAACCAAGCCTTCTGTCAAAGATGCCTAACTGTCATCAACTGAATTAGAATAGAAACTCATTCGAAGAACAGTGAGCAGATGGCAACTGCTTGTTTTGTGAGGTTGGCTGGGCACACGTCACTCCTGGTAACCTCAGTGAACGTAGCACTGTCCTCTCTCTCCTGAGCTAGACAAGTCATCCTTTACTCAGGATTTGAGAAATACCTTGGCTAATGCAAATTCTCTCTTCCTATACATTGCTGAAGCACCTGCCTGCTGTCACCCCTGCGGAGGTCATAGCCATGAAGGCAGGCAGAGGAAGGTGCCTCAGTGCTACCCCTGTAGAAGATGTGCATCATAAAGTCCTGTGCTATAAAATCACCTTCTAATTGCAGCTCTGACTGATGTGTACGTGCATGGCTGCCATGTTTTATATATATATTTGTAGCCTTATCACTGCGATCCTGAACCTCACTGGCACAGAACTTATCCCTCAGCATTCCTCACACACACATATTGCATGAGTTAAGGTAAAAGATCAGGCACTGGACAGGAGCTACACAAATAGCAAGAACTTTCCTCCTCCTAGAAAGTGCTTTCTTGGTTTACTGGAAGTTTGGGAAAACATATGTGTTATGATCTGGGTATGGAAATTTAAGTAGCAAAAAATATCTTTCTTTTTAGACCTGTTAATTACCCATGGAGAACCAGGAAACAAAAAATGAATGCTTAGAATTCTCCAATAGGTGACTGAGTCTTTTAAGAAATACCCCCAAACAGCCACTTCTCTAGTTGGAGGAGGGGAAAATACTATAAAGCTTAAGAAGCATTTTGTTCAGGAAATCACATCTTTCCCCATTTTCCAGCTGACACATTGCATTGCAAGTCTGTCACAGCACATTACCTTGGTGATGTGATGTAATGCAACATTGCTGATGCAACCCAATCTGATGTGTCTAATGTGATACATCAGGTACAATATTTGGAAAGCTTTTTCTGAAAACAACAACCATAGAAGAGATTCTTTCCCCATCTTTGCCAATTAAAAAAGCCTTCCCAAACAATTGGATCACCTGGAGATAATTGCTTTTTCACAGGTAATTAGCAAATACAATTAATTGTGGGAAAGGTTTGCTTTTCAGCAACTCACAAAAAAAAAAGGGAAAACAGATGATCATAGCTGACATATAACTGCTCTCTACAGGACCAGGATAACTCACTTGAGTAGATGTTATTTACAGGGTTAGATTGTGCCACCATCAGGCTGATTTTTTTTTTTTCCCCCCATTGACAAGTGAGAATTCAGGTTTTGGAGCTCTGTGCTTAGTTTTTCATTTAGGGCCCTGAAATATAGTTATGCTCTGAGGGAAAATAACAGTAACGTCACCCATTTGTCCAGAGATGCATCAAAAGTCACAAAACAATAGGAAATAAGTATCAACCTTATCACAGAGTCACAGAATGTTAGGGGTTAGAAGAGACCTCAAAAGATCATCCAGTCCAACCCCCCTGCCAGAGCAGGACCACGTAGACTAGCAGTTACATTCACTAATCTCTGCAGTAGATAAATATTACTGAAAATGGAATCAAGTAAAGATACATCTCTCAGCAAACTGTAGTGAATTCAGAGTCATTTATTCCAATGTAAGCACTGGGCACTTCAGATTAATTCAAGACTACCTGAAACCCTGCTCTACCTGTGTTTCCATAACCAGCATCAGCTATGGAAAACTGCAGGATTTTCACATACAGAAGGGACATGGTCCATGTGACGATGATCAGATCAATAGTAAGAATCAGTGGACCCAGCCTTTAAATAGTCCACTAAAGTGGTGATGATATTTGTCAGCAGAGGAGACTTCAGCTGAAGTGAATGAAGTGGTACTGGACTGAAACCACACCTCGTGCCAAGAAGCTGGCAGCAGAAAGCTGTAAGCAAGCCCACATCTCTCTGCTGTGTCACTTGACCAAGCCAGGGTAAATGAGAGCTAAAATCCTCCCAGACTTTTAAATCAGGTTTTAAGGAGGGCTTCAAAGGAGGAGGAAGCATCAGTTCTTAATGTTTCCTTTCCATTTAGCCACCTGTACCCTGCTCTGCCCTAGCCACACACCACTCAAGATGCCTTGTGAGTGTAACTTGCTCTGGCCAGGAAGAGAGCAGCAGAGGACTGGCACAGAGACAAAATGCCAGCCCGTTTTAGTCCCTGCTTAGACTGATTTTTCAAGTGTAAAATGTAATTCAAATCTCCATAAAAAGCTATTTGCTCCCTAGTCTCAGGATTCTTGCACCAAGTTTCAACCGTGAAATCCAATTGGAAAAAGAAAGAAGCCTTATGCTCAAGGTCTGAAAATCCTGCAAGGGCCTTTCAGTCTCAAAACTCAATTGTATCTTAAATGGCATCTGACCAGTTTTGGTTCTCTTCTCCAAAGATATGGCATACTCCCTTGTCTCTAAAAGCCAGATTTTCAAAGTCAGGCACACACACCCCATCAAAGTGCAGGTATTAATTGGCTGTTTGTACATCCATGGGGCTATTCTAACATAAGGATCAAACCTGAGCCTTCTGAATTTTGAAAATATGGCCCAAAATGCACATGGCAACTGTACAAATTAATCTCTTAAATTCAGAATTCATGCAGTCCCTCAGGGCTGCTGCTCAGCTCTGGACACTTACGGTATCACAAGTCCCTATTTACAGCTGCCTTCCCTAAATGGGTATTATTTCACAGGAGCACAAATATTTCTCACCCTTCCTAATCCATCAGTGCTTTCCTTGCTAATTCAGATTAGCAGATAGCACAAGTCCCAAAAGATTTATTTCATGATTTGGACTTTCTTTTTCACTGTTTAATCTTCTCTCCTAGCACATGTGAAGTATTTTTCTCTTTTACAGAGGCTTGTATTTAAAATGATCTTAAATTACTGAAGGATTAGCCACAGGCAAAGAGATTTTTCAAAATTTTGAAATCTGATCTCCCTTCAGGACAAAAAGTTGGATATATATCTAAATTTTCTAAATCTCTTAATTATGAAAAATTATAAAAACACTTTGGAACACGGATTGGTACTTCTGCCACTGGTTACCAGTAAGCTATTTCAGGAACAGCCTATCTCATGTTCTAGTATTTTCTAAATCAGGGACTATAAATGGAGTAAAAGTACCGTAATTTCTGAGTATTCTAATCCAGAAATAGGTAAAACATTCAATTTTCACAATTTCTAACCCCTCAACTAACAACTTTTATGAGAAACATTACAATAACAATTTCTGTTTACACCCGTGTTTTGCTCCTATGCCATACCACAGGCACAGGATTAGGTGGGAAAAAAAATCATCTTCAATATGAAAGAAGTTTCTAACTTTTACGATTATAAGGTAAAGCTTGAAACTATGGTCTATATATATTCTGAAGGATCAAAAATAAGACTTGTTTTCTATTATATCATTAGTCACATTTTATCCTCTCTTTTCAAACAGATGCTGGGTGTTTTGGAGGGCTTGAAATCTTTCTGAAGAGCCAGGAAGTCATTTATTTACACATTACACATGTGAATTGCTCCATGCACCAAGCCCACTGCCATGCATCACCTATCAGCTTGGGCATACTGACTGCTTTATCAATGCACGAGACAGAACTTATAAGAGCTTTTCCCAACCAAAACTTCTCTTTGGATTTTTCCAAATTTTCCCTTGTGACTTCTGATATTAGTGTGACAGCATGCTGCTCATGAAAAAAAAAACTTTGAAAACCTTTCAGCTGTCCCTTATATCAATCATTTTTGGGTTTTGCTTCTTTTTAAATCCAGTCCACATATACTTCTCTATGAAATCAGCCACTCCATTTAAAAAACATTATATAGCTGCATTTATTTCTCTAAAGAACAAAGTTCACTTGGTATTCTACTTTATGTTGGAAGAAATGTTGGCATGGCCATCTGCCTTCTAATTAAGAAGACTATTATATCTCAGAGGCTGGGAAACCTCATCTGTATCTATTCATGTATCACATCTGTGACTGGGGGGAGAAAAAAAAATCTGTTTTCTACTCAGGGACTTTGTTCAGCAGAAGTTCACTGACACGGGAGTTAGTTATCTGCTTCAATATCAGGTAACAGCACCACCTTCTGCCAATAAGTTACCATCTCTTTCGAAAACTATTAGATCGATTTTCTCTTTATGATTTCAGTAGCTTTCTCAAACATTCCTGATGTGGACAGCAAAGTTTAGACCAATATCCTTAAGGCTATTTTAAAACACCCCAAGCTGTCCAGAAAAAAACATAGATGAAATTACTGAAATTTAACAAATTTAGTTACAAAAATTTAATGTATTTAAATGCTCTAAAGCTAAACACACTCTGCTTCAGCAAAACACTTAAATGCATGCTTAAGTGCACAATACTTTAATAAATCCTCAAACATTTTTTGCTGAAGCGGAGCTTGAAATGCCATTGCAAGATTACTGGTCTAGTTCCCTGAACATCCCCGTGGCATTTTCAACTTGACTTAGGAGACCAGGCAGGATCACAGTACCTAGCTCGGTCTGAAGATAACATTTGGGCTCCCAAGTAATTTGGGTGCTTTTGAGTGTCCCGTGAAAAAAAGACAAATGACAGAAACAGTGGGAGAGAAGAACAGAGCTCCCAATAAGAGAGGACCAAAATGGACAGGTCTCTCCTACACAGTTGTAAATTCAGCTTATCACCCTCTGGCCCTGCAGAAGTGAGAGAGAAGGTCCCAGGCTGCAGGTGAGACACTGCGCATCTGGCTCCACATTTGTGAGCACACAGCATGCATGTTTGCTCAAATGGCGGCTGCTAGCATCCTATAGGTATAGCTACTTGTGTGCACACACAGGTAGAGGTACGCAGCATACAGGCAAATACATCTCCTGCTATACATAATTACATAATGTCCTGTCAGGTCCAAAGCTTGTACGTCCATCTGATACATTAGTAAGAATCCACTTCAATCTTTAAATTACTGCAGCCCTACGCTAAAGCAAATCAGAGCAAACTGCCAGGTCAGCAAACTGTCTCTGACCGTTCTTTGCCCCACCCAGGTCCCAAAACCCCAGGCTGGGGCAACCACTGAGGCAAAGAAAGGGTGAGTGGGGCAGCAGGTGATGCTGAAGAAAGGTTGCAGAATGACTTGTCTCAAAACCAGAAGTTGTTTCCTCAACCCCTCCTGTCCAAAGAGCAAAAAGAGCAGCAATGCATCTTCCTACCTCCTCGTTCTGCCCCCAGCTCTGATTTCACTTCCCATAACAGGAGAGGCCAACACCCATCCAGCAGCACTGGCAATGGAGAATTCAATTTTGCACACTGTTGGGAAGCCTTGGACAAACTCCACTTTTCAACATTACAGCAGTACATAATGTTACAACCATCCAGTGTAAAATATGTCTTCTCAACCATTTTCATTGAAATAATCAACTTTTTCCAGTGCTATTGGTGGAAGCACAGGAAGGAATTTGCAACAGGCACACTCCAGCACCTGCTAACCGTGCAGATGAATATACTGCAAGATGTGAAGCACTGTATTAAGCAAAGTAACTAACATCTGCCATGTGTTGTTCTCTTATCCTCTCTCCCAGGGGAAAAGTGAAAGTAGAGAGTGTTTGGTTATGGATTATGATCATCTAGGGTTGTTTATCACATGAGCTGGAAAGATTTTTCCACTAATTCTTGCATCAGATGTGTAACTGCTGACTGAACTGACACATATCATTTGGAAATGAAAATAGGGCCCATCAGCAGAGAGAGGGTTGGTGGTGGGAAATACAGCACGTTTCTAGGCAAACTGCTGTTAACTACTCTCTCTTTAAAGCCAATCTCTGTTTCTAGTATTTCAATGTGGTTTTTTTTTTTAAATTGGATTCTGGTATCTTACCTAACACTCAGCAACAGTAAGGCCTGAACACTTTGCAACACTAAGCTGGGTGACATAACTGGGTAATGAGACTCACAATATAAAATGGGGCACTAGTCCCTGGGACGGTAATTGAACAGCTTCTGACTGAGTCTTTAAAGAAAACTCACATCCCTTTTCCTCAATGTTTTACATCTTTTTTTCCCCCACATTTCCTCTTCAACTCCATGCTTCTGTGAGCTATAATCTAGGATGGGGAGGAAGTTCCACATCTGGTGTAAAACTATTGGCACTTCCATGCAGTGAGGATATATTGAGATGAGTAGATTTACGCCAGTCCCTGGAGGGGATGTTCCTATGTCTCTTACACATCTTTAAAATATTCCCATAGAATTTTAGGGCACAATACCTCACTTCAAAGTGTGTGCAGAGAGTCAAGGTGGGGTCTTTTGATGGCAGAAAACCTGCAGTGGAGGAACAACCTCCTACGTAACTTAAGCTGCCTAAAAATTAGTCCTGTGTCTTAAGATCTCCATCTATGTTCTCTTTGTACTTTACAGGCGATCAGTAACTGCCCTGACTTCGTCCTAAGTTAGGTGCATAATTTTTAGACAGCTGAGTTTCAGAGAAATTAACCTCACACAATCTGTATAGTTACTTTTAAGAGTGAAACTGTGTTTTAATCACATGAGAGATCATACTTTCATGATAAAATTGTCCCTCAGTGTGGGAAGCACACCTAGCTGCCATTGGAGCCAAGGGATCCAGGAGAGATAGTGTCAGTGGACACAGAGAAAAAGAATAAGGCACTTATGAGCCAATCAATGAATCAGTAATTAGGGCTGTTTGGCAGGTTGGGGGTGGTTTGGTTTTGATATTTTACTCGTGGGTTTTTTCCTCTGGATTTGAAAGAAGTTTGCTCATCTAAGTTTTATAACCACTTAAATAAATCCCAGATCCATTCAAATCAATGAAAGCCTTGGTGAGACAGCTGTAATTTTATGTGCATGTGTTTTAGTAAATTAGAGGGTTTAGCCTTAAGGATTCACTTTAGTGTAATCTACTAAAAAGATAAGTAGAGCCAGATGTAATGTCTTATAAACTGCTGGACAGTTACAACTGGAGTGACAGCATTGAAAGCAACCTTATAGCATAGGTAGCAGATTTTCTGACTCAAAACCCCCAATATTTTACATAAATAGTTGTAAATATTTTACATTCACAATGCAAAGAAAGAAAGGTGTGAATAGGTAAAAAAAAAAGCCTAAGTAATTGGTAATTGTTTCATCTTTTTCTGTTAGTGCATATCCACGGAGAAATACAATCAGTAGTACAAACCATTTAACTAAATTAAATTCTAGTTAGCATCTGGGATCCCATCAATAAAAGTCTATATTTCTGAGGAGCCACAGACTGGTGGCAGTAATAGACACATAAAGATTTTAATAGGTAAATAAATTTGTTGTTGCATTTCTCCTGCTACCAAAACACAGTTTAACAGAGTAATTAGTGGTTAGATATCTGACTATAATGAAGAAAATTCTCTAATAATTAAAAATTCTCAAAAAAGCACATTCATACCATCAGTAATGTTTACTTATTCTGAGGCATACTAACCCAGCAGCAGAAATAGTTGTCACCTGGTTCCTCGCTCCACATAAATTTTAGTAAGAGATTTTCATCACCATTAGAAAGGGATTTTCAGGGTCACCATCAATTTATGATCATTTCTTATGTCCTTAGCCACACAAATATAAAAAAAAAAAAAAAGAAAGAAAGAAAAAGGAATAAAAATCTGTTCAGTTTAGCTATAAATCCACAAGAGCTGGGCTGTGTCACAGCACCTTTATCGGTTAGTCCAAATTTCTTATTTATGAATCTCCTAACTCTTCTGAGTCCTCACAAGGGCTGTGAATGGAATAAGTGACTACAATAAATCTTAAGACATAAGCAAGTCCCTCAGCCCAACCAGACTTTTTATGTTGAGGCGGTTTTTTTATGTTTGGGTAACTAGAAGTTTGACTATCTTGTTATCAGCACTGTTTCACAGATGCACACGCACACAAGGCTGAGCTCAGCAAGGAGCTGAACATGTGGACCTAAGTCTTGTATGTGTCTGCTCATCTTTAATGGATTAGGTGAAGCTGGATCCAAAGCTGGAGGCTTGCCAGCACACTAGAAATTGAACCCAGATCTCTTGACATTAAATCTAGTGCCTTATTTATGCAAACCCATTTTCTTCTGGTATGCAGTTTGCCACTTCTGAACAGTTTGGGGACCAAATTCTCATTGAAGTCAGTGGAAGTTAAACACAAACAAGGACTGATGACAATGCAATTGTATTTTGGAAACTACCAAGCAAAATAATCTGGTGGTGCATAACATCTCCATTTCAATGACTGTATCTCAAGCTTTCTCATCACTATTAGGTCTGTAACTTCCAAAACGCAAAGTTGCCAAGATCAACAAGAAATCTGTAAAAATATTAAGCCAATTTATTTCTGATTATAAATAATCACCAGTGACAAATATTTTTCAGGGTAGAAGAAAGAATTGCTAAGTCACTGTAAAGATACAGAGCAAAGAGCTCATTCCTACCCCACAGAGTATCCAGTGTTAAAGAGCAGGTGATGGGGATAAACTGGAGAGGAGAGGGAAATAATGAACAAAATTACAGCATTGAATCCAGGGGATAGGCAGCCCACAGGAGTTTGATTTTCATCAGTAAGGCCCGTAGCTATAATTTGGAACACCCTGGAAAGAAGACATTCCCACTGAAAAAACAAAACAAAACAAAACAAAACAAAACAAAACAAACACAAAAAAAAACCAAACCAAACCAAAACAAAACAAACACCTTTTCTGCTCAGAGCCATATGGTGAGAGCTACAGGATTTCACTTTTTTGGCTGTCAGGGAAGAGAGCTAACAGAATGGTACTTGTTTCATACCAATAGTGAAGAACTTACAGACCAACTCAAACAGCAGAGACTAAACACAAGAGTCGGGGCTCAACTGCAGCTCTAGATCTACAGCAACATGCATTCTTCCCAAACAGACTAGCATCTGGCAAACACCTGAATAGAAGAACTACCAGCAGTTACACATTTGCTGAGATGCTTATCTCATCCTCTTTTTTCCTGAATTGGCAATAAGATTACATCTTCTTTATTGCCCTCTTATTGATTTGCTCCTCAGAAGCAAATGACAGCATTTCTGAGAAATAAATAAATAACCAAATAAAATAAAGCTGAGAGGCAATCTGCATGTAAATCAGCATTAGTCATTGACATTTGAGACTTGACAATAAGCCATCCCAGTCCCAGCTGTCCCCACAAAAGCTGATCTCCTTTGTAAGACAGAGAACACTGCAAGCAAATGGAACCAAGGATGAATATAGATAAGATGTAAACACTCTTTGCTTGAAGTTGTTCCTAAAACCTCCTTTGTTCCCGAGCACTTAAGAATACTTTTACCTACTGCTGTTATTCATGTGAGTTTTGTCTTTGGTACTTTCCTTCCAAGGATGCAGTTCCCTACAATTCTCACTGAAGTTGTTTATAATGTATTTGCTCACGTGCGCAGTTGCAGCACAGGAGGCTGCTTAACCTGGGGAGTATGTTCATTATTCCATTCTCTGCACTATGCTCAACCTGTAGTAAAAGCTATTAGGTTAAATCAGGTTGTCTTACTGCTTTTCTGTATAATTTCTTTCACTCTCAATATTCTGGCACCATTCAGACAGCACTATTTTTACTAAAAATCAAGAGATTTGGGGTTTCAACACAAATATTACTGGAGATTGTGCATAGCTCTGAATAGCACTAGAAGTATTTTATTTGGCCAAGTCAAATTGCTTAGTGCTAGCTCTTACCAGTATTTCTACTGAAGACCCAGCTACAGGTATGTTTCTGTGCTGCTTTGACCTTTCTCATCTATACTGCTGCAAGGAAATGCAATGGATAGTAGAGGGCTGTCTGTCAAGGGAGGCAACTGCTTCAGCATGTTCTGTGGCAATTACCCAAAGCCAGAGCAAGAATTCTATTGCTGCCAAAGCCCTAAAAAATTGCAGTCAGTTACTGTCCAAAAGGCAGTGGGAGATGTTGCACAGTATAAGAACAAAACCTTTCCCATAATTTTCCTTAATCTATTACACAACAGAGAACATCATGTAACTATTACGCCCCAAAGCAGTTCACTCAAGTATGCCAGCAATTAAACATAGCTAAACGTGCATAAGTGCAGTTTCTAATTCCCTTTTAACGGGGGATATTACTCTTCTCCAGGAGATATGGCCCTGATCCCACTATGACTGTTTGTGGAGTGAGGTTCTTACTGGAAGAACTGTCCTGGTTTCATCTGGAAACTTTCCCTTTTGTCAGTGAAACTGAAGCACACTGTGACCTTCCATTTAAAGAAAGATTAGAAATGCCAACATGAGAGCCTGACTGACATGGGGCAAGGACAGCTTCCAGGGAAGTCTCTAGATCTGGGGTCTATTCTTTTTACTTATGTTTTTGGTTTTGCTCTTCTTTCTTAGGAATGCAGAAAACCATACAAAGCAAATCCCTACTCTTGAAAACCTTCATTCTTATTACAGGTCAAACAACTCCAAATTCCCAAAGCTCTAATTACCAGCATAAGTTTCAGCATAATGTAGGCTTGGTGTTGCTAAACAGAGCAATGAGGTTATGGAAGAATGAAAATACTGATGCTCTTTGACAGAGAAAAGGAGGGCTCAGCTTTGGGTTCTGGCACTGGTGTTATCAGCTTAACCAAGTCTAATTAGCTTTGTTCATTGTGGTCAAGTCTAAAGACAAATGGAAGAAAAGTCTGATCAACAACCAATAGCACAACCAAAGACTTAGAAACACTGGTCCATGCTAATTTTCCCTGCTTTTCTTACGCTTGTTTGCACATGGACAACCAGAGTTCAAAGTCCTTTAATCTCCTAAAGGTAATACACTCCAAAAGGCTGAAAAAATCCACCCTTATAAAAAGTTCATGAAATGTCACATACCAGATGCTAAGAAACCTGCTGGAAGATGGTGCACCAACCCTCAGTTGGATGAGCTCGTGCTCTCTTCTACAAGGTGACTGTTCAGGACACAAATGAATGTCACACTTTGAATATTATCATCACCATCAGATGGAATCTGGTAATTAACTCTTACCTTTACTGTGATGGCCCAGCTGGTGTATAAGTTCCCATGAAGGAAAAAGGAAATTGCTGCTTTTTGTTAAAAATAAAATTTCTCCTTCCCTTATCCCAACTCTTTTCCAAAATCCTGCTGGCACTGTGTACTTTATAATGTTTTCTCTAGCAAAACTTCTATATCAAAAAGTCAGTTACTGCAGCACAAGATGCACTAATGCTTCAACATGCCAAATAAATGTTAGAACAGGATAGAGTATCCTGAAAAAAATGTGCCATTCTTCCTGCTTTTTCTGCAATTGTAGCTATGCTGTCATATCACAGTTCATCAACTCCAGTGCACTCAAAACAGAAACCCAACAAGGAAACTGTTTTCTCAAGTGGTGAGAAAAAGAGAAACAAGGGTATCCTTGCAGTGGGCAAGGAAGATTGCTCCAGCTACAAAGTGAGCAGCAAATTTGCTCTCCCAGCACAGGTGTGCAGCAGAGAGTATCACAGACTCCTTCCTTGCCCACATTCCCCAGTCATTTTGCAGAAAAGACAGGCTTTGGCATAGCACCTCAGGTCTTCCCAGCATGGAACCAGGGTGAGCCTGGGGACACCCCCCTTCCCTGTCCTGCAGTGTAACTCCCAACCAAATCCAACAAGAACCCAACCCTCCCTGAAAACCCACCAGGCTGAAAGTGCTTGTAGCAACTCATATCTTGTACTTTTCACAAGAAAAAAAAAAAAACACAAGAACGTAATCTGTATGTGATCACTGCCCTACTAAAGCAATCTACACTGCTTGTCAACAAATTTTCACATTTTAAATTTTGAAAGGAGAGTTCTGCCAACATTTCCATGATGCCTTGCTCCTCCTTCCTTTTCAGTTTTATTCGTGAGCAGTTCCCACCAGTCACCATTTTTAAAAGAGGTTTTTACAACACAGCATTGTTAATTTTAGCACCTATGTGTTATGCTGCTATGTCTGATATAACCAGTGCTGCTGGAAAAATAGAGAAAATCAGATGAAAAAATGTCTTCTAAGACAAACTAAGTAAGTTTCTCCTGGATTCTTTGGCTACCAACTCTCTCTCTAACTCCTGTGTGAAACAATCTAGGCAAATAATACTATACCTTTCCAATTACACAGACTACCAGCCATCATTTTGCCTGTTGTCACAAGATATCTGCTATGGTGGAAATTGTTTCACCTGTATCCCAGATCACAGAATACCCAGAAGCCTGTAATCCTTTACTTCATTTTGCACTATTCAGGGAGATGTTCATCACCAGTCGTAAATCCATGACTTTGTCATCGGGAACCCTAAGGGAATCTTTTAACAAAATCTTGCTGGTGTTAGCAACTGATAAATTGCCATATGTTAGAATAATTCCCTCTTCACTTCATTTCCTCCTGGGGCACTTCTAAAAGCAGCCATACCTGGCTTACTGTGGCTGTGTAATTACCTGATAATTATTAGATTAGTGGTCCTCCAATTTGTAACCACTACTCTCGCCTCTTCTGTAACACTTCCAAGATCCAGGTTAACTCACTGGCTTAGTCTGCTGTCATTCTGCAGTGGTAACATTGTGATGACAAGGGGTTGAAATGTGTTCAGTGAAATATCCAGGATCTGGGATAGAAACAAAATCTGGGGTGCTCCTTGGCACTTGAGCATTTGGCTAGCAGGTTGCCGCAAAGGATCACCATAAGGACAGGTATCCCTTACACCACCTAGTCTGCATGGATGTTGTGAAATGCACTTCACCAGCTCTATCTCTGTGTACTGAAATACTGCCAAAGAGACTCTTTTGAGGTCTGATTCTTTTTGCCTTGTTTTGCTTTTGGTTTTACTTCTGTTTTTAACACAGAATAAGTACAGCAATACTGACTGCCTGATTTGACGCAAAGGAATGCAAAATTCAGGCTCAAAATTAACTTCACTTCTGTTTATGGTCATGTGTATTACTTGTATGCTGCTTGATTTTTTTTATTTCTTTTTCAAACCCAAGACAAAAGTCTCTCATTTCAGCACCTTGTTCACTTTCTTTTCAGCCATCTGGGTGTTGCATTTTGCAGAGTCCCAATTTAGCTTTCTTCATTCTTACTATACTAAGCAACTAACATGAGAATGACATCAGCACCAATTACTGGTGCTAAAAACAAAAGCAGTAAGAACAAAACATAGCTTACACTGAATAATTTCAAAATGCTTCTGGCTCTCTCTACTCAGCCATACGCATGAAACCCTGCTCCTCACTTCTGAGCTACTGCAGGACTTTGTACATGAATAAACAAAAGGATATAGTTTTGCAGTTGTGAAATGCAAACTTCAGTGATAGCCAGCTATAAGCTGTCTGAATTAAACAGGAGCTTCCTGGCTTAGTTTGGATTGCTTATGTCCACAATTTTAACTTTCCCTAATGCTGCTGACATATGTATGATTTTGCCTTTTGAGGCATTATCTGGATGCCTTCAAGTCCAGTCAATGAACCTTGACACTTCAAAGGAGAACCTTCATATGAGAAAACTAACAAAAATGTTAGGATCGGGGGAACAAGTTAGTTTTGTTGTTTACTCTTTGTCCCAAGTGGCTATCTAGTACAAAACAAACAACGTCTATCTGCCTAAGGAAGCTGTTCTTTGTCTAGCTGAGACATCAGCTAGGGCAGCACCACAGTTGTTTCTTTTGCACTAATGAGCAAAAAATGAGAGAAAAAAGAAACTGACTTCTGAATGGAAGGTGAGTCAGAAAAAGGACACGCAAAAGGGTGAAGACAGCCCCCACAACAGCTATCCCGTGCCAAACCCCAGAAGGAGCAAAACAGCTGCAAGCGATGCCAAGCAATGAGCCAGGTTTTGATGAAGCGTCTGTTGGAGATTTTTTTTTTTTTTAAATTCGTTTCAGAACTTGTCATCTGGGTTATGAAGCTGAAACTGAAGGGAACCTTTTAGGTTTTTTTCTAATAGTAACAGCTGCTCTTGCTAGCAAACACCTGTACTACCTAGAGATTTCTGGTTACCTCTCTGGCTGCTGCTACCAGAAGTAAGAGTAAATAGTTTGGTAGATTTCCAGTAGGAATGAATTGGTTTCACTCAAAAAAATAAAGACCAGCACTTTGGCTTAGAAATGTTTGAGCCTTTGCCTGTTTTCACTTGGTTTCTTTTGTCAGCCTCTGGCTGATCAGGCCAGCCTCATTGCACTCTGACGATCATTTCTAAATGTAGGGCAAAAAACCCACTCACCACAACTTTCAACATTTGCTTCTACATCCCTTTGTGGATCTCCAACTGCGATCCACCCCTTTACATCCAATATTATGCTTATCTCATCACCTTTCAAGTGCCAGTTTCCTTTCCGCTTTTGCAGCCCTCCAGGGCTAGGTGCTCACCTGCTAGTAGTAAGAAACTGTAACAGATGGACAGAATAGCTGGAGACAGACGCACTGTGAATACGTAACCATCCTTTGCCCCAGCATGACCCTGCAGTGTTCACTGGGGGCACACCTGCGTTTTATTGGCAGCTCAGCCGGCTGCATCATGGGGAGGCAGGCAGCAGACCTGCGGAGCCGAGGGGAAGAAAGCAAAGGAAGCGCAGTGACTGGAGATGGAGGTTTGTAAAGGCCCAGCAATGACAGATGGATGTGATAGCTGAACTACTCACAGCCCTCAGGACTTTGGAACATCATTTAAGAGTGGAAAATGGGCAATTGGAACAAAAGATTTTGCATCCCTTTGTTTTAAATTCCAGAATTTTTTGATACTATGAGTAAATGGAAGACGTTGACCTCTGTGATTCAAAGTCCATTTCTGCAAGAAAACTGAAATGGAAACTGCCATAGAGCAGTTAGAGGCTTTTTACAGTACAGAGGTGAAAAGTCAGATTGCTTTAAATGGGTCATGACCCTGCCCAGACTCTGCAGCCCAGAAGCTGCCAGAACAACCCAGCCTCAGGACAGATCTGCCCAAGTTGTCTTTGCTTCTACATTGCTTGTAAACACAGTAACATAGGTGCTATCTGTGCCGCTGCTGTTGCTTTTGTTCTTCAGTGTTTTTTTTATATTAATTTGGTGGGTTTTATATTAACAGTACAATATATGCCCATTCTGCACTGTGTCAACTGGACCACTTTGTAGATTCTGATTGTGGTCAGTTAGAAGTGGGGGGCTGGCTGCCTACCTTTGAAGGCTACCACGAAAAGACACTGTCATGGAGGAGAAGAGCTCATACTGTGTATGTGAACTCTTACCCTACAGAACACCCTGTCATGCAAATCAGTTGAGTACAAGGAAAGCGCCTCTGAAATACTCAGACTCCAAAAATAACAAAGTAATTAACTAGACTGAATTTGCCCTTGTTAGCTAAAAGCATCTGGTCTATTATTATTGTACAGCTCATCCTGGTAGGTGAATGTTTAGTATCAGATATGTACTACTGATTTTCTTCTGAGTCTTTTCAAAATGCAGTTTGAAAGATGATAGCAGAAAATCCACTGATCAATTCCCAGTTTGGAATACTTTCCACGTACTGACGGTGAGCTATTCCAGTCTTTTCATTTTGGTTTGCAACATTTCTATAAAAGGTTTTGATTCAGACAATACCCATTACTGCTACCTGCTGATACATACCCCGAAAGTGAAGAAGATTATATTGTATAAGCCTGAACATGAATACCATAGGTTAGTTAGAGCAGCTCTTGGCAGTAGTTCAGATACAGGGGGAAAAAATGCTGCTAATATGCACTGGACATAAATTACCAGTTTAAAACTAGAACCAGTTCATAGATTTAAATGGATTTTTAATGGACTCCGTCCTCACGATTAAAGCAATAAGAGGATGATATTCCTTTATCCCCAGTGGCATCGTAAGGGCTTCATTGACATGTGCCTTAGTGATTTATGGTTGACTGCCTTAATCAGAGCTCCAAGCACTGTGGGAAAATGCCCAGGCAGCAAAAGACAGCTCATTCAAAAGTGCATGCTAATGTGGCCTTTTGAGCAGTATTCACAGGTATCAGCCAGCCTGTGCACAGACTGGCCCTGCCCCAGCGTCTTCAGCAAGGTCACTGGGGCCATTTGCTCATTGTAATGGAGTCAGATCGTTTCTATGTGTAACAATATCACATACCAGTTTTGACACCAAAATTTTGGTCATCTTGTAAGCTGCATTTTCTTTAGGTTTTTTGTTTGTTTGTTTCATAGCCCTATCCATGAGAATGTCATATTATGACTTTTAGCACTTTTATCATGAATATTTAAATACTTGTCATACAAAATGAGAAAGGCAAAGGAACCCCATCAGAATCTCCCTGGTCTCACATTGTCATTCATGCTGTGGAGAGTGGGAGTGAACACAAGTGACAGTACTAGCACTGTTACTATTACACAGAAAGATCAACAGCCTCACACTCTCTTACACATGTATTTCTTTGTCTGCTCTGTATAGTAAGTTTTTTAGATGGCATTTACTACAATGGTGTTGAGAGGAGGAGAAAACACTTATTAACAAGGACCTCAGTTATAACAGTTGGGGTTACTGGGAGACAGCAAGTCTCAGAGAGGGAAAAGCTGTGGATGTAGTCCATCCTGCCCTATAAACCACAAGGAGAACACGAGTAAACTGTATATGTTGAAAAGGCAGTCATTGCTGCAGAGAGTTCCTGTATTTTATCCACTCACCTGCCTTGAAAGGGTTAAATGGAAATACTGCAAATATAGCTTTCCAGGAGTTTATCCTTGCTTTTGATGTTATAACCATTATAGCACAATCATTTTGAAGCGTTGTGACTTCTTTTAAAAATCAAAACGATTCCTACAGCGAATCTTTTTTTTTTTTTTTTTTCCTCCAGAGGCAGTATGTCTTATCTTGGCTTTGTCCCTCATTGGTAAGTCAAACTGTATCTTAGATGTCACATCCTGTCACACTTATCTATGATTTCATGCATGTAGCAGTACTGGATTTTAGCTCACAAGCTTTGCTATTGCCCCTATCTTTTTAGGTTGCGACTATGGTAACTGTTCCATAAGTTGCTTCAAAATAACCATAAAATGAAGCAGATAACACAGGAGATGTCTCTCATTAATACACCTTAATTTATTCTATAATCAGGCTGTAAATTAGTCTGGAAGAAGCAGGAGTGCTACCATTCTCACTTAGGTGGAAATTTCTAAACCAAAGGAAGTCAAAACGAAGTCTACAGCTGATTCCAAAAGGTTTAGTACCATGAAGACAGAACTGATGAGAGTAAACAGCTCCAGTTTTATTAGAAATCTCTGGACTGGCTGTGTCAGAGCAGGATATTTTCTCTTCTTCCACACAAATGCATGCTGGGACTAGGGATTCTCAATTAATGACTCTTACCTTTTT
Source organism: Leptosomus discolor (assembly GCF_034619465.1). Taxonomy (NCBI): domain Eukaryota; kingdom Metazoa; phylum Chordata; class Aves; order Leptosomiformes; family Leptosomidae; genus Leptosomus; species Leptosomus discolor. The sequence continues at coordinate 7,704,657 of NC_141404.1, forward strand.
TTTTTTTTTTACAGTAGGCCAGTCACTGAGATGGTACCAACCACCATTGTGGTTTCACACTAAACAGAAACTCTAATTAGTCTGATGAAAACTTGAACAAAAGGATTTTGCTTAGTGCTTTGCTAGCAGACCACATAAATTAAACACACAACTGTATAAACTTACTCCAAATGTGGAAAATCCTGGATTTGTACAAAAAACAGCCACTAGGCAATTGATACCAAACCAATCAAGAACATTAAAAACAGCTTATGAAACACTGTCACCACTCCCCAGAGTCCCAACATGTCAGCAGTACATTTTAGAGGTGATCCAGCTCTGAGCTGTCTGCTAGCAGAAGACAGAGTAGCACTGCTCATTATAAGGCATGCTCTGACATCCTGGCTCCAGGTGGAATGCTAAGTTGCACACTGTGGTTTAATTCAGAGAATACCTACAAAAGCACAAACCCTGACAAAGCCCATATCTCCAAACTTTGCCAGGATTTAATGGTATGTTGTCGCAACTGCTGTTTAGAAGATTTCCTTAAAAAGTTATACACAGGCACCTGACAGAGACCTGATTTTACAATTACTCTAAGGCTCCTTTAAACTGTCCAAGTAGCTAAGGGATTTCCTTGTAACCAATTAGCCTGGTATCCTTATTTTCCCCCAGGGATATAATTTTAAAATTAGTTTGCTTCTCTTTATCTCAGACAGAAAGAAATAGTCAACAAACAATATCCTGACTGAAATTTGAGTGCTTTGTACATTTTACTGGAGTCATGAAAAACTTCTTTTTCTGACAGTAGGTGTCTTGAGCAAGCGGACTTCTCCGTCATTGTCAACTTTCCTCCTGGTGAGAAAAATGCAAATTAAAATATTGTGATCTTCTAGAGACAAAGTCTCTGTCATTAGTAATTAGAAGGAATGCTAAGAAATACTGAGAGCTTAGTTACATGGAGATGCATTCTTTTCTATGGCAACATTGTGGAGTCATTCCTAAATGTAAATATATGCACAAGGAAAGGTCAAGGGCCATGCCAGGCTGGTGAGCAGCCACCCACCCAAACCTGAAGAAAACTTTCTGCAATCCAGTCTGCAGCATCTCTAAGCTGAGACCACGTAAATGTCATCTTGGATTTCTCTCCAGTGTGAAAATAGATGGGAAATATGAGAAAAATCACCCACTTTGTTTTAGCTAATGGTAGTATCATTTATGAGCAAGCCAGAAGCTCAGATTGAAAGGCTGATTGACAAGGAGCTGATCATCCTCACTTTATCACTACAAGAGAGCACATGAGTTAATATTTCAGTCATGATCTGAGGTGGCAGTAGGTAGGTGAGGAGCTGGAAATGACATTAATGCTATTCTGACAGGCTGTGACTTCCTAAGTGCATAACTGGAGGGTTAGGCTAAGCCACAACGTTAGCTCCAACAGTAAAGGCACTGCTATAGATTGCAACAAGGGAAGTTTGGAACTAGTTGCCTAAAAATCTTCCCCTTTCATAGGCACTTAACTCATTACACCTGTAATCTTCTGGCAGGTTCACATGTCACGGAAGGAGAGGGATGATGAATGAGGATTTTGGATCTTGCAAACTTAACCAGGTCTGTTATCAAGGAAACATGCTAAAAAAACTGCAACTGCAGCAATGAACAACCACTGCTTGGAATCCTCCGATACACGAAATAAAGACTGAAATCCTCTTAAAAGTTCCATACTACAGAAACAAGGGACTGAAACAATGGTTCGAGATCCCCACCATGTTTATCCTTTCTCAGAGATATTCAGGTTTCCTTTTTCCTGGTCCCAGGTTAATTATAATAAAATTCACCTAAGAACTCTTACAGCACCTCTAACTACCTATCTAGTGATTTCTCTGACTATCAGGGCTAGAGAAAATAGCCTGAAACTTTGAGCTAAAAATTCTTCTTTTGACTTCAGTGGTGAATAATTCATTCTAGCACTAAATTTGAACTCACAATGCATCAGTAAGGACCTACAAAAAGACAGAGCCAAGTGGCGAAGCAGTTTCTCAGCCCTGATGAAGACTGTGAGTCTCCTTACTCGCATCCGTTTTCTGAACATTCATTTTTTGCAACGTGAATCACTGCAAAGCACAACAGCTGGTCCCAACTGGTCCCACACAACTTCTGCACAAGTGGTACAAAAACACAATGCCCCACATTTCCCCCTCTAAACATCACAACAACGAAAAATCAGTCTTAAGTATAACCGAAAATTTCAACCACTAAAGTCTCCTCTTCAGCTTCTCAGCAATGTCCACTTACACAGTTATGCGTCCTGTGCTGACGCCAGGAGCCGTGGGTCTCAGACAGTCAAAGACAGGCAATCTACTAGATCTGCTTATACCACGCATCAGGTCTCTTATTATTTTCACAAGCTGTCAAGACTGATTGTACAAGACTTTTCCTGCAAAAGTACAAATTCAGGACTGCTTTCCTCCCTTTTCACAGGCTTGTGCAAACAACCCCAGAGAGGTCAAAGCAGAGCATCTTCAACGTACACAACCCTGCATCCAATGTTAGACCCTTTTTAGGAACCAGACAAACGGAAAAAGGCATCTGGTCCTGAAAATGGAAGGAGATGCAACCTGCTGAGGTACAGAGGTACTTCAAAAGTAGCAAAAACACTAATTAGAGCATGAATCAATTTGCTATCCTTACTTCTAGTACTACAAAATTTGAAGTCACCAGTGTCACAGCATGGTTTCACTTGTCATACACTAAGACCTGAGGCAAAAGCCAGAGGATTACCCAAAGACAGACTCAGAGAAACAAAACAGAACCATAATTTTAAGTATATTTCAGAGTAACAGAAGAGGACTGTTTTTCAGAAAAACAACACTTTATGAATATGACGCATGTTTGCCACCCAGTAACTGCCTAGAGAGGAGTTTCTAAAATACACTGGCTCAATGTGCTGAGTACAACTTTCCTGGTTGACCCGGACACACTTCAAACTCCAATTCACCTGCAAGTGGCACAATATTCCATACCACTTCTGACTCGAATATATTCATGGAGATGAAAAATAAGTTAATAGTCAGAAACATTTTCCCACCATTTTAGTGAAACTGCACTTGTGAGGAATCTCAATTAACTGACTCTCAGGCATAAGATCAGTTCACCAAGCTGCTGGTGTGGGTCTGATCCCACAAGGTTTCATGAATTTATGAGGCAGAAGTCATACGAGCCACAAAGAATGGAGGTCCCAGATTCTGCTGCAGTCTCTTGAGCACCTTGAGGCAAATCAGTTAATCTTTCAGAGGTTCAGTTCACCATCAGTAAAATGGACATACTACTCTTTTGCTATTTTTACTATAGATGTTTTGTATTACTCAGAAAACCACGGAGACAATAATTAAGTATTTAGGACCTGGTATAATAGCAATAATATCAGATCTAAATTTATTACCAAAAGCACAAGACACCTGAATAGTCCTCGAGTATTCCAGCAGAGTATAATCACTAACTATGAGAGCAGCAGGGACAGTAATTAAAATAAGAAAATGAAACATTAATTTCAAAAGCCAATTTCAATGCAAACTCTTCAAATGTGGCACACAGAAGCATCCTACAAGGATTTGGGAGATCGGCAAAGTGGATTAGTAAATGCATTCAACTGCAGTGCCATGACCAGAGCATTTCATCTGCTGTGGAAATGCAAAGCCATCTGGAGTGACAAGCTGGAGAGGGTAAAGGTCCTTCAGGCCTTTGCCAAGTTTCTATAAAGTGCAATGAAAACGATGAAACGGAATATGAATCATTTAAAGCAAAACTATATTAAGAAATGAATAAGCATCCACTCACATTTAAACTGGGGGGATGAGACTAACATGGTTAATGATTTAGTTGGGGTCAGATTAGACTGAGAAGCAGATCTGTATTTTCTATCTTCTGAAGGGCAGAAAACCACAAACTCGGGCTACTTCCTAATTTTATCCTCAGCTGTTTACTGAGACACAGATTTCCAGTCAAGTTCAGTGAGATCCTGAAATAAAGGGTAAGATTTTTCTAAAGCATTTAAAAGTATTAGCTCTGAGCAACCTTTGGACTTCCTGTGCTGTCTCTCATTTGGGACAATTAACTGGCATGATCATTCCAGAATAAATCTATGGAGAAATCAAATTTCTTTTATTTTGGATAGATGCCTTTGCTCATGTCGACACCGGAAGAGTAAAGGTGATGGGCTCTGGAACAGCATGGCCCCAACACTGCAGTAACACGGCAACAGTTTGTTTCCTGATGCGGGTCATACAGGCGAGGCTTAAATTCCTCAGGCACTTTCGGCCATTTCTTGCAAATGTCCTAAAAACCGTCACCAGCACTTTGAGATAAACTTTTATTGGATTCCTGACCACTAAGCAGTCATTGCAGACAGGTCTACTTGTTACTGAAATATTCAGCCATAAATCACTGCATCACATGATATGTAAACTTCATTTGTGGAAGCAAAGGACACAGCTGGGAGACACATAAGAGATGCTGGTACACAACCTCCTCAGAACCAAGCCTGAGAAACCTGAGGCAGCTCAGATTCAGAGACCTCAAACTGTCATCTCTGGTTCGGTGGGCAGCAGGGATCTCACATGACTCTGGAAGGGAGAGCTTGGATATGGCTAGGTTGCATGGACAAGCGTTCATCGTATCTGCATCCAGATGCAACTCCTACACAGCCGCTCTCTGTTGATGCTCTCAGGAAGATTTTGCAGCCACAAGACTTTTATCATGTGATCCCCTTTCTCAAAGGAGGGCATAACAGAAAGTCTGTATCCAGAAAACAAACTGCAAAGAAAAATTATCACAGCTGCCAGCAGATGCAAGAAGAGCTCCACAGTTTCAAAGTGAAACCTCCCAGTACATGGAGAAACAGACAAAAACAGACTGTGGGCTCTAGCTGGGAATGCTTCCCCCAGCAAAAGCGTCATGGGGAGGGAGAGGATGAGAAGGGGGGCATAGCCTGAATTAAATGCAAGTAAATCGCAATAATCAGCAGCTCTGCAGCGCTGGAAGGAAAAGTCTTGGTGTTCAGTATACAGGAGCACAGGAAAGATGGACTGCAAGAGGAAAACAAAACTTCAGAGGAGATCCCCCTTATGCAGAGTTTAAACAAAATTCAGAAAGCCAGTGTCAGACAGCATCTGCTCCACAAAACTGAAGGCCATGCGTATGGTACAGCGCACCCTCTGCAGCACCGAGCCACAGAGCGAACAGCCGAGAGATGACGCCGGCAAAGGCACGAAGACGGCTGGGCACAGCTATGAGCCTCAGGCTGCGGCAGCTTGGATCACAGCAACGATCGCGGCCGTGGGGCCGAACAGCCCAGACCTGGGCTGCGGGGGGAACAGGGAGTGGGCATGAAGGGCAGCAAATGGAAAGAACGAGATACAGGCAGAAACACAGTGCGCTCTCTGTCTTCTTCACGCCGTGTACCACAGAGATTCAATTTTTCCTCCCGGTAACCTTAATGCAATAGATGTTACAGAGGAATCACTGACTCCAGAATTTAGCACACTGAATTACTGAATTTATTCTTGGTGTGCACCTAAAATGCATTTGGTGAGAAGAAATGTGGAAAGAGACACATTCAAAATAAGTATGTCCAGTACAGCCCTCATGCTTATAAGCCACGCAGCAGCCTAAGGCTTTGTCTGACAGCAGCAGCCCTTCTGTACTCTCAGTATTTATGCTGGATCAGCCAATGTCAGTAAGTTCAAAACAAAAGATTTTTAGTCCTTGAAAATCAGCACCATACATTTACTAGTGGCTATGATGACAATGTTAGTAATTCATTTTCTGGATTTTTTTTTTTTTCCGTTGGCTTGAGATCCATCAATATCTTGGGAGATGGTTTTCAGCTTTTTAAGATCATAAGAATATACTTCTGTTTGTAGTTCATTGCGAAAATATTGATTTGGATTTTTTAAAAGTGCTCCTCCCACAGAAATTGAAATAGGCTTTTGACACAATGAAAACACTTAATCCCTTGGGCTTCTTTTTTTATAAACAGAATTGTAATCAAAATTGACTTTCCAAATATTGGGGAAAATGGTTTTGTAATTGAAAAAGTTTTTTTGATTAAAATATTCTGAGCAATTCCAAACCTCTCATTTGTTTTCCAGCGTTCTTTCTCGGATGGAATAGAACACTGTGTAATCAACAACAAAGCATGAACAAATATTCAGAGGACCAGCTCTTTCACAACTATACTTTGTGAAGGTGCATTGGCTTCTCTCATGCTGGACTTTTAACACGCTCTGTAAAAACATGGCCTTTTCCAGCTGAGAACACACCACAGCTCAGTAGAAAAACTGACTGAAGAGACTTTTCTGTCCAGTGAATCCAACTCTCAGAGGAGATGGATAAGCAACCTACCAACATTTATCAGAAGAGCTTTCCTGGTGCATATGGGAGTCTCTTAAAAATATTTCAGAATAATTTTGACACAAAACCCCAAAATGTGCTGTAAGTATAGAAATATTTCAACAGCTTTTCAAACTTGAGTTTAAATTGGCCACAACACAGAAGCTATTGCTTTCTCTACTGTTAGATCCCCAGTTCCAACCTTCCCACAAATCACTGTTGTTCAGAGTGGCAAGGAAAGCAAACAGCTCTCTCCTTTTCTACCAAAATTCTTTTTTCTTCCTTTTTTTTTTTCTTTTTTTTAAAGTCATCAGATCAATTCTCCTCTAGTCTGACCTGGCCTCTGTTGCAGAGCCATTGAGCCCTAGTGGCAGCTGGAGTCCAGAGCCACAAAGATAAGGAACCTTGGTAGAAACACTGGACACACTGACCCTTGTTTCCCGTGCCTGTAAATGAGAAGGCATGAAGACTCAAGCATGAAGCACTGCTGAAGGTGCATGCCGGCTGACGTATACTGCTCCCTTTTTTTTTTTAGCATTATTAGCAGTAATGGTAAAAATATAACTAGGTAAGATGTTTCCCGTTACAAAGCATTTGAGATAATAAATGTCCTAAAGCCCTTCAGCAAATAAACATTGTTAACCTGCCTTTACACATGGGAAAAGAGAGCTGCAGGCAGGAAAACCGATTCACCTCCTTTGACTGAGAAATCCCAAATCCTAAAGTGGCTTTATATAACCTTCCTTAGAAACAGAGAGTGAAGGGGAATATTTTAAGGAGATTTTATGTAGACACTGAACTACATGATAAGCATACAGGGAGGAAGACAGACTTATCTTTTCAAGAAGCCACTTCTTAACAAATTGACTTTTTTTGCTCATTTTGACCTTTCATCTCACAATCACAGGAACTGTCTCTCAGAAACTAAAGTTGCCTGGAACTGGGAGAAAATGTTCTCAGTTCAGCTTTGTTGTGAGCTTTGCTGCTTTAAAATTCAAGCAAAGCAAAAATTTTATCTAAATCATTTTTTATTTTCCTTCTATGGCTGGTACAGAAACATGGAGTTACACCATGCTCCAAGTTCAGCTTCACTCCTGACTGTCCTCACAAGAGAGCTGCTGCAGCTAGAAGCCAACTCATCAGGTCTCAAATCTTGGGATGATGGGGAAATACTAAAAGTCAGAAATTCAGTTCAGGAGGGATTTCAGACTTTTCTCTTTCTCTTCCTACAGGGAATCTAAGGAATCTGCACTGAAAAACACCTTATCTAGGATTGTATCAATTCAGTAAAATTGCATGAGACTGCAGAACTTTTTTTGCTGATTACTCTGTAAAAGCATCACTTCTCCTGGGTTCCCAAAGGTAATCAGTAAACAGAATAGTGATTTTTAAATATATTTTTCTGCTTGGTTGCTGAACCACATGCACTCTCTGCTTTAAAGCCTGTTCCTGGAGACTTGCAAGAGTACATTTCCAGAGCTCTTCCCCAAGCGGCTGCTGTTCATGCTCAGCGCGCTGAGTAGCCTGATGAAAAATAACCACCTGCTCCACGGCAATTCCTTGAGAACTTCTTGTCTTCCTCTTTACCAGTTAATATTCAGATCTTTAGCTGGTATAAGTGAGCACTAGAATCAATTACAGAGATGTACGAATTTATAAGAGCTGAAGATCTTGCTCCCACTTTTTCATACATTCATTGAGATTCTAGGGTACCATCTCTTATTGTTTTAAACTCTAGTCCAAATTAGAGCTGATCATCGAGGTAAGCTACAACCTGTGATATCGCAAGACATCCCCTTCTCTAAAGTGCTGGGTTCCTCTCTAAAAGCATGAAGTTTCTTTTACATCACTTAAAACAGACTTAGCATTTTTCACAGTGATGAAGCCTTATTTCAGGCTAAGCAACATAACGGAAAAAAGCACCGTGCAGCTAGACAATAAGCAAATTCCAAATACATGTTTGCTTTTGCAGATGTTATCAGAACGGAGAACAGTCTTCAACACTCCTGCCCTACCTCAGCCTATGAAATACATTCAGAACAGTAAAGCCTCAATATTGCATGCATTAACCATAGTTAAACTACTTTGATTTTTTACAAATTTGACCTTCTATGAGAATTAACCACTCTTCTTTATGATATCTATAATTTCCCTGAATTAGCTATTCTAAAACTGCTAAAATTTGAGGTGTCCAAAATATTTAAGGGAAAAACAATGCAATTCTGGGCATCTAAATCTCCCCAACACAAATGATACAACACAGCTACACACAAATGTATGGTATAATGACATCAGTCAATGAACGAGAATGAGGAAAAATTTATTTTATGCTGCTGTAAGTGCTAGTGACCAATATAGGTCACATCAGAACAGTGTTTGTCAAATAAAGGTTACATTTCAGCACCTGAATGACTAGCCTCAAGGTCACAGAACACAAAGTATACTTTTAATTAGCAATTAAAGTTGCAAAACTACTGTTTGTCATTTAACGTCTCTGTTTCTGTATGCTGAACCAGTGGCCGGTACCAGGTTGTACCATCTTGTTTGGTAATAGCCTCTAGATGCAACTATGCTTTGGAGACAAGTCATAAGCTGTTAAAAAGAGGTAGTCAGAACTTTGTATTGTTTTGGAATGGTCTCTCCTGATGGGCAACTGATTGCCCTGTGGTAAGAAACGAGCTGGCGCAGTATGTATTTTCCATGAGCTGGCTTGTTTTGGATACACAACATGGAATTCAGTTTAACTTTTCTACAGTAAGAATATAAATCCCTAAAGGAAGATTTTGAAAGAGCTGGCTGCTTTCTACTAATCAGTGCATTAACAAAAAGCAGTCACTCATAAAACTTCCATGATTTGCCTACAGCATCCCATACGCTGCTTTCAACACCCAGGAGATCTCTCAACAGCTTATGTCAGGTACCTCTGCCATGCAGAATATGGTGTAAATCATGTAAATCTTGTAAAAGTTAGTTACAGCTACGCCCCACTGCAGGGAAATTGGTATCCATTTAAGGGGAATCTTAAACCTGTAGGCATATATGAATTCTAGGAGATTAAAGTTTTAGGGGTGCAATCACCTTCCACTTGGCATATGCATGTTGATGCAAGTCATCTCTGGGAAGCATTTGTAAGGGAAATTCTCATATTCATCTTCATCCTGGATATATTCCTGTAAAACTAAGTGACAGTAACCTGACTACACCATTGAGATTCGGTCCCTCTTGCCAGAAATGACTCATGGAGCACTTTCCTCTTCTCACTGCATTTCCTCTGCAACAGAGAAGCTTGTGTTGCCCATCTCCAAAATGCAAGATTGGAAGAACCAGTATGTTGCACTTCCACTTACATTTCTACTCATTCAGAGTTGTAGCAAGTGGCTTAAGTGCCCAGAATAGGCTCTTTCACCCTCTCTATAAACCCTGTTGACTCACAGCATGTTATATAAGCAGATACTTGAGATAACTGAAAAAAAGCAATCAAAAGGAGGGGGACGAGAAAAAGAGAAGCAGGCAGTGGTTCTCACCTCCCTGCAAGCTGCTGCTGGGGGACCTTCAAGGGAGACATGATAAAAGTCTTAAAGTAGCTACAAAAAGGAAAGGACCAGAAATACTGAGTTTAAATAGCAACAAGATAATACATTTTGTGGTAGTTACAGAATAATCACTGTCAGAACACCTGAAGTACACCCTCTTGTGTATATATTTGTATAATACATATACAAATTTGTTAGTCACTGCACTTGGGCTTATTCTCTCAGAAAAGCTTGCCATGAACTGTACACAGTTATGGAAATTCACACTGGAAGATGAATATCTGAATACTTAAAACCAGCAACTCTCTGGCAATCCCATATTCTTCTGTGGCATTTGAATATGAATCATTTTGGTGTTGTATCGAGCCCTTAATGTCTTTTAATGCTGAGTTTCTAATCTGAATTTCACTGGGACTTACTAAACCAAGAGTTTTTTTTTTTCCCTATCTCATATTGACATGATTACAGTAACTATGTATAATTATGTGCATAGGATAAATATGCTAATTGTATAATTGCAACAGTGAAGTAAATCCTGGCAAACAGAGAATGTTCTTAGGGCTGGCAGGACACATACTGATAGGTATAGCAGAACTAGAAGCATTCCTCTTATTTCCCATTATTAGTATTTGAGATAAAACAGAATAAAATTTAACATCCAGCTGACTCTTCTATTCAAAGGCTGGATGGTGAGCCTGGCTGTTAGGAGAATGGAAGTTAATAAAGTGCCTGTAATTACTGCAGAGTATCTTTGTCCAGTGATATCATCTGTATGCTGGAAGCAGGACAACTCAAAGGTTACATTGGGCCTACTTACTAAACTTCTCAAACCTGCAGAAGGCTGCTTGCAATTGTAAAATATCAGTAATTATTTGTCCTCGTGGAGAAGACCTATTAAGAAAAAAGAAACCAAAATTTACTCAAGAAGGAGAGAAAGTTAAGGACACTAACCTTTCCACATTATGGCACTTTTTTTTTTTTTTTTTGAAGAAAGAAGCAGGGACAAAGACACCTAAGAAAAAGGTGCAGACTTGTTTCTGCCAATGACTTAGTGTGATGCTGGATTAATTACTTTATTTCCTTTTCTTCCTCCGCACTTAGAGTGATATCTGTCATCACGCATTTGAACATCAGCCAACAGATTGGGATGTTGTACTCACTTCGGTGTCCCAGTGCTGCCATGAGTTTCAGTCACACAACATTAAAAAAAGAAACTGAGATCTGGCTGATAAAGGTATACATGACCTTCAGGGGAGGCCGGGGCGAAAAGAAGAGAGGAAAAAGGAATTTATGTCACTAAAAAATGACGGGTTTCAACTGAGATGTGTTTCCAGTAGACAAAAAAAAAAAAAACCAAAAACAAAAAATCCAAAAAACCCCAACTCTTTAGAAAAATGGAAATGATGCTGTCAACAACTGCAGTACCACTGAGAGCTCTCAGAACACTATTCAAAACCCAAACACATTCAGGTTCAAACATAGCGTTAAATAGTGATGACACCCATGAAAGCATTTATTTACAAGGCAGTGGGAGACAGGTTGAGATAAAGTGCAGATTACCATCCCGACCTGTTATTAGGACTGTGGATTTGTGTCCATTCTGACACAAGCCAAGGTCATTGGACTTGACTTCAATGGGATTACTGCTAATGGTCCTTAAGGTCGTTAAGAGATAACGCTAGGCATACTTCACCTTTCTGTGCCTGTGATGAGTAGCAGACCCTATAGCATGTATGAATTCTTTACGTAGATGAGATGTGCAAGTTCAGTCAAATATGCAAAAGTCCTGCAGCTCACCAAGAAGGGCCATAATTTTGCTTAAGAAAAGGTCAAGAACAGGTGCATGAGCTGTCGGGCTTGGTGCAATGAAGCTCTACCCACGTGCAGCAGCTGGCAAAGAATATAACATTACCTCAAGCAACCTGGTTATTGATGACTTTCCATCCTGAGGCACTCAGCTTTGAACATCTTTGACTGAACCTGAAATAACAGGTGCTCAGGGCTCCTATGAATCAGACCTAAATCATCCTGAACTGGCTGTATGTAGCTAGAGCCTTTTAGACTTTTGGCTCCCACTGCTATGCATTGTCACGTTTGTAGATCCAGATGCCCTAGTTAATGCAGGTGCACTATATACCTGCATCACAAAAGATCTGAATGCATTTTTAAATTATCACTGATATTGGCTCTACCAATTTCGCAGGGTCCTGAAGAACTACACATCAGAAATAACTCATTCTAAGGCCTGGGATCCAAGCCAAATTCTCTTATTGAAAACACATACTATGTATTAAACCACAGATCCTTCTGTGTGACTGGCCTCTTTTCATAACATTTGGTTTACAAAGGCCCCAAAAGAAAGCAGAGAGTGAAATTGCCTGATGACCTCTTCTGCTGACAGCCCCTGTTGCTCATCTCAAGTACATTTGATAGAAGACAGCACATTCTTTTAAATATTTTATCCACTCAGTGATCATGGGTGAAAGAAGGGACTAACAAGAAATGACAAGTGAAATAACTACATTTCCAGATCTGACAACACTCTTTATTTATAATTCTATCAGGACTGTGGGCAGACATTAAGGTACGACTTTGACAAGAGATCAAATAAATGAGTTTAGGATTTGAATTGTATTGTACCTGCCCTGATCTGAGAGTTCATTTGGAAACAGGAGGAAGTAAAAGAAAACAGCCAAGAAATCTGGTGTTTCCTTACATTGCACCAAATGCTTTTTTTTTTTCTGTGTGAATTTTCTCTAGTAAAAATGCAGTCATTTCTTCACAGTGGCACCTGAACCAGCCATAAAGAAACAGACTATACTGATGACAGGAAAAGGTGTCTAACTAGATTAAACAAAGTGAAATTTCCCAATAATATATTTCTAAGAACAGTTTTGTACTCAGTGTCCAAAATACCTAAATGCAGTAGTTTGTGAACACTCTGATGGATGTTTCTATAGAAAATAATTATAAAAGATTAGTACCGTATTGTACCTACATTAGTATTCTAATTAACCTGTAATGTTTTTCCAATTCTATTATTTCTTTAGTCCCTTGTCCTAGACAGACTTAAATACCTGAACTACAACTAAAGGGGGCTGGGGAGAAAGATTTTCCTCCTGTGGCTGGTGTTGAGTATTGATCAAGTATGATTATTACATTTCAAGCTGTGTTTGGGTAGTTTGGAAATCTGATTTCACAGTGCTTTGGAAGAAACAAGTTAAAAAAAGACAGAAAGACAGACAGACAGAAAGACAGACAGACAGAAAGACAGACAGACAGACAGACAGACAGAAAGAAAGAAAGAAAGAAAGAAAGAAAGAAAGAAAGAAAGAAAGAAAGAAAGAAAGAAAGAAAGAAGATTTCTTACAGTGGGTCAGAAGGCAGGTCTTAATGCTCTCCTCTCTGCTCCTGCCTTAAATGGTTTGAGCTGTGTGCAGAACTGCATAGGTGTAAATAACAGCAGGTAAATCGTTACTCCCAAGTGCCCGGAGTCTTTCTCCTTGCAACCAACGCTTTTATAAAGGCACAGATATCCTTGCGCTTTGCAGATGGCCCAAATCTGAGATTCTTCTAATAGAGTGTGTTTCTTGAAATCAATGGTCTGTCAGAGGCCTCAGCAGGGCACACTGAGAATATCAGTCTGACACAGAATTATATCCTGTGAGAAGCAACCCTGGTATAAACAGCACCCCGGCACACACACCAGCCATAGCCTGCTGAGTTACAACATTTTAAACAACAACAAAAAAGGAACAAACAACAAAAAACAAACAACTTCTGGACTATGAAGTCAACCCATTAATGTAACAAGGAAAAACTACAACAAGGTCCAGGAAGGCAGTGAGCGCCTGCTCCTGGTCCATTTGCACTGCACTTGCAGTAAGACGTCCCGTGCCTCGGCTCTGACTCCAGCAATCCAGCCCCTTCTCCCCCATCACTGTTCCCCACAAAGAGATGAGATTATGATCATAAATTGCTGTTATAAAAAGCAAATGTGATATGATCAGAAATTAAGATGATGCTTCCTTGGTGGTCATGCTGAGAACAAACTCCTGCTACCTAACGACCTGACAAAGCAAATCATTAGCAACATTTCACCTAGGTCTTAAAATAGTTTCATTGCAAATGACTCTCCCATTAGATGAATGCCTATTGCAGAAAGTAATTACCCTTTCTTTGAACTTGCATTTCAGAAATTTGAAACAACTGGAAAAAATGATGGAAAAGAATAAAGACATACTTTTTATTACTTCCTCCCCCTTCCCTCTCCTGGTACCACATCAGTAATAGAGTGAGGGGCAGGTGAACAGCCTGGATTTTCAGCATTACAGTTCAAGGAGACTACAGAAGATGTCATGACCAAGAGGTAGCTCTCACCAGCCATTTCTTTAAAACTGCTTCTCTGACATATGTGAATTGACAGGACAGCCTAAGTGAGCTGCCAGGGCAGTTGGGTCCTAGCTTGAAGCTCAAAGCTCTGAGGGCGCAGGCCAAGAGACACAGCGTAAAACTCCTGGCTCTCTGTAAATGCAGTCTCCATGCAAAATAGCGGACAGCAAAGACAGATTCTTGTAATTCATTTAAAATATGCACCCTAACTGAAGGCTGAATTTTCTAAAAGGTTTACTTGCTATGTGTCCCAGCTAAGCTGAGTGTGAAAGCTGACAGAAGACGAAGCCAGGGGATCTGAGTTGACATATACAGTTCTTAGGCTCTCAGAAACAAACATCCATTTGTAACTGTGCATCAGCGAATTTTTTTTTTCTGTATGTGGATTTGCTGAGACATAGAGGCTAATATTGGGGTGAGTACTCTTTCTCTGTATGTATATATACATATGTGTATATATGTATAAGCACACACAGACACATTTAAAAAGGAAAGGAAGAAAACAGAACTGAAAATTAGTAACAGTACCTTAATTCTTTCTTTTAAATTCCTTTTGTGATGATTCACCCTGGGTTTGACTCATAAGAAGCCCACCTGTCTGAAAAAGATACATCCGGATGCTAATATCAGAACAATGATAAAGACCATACTATTTAAAAAAAAAAAAAAAAAAAGACTGTTCTCTACACTAGGAAGTCAATATATCTCTTCTGTGAAAGAAAGAAAGTGTGTATGTGTCTCCGTATAGGATTTTTCTGGGCTTGGGAGAAAGCTATTACAGAGGATGAATCAAAAACAAAGCAACATTTATCAGTGCTTTCTTTAAAGAAGAGAAGAGAGAATAAAATTGGCCCTATCATAAAATACTTACATGGCTTTTTTGTAAATCACAGTAGAGAGAAAATAATAGTACAGTAAAAGAAGATTATATTTAAACCAAGACTTTGAAAGTGATTTTCTTTAGTAAAGTCAGAAAGGGAAAATAAAAAGTGAGAAAGACAGAGACTCCATGCATCATTTGAGTATGTTTTGTTCCACGATGTTAACGCGTACTCAGCTACCTCCCCATCAGAAACTGTTGCTGACATCAGACACCCCCAGAGGTACAGCACAGCGCTCTCCAACCCAGCTTCCCATAGTCTTAAACATCCCCTGGACCCCACGGTTACACAGCCCTCAGGAGGTACTTTAGCCCTTGGCTGATTCCTCACCCGATCCTCACCCCAGAGTGCGCAGAGGAACACAGGGGTGAGCATGGCCACGGGCACACCCAGGCAGAGCCCAGTCCTGGGGCTCTCTGAGCACTTCCCATGAGAAACTCGGTGCCTCCAGCACACGCAGCACTAAATCAATAGCTTAGTGTAGCCTTAGTGTGGCAGCCTGCCTCCTCCTCTCCTCATGCAACCTAACCCAACGTGGCTCGTGTCATCCTCACACATCCATCCATGCATCGTGACACGTGTCACAGCACATCAAATTCCCTCCTCACCCGTGTGAGCTGCATGGCCTCTCGTGCTGGGGCAAGCGGCTTCAGCTCAATCCCGAAGGCAGACGAGGCAGGTCAGAGCAACGCTGGGCTGGTGGCCTCTGTGACTCAAGCCTGGAAGCACCAGCTCAGGGTCCTGGGGTGGCCCCAACCTGCAAATTGGGGCACAGCTAGAGGAAAACTTATTGGCACCACCTATGTCTTACAAGCCTAATATTTATATCACTACAATCATAAACAGATCTGGGTTGGTTTTTTTTTTTAGTTGGGTTGAATTGATTTCCATGTGTTTAAAGCTAAGCACAGGTATCAGTGGGTGCAGGATCACGGCATTAATTCAGAATTAAACCCCTTTGGATTTTAAGCAGATTCAGCTTTCACTATGAGTATTTCTACCACCCCTACTAATTGCACCCAGTGGAATTTTCTGAAAGTACAGCTTTATTTTGGAGGGGGAGAAAACTATATTGCATAGACTTTTTAGAGGTCTGAATTAAAAAAAAAAAAAAAAAAAAAAAAAAACACCACAATTTTACTTAGAAAGCTCCACAAGTTTTCCTACTCAGCCACTTCCAACAGTTTTTTGTTCACTCTAACTCTAAAGCCTGCTCAGAGCTGCCATTTTCAGAAAAAAAAAAAAAAAAAGCTGCCATACATCTGATATAATTCAGATATTACACTGCAAAAAAATGTCTTTAAAGTGCAGATTTGGGCAAAGAATACCCTGCAGAGATTTGATGAGAAGCTTTCGTACTTAAGCGATAGCCTTTATATTGTACACAAGGAGGAGGAAATAGCTATTCAGAGAGAAAACCAGCTATCTATTATTCCAGAGAAAGAAAACTGTGAATTTGACAAAGATGATCAGCAGTGCAAAAAGCACAGTGGATCACTGACATCTCTCCTCTGCCAGGTAACACAAACTGAAAGCTACCAGCTCACGACTGATTGCAGTTTGTACTCTGTGATGGATATTTACTTTTACTCATCCCTTAAATGTGCTTTCCAACACTGTCCTAAGATGACTGGACTTTGTACGGGACAAGTGGAAATGAAAATAAAGGCCACTGTAAGGACTAGAGTACTTTTTGCAGACTGAGTATTTTCCAAGACTTGTACTTAATTAGAGTTGGAGTGTCTCTCCAAAAAAGGTGCATGTGTTCTCTCCTCTCTATTATCTGTCACATCACATTTCTGCTCGACATAATGCAGCAAACCTTAGGAGTGATTTGTGGAATACATTAACATAGTTTAACGCATTGTGCATAAGATTTACATGCTAGTGCTGTAAGGAAAGGTGATAGGTCAGAATAAAATGAATGATTAAAAAAAGTTGATTAATTTCTGTAGCACTGTTTTTAAAAGATGTATTGGAACAGAAAACTTGACTCACTCCTCGAAGTATCTTAATTATGCAAAATGAAAGGAACAATGCTGAAGCTGTGATCCTCCCTGCACGACCATGCATTACTTGCACAAAGTTACCGGAACAATCAGTGATTTTTGTAATGCAGTGCTACTTTTCAGCTCTCATCCTACGCTCCCTTGCTGGGTCCTCCAACTCTGCTGTCTCATCTTGTAGCTCTCATCTTCCTCTGTTCAAGTCACCTGAAATCAAAGCTCAGCATGTACTGAGGTGTTTTCCTCTCGAAGAATGGAATTATGTGCAAGAATAGATACATTTTTCTTGCATTGGCACCCAAGGAGAGGCACAGTGGCTTTCACTTGAGCATGTCAAGGCTGAATTGTATCCAAATACCTGTACAGGATGAGGCAATCTAGGAGATTTTCAGTCTCTGTGAGGCTGGGGGGATTTTGTTCAGCCATCACTTCCAGGGGGGCCAAAATTATCATCCAGCATTGTCCGCTGCTTGGGGAGGGGACAGCAGTACCACAATCCTCAGACTTAGCTAAGATCTCCAGGCTTTGCTGCAATAAGAAAGAACAGTAACCCATAAATATAAACATCAATTTGGCCTGAATCTCAGTCTCTCTCAGCTGCATGCACATAATTCTGTGTAAAACACCAGTCAGTCACCCCCTAAGCATCCATCACTGTGTTGCTGCTGTTTTCCCAGTGGGTTGCTTCTTTCTGGTGGAACTAATTGACCTCTGACCTGTTTATTGCTTTACTGCCACCAATTTAGCACCAGTTTATTCATCAACATCTGGTGGTCGGAAAATTGTATTTTACATTATTAGCTCTCAAATGGATAGCTAATGCTGCTTAATGGGGCAGTTATATGGCATTATAGATTCATTTTTTCTCATTTTGCTAATGAATGGAGAATCTTCATCAAATAAATATTTGCCAGTTGGCTTAATATCAAAGTTGCTAATTAAAAACAGAAAAAAGCTCAATATATGGAGAGCTGAATGGTGGTGGCATGTGAGTTTTAAAGAAGTATCATTTCTGCCACACTGTACTTGCACAGAGGCCAAATTGGCAATCAAGTGATCAGTGTGAGGAAGGTTGAGCCTATTTACATATTGTCTCAGTAAAATGCTACTGATCTATTTCTCTGGTGACAGAGCCACAATATGGGCATAGTTTAAATTGGCTTCTTTTCCTGGCTTTTACAAAAGAAATGGAAAAAAGAAAAAATGGAAATAAACAATCTTGGACCCAGTCCTAAAAAAATCTGATTCCCTCCACTGACTAGCACAAATCCATTTTACAATAGGAATGTGCATAGATGGTGTGACCTGGCATGCAGAATTCATGAAACATCTCTGCATAAACATGTGAATTTGGAGTAAACACATTTCAAGCTGACAAAGTGCAGCACTGAGATGAGAGCAGGCTGCGCTTTAGCATATACACCCCAGGGCTCAATGCCTGGCTCAGATTTGAGACAATTTAAGTCAAGGCTCTTAAATGAGCTCCCCCATCCTAAGGGCCAAATAATGTATATAGTTTAAAAGTTGAGGGTTTTTTACGACATACAAACACATGTATGCATCTACTATTGTTTGATTATTTTCATTTATACACTAATACCTAGTGGTGTCAGCTGGTAGCATTCAATACACTTCAATTTTTCTTATACCAAAAGTCTTTGCTTCTCAGTTCAAGATTCTACAAAGGTTCTTAGGGAGGCATCTTTACAAACAAAACTATTGACTTCGAGAACACAGATGTACGAGTACATTTTGTTTGCAGAACTGGAACTCGCTGACAGTCCTACATCTCATGTGCTTGCAAATAACTGAATGCTACCATTGAATCAAACATGACCACTCAGTAGTCTAAATTTACACAGGAATTCAAGTGGGGTTTTCGTCAGAGTGCAAATGTGAATGCAAGTGAAATCTAACCCATATAACTTGCATACTCCTTCTATGAAAAGTTGCACAGAGAATGCTGAGAACATTTTTGGCTCCCCCATGTGATGTCTAACAAGAAGCTGTGGATTAGATTTAAAAAGCCTTCAGCACATAACATAGTTCACCCATGCCACATTTTCAGCACAATCCACGTGCTTCTTGAGGCAAAGCAATAAAGGCATACAAACACAAAGTATTGTAATAGTGCTATTAAAATGTGAAGATCTCTCTATTTTTCCCAAACCAAATAATACCTGTCATTTCAAAGAGAACATGCTCTAATCTAAAGCTACTGAAGCACACAGAAACTGTGCCAGCTCTAACATATCTGTTGGCGTCATGGACCATTAAATAGCACAAATGGCACTATGAATTTTTTCTGAAAACATCAATACGTTTCTAATACCATAGGCACAATTCTCCTAATCTTTGGGTACACGCTTCCTGAGGTCCTGAACACCCTGGTTTTCCATTTCACTTAGCAATTACAAGTAGATGGCAGCAGACACAGCCCACATAGACCCCTAGATGCTACTGCCATTCTATTGCTACAGTTTCAGAAAACTATCAAGGGTGATGAAAGCACGGGATGAGCACTCACGTAGCAGTAGAAAAGCATATCATAAAAAGTAAACACCAAAGCCCAGGAAATCATTATAAAAGTATTTCTTTTTATTTATTTTTAGACCTCTAATACACTCTTGAGTGAAGAAAATAAACCCAAGAAAATAGTGAAAGAAGAGGAAAAAAAAGCTGCGTCAGGCAGATTTACATGGGTTCGTTCTGACACTCTTGTTTGTAGATCCATTGGCACACATATGCAAGTGCAGAAGAAGTGATGTTATAAGTTCTTCTGCACTTATATATAAGTGCAGAAGAACTAGTACTTCACTAATACAGATTATTTGAACCTAACGTAGAAGAGACACGAACTCATCACTTCTAAGCAGTCAGAATAAAACCAAGATACGTGTCAGGTTTAATATTTATAGCCTGATGCTCAGGTGTGCGAATATTTGTCACGGCCAATGACTAACACCTCTAGTTCCAAACTATTCATTAATACATCCATCCATTGAGCAAGGGGATTTTTTTCTTCCCTTCTGCTTTTTACTTTTAGTAATATATTTGTTAACAAACCCCTCAATTTTCTATTATTTTGCAAGCCTGTGTTTTAATACAGCTTCATTGTGGACAGGAGAAGCAGGTTTGGAAAGCCAAGAAAAAAAACCCATGCCTTTCATTTTAGTGAACACCTCCACTTCAGTTACAGGCAATAAGGGGTTTGTAATTGCAAAACATTCAACTTTCTTGTCAACATTAACTTGTCAAAGGAGGAACTAGTCAGATCAAAAGAGTTAGTGATTCTGTGCTGTCAATACATTCAGGCCAAATTACATCTATGTTAAGATCCTTTCTACCTGTCTGACAGTGTAAAATGACATGAATGTTCTCCTCTCATGGGCTTTATGTCTCATCATCTCCTTTCATGGAAACTACTCAACCATATTAGCCCACCCTTGTGAACCCTCCACAAGCCATTCTGGAAGATGTGCTATAGTAGGGTCCACCAGATCATCTTTTTCTAAGTTTTAAATGAGGAACATAGATGACATCAGTCTGAACAGAATCTTAATTTGTGCCTCTGTTCATGCACATTAAAGATCCTTTTGCCACAAGGGGAAGTAAAGCTAATTATGATATCCATAGCTTATGGTACAAAACTAAATTAGCAAAGGTGGATGGAAATTAGAACAGGGGTTTCTCTCTTTGGTGCAGAAATTGATCTTGCCAGGGAAACGTCCTAAACTATGTGGGTTTAAGTTATGATTTAATATATCTTTAATTCAGCTGCAGCTTCAAATCTCTTGCAACAGACACTCAAATTGCTTTTTAATGCCTGATGCAAAGTACATTTCACTCTAAACCTCTATCAGATTTTCACAAGTCTGCTGTAAACCAAGGTGCATCTGCCTAGGTTCACTGAAGGGCAGATCCAGATTGACTTAAACTTAAAGGGCAGATTCACTTGAATTTTGTGATGGTTCAGAAGTACCTGACCGCAATGCTTTCCTGAGTTTGGAATTTCTAATGTCTTCTCATGTGAGGCTTTTGTTGCAAACTTTCTGAGGAACAGCTGTCAAACTGTAAAGTGAATCTCTATACTGCCTCTTTCTCAGATTTAAACAACTAACTTTTTGCCAGAAAAGTGCAACTTGGCAAAAAAAAAAAAAAAAAAAAAAAAAAAAAGCTCAGCAGTATGTATTGAAACACACAACACTTTAGCCAGGAAAGGTCTTTTCTTTATGGATATATAAAATACACTCTCTTGCAACAAGCTTGTAGCTTATTTATTGCTCCCAGGTGGCTACTGAAAACTCCTTAAATGTTGTTTGATGGAGTAGTGATTCTTTTCTGCCTTAGTGGTGTAAACTGAATGTATCCAAGGGCAGAATATATTGGCAATAAAAAAGGTTCTTCTTTTTGAGATCTATCAAAATAAAATATACTTTGGAGGCTTTGAAGTTAAATTTAAAAAAAAAGTCTTTGGGAAATTACCTTTCATTTCTGAGAGCACAATTTAAATTCAATCTGAGGGTTTGCATGAGACACCTCAGGTGCTCTCTGTTCCAAATTCAGTTGATTAATGTTGCCTTAAAAGATTTGCTGAAGAATCAGGTAGATGTAATTAGAGGAGAGGTAGCTAATACTATACATAGATCATCAAAGGATAAGTATGCACAAACGAGATAAAGGATCTCAATACAATTGTAATAATCTCTGCAGATAAAAAAAAATAAATTATGATCATAATTACAAGAAAGTAATGAAAGCTTGCATAAGTATGTGACCCAGGTTCCCTTGGTAGCTTATACTGGTACAGAGTTTGCTGGGAGGGACGCCTGTTCAGGCCAGCAGAGCCGTCCCGCACAGGGTGGCGAGGGAAACATTGCAGAGACTTAAGAGAAACAGCCTGGGTGCAAGTAGGCCACACAACCTTGTAGAAGTGTTATCCCAATGGTTATGGGTTGATTCCTCTCAGAGGAGGGATCCTGTTTGGACCTCTGTGGGTTAACTGGAAGCAATACACCTCCAGGGCCGGTGGATAAGCAGAAGCCATGCCAGCATCACCAGAGGAAGTGCCCATGGGTCTACCTGGAGTAGACTTCCACAATTAGTATAACATTTTCCAGAGCACACACGGTACTGTCTAATCCCTGAACTCTGGTGTGGGTGAAACCCTGCATAAAGTTTCTGCATTGGGCACAAATCTGAGTTTTGACCATTGAAACTCTAATGGCTGGAGGCAATTCATGGCTCTTTTAAGCAAGTACTAACTACCAAAGGCTGGACTGGAACCACTGTGCTCTTGAAGCTGGAAATACATATGTAAACACCAGAATGACTCAAGGCCAATAAGACTACTGTGATACTGAAATGCAAATTTTTAGAAGGTCGGGTTTTGTTTCAATCTGCCAAAATTCACATTTTTTCTTTAAAGACGAAACACCTTTTAATGCAGTTATAGACAGGCCATCATATCCCCTCTGAGATTGGTAATTTATGTTAAATATGTGGTCAGAAAAACAGAGGCCTGTAAGGCCACAGCCAGTAATAGAAAAATATCTTTTCATTATAAAGATGAAAATAGCACTTTGATGAGACACAAATGGCCTCATTACCACATGGGCATACTTCATACTTTCATATTTTATGATTTTTCCTCCCACATGAAGAGTAGAAAAGACAAAGAAAACAAATAAGGTTCACTAAAGCAGTGTCACAATATTGTAATAATTACCAATATGTTGTTATTTAAGTGGGTTGAAAACTTGAGGCTGGTCAGCATCACAGTGCTTACTATACAGGACACCACAATCCCTTGTTCTCCCTTATGCTTCATTTATTGCACTGGGAAAGTAGCACAGGACCAGGTTTCTAAAGATACTTTCATGCCTGCTGCAAGTTTCAAGACGGCCTGCAACAGAAGGTGTTCAGCATTACAGAAACTCCTATAGCCAATATCAAGAGACAGATACTTACAACAGGTGTCTGCCTCAGAAGCTCAGTGTAAGGACAAATACCTCAAATATCATGAGCTACCCAGCTGCTATGTAAAGAGATTGCAGGGTAGATATTTGTGATAGTTGGAAGACATTGAAGTACTGAATGCTAAACGTCACATCTGCCATTTGTCATGAACGGGCTCGTTCAGCCTTTGTAATGTCAGAAAGATTTGCAGTCAGGTTATCGATACAGATAAGAAGTTGGAAAAAGTTTTACGTGTGACAGTGACGCAGCAAGCCCCTGTATCCGGATGCATGCTAGAACCAGTACAGACCTCCTCTGCCCAACTGCAGATGTCCCTTTTCCCCTTTCACTAGGGAATTTGAACTCTCACAAGGAAATACAACTCCAACCTTTCTGTCAGACAAGGGCTGTTCTTGCTAAGAGAGCCCAGGCAGATTCATATACTGACACCACCTTCAACTGCAGAGCAGTTAGCAAATTTTCCATTCCCATTTTGCACAGATCCAAGAACTCCAAGAGAAACGTTTTGTTCATTTGTTTTCACATCACTGACCTTTGTGTTGACAACTCTGAAACCCACAGAGCTACCCAACCATGCAGTCATGGCTGGAAAAAGGCTAACAGATATTTTCATAACAAAAGACCATCACGCATGAGAGGAAGTGTGCTGTCCCATCTCCACTTGAACTGAACTTTGGGAGTGTGTGTCTAATTAAGATGTGTGACAGAAAGGAAGTCAGCAAGAGTTAAAGCCACCCCTTTCCCACTGTAGCATAGCTCTTTTTCACTGCAGTTTTCCAGATTTCTTCGGGATTTAGTTCCATGCATAATTAGAGATGGAATAAAACTGTAAAAGCTTAAGAAAAAGATCCAAGAGCACTCAGCATTGCATTCTCTCTAAGGACTCCCTTGTGATTTATGTAGCCCTTGGAGTGGGCTAGAAGCCAGGATCACCCCATCCCCAAACTAAAATTTTCCTCCCTCCTTCTCAATCTTGAATCTTTATTTCCTCTATCTAAACCAGAACAGCTAAAGGGAGGTAGTGAGTTACTGCCCATCTACTGCAGCTCAGTGGGCTGGCTGATCCAAAGGGAAAGAGAGACCTCCTCAAACGGAAGGAACAGAGTTTAAACATCAGCTCTAAGTGCCACTGTCCCTGCTGATTTGGCTCTAAAGAAAATAAGGCCAGGTTAACAGGGAGAGGTAATAATTTTCATTAGCTTGATATACAGAAGCAGGCAAGTTTGCAAACACATTACAGGTTCCAGCTATAGTACTTTGGTCTAATAAAAGATATTACCTCCACCTTGAAACCTTGGTTTTCCGCTGTCTCTTAGACCGTCACTGCCACCAAAGCCCTATTACTATTGGAACATCACAAGAAAACAGCAGTAATAGATCTGGGTTGGCTCATACACCAGAGAAAACAACTTTTTTTTCCCCAAGTAGCTATGACCACCCTGGGCAAGGCAAGAGCTAGTCTTCAGTAGGAGAGAGGGAGGAAGAAAGAAGGCAGAGATGAACGTATAGAGGTAGCTCCAATGAAGGTAACACCTCACACATGGGCTAAGCAGTACATGCAATTGCAGTTTCACTTCAGAACGTGTCTTGGGTTTGGATTATAAAGGTACTCAGGTATCCAAAAGTACACTTAGCTGCCTAATTTGATTTTCAAAAGAAAATAAGTGGATTAGAGGTTAGATTTTTTTAATGGATTTAATTTCCTAAAGGGACAGAGAAGTACCCAGTGGGAGAGTATTACAACTCAATTAGGATTATAACAAAGAGCTTATATTTGTTTTTCATATTGACATAATTGGAAGTGGTTGAAGGAATTTTGTACAAATAATCGAACTATAACAAACCTAAAATGCTTGGTTTCTTGTGATAGAGATCGACTGTATGAAACTTCAGGCAAAACAAAACTTCAGAACATTATCAGCACCAAAAAAATGAGGTTTCAGGAAGAAGTTCTACTGCAATAATTACCCTAACTGTTGGGGGTTTTCTATTGAAATATTGGTATTTCACTCAAGGCATTTACCCTGAAATTCTAAAAATATCCAGAATGACGACAACTAATTTTTTTCTTCTTTCTTCTTGTTACAAATATCTCCAAGAAACTCCATCTTTTGGTCCTTTTTTACCCTCTCTACTGATGAATATTTTACTGTGCTCTTCCACGGTGAAGACAACCTGTCTTGGTTCTCCATTCTTTGTAACATTCTTATGTAACGAACTGTAATGAAATCTAATGCCCCAAATACTACCTCACCTAATTTTGGGAGGAAGAATTACATGCATTAGCCCGCCCTTTTTCCTGAAATCCTAATTTTTCCATATTCCTGAGCAATTGCCAAAAGTAAATTCTACACATGAAATTATATTGTTCTTTGGCTCTTGATACATTTTATACAAAATATCCACCTATATGAAAAGGCAACATTTACCAAAATCTGTTCCTGTGCCAAAAGCCTTAACTTTAATGACAGAGACTGAGGCAGTCTTATACAGATGTAGGAAAATAAAACTCAGAATCAGGTTTTAAGATCTTTCACCGCTTCCTAATATTTCCATATAAAGCAAAACAACTACAGTCTAACCCTTTATTTCTTAATGAAATACAGATTAATTGGGAGTTAGCTAGCTAACAGAAGCTTGAGCCAGGACTTTGCCCCATGGCTATTTAGAAGCTGTTCAGTCTAGTTAAAAACTTTCATTACGTTGGTTTTGTATGTATGTTTCTTAAAAGCTGTAAAGTAATAGCATAACTTTTTAAAGGATGCCATTTTCACTGTGGAATGGCATAAAACTCCTCCCCTGAGGTAGCTATGTTATCTCATTGAATTTAAAAACAATAAATTGAAAGTTAAAAATAAAAGAAAGGGGAAAAGGTGGAAGTAATAGGTGGAAAGGCATCGAAGCTGTAGGAGTTCTGACAAATCATCTTGGCATACAGTCCCAGTGGTGTTAAGAAATTGTTCTGTGCATTTTATTTATTTTTTTACATGCCAGAACAAAAAATGTACTTGAGGCGAAAGTTGTAGAATGTAGAATATCGTTAAATTAATGGACTTATTTTATTAATGCCCATGAGCATGCAATGATGAAAAACGATGATTCTAACACACAGCCAGTGTGGGAAAACATGATAGTACATGCCCCAGTCCTGCAGTGTTAACATGTACTTTATGCGTGTGAGTAATCACCCCATGGTTTAACACAATATCCTAAGGTACCTGTTCTGTACTTGGACTCACATACACTGTCTTTTCTTCTTTAATGGATAAGTCTAATGACCTGTTTTTACAGTACATTACATCAAATCCGACAGACTACTCTCCATGTTTTGATCTTGGAATGAAGCATTCAGCTATGTGCTCTTTCTACCTTGTGCTCTTATGAATTAGATAAATGACTTGGTGCCAATTAAATATGTAAAATATATTTTACCAAGGCATATTCTTCAACAGAAACTGAACTTTACTGTCATTCATCTCCCAGGCAGTATCTGAAGCCAGCAGAAGAAACCTAACGCACACAATTCTCCTGATAAGAGGAGTGGAAATTAGAAACACAGAAGTTTACTTAAGCAGATTCAAGTATCCCTGGAAACAGGTAAGTAAAGCCAGACAAACCTTGCATGCTTCAGTTCACAGTGGGTTCGTAAACCAATTCTGGTTTTCTGTTCAAAGGGTTTGGACTCTTGCCTAAAGAGCCAAGTTAGATTAATTTAAATCTCTGAATTAAAAATTCACATGTAAGACAAGGAGAGGTTGTTGTGATCTGACGGAGGACAGAGCAGATGCAAACGACAGCCTATATTTAACTGAAAGATGTGGGTATGCACGTCAAGTCACCTTGCATACAGATTTTCTACCAATCTTTAAAAGTTCTGCAAAGGATACACGTGCACATGGAGAACAAAATCTTATAATATCATCACAAGTCACGGTTGATTTGTGTGTGTGGAAGAGATGTTGTTCATGGTTTGACTTTCATGGCTAAATCCAAGCTTAGCTGCGACTTCTATATGCTAGTTCAATATTGGCTGTTTTGTGTTTTCTGAAATTTTTATTTGGGCACAAAATGCAACAAGAAAGAACAACAAAAACGTGTATTTTCATTTATTCTCATTTTATATCCAGAGGGAGAAGAAACCTCATAGAATGTATTAGTCTGATTTCATACCAATGCCATTAGTAAAATGCCGTTTTGATTTGAAGCAACTACAGCCTATTTCAGAAAACAAAAAAATATCCCATGTTACATACACTATATATTGGAGAACATTTCACTAGCTGGTAAACTGTGTAATAGA
The DNA here is from genome assembly GCF_034619465.1 of Leptosomus discolor. NCBI lineage: Eukaryota > Metazoa > Chordata > Aves > Leptosomiformes > Leptosomidae > Leptosomus > Leptosomus discolor. The sequence continues at coordinate 7,732,117 of NC_141404.1, forward strand.
GTTTATCTATGAGCATGACTTAATTAGCTACATAACGAAAAATGCAATGAAAATGCAAAAGGGTTACGGAGGGCTGAGCTGCAAGAGGAAACTGGATCTTGACACATGTTAGGAATACTGAAGTTTGTATAATAAGGTCAAATTCTCACCTCACATGGGTAAATAGACCATTACATAAATAAAAGATTGAGTGTGTGGTCCTTATTAGACAGGCTTGTAAGTTCACTGAAGAAGACAAGAATGATAAATAGTTCCTTGAACAGCACTGCATAAGCAGCAATGCTGCACAGAGAGGTAGTTCAGATCTGCAGTTTAGCTTACATTGCATAAAACATCCACCACACTTTTAAGCCACTGTGGTGGAAGAATGTTTTCATAGAGATGTATTTAGGTGTTGGAGAAGCTGCCCTAAGGCACAAAATACTGTCTGTGACAAGTATGAGGGAAAACGTTATCATATTTTAGGTCACACTAGCAGTTTCTAGCATGCACTGAACGCGGAGGGAGCAGTCCACTTACGAGTGAAGATCCTGCCTGCCTAAAGCTGCAGCTCCTGGAGGAGAAGATTACACAGCTCAGGAGCAGTGAAAGTAGGTTTGTTTGTCTGGAAACTCATTGACAGCAAGCTGAAAACAGTCCCACATTTGTCATGTAAAAAGGTTTAAGTCCATAACAAGATAGGGGAAGAAATTAAGAGAGAAAGTAAAAGGCAGCATAAGCTCTGCCACAGCAACCAGAAAAAACTGTGATTTTGCATCAACAGCAAATAATTCCCATAGCTACTGATTTAAGAGCACTGCAGTGCACCAAGACCTTACTTATGCAACGCTGAACATTGGACAGCCATGGTCAGAACACCTCATACAGGGTCTAACTTGACCCAAATGCATTGCAACTACATGCAAGTCCTCTGTTGCTATCTGACAATTCACTGGCTGCCCTGGCTGCAGAAGCAAGCATGCTCGCCTGTGCTGCTACCCCCACGCCTCCAGCTCTTCTGGATCTGCCTTAAGAAATTGATTAGCTGCTGCACAGAGATAAAGAGGTCTTTCAAGTTCTTCAGTATCCTGTGAAAAGTATCACAAACTCTTCAGCAATCACCTCTGGTATGTGGAAGAAAAACAAAATCTGAAACTCAGTTACATATTTGCTAATTAACCAAATTATACAGGCAGGATGTAGTCTTTCAATGGATACATTCTCTTTCTGTCTAGAGGTATCTCATATAAACTGAAATGCACTGGCTAAGATAGACATTTGACGGAGATTTAGTTCTCTGGCTCCTTAATTGGTCTTTCATCTAGTTCGCTATTGCATATGTATTTATACAGCACGTAGTAGTTGACCTCTAGTTTAGAATCAGAACCAAGTTTCACAACATTCAGGTACTATTGCACTGGAGTCAGAAGTGCTAGCAAGTGCTAAACATAAATCAGTATTTATACCTCAGCAGCCTTTCCAAGCTGAGTGTTCAAGTTCTCTTCCATTACTCCTCAAAACCTAGAAAACACCAACAGACCACTCCTTTATTTTAAGGCCCAAGAGAACTTCACATAAATCAGGTTATTTCTAAAATAATTTAGAAACTTCCAAGCACCTTATAAATGTCAATGCTAGCTTTCCAAGATCCTCATGCATAACTCAGTAATCCTGAGTTACTAATAAAAAAATAAAAACAAAACACCAAACAAATATGTACCAATAAAGGCATAGCAACCTCATTTAATTCTATTCCTTTAGTATGCCAGATGATAATCAGGAGCTGGCCCTCATCACATAATGCGGATCCAGATTTGCACATTACCAAAACACAGAAGGCCAAATTCCAACCCAGGATTTCATTCTAGCCTACCCTAATGGCAGCAAAAATCTGCATAGTTGAGAACTGGATCAAATTCAAAACTTTCCCAAAATGTATCTGTGTTCACATCCTGATTTTTGATTCCAGCTCATCTCTAATTACACTTATTACACAGAATGTCAGATCTCAGGTTATGCTCTTTAAAGTTCTCCCTATAAACAATTAATTAGCTTGCTACATCCTTTCTATAAATAGCTTGTACATATAAATTATTCTCATCTGCTCAGACAAACAAATCCCTGCTCTGTTTTCAGCCTTCTGATTTTTCCTAGTGGACTGCAGCTGTTAGGCAGTCAGACACACATGTGTGTGCTCTTCATATTCAGAGCTAAAAATAAGATTATGGGGCTCATTGACAAAGTTTTTTTATATTGAATTAATGCTTGAGAAATCAGGTTTTCCCCAGAAAATGTCTGAAAAAAGCATTTCTATCAATTTAATAATTCCGACAGAGAGCTGCCTCCCATGTCAGCTGAAATGCTGTTCAGCCAAACAGCATGCTTTCCTGGTTTTGAGGCATCATGCTATTATGGGACAGGATACACATGGCTGCACAAATTAATTTTGCTGACAGATCATCCAAACTAATCCTATAGGTGCTGACAGGCAAGATCAGGCCAAAGCTTCCTCCAGCAAGCAGGGAGGTACTTCTCCTCTCCAGAAATACTCTTTGCTTCCCTAAGAAAGGTTTTCACCTCTGTAGCAGAGCTGCCCAAGTAAAGTGTGTAGTCACTCCTCTGCCACGTTAAGGCATAGTGCTTTGACTGGGCCTTCACTTACAGATGAACTGGATTTATACAAATACATCCTTTGTCCTCTGCAAATATGACATAGGCTGGTATAGTTAGGCTGCAATTGGACCAAAAATTGCAACAGTCATGAATATACAAAGTGAACACATATGTGAATATACCAGAACCATCACCATAACCATCCGTCTTAGTCTGCATGCACCTACCTGTGAGACGTGCATACTAATAATCTTTGTCTCATCACTGTGTTGAGACTGCGTAAGGAGTATTGGTAAAGCACTTTGGAAGGCTGCAAACGAGTGCAACAAAGCGTTATGATCATTTTGAAACACTAATCTATATGTTTTTCCCCACAATCTAGCATACAATCACACGGCCAGAGAGAAGCAAGCAGGATTATTGGACCTTTTAATGTTTCACAGCATAATACCGCTATCATAGTCGGAACTGAGGAGATTGCCGTTATTTTATGGCCTTCAAGCTTAGATAGGAATCACACTTATCTTCCTGAGACCCAGCAGACAGAGCCCAGGATGAGAAGAGTTTTCCCAAGCTCACTGCAACTATACTATTTCATTAGCCAAGTGGCATGCCACCAAGCACACTGTGCGTCTCTAAGCTCAACAATCCCTTCACATATTTATTACTGTTTTTTCAGAAAGACCAACATGAAGCCTAAGTATATGGGGGAAACCTCTTTATCAACAGTGCTTTAAACGCCCCTTTGTGGTTGCATGGCTATCCAGAAAAAAAGAACTAGGGGGGCCCAAGTTCTGCTTTTGGCTTGATTTGTTGTGTGTGCTTAGGCAAGTTGCTTTTTGCTCTGTGTTCACACAAAACATTCTGTGATCACATTTAAGGAGCTAGATCCCATTGTATAAGGCTCCGTCAGCAGATGTTAATCACAGAATCATAGAATGGTTTGGGTTGAAAGGGATCTTAAAGATCATCTAGCTCCAACCCCCCTGCCATGGGCAGGGACCCATCCAACCTGGTCTTGAATAATAACGTCCCATCTCTTTTCATTTGGAAAAATACAGAAGCACTAAAAGCCATTAGCCTTTATCCTTCCCCCGGAAAAGCTTTTTTGTATACATATTTTTGCTGTTCATAGCTGGGGGAAATTAATGAGGTGAGTTTGAACTCAAAAAAAATTGTCACACTGCACTGAAAGGTGCTGTCAACTATCCACAGGTGTACACCATACGGCAAAACTGTAGTTATGAGATGGTACAATTCCAAATCATAAATACACTCATGCCAATATGGTCTGATACAGCTGTATGTAAACACACAAGCAAGGCTGCTGGGATTTTTTCTAGTCTTGGCTTTTGTCAGATGGGTGAATTCTGCTTGCCTCAATGCCTGTTAAAGGAGAGAAGCTCACCAAGTGTAAGCAGAGAGGTTTAGACTAGTTTGAATAAGCCAGCAGAGAGAGAAAGAACAGGTATCTTTGTAATTACTCACCTAGCTTAGCAATCACTACTACCCCCTTGTTTCTTGCCTCTCCACATTAAAATTCCTTGGAGTGGGAAAGCACTTTATTATATTTGCAAATGAATATACTGCAGCCATGTTCCTTGTACATATTCATATATATATAAAGCAATTAACTACCATGCTGTCTAGCCAATTGAAGAATGGATTTGGCTTTGGTTTTTCACATGTTACCTCGCCTATTTAATTTAAGGCTTGCAAAAAGTAGATGTGATGACTCCTGCTTTGTTCTCTCCAGTATTCATCAAACCATTGCAAACAGTAATGTAAAATGTTACCAACTATCTGTAAAATAAATATACTACATTCCCTACATAATAAATAGCATGAAAGTCAACAGGGAATTAGATAGCCTTTTGATGTAGACTTCAGCACCAGAGTCACATAAAGGACTTCAAACCTGAAGCTCAAGTCCATTTTGCATTAAAAACTTAAAGGAGAAAATTTAACCAATTGTCAGCCCCTCATTCAAAAAAGACTAGGGTTTTTTAGACGTGCAGATTTTCATTTATTTATTAATATTTGCCACAAATGAGTTGTTCCCAGTTTAATAGTGAGGGAAAGAAAGGAAAGCTGCACTGAATATTAGGAGATGAAACTAGGCAGAGTAAATTTTGAGTCACATTGCCCAAAAAAATCCAGAAGTGCGAGTGATTCTGAAATAGTAGTCACAGACCAGGCAGAGAAGTGGTTTTCTATTTCCACAGCTTATGCCAACAAAAATGACACCTGGATATGACTCGTAAACAACTGACAGGAAGACAGGATTTTCAAAAGCACTGAAAATTGGTCTTACTGCTCCCATTATCATAAACGAAGCTTGATCGACACTGGATAATTTGCAACTGTAATAAGCTCTACTGAAAACACAGATTTCATTAAAGTCAATAGTTTTAGAAAAATGAATGTCTAACAACACTTTATCTTATTTTAACAGAATTTTGTCATCTCTATTCATCTACTCTCCTGGGCTAACTAGTATTTTTAAACAAGTGAAAGGGATTGAATTTTATTCAGGATGTGTGTGTCACAAAGAACAAGCAAGTATCTTTTAGAATCCAGATTTGAAAATGGTAACAAGGATGGGTTAGCTACTGATAGTAATTTCTTAAGTATATATATTAGCATTGTGTTTCAAAGAGCTTTACTGCTTTCAAACCTTACTGTTCACTTCCTTCACATTTAAGACGTCCCCAACACATGAGGTTTTCTTCTGCTTTGTCAAACTAGTTATATTTTGACATCTTACATTTTGATATTTCGTGAAGACCCCCAAAGCAGTAACCTTTGTGAACTAAAAAACTGTTGTTATTCTATAAGTGAAAACCTATCTTTTGTTTTTCTATTTCATATCACTCTAACATGAAACGCCAATTTGTCTTGTTGACTCTTAACCCCTTTTACTTCAATTATTTAAATGGTTTAAAGACTTGTGCAATAAAGTCTCAATTATTCTTTATTTATCTATACTAAACAAGTTTTAGTCAACAATTGACCTTGATTCATTATAAGTATCACTGTATCTGGTTGTATTTGCTCTTGGAATTTATTGTTCCTCTTTCATCCATGCTTTTGACCAATACTAATCTACTCTGTTTTTCATTCTCTAGGCATCTCACATAGTTCAGAACATTATTAATATTCTCAATTCGTATGTTCTAATTTATTTGAGTTTCCCCTAACTATCACTGCAGATAAAGGCAACTTTTTTGTAGAACAACACTAATCGGAAATGGAAAAGTACTACTTTGTTAGATTGTATTATGAATTCCACTCCCTCTCTTCCCAAAGCCAAGTTGTTCTACTATGTATTTGGGATTATATACCCCAGACTAAAACCTGCACATATTTGAGCCTCACCAAGCAACAGCACAAATCCCAAGTAGAGACCAGAGAAGCCACAATTAGCAGCTGCTGAATCTGTATCAGCTGGTGACTGAGGTAAACCACATCATTGCCAAGCACAGTTTATCTTTCAGTGCAACTACCAAGACCTGAATTGAACAAGACAATTTTTTTTCCCAATTAGCAACAAGGAGGATGCAATGGGCAACCATTCTAGGCACTTTTCTGAGGGGGCATCACATGGAGGCAAATGTGCTTACACAAAGCAGGCCAGCTTGCCAGAGAGTGTAGAAATACAAGGAATTGGGACACTGATTACAAGATATTTTTGAAAAAAAAAAAAAAAAAAAGCTTTGGGTTTTGGTTTCGGTTTTTTTTAACATATTAGGCCCCCTGCATGGGAAAAAAGAAGAAAAGATGGAGTCGCTGAACCAATCCCCTGCTCTAGCACAAAAAAAACACATGTCTCAGCAGGGGAGGGACTGCTGGTTTCCACACATTCATCTTCCAACCTATTAGAAAGGAAGTTGGGATTAAATCCATCCTCCTGCCCTCACACAACTGCTTGTACAGCGTTTGAACTCTCATCTCTACAGCCCTGGGAGGCGGGGGGCGGGGGGGAAGTCTTTAATTTTTCATCATCAGGCCACAGCAGAACAGCAAACTTCTAGGGAAATGTTTCTTTACTAATAAATGTCATCCCATTATTATCAGCATCATTATTAGAAAAGTATAAATTTGGTGAAAATCTGATTTAGGGAAAAATCTTTGAAACATTGAATTTTCTTTCAGAAATGTTTTTATTTTTAAAGAAATAATTTCATGTTATACTATATTTTTAACTAAGAGTTCAACAGTAATTCACAGGTAGTTACTTTAACCTATATGTCTCTAGCGCTCCTTTTATCTTTTAAATATGGATTTAGAAAAAAAATACAAATTACTTCTCTATTCTTTCTCAATTACAAGCAAAAATTCCTATCTAACTCTAGTTGATGTTTATCTTCATACATCTCTCATCACTAGCAACCTCCAGGCAAATCATGTTCCAGCTGAAGGTGAAGTGGTTTCTATAGGGTGTTACATCATATCAGTACATCACACTGAGGATTTGGTGGGTATATTTGGCACCAATCCAATGTGGTGCTTTTGCTCTATTACATCTTGCTAAGGTAACAATCAAAAAAGAAATAGTAAATAGAAATGAAATATCCAGCTAACACAATTTGGAAATCAACGGTCATTCATAACTTCTCCATTTGCTCTGGGTTTTTTTTAATTCTTGAATTTTTTTTTCTTTTTCTACTAGTTCCTCATGTTATCAAATGAAATCACATGAACACATGGATACTCCTTGCAGTACTAAAGATCCACTCAGAAGACCTATGAGGACATTATCTTCTTAGCTGTCTATAAAAAGCGTAGCATTATTGTGACAGAATTAAATAGTTAGTAATGTAATAAAATGTAAAAGTGGACTATAATAGCATTACTGCCTTGGGTTCCCCTCCACTCAGGATCTGTATTGCATTTTTTGCAACTACATAGTCATGCATTTTTAGCAATAAAGGTAAATTTAGAAATCAATACATTCACCCATATTAAAATCCTTCATTTGTAAACAGGTTTAATTTCTCCATAGTATTTTTTTCCTCTAGTATATTCCTAAATGTTTTTCCAATGTTTATATATTTTCTATAGAAATGGTTTGTCACTTCCCTTGCTCTGTACTGAATCAAGAGACCTGAACTCCAAAGAATGTTTTATGACTGTTTATGTCTGAAGGAAACTAGTGTTAAAGTGCAATTTTTCAAGTAAGCAACATGCTGAAGTTCAGTAAAGTGATACAGATTATTTTAGATAGGAGTAACTGAGCTGGGTAATTCATCTAACCTACCTGACCTGACAACTCCTTTCATTATTTTAGAACAGTAATTGAGGTGCCAGAACGTGTGATGATGATGACATAAGATGACAATATTGGTCCACTTCAACGAGCCTCCATGTCTCCATCAATGAGCGATAATACAGGCTCACAACTTAGCCACTGACAAGGTCCAAAATGGTTATGCTCTTCTGCCTTTCTTTTCAGAGGATGAGACGGCTCCAGGGATGAATGTATGAATTAACTTGAACCCCTTTTCTTGTTGTCATAAGCAAGGAAGTGCCCTAGGAACACTACTAGAAGTGGCTAAGGGTCATATGCCACCAGTCACCCTTTCCTGCCCCCTTATTTGTTTCAGAGGTGAGAGGACCTCTCTCTCACTTCACCTTTTCTGTCAGCATTATACTCTTGCAGGCTGGACAACCTGCTTCTGTTGACAGCCAAAGAAGTGGAGGCAATGCTCTTCCTATTCCCTTAAATTCACTCACATATCAAGGGGAGAAAAGGGCAAGCATTTAGGCTGTGGTTTAGGTCATCTTCCTCCCTCTTTACTGCCTGCATATCCTAGGTTTATGGTTCTGCAGCTTCCTTGAAGCAGCTGAGAATAGAGACCTCTTCTTTATGCACTGCAAGTCCACCCTTCCTGATGGCCACCTTCAGCAGCTGAAAACCAGGTTGGACAAAGAGTGTTTTGTCCTCTTTCTTTGTCTAACCAAATATTTGCTTCCATTTAAACAGGTGCTTAAGCCTCACATCAACAGTTTTATCTCTAGGGTCACTTCTTGCAAAATCACCTCCTGTGTTTTTAGGCAGAGAACCACAGAGGGGTCTACAACCAAAATGGTGCTCAGAGCAAATAACAGGATGTATAAATAATGTAGGATATGAAACAGAATTCCAGCAGTTAGTAGAAACACATCAACCAAGAAGTCACAGTACTGAATTGAAAAGCAGAGGGAAAAGCAATAGCTGTACATTACACACCACATGTGCGAAGGGCATACAGAGATTTCAAAACCAGTTAAAAAACCCCCCAGATACTACAACATCTCTAGATCTAAGACCTTCCCAAAATATTTTCACCAAGCAGAGCCTAAAAAGCAGCACTTCAGCATGAAAATGAAATTATCTACTTAGAATTGCTGTTCTGGAGAACTCTAGTGTCTCCGGAAGCTCACATTCTCCTCCAGAGCACCACACAGCTGTGGAAACAAGAAACAAAATCTTGAGCAAGACTTGCAACTAGCATAAAAATATTATGGATGTAATGGGGATCTACTATAGATATCTACCGTGCAGAATCCAGCTGATCTGCCCTGGCTTACTGTAAATTCTTAGCAGCGTCACAGAGGAAAAAAAATACAACCGTAGATACTCAGAGTAAACAACACTCAACAGTGAAAAGTTTATTTCAAAGAGAAGAAACTAAGATCCAATGTTTCTGTAGCTATAAACACCTTTAATTAGAAAGTTTATTTCACTTACTGCATATTCAGAGAATTACACACTGGCTCCAAGCTAGTTTCATTTTCCAATCTCCTAAGACAGTAGGAGCTACACATAAAATGACAAAAAATTGTATCAGTGTGTTTTGCTAGAACAAGAATTGCACTCTTCACAGTAAGGTATGATTCTGGAAATACTTCCCTACACAGGGGTTTGGGTGCTAAAACAAAGTAAAAAGTTACTGGCAGCAAACTCAGGCTGTTCTCTTTGTCACCAGAAGTCCAGGAGCTTGGACTGGTGCAAAGTAGCAGAGTTCCAGCAAAGTCAAAGCCAATTCCCTGATGATAACAGCACATGCTCCAATGGGCAGAGAGTGGGTTACTGCACTCAGAGACTGGTTGGGAGGCAGATAAGCACAAGTGTGTCATTCTGCTTCAAGAGTTAGTGGGATAGAACAATTCCTTTCAATACCATTTAAGTGGCATTGAGATTCATGAAATTGATAAGAGGATTTTGTGATTAATGTATTTGATCACATATGATACCACCTGTGTGCTTTTTCCCCACTAGAACATAGGTTAATCTCTATGAGGAATATTCTACACCATTTCCCTATGGATATGAGCTAGATACACTGACTGCCTGCAGTTTTCCTTTTACAAAAAAATTCATTCCACTGGCCACAGGACTGCTCCTTGTTCCAGAACACCCAACACACCTAACACCACCTCCGGTTTAGAGATGTTTCATTGGTCAGTTTTCTGTTTGCATCCTTTTTAAAGACAGAAACATGTAAAGAACATTCATCTTTGCTCCCTTAAGGCCTGAGTTCCAAAATCGTGACCATCGCTATTTTAACTCTGAATGAGGTAAAGGTGACTAGAGATATACGCCACTGAAATGCGCATCCAAATTATATCAGGTCGATAGAGGGAGGTTACTTTTCTGAAGTCCCATCATAAAGTCATGATGGCTTTAAAAAACACAAACAAAAAACCCCCCAAACATACATACATCAGTCTATGTTTACAGGCCTCTAATGTATTAGGCTAAACAGGGGAAGGGGATGTCTTGTTTTTCATATCATTTGGAGAGAGAAAAAAAAGAATCCTACACTATTCACTTGATTTCTGCCATACAGGTCAAACATTTGAAGCACCTATTCATTGCTGGAATGGGTCTCTGAAAAGAACCCAAGTTCTTCAACTTTGACAGGCAGAGTCAGTGATTGGCATTTCAAAATAAAAAGAGTCTGGAAAGAATACAAAAGCCAAACAATAAACCTTTCACTTAACACACAGTTTCACATTGTCTGTTTTGTCGCAAAGCTCTTTCTCTTCATCAGGGTGATGCCAGGTATATTCACTGTCTCCCTGGAAGTTTTAGATAATAACATGAAGGAAAAGGTAAGAACTTAATCTGTTCCTCACTAGGGCAATTTCTAGCACTAACTTCTCACTTCCAAGATCCTCTCAGTTGACTTCTAGGCTGACACAGATGATTTGCAACGGATTGCATTGGTTTCTTTCTGCAAAGACGAGACACTGATGTCCCTGGCCTTTGGAGTTCTGAACAAAAATCCCTCTTCCCATTCAACCCATTCTTGTCTTGATTACACAACAAAACACATGCCGCTAGAATACGCAACAAGATGTCCATAAAACAGGAATGGGGATGTGTAATTGTCTGGTATGATTTCTGGTATAATTCTTTGTAAAGACTGGCTTCTGAAAAAGAAACTTCTTAAAGTTTGAATCATTCAGTATACTGTCTGTGAAATGTGCATAATGATTGTTATTAGGAGTCATCATCTAGGGAAAAATACTAATACACAAACCCACGAGAATTCACAGTAATTCAAAATACAATTTTCTTCCTGGAAAATCTAATTTTCACTACTGAAAGACCATCGTAGCATTCATACTAATGTTTTTATTGTACGTGACCTAAACTGTTGTTCAGAAAAACCCCAGGCAACTCACTTAAAAGCTCAATTGCTCTTAGATCAATATGAAAAAAAGCAAAACCTAGTAGAAAAGAAAGCAGGGAGGGAGATACAGCTTTGTTATATGCTCTACCTGCAAACTGAGCTCACGGGGGGTTATAAACTCTAAAGATGCGTTTCATAGCGTCCTCCTTTGCCAAAAGTGGAGATTTTCCCATTTGCTCAGCAGACTGTACAGCTTGTTTCTTACCCCCTGCAGGGCCTACATATTCCATACATCATGGTGGAGCGCACTAGTTAGCTGGGAAACTGCAAGCCATCCACCTATATGCTAGCATGTTTCCTCCTCAGCAATTAATGGAGCTGAGACATCACTCATGACAGAGTGATCTTCACAGAACACAACTAACACTTCAGTGAACTCAAAACTTCAGACACATTTCCCTGGCTTTGCATTAACACAACGTCAATAGCAGCTTTTATCTTCCATTCACATGTTCATCATATTATGACTTAAGGGAGATTTTAGGAGTTATTTCTTAGTAAGCAAAATACTCACATTGCTTAGCAAGCATACTATTACTTTTCTTAATACAAAGTGACTCCTAAAAGCCATAGTCAGAGAGAAAGAGACAGAGATGTCTAGTGTCTAAATTTTTAGTACAGATTTCAGTGTCTTTTTTGCATATGCATGTCTGTATCTCTGTGCCTGCACATAGAAACACAAAACAGACATTTTGTCAGGCAGGAAAACCAACTATGACTGATCTCCTAACGCCATCAAAAGGACATGTGGAATAGCAAGTCCCCATAATTACACACTCCTATTTCCTGAGCAGTGGGTGCTGCACAGGCAGCAGTGCAGTTGAACCATCATGTGTTAAGAGAATTTAATGGATACACAGAGCCCATTATTTATAATGCAGCACCTGCTTTGCCTCCAATAGTGTTCTGTGTTTGCAGGAGCAGACAATTGCACCTGCACATTTGCACACCTTCAGAGACTTAACAACCTGATCTACAGCTCCACTCACACCACTGCACTTCTCCATTGGCACAACTGCAAGCTTATTTAACTGACCCTAAAACTCTGTAAACTTAACTGCATAGGCCAAATGGCTTTCCCTCCTTGCAGAAGTCCAGTGGCCCTTAGCACCCTGATCCTGACCCTAACTGTCTGTCTGGATTGAAGAGCATGACGTGTCAATGAGAGATATACATGTAATGACGTATTTTCTGGGCCTATAGTGTAATTTCCAAGAAGTAGCTGGGTCTGGACACCAAAGGCCAAGCTGACAGGCAATGCCTGATCTGCAATTAGTGTTGCTATGTACCTATCAGACAATACCTGCAAGGTGATTCGAGATAGCTTGACCCCTCAGTGAATGAGGAAGGAAGAGCAGCTGTCCTGGATAAGTAACAGAGATGGAAAGCTCAGTTCAAGCTGTAAACATGCTGGAAGGTCTCAACCTCACTCAGCCCATGAAAATTTCATCACATAACCATAGCTTCAGTATAAGTTTACAGTAGTGGAGGGGTATCATTCTTGCACTTACCTTAGGCTAGCATTATTTCCATTACAAATGTATAAAGCATATAAGCAGTTTTCTCTTTACCTTGTATCCATTTGAAAAATAAAGCTGGCATTTTTGTTATTTTATGGATTTTTAAGAGCCAGAATGAGCAGTGTTTACACGAACTGAATATAAAATCAATTCTATCTTGATTACATTTGACTTCAATGAGTACTAGGTGATGCTTCTTCCATTTAATCAGGAGCAGTGTTGTAGCTACACTATTTGCATTTTAATAAAAATTCTCTCAAGATCCAACCAAAAAAGCAGCAGCACAGCTAAGTGCTTAAACATCAGGGATTCATCTTTCATGATGAATAGTAAGATTTAACTTGTTTAGATGTTATTTTGCTCTTAATTTTAGGACTTATTAAATAATAGAACCAGGTTGAAAAATTGCAAGGTTTATACATTCCTTCAAAACAATTAAAAACCCTCCATATGCAGAGGTTTCCTGTCTATTTTTGTGTGTTCATGCCTCTGTGTGTGTGTTTACACCTATACAAGCACACACTTATACATGCACATCTCAATACATTTTGCTGCAGGCAGCAGTGAATGTCCCTGAAGGACTGAATAAAATCCCTTAAAACAGCATAATATTTTAGCTGCTAGAAAAGTAATACAGGGCATCATTACACTCTAACATTAATAAAGGATGAAGTATGAATTCATAGAAGGTACTGTCAGACTTATTTTACCTCACGACAACCATAATATGTTTTTTTTTTCCAGTATCTAAAATTTCTAAACTGGGCCAAAACTAATCCTGATATAATTCTATTAGTTTTAATGGAATTGTGCTAGAGATGAATTTATAGCAACAGCTAAAATTATACCATTCTCTTTCTCATACAGTAGTTGTATTCTGAACAGTCAAAAAGAAACAGCAGTGAGAGCACAAGCAGCAATGGGTTTCAAAACATGTCTTTCCTGAATTACCTTTTAAATTAAAAAGTCATGTTAAAACTGAAAACTGGAAAATTTATATTATACTGCCCTTAGCAATCTACAGGTTTGCTACCAAAGCATCCAAAATTCGTATCATTACGATTACAGTTCAGACACTTTAAAAGAAGGGGAAAGGTGCTGATTTCTGGTTGAAAGAAAGTCCACAGAAACATAAAAAGCAGTGAGGGGCTGAGCAACAGATCTGTTAACTGGTGACTGCATGCTTCCCGGTGCAAAGGAACTGAGATTTTGAAAGCCATTTAAGGCCTTTGAGTGCCCATTTCCATTACAATTATCATTCGGTTCCCCTAGGTAGCTCTGAAAATTTCAGTGTAGGTGTATACATAAGCTACTTTATTACTAAATCCTGAAACAGTTCAAGGAACATTAAATTTTATGTGCCATGTTCTCAGCTGATGTTACTCAACAAAACCCCACTGATGTCATTAAAGTGCTGGTGATGGCTATTAAAGGATCTGACCTGGAGCCTTCACCTGTTACTCTTTTTTTGTCTAGTTTGTACACTTTGGATCAATAGCTTCACTACCAATAATGAAAACTTGTAGATTCTTCACAACAACTGCAAATTAATTAGATGTTGCAAAAGTTCAATTGATTCACTTGCATGTCAAAGAACTACTGATCTGCAGCTCTACAGTAGCAACTGCCAGTCGAAGTTGTTAATGCTCAGTATAGTGGACTTCCTCCAGAACACAGCTGTGAATACTGAAATCTCTTGAACCTTAGTGAAATGGCAGTGAAAAGCTTGCAAGACTCCTTTCTGGTTTGTGTTTCCACAGCTTGCCACCAGCTAAAGGGTAACAGCTTCATCAGTCTTACAGTTCTGGCAAACCCTTCACACTGGATGGAAACAAGGTGTATAGCTGTTCCTGCAGTATGTAGTACTACCACTGTTTTGTCTCCATACCTTTACTCCAAAACCAGGCTGCAAATACCCCTGCTCTACTGTGAGAAGAGTTGTGGTGTCCTTCTAATCTTGTCCCCATCCCCAAGAGATGCAGAGGCATGACTTTTTTGGAAGGCAGCAACAAGAAGCACAATCGTTTACTGCAGATAGCGAGGTGGAGAGCTGGTGGGGAGCATCTTTGAACTGCACCTTTTAATCGCTACAGAGTAAAGGCAGACTATGTTCCCTAACATATTTTGACGTTACTCCCCAAACCAGTTGCATCTCTTGCCCCTGCACAGTGGCTGATCTATAAAGTGCACCAACAGCAGGGAGAGAGTATGTACCTACAAAAAGATTTGTTAAAATGCACCTCAACTCAAAAGCAATAGAATTTGAGAAAGGAGTCAAAACAAGAGGTCAGAGCCTCAAGTTTCTTGTCAGTCTTGACTACTTCTTAGTCTGACAGCTGTGATTTAGTGTTATTGTTACCAATAAAACATGAACAACTGTTACAGAAAACAAGCGTTTTGCCTCCATGGAAATTTAAACAAGGTGTAACGTTTTGTAGTACTACTCCTTCCTCATTGACAGTGTCTTGGAAAAGCATGATTGCTCTGAAAATATGTTTCTGGCATCAAAGCTAGACAGGACATTGTTTAATCCAACTATTTTACATAAGCTTTGTTTCAGTGGTTAACAATTTCTGATTTTTTTTCTGATTATGACACCTGTTTAAAACAGCAACATTTAATTTAATCAGCAAGTTCAAGCTCCAAACCTTGTCTTTTTAATTAAATGCCATAGAAAGCCTGAAAAAAAATTACTCACTTTAGCTCTAAAAGGAATTTTGGAGCAACTAAAAGTGTGCAAAAAAAATCAAGTCATTTAGTCATAAACTGACACCATTTTTTTTAAAAAAAAATATCTAAATAACTGCTAAATTTGACTGTCACAAACTAATACAAGGGAGCAGAAGCTTCCCAATCTGAGGGCAGCCATCCCACCTCACACAGCAGTTCAGGATCCAGCCCTGTTAATACTGACCCTGATGTGTATGCAGCTCTTCAGCCACGCTGACTTCAGTTACACTGCTTAAAGCTGACAGACATCTGGAGATTTACAGCGGTGATAATGTGGGATCAATCACTCTGTTTCCCCTGCTACAGTTTTTCCCTGGAAATTCAGGAAATGGCATTAGAAAAAAAAAAAAAACAAGAAAGAAATGAAATGTGCATTTGTGTTGATAGTACAAGCCACAAGCTAAGTGGGTGTAACACAGATGTATCCCCACATAGTGGATCACACAACACACTCTCGATGCCTACAGGCAGCAGCGTTTATGGTCCTTCCTTGTTGCTTTAGCATATGGGAACAGGTTTAGGGGTTTTTTTTCCTTAATTTTTTGTATCACTATTATTCCTTCCTCTCTTTGTTTCTTAGCATCTCCCACGTAAACAAAGTTAGAACTTCACTTTACTCCTTTTGTTTGATACATCAAAGCCCATAAAGAATTCCAGATACTCTTGCTGGGAAGAATGCAACAGTGATTGCCTGTCACCTTCCTAGAAACGCTGGGGAACGCTGCAGAGCATTTCTGAGCCATGGTCACACCATTCATCTCAAAGAGGTGTGACACATCCTTGGACTATCTACAAGAAACCCTCTGGACAGGGAAAATCCTTGGACAATCCCAGTGTAGGAGCTTTAAAAACTCATCGCAGCATTCAAGAGGACCAAAGCAGCTGCCACAAATGTCAGGGTCAATCCTACCATGGGTAGGAGTCCCACCACTATTGTATTTTCACCATCTCTCTTTTTGTGCATCGCTCCCACAGATGTTTGAAGAAGACATGAAACCATTTTACCTACCATAGGGCTGTGCTCCACTGAGCCTGCTGATGACGTTAATGACCCTGCCAGCTTCTTACCACTCCATTTCTTTATGCCCTACATGCAGCATTGCTATGGCAACACATATCTGATGCTCTACGGGCTTCATTTGGATATAGTATATCTTGTCTCGTTTTACTCTTCTGTCTGAACCATAGCAAGTTCTTAAACATCATTTTAGGTGCCATTCCTGAAAGGATATACACCAGGAGCAGAAGATATTGAAAGAAGCACCGCATATCTACATTTTCTCTTTTTTTTCCCCCAAATAGGGCTTGACTTGTTTCTGGCTATATCATCTTGGTGAACCACCTGCTCCTCATTGGACTATCTCTCCGATGCACAAGTCCAGTCAGTCTACCACTGAACAAAGCATGTACACTGCAGTAAGAACTGCCTACACACCATGTCTTGCAACATTACATTAAAACTTTTTTCTTTCCCTGCACACATGCGTACTCATAAAGTCCATAATCATGCCTGAAATACATGCCCTCAGCTAAGTTTCAATTTGAGCATTCAGAAGAAATGTTACTCAAATTAATAAGAGTAAATGAACTCCAAGTTAAGGTCACTGTTTCTGATTTTTTTCACTAGCACTTTTAAAGCACTGTTTGATAATTGGATATTGATTTCTATGCCCTACAAATTGACCCATCCAATGGTCTTTCCTCCTTCTTGATTCTCCTTCATTAAGGCACTGATGATGACAGTTTAAAATATTTGGAACATTCCTATTTCAGAAGGAAGAAGAATCACAGTCTTTACTAAGCCCTTTTTTCACCACAGACCAAATCAAAAGGATATAATTACTTCCATGCCAACCAACACCATAAATGGATTTTACTTTAGTTCCTACCATGAAATACTTCACTGTAATTAACAGCCCAGAAACTGACAGTATGAAGAATGTGATTCATTGCTGTACAATCAAAACACTATTTTATACATCTGTCCCCACTTAAGTTGACGGCAGTGCCATAATCTCAAGATGAGCCACAATCTCCTTAATACAAGCAGGTTGATCAGCAGTGATGCTGAAGAGCTCCAAAAAGCCAGATTGAGGCTACTTCATACTTCGGGTGCTGTTACACACACCCAGATGCACACAACCATAGCAAGTTTTCATATGCTCTTATTTCCCCAGTGTTTTCACCAGTCAGATCAAGACAGAGGAGACATGATCTTACTGTGTTGAGAAAGCCCTAGGGGTTGTTGCTTGTGAAAAGGAATTTGGTCCTCACACAGCAAGGGCCTTATTAACACACAGTAGGATTCCCCACCTTTCATTTGCATGACACTGGACCCTAATACTGAACAGGATTAAGTCTGAAATATGAAGGGGTACTACCAAATAATGTGTCTTGAATGTCTCAATTCCCTAACATCTGTCCTCTTTCTGACTGCTACAGCTACACTGTATTTTCCCTATTTTCTTTCCTTTTTATAGTTATATCCTCGAACACCTCCACTGTTTCACCACTGAATGCTAGCTATAATGTGTCTGCCACTGCTTCAAGACACTTATTTAGGATTAGAGAACTGTGGGCCATCAAGGGACAAACAACAATTTGGCACACTCCCTGTACTGAAGAGGTATAAATATCCTAGATACGGGGGGGGGGGGGGGGGGGTCCGCTTACTTTGATGGTATTCTAAACCAAAAGAGACAAAACGAAGGAATCCTGGAGGACACACAAGGTTTTTAAGGCTCTTTGCTGTTTACAGTCCTGACTGTTCAGGATGAGGAGCCTAACCATTCCCTTGCCAGGGCAGCTATTCCCACCTGATGCTCCCAGGTGCACACAGTATCAGTTAAGTCCCTTTTGAGTCCATTGCATTTATACCAATTGCATCCTAATATTAACAGACTTTTGGCCAGAAAAAGGTGGCAAAATCGAGCCCATTAAGAGAATCAGAGGGTTGTGTATGTGAAAGTGAGCAAAATTAGAGAGCAAGAGCTACAGATCACCTGGGAAATAAGCAGACCAGAGGGACACTCTGTAGTGCACATGGGAAGTCCGAGAACAGTTATGACTGTAGCATGTTTTCCTCCTAGACTCCCAATAATTAATATTAGTTTGAAAGTCCTTAATCACTGTGCAGAAACAGATCATAAACAGTTTTTCCCTACTCACCACCACTTCCTTTCCACCACTCAAGCTATCTAAGCCAGAGCAATGCACCTTTTCTAGCACTGGTAGGCAGCTCCTCCACACACTGTAAAGACCATCTCCCAGTACAAGTAAATTGAACACTTACCCAAATTCCCTAGAGGAGGTCCATCAGATCAAGTCACAGTAAGAGGCCTTGCTTTCCCCAGCTATTTGTGTTTCTGAAAGCACTCTACACACTTAAATGCTGAAAACAAAAAGTATGGCCTGTACAGACAAAGCAGGATCAGGCATACAGCTATCATACTGTTAGCTCATATTAGCCATGACCATTTCCACAGACTCGTACAGACATAAGATTACCTTTTTAGCTGCAGCACTAAGAAACTAAATGTGTTAATTCCCATAAATTTTTGTTCCTTACCTCACTCTTCACAAACTAATTATTTTAAATTATATGTTATCTATATAAATATATTAAAACTCCACAACTTTCATTACAAATCCTATTCTTGCAGGATATTTATAATTTAAACAACATAAATCCCTGAAATCAAGTTCACTATAATCCCTCTGACAAGCCTAATTTGGAGCAGCAGAGAAGAGTGTTGTAACAGCAATATGAAGTCATTAGGCAGCAGAGGGACCTTTGCAGTGCAAGGTAATTGCAATGTTTACTAGAGACGTCCTGCTGCAGAGAGGTGGATGGCTCAGGGCAGCTGCCAAGAATATGCAATTAAACACACATTGTTAATCTTACTTCAATATGCTGGGGACAGAGGGCTTTCTATATTGTTCACACACACCTTTAGCACACCTGCACTCTGCACAGAGCAGGATATGACAATAATGGCCCGTATGTCTGAAAGACACTCATGCCCGTCTATAAGCACATAAGAAGTCTTTTTGTAACAGATAGGGCTCGCCTCAGTATGTACAGGACACGGGGCTGGGAGTCACAAAACCTAAATTCTGAGTCTGCCTTTGCCATATTACATCTATCCCCTGATCTTTAAAACAGGGATAACGCTGCTCGGATAGAGATCACATACAGCTGTCTGTTCACGGCAGACAGCTTTAGGCATCAACAGTCACTAGTCTCCACAGGTTCCCCAGACACTCAGAAGAAAGCCAGACCCTCCAGAGGATAATTCAAAGGAAGAGTCTGACTTGTAATTCTCCCTTCAAGGTCCCTTTCTTGCATCTGCTGAGAGCTCAGGGGACAGGTGCCCCAGTGCAGGTTACCTAGCAGAGTGTCACAACTCAGGCAGTGCAAATATCCTCTGTTAAGCTGAGGATACTCATTACAGACTGGCCAGCCCCTGATCTTCTGTCACACTGAGTCACACTGTCTACGCTTGAATTTTATCTAGGACTAAATAATTTTCATTTATTTTTGTGCAAGTCTATTTAATTGTCCTTTGCCTAAGCTTGTTGCATCAACGCATTGCAAAAAGTTGAGTCTAACCTGCTTATTGGGGACTTGGGGGGGGAAGACAGACACAGGACAACACGTGGCATAAAACAAACAAAAAACACCTTTCTCCAACAGCAAAGATGTTTACCAGAGAAAATCCAATTTCAGACCAGTTCAAATCTGAAGCAAGGTTTACTAATTCACACTGGAACTTTACTTCCAGGCTGGAAATAGGAACAAGCATCAAACAGACTAAAAAATTTCCTGGCAGTGGGAGACATTCTGTTGCTGGTTCATTTTGTTCTGGGAAAGTGTTACAAACCTGTTAAGAGAGCAAAGAACAAAAAGTTCATCAGGGCTAGTGTCTGGAGGATCAGACTCTGTAGGGACAGCCAAGCTCAAAACAAGGTTCAAGAAAAATGCTGTTACTCATCCACAGTATTTTGTTCACAAGAAAAAATGTTAAAGAAAAATGCAACTACTAAAAGCATTCTGATTAAGTGAATGGAGGGCCCCAGACAGGTTTGCATTATAAACATTAATTGCACATTAACTCAACTAATTAAAAAATAAATACAGTACACGGCAGGAAGCTCCTTCTTAAAGAAACTTCTGTCTTGGGAAACGAGCCAATTCTTTTGAAAAAAAAAACAAAAAACAAAAACACAAACCCTGTAGTGTCAGTGAAATGCCTGGTTCAGCAAGGGAGACTGAAAACACCATTGAGCAGATGTTAGTGCTGTGCCAACTGCGCAGAGCCAGCAAACACCAGGAAACACTTAATGAAAGGATCTCTTCATTCCCTCTTACTGCCCAACCCAACTAAAAGCCTCAGATACCACGAGTGAAACAACATGAAAACACAAAATAATTCACTTCTGGAATTTGGCGGAGGGTCGAAGCAGGGCCTTTGGGGAGCCAGCGGCAGGGGGGAACATTGCTCTTTTCCAGGCGCCTGCACTGCAGAAGCATTGGAAAGCCCTGGGGCAAAACACAACCTTGTGCAAACACCTCAACTACTTACAGCCACACTAGTGCCAAAATTGCAAGGAGCTGCCTCAGAGCCATGCTGCAGCCAAACCCTCTTTTAATTTTCCCTCAGACCCACACTGCTGCCAGCCTCAAGGTATCTCTCCAACAGGGCCCAGTCATATCACTGCAGTTTTACCAACGTGCTCAGAACTTGCCTGGGGCTTTCTGCACCATGTTTCATTGCAGGAGGGTATTGGCATGCCCTTCTAACTCCCTTTTAAGTGGTTACAAGGAACAGAACAAGAATGGGAGCTATTCAGGCTCTTACAGCTCAGTTGAGGACAAGACAGAAATATTGTAATAACCTAGTCTGACATTGGGAGATGGTCGTGGTGGTGATAAGCACTGTGAGGATGAAAGATACAATAAAAAAAGAAAACAAACAAATAAACAAAGACTCTTGCATGACCTGCAGCACCTTACCAGAGCAAAGCCTACCTGGCAGGAGCCAGGCTAGCACTCTGACTTCCTGAATCCCAGTCCAGCGCTCAAAAGACAGGGTAATTTTGCATCTAACAAGCATTACTAATGGGATTTGCAGTTGCTGACTGATGTATCTTCTTAGGAAACATGCATATGTAAGAATGAGAGAGATTAAAGACTTAAACGTTTCTATACCTATGTACACACAAAGTGTTTGCTTTCTTAGGTGGAGAAGCACAGACACTTTCACCAGTGCAACACGAAGCAGTTAATGCAATACTAGGTAAAAATCAAGAAGTCACATCAATTTGTGTGAAGAGTTGTAATGATATATCTGTGTTCATATCCGAGCTCTGCCATAGACTAGCTACATAACCCCAGGCGAGGCAGCTCCTTTCTCTACTTCTCAGATCTGGGAAAAGTAATTTTTCTTCTGTATTTTATCTGTTCTTCATTTAGCTCTTTGGGGAAGCCGCTTTTGCAATCAGCCTTTGTGCAACACTGAACACATAAAAGAACCAGTCTCAGTTTAAACACTACTGTAATACAAATAATAAACAATCATTGTTAAGTCATTAATTCACTTAACAGTCTCTTTTTTTTTTTTTCCCCTCTCTGTGCAAACATACTATGCCGGAAGAGGTTTCTTTCAGCACGGAGGTAAATTTGTACTCTCTTGTAAATGGAAAAATCACATGCCAGTGTATTCATAATATTGAATAATAATAATAATAATAAGTGACAATTTGATAAATTTCTTGACAAACACCACAAATATTCCCTGCAAGCCATGCCACGTCTTAACATCCAGTTCTGTTCAGAGGACTCGGAGCAATTACAGTGCTAGCTTAGGTGCCATTTAGGTTTCACTGATAATCAAACGCTGCAACCTAAACACACTAATTGCAGTATTGTTTACATTGTGTGTGTTATCAAATATGCATGAATCTCCCCTCCTCAGGGATAGCTGTGGTGGACAGGGCACCTTGTAACACTGCAATTGCATCCAGCAGCTATGAGAGAAATCGCTTCTTGCGGTGAAGAGAAGTCTGAGTATTCTGACTGAGAAAGGGTTCCCGAGACCATATTTGCTGCAAATATATTGCCTGCTAATATATTGCTATTTGAGGGGATTAGGGAAATCGTGTCCCCCACCAGAGACTTTATTTCTGGCAGGTGAGAGTGTTATAATTACTTCATGCTAAGCCTGAGGGAACCTTTAAGAGTGCTAGTAGGGAAAAATTGCATCCCCAGAAAGCCCAGAGTTTGTCCACATTGCCTGGTTAAGCCACAAAAAGCAACTTCACCATGTGCAATCTCGGGAATTAGCTCACAACTCAACTGGCAGAGCAATATATCCTAATAAGAAATAGGTAATCAGGAGAAAGGCAGCCATGCTTAGCACTGCAACTTCTGTGGATTCATAAATCCACCACATGGAGCCCCCATGTGTGTTCAGCTATCTCAGGAGCACACTGATATATGCAGCTAGTGTCAGGCTAACAGCACAGTCCATAAAAACAGAGGCAGAAACTTTTCTTAAACTGCCTCACTAACTCGCTTATGAAGATACAATCTTTCATCTACTCTGCATTAGGGCTGGCGTAACTATCGCCTCATTATCCTTGTTACATCTCCAATACAGCTCCAGGTAAGCAACATAGAGAGCATCATGAAGTTCAGCTTCTCCCCTCTTCACACTAGCTCTTAAATACAGGCTCAGTGTTGTATTCCTGGAATAATTTCTCCCTTTTTGGGTTTGTCCCCATGTCACCGCACTTAAAGGAACACCTTTTTCTATCTTGCTATTTCCTTTTCATTCAAAGCCAAGCTCTGCAAAATCCCTGCTTTTCTCCAGTCACGTGGACATGTACACACACATACACACACAAAAAAAAGAGTGGTTTAAATTACGTGAGTAGAGAACAGAAAATGGCTTCAATCTGCTTGCCCAGCCCAGCTCCCATGCATGCGAAACTCAGAGGAATTTATTGCTTCTTAAACCATCTCCCCACATTCCTGCTGCAGCAGCTGCCTTGGCACAGGCAAGTATGGCGTCATCCAGGCTCACAAAGCATGTTCTCAGTGTCCCAGTGGCACGACACAGAGTTAACACTCTGAGGAGAAGCTCTAGATGTCCCACATATAGACAGCTTCGAAATAAAAGCTTGGATGGGTACTCTAACACAGTGGGAGTCAAAGACCTTCTACTTTCAGCAGACTCTTAAAGCAGTCTCTGTACAGAGGAAAGAATGAAGCCAGAACACCACAGTATTTCTAGTATCAGTTTTGAACTTTCAGCTGGTTTAGCTAAATATCAGAGATCTAGTGTCCCAATAACATATTGGCTTTATGCTAGGTATGGGAGAGATGGCAGAGGGGGGAGCAGAGCGACTTTCTTCCAAGCAGAAGCCGGTCTTTGTTAGTCGTTATTTTTCTATTCCAGTTCCATCCTCAACAAATTCAAAGAAACTTGCATCTCAAGTGAATTCCTGTAATTAGATTTCAAGAACTGGCTGGTATTTAAGTTTCTTTTACAAGTATTTTAAAGCACAGAGATGATTAGCAGTGTTATCTGTGTTACTGCTTTAGGGGGAGTCTTTTAATAAGTGTTGAAGAGAAATAAACCCCACAAAAGAGTAAGGACAGTCGATATGGTAACAAAACACTGTGCCTCAACTCATTGCAAGCAGGTGCAGGAAATAAAGGCAAAAGGTACTCTCTGCCATGTCTTTTTCTGCAGCTAGATGTGGATATGTGGAAGGTTGACAAGCTGCAGACTGAAAGTGCTCAAGTGCTTAACCATAAGGAAAGGGTAAGGCTAAACTGTGGGAGAACAACATGGTAAGTAATTCTTCACCAGACTGGACCAGCTATTTGCACCCACATCCTGCATCTTTCCCCAGGTTCCTCCCAGCTTCCTGTTCCACCTTTCTGCTGTCAACTCTTCATTCTGATACCAGCAGCTTATTTTCCTGAGCAAGTGCAGATGCAGCTAGTGGTGTTCAAATTCCCCCATATTCATCACAGTCACCCCATCTTTCTCCAGCTCTACCCACCTGAATTGATTAGATTCCAAGAAGAGAAGAGCACACAAAGCAAACAACTCTGGGAAGAAAATAATTTGTCCCATGGCATATCTGCCTGTGTGGAGGAGAAAACAGAAAAGTGAAAAGGCAAGGGTAGAACTGTTCTGAATTTTCATTCCTGCACACGTTTCCAGACAGCTCACTGTTTCCTCTGCTGCTGTCCACCATGTGCTTGAATTTATTCCCTTTGCTCCCATCAGTTTATTCCACACTCGTGCCCAGTTTTGCTCAGGTCCCACCCAATGGTCCCAGGAGATTTCAGACCCCAAGCTCCGCTGGTTAAAGATGACTCTTGTAACAACTGAGGGTTGTCCCCTCCTGCTCTTCTGGAGGAAGCAGCAAAACAAGTGCCTGACTGAATTAAAATCAAAATCAAATAGGGGCCTGGAACTGTGGCCCACTCACAGCTAACAGGGGCAGCCTGTGCTGGGATAGTAATAGTAATACCCTTCCTAGCCCTTCATTCATGCTGTTCTCTGTCAAAGGAAAAGAGGGCTATTTTGTATTTAATGTCAGCTATTAAAAATTATTACCAGCCATAAATGTGCACTTCCGAAAGACAAATAATGCTAGCACTGCTGAAAGAGCATTGATCCCATAAAATGATCAGAAGGGAGTGCTTAATTATTTCCCGAGGAAAGAAAAAAAAAAAAAAATATGGTAATACCACAGATTCCGATTACATAAGATCATTTTTAAGAATAAAAGCGTTCATGTCAATTCTAGGTCTTCCTTCTTTCACAGCCTGATTCACATTCTTTAGTCAGTTTGTAACAGCTTCTTATAAATCCCTTTTGAAATTTAATGCAAACTACCCTTTTTTATTAAGCATTTTAATTCCAATGCGGGTTCTGTATTCTCCAAGGCAAGCATATGCATGAACTGTATCGCGTCTCTCCTGGGTGCTTGTAATAATTGCTTTAACACACACTAAAGTGATAACCACAGCAATAATTCTAATCAATGATTTGACCCCAAGTTACTATTTTCCTATGCAAATCTTCATGTTACTGTGTATGTTGATGTTGAGTTTCCTTCTTTTGAATAAACATGGTAAGTGTCAAGAAGCATGTTTAAAGTGCAGAGGCGCCTAACTATTGGGGAGATAAGAGGAACGTGCCTGAGAATAAGCATGCATTAGCGTGCCTTCTTGATCCACACAGCAACCCTGCAGATTTCAGTCTGCATCTAATCACAGAGGCACGCACAGTTGCTGACTACAGTTTCTTTCTGATAGGCAGAAGTACTGCTCCACAAAAAAACACATGTAGCCTGTGTAGAGTTCGATTTCTCCATTCTCAGAGCAACTTAATGAAAAATCTCCAAGTATCTAAAGAACAAGAATCTCATTGTTTCAGGATCAGCACGGGAATTCATCAGGTATGGCCAACTAATAGCACAAAGGAGACAAGATCCAGTTTACAGGATAGCTATATCTGATTTCTGGAAAGTATCAAGCTCTCAGAAGGTCAACAATATTTGATTTGGGGGGGTGGGGTGGGGGGGGGGGGGGAGGTGTGTGTGTTTTGGGAAAAGTGCAGGGACTAGTGTAGCCGGTTTCTTAGGTTTAGCACAGTATAATGCAAATGTAATTAACTATTATTTGAACACATGGCTAAAAATAAAAATGGTCTTAGAGCAGAAACATACCAGGTCAGCCCCCTTCCAAGTAATTAAGAAAAAGATGCTCCCTCCTGCTCCTGAAAAGGGACCAAATCAAAGTACAAATCACTATGAACAGCTCCTTCAACAAAAATATATAAAGTACAAAGGGAAAAAAAAGACAACTACAGTCTGTGATTTATGCAGAGAGAACTCATGCTGCCAGAGTTAAATTGTCCTTGCAATTGCTAAGAAACTATGGATGACAAAATCTTAACTCAGAAAAGATGCATCCAACACAGATAATTCTATATTAGAGCTCATCTGTGTGATAAGGAGTAAATTGATCACAAAAAAAGGTATTATCCAAAGAAGAAGTGATCATGACTTGATTGCATTGTTCAAGCGCAAACAGAAGACTTTTTACTTTGCCAAAACTACTAATATACATGCTTGCTACTTGAAAAGGATTGATTTCATGAAGCTGGGGGAGGGCGGCAGGGAGTAGCAGAACCAAACCATTTGGGAGAAAGAATTTTAGAAGAAAAATGTTACAATATTTTGGAACAGTTTAAGAACATTTTTCTGGATGTCCAGAAAAACCACAGTCAAAGAAAGCTGCAGCTTCTAAAAAACCCAAGTTGGCTTAGGGGAAGTGGAAGCAGGTATAAAACATATATATAACAAATGCAAGAAAGGCAAAGTTCTCAGTTTTAATACAAATCAGAATATAGAAATTGCAAAAAATGTACAGGAAAGACAGATTTCTCAGTTGTGTAAAAAAAAAAGAGGAACTATATAGTGTAACTCTTCATACACAGATGGAAGTGTCAAATGGTCAAAAATAACACAGAAAAGGAAAAATTTTTCCGTAAACGCATTGCCTCTATGTGAAGAAAAGGTGGACAATACAGTCATATCTGACGATAACGATGACGAATACTGTATTTCAACAGCAGACACAAAAAGCTTTAAGCAAAAGCTAATATAGTAGAAGGAGGTATTTAAGATCAGCAAAACTGAAAAATCCTCCTACAAACAAGTGTTTTAAAATAGGTGGTCAAAATGTAGGAAAGGACCTCTTGTACAAACTGTTCAGTAAAAGCTTTAAAGCACCACAGCACTTCTAGAGGGCTGATGGAGGCTAAAATTGCTCTAATATTTAAAATCTAGAATCAGGGAGGCTCATCCCAGGCCCATCAGCCTGCCGGTATTGCAAAGGATAGAGGCAGCAGGGATAGCTTGAAAAAGATTTCAGCAATAGCAGCATAATTAATGAATGTGGGTTTATGGAAAACAGTGATCAAAACACCACCTTTCTATGTTTTGCTGATACACACAATAGCATTTATGTAGTATGGGCAGTCTGCTTTAAAGCTTTCATCTTATGTGAAGCTTTGATTAAAATACTAGAGAAATATTTAAGTCAGCGTGGCTCATTAAATAGTTAAAATCCCAGCTACTTAGTCGACATGAAACTAAGCAGAAAACTAACTACCTTCAAACAATTTTTCTTATGGTACCATCCAACAACTGGTTTTTCCTCTGCTATTAAATGTTTTTATCAGTCATGTTAATGAAGACTTTGTTTCTAGAAGTTATTAGCAATTATTTTTATAAAAAAAATAAAATAACAGTAGTAAGGGGAAAAGAAGGAATTCCATATAGGGAGCTTTCTGTATTGCCTGGTAAAACGAGCACAAAACAAGCAACATGCAATTTCTGTAAGAACACGTTTAAGTTTGCACAGACAGTATGAAGAAACAAAAGTCCACACTGCTAGAGGACGGTCTCTTTTAGGTGTATGTGCCCTGTAGAGGTTATGGAACAATATGACCCCCCACCCTTGGTGCAAAGTTGACCAAAAAAACCCTGATGTGTTCTTTGGGGTTAAAAATACAAGATCAGGGAGGAGCCGAGAAGTTGTATCACCTCTGTGTCTGGCACTGCCATAACTATCCCCAGAACACTTTTTCTGGTTTTTGTATCCACAGATCAAGAAACGCGTGTTTGGGAAATTTTGATGAACAGCTATCAAATTTTAAACGGTAAGAACGTGGGCTTAACGGATAAGAGAAGGCAACTCAGTGAGCCCTAAAAAATATGTTCTTGTGTTATTATTTACCAACATGCTTCCTGGGTGTTTTATCAAAAATGGGATAAGGCTACATACTTCTACTGGATTCAAACAAATTAGCAAAAAGGCTTTAAGGCAGAACTAATTCTTAGTGAGGATCTATTCTGCCATTCATTACACACACAAGCATAACATTGTTACAACTGCTAGCATTAATAGAAGTCACACACACACTCATTGCCACATGCATATAGGTGTAAGCCATTTTATGAGTTGTTTCTGTCTACAGGAATGCTGGATAAGACAGGAAAACTAGTAATGACCACTCTGCTACTACAGTATTATAGGAATCTTTGAATTAGTGCCTTCATACACATACAGCATATTAAATCACTATAGTGACATTACAATGCTTGAAGGAAATAGAAACATGAGTACTTCCAACATTTAAAAAATAAATTTACGTTCTGAATTTGATGATATTCCGTGTTTGCTAAAAAAGTTCAGCACTGGAATAAGAGATTTTTACAATGAAGTGTTCCCATTTATGCATACCATCCTACATTCATTGCCAAGATAACATCTAACCTATGATATGAGCATCAAATTCCCACTTAGAATTTGTTTCCGCAGCAGGTATAAAGCAGTCTTTCACAACAACTCCTTTTCTAAGGAAAACCTTCATAAGGGCACTTTTTAAACTGATTTGCACCACCACAAAACTGAACTGCACCATAGATCACAAACAAAACCAATACAACCCCCCTTCCATTAACTCACTAATTAAATGCATTGCCGAGAACAAAGCTTTCTGCTTTGATTTGTGAGTATTAACAGTCACCAGCAACAATAGCAGCTCTAGAGGTTTCTGTCATTGTTGGAAAAAGGTTTCTTTGAAAGTTTACATTACCTTGGAAAGACTTTCTAGCAGGATAAATTGATTTTCTAGGAGACATCTCCTTGCTATTGGCCCACTGTTGATTGTCCATCAGAGATATTATGAAACCAAAAGAGTTTCCACATCATCTAAACAAGAGTTTACTCCCTCTCTAATTCAGCAAATATTCATATATTCTGAGTACACCCAGCTGCCTAATTTGGCAAGGTTTATTTGTTCCCGCTTTTGAAAATATAGAGTTGTGAGGAAGCACGAGACTAACACACAAGAGAACTTCCCTGTCCTCTGTGTCATGGGATACCTTGAACAACATCCCCCCTTTTCTTTATACTTCTTTCATCTAGTGCTGAGAGACCTTCCAACAAGAAAGCACAAGTACACGAAATAGCGGAGACCCAGGCAGAAAGTTATCGGCCTTTCTCAGCTTCTTTCTCTAGTTACCACTGAGTTTTCCAGACTTCCTTTCACATCTGAGACAGGTAAACGCATGAATATAGGATCTGAGCTTTTCCCGCTTGCTTATCAAAGACTTTTTTTTCAAATTAGCACTTTTCATACTGAAGGGTTCTGGAGAACTTGATGACCTGAGCAGCCACTGTTGTGGTGATTCCAGAGCAAGAAGCCAACTGGTGATCCCCAAGCCTGTACAAGTCTAGTTGACTCAGAGCCCATTGTTTGCACAACACAATAAAATCCTGAGTACACCAGGAACTGGGAAGTAGCAATTGAGAAACTATTCTCATACAGCCATTTTCCAACCCGCATCTTTAATTCGCAAGCTAGATATTTCATGTGATCTGCAGTCTACAACTACTGTTGTCTACAGCTACTATGGTTCTGTAACTAGAATCTTCATTTATGATAAATTTTTATCTACAGTTGCAAACCACATGTGCACAGAAGATTCCTCTATTTCCATGGCATAGTGCAGTTTGAATAACAGTATGAAGGATGAGATTAACTGTTAAGGTACAACTAATCTGCCTTTATTCTATTGACATAGTCTATAAAGTCTATAAAGTTTATTTTCTCACCATTGTAATTTTACTGGTTAAGATGTGCTCTCTTAATGTGAGAGACTTTTACATAAAACATTTCAGTCATTTTTTTTCTTTTCTTCATGTTTTGGGTGCCAAATAATTTGGTCCACTGAGTTTTGAGCACTAGTTTCTTTTGGACTTAACTAGTGTTTAAACAGATAATTAAATACAAGTATAGGTCTTACAAACATGAACTTCACCTGCCAGGGCCCAAGCAAGACTGATATATGGATCTTCAAATATAACAAAGCAACTATTGCAGCAACTTCTGCTTTAAACAGTAACATTTCCAAAAATTATACCATAAAAATGAAACCCTTTGATCACAGCATAGGCTTGTTGGCACTTCTGAGGAATAAACATAAAACCAATCCAAAATTAAAGAAGATCCAATTCCATTAATTTAGAACTGTACAAATTTTCTGAGGATTTGATCAATACCTGGAATTTCATCAACTAAGAACTCATCTTCTAGAATAAAGTCATGCAGATCCCCAGGTGGAGTTAACTCAGTTTTGCAATTAAAACCACATCCAGAAAATCTGATGCTAATGGAAATATTCCACCATTCACTCTGGAGACCCTCACCTCCCTCCTCTCAAAGCTACCATTTTTCCATCATTGCTAAATACTCCCTGTCAAGAAAGAGTTGCATTTGATTGAGATGCGGAGGCATCAATAAAGTAATTGCTGATGTCAGATACCATTCTTTGCTTAGCGTTCATTCACCTATATGACTTAATTAACAATACCTTCACATCAGAACAAATCAGCTCTTTTTTTATTTGCCTGTCTTCAGACAATTTCAGGACTGTGACATGGGGGTTTATTATTTCTTCCAGAACATTAGGCAGGTGAGAGGCATGGACTCAGTTTGAGACTGAGACCCCAAAATCCTTGCTGATATGACAGAGGGATGGAAAGGCAGATGTTGTTTGAGCCAGTCTGAATATATGGCGGCTTCAGAGATATGGCTTATGTGACAAAGACATTAGAAAACAACTTATTAGAAGTGCCACAGCAGAGAAAGACAATAAAACCTAGCAAGTTAGATGATATAATAACATTAGGAGCATACAAAGAGTCAGAACTGATACATGAACCGTCTCCTTAGGACAAACTGTTTCACTTTTTTTGAACTGAATGAACAATAAAATGTGTGCTTTTTAAATTACACTTAAAAGAACTGAATAAAGCTTTCCTGCAGCATAACTTCCACTTACAGCTGCTGAGGAGACCTGAAGTAGAAAGCAGAGCAAAAAAGAAGCCACACTTCTACGCTCATCTATGTTCCCACCAGAATGAGAACAGTAGATTTTCCTCTGCAAAGCACTTCAGCAGTCAGACAATAATCTCACTTATACCCATAGCATGCAGACTCAGACTGACTCCTCTGATACTAACAAAATCATTCCAGATTTGTACTCCTGTATGCAATGTCAACTGCTGGGACTATGCTACCTTCACCCAGCAAAAACACTTACACAAGTAGCTGATACTGCAAAACAGAACATTTCCCCAATCTCCCTACATGTAGTGTAAACATAAACTAGGGAAGTTACTGTGCAATTTGCTACTCAATTTCTCATTTGAAAATAGAGCTTAAACCAGTGGCTTTAGATAACAGAATAGATAATCAAAAGGAAACTAATTGCTTAAGCAGAGCATTTCATAAGGTACGATAGAATGACATCTGTGTGCCAGTAAAAGACCCACATAGCAGCCGTTATAAGACAGACGTTGTTCTTTAGGCCCAAGCCAGACAGTATTAATACTGAGTCACAGCAGAATTTCTTATTACTTAGAAGAAAATGGAAGTGGTGTCATCATTTCTCAATAGTTGTAATGGGTTTGAGTGGCAAGGTTTTGGTAGCAGGGGGGTTATAGGGCTGGCTTCTGTAAGAAGGTGCAAGAAGTTTCCCCTATGTCTGATACAGCCAGTGCCAGCCAGCTCTAAGATAGACCCACTGCTGGCCAAGGCAGAGTCAATCATCGATGGTGGTAGCACCTCTGTGATAATGTGTTTAAGAAAGGGAAGAAGTGACCATGCAGCAGCTATTGCAGCGAGAGAGAGAAGTGAGAATATGGGAGAGAAACAACGTCATAGACACCAAGGTGAGTGAAGGAGGAGGGGGAAGAGGTGCTCCAGGTGCCAGAGCAGAAATTCCCCTGCAACCCATGGTGAAAGTCATGGTGATGCAGCCTGTCCCCCTGCAGCCCATGGAAGTTAACAGCGGAGCAGGTATCTGCCTACACCCTATAGAGGACCCCACGCTGGAGCAGGTGGATGCCCAAAGGAGGCTGTGACCTCGTGGGAAGACCACACTGGAGCAAGCTCCTGGCAGGACCTGTAGCCCACGGAAAAAAGATCCCACGTTGGAGCAGATTTTCTGGCAGGAATTGTGGCCCCGTGGGGGATACACACTAGAGCAGTCTGTTCCTGAAGGACTGTAACCCATGGAGGAGACCCATGATGGAGCAGTTTGTGAAGAACTGCAACCCATGGGAAGGACTCACACTGGAGAAGTTCATGGAGGAGTGTCTCCCGTGAGAGGGACCCTGTTAGATTGGAGCAGGAGAAGCGTGTTAGGAGTCCTCCTTCTGAGGAGGAAGGAGCAGCAGAGACAACGTGTGACAAACTTACCGCAACCCCCATTCCCTGTCCTCCTGTGCCGCTCAGGGGAAGGAGGTTGAGAAATCAGGAATAAAGTTAAGCCTGGGAAGAAGGGAGGGGTGAGGGGAAGGTGTTTCAAGATTTCGTTTTATTTCTCATCCCTCCTCTCTGATGTGATCAGTAATAAATTACGTTTTTCCCCTAGTCAAATTTGTTTTGCCGGTGACGGTAATTGCTGAGTGATCTCCCTGCCCTTATCTCAACCCACGAGCCTGTCATTATATTTTCTTTCTCCTGTCCAGATGAGGAGGAGAGTGACAGAGCGGCTTGGTTGGACACCTGGCATCCATCCAGGGTCAACCCACCACAATGGTAAATAAAGTATATGGAAGCAGAAAGACAAGTTGCAAACTAGATTCAGTGTTAAGCAGAATTAGTCCTGCACGGACATAATCTGAACAGTTGATTAATAGCTATTAGTAGCTATATTTGAAAAAAAAATATTAGATTTCTGAAAGACAAAAAAGTCCTTGTCATATCTCATCCATACTTTGATCCTCACATTGAATATGGTCAAGGTTTAAGCCATGTGTACAGATATCTTAACAATCAGCCTGAGTTCAAGGATCTCTGTTCAGCTTCAAAAAAAAAAATCACTCAAAACCATCCTTACCTACTCCCTTCATGCCCCTCAGAAACAGTCTGCTCAGAACACTTTGCTCCTCCCTGAGCTGTTAACTAGACAGTTGAGAAGTTGCCAATGTTTTCCCTATTTGTGCCATACCTGTCAGTGATTCAGAGGACTGAAAACCAGCTTTCTCGTGACCCATTTCATTTGCTCCAATTGCCATAGAAATCCCTCAGAGTCTAGAGCAAACCCAGAGAAGGTGAAGTTTTTCTCATCTAAAATCTTCTTACAATGTTGCTCCCTAAATAAACTAGAAAAGAGCCTCCAGTTCAAATCCAGGAATTAAATCCTGTGTCCCCATAGAAGTGACTAGGGAGAATTTTTATTGGAGACATGCTAATATCTAAGCAACCCAGTCCTCCTAGAAATATCCCATGGGACAGTTGTTAGTCTAATTTGGGTCTGTGACTAACATGCATACGTTATAGTCACTTCTCTCATGCTTCATAGGCTTCCAAGTCTATACATCATATAGGGCAACAGTAGAGTCTAAATAACTTTCTACAGGTTCATTTATCTTCTTTAGAAGAGCTAGACACCTGGCTGCACCATGTCAGTGTTCATTTTGTTTAAAAAAAAAAAAAAAGAAAGAAAAGAAAGAAAGTGCTGAGGTTTATTCCTTATGGTAATGTTCAAAGGTGGCAAAATGAACTTCTTAAGCGTTTATAACAGCTCTATTGTGACAGATACACTGCATGTCTCTTCCTTTTGTCTCGAGGGCTGCACTCCACTCACATTTGTCAGGAAAACCTCTGATGCAGTAACATCCTCATCCATTTTATAACAGGTAATACTGGCCACTGAAGCATTCATGCTGGCTCTTTGTGAAACTCCTATGGCCTGCTTCTTATCTTACTACAGCTGAAGAAATTCAGGAGAAACTTCCCAGGCATCAGTAAAATTATATCAATCCAAGACAAATCAAGATCAGAACTGTGGCCTCGTCATG
This sequence comes from Leptosomus discolor, assembly GCF_034619465.1. Classification (NCBI taxonomy): domain Eukaryota; kingdom Metazoa; phylum Chordata; class Aves; order Leptosomiformes; family Leptosomidae; genus Leptosomus; species Leptosomus discolor. The sequence continues at coordinate 7,766,616 of NC_141404.1, forward strand.
CCACTTACAATTTATACTATCAAACAGGCTCATAAAACATCAGTGAGTTTATGGTCTGTTACAGTTATTGAAAAATGCTTCAGATTTCCAACAGATTTTTCGTCTCAATTTACTGCTTCTCCACAGAATTCCTTTACTCTGGTCAGAGGAGCTATGGCCTTTGACTTGGAAATCCCAATCCTGGTCTGCATCAGTTAACCTTCCAGGCAAGCCTGCCGAAGCCAATTAGGTCATGGCATCAAAGCACATTCTAAGCATAACTATTTAAGCAGATTATAGGTCTGTTGCTTGCTACAACCAAAACTTTTACTTTTGGAAGTAACATTAATTCAAGCCCCATGGTCTCCCTCTTTGGCAGTTTTAAAGGAAGCCTGAGGGTAATGCTTTTACTTATTACGACAGGCAGAGTTCTCAGCATCTGTTTAAACAAAACAGAACAACGGGATTATCTGTTGCCATGCAACCAACAAAAATTATACATTTTTAATAGCTGAGACCAGAAAAAACAGCTGCCGTACAGGCCTGTCAATCCAGGAAAAAAAAAAAAAAAAAAAAAAAAAAAAGAGTTAATACCTTAAGTCAACCACTCTTCAATAGAGGGAGGGGAACAAACCTTTTATGGCCATCAGAATATAAACTCAGTATGGCTGGAAAGAGCACTGCTTTCACCGAATTCTCCCAGTGGGTATAAAAATTGTTGTTATACAAATAGGCTGAACTTTCACTTCCCTGACCTTGCTGTGTTGTTTTTTGTTTGTTTTTGGTTTTTTAATCTGCCTGTTTCTTTCCGTATCATCAAAACACTTGACCTTTCAGTCTGTGGGATGGAAGCTAAAGTGCAGTACAGGAAGGTCCAGGCCACCTCCTGATCTCAACACCTAGAGATCTTCAGGGAGCGGCAAGATTTTCATATATGCTAGCTCCCTCAGACATACCTAGGTAAGACCGAGAAAATCAGAAAAAGGTATAGAGCAGGATCAAAAGAATCATTTGTTTCCTTTTCAGGAATTAAAGGCTTTGGCTCACTGTCTAGACAAATCTTAAAGGAACAGTTTTAAACAAGATGATGCTCCTGGTATAGATTGTACAAGTTCACTGATGCCTGTAGACCAACACCAGTTCAACGCGAGGGGACTTGGGTGTTTTGAATACAGGTGATGTTACACAGCACAGCTAATAATTAAGATTTGCAAGACCGCAAGACATAGTTAATGGAGAGGTTTAAAGCTAACATTCTCTCATATCCCTAAATGCCTTTCAAAGTCTCAGCCACAGTTATGTATCTTAGGAGTTCAATAATGATTAAAAAAAAAAAAAAAAAAGAGAGAAACAAAATAAAACCAAAACCGGAAAACAGGAGGAAAACAGGAGGAAAACAGGAGGAAAACAGGAGGAAAACAGGAGGAAAACAGGAGGAAAACAGGAGGAAAACAGGAGGAAAACAAAAAGGAAAAAAGAAAAAAAGAAAAAAGAAAAAAAGAAAAAAGAAAAAAAGAAAAAAGAAAAAAGAAAAAAGAAAAAAGAAAAAAGAAAAAAGAAAAAAGAAAAAAGAAAAAAGAAAAAAGAAAAAAGAAAAAAGAAAAAAGAAAAAAGAAAAAAGAAAAAAGAAAAAAGAAAAAAGAAAAAAGAAAAAAGAAAAAAGAAAAAAAAAAGAAAAAAGAAAAAAGAAAAAAGAAAAGAAAAAAGAAAAAAGAAAAAAGAAAAAAGAAAAAAGAAAAAAGAAAAAAGAAAAAAGAAAAAAGAAAAAAGAAAAAAGAAAAAAAGAAAAAAGAAAAAAAGAAAAAAGGAAAAAAGAAAAAAAAAAGAAAAAAAAAGAAAGAAAAAAGAAAGAAAAAAAAAGAAAAAAAAAGAAAAAAAAAGAGCCTTTTTGACTATTAACCCGTCTGGAGAATCAGAAAAAAAACCTTGAAGCAACCCATTTTTATAAGATGAAACTGTTCCCAGGAGAAAAAAAGAAGTGCTGACGCTCCAGCTGCAAAAATATTCTTCATGGGTTTGAAATGTCTGGAAAATTAAGCCATTTAGAGAAGTACAGGACCTCATACTGATATTTTGCTACTACGCATTATCTATAAGAGCTAAATTGCTGTCCCATCCAAGGCTGCTGTCAGTGAAGAGGATCTGACCCCACCTCACACAATGTTCTTATGCTGTATATACATTTAAGCCATCTGGGGAATACTGCAAGGAAAAAAAAGCTTCATCACCCTTCTGATTTCTGAAAGCAGCTACCTTCAAGGATTGCAAAGATATATTTCTACCTTTTAATAAATAATTTCAGATGACAGTCTTGACCTTAGCAACACACAAGGTCACAGAACTAATCAGTAAATGAAGAAAACCTCTGTTCTTCCAAAATCATTCCAGCCTTTGATGAGCAGATCTGGTTTTGCATTCAGAAGAAACTGAAAATGAAGCTTCATAATATCTTCACTCAAAGCTGGACGGAGCTAGCAGGAGCTTTGTATTAAGGATAGCCTCCTTTGGATCAAATTCATACTGGCTAGCTTTGAATATCCTTTCTCCAGACACCTAGCTCAGGCAGCATCACTTAGGAAAAGCCTGGACACACTGCAAATCCTCCTTTCTGTTTTCATGACACTAGCAAATGCTTGTCTGGAGTTGAAGCCAAATAGCTTTAAGGCTAAATCATCTTGGCATGTTTTTGTCTTCAGTGCCACGAAAGTTTTGTTTAGAAGCAGTTAACAACATAACAATAGAGGCTTATGTCTCTGCTGTTGGTTTCCTGTTGTTAACCATGCCCCTTAGTGCGACAGTGATGGACTAAGAGAACATGAAATAAACTCTTCCATGTGAAATAAAGACTGACATGGCACAAAACATTTAGATCTCAAAATGTGATGATATTGATTATAATCAAGCAAATGAGTGAGATCTATTTCTTCTTTTATCAGTTGTGTTATATTAATGAAATGATCTGTTCTTATGAAGATGATTTATCTATTTTTTCAGATACATAATCACCACCACCAAGCACATTTTGGCAGCTATGGAAATCATGATACAATTAAGAAATACTGAAGGAACAAATGTTTTCTCATTAATACATAATGATCATCATTAATACAAACACTATTTAAAGTTAATTTAGAAGAACGGCTACATTAAGATAACTGTTGCTCCAATTAAAGGGCACAAACATTCTCCACCAAACCTGCTCTGTGTCATTAAGTTGCTCACCTTTGTTGAAACTTCTGCAGAGTTGTGATTTTAATTTTTCCTCTCTTCACTCTGCAATTTACTGAAATTAGTAAAATTAAAAGAATGGCAAGAAATAAAGAGAAGCATTCTTGTGATGACTTGTTCTGTCACATTCATAGCTAGAAATTAAGTGAAAGAAAGGAACTCAAATAATTTTAATATCTTGGAGGATGGTCCAAGCCCACAATAACAAACAAATAAACAAACAAGTCAGAAGGGTAATTTTTCCACATAAAATGTGAATCAACCATATTTTTTACTGGTTCTAGCAGTTATTTTCTTTCTGACATGACAGACTTCAGTGACTGCAGGGTAGAGGACAATACTGACCATCAACGGAACAGGAACAGGGAAAAACAGAGTAGGAGCAGTAGCATCTAGGCAACAATCAATGAACATTAAAGAAAAAAAATATAAAATTGTTTAAAGTTGACAGACAAGAAAATTGTCACCTTCTAATTGTCAGTGATTGCTATAAATTGTAATAAGCAATTCACTATGCACAAAGAATTTAATCATAGCTTAGCTGAAATCCATGGGAATCTTGCTATCAGCAAAAACAGAGCCAGAAGCTTTGGCCACATGAACAGTGAGAATACTCCTCAAATCATAGAACCACTGACCTTAGAGGAGACAACCTAAAGGCCACTGGGTTTAGGGAAATCTTCTCATTTTCTTCTGCATACTTTAGATCAGGCCCCAAAGGGAGCTTGCATTTATCTTCTATTTTGCAAAGACAGCTGAAAAGGATGCAGATAATTTCAGTTACAGTTGATCTTACTGGCTGTACTAGTATGCCTTCAAGAGCCACAAAACCTATGTTTCCCATGTATATGGTGGTGTTTGGTTTGGGTTTTGGTGTGCTTTTTTTTTTGCTGTGGTTTTTCTTTTTTTTTTCATTTAGGTACCCTTTCTCAAACAATAATCTTGTATATATTTGGTAGATTTTTCTATGTGGTTTTGAACTTTCATGTAACTTTGTAGAATTTATTAAATATTCTTAAAATGAATGAAAGTGCACTTTTCTCATCAACAGACAGGCAATTAGTCCCCTCCAGAGACAAAAGAAACAAAATAAAATTCTCTTTATTTGATCTTTGTGTCTACTCATAGACAGCAGGATCATTGTAACAGAGCCACATTGTTGTACCAAAGCAGAATTCAGCCCCGTGTTCATATATTGATAAGACTTCAGGTTAAGCAGTCACTCGGGTGAAAATAGCGCAAATGTTTTAGTTTGAACACCTGCCTTTCTGGAGATTTTTCAAGGCCTTCCTTCAATTTATTAGTGGCTAATTCCCGCCAGAGCTTGAAATGCTCTCTCCTGGCAGACTCTGAGCTTTCTGCCTACACACCACTGAGGTGCAGCACTGACTGAAGACCAATCAAGTTATGCACTGTGGTTTTAGAGGCTTGTGAATATAAATGAGCAAACTCTGCTTTAGAGTTGTGTGTACATTTCTGCTCTGCAAACTTTCTGCTCTGGGGGCACAAGGAGCTTGCAGCAAATACACCAGAGAATTTGGTGCTAAAATTAGTTTGCATTGTAACAAATCACTTCAGTCTTTTCTTGTGGAAAATTGCTGTATGCTTAGTATGTTTAGAGAAGGGATTTTCAATCTTTTGATTTATGGACCCTAAAAAATGTTCTAGTGAGAGTGTGGAACATTCACATCTGTAGACTCTGCATATAAACTTGCTTTTCCTGAACCCCTTAGAAGCCATAGAGAAAACCTGGAAGGCCTATAGATCACAGGTCAAAAATTACTTGCTTAAAGCAAAAAACAAAGTTGTAAATTATCTGCGATAATTTCTCCCTTTTTCCACACTCAAGTTTTCACACTTGCTCACCATAGTTAATGATACAGAAAACAGGACTCCGCAAAGTACTGAAGTTTCAGCTGCCAGCCAGACCAAACATTGAACAAAATATTCTGGTTTGCATGGCTCAGAAAAAAAAAAAAAAAAAAAGAAAAAAAAATTCTCACTCAAATGAAAACTCTTACTGTAAAAAAAAGGCTGACAAAGCACAACCAGCTGTGCCCTTCCTGCGTCACTCGGTTCTCAGTAACCAAAAACATTAACCTAGGAAGCAGATGGATATCCCTATTTTGCTGAGACCACCTGGACCTTGGCACCAGAGAGGCGAGGATTCAGCAGAACAAACTACCGCATCTCCCAGCTAAGCATCCTAAGTGCCGAAGTAGAAACTCACTGCCCTCTGCTTTATAGCACTGTGAATACTCAATTGCTTTGTACAAAGGAGAATAATATCACCTGGGAAAAGAGCCGTGCCAATGTCCCTCTCCCCTCCTCACTTTGGCAATCCCACAGGATGATGGCTAATACATCTACCTGCAGAGGGAAATCATAGGGGCTCAGCCTTCTTCAAGCTGAGGAAAGGTACTTGCCAGACTACTGCAGTGTTTAATGCCTACAATATTTCTTGTTTCCCCATTGCGGTATGTTTCTCCTCTGAGTGTTTGCAACTTCAAGTCAAAAAGTCCAATGATGTTGACCAAAAACTGCTATTCAGCTTTATTTCCAGTTGTCTCTCCTACAGCTCACTCAATGTCATTACTGACTTTTTATTCCCCTATACATGTTTGTGTTTAAAGTTATCACATTTACTGAAGTGATCTCAGACTCCTCAGTATAAAGTGGTATGTATGTAAACAAGCTCATTGTTATGCAAAACCCAGGGATTTATGAAAATAATTTAAAAATGTCTCCTTTTCCCTTTCTAGATCGCATGACCTTTGCTTTAACAAATGCTATTCCCCTGCTACAGATTAATCACTACAAAGTGCCAGAAATTCTCTGTGTTGATTACTACAGTTGGAGGTTAGCAAGATTTGCTACGACCAACAACCCTGCCTGACCCCTTTTATGACAACTACTAAAATCTCATGCTGGAATACTGCAGAAGCAACCTATCTGACCAACAAACACAACTTGATTCAGGAAAATAATGCTGATCATGACAATGCTTTGAAGCTGAAATCAGAAGTAATTAAGCACACAAATAAAAAACACTTAAGCCTATGCATTAATTAACGGTGATGTCTACTGAGTATTTTTCAGGATAAAAATCTTGTAGTGTTGATTAAATCATATTTCTCCCCACTCACCCACCATCCAAAAAACATCCAGTGTCAGTTTAAAGACCTTGAAGGATAATGAATCACTCACCATCACATGTTACTTCTTGTTGCTCTCTAATAACGAGCAGATATTTTTTAGAAATACTATTTTCTAATAAAAATCCTGTAGAAATTGATATCATAGAATGGTTTGGGTTGGAAGGGACCTTAAAGATCATCTAGTCCCAACCCCCCTGCCATGGGCAGGGGCACCTTCTACTAGACCAGGTTGCTCCAAGCCCCATCCAGCCTGGCCTTGAACACTGCCAGGGAGGGGGCAGCCACAGCTTCTCTGGGCAACTTGTTCCAGTGTCTCACCACCCTCACAATGTAGAACTTCTTCCTAATAATCTGATGTAAATCTACCTTCTTTCAGTTTGAAACCATTACCCCTCACCCTATCCCCACACTCCCTGGTAAGGAGTCCCTCCCCACCTTTCCTGTAGCCCCCGTTAAGCACTGGAAGGCCGCTCTAAGGTGTCCCTGGAGCCTTCTCCAGACTGAACAACCCCAACGCCCTCAGCCTGTCCTCATAGGGGAGTTGCTCCAGCACATTTTAGAGAGAAGAAGAGTGAGAAAGTCTGGTCCACAGCTCTAGTTTTTCTGAAGCATATCAGTGACTGACAGCAAGACCTTATTTGTAAGCGCCACACACGGCCTTGATCAGCAACAAGACATACTGTACAGGTACTCAGAACTCATTAACCACATACATAAATATTTTAGCACTTGGTTCCAGGGGTTCTCAGTAACTGATTGTTTTAACCATGCAGTTGTCTCCATAATGGAATCTTTAAAGCAATTTAGACCTCAGCTTCCAAATGCAGAATATCACTATGGTCAACTGCTGCAACATACAGCCATGCTTGAACTGGGGATTGGACCAGATGACCTCTAGAGGTCCTTTCCAACCTCAACTGTTCTGTAACTCTGTATATACATATTCTTAATATGAAGCTAATAGGTACATTGATAATAATTCTTTGCACTGAATATGGTCAATCAACACCTAGACCTAGAAAACTGATGTATTTATCAGGCTATGATGTTAAAGTCAGTACTATTTCTAAACTTTTTCCATCTGAGTTGGTAATGAGTGTGCAATACGAATAGTCTGTAGGTGCATGTACCCTTGCAGGCTCAACAATCCTTAAAAGTTCCTTCATGCATCTCTAAAATGCTTATAAACTACTTTTTTGGGGTTGCTGTTTAGCACGAAAATGTTCAAAGCTGATATTTTATAAAGTATTACTTCGGGTTTTGATTTGGTCCAATAGGAGGAATTTGGAGGACAAGAGAGTTGATCTATCAGCAGACACTCTGTCCTAAGTCTGCCCTTTAATTTAGTGCAAACTAGGTCAGCTATACTGAACTGCAGAATTGCAGAGAAAGTCCAGAAACAAGATTTTCACATGGATTGAAGGTAGGTTTTTATTTGAACAAGAACTGTGCTGTTTGCTGAGACATGAGGCCGTAGCACTGTCATAAATTTTATCCAGGAGAGACAGAGCCAAATGCTTATGCTCTAAACATTGCACAGCAAACTCTATTTTTGTCTCCTGTTTTGATAAGTTTATGTAGTTTTAACAAAGTTGGAAGCAGCAGAAGTATAGTAGCAAAACTGTTTATGTTTTGACAGTTCTGTTCCACCCAAGCACTAACGTAAACTCCACGTCAGATCCACCAGACAACACCAAAACCAACCGTTCTGAAACACACTTACTAGCCACAAGATGGATTTACTTAGGCCCATTTAGAAAAAACCACCACAACAAATTATCTGTACTCTTATTACAACCTTACTTTCACCACATATCTGCTACCAAGTTCCCTTGGAAGGAAGTAGAAAGGAAGACAAAAACTACTTCAGGATGCTAGGGGACCAAGGTGGCTTTCCAAGATTTGAATCTTTACTTGCAAGGCGATTTGGTTGCTGGAGTACAAACTGTTTCCAGCTTAATCAAACTAGGAGGCACAGAGCTTTAGCCTTCTAGTTCATGTAAACAGAAAAGTCATGGTGTATTTGGTTTGTGTTGCAAGGTTTTGGTAGCGGGGGGTGGCTACATAGGTGGCTTCTGTGAGAAGCTGCTAGAAGCTTCCCCTGTGTCCAATACAGCCAATGCCAGCCAGCTCCAAGACAGACCCACTTCTGGGCAAGCCTGAGCCCATCAGCAACAGTGGTAGCACCTCTGTGATAACACATCTAAGAAGGGAGAAAAAAAACCTCACTGTGCAGCAAAGTCAGGAGAGAGGAGCAAGAATCTGAGAGAGAAACAACTCTGCAGACACCAAGGTCAGTGAAGGAGAAGGGGGAGGAGATGCTCCAGGTGCTGGAGCAGAGATTCCCCTGTGGCCCATGGTGAAGACCATGGTGAGGCAGGCTGTCTCCCCACAGCCCACGGAGGTGAATGGTGGAGCAGAAATCCACCTGCAGCCCGTGGAGGACCCCACGCTGGAGTAGGGGGGTGCCTGAAGGGGGCTGTGACCCCATGGGAAGCCCATGCTGGAGCAGGCTCCTGGCAGGACCTGTGGCCCCATGGAGATGTAGGAGCCCAGGCTGGAGCAGGTTTGCTGACAGGACTTGTGACTCTGGGGGGGGGACCCACGCTGGAGCAGTCTGTTCCTGAAGGGCTGCACCCCATGGAGGGGACCTGCACTGGAGCAGTTCGTGAAGAACTGCAGCCCGTGGGAAGGACTCACATTGGAGAAGTCCATGAAGATCTGCAGCCCGTGGGAGGAACCCCACGCTGGAGCAGGGGAAGTGTGTGAGGAGTACTCCCCCTGAGGAGGAAGGAGCGGCAGAGATAGTGTGTGATGAACTGACCCCAAACCCCATTCCCCGTTACCCTGTGCTGCTGAGGTTGAAGGAGGTAGAGAAACGGGGAGTAAAGTTAAGCCTGGGAAGAAGGAAGAGGTCAGGAGAAGGTGTTTTTAAGATTTGGTTTTATTTCTTATTATCCTGCTCGGATTTGGTTGGTAATCAATTAAACTGATTTCCCCAAGTCAAGTTCGTTTTGCCTGTGATAGCAATTGGTGAGTGATCTCTCCCTGTCCTTATCTTGACCCACGAGCCTTTTGTTATATTTTCTATTCCCTGTCCATTTGAGGAGGGGAGTGATAGAGTGGCTTTTGTGGGCACCTGGCATCCAGTCAGGGTCAACCCAGCACCCATGGCAACTTAGACAAAAAGCATAAAGTGCTAGTCATAAATCACAAGGATCAATTATTGTTATAGTTGGCGTATATTAAAAGTCCATAATTCTACACTGAACACATTTACTGAAATACCATATAGGAAACTAGGAAAAACAAAGAATTTAGGAAGGGAAAAGATCACACTTAATTGTCCATGAAAATTTTAGCCAACTGCAGGTGTACTCAATTAACATCTCATTAAAAAAAAAACTCTTGAACTTCAAATAAGCTGTCAGCCTTGTATAGTGTAAATGAAGGGTATAATTGATAGCCACAGCAGTGCTAGGTTAAGTGCTTTAATAACACTCTGTCTCTCCAGAGAAACTCAGCTCTGTTTCATCAATATAAAGAATCCACGCCAAAGAAGTTTCATAGTTTAAATGAGTTTTCTGTAGCTGCAGCAGAATAAAGGCAATAAAGTCAGGGGGAAACTCAGCATAATGCAGCATGAGCTTTTTCTGTTTGCTTCTGGAATATTTTCCTCTATTTAGACTCTTTTCAAAGCAAAAATTCAGTACAGACCTTATTTACTTTGATAGGCTAATGGGTACAGTTTATCCATAAAGTATGAAATACTAATGCATTTCCAAACATGTGGCCCCAATTCTGATCTCACTTACGATTCTGTCTTTGCCAGAGGCAGATTTGTGGGGCTGATTTAGGATAGAGTAATCCTGCTCACTAGCAACTGGCCAGCACAGTATGATTATTTCCAGAGCACCTGATGCAGCTGCAGTCTGGTCCTGTAGGCAGATAAATTCCTGTCAACAGAATTACTTCAGAAGTGTCAAGAGATCAGTATCTCATCCCCTCTGCTCTATGCAACCAACCCTGAACTTTGGGAAGGTTCGAGTAGAATAGAGCAGTGTCATAAATTTAGATCCCTAATACACTGATTGATGAAACATAGAGAGGAAAAATATAACAAGCTATTTGATCCCTGGCCTTTTGCTCACAGTTATTGCTCTGGCCTTTGTACAGCAGAGGCTAACCAGGTGCAGCAGCTGTAAAAAAGCATCTATTTCCATATGACCATATTTTCTGTCCTTGAGGGGAAAGGGGAACTGCACAGTTCTGCAGTATTTTGAAAAGCACAAGTACCTCCAGTTATCGCACTTCAAGTCAACATTTTCCCCAACTCTGATAGCTCGTCTACTCCAGAGTTCACAACAGTATCAAGTTTCTGGAGCTGGTGGGCCTGTCAGTCTGCTGGTCACTGGGTATCTGCAAATTATTTCTAATGTGCTCCAGAAAAGATAATTAACAAAAGCAATTCTCCAGTCAGTTTAAATTTGGTCTGAACCCTCCCTAAAAATACTGGGAGGTCCCCACATTGAGAGAGCTTAAAACTAGAGATTGATTCCTGGGGTGATTTTCCATCCTGGTATCCATCTCCTTACTAAGCTTCTAATAAAATCTAGAAAGTTGTGATTGTGGCCTTGGTTTTCCTTGGTCTTTTCTGTATAGTTTTTGGCATCTTCAGTCTAATTAATTATGCCTGTGTCCTCTGTCCTGGTACATACAATAACCTCCAGGCTAGAGTTCTCATCTTCCACATGCCCTGTGTTTTACAAGTCCTTTCGACCCTTTTGGATGAAGGGTACTTATTTGATTAAAACATTCATGTTACCTTTCCTCCCCCCACCCCACTGGTTACTAGATTTGGAATTTGCATTTTATATTAAAATAGGCCCACCTCGAAGAACACTTGCGGAAATAATAATGCCTACATCACACATGCGTATGATAGTGAACCAAAAATACATTTCAACTGCAGGAAAAAGATCCCATCATGAAAAATATAACATAACAAAGCCTTCTATGTTCAGCTCCTATGCTATTTTCTAAAATCTAAGGTTGCAAGTGCCAGAAGTTTTTGTGTGTGAAATTATTAAAAACCATACAATTAAATAATGGAGTGAAAAATCCAAGAATACAGTGGGGTTCCCACACCTATAGACTATCATTCATTTTACTGCAGTGGCTGGCAACAAGCAGCGATCCTGAGTTGACAGAAAGCCTCCCATAATGGGAATAAATTTTGGATCAGTTCCAAACCCCACTATGTCAGTCAGCACAATAACACTGCAGCTGCAGGAGATGAGACTCTCTCAGGAGGCAAGAAGCCTTTGAGCACTTTCAGGCATAGTGCAGAACATCTCCTGCCTTTTCTCTTTCATTTCTACCAGCAAGGATCATCATATGAATGAAAGGCAGTTAGATTTACTGGCTTTGACCATGTACTTTATCATATTTTGATCATCCTATGGCAGAGAGGAACTACACCTCAGAAGTGCTAGTCACATCATGGGAATAAAGTTGTGCTCATTTTAGCTGTCACAACTCTATCCCCTGGGAGGCAGTACTATTATTTTTCTGCTGAATGTAGCTTCTCTGTTGTTTTAGATTTTAAAAAGAAAACAAAGAGGATTTTATATTTGGCATGGCTGGAGTTTACTTATTTGCTTATCTTGTGAGCGTTTGTCCTTTTCAACATTCCTTGCATCATACAGATATTTTCCTCCATGTAGCACAGCTTCTAACCTGCTTTACAGGAAGAATTAGTGAGAGTTAAAAAGAAAAGTTTTTTCCAGCACCCCGGGGACAACTAAAAGACTGATTCTGAAGCTGCCCAGTTGCACTTACATACAACTCTGCTCATAAATTTGTAACTCCACTAAAAGGAGAAGTTCCATAGTAAAAAAAAAGGAAACACCAACAATGTTTCAGGAGCATTGTCATTCAAGACAAAAAACAGAGGAGCAGTTCATTAGATCTGAGGTCTGACAAGTGATAACTGAGAGTTGCTGCTTCTTTGCCAAATTATTGCTGCTACTATCACCAGCTGCCCCACACTCCTCTTACTTAACTGAAACTACCAAGACTGTCAGAGTTAGGATGTTAGGCTTAAAGTTTTACATGAAGTTTTTGATGAAAATATAATTAACTTGATACAAAACCCATTATTAATCCCAGTCTCACACTAAAAAGAAAAAAGAAAAAAAGATGGCAGAACTTCAACAGGAATTCTGGAGATGCAAATTGCAAAGGGAAATCTGGTCTTTCATTTTTAATACATGAGAATCATGATTCAATTCTGCTGCTCAGCCAGCAGTTCAAGGAGAGATTTAATACCTACAGTTTAGGCATTAAATCAGTCTTGGAAACCTATCAGTTTGGGTCATTTGAAACTGGACTGGAAAAAAGCATTAGAGGAAAAACTACAGGGAACAATTTTCTAATGATCAACAACAACAACAAAAAAGGATTATTATAGTAGTCTTAATGCATATAATTTTATCTTACCGAGACATATGGAAAAAAAATGCAGTTCAAAACTCGACCTGGCTGGTAATCCCAAGGCAGCGACTTCTGAAATTTTTACTACTGATAATATTTTGAAAAAGAATCACATATTTTCCATTTCTCACAATGGTTGTTTCTAGCCTCAATCACTTTGACTAATGTGTTGGGTATTGATTCTCTCCAAGAGTCTGGCACATTCAAGTTTAAACAAATTGTACTTTAATTCAAAATAATCTTTTCTTAGACAATGAAAAAGGTGGGATTCTGGACCTGGGAAGAAATCAACACATAAACCCTTCGCTAAAATCCTCCTCCATGATTTCACTCTTCAATTACTCTGCAATTCTCCTGTACCACTGTCAAATACTTGCCATGTCTCACCCACAAAGTAGGCTGAACCTTACTAGCTCAGCCTCCTCTGCTGCATTTTATGTGTGTGTGTATATATATATATATATATATATACACACACACACACAAACTGAAGCACACATCTTAGCCCTTCAATTATCTCAGCTGGCTGCTGTCCCCACAATACAACTACAGTTTCAGCATCAAAAGGAGAGCTGGGAGAGGGGACAAGATAGGTTAGAGAATTAAACACTAGTGGCTTTTAAGCTCCCTAATTAAATGCATAGGGCACTGAATCTGCATAACTGAGTTCAAAGACTTTGGGTCGTATGCTTTATTAAAGCCTAAATGAGATCAGTGATGAGTGGCATGTTTTTGACAGATGAGGTTCCTCAGGGTGATCATCAGGTGTGGCCACTGAGAGCAGAACTGAAAGTGTGTCCTTTGTTCCTAGAAAAATACTCAGATACATTTTCTTCCCTGCTTCTGAATCCCCTTGAAGAAGGGTCGGCTGGTTGGCATTAAATATTGCTGCTTGCAATTAAGATCATTTCAACCACAACAGAACTCATTGCTCTATTTGAGGCAGTGGCCCAAGCTTGGGAGGCTCCCTTGTTTAACCAAGACTACACCCACGTTAATTATTCCCTTATATAGTTCTGTCAGATAATCAGTAGTACCAGTTTGATGAACAGTATACTACTATCTCTGCTACTCATAAAGCTTGACATCACTCCTGAGTGTCACATGGGACTGTGAAGCCTCTGCCATCCCTTCCAGAAGCCACCTAGAGCTCACTGTCTAATGCTGCATTACACCAGCTCCAGCACTTCAGTGAGTCTTCATTACAAAATCTAGACAAGACTGGTTTTTGAAGACCAGTTTGGTAGGACACAGTATACAGATCAATGCAGCTTAAGCAGGCTTTTCATCAGCAAAATTGCTGACCATCAGTGCACACTCACAGGCAGACCACACTGGAGAGTGATTGGCCTTCACACCATCAATCCGACTGCTAAGGGTTTTCTATCCTGCTATTGATAAAGGTTAAGTACAGAGGAAAGATTTTTCCATGCAAACACAAGCAAGGAGAAAGGAAAAATAAAACCCAAACAAAAAACCAGATGTTTTAAATCTTTAAATTTAATTTTAAATGTATTAATTTTAATTTATTTTTAATTCTATTAATTTTAAAAATATTAAATTTTTAAATTATTAAATGAATAAGTGTTCTGTCTCTGGCCACAGAAGGCTTAATACAGCTTTAAAGTTCTCACTAAGTCTTCATAGACAGAGGATTATATTCACTGAGCACAATGTGGTGTAGGAAGAAACCATCTAGCCCTGGCAAGATATGAGCAGCCTAAGGGCTGCTCTAGTTTGATTTGTGACGAGTGTCTGGAAGAGTCTTAAATCACTGGAGGTTCAAACTTACATCATCCACTCTCCCTGCCTGCTCTGACAGAGAGAGATCAGGGCTAGGCTGACTGTTCTCATGACGGCTGGGAGCTCTGCTTAGAACAAAAAATTTCCTTTGGAGGTATGAATTCAAACCAGGACATAAAAGGCACACTCTGTCACTTACTCTTTCTCATTCTTTATGGTCATCTGGTACTTTTAGGAAAAGACCACTGGTTGTGAGCACCCAAAGGCATGACCCTCTGTTTCCACATTTTCCTGTTGATATTTACCCAATACTCCAGACATGTGTCCTATTCTTTTCTCTGGACCCAACCAGTCAGGAGAAAAGGCCCTTCTGAAAATTCCTGACATAGCACGTTGATTAGGATCCAAAATGGGTTTTTTTTCCCCCTATCCAAATTGGCACATACAGAAGAAAAGCAAGAAGCAGTCTAAGGCATAAGCAATATGTCAGGAGAACAAGTCAAGGATTTTGTGATTCACCAATATCAATAATTAATAGCAATTTAAGTCATCATTCCCACTTTTAAATCCCAGCACACATTGCTTCATGTTTTATGCAGAAAAATAAGTTTTGGACATTGGGTTTAGCCACTTAAAGTCAAAGAATTTAGTACAGGTTCTAGAGAGATCCAAAATGCAAAGTCATTCATCCAAAAGTAGGTGCTTCATTTCATCTTGTTTTGACCTGTTGCCAGGATCACTGAAGTCAGTGGAAGTCAGCACACTTATATGCAGGTATGTTTATAATTTAAAAAAAAAAAAAGTAGTCAATCCTAGTGACATCAGAAAGTAGAAAAAAATCTAAAAAAATATGTATATGCTTATAGTGTATGTATATTGCAGATAACTAGTAAGGAAATCTTTATACCTTTCATAAATACAGACACATACAAATGGAGGGGTAAAGAAAAAAAAAAGTTGTGTTGAAGGTTCAAAGGTTCAGAAAAGATCTCCTTAAAAAGCTGTTTGCTCACAATACCAAAGAACAGCAAGCAACCAAATTAGACTGTTTACAGTTTTGCTGTAATCCAGAAGCAGTGCAGCTCCATTCTTATACTAAGCTTAGATGTACATTGATCTTCTAGCATTCACCACTGAATGGAGGTCATTAGGAAGGTGGTTTGCCTCTTATCTGTCTCTTATCTACAGGTCGCTGAAGTATTTCAGTTTGACTATAATTAGTAAAACAGGTATATTACACTCTATCTATTTGAGCTCATCAAGCAAAGCACGGCAATGGATAATATATCCCTTTTTTTCCACACTTTAAAGCCTAGAGTTAGTCAAGAGAAAACTCTGGAAGACCCCAGTGGCTTTCTGTCCTGGCTAGTAAGCTACAAGTTCAGGGAATTACCTTATGAAAGATAAGCTAGATCTTTTTGCAGTAGTGATCTCACAGCAGATAAAGCTGTGTGCCTCTACATTTGTGTAACACCAATAATCAAAAAAAGCTATTGTTCTAAAGTTGAAGCAGTAATTTGTTTGTAACATCAACATGCTACTGACACCTACGGATTACATACTTCCAGAAAAGATTCAGGACCACTATACCTAAAGATCTATTTTGATTTCTTGGCTGTACCATGTTATAGCAGAGGTACAGTGCTGGTTGCATTCTCAGTATCAGCTGCTTATGCGGTGTACAGGTCTTCTGCATGCAGTGTTCTTTCTCCTCTTTGAAAAATACTGTGTCATCATCACCTCTATGAGAATCAACTGGCATAGCTCTTGCTTGGGAACACAGGTCATCACAGATCTTATCTCCTTGTTTTATTCATCATCTGAGAAATAAAAGTGAGAAATAAAATTCTGGTCTTCCAAAAAAATTTTTTTTCCTGAAGTGTGTGTCTTAGCACAACAAATTAACACACACAAATTGTCCCTTTCCCCACTCAGGATCCATAAAAGTAATTTTCCTTGGCACTATACAGGGATTAGACATGTTTTCGGAATAAACATGTTGCAATATAATTTTATTTCCTTTGTATATTACAGACAGTACCCCACTGCAGTATATCATTAGATATGGAAGCGAAACACAGACAGGTTACAAGCCCCTTTTACAGAGGGGGGGAAAAATGCATTTTACGGGGGGAAGAAATTAAGAGTGAAATCCATAAAGATACTTAAGAAACTTGGACTCCCATGTATTCCCAAGTAATACGCAAGGAACCAAGGAACTTTTCTAACCCTTTCAACATCGCAGGATTTTGACTTACCAACTTTGCATGCATGAGTGCTCTGGCACATATGCAATACGGCTGCCTGAAACTACATGAACATCCCCAGTTTATATGGCCACCCTAACCATGACACCAAGCATCATCACACACTGTAGAGCTCTGCTTAAATTGTTCAATGAATGTTATAACAACTCTGTGTAAAAGAAGGGGCACCTACAGATGAGTCTTAGGCTACAGACACACACTAAAGCCTCATGTACATGGGTAATTTCTTTCATAAACTTCCAGCTTAAAAGAACAAGGAATCAAGATAAAAGCATCAACTGCTTTCAAAGATGTAGTCCATATTGATTCAGTGCCCATGTTGACCTGACTGTGGGATTAGGTCAGGGTTCAGTTTGGTTGCAAGTTTTATGAAAATTAACAAGGATCTAATTCATTCAGCCACAGGCCTGAGAAATTCCCCTTCGCTCCTCCCAAGACGGATAGTGAAAGACATGACTGTTTAACTCATTACCTTATGAGAATCACGGAAAATATTCAAGTGGGAAAGTACCTCCACAATAAGAAACACTGGAAGCAGAAGAAAGAAAATAATAGAAAGTCTTTAATTTTTAATATGTCAAGATATCATAAGCAGAATAAGCTGTGGCTTAAATCAGGAAAGAGCACAAATAGAACAAAGTCTTTGGAGTTGCCTAAACAAGCTTCAGGAAGCAACATCCAACAAACTTTAAGCTGGTCCTGAGGCAAGGGAGAGGAACTTTGGCCTTCAATATTAGTCCAGGAAATCGCCTTTTAAGATTTGAACTGGGTTGCAAGCAAAATATTTCTTGTAATTACTTGCTTGTAATTAAGCAACTGGTATTACATCTAGATCTCCTAAAGTATACAAGAGTGATGGCAGAGAGAGAAAAGACCAGATTCTCAGAAGATTTAAATCAGAGCAGTTCCAGTTCAGTCAAAGTAATTCAAGTTTGTCCCAGAGAGATACCTGGATATTAGGAAAAATGTCTTCACCAAAAGGGTTATCAGGAATTGGAACAGACTGCCCATGGAAGTGGAGGAGTTACCATACTATATAGAATGGTTTGGATTGGAAGGGACCTTCCTTCCTTTTGGATTGGAAGGGGCACCTTCCACTAGATCAGGTTGCTCAAAGCCTCAACCTGGCCTTGAACAATACCTCCATCCTTGGACGTATCTAAAAGGCACATAGAAGTGGCACTTAGGGACATGGTTTAGTGGTAGACTTGGCAGTACTAGATTTATGGTTGGACTCTACGATCTTAAAGTTCTTTTCCAACCTAAATGATTCTATGATTCTATTGGTCTAGTTTACCCCTGACCCAAACCTCCTGTAATTAAACAGCTGTGTTATCAAAAATAAATAAATAAAAAAAGGAAAGATCACTTCCTAATTTGCAACAGACATGTCTTTGTGCACATTTCAAACTTCCCAGTAAACAAAGGATAGAATAGACAGGTAAGAGCCTACAGGACTCTGAACACCACTTTACTTGTGAGGAGACAGGGATTTGACTGCATATAGAATGACAGAAAATATATTTCTGGGATGAAATCACATAACACAATGCACCCATTTTAAACATGGACAGCACAGTTAGTGCTTCAAAGATATTCATGTGAATTCCTTGATATAACATGCCTTAAGCAGAGGGGAAGGCAAATTCCTGCAGTCTGCCTATAGAAATAATAAAACAGTCAGAAAAAGCAGAATATAAATCAGGAGATTAGCCTGGACAGCAAGTCAGAATCAATAGGAGTTTAAAAAATTAGAAATAGTGAAAGTTGGCATCTCTGTCGATACTACTAATTACTTCTCATTTCCATAACTCTTACCCCAAATCCATTATGTTATCAGCCACAGAAAGCGAAATGGATTCTCAGTGAAGCCATCACTGTTTCTATCTATAGAACTAATGAAATTACTGATCAATAAGACTGCACAACTCCTGCCCACCCAGCCACCACCCCTTCTGTATACTCTGGTCCTGCTCACCCAGAGGTCAAAGCGACAGAGTTGCAAAATGAACCTGAGCGCATGTAACTATGCGAAACAGTGCTGCTGACATCCATTGCTCTCACATCTAAGTCTGTTGACATCGCCAGTCTACTCAGCTGCTGATTTTAAGAGAAAAATAAAAGGAAAATAAGCTTACCTGCATCCCAGTCAAGAAGGGTTTGGCTGTGGTTTCAGCAGAAATGAAAATTCACCTATTAGGCTTTAAAAATCAGTATGCTTCTTGCAGACCATCTCATTCTCATAGGAAAGGAATGAAAGGGCTTGAAAAAATCCTTAGCCAAGGCTCTAGATAATCCCCAAAGACTCACAAGCCTTCTGGATTCATCAGTGCACCCATACAAGTGGGCTAAGGAAAACCAAAAGGCACAGTGAAAATAGCTCTCACTCTAGTGGGCATTGTCCACTATCTGTCTACACACAACCTTTTCTGTCCTTCCTCCCCCCTCATCCCAATGCATGCTGTTGTGTTCATATACTCGTGTGCAAAGTGATATCATATGTGTCAGCATTTACCATGGCAGGATGTATACAATACATTGTAAAACATCATTGTCAATGCACAAACAGATTAAGTTATTTCTTACAATGTATTACGTTAGAAAAGTGACAGAAAACTCATCAGCTCAATTCTCTGATCTGTTGTGCACATCAAAACCCCAGCAGATTGAAAATAAAGAACGAACAGGCATGGCTAATTCCTTCAACTAGAAAAAGATGATGAATTAAGTTTGAACTATGACCATACCATTAAAGACAAACACAAAACAAACAAAAAATCCAAACTCTGCCAGTGTATAGTGTTGTATGATAATTCTTTGGTTCCACCAGGCAATTTTTAAGGTTTTGGGTTTGGTTTTTTTTTTTTAAGTAGCAGTGAATTTTCTGTCCACAGCATGAACACCATTCACAAGAATTCAGAGATTCCCTAACTTATGTATAGAAGGATGGAAATTAGGTACTTCATGCTTCTTTAAGATCCTCACACTGATACCACATGTAGCACACAGTTCACTGTTAGCATTATCAAATCTCTCATCACACTTGCAGCCTTATTTGAACTTCTCTCCGTAACAATTGACAGTTGAGGATATTACAGATCATTGCTCAGATTACATTAGTCTGTTCTGGCCCATGAGTCATGACTTACAAAATGGGCAAGGTGCTGGAAGATATTGTTATCTTCTCAAAAGGAACTACTGGAATAAAAAGAGCATTCAGTATAGCAGACATCACTATATAGGGAGGGCAAACACAGATTCTTAAACCAACAGGTGTTTTCACTGTAAAAGCCCAAGTCACATTACAGTAACCTCACCATAGCACCTGCAAAGATGAGGTCATAAGACATCTATTACACAGAGCATAGAAGATACTGGAAAGCCAATATCACTTGTAACATCTATTTCCAGACCCACACGGAAAGGAGAGGCAAGCACAAAATTTGCATGTCTGAAAGAGATGCTAGAGACACCACCAGTGGTCTGGGCAGGTCATCTCCACATCACAACTGCCCCATCAGTAGTTTGCACAGACATGAAGTACCCTGTACAGCCCTAGTGCGAGTACATGGCTTTGTGTCATCACAGAGCTGTCAGCAGTCTTATGAAATCTGAACTGTTCGTACCGTAGCAGAAAAGTAAAACCTACCTATTTCTTCAATTTGCTTACTGCAGATCAGACTATACAACTCTGATGGTACAAAAGAATTTCACCTCTTCTCAATTCAGTGAAAAAACAGTGTTCAAAGTTTACATTACAAAAAAAAACCCTAAAAAAATAAATAAATTAAGTTCTACCACCCTTTCTTATTTAAACATGACAGAGATTTTGAAGTAGCTTGCAGAAAGCATGTCATTTCTAGGACAATAGAGCATTTTTTCCATATAAACCTTGTATTTTAAGGGAAGACACTGTCCCAGTGTGAGGCACTGGTGTCTCAGACCAGTGCCTAAAATCAGAACTGCATTCTTTAGCAACACTTTTCTAAGTAATGCATTTGTTGGTTTGCCTCCATCCACCTACAAAAGACAAAACTAATCTGCATTTCAGAGACTGAATTACTTGAAGCTGCACATATATGACCTCTCTGAAAAATCAGACTCTCTCCTACTTAAGTTGTTAAAATCTTGGTCAAGGAAACATGAGGAGAGCCATCTCCAGCAGGCTCTGTCTATTCTGGACCGATGATGAAACATCTGTTGCTATAATCACTGTATTTCAATCCATTTTCTCAAAGACTAGTTGTAGAAAAGAAAGCATTAAATGAGTTGTCATCTAACCTGGATGTCCTCCTCTGTGTCTGTATAAACAGTACAATTCTGGCAGTTCACCTTCACAAACTCTGGTTAAGATGGCAGTCACTGAAAAAGTGTTCCAGTCACTTGCTGCAGTTTTTGTATATAAGCACAAAGATATGCAAGTAATATCACGCTCGCTCTCAAGAAGCTCACACAATGATCTGCAGTGTCACAGGGGTCCATTCCCCCCCTTCAGTTCAATTGCCACCTCTGGTTCAGCAAGGCCAGCTCTCTGACCTACCCATTCAACCTGTGTCAGCCTGCACTGAACTCCAGTTGTCTCCACCTCTGGGATTCACAGGACCTTCATGCAGCCTGCACTCCTGGAGACACACTCCCAACCAGCTCCATACATATGGACTGTGCACCTGGAGCATTACTGCAGCATTTATTGCACACCAGCTACCAGCTTCATCTGGTTAGCTCAGCAAATGGGAACACACGCATGGGCACACATGCCAGAACGCAAAACCCGCCACAGACCCCAGGTACATATTCCTGTTGTTAGTGCACGCTAAGCTCCAAACTGTTATAGTATCATTGCTATTACTCCCTGTCTTTGTGACATTAGAATAGGGCACTATAGTTATTTAGCTGCACAAGCATGTCCCAAGTCATTAATAGGGTGAGTACATATATATCATTGAAATAATGCCCGTTTATTTTATCAGAGGAATGACCACACATTTCTCTCAATTTCAAATGATAAGGGAGCATTAAACTGCAGGCAGCTGCAAAATATAAGACCAGACTATCATCTGGTACTGCATCTGAACTAACAGTGCAGTATAGATTTACAGTAACGGGTCCCCCACCAACTCATCCTAATTCAATCATGACAGCTTGCAGGGTAGTGCAGGGCAGCAGCTGGAGCACTATCAAGCTCTTGAGAAATCCATGCATTTACATGGGCATTAGCCCATATTAATTCCATACAGTAAGCTTCACATGTTTTCAAACAGAAGTGAGGACATTTATTTGCATCATCCTTGCTGTGTTTTAAAAGCACTTTTCAGTGTAAATTTCACTTCGAAGTTCAGTGCAAATTAAAGCTTTTTGATGCAATTGAGTTCTGTCGTTTTCTCTCACATCCTTCATAGTGAAAGCCCTACATCAAATTATAAAGCCACTTCAAATTATAACACCACTAGATACCATTTCTCACCTCATGAGATCAGCTGCATCCTTTACTAAATGCTTGTTTTATATTTACCTCCTGCATGTTGACACTTCATCATGATTCCAGGTAGCAGTGCATTTAAAAGACAGCATTATACATCAGACTTTTATCAAGCATGGCCAATTATGCAAATTCCTCCGAAATTTATTTTTAAAGAAAAGGAAGATTGATTGCAGAGATTTTCCATTTACACAGACAGTGATTTAGGAGGGCATTTCAATTGCTAATGCACCTAACAAAGATGTGGGATTTGTTTATAAACTTCAGGCCTACAAAATTGAATGTCAACACCAGATAATTATCATGTCCTAACCAAAATGCTAAATTTAATCGAAATACTCTTTGTAGTAAATCAACAGTCAGCATTAGTCTTAATGAAAGTTGATTATGATGCTGCCTGTATGTAAAAAGTAAGTACCAGTCACACAAGTAAGAGATACCTCAAGGAAAAACAATGCATAATTTCTCATCGCTGCTTGGCATGAGAAGTATGAAAATGGCATCACGTTTGATTGACTTCATCGATGTTGGTGCTTATGGAACAGATATCAAACTCATTTGGATGAGGGCCAGATTCCATATTTAATTATGGCTTGTGGGCTTGAGCATTAATTCAGGAGTCCACATCCATTCAGCTCCTATTCTCCTTGAGAAGGGACCACAGCCTTCACAATAAATGATTAACTATTTTTTTCAGCAACATCTTATGATGTTCACCTACGAAGTTTTCAACACTGCTTCTAAACTTTCTCTGCTTTCCCCCATCCTTCTCTCCCCCTCTGCCCCTTCTCTTCCATCTTTGCATCCCTCCTTTGTCTTTCCTTCTTCTTTCCTCATTCTAATCTTTTGACACCACTTCACACATTAGAAATCTGAAATTTCAAGAGCCTACTTCAACACACATTCTTAAGTGTACACTGCACTGCTGTAAGCCACTTTCTCACCCCTTATGGCCTTAGGCCACCCTAACTGGGAAATCAAATCTACACTTTGCTTTGCATAGTACCTTTCCCATTTGTATTTGCTAATCTCTCACAGGTGTTAACATCACAAAGAAGCATAGTTTAAAGTGTCATAACATGGGAGCAATCATATGTCCTGTTTCCTTTATTTTCACAACAGTCAAATCTTATTTGACTACAAACATACCTTTCCTGCCATATTCTTATTTATTCCGATGTTTTGACTCTCATATCAGGAAAGAATGCTGTCTAAACTGTGACGAATCACAAACACTACAGCCAAAACTCAACACTACTTTTCAAATGCCTTTACAGTGACTCACAGGAACTGTTATTTCATTGCTATGCACTCCCATTCTCTTTACAACACAGTTAGAGGAAGACGCCTCCTATGTTAGACTATGAAAAAATTTCAAATCATGCAGTAAAATTTACATTGTGCAAGCCTTGATGTGCAGTTTGCAACTCCCAAGAGTCTTCTGGTTTATCCTGTGCTTGTGTCACACTACAGGAATTGAGGAAATCCTAACCTACATAGTTCTTGCCTGAAGTGGACAAGAAGGAAGATTCCTTTTGCAAGATAACCAGTTTATACAGAAGAAATCTTTCCACAATCGTGTCTCTAAAGTCATCTAAAATCTTCTGTCACATCCAGGCTGGAATATCTAGATCCTAATCTATCAGAAGAAAAAAGGCTAGGCAAGCTCTTGTGATTCTCACACAGCTCTACCATCCATCTGAAAGGAAAGTATGAAACTCCAGGAAAAATTAATAGCTTGTAAATTACTTCAGGGATAGAGATTGCTGAATTACGAAAATGTTGGGGAGGATCATAAGAATGTTTCTGTCTTGCACTCAACATACTGTATAATAGTTAGGCTCAGTTTCTTAAATAATTAGACCATAACTCATAAACAAGTAGCAGCATTTTAAGGCGTATTTCCATTTGTTCTACCATAAGAAATATCTTTACTGCTGAAATCAAATGGCAGAAAACTACTGCACTACAATTGGTTTAATATAGATATTCTGGGAAGAAAGACCATTATAGGTGCGAAGAGAACAAAAAAAATTTCAAAACATATAGTTTAATATCTGTATTGTTTATGTCAGCATAAAAAAGATTGCAAACAAAATTTTCCTTTGCCTTTATTTGGGTTCTTTTTCTGAAAATACAAAGCTATAAAGATCATCTGTGTTAATCATGCTTTGAGCAAATTTATTAAGATATCACCATCAGTTATTGAAATAAATAGTTCTATTATCTTTGAAAGTTACCCTTGATAAAGTAGAGAAATCCAGTTTTAAAACCAACATGTCAAAAATTATGTAACTGTTGGGATCAGAGGGGGCCTATATTTCCATGCTGCCTTCATGGATAACAAATGCATCTCACCTGGGGAGTCCTCTGTGAGGCCTAGTAACTGGGACTTGCAAACAATTTTTGGGTTGCAATCCATTGTCTTCAGAGTTACGTGCTCCTCTCCATGCCTGCCTCTCCCTTCCCACTATGCTGTGCCAACATCTGACCCTTCTACCACTCCTGGAATATGTCCTACAAGCTCCCTGTGTATTCTATGTCTATGTTTGACACACGCTCTTCCTGCTGTGCACCACAAACAAACAATCTGCTCACTCAAAATGGTTTCTCCCATTTGAACAAGACATAACAGAAAGATGATATTAAAATAGTGTTAACATACGCCTCTCTTACTCGGAGACTACTGTCTCCTGGGAGTAACCAAGGAAGCCTTAATTTTCCAAGAGACCAGAGGAAGTGTCTGCACATCTAGGGCAGTTCCCAGTAGGAATCTCTCCTGTTGGGCAGGAAAGTCCTCTTAACTACCCGAGGGACCGACTCCTTTCATAGCGTGACTGCTCAGGTTTTTCTCCTCCTCAACCAAAGAAGCAGGATATACTCAACAGGAGGTCAGTCTAGAAACTCAAGGCCCCTTTGTTCCACAACAAGCATTTGCCATCTCAAGCATACCTTTCTCCACCCATCCTGTCCAGAAACCACATTTAAGTAAACTCATGTATTCACACAGTAAACACTCATTATCAAGGCCAACATGCAGTATTTCCTAATTATTACATACTAGCACCACAATTATTCCAGAACCATTCCTGTTTCTTATGCCTATGTTGAAAAGGGTTGATCCCCAAACTTTCTTCTTCTGTAAAATATGATTACAAAACAGAAAAGCATGACAGCTCTATGTTCCAGATGATGTATTTTAAATAGGGATATCAAGCACAAGAAAGCCAAGAAAAAGTAAGTAATTTTAACAGAACGAAACTTTGCTCCAGCTGCTGGCTTTGTCAAAACCACCAAGGAAGCTACGAAACAAGTAAGACAGTGATGCTATAACATGGGGGCTTTGCAACCATAGCAGAGCACTGTGGTTTGATAACGGCATAGTCCCCATCTCACTTCCCTTTCTCCCCAAAACTTCAGTATCCTGTGATATCTGACTTCTCGTTTCAGGATATGTATGACCTTCCTGAATTATGAGTATGTATTTAGCACATAAGGGAAAAACTTAATTTGCCTTCTGTTTGCCCTTTAAGCTGTTTACAGGTCAATTTTAACAATGTACATGAAAACTAAGATTTTTCTGGAGGGTTTGAATTCCTGACTCCGTTTGACTTTGAGGGAGTCCCTAACCCTTTGAAATTCACAGCATAGTTACCATTTCAAATAGTGTTTCTAATATACTTTAAACAAAAGTTATCACACAAAAATCCTCGAAACTAAACCAAGTCTGTGTCAAGCAATTTATGCCATTCTCAAGAAATGGAAACCCAGTGAAAACATGAATAATTGAATAGGACTTTGTTTCCTAAAGTCTTGTGAAATATTTCTTTTGTCTGAGACTCCCTGGGGCCTGTGCTACTGAAAACAGTGTCAGTTAAAGCACTTCCGTTTCCACGAGCTGCCTCAGAAGCAGCTGCATATTTATTGCTGTTGTCATATACCCTATTCTGAAAGTATCAATTGCTAAGAACGCATCTCCTCAGCGCCTCTCAGTTTGGGATATCTGAAGGACCATGAGGTAATCCATCACAACAGCAACCAAAGGAGCAACCAATGGCATTAGAACAACAGGGGTGGCGAGGAACAAGTATAAGCATTCTTTTATAAGGATTTCCTTATAAGGACCACATAAGAACCTGTCTGAACAATTTTGCATTCTGCAAAATACAGAAGGTTTCAGCAGGTGCATTACTGCTGTAGCTGAGAGGGAAGGCTTGTTGTACTCTGGGCTTCAGGATAGTGCACAGAGCTCCATGGCAGATAGGAGCACCACACTGCAAAACAGGCACTTTAAAAGCCAGATTCAATCCTTCTATGAAAATCAGCTTTAAGAATAGAAACTACTACTTTGGGATGCCTATGGTACTGTGCCAGAACACTGATTTGCCTTCTCACCATGCAGCAGATAGCCATATAACCCTGCCTGTAACAGGTCTGAAAGCTGCACGACTCCAATTGTATCAAAACTGAAATATAAACTAACATTTATGCTGCGCAAACCTTCAATAGGAAGTAGTACCAAATGATGAAACATGCATATAACTTCAGATCTCCTCAACCAGCCGTATCCTCTTGCTCAGATACGCAAAGAAATTCACATACCATGCCATAAGCTTCCAATTGCACCCAAAAGTAACCAACCCCTTAGGCCACTATGACCAAGGCTGTTTGGTAGGTGCCATTCCCACAGACTTAGGCAACTGGGGGGAGGTGGGCGGGCGGGAATTGCTTTAGTTCAACTGGCGAGAAGGATACTGACTGTCAGACAAGGCTTTTTCATTTATTGATTTTAAATACAGCAAGCATTCCTCTTCTTTTTACTACTCAGTTGTCTTTCCTTGGTTAGAGAGGAAGGATTTCCATCACGTGATTTCTGTAATTCAGGAGTTATAGAAGCGTTGTATAAGCACAAGTCAAGTACTGGCTGTTTTCCTTTAGGGTAGTTGAAGCTCTAGTGTCCAGGTTTTACATTTGTCACCAAAATAAAAAATCAAATATTACTGAGCAATTTCTGCTGTAGCCCTGTGTCAAAGGTGACATTTCTCTTAGAAATTAATTTTTATTTTGGACTACAGACAATTTCTTCCTATGGCATTAGTGTTTTCTAAAGGTCTGAATTTCAAAGGAAAAAGTAATTCCAACAGTCTTTCAGAAGAGGCTTTCTTTTTATGCTGTCTCATCTTTTTGTAACAGTTGCAATAACTAGAGAGTTGTTTTTTCTAGGTTTGATTTTGTTTTTTTTTTTTAAAAAAAAAGAAAGTGTTACTAGTATGTCACTGAGACTGCTTTTAACAAAGCCTTCAATGAGTATTGATATTGAGGGGGGAAAACAAGAGATTGTATGAATGAAGAGTGTGAAAGATTCGTTTATTAGCCTAGTGTAAGCAGCTATACATCATTACTTAGCTTAAAAAATGAACTATAAAAAAGATAGTTATAGCAATAAACGCATTTTGTGAAACGTAATTCTATGTACCTTAGACACAGCACTCTTGGATAGAGCATGAATTTAGATTATGGAAATATTACTCACTTCTCATTGCTCCCTAAGTGTTTCCAGGAAAATGTTCGTCTCTCCAGCAATATTGTCACAGTTATTATTAAATATTATATGGAAGTAGCTGTAAACAATCTAATATGACACTGTCCTATATATAAAACATGCACACATTACTGCAGGACAAAACCAAAGCCAATTGAAGGAATATTCTGACATCGTCTGCTCCTTCAATTTTTTTTTTTGCCTTTAATGAAAAATTTGGCCTCATTGATCTTAAAATTACTTAAGCATACACTTAAGAGAATGGCTAACATACTCCTAGGATTCATTGCCTTTCACACAGTAGTAATGGAGCAGAGTGCTATCAGAACTAGGGAGGTTATAAAAGGCACTTTACTAGCTTGCCCCTTTGCACTGATTGGCACAAGGAGTGGCAATGCTCCCAGGAAGATGTGCCAGATTACATTTTTATTTTGCAAGGTCCAGATTAAGCAGAAACCAAAGGGGCATGAGGAAATGCTCCACAAAAGAGGCCAGTGTTTTTTCCTACAGTGCTCTATTCTGTATGAGGCAGCACTTTCCAGGTCCCACTGCCTTCAGAATCCAGTAGAAGCTAGGTGTTAAGGGCTGCCTTTTCCAACATAGAACTGAGACCCACATTGCTATTCAGATTGTTATGAAAAACCTGCAGACTGCTGACCCCCTCTCCCTCAGTTTACACAAGAAGCTGATACATATATACTATTTGCAGATTTTTGTGGTATGCAAGGCAGTAAAAGACTCTGCTACTTGACAAATTAATTGAGTATTTCCCTTTCAGTGGCCCTCTTCCCTTCTCGCATGCACCAAGAACCTGCTCCTTGGTGCTTCTCTGCCTCATCAGTGAGCAACCAAAAGGCAGGCAGGAAGGCTGAGCAGTCTCACTGGGTGCTGCTCACCTGCTTTCACCCCAAGAGAAATCTGTAAAGAATCAAAATAAAGAAGTTCCCCTTTCTGCACATCAAGTTTAATTACTTTTGCTCTGCTGATCCCTGCCTGGCCCTCAGATAAAAGTATCATCTATATACAGTAAGTTAGCAAAATACCACAGGGAATTAGCCTGGGTTTGAATGAAGAGCACTGCACCAAGAGTTTTGTTTCTCTAATCAGGGAGCAGGATCTCTGGTGACACAGGTGAGCCAATCAAAATTGCTTTAATTATACAAAATGCATCCAACTTACCAGCAAGTCCCTGATGAAGAATTATTCAGACAAGTTACAAGAACAAGTTCAAATACATTCTAGACTATTGCCATCTGTTTGCAACAAATTTATGAACAAAAAGGAAGTTTCATGAATAAATTATTCACTAGAAGTTCTCTCCCCATTGCTGTTCATTATTTTTGATAAAACATACACTTTCATCTATTTCACTTGCAAATCCTTTGGACAGATCAACTTTTTCATTCAATATATTTTAACTAACTGGTAACAAATCCTGAGTAACCAAGCAGTCTTTATGCTAAGAAATTAGTACCTATCATAGCCTCTATATAATAATCTAGGTTTCACTTCATTGCTGAGCACAACCAATTCCAGCTCCAGAATGCCATCATTGGTAACAGACATTTAACAGGCTGTGTTTCTCCAATAAGTTATATCTTTGAAATAAATCTCGCTAACTAATACTTACAGAAACACTAGCTGGGTGTGCTGTGAGACACTTCTAATACCTACATCCCAAAACACCCTTTCCAATTTTGTGGGAAAGAAGCATTCCTGAACAATACTGAATACAGTCAATCAGATTATTACATTAAGAAGTCTGTGACAAGCTGCAGTAAGACAGCCTGAGTTTCCTCTGACTCTAAAACAGCAGAATTAGCCAGACTCCATCTCTGTTACATGTACTCTTAACACCTATATGCGTCAAAACAGAAGGCACTACAGTTTTGTTGTTACAAGGAAATACATTGCAAAATTAATCATGCCTAAAACAATATTAATTTATCTATGGGCATAAGTGTGTGATAGTTAAAGTCCAAACAAAGGTACTGGGCTTTGCTAAATAAGCCTGTGGCAAAGAATAAAAGATGAAGCTCAGCTTTGTTCAAAAGTGCAATTCTGCCATGGCTGCACAGGCCCCTACTGTAGGGGAACAAACAGAAATATTCACTCAGCAGAGTCCAAAGCCCAGTGAAGTCAGGGACAGGGGAAGAGGGAGCAATACCTGCTCATACATCACGATGCCGCTGCCACCAAAAATCTCTTAAAATTATTTATAACCTTGTAAGGTATTAGGCCTTATTACAAATACTTGAAACACGTGAATCTCTTATTGCTTACATACAAGCCAAGAGTCTATGTACCCATCCACTATATTTGCCTTAAGTAACTCATCAAAAATTAATAGTCATTCATAAACACTTAAGTACCTGTGCTTTCTTACTTTTCAGCTATAGCATATCCCATCTAGAATGAACACTTCAAGTCAGTCAGGCTATAAGCAGCAACTGTCTTTCTCCAGCTGCAATACACATTAGATGAAATTATTCAATATACATCAATTATTTTGAACAATAGAAACAAAGTTATTACAGAGAATACTGTCAAAGTGACATTCTGCTCCATTGTTTAGATGACATTGACCAGGACAGCAATCCAACGCTCCCTTCACAATTGTTCTAACTAGCATTACACCATTATCTACAAATACAGCCTTAAAGCAGTATCTCCTTCTACAGCAATACTTACTGTGATTCAGGTTTGTAATGCCATTGTTACATTTAGTACCTAGAATTTCAGAGGTGCGCAAGAAATTAATTCTCTCTCCTCATGGACAGTAAATATTAGGAGTGAAGAACCTTTGGCACAACTCATACATCTGCTCTATTTTAGCATTTCGTCTGTTCACCATATGGTCTGCCTCATTTTTATAAGGAATTACTCAATATTAGAGATTCATGTGCTGGAACATTCCATACACTCTTGCTTATAATGATTATCATTAGATGTGTGCACCAAATTGATGCTCATGAAACCCTGAACAAATAAACTGCATAGTCTTTCAAGAGCTTCAAATTTTAATATACCCTAATTTATGTCTGGAGTGCTAAAACACTAATAATACCAAGGAATAATTGGCTGACATTTAAAAAGCCTATTAAGCTAAAATACGTTAACATAAACCTGTGTCAGTAGGGAATAGTCAGTTGTCACCTAGAACATTTTATTCACTGTTCCTCTTTCACTTCCCTCTGTTTTTTTCTCTGGTCTGAAACTTCAGGAAACAAATAGATTCACTGTTTGTGAAAATCCTGCTATACTGTTGACATCTCCGGAAGCAATTTTTTTTTTTTTTTTTTTTTTTTTTTTTTGCCAACACAACCAGCTTAGTACTTTACCCAGACATACTTTTAGTATCACAGTTCAACCTTTCTCACCCAAGTGATGCCTTGGAAAAGTCTTTGCCTTAGAATATCCATGTAGTCACCACATGAGTAACAAGGCACTGAAACATATTACTGCTGCATCTCAATCTCATCCTGACCCCTGGTGACTCTCCTTCTTGCTCAGTGTGAATAGAAAAATGCGTCAAACAGCTTGAGCCAAATTACACAGAAACTTTCAGAGTGGTCACAGGAATCACAGAGCATGGAAATTCACACAGCACTAAAAATATTTTTCCATGGAACTTTAGCTGTGTGGTCTTAGAAGTAGGAGGCTAAAGGGCCTTCCTGTAACACCCTGCCTGCCAACTCTACACAGGCCGCTAAAGTACTACCAGCTCTGATCTCATTATTTAACTCTTACCTAGATCAGTCACCACACCCAATGGAGTATTTTCATCATACCTTCTAAAGAAATTTAATCTCTAGTGCTTTTTTGAAAAGAAATAAACAGGAAGCTTATTTTTTGCTCCTTTAAAGCTACTTCACCTTTTTTAACCACACCATTACAGAGCAAGAGAGAAGGGTGATGAGGATGAGCACCGTGTTTGGATAAATCAAGGGCAGCAACGACTGGGGTCATAATTTCCTCTTTCAGTACTCAATCATGCTTTTGTTAAAGTCAACAGAAATAAAACTAATTACTTTAATAGGAGTACTTTAATGACACTTTAATAAAACTTCTCCTTTAAGAGGAGATCGATCCCCCAGTCTTCCATTGCTGGATTTCAGGAGTAGATAACAGCCAGGAAACACTTCTCTAAGTTCTTCAGGGAATCGACCACCTCTTACGGACAGAAGAGATGTAGATCCCTTTACTTGAGCTGCTTCAAAGTCCAGAGCCTTCATCTGCAGGGTGGGTTCCATCCATCACCACTGAGGGACAAGTGACCTCCTGGAAGTGTCCTTCTCTCACTACCAACTGTAATGGCTGCAATAAGCCTTAACAAGGCGAAAACATCATATTTGGAAACAGAATATTTGTCTTTTAAAGGTGAAAATTTACACATCCTTTTGCTTCTCTTCTCTGTCCTCCTAATGACTGCCTTAATTCCATCAAATTCTGAAAGTAGACTCTGTTCTTAATTATACACTACACAGAGAAGCAATTCCTTTCAAAAAGGAAATTCAATAGAAAACATTTACAACTTCGGAAATGTTTAGTTGTGCCGATTGTGATTGATTTATTTAGAGCTTGAAAATGCGTAGATCAAACCAATATTATTATCAACTTATCTTATAAAAAAAAATGACAGTACCAGGGCTCAGCACAGAATTGAAGGGCTTCTTATTCTCCAGCTGGCTTTACATATTAGGGATGAATCTCCTCAAAAATGGAGAAAAACGTGGAATTTTTTCCCGGGGTAGTATTTTTTTTTATTTTTATATAGATATTCACACACACACACATTTACAGACAAAATTAAATTCAACTCATCATGGTAAATTGTAATTATCTGTTTTGAAAATATCTTATAGTCAAGAAAGCCAGTCTGGTCACATAACTTTTGTAAAAGAAAACTTTTCACAAAATTCTGCATTATATTAAATAAAATTATTTCAACCTCTTTCACCAAACCCCTTCCATTAATTGAGCTGTGATCAGTGTAACTGAACACATTTGTCATTAAGCACCAAAAAGTTTTTTCACAACTGTATCTTGAATCAGGTCTCAAGTAATTGAATCCTTAAGAGAGGTAGGAGCAATCATGTTTTCTGCCTTTGGTTCAATATATCAAAAACAACACTTCAAAACCAGATCTGATCAAGAAGCTTCCCAGACCCCCTCAACTGTCAAAGTCTGCACACCATACGCAGTCAAAATTCACCACTTCGCAAGAATCGGCATTATTACCAGTGGGAATAGTAAAATCATAAATAAATCTCTTCAACTAATCTCTGAATAGGGCTGTTTCTAGAAATCCTCTTTCAGGTCACATCCTAGATCTCCTGGAGTTCTGCTTATTCTCAGAACTGTTGGTGTGAACGCACCATTGACCCTCTAACTCTTTCTCAGCCAACCCAGCAATTACATACAGGTGGCCACAAAGTCCTACCTTAGAACCAAGAAAAGAGAAAACGAAAAAGACAATAATTATGAAGCATTATTAAAATGTTTATATTAAGCATATTATAAGTAGAGTGCTTATAATGTATATATATATAAAAAAAATGTTCCTCATTTCCAAATCCTTTATAGGCAGGACATTTAGCATTTTCTATGTTAAATTACATTGGAAGAACAAAGGTTACAGTCATGGTTGCTAAACAGTAACCTCACAATGATGATGAATTCTACTCACGGGTTTCATATGTTTTCAGGTATAAAGTAGAAGCTTACAGCATCAGAAGCTTACATCTGTATCAAAGAAAAAGACTACTTAACTACAGAAAGATCCACTACAGTGTCATAACACGAAATACCTTTTTTTAAAAAAAAGCAGTTGAAAGGAAATGTAACTAGTTTAATGGACCAACAAATTTTTCTTTAAAGACATCTACTAAAAAACTAGAGAACATTTCTCCAAGTGCAATTTAAAGGATAAAACAAAAGAAGACAGAAATAAGAGATTCATGTCCAAAGATTCATCCATAATGTCTACTATTGGTTTTCATAAGCAGCTTGCTAACTGGCCAGTTTTTCTGATCAGGTATACTGTCTGTTCTCACAGCAGGATCATGACAGGTACACAAATTAATAGTTTTACCCGGGAGAAAACACCATAGACTCACTCCCAACTCAATAGTCCTAACGCCATCGTGTCAGCAGTAGCCTGGTGCTCTATCTGATGACAACTGACAGGCAAAAGAAAAGCCCCACATTGTTAAAAATCAGAGATGACTCCTGACTTCGTGAAACGGGCTTTTTGTTTAAATTCCACAGTACCACTAAAAATATGTGAACAGCAAGAGTGTCCTGTCAGAGGCATAGTAGACAGCTAATTATTGGATGGGAGATTGATAGTACCTATTAGAAACATAAACTCCATCTTTGAATTGTAAGGGAAAAAAAGACATGTTTGGGTTGGGGTTTTTTTGGGAGGTGGGGGTAGGGGGTGTTGAATTTCCCCTCAGTGCTTAATATAGCAAGAAGTCCCCCACCTTCTATATTAGTTAGCTCCTGGTTTGGGTAATGAGCATATTGTTGGGTTTTGTTAGCTTGACAGTGAATCATTGTGTCTTAGAGTTGTAAGAGAAGCAGCTGGTAGCTACTCCACATCAGGGAATTCATCTATGTGTTATCCAACAACATCACATCCCTCTAGTGAGCACAAGCTCCAAACAAACAGTACATCAAAGACTTGAGAGAGGCTGAACGTAATTTGTGCTGCTTCATATCCTTAGTCATAAGTCTCCAGCTATTATTTTTGTAGAAAAGAAAAAAAGTTTCATAGTAATTAGGCAGTTAAGTTTAGGAATGAGTATAGAAAAGAATGCAGGAATCAACCAACTCCCAATGATGATTTTTTAAATTAGACACGTATATATTTTTAATATGTATTTTCACAGAAGTATTTAGGTATTCCTTGTGAATACATATATGCATATGTGTGTCAGTCTATGTGTGATAATGTATATATATTCTCACAAGAATCACAGTTTGCAGTATCTTGACAAACCTAAAAGCTTTTAAATTTTAATGCTTAATCTCGTACTGATGTTTTAGCTTCCTGTAAGAGGTTCTGAACGTGACAGGAATTTCAGCAGTGTAAAATTGCCAAAAGACTCTTACCTGCTTGAGAAAGAAATAACAGAGCTATTATTGTCTAATAAACAATATGCCTATAACCCTGATAGCTCCTCTGAATGAATGTCCCAGAGGAATCTGATTCAGCATAGTTTTTAGATGACATTTGCAATTCTTCTCATCAATGAAACAGATTTTTTTTTTTTATTTTGAGCAAAAGATATTTAATTGAATGTAATTAAATCACTCTACTGTCAAGAGAGGTTTTAATAACGAAGTGCTCCTTGATGAGGTTCATAAAGTAGCATTCGCCAAAAACATCAGAAAAGCAGTAAGTGATGGCCCCAGCTTTTGTGTACACACAGCAATTTCCACATCAGCAGGAATTTGGATAACATTTAGGAGCAATACGTTGAATCATTTATTTTTTTTTATTTGTCTGTCTAGTTCAGGTGGGACTGATATATATTAATTCCTTTGACTAACTATTGCATATAATTAAGCCACTAAGAACAGCACCATCGCTACCACTTTTATTCTGACTTCAGCTACAGAAGAATCTTGTTAACTCGTGCTTTGCTACTCGGCAATTGTCACCAAAATCCTATAGTTTTCATTACACTAACTTGATAGCAATCATTTAACACACAAAAATATGTCCCCAGTTTTTAAAGGGGAGATGTAAAACCTTAGTGCTTCTATGGGCTCACAGACATTAACACATGCAGAAGTCATCTTCAAAGCAGACTGCAACTAGATCTTTGTTATTGCAAATGTGGACTCCATATTGTATTTTTAGTTAGACATAGAAAGTTCTAGGAATTCAGGTACTTGAATCTTCCACTACTGGCACAGACCAAAATTCAAGAGTCTAAATACGGTAATAATCAGATCTGCTTTCAGCTCATCTACAGTGGCTTTTGTACTTTCATTATCTACAGAGAGGATAACAGTTTCAAAACCTGCCCCATCATTTTTAAAGGCTTCCTGAAACAACTAATCCAACAATGTGGGGTTATATAGCAGACATCAGCTTAATACTCTTCTCACTGTACTTATTTGCTAATACGCTCCCCAATATAGGAAGAAATTGTAAGACTATGAACAAACCAACATAGAATTTTCCACAAAGACTGCATTTCAAAATTATTTATATAGATCACATGCTGAAGCAGTTGCTGCATTAGCTCATTTCAGAATCACCCCTCCTTTCTAACCCTATGATTGATCAAAAAAAGTTCCCCTTTATTGTCTTCCTAAAATACACCAGGTTACATTGTAATGCTATTATTGTTGATTTTATGGCAAATGATATTACTGCTGCTATGACTGCCTTTTTGATCAAAGCGTCAGGCTGAGAGCTTGCTACCTGTTGTACATCATCTCAGACTGGTTGCTGACTTTTGCACGTGCAACTTTTTTTTTGAAAAAAAAAAAAAAAAAACAACCACAACAAAAAAACACAAGAACCATGTCATAACTTAAAAGAAGATGGTGATCTGCAATTTGTTACTGTTTGCCCAGTGCCACTGATCAGAGAAGCAGACATCTCGCTCAGGAGTGTGTTATACACTTAAAACAGCCTCTTCGTCTTTTCCCAGAAGTCTGAAAACTGATGTCAGCAACGAAGGAAACCCAATTGTTCCTGCAGTGAACCTATAGATACTATACACCAAACCAGAAAGTATTTAGTTCATTGTTTCAAGTAGAGCAACGAGACCAACTCCAAATATATTTTAAATTGTATTTCTAGTGCAGCTATCCACATTAGGACATTATACCATAATAACAGAAATGAGTGATATTGAATGAAGTATAAGTACAGATATCTGGCATCTCCACTTAGTGCCTGATTTGATTTGTTGTCATCAGTGGTCAGGATTTATATTTGATGGAATCAGTGACATTTAATAGAAAAATCTGAGCATTTTTAGAGAAATAGACTCCAATAGCAATAATCTATACTTAAACCTGATTTCCAGAGCAACACAGCATTTATGTTGTTCAATATCACTAATCTTTGGAAGATGACAACGGCTTTTTATCTTCTTTGCATACATCTAATCTGCGAACTGCACATTTGGAACGTATGCATTTACTCCTTTCCAGACGCCCAGGGCAGGTTGCAAAGCCCATGTAAATGGTCCTCCTGAGTTCTTGTCTGTATGGATAGAGTCCATCACAACAGTTACAGGAACAAGACTGCCAGACTACACAACATAAGTCAGTCACATTTGAAATACCTTGAGGTCAGATCAAGAAATAATCAAAATCAGGGTTAACAGTCCCCAGCTTGGTATATCACTTGCAGGTTTCAGAAGTCTTCAGAAGTACCCATTTCTTTTAGTCAAGCCTGCCTGTAACTTTGAATTCTTTGTAGCAAAAGAAGCTTTTCTGTTGTGGTTTTGCTTTACCTTATATTACTTGTAGTGCATATTTACCAAAAGAGAACCTGTGGGCAGAAGGACAAATGATTCAAGCTTGGAGAAAACTGCCTGGTATGAGGACAGTTGCTGCCGGTAAATACCAGCTTAGTGAGCTTCAAATAGAGAACTATATGCAATACCCAGAAAGTTTGGCTTTATATGACAAATTGCACCGTAGCAGTGTACTTTCAACTAGATCACAACATGGTCCTTCACCATATATCAACAAAACTCAAGAGAAGGATAACATTTGGGATTCTGTTCAAATCTCCCATCCTGGCTCTGTTTGGAGGTACGGTATAACAACTTTGAAACTACTCATCCATTCTCAGCTTAAGGCTATTTTCCTACAATGCTGTTTTTATGGTGGCACTAAAGTCTCTATGTACTAGCAGCTTCCACTAGTGTTGAAGTTTTATTATCAAGCGAAAAAATGCTGATACATGAAATTACTGTAGGGTTTAGCACCTGCTAAATTGGCACTGCTGTATCTGAAGCAGTTCTGAGTCTATAGACTGGGGAAATTGAGAGAAGTAATATGACAGGTTTGATTGATGTAAGCACTAGGCTGATTTCAGCAGTGATAAACTAATCATAGTTTCCTTCTTCCCTACCCAAGAATGGATTTGTTTTCTAAAATGAATTTCAGACTTTGGTACTATGACTTGGCTGATAGTATGGGACAATTGCAGAGCAATTTTACTCTTTGTTTCTTTTCAATGGACAAAGATCATTTCTTACAGGCTCTTTCCTAAATCTAACATTAAGAAGTCATTCACATAAGTATTTAATTTCATTTGCACAGTCATTCACTTATATAACTATTTATTGTTGTGACAGTTTCATAATCAGACACTTCAAATAATATTTTTATTAATACTCCCTGAAAAAGGCTGTGGCATTAATCAGTGAGAAAACTACACTTTCATTAATCGAATAATTATTGCTGCCACCAGAATCTTAGGGAACTGTTGTTATTACAAGGATCAAGTAAGAGTTATTTCAACAAACTATATATAATCAGTTACTTTAAGAGGTTTAAGGATTACAAACTCTCTTAACTACACTTACAGGAACATGTAGAAAAGAGGACATAAGTATTCGAAAGTGTCCTTATATTCCAAGACATCAAAATATTTAGTATTTCTAAAATTAAAAAAAATATCATTAGCTTTACTTCATGAAGGACAGTTTGAAACTAAAGTTAGAACAAAATCAAAGGAAATAAGACGTCCCAAGTAATAATGTGACCCCAAAATGAAGTCACTCTTTGCTGATTAAGATCAGCATAATAAAGTATTGAAACATTTTTTTAAAAATGCTGGATTTCCTTTAAACGAAGTTAGCAGCACCACAGACAAAGATCCAGGAACGACCCCTAGATAAAGGGCCCTAAGAAAATGAAAAATGCTTCAAGACCTTACATCCACAGGTACATGACTATTTTAGAGGAAAAGAGCTCAAAGTCTATCTAGCAGGGTTAACAACTTGGTGGTTGACTATAAAAATGCTTTGTGTATAAGACAAGCACACCCTCCCTTGATGAGGCCAGCTGGCCTACAGTTGTAGAATGCTTCAGGTAGCACATTTGCTGGAGTACAATTCAGTCTATGAAGCAGAAGAAAGTTAGCTCAGGAAATTTTTAGATTTCTGCTGAACTCTGTCTCCCTACTCACACTCAAATATTCCTAGATAAATCTTTAGTAAATTATTTAGCACAGGACCTTTGGAGCAGACACTGATGAGGAGGCTTAAGAGGATAAGAAAGTTTGTTGGTTTTTTTTTTTTAATAGTAAACTTTCAGCTCCTTGAAACCATTTTGTTACATACATTAAAACACTTAGGAGAAGATACTCAAGTAGTTTGTTCATAGAATGAAGCAGAATTTTTTAAAAAAATAATTAAAAAAACAGAGCAGAGTGCAGAAAGAGCTCATGAACGTTTATCCAAATCTCAAATAATGCCTGCTCTAGCCATGTTTGACAGAGGGCTCACAGAAGGTTTTTATTCTGCCTGGACCTGTAAGCGTAACGAGGTAGGTGTTACTGACACGTTTGTACAGCAGAATCATATGCAGGGCCAGTGCAGACCCGGTTAGAGGAATACAGTGTTAGAGCAGCTGGGACATCTTGCCCATAGGCACAGAGTATGTACTTCCCTAAAAATCACAGTGCTTCCCTGGCGGTGTAAAAATATCATCCCTCCTTTAAAGATCAGAAATAGAAGCAATACCATGTAGACAGCCTATAGCAAGGCAAGACCACAGAGCATGCCAAGGCATTGTGCGTATCTCTGCCAAGGCATAAGGCAGCACCATAATCAAAGCAGCATCTTTCCTCAGCCTGAGCCTTCAGCTCCATAGTGTTGGAAGCATTGCTGTAACCTGCACCATAAGGATTTACACAGACTCACTCCAGTGTTGTTCTCTTGCCATAACAAAGGCACTAAAACTTCCTTCTGCTCTCCACCGACTCAGGCATTTATTACTGACAAAGAGACATAGATCAAATCCTGTAAAACCCATAAGCCTAGAGATACCAGGCACCATTCCCATATAATTCTTTATAAGTGGCAGAGCTGCCAAATTATTATCCTACCTAGCATTGTTCCAGTACTACACGGAGATTAGCATGAGTCTGAGATGCATCTGCATTCCAGCATTTTTTTGATTCCTGTTTAAATCAAAAATGTACAGAAACCTTTTTCTAGCTTTATGAAATAAAATGTACATGCAGGGGAAATAAATGTACAGACACGTCATTTGAATACACAAATACAGTTTCCACAGAGGACTGTGAATCAGGTTTCTTCTGCTGTTATAATTTACAATTACTTATCACATTAGCTCCTAATTGTCTTTTCAGAGTGCACTCAATTACAAAATTAGAATCCTTATCTTCCTGTAACAGCCACCTTCTAGACAGATCCCCATAAAATGTGCAAATTGACTAGAAGAATATTTCTTCTTATACAGTTCCTGTTCATCAAAAGGTTGTCCTAAATCAAAGCTTAGGCATGCTTTTGTTTTTCTGGTGAAGAAAGCAAACCAGCTGCTTTCTGGAACTAGCTTATTAGCCATTTGCTTATACAGAGACCAGGTGCTGTCACAGATTCTTTTTTCTGTTTCACAAAATCACAATTCATAATTATTTTTTTTAAAAAAAAAAAAAAAAACAACCTTTGGCAATAAGGCAATCTTATATAGCATCCTTTTTAACAGACAGCAATCGTTTGCTCTGAATGAAGCAGGGAGAAACAAACATATCTTATTTCATCCTTTCCTTCTCTCTTTTTAAAAGCAGGTACAAAGTCTCGATGTTTTGTTGAGCTTCATTGTTTTGTGGGTGTAGCCATCCACTCTGAGCAGGCTGAAACAATTAGTAAAATCAGTTCCTTCTTTGAATGAAGCATTAATACATACTCCTACAGCTCAAATACTGTTAACTCATGCTGAGCAGGAGGGTAAAACAAAGACACACCAAAAAAACCTTCAAATTTTATTATGAGACCAAGTCTTCCCCCAGCTAATCAAACAGGGCGAAACGCAAAGCCTGCTGTAAAGACCAGGCTGACAAGGCCCAGGGTTGAATGCTTTTCAGTTGTAAACATGTCTCAAATACACTACATGTATTGTGATCCAGAAAATAAAATCTAAGCACCTTTCCAGTCTGCCAGGATCAAATCTATGTTTCATCTGAATCAGGAAAGCTTTGACATCCTACAAATTCAAGTGGTAATAGCCTGTGAAAAAGGACAGCTAAATAGTAATGACTGTACAAATAACGAGCCTTATCCATTTGCAGTGCCATTTATTTCCCTCCTCCATGCACTCCAGAATGTATTTGCATTCTCTTCCTAGAAGAGACCTAAATAAGGCTTGCAACACCAATTCATAAAACAGTCAGAATACAACCAAGTTTTTAATGTCGCTACATTGACACACATGTGAATACTTAGACAGGAGAAGCTGAATGCTGACACGGCATCGCAAGCTGTAATGCCTTAACCCCAGCTGGCAACAAAATACCATGCAGCCAGTCACTCACTCCTCCCTCCCAGTGGGATGGGGAGAAGAATTGGGAAAAAAAAAAAAAAAAAAAAAGTAAAACTCGTGGGTCAAGATAAGAACAGTTTAATAATCTAAATAAAATAAAATTATAATTATAATAATAGTAATAATAGAATATACAAAGAAGTAATGTGTAACACAATTGCTCCCCACCCACCAGCTGAGGCCCAGCCCATTCCTGGCTAGTGATCCTGCAGGAGAAAATCCCAAAAATGCAATCCCAGAAGAGCGAAAGCCCCCACCTCCTGGCTAGCCCTCATCTATCTATATACTGAGCATAACATTGCATGATACGGAATGTTCCATTGGCCAATTTGGGTCCGTTGCTCTGGCTATGCTCCCTCCCAGTTTCTTGTGCATCTGCACACTAGCAAAACACGGGAAGCTGAGAAGTCCTCGATATCTTAGCAATAACTAAAAACACCAGGATAATATCAGCATTCTTCTCATATCAAATCCCATACTGAAACCAAAACACAGCACTATTCTAGCCACTGAGAAGCCAGCTATTAAGAACAAAAAAAAAGTAGCCAAAACCAGGACACAAGCACGTAAGAGGAGTCTGAACAAATCTGCAGATTAGCACATCAGTGCTAGTTTTCCTGATGTGGGAGCCCTTGCTCCTTGCTCAGACTGTCCTTCTCTTGGACACAGCCGCCAAAGGAGAAGTCCTTATCATCCTCTGAGGTGGGTGCAAGGCTGAATACGTCCATGCACTAGCTGGATAAATAGTTTAATTGTAGAATTGAGGCTCCAACCACCTCTGCTCAAAGATGTTTGTGGCCTCACTGCACTCCACAGTAGAAAAGTCCATTTCTATTTAGGCGAAGTATACTTGGCTGTATGCAAACAAGGGGAAGCAGCCACTGAAAGGAGCCTGCACTGAAAGTTTCCAAGCTGACACCATTGTGCAAAATGCATATTGTGTCTAGACTTAAGTTTTAATGTCCAAGTAGTACTAATTGCTCAACATCTATTTTTGGTTTCTTATCTCTGAAGCTTCCCACAGACAAACGGTATTTTGGGAAAGATTAGAATGAAGACAGCCAGGTTGTTTATGAGCTAGTTCAAAGTCACTGGGCGCTCTTACAGGACTTCATGAACAGTGGCCTTAATACTGAAGAACTGATGAAAAAGGATTTCAAGGACAGTACGCATGAAGTAGTACATATTCTGTCAGTCTGGCACTGTCTGTTGCGAGAAAGGCATGAAAAAGATTAATGGAATAGGTCCCTAGGAAAGCCCAGAGTTGTGCACAGGTAACCTTCATAACAGAGACTTTTAATTCACTTTTCAGCCTTTACTTTCCATGACATTTCTGTAATTTTCATAATTTCAAGGTAGCTGCATAATTTTGCATACATTTAAAGTAAGTGGTTAATCATTATTAATTCCACTGGTATTCTCTGTGCAAATGGTAACCATTATTAACCTATTTAACAATATTGTGGATTCCTTTGGCATTAATGTGCTTGTAATAAGTAAATCCATAGGAATTCAATTGTAAATTACCATTATTCAATGTACATAGCTTCAATGCATAATTCTGCAATTTGTGCAGAAGAAAATTACATGCTGACTCGTGAGACACAACTTTTCAGGGCTTCATAAGACCAAATGTGAACAATTTGTACCTATAATTACAGTAAAATGTAAGTGAAATATATAGTGCAGCTACAACACATTAAAGGAAATATACTACTTATACTCTTAGCCATGTTGCTTAAAGGAAAATGTCTCATATTAAACTAGCTATTTGCATTAACTACCCAAGTAACATAGATTTACTTAAAAGCTAGCACTATGTCAGCAGTAGTAAAAGCCTTAATCTAAAGTATATTAAAGAGGAAGTTTTGACAATTTGCATTTGAAACATATTACTTTTTCATCTACCCTAAAATCCCTCAAGGGCCACTTGCAAAGTCAGTAGCTGGCTTCAGGGTACATCAGATGACACCCTGACAAAATCCTGACCTTTTCACAGACAGCACACCTTTCTTAAAGTTCAAGGGACTTCACAGGACTTGGGCCAGGTCCTAGAAGAAGGAGGACAACCTGAACTCACTCCCAGCCTAAAATGGAGTGAGAACTTGGGTCTCGGGTCTATGTCTTACCCACCTAAGAACTGATCCAATTATTTTTTATGGGCTTTGTATGAAGCTACTGCAAGAAGTCAGACAATGCACGGCATCGAAACATCAATCATGTCCAACCAAGATTTCATCCTCTGCTCTCAGAAGCATCACTGAGTTCAAACAAAGCTCTGAGAAATTATCAGAATTTTATCTGCACACTTTAAAGGGATTGATCTTTTCGAGTTATTCATCCAAGTAATTTCATTCATGTTTAAAATTAATAGAATTGCTCGCATATACATTGGAGGTTTGCAGGTTGATAGTCAGTAAAAAACCTTTGTATCAATGAAGTTCAGCTAAGAATTCAAGAAAAGAAAAATTTTTGCAACAGACTATGTAGTAGCATAAAACTGGGCTGAAAATCTAATGAGATGAGGTTTTTATGATCTTCTCACTTCAGCCAGAAGTACTGCAAGAAAAATTTGTGATTACAAAGACAGAACTGTGAACTGAATATTCTGCTCTTTTGGGCACTAAGTTCATTTGAAATTCTAGAAATAGATGAGATTTGAAAGAAGAGATTCTTGAATG
Source organism: Leptosomus discolor (assembly GCF_034619465.1). Lineage (NCBI taxonomy): Eukaryota > Metazoa > Chordata > Aves > Leptosomiformes > Leptosomidae > Leptosomus > Leptosomus discolor. Next base: position 7,810,742 of record NC_141404.1, read on the forward strand.
TATAGTCTGAAGATTTTTACGACCAACTCATGAATCAATTGCAGATAGAAGGTACATTTTCATCTGTCGATAACCACATTTCAGAAGGCAGAGTTAGGATTCTCAGTCAAATACTTCCATCTTTGAGCCAATAAGAACCCAACCAGGCTTCAGTGCTTAACAGAAAAACACCATGTCTCCTTAGCTATTAATGTCTCTTTAGCAACTTCTTACTCTTCCTAGCATTCATTCAGTTTCTCATGGTGGGTTTTCAAGCTCTCAGCAGTAATATTACTGAATAAGATGGGGCACGTGAACAAGGGATGCATCTTCTCTGAGAATACAGGCAACAGACCCTTACTGTCAAGGTGGCTTTAGCACCTTCCCTTGTTAGGGGAACAGTGTGTGCTAGCCTCACCAGAAATTAGCCAAGCATTTCTGACCCCCGTAATACGAGAAAGGACAATATGTGAAGGTCATTAAATTCTTTTAGAAAGAAACATATTCATTTCAATGAGCACTGGACTACATTCATAATATTTGAGGGCCCAAATGGTAGCAGGTGAAAAGCAAAGAAGAGATTGACATGTCCTCTCCATACATCTATAGACATTTTACCGACTAATGAAACTATACCTTTGCTCCTTCATTTGAAGGATTTTCTCTTCTTTTTCTAAAGAAAAGTGAGAATTCAAGAACACATCCTCCTGATAATAACACGAGGATTGAAGAAGATGTCTACTGAATTTGAAGAGAAGGACAACTGCATTTATACCAAGAGTTATCATACATGGAGCAAAGCATCCTTTTTCCTTCAAAAAAAAAAAAAAAGGTCACTTTTGACACACTTCCCATCCAGAAAAATAGACTAAATTTGCTTAATGAAATAGTAGAGTTGTTTTCTTGCTCAAAACATCTTTTCACTCTGATGTGTTAACATAAAACTAAAAAACATTTTAAAAAGGAACAAAGACACAAAGAAACCCCACAAACTTTAAATGCTTTTAAAACCCCCTCCATCTAGCATGACCAGAGAGCTTTCCCCTGTGATCCAGTTAATCCAGTTCGAGACTTGAGTTTGTCATGGTGGTTTGTCAAGGTTTCAGTGGAAGAAAACACTGAACTAGATTCCTACCTCTGCACTAGATATCTGAAGTCTCTATGACAGGGATTTTAAAGGTTTGGAGAGAGGCATTCCTCAAAGCACTGTTGAGGTCCACAAGTATTTGGACAGTCATTGCTATAACATTACATCCTACAGCAGAGGTTGGAGAAACCCAAGAACAAGAGGCACAGCCCAGCATCACTGCACCATACTAAGGCCAGTCTTGCAGTTCTGCAGAAATATCACAACTCTCACTCCCTCCATCCTCCTGCTGGTATTGTGTGCACATGGATCAATACCTGCATCCTCCAGGTGACAGAAACCCATGTTCTACTTTCCTGTCTCTGTATCCAACCCAGTGATTAAAAAAGAGCAAGGGCCCAGTGATCTCACTACACAAATAGGATAAAATTACATTCAATACATTCCTAAATTAATCCGGCGGTTCAGGGTAGCATTACTTGTGCTGCAGCAGATATTCAGCACTCTTACATCTATCAATACAATTGTAGCGAATGTTAAAACACATTTTGCCTTTTCTACAGCAATATTCTGCTTTGCTCTGCTCTTTTTTCTTTTAATGACTGCAGGGACCTCAGGTGTTCTTCAACCTTTATAGCCAACAAAGCACCAAGTCTGCAATTGGCTCAAAACCTTTCTGTTCTGCCTGCAGCTACAGCTGTCCAAGTGAGATTTTTGTCATTTTGGACTCAAGTTTTTTTTAAATTATTGATGGCAAAGACAGTCATACAATATTTAGTAGATTTAGCTACCTCTAAACTGTGTAAAGTTTTAATCCTTCCTCTATTTAGTACACACACACAAACCACCAAGCAGCTTAATATTTCTTTAGCTTCAAACTGTGTCTATTAGTTGGCATTGCTGCAGTCTTACAGTGAGAGGATAGAGCTGTACAACGCAGCTTCTTTAGGAAAAAAAATGTGCTGAAGTGTTCTACCTGCAGAACAAAGTATTTGACATGTCTAAGAAATTGAAGGGTAAGAAATCCCCCAGAGAGAGAGCGGGGAGGATGATGCGTGGGCTTCTGTATTTCTGCTGATCACCTTTTGATATCACACCATTTTAGCTGAAGGACTGAGAGCAGCATTACCCATGATGAAGCGAAAAAGGGAAAGTATTAACGAACAGCCCAGCGAGTCCTCTGCAAGTATGTTAGAAAACGGGAAACAGAATAAGGATGAACTGTAGATTATTCAATGCACACACATTTTGCCAAAGGGAATAATCTTCCCATAGAACTAGCAGCTCTTTTGGGTTTCACTTTAAAGCCTCATCAGAAGGCTTTAAACATTGACTTCCTCCCCCTTCCAAGAAACAGTGCAAAAATGGAGCAATGACAGCTGTTTGAGCCTGTTCCTACTGACGTTAATGGTAAGCCTTGCACCGCATACTCACGTCAACAGTTTTACGAAAAGGATCAGCCAGTGTTAAATACTGATCACTGTGTAAATCTGAAAAAATGTTAACTTCCATAAGAAGCAGATCGTAGTGTTTCATTTTCTACCCTATTAGATTGCCCATTAAACTTTCAGAACATGGATTCACTGTTCATCTTTCCAGCTTGGCAAAAGCCATTCTTTCCAGATGCCTAGGAGAAATACCTGTCACAAATTATCCTTAGCTTTTTTTTTTTAAATCTTTATCCATTCTTATTGAAAGTATTCTTGGGAGAGGGGAGGGAGGAGGGTGAGGGAGGAGCCAGCACTCTGAGGTTGATAGATTTTTCAGTGACCCTGCATGTCTTTGCAGCACAGACTGTAGCTATCAGGCCCACTAATCACACAGTTCGGCCCAGAATCACTATACTCAACTCTCATTGTTAGGCCCATTCAGTTTTTAAAAGGGCTGGTCTGATCATCTGAAATGGACCAGCAAGCTATTGTCAGAGATGAGAACCCTTCCCTCCTACTGCACATCCATAAACTCCCTTTCCACAGCAGCAATGGTAGCCAGACACTCATCTCCTCCCAAATTTCTTGTGAAGACGACTCTGCTGGAAGGGTGTTTGAGTCTTAAAAGGCAAAGGAAATGAACAAGTGAAAAAACATCAAGGGCCTGCTCCTAGATGACAGGACTTGCTTTTGAACAAGAGGAAGACAGAAATAATAATTTGCACCACATTCATAACAAAAGGACATTCAAGTGTGACTCACCTCTAGCAATACCTATCTAACAAGAGTAAAGGAAACAGAAGTGCTGAGTGTAATGGCTCAAAAACAAAGCATGAAAAAAGTTAAAAGAGAAATCAAATTAATTTGTTTTGTAGCTCTGCCAGGCTGAATTCAGCTATGACTGTATACTTTTGCAAACAAAAGACAACATAAAGAAAAAAAAAAAGGGGGGGCTAATATAACTCATCCATTCACATGAATTAAATTGCTTTAGTGGTTCTTCACTTCATTGAAATCAGTTGGACGTATGTCCTTGCTGAAGCAAGCAGAGTCTAGCTGAACTCAGACTTTCCCCGTGGTTCAAGCATGCATAATACATGTGCCTCTGACAGCTTCTCCCAGTCACAGAACTGCGTGTCCTCATTTATTAGGACACAGAGGTTTGAGCTGGGACTGGGAGTCAAAAGCCACAGGGTCTATGGCTAATTACCCTGTTAAAACAGGCCCAAGAGCCCAAAGGAAGATTAACTTCTCTGCTTGAAATGAAGATCTGCTTGTAATTATCTTCAGTGTTCCTTCCTACTTCACTTGTTCATCTCCCAGTATATTTTCAATTACATCCAAGAACTACAATAAAACAGCATTTTATTGCTAAGCCAAGCACTCCAAGATTAAGAATTGCCAGAATTAGAACTGCCCATGCAACTTCAATTTGGCCCCACTGTATATAAGCATGGTTGTAATTACATGATCACAGAATATTTTATACACAGGACCCTTGATTAATCTGCATTCTGAACACGCTGCTGGGGACTTCAGGGCTATTAAAAAGAAAAAAGTAATCCTAGTTTTTGAATACCAGCTCATTCACAGTTCTGAAAAACAACAAAAATATTTCAAGATCATATTTAACTTCATATATCTATAGATTTGGGGAAAGAAGTGCAACAGTTGTGACTGATGCAACAGGGTCATCCACCAATGTGAAAGAGTGGTTAAAACAAATAATTCATAGTGTTCTGCTATATATCTACAACTTAGGAACTGAACTAACTCTCCTCTTTATCCCACAGCATAGGAAAGGATTCCCTCGGAGCCATCCACACAGCAAGACAGAGAACACCATTCCCTAATGCTATCACTAGAATTGCTTCCACTCAGTATCAGTGGTTAAGCATGCCGTCCTCACATACACCTTATTACTAGACAACTATTAGCAGAAAACCTGCAAGTGCCTCAAAGACTATTGCTCAAGAACCAGAACCTGCAGTGATTTTGCAGACTACCTCAAAGAGGTAGGGAAGCAGGTCAGTCTAGGATATTCTGTCAAAAAGCCCTTTAAGCAACTAGACTAACACTTCTGGTGTGCAAGCACTACACTGTGGTTTTTAACAACGCATTCATGTAACCTACTGCAGACACAAGTGACTTCCCTCTGCATAAGCACGCTCAGCCATGCCCTAAGCTGTACTCAACTGCACATCGTGTCTCCTTAGGGGCATTAGCTCTGGCCAGTCACCACACTAAACACGTTCCCATGACCTCTCGTCAACTCAGAGAACAGTCAGAGCTAGCCACTTAGGATGGACTGGAAGACATACTCTAAACTTCACACTAGGCCACCTAGCTTTTGACCACACTACCAAGAAAGTGGCAATTTAAGAGTGAAATCCTCACTACCTCAAGGCCAATAAGCATGAATGCTTCAAATAGACCTTGACAGTTATTCTCATACATTTCTAAATACAGGCAGTGCAAGATGATACTGGTTTGACTATGTTCAGACAGAGTGGACGAAAGAAGCAGCTATGGAATTCAATTTACACTGTAACCCAAAACGTTGATTTATCAGCACAGGCTTTTAAGGGATACCTATAGGTAACAATGCTTGGTTTTTTATTACTCACATCTCTTACATAAGAGGGCCTGACATTCTGGATATATGGAGGATGCACAAATTGGCAGGTTAAACTCTTCATTACCTCCCCACCCTGCTTGAGGAGAAAAGTGCCAGGTTTTGTCTTGGAACACAGCAGGCATTTTAGCATTACGTTACCCACGTACAAATGACACTACACTGTATTATATACAATGCTCAGGTGCCGGCAGGTCACACTCATTCTGACACCAACAAAATGCATGGGAAAGAGTTATTTTCCAAGTTCAGCTTTATAACAAGAGCGAGCTGTACTACAGCATTGTCTCTCCAGCAAGCCAGGATGGACAAGTAATGCTGCTCACTATTCTGGAGTGAGAAGGGCAGAAGCACAAGTACGACTGAAAATCCCATCTGACTTTAGCTCCTCCCCACTGCTGTCTTCCCTCCAGTGCACTCCTGCGTGATAACAACACTAGGTCAAACAGTGGTGGGAGGAGGGCTTGCTGCAGACTGTGGCACACCCTGTGGGACAAGAGCTGGCGAGCTGAGTAGGCTGCTATCTTGCCATTACCTCCTCCTTTCTCATCCCTCTCTCTTACCACACAACACAAATTCAAGCTTTTGTTTGGGTTGGCTTCAGAAGAGACGTTTGTCTCCTCTAGGAGATTACAAAGGCAACAGAAAGCAGGGAGTGTGTGAGGGAAGAGTTGCAGTTGTACCCAAAGCAGTAACCTTACTAGGCAAAGAGTCAGCAAAGCACTGAGAATGTATGGGGACCTCCCACTACAGTGAAAGGGCTTTGAGGTTAATGGACACCTTTGCTGAACTGTTGAATGCGAAAGGACTCGAAGTGTTAGAACTAAGGAGAAAGCATTGGCAAGACCGCAGACTGCAAAACCCTCTACTGCCTTGTGCTGTACTGATAAAAAAGCCACTCAGGTTATTCCTGTTAAGTACTACGTTTTTCAACCCTAAACATTCAATATTTCGTCTCCTTTTTAAGCCAGCACATATATTCATTGTAGCAGCAAACCCAACTGCATATACATCATCTTTTGTTTTCCATGAGGATGCGGCATAAACACTTGGACAGCTTGTATAAACAACAATAAAAACCTTGAATGCAAGTTTCTCATCTAGCGCTAATCAAAATGCCAGCTGGATCATTTACCACTGGCCACAAGAATTTTCTTGTTTCACTGCAAAGGAGTCCACACTGTTCTCTTCTCTGAAATAAGTCTTAGGCAGATATTTATAACCTGTGGTATACTGTCTACGTGCCTTGGAGCTTCTCAGTTTGTTTTACTACCATTGTAAAATATAGTTTTATCTGTTTATAAAACATCTAAAATAGACTCTCAGAACCACAAGTAAAGAGGGTAGAACCTTGTTGTCTTTTCAGCCCACAAACCACTTGTTTGTGCTTTATGCAGAGGAACATAAGAGGTTTACAATGACAACAAACAGTGAAATTATACAGGAATTTCAACAAGGAACACCAAGAACAGCTATTGCTAATGACATAGGAATAGAAATTTTTCCTAAGATAATATTTAGATTGCTCTTATAAAATACAAAAATTGTATTTTTAACTATGTAATTTCAAAAAGAAGTCTTCAAATAGTTAAAAACACACACTGAAATGTTTGCAATTAGGCAGCTACACAAGCCACAAGAGTTCTATAATTAACCTACACTCAGATGACTTTGGATTCTGTGTTCTAGTTTAGGCATATTATAAAAAAAAATAAATTCATCCCACAATACTTGAATAAGAGCTCCAAAATTCAGGAGAAAGTTGAAGAAAGGCCAAAACTGAATTCCTTTTTGGATTGAATTCCAATTATACTCTTCTGGGCAATTTCTTCCCTATTATTTTTAAATTAGCTCCTCTGACACCATAAATCACACACAATAGTGAGGGTGGTTTGGGGTTGTGGGATTTAGTTTTGGTTTGGGTTTGTTTTTTTTTTTTCTTCTAAAAAGTCCTTAGTAAAAACCCCACCAAGTACAATGAACACACTCTACTGACAACAAATAAATATTCCCAGGGCTATGAACATTCTTCAGTTTTAGAAGAACACAGGCAGACTGATGGGGACTGGAAAGAAAAAAGAAATTAAAAAAATATAAATCACACCTTACAGAAGCAAGGCAACAGATTTCTAGGAACTTGTAGCTGCTCACCTGTTACACACCACAGGGCCACATTCCAACCCTTGGATGGAAATGGCCCTTAATGACAGCTCTCTGAAAGGAAGCCAGTCAATTCAAAGCAGTCCTTTGCAGTGATCTCTGTGGTGTATTTAGAATTAGCAGCAGTAAATCTATTGCTGTAGGCAATTTATGTGGTAGATAATTCCTGGCTAGTTAGATTGTGCCATATCTTCCACTAGAAGCAGTACGTCCTATAACATATACCTCTGATATGCTATGCTGTTAAAGTATCAGAAACAGCCATTTCTGTTACTAGAGCACACCACTGCTCTCAAAATTACATTGTGCAAACAGGGTTGGGGTGCTGCATACTGCGCATAGGGTTTACTTTTACGGCACGCAACATTTCTAAAGCAAGCCTTCTTTAATGGAGAAAGTACTACCTAAATATAGTATTCAATATGTTCAAGCAACCAATAAAGCCCTTTGCATTAAAAACAAAGAGGTGAAGAAGCAGTAGCAGCATTATTATAGGCACATACTGAGGATCTATTGACTCCAGCCACTATCCCAACTCATATTAGTGAATGTCTTCCCCTGTAGCATTACTATTCTGTTGCTGGGTTTCAGAGACATGATTTCAATACTTTGTATTGCACAACAGACTTTCCTTTATTTGACTATTTAGTAAGACATGATCCAACATGTCACAAGACAAGAAAGAATACTTTTCAGGCTGGTCAAGCAAGCAGTGATAGGTAATTGAATGTACAGCTGCACTTAAAACAGCAGCTGACTGGGGAGGGAAGAAAAAGGAGGGAATACTTTTCAGTATAAGTATGATAACTTTTGAACTTTAAAAGGCAGAAGCAAGATGAAAGAAAAATCAGAATATTGTCCTGTAATTATAAAACTACAACCTATTTTATCAAAGTGAGCATCTTTGCTATATTACTCTTACCAAAACATTGCTTAATTAATTACACTGCTACAAGATGAGTAATGTTGAATTGCACTCCCATCACACCTAGCATACAGCAGCTTGAGAAATCACATGAGGCTCTTTGATTGAATCTATAAAAAGGTTAATGCCATCCTGAGGGAGTTTTGATCATGTTATCCATAGGACAAATGATTCTGAACTGGCACATGACTTTCCCACATTAGTTTACTGGCTGATTAAGAATAGATGAATAAAATGAATAGTTAAAAGAAGCTAGAGGGAACACTTCAGGTGAAACTATATGGTATTTTATTTATAACCAAGCAGTGGCTGCTCTGACAGGGCTATTTTTCTCCTCCCTCCCTCACCCATCAGCAAAAGCAGAGCTTTGCCCTGTGTTTTGAGTCATGCCACTTATTCTCTGTGGCTTCCAGTGAGTAAAGATTTTGGGTGCTAAAAGAGGAGAAAGATTAGTATTTCTGTAATTTGAAAGTTAAGGAGAGCTTAGCAAAATTGAAAAATACACAGCATTCGTGTAAAAACTTCCCCGGAGGGAAAAATTAAGAGGGAATATGCTCTGCTTCTCCAAAACCAGCAAGATTCTTAACCAATAGCTCAATTTCTTTGCTAACTTGAGATGAAGACAAGATTGGTATTACATCCAGCACTGGATACAGAGTTTTGAGCCTCTAATCAAAGAGCTACTTGTTTCCACTCTTTGAGTTACTGGAACCCTCTATATTTGAGGCACTCATTATTTTCATGTACTGCAATATTAGCAAAGCTGGCAGACCAACTCACTAGCTATTTTGTACCTAGAATTAAGTCATCAAATTTACATCACAAAGAATAAATGTGATTTAAACAGTTTAATTCCTTCCCTCACTCTTTTAAGCAGCAGACAGCACAAGAAGCACCCACTGCAGTTCCTTCAATTGTTTGTGAAAACTGGAAAGGGAAAAAACATAAATCCACTAATTAACAGAGAAACAGCAATATGTGGAATCTGGCCTCCACTGCAACCAACGGGACTTTTGCCAGCCAAGTTCACCCACTGAGTTTAACAATAGTTGGTGGAAAAAATGTGAATAGCTCCATTAGGAGTTTGGAGTGAGATAAAAAAAAAGTCACTTGGCAGTTGATTACAGCGGAACAGGATGATAGATCAATGAAACAGAGGATATTTACCTAGCATACTAAGTTTTCCAACAATAACACTGCCATCAGTGTGAAAGTATAGTAAAGATTAGTTTACCTTCATAGTCTTACTGTTTCAGAAAACATTTAATAGAAAATAACAGAGTTTAACTGCAGGAGTAAAGCCTTTAAGTAAGCATTTCATCTTGCATTTTTAGCTTTATACAAAGAGCAGAAGGCAAAGAACAACTACAGATTGAGTCAGGGGTCATCCTCAAGGAAGGCTCTATTCCACATGAATGTACCAAGGTGTGAGCAGACTCCTCTTTCTCAAATGTTCAACCTCAGTCTCTAACTGTGCCAAACCATCAGCCCTCATTACCTTCCTCTTTGCAGAGTGGTGGAAGTTATCACAACAGCACTAGCAACTCACTCACCTTTAGCAGACCAGTCACTCCCAGTGTCAGCATGAATCTGCTTCCTTTAACCCAAAGCAGCATGGAAGAGCTTTACTAGAAGACATACCTCTTACTTCCTTCCCAAGTAAGCTGTCTCCTTTTTTACTCTCACCTCTTTTAAAGTAGAAACTTATAATCCACTTGACTGGTTTGACTTCATCACAGATGTGCACAATCTCAAGGTTTCTTGATTTCTCTTTACTGCCTCACAGCTAGCAGCAATGGGTAGTTGATTCCTATTAGGACAAAACATATTTCTACACTAAGAAAGGCTTTTTCAGTTGCACCAGGTACTGACATCTTGTCTCAGCCCCATACCTCTGCCAAACACCGAGATTCACCTACAGCAACAAAAACTCCCTCACTGCAACTCAGGTGCTTTCTCCACCCCATCAGAGCTTTTTGTAGATGATTGCAAACACCTGGTCAGCAATTCCTAGTTCTCAGTCCCTCCCTGCACAAGGGGAACAACCCATGCCTCACCTCTGTTTGTACGTTTTAACAACATGGATCTTCTCACTACATCACACTTTTCTTCACCAAGGAAAACTTGGACTTCCCTGGAGTTTGTTCTCAGAGCTATAGAGAGTAAAACTTCTCCCTCCCTCCTGCTACTTACTGTGACTGCACTCTTTCCTTACTGCCACCTACTGTGAATCAGCCAACTTTGGCACAGCTGATGACACTCTGCTGCTAAATACTACGTACAGAGGTAGGCCCTGTTCTCAAAGTCTGAAGACAATCAGAAACTTGGAAGACAATCAAACACGATTTTTCTCTCCAAAAATACAGCAGACATTGTGTAACATGAATCCTGTTACAACACAGTCATTTTTTCAGTGGAGCCAATAACAACATTTTCCATAATATATGTGAGCAAGACATAAATAATATGTAATATACAGCTTGCTGTAATAAACCCCCAGTGTTTCAAAGAGGCAGTAGGGGGCAAACTTTAAGACAATATCACCAGAAAGGAACTGAGTTGAAGGAAACCTACCGACTGCAGTAAGTCAAAGGCCTAGAAACTTTTAGATGTTGGCATAAAAATAAACATAGTGCTGATCATTGCAGGATCTGCCACCAGCCACCATGGAAAGGAAAGGGAAAAGCAACTTCATCAGTGATGAAGCACCAGGTAGAGTCTGCCTCACCAAGGGATGACATTGCAGCCCCACCTCCCATTACAGTCTTCCAGAAATCTCTTAACTGGACTGGGCAAGAAACCTAAGATATCTCAGATGGCAGATGACTTTATCTGATTTCATTTTAACAATGGAAACCTGAGCCAAAGCTAGAAAACTTCATGCCATTTTACAAGCCACCAAAGGGTTCATAATGAAGTTCCTGCATTTGGTGTCATCAACAGTGATAAAATACTAACATTAAGAATGAAAATTTACTCATGCCAAGGAAATGGCAAGGATGGAATTCAGACACTTGACCCCATTAGTTTACAACCTTCATATTAGTTTGGTCCCAAGATTTTTTCTGAAGAAGTAAATAATCTATCCAGCCGTACCACAGGATACAAATACGAAGACCAAGTGGTGGGATGAGACAATATTGCAGATCCATAGACCTTCTTAGACATAAAGTCTTTGGAACACAATTCAATAAGAATTAAAAGAACTATTATTAATAATTGATTTTTTTCATGTTTACTGTTAGCCATTTTATTTGTGTTTCTGCAAAAACACCTGTTTGTTTTCATATTCTGCCTCTGACGAGCTTCTTCATAAATATTTCTACTTTGCAGTATAAAAAAATCTAAGCTCTTAATTAAACTGTTGTTGATGTTTTATGGCAATGAATGCATTGAAATAAACAGCAGCATCTAACAAAATATGCACATTTTTATCGAGATCACTGCTGATGTTCACGGGGTAACATGAAGAATGGTAGTGTCTTCATACTGCTCACAAGAAAGACTTTAATCACTGGGCTCTGAAGACAATTAGTTAAAAACTGCTGATGGAAAAAGAGAAAAAGAGTAGAGGAGGAAAGGGATTGACTGATATCCTGCATTGTGAACGTTCAAGCAGGTCTGAGTAGCAAACTGCTGCCTTGTAGACCCTTCTCCCCTTGACCTTAGATATTTTCAAAATCAGAGTCCTGTTTTTTTGCATAGTTATTTCTAATGTATTTTAGAATTTGGAGGGATTTTTTTAAGAATTATAAGGACTCTGGAGAAGTTCAGTGTAATGGGGAAGATTATTTCATTATGGAAGTTCTTGTCTATAGGTACAGATTATTTCTTCACATAAAGGAAAGACCCAAGAATTTAAAAAAAAAAAAAAAAAAGTTTTTTAAAACACAGTGTTTTCATAGTATGTTATTTGTACACAGAAATTACTGAGCTGGAAAGAGTGGCTTTGAGAAGGACCAGCTGTCAGATAAAGGTGTACATTAGAAGGTACAAGGTAACTTTCTCACAGCAATTCAAAGATATCTCTTAGGAGCAGAAGCACTAACCTTTGTATAAATTAAAAACAAGATTTCACTTTCATTTAAGTACGTTCTAATTTTGAAACATACATGAGACCTCTTAAGAGTGAAATTGGTTGTGAATAATTTAACTTTATGGATGATAAAGAAAAAAGCAGCCGCAACCTACACTTATTATCAGGAAAACATACAGAGGGACAATATATGGTCCTGCTTCACTAGAAGAACTTAATTCTGTTCTTCCAGCATCAGGAGACTACTGCAATATTGTGCAAACACCAGGGAGAGGGACTGCAGCTGCACTGCAGGTGGGGAGGTGCTGGAACTTTGCAGTCAGTTTGTGCTCCGAAAATTTTCTAGCCATATTATAACCAAAAAGAGAAAGAACTGTTCTCCCCCACCCTCCCAAGCACTACTGGGACTATCCATCATAAAGCAGATTAGAAACCTTTAACCTTATGTTCCAGCCAGTCTAAATATTTCCTAAGGCCATTTTATGTTGCTTTGTTTTATTCAATGGCAAGGTAATTAACAGCAAGGACAGGCACACACATGATCATTTTTCTAATTCACATGCTGCCCTAGAGATTGATGCCATAAACACCTCCTGTAAAGTATTAAGTGCTTTTGACTCCTATGGTGATATGCAACATTCAAACTCTGTGAGTGGTGGCAGGCACTCCCCAGTATCTATCTCCTAGGGACAGCCACGTGACAGGAGAACTGCTAACACTATTCCCTATCTCCTCTGTATACCTGGTAACTAGCAGTTATTTTCATTACTCTTCCTTTGTTTGGGGAAGAGAAAAGACAGTGCTTTGAATCCAAAAGTACCTACATGAAAGCAAATCAAGTTTCTATTACAATCAGATCAACCTTGATCCATTAGGAATACCATCCAGACTGTGTGTAGATAGTTAATGAAGTGGAGCAGCCAGAGGCATTTTGTGTTCAGTTGAGACAAATCTCACTGAAACATCTTTAAATATTACAACTGCCCAGTGCTGCACAGCCCACTTCTGAAATCTTATTTTGGTTCATAATAAGCGAGCTTCTCCTTCTTGCTGCCCTGACTACTTGACAACTGGAGTGTGCAAAAGCGTAGTAACCCAGGCCCTAGAATCTCCTTTTCACCTACCAGGGAAGTTCATCCAGCTCTGTAAGGGCAGTGAGTGTGGTCTGGATGGGGCAGCTGCTTTGTATGACAACACAGTCCAGACTGAAGGGAAACATACATGTAAATTAATAATGAGTTTGAACCTAATAAATATGGTCGTAAATCAACGTATTTTCTTGCAGAAATTGAGATTAAAGAAAAAAACAACTGCATAAGCTTTGCCCACTCTCTTCCCACAAGGCCAAAGGAAAGTACTCTCTTCTGGAAAACGGTCTTTTACATCTTCTCTCTCCTATCAGGCAACTCCTATGTTTTAAATGCAGTGTCAGACAATACGTGCCAGCCAGTATCACAAGGTTATACAACCTCATCCTCTTCCACCCTATACTCAGGTCATATCTTCAGGACACTCCTGAAGGAACAAAGGTGTCTTAGGAGACTGCAATTGAACGTGTTCCAGCAGCTGGCTAATTAAGGCTGTTGCTGATCTAGGTGGGATCCCCACAGATTACTGCAAATCTATTTATTCTTTCCTAAAAGTTTCAGTGAAATCAAGATCCAAGGAATTCTTTGGGAGCCCATAAAGTCACAATGACATAGGAAAAGAATTCAGCCCATACTGAGTTAGGATTTAGCATTTCTTGTTAACATTCAAGGAACAGTCCTCCTCACCTGACCTTCACTTACTCCCACTGGTTTGTTCCAACATGCACAGTTACACTTCTCTTTGCCGGGAAAAAAAAAAAAAAAAAAAAAAAAAGAGGAAAAAAAAAACAACAAACAAACAAACCAGAAAGTTGAAAAGGCAACACTCTCCAGTTTTGTTTTTATGTGAAAATCTCTCTCACCACCTAGATCCTACTGGCTGGTTTTGCACGGTTACAGCATGGTACACTAATGTCCATCTTTGAAACAAAAGTTATTTAGATAATTTTAGGATTTAAGCAGAGCTCACAGCTTGGGCAGGCTAAAGGTTAAACTAATCTTCCAAAGCCCTTTTTAAAGATTAGATACTCGTTTTCTATTCCTGTTCTGCAGATAACCACAGCATAGAGTGACGGAAAAACTAGCACATTCTTGGCTGAACTTCTTATTAATAAGGACACTGCTATCTGGATGATCTTGCTCCCTTTCTCTCTCATGCTGAGGGGAAAGGACACCACAACAGACATGAAAAGAGAAAATACTCCAACACCTCATAAAGCGTAACAGTTTTTTTGTTAATCATTAACTGTCACTGGGCTATATATCTATTAGGTTTGCATACAGGACTGGCAGGAGCCTTGCTATTAAGATACAGGCATAAGACTGAAGACAGAAGTGTTTTCTAGACCCACCACAGACTGCCTGTGTGATGCCAGATGAAATATTTAATGAGTGTGCTTCCATTCCCCCATTGTTCAAACAAAGCTTCCCACCTCTTAAACATCTTAGATATTTCAAATTGCAGAACAGGGACACCTCACTGTGGGTTTGTACAATAACAACCATAATGGGCTTCTGATCAATGTGCGAGTGCTACCTTCACAAAAATAATCACATTGCACATACTGCACACAATTAGGACAGAGTGCTACTCAAGGTTTTGTAGTTCAATATTTGGTGTTCACCACAGGACTAGATGTTTCGGCATCAAAACCAATAATGAGATTTTCTAAGACGAGAAACAGGAAACAACTCCCCTGGCTTTTAATACCCCGTTGAGTCTATCACATCCAAAGACAACCAGCACTACAAGTATGACCAAACTGGCAGCCTGGGCCAGGAGCTAGGAACATATCTCCATCTAGGGTTTACTTACTTCCAGTCCTCCATGACAGCAAGCAACTCAGTTGCAAACATTTAACTCCTACTGATTTCAATCATTTAAGGTGCTCACATAGCTAATTTTTTTTCTCTGTCTCAGTTTTCTGTGAACCTTCACCATACAGGGACTGGGGACAAGAAACAAGCTAAGGAGCTCAGATATTCTAAGAATAGGGACAGTGTGGCTGCCCATTAAAAAAAAAAAAAAGAAATTAGCAGTCCATTAAAATTGGCAACAAAATGCATCAGTTGAGAGGAAAAACCAACATAAAATGGAAGTCATGGAAGTTTGTCCTGCGCTAGCTGTTATGAAACAGAACAAACAGATCATGCTGTCTTACATGAAGCATTATAATGTACTGTTTGCATGGGTTATAATTGTGATTTTGAAATAATGTATTAGGTACTGCAAGTACCAATAATTCCAGTGGGTAGGAAATATTTTTACCGATTCTTACCATTCTACCAGAGGACGTGTAGGAGTTAGCAATCCCCAGCCCAAGGTTTGCTTTTAATTAAATCCTTCCTCTGCACCTTGTTCAGGACCTGGCAGAATGAGGCCCTCAAAAATGCATGTGCAGGCCATGCAGTGAGGAAGCAGGATTTATACTACACAGCAGAGGAGATAGATCAAGTTCATAAAACATGTTATTTCCAGCTGTGATGTTATACATACTGCTTTTGAGAAGCAGCAGGAGCTTTCCTTTCCCTATACAGCTGCTTTCAATATGCAACAAAATGGTTTAAATGCCCGAGAAGGCACTAAGGATGTTTTAAGAAAATGCCACAGTAAAGATTTTTTTTGAGAGGCAACTGGAAAAGGAGTATCACGTAATAAAGATGTCTCCTTGTTGAGTACGAGAACCTTAGCTGCCAAAATTGTTCTTTGCTAATCTTGTCACCAAGAAATACTCTTCTCAGAGTAACTTGTGGTACTCCAGAGTAAATTTATCTTGTCTTTGCTACAGCTTTTCCTTCTGGGGAATCTGTTTCCTGAAATAAAATCACAGTATGGTGATAGTGGATGCTAGTTGTAATGGGTGCATTAATAGGCCCATGCCATCCAAGCCGTGCACCTCTTCCAGCAGAAGTGACAGGAACTGCTGTACACCTTCAGAGAAGACCACCTTTCTGGTTTTGCTGGTGAAACCAGTTTTATCTCCTCTTTAGCTTCTACTAGCTGAGTTTGCTGGGAAAAACATTCTGCTCTGAGGATGCCTGTTTTTGCTGAGTGGGTTCTACAAAGCATCTGAATCTTCTCAGCTGGCTATTTCCCCATTATGTGCTGTAGCACCCCTCTCATCCTTTGTGCAGAGTTTTTCTAACAAACAGGACCTAGAAAATAGTCTGGACAGCAAGCAGCTCCTTAGCTGGTGGGTATATTCTAATGTTTTCCTTAAATTTGCCAGTCCTACCATAGAAGGAGACCAAAAGGAACTGCTTGCAACTTGCAAGCTATCAGCTTGCTCTCAGAGGAACATAATAGAGCTAAGATAGGGCCAAGCAGCAAACTCACCCAAGCCTGCCCTCATACAGTGAAAACTAAGGACCAGACCCAGGCAGTCAAAACAGAAGGAACTTCCTGCACTCTGTCCTAGACCAGAAGGGCTGACATGAAAGATCTCAAAGCCAAAAGTCCAGGTGGGAGACTTTCTAAAATGGTAAGACCTCTCAAAGAGCCTAATGAGCTTCCAGATCAGATTTATTATGTCTTTGCAATCATTTGCTTTTTTCATATCAATATGATTTGTTTAAATAAACAACCAGCATGGCTTCAAGTGTCATTTCACCCATTACATGTGCAGCTAGACAGCTGAAGAGGCAGGAAAGAGAATAATAGAAAACTGATGAGGAGAAAAGAAAATAATAAATAAGACCAAAAGAAAGAATGAGCGCCCTTAGGGTTATAGTCAGCATCCAGCTGAGAGGTCTGTGGGTACAGAAATGATTATTTACATTGAACTATGAATTTTAAAAGTAATATTATATAAGCCTTCCAGCTTTAATGATTAAAGAGTAAAGTAATTATAAGAATTACCCAAATGTTAAATGGTTTGAAAATAACTGAAATATTTCTCTCTCCCGAGTGGAATGTTTTTCACGACGGAAAGCACAAGTTTCTGAAAGATGGGTAGGGGGTTTTTATCATTCATTTAAAAATGCAAATATTTTAATAGGTTTCTTTTAATATATATGATAATGAGCTTATAGACGAGACACAAACCACAGGCCAAGTAAGCAGATGTCTTGTCAACAAGGTCTAGAATTTAGAATCATTAGGGCTCTTTCAAGAAACATACTTACTCTGACATAAAACTGAAGCATATTATAATATTTCAAACTCACACTGCTCTGTGTGACATTTTTTCCTCATTAAAATGAAGAATGACACAGCCAGAGAGAGCCCCATCTTTCCTGCTTTGTATTTGTAGTTCAAAAGATGTCTCTAGCAAATTGTCCCAGAGAGACAAAATATTAAGCACCTTGAGTGCTGTTCTGCATGCAATTAATTTCACAGCCTTTGGAAGTTTTTAATGTGTTGTGGTCACCAGTGAAATAATAATTAGTTGCTGCTCATTGTTCCCATCTTGTTCACTGTCTCTCTCCTGCAACCTGTCAAATCCTGTTCAACTCTGCTACTTTCTCTAGGTGTCAATTCCTTTACATTGCACAGCTTTTGTGATGAAATTCCTGAACTTCTTGTTCGTCCTTCAACTTTGAAAAGTTTGAAAAGCAAAGAATCAGATAGATGTGAGCAAAGGATACTCAGTGAACGATAACCAACACGCAGTGTTTCTGAAACTACAGCAAGTAAACAGCACATATGATCATTAAACAAAGACCATAAAAATTAGGTCAAGTTTCTGAGTTAATTACCTATTGGGTTGGGGTTTTGACAATCCACTGAAATCAATAGAAGGTTTCCTACTGCCCTAAGAGGCTTTCTATCAAACCTTAAATTAGGTTCTCTTTTAAACGCGCTCCTTTCTTCCTTTGGTGCACACATATCCAAAGGCAAATTACATCCTTTGCCTCTTATAAAGTAGTGAAATTTATCCAAAATGCCAGCTCTCACATACAATATATTCCTTGTGACTAAATACTGTTGAGAAGCCTGTAATGTCTTGGGTAAAAGAAAAAAATAAAAAAAATAAAATAACAAAAAAAAGAACATGGTTATTTGTCCTAAAATCTCAGGACAACCATATTTGAAAAGGAAGAGTGTCGTAAACACCCCCACTGGTACAAACAGAGGAATGTGCAATATGAAATAACCTTTCAACACAGAGAGTCTGACACTAAATTTTACAGCAGTAGGGAAGAAACTTGCAGATCATGCCTTTAAATTAGTGATGGGTGGGGTTTTTTTAAGGATAACTTTGAAAGAAAAGTGTATTCAAAGAACTAAGGAGGAAACCTCAGTGCAGAAGTTTGATGGTACACATTGAAGATCCGAACGTGAGCACACATTCATACTAAGAGACCCAAGAATGTTTCTCTCTCAGACAGAACATATAACCATCAGTGTATATAATCAACCAGTAGCTTCAGCAAAGACCCTGTTATGCTGTTCACCACGCAGGGAAGTCAGAGAACTCAGAATCCTTATGTCAGGTGGGACTCGTGAACAAGGCAGATACAAAAGGATGATGTAAGTATCAGATAGGAAATAGGAAGAAAGGCTGTCAGAGTGGACACAAAAGTAGAAGTGGAAGATTATTCAGGCATAACTCTGATTTTAGCATCCCAGTTCCTCTCTCAAGGTACATTTCTGGCATTTAATAGTAAGACTGAGGTAAAAGAAATTGATATTCCTGACAAGAAGCATACAATATTCTGTAAAAAGCCCAACAAAATACTGTGTAGATATCCCACATATTAGCTAGTTGCAGAAAAGATCAAAACAGAACTTGGAATTCAAACATTTCAAAGGGAAAATAAAGGGGGAAAGCACAGTACCTACTATTTTCAATATTTTTTACCAAATTCAGCACCTACAAAAACGGCAAAGATTTGCTGCATTCCTTGGAAATCTATCATAAAAAGCACTTTTTCAAACTGATACTATCTTATTGCTCTTGGCTTTCAGTCTCTTTTCCAGCCCTTACAGAAGTTTGTTCTCCTGTGATCTAAAGTCAGCCAGAGTACTTAATTTCAAAGCTCTCCCATTAATTTCAAATTTCTTAATTTCAAAGTGACCCAACCCATAACATCCAAAGATACTTTCCTAAGAAAAGAGTCTGGGCAGAACTTGTCTGGCACAGATAATCCCCCTACAATACCTGTAGGCCAACAGAACTTTCCTGAGGACCAGCTTTCTAACTGACTTTCTCAGAAGCTAAGAATCTTCACGACTTTCTCCAACTGCAAAACACACCTTCAACCTGCTAACAGGAACACAAAGCAACATGAATGCAAAATGCTGCTCCAAAAATGTGACCACCATAATACGGTCCCAGTTTTCTTCTTAAAGAGAGGATTAAAAAAAAAAAAAAACAAAACACCACAACATGTGGCAGATGAGGCAGATGATAGTTGCATTGCCTAAATGTACTATTGGAAGATATCTGATTCTGCAGCACAATATCCTATACAGATATAGAGTAGGAAAGTCAATGGAAACCTTTCATTAACCTTAGTGAACTTTGAATTAAGCTTTAAATGTTTTCTTCTGGGAACAGTAGTTCTGTTCCTACATAAAAGCTGTTTTTCTCTCTGTTCACAGTGACCTGAACAGTGTTTCAACTCTCTCAGTGTCTGTATTTGCGTTCCCTGCCTACATAGGTATAATCCATTGGAGGTCCAAAGAGCAAAATATTATTTCCGAAGACAACTCAACTTTTCTGATTATGTCTTTCCCAGGTTCAATGCATGGGCTGGTAACTCATCACAGTTGAAGGATTTAAAGGATTTTGAGTGGTGGAGACTGAAGTTCTCATCAATAACAGAGAAGCAGCAATTCACATAAGCTGAGTTTCACAGTTTGCCCCAAATAATTTCATGAATTATCATTTCCTCCTTGCTGCTGTTGCTGCCAGCAAGCACAAACCATTGTAAGGAAGGTGTTCATTTATTAGGAGATGAAGTAAGAAGCCTGGTAGGTCATAATGTAGCAAGATGGAAGCATTTCTTTGGTCACTGCATAATGAGTATGGCAATCTGGGTACAGAAGATTCTGTATTCCTCTGACAGCACGTTGGGTTTCTTAGGATCTCAAGGCTTGCTGATGTACCAATACAACTGCACTGATGGCATAGAACCATAGAATCATTTGGGTTGTAAAGGACCTTTAGGATCATTGAGTCCAATCATTAATCTAACACTAATCCACCACTAAACCATGTCCGTAAGCACCACATCTACACATCTTTTGAACACCTCCAGGGATGTG